>NW_023416290.1:1455833-2911666 GCF_014176215.1 Rousettus aegyptiacus | reverse complement strand
TTTCTGAGCTCAGCTCTTTGGGCGCTGGCCGGCTCTGCTTTTGGGGAACGCGGAAAAACAAGCCCTGAAAGGCGGCGTTTTCGAGCCGGTGCGCTAACCCCAGTGGCTGTATTTCCTTTCCCCTTGTAACGAGAGACGAGGACTCGGGACGCAGAGCTGTCGCGCACTCGGCAGCCAGCGCCCCCCTCCCGGTGCACGCAGAGCGGGGAGCGGGGTTTCTCCCCCCCTCCGAAGCCGCTTGTGGTTACGCGAGCCGTGCACGGGGCGCTCTTCCCGGGCTGCTCGCTGGCCACGGCCATGTGCCCCCCTGCGCCCTTGCGTCTGAAGAGCGGTGGCGGCCAGCGAGGCGGTGGCTGTGTGCTCCGGAGCCCCAAGCGTGAGGAAGACCCGCCCGGCCCCCCACCGCCGCGCGCAGTGGGGACGGCGGGGGACAGCCTGCGGCGGGGGCCGGCCCTGCCCACGGAGGGCCGGGAGGGTCGCACACACACACCCGTTGCATTCGCGAGCACACGATCTTCCTGCCCACCGAGCACTATATTTAGAGCCATCTCTTGGCATGGAAACTTGTATTTCTGGGCTTTCTGCCACTCAGACAAAGAAAAAAAAAAAAGGGACAAGAAAAACGAGTTGGGTTCCAGCGCCGAACCCAAACAGCAAACACGAAACGCGGCCCTCCCCATGGACAGCTTTCTGCGTCGAACATCACTCCTTCTCCAAAAGTAGTCGGCTCGAGGAACGCGCTTCTCGCCTTGTTCTGACAAGGACAACGTGTCCCGCCCTCTGGAAGGACATTTGGTAAAGAAGGAAGCAGCAAGGCACATGTCTATGGAATGGACAGAATGTTTTGAAAATCTAAAAGCAACACCATCCGTGCCTGGGACGTGGACGTGCCACCCCCTCCCCCCAAACACGGGGTCGCCCCTGGGAAAGGCGCCGTCCCAAAGCTGGCCGAGTCTCCGACTCCGACGCAGACCGTGAGATGCGCTCCTGGCCCTTGGCTGCTCCGCCACAAGGACACCTGGCATTTGGGAAGGGTCTTCGCTGGGAAGAGCGGTGATGTGTGACATGGGCAGAGACCTGGCGCAGACACCCCCAGCCAGCAAGTCTCAGGCGAGTGCCCAACGCGGAGGGGCCGCGCGGACCCGCAGGGGCGGGCGCATCTCCCCGGCCTGCTCCCAAACACGCGGGGCCCTCCCCGACTCCCAACTGCCAGTGTTCCTGTCCTGGACCCTATTTACCGACACAGTGTCAACATTTCTTTTAGGTCCGTGGCCTAGACGTGGACACGAAGCGTAAGCCAGAAATAAACCTTTGTCGTTCAGATGTTTAAATCCAATGAGATTTTGGGGGCTGCTTGTTGCCGCGGCAAACTGGGCCTGATCTGACCATTGTAGTAAATTAGTAAAGAATTCATAATGAGTAGCAGAAGATGATTGCGTAAAAGTCCCTCACGGGTCCTGGTACCGAGAAGGCCCGTTTCTGGGTGGACGCTCGCCATCGTTTCTGGAAGGGGCGTCTCCATCTCACGACTTCCCTTTCCTAAGAACCCACAAAACGTCTGGGACGTTTGGCTGTAGCACACGCTGGGCTTCACCTTGCCAGCAGACGCCCCATCCCGCTGCCTTTGATGAAGCGAGTCGCCATGCTGGGGAGGCCCACGGGCAAGCAGCCGACGGCTACCTCTAGACGCCCGCCGGCTACGAACGGGGGCCCTCGGTCCCACGACCCGAGGCGTGGGGAATCCTGCCAGCACCCACGCGAGTGAGCTTGAGGGAGGGTCGCTCCCGACGTGCGGTGCGGATGAGACGTCAGCCCAGCCGACCCCGAAGCGCCGCCCCACGCGACCCTGAGAGGCACCCGGATTCCTGGCCCACAGGGCCTGGGAGAACATAAACGTGGGTCATCGCGCTCTGCCAAGTCTGCGGCAATTTCTCACGCGATGATGACAACCCAAACGTGCGGTGACAAGGTGCGTTTCTTTGTGCCGTGGACCTTGATGATGCTCTCGAAGAGCTGATACCAGGAATTCCAATTGCGATTTTCATCTCCAAGGTTGTATCATTAAAAAAATAACGGCTACCAGTTTCTGAGCGCCCGCTAAGGGCCAGGCAAACGCGAGCACAGCATCGGTGAGCGGAGGCCCCGTTCGCCAAGGAGGGGTTCGTCGTGCAGTTACGGCACATACAGAAAATACTAGGCGTTCATGTCATTTAACAATTTTTGGCAAAGGTTAGTGGACTTTACCCTTTACCATGTTTACAAAGAAATCCTCCTACTCCTCTCCTCTAGGCCCTTTTGCTGCTTTCAAAATGACCTCAGGCAGAGGCATCGAAGCACTTTTTCTAGCGGTTCCTTTGCTTATAGCACAAATTTTCAGAATAAAGTGCGGCATAGAATACAGTCGATAATATTACAATAACTAGGTACGGGCACTGGACTTATCAGGGTGATCACTCTGTAAGGTACATAGATGTCTAGTCACTATGTTATATACCTGAAACTAATATAACACCGTATGCCAACTGTCATTGAAAAATAAATTTTAAAAATAAAAGGATACCTGGGTCTACTAATGACCTTGAGCTCCAGAAGATACCAACTTGGCTTCTCTGAGCTTTTCTTGGACAGTTTAGCTCACTTGAAATCTCTATAGCAACCCCAATGCGCAGATACCCTGGGAATAAATAAACCACATCAAAGCAAGCAGAGATTATGGCCCAAGGGCAAGTGGGTCACCACATAATCTCGGAGTGTAGATTACGTAGCAGCTGCAGGATAGAGTGAGGAGAAAAATATTATCTTTGAGACAGTTTTCAGAAACATGTAACAAGGCTGAAAACAAGCAGCGAGTAAGTGTGATTTGCTCAGACGTGGGAAGATGAGGCTCTAACACTGAGAAACAAGCCATCGCACAAAGCCGACTGGATATTTCCCCTTTCGGATGCCTTACAAAGAAATCAAGCCTTATGTGGCACGTCCCTTTAAGTATATCTCCCATAAGTAATCACCTCCAAGAGGAAATACAAAGGCTAAGTAGGAAAAATTAGCCTGTTTCTACCAGGGGCCGGGGGTCACTAAATCACTGCGACTCACACCTTTCTCAGCTCTCGTATGAATGCCCTGTCCATCACGGAAAGTTCAGTGCTCACCAGTGAAAAGCCACGTTTTTTTTATTTTTCTTTTCTAGGTGGAGTTCATGGGTTTGCTTTGAGTCAACTGCTTACTGATTCTCACTGGATCTCTTACACCGATAGAACGTCTTTAACAATACACGTGGAAGGGACTAGGCAATACCCTGAGGTCCAGTCTTCTTCGTAACCGTAACTGGACCTCACGGAGCTGACATCAGGAAGGGCAGTTAGCACCACACGCTGTCCAGAGCCGTGCCGGACCAGCTCACAGTAGCTCATGAGGGGCGACTGGTAACATCTCTTCCGACTCCATGTTTAGAGGCGTCACGTTGATGGATACTGACCAAGTAAGGGTGTTTACATCAGAGTGATCATCAAATGACTCAAATTGGGGCTTCCTTTTTTCTTTTTACTTTTTTTTTTTTTCCTGGAGAGCTAATTGCTGGAAGGTAACACAGATTCACGAAGTCGTTTTCAACAAGTAATTTTTCAGCGTTTCTAGAGTAGATCGATGCAGGCACTACTCAGCTGGACCGCGACAGTCTGTGTACAGATGGGGTCAAATCCACACCAGGTAACATTTTTGAACAATAACCAAATACATCATTCTCTGAGAATATGTTTCCTCATTCTGCTTCTTGATTTATTCCGAGTGGTAAAAATGATAGGGTGGGAAAAATGAGAAAATTATACAGCAAGAAGCACAATAAGATAGTTGTTTGAATATTTATCTTCCCGGACAATTCTAGAGTGAAACGGCAAGTGATGAAAATTTGCTCTAACACACAGATAAATGCTGCCTCGCGGAATTCTTTCTTTCTTGAAGAGGAAAGAAGGTAAAAACTTTGGTAAGAGAATGAATATTTATCTTAATGATCAAGAGTAGCTCATAGATTTGGCTTTAAAAAATATCGTTTGTTTTCTGGGTGTGATTTTTCGACATTTTTAAACGTAAAATTTCGAAATAATTTTTTTCACGCAAACCCCATAATCCTCATTTTTTATAACTGCACGATATGCCTTCGGGCGCACCTTCACTACGTAGTCCATTACTGCTCACCCTTTAACTCGTTGCCACAGGTCACTTTCATAAATAAGGAGTGACCGATTTTCTGGACACAGTTTCACTCTACTCCCTATTTTGGATTATTTACTAAGCTGGAGCCTATGAAGCAGAATTACTAAATTGATACTGCGATGGTTTTCGTGACTGTAATAAGGACTGCGAACTTATTGTACAGCTTTGCGATGCCACCAGCAGCGTGGACACAGGGGCTCGTCTGCCCCTCTCCAGCCGCCGTTATTTTTTTAAGCGCTCTTCGAGTCGTAATATCGAATCTTTAATTGACAGTGACTTAGCAGTTGTTCATGAGTTGTATTTCTTTCGTGAATCGTCTGTGGTTGACCTTTGTCATTCGCCTCCTGAGGTTTGGGGATTTTAAAAAAAATTATTGTTTTTTTTCTTTTCCTTTTTCTAAATTCAATTTTTACGACTAGTTTCAAGTATACAAAAATTAATTTTAATGAATTCTTTACAATCAGAAAACATTGCCCCGCAAATTGTTTTTCCAAATAGGTTTATAAAAGATTTTTTAATGTAATAAAGTTTTAATTTTTATACAGTTAAAATTTCTGATTCTCTTCTTTGTGATTTGCTCAGTTTATTCTAGGCTTAGACTGTCATTCACTATAATTCTGTTTTTTAAAAATATTTATTTATATTTTTTACTTTCTAGCCAATATAATTTAGTTTAGTGTTTGTTTTGAGAGGAAGGAAAAGTTCTTTTTTTTTTTTTTTTTTTGGAAAATTGCTAAGAATTTTTATCCCAATATGATGATTTCATGAATAATTCTGCCCTTCCCTGCTCATGTATCATGTGAGAAATTCTTTCTTATTTCAGGTCTTTGGTCTCTTTCCTCCACTGACTCCATTCTGCCTCGGGCCCTTACTGTTTTAATGACTGTAGCTCATCGCTACAGTTTAATAGCATGGCTCGTGGCATGCAGTCAGCAACTGCTAGAAACGAGAGGGCTAGCGGCCCTCGTTACCGACTCGCTACAATTTCCCCCGGATTTTCTAAAACAACATTAAATATGAAGGTAATCGTACTCACTCTGTCCTCTTATTTTAAAGACACTGGGTAAAGATGCTTCTAAAAGAATTCCCCAAAGCATTTTGAACAAAAGCCGCCTTGCCGAAGACCAGGAAGTACAACGACTTAAAAACCATACGAGTATTTTAACTTATGACTACTTGATCGATGGAAGAAATTTCTGTATTTTAAAAGTTTGTTTAGTTTTCGATACACTTCATAGTACCTATTTCGGCCCTAATCCAGAAGTTTCATTTTAAAAAGCGTTTAAAAAATAACAGTAATGTATGCGCTGAGAAAACAGAAAACATTTTCCTTACTTTGCGTCTATGATCAGATGCACGCACTCAGAGACAATGGCCCAGGGCGCAGATGCGTCCAGAGCCACTTACGGAGCAGAGCGCTGGTGGCTCCCCCGCCCCCCCCCCCCCCGGCCCCGTTTCCGCCTCACACGCGCTTCCCTTCCCTCGTCTGACCCCCTTGCCTCAAAGTCTCGGGGAGACCCTCCCCAGGTCATGGCCCCCGCAACCTACAGGGCAAGCCAGGCCATGGCGACGCCGCACGACAAGAAATGGGCGGAATGAGACTTCGCAGATTCAGGTCCTCGGACCTTCGACACCACGGAAAACAACTCACGTCTCCTGCAGAGTCTCACAAATTTCCCTCTCCGTTTTCCCCGCTCACGCTCCTCCGAGTGCACTTGTGTTTCTCTCCTCACCGGCATTAAGAAGAAGAGGGTCACACCTCGCTGGCCTTGGGGGGCTGTGTTGCCGCGTTCTGTGGCGCGGTGCCGAGTTGGTGGCAGCTTCCCCTGTTGGACGGGTTAGGGGTCCCTGGCACCTGCATGACGCAGGCGGATGAAGGACAGACGGAAAAGACTCGGCTCTGGGAAACCCCAGGGCCAAAGCCAGCAGCTCTGGGGTCGGCAATCGCCAGTCGAGACCCGGCGAGGGCCGGGTCGGCGCCAAGGCCACGGGCGGTTCCGGCAGCAGTGGCGGGCAGGGGCGGCTTCCTGGGAACGTGCCGTGTGTGAGGCCCCTTCTCGAGGTGCTAACAGAGTGTTCCATGCGCAGTACTGCAGTGACCAGAAGGCTTCCGCGAGATCGCGTGGGGCGGGACGGGCGGCGGTCCCTCAGCGTCCGCAGCCTGGACGCTGCGCACAGCCCGCCTGGTGGGGGTCTTGGGTCTCTCCGTGTCGGCTGCTTGATCTTGACGCTTTTCTCAACCCCTCCAGTGCCTCAGCGTTCCTTACCAGAAACGGCGATAACTAATCTCATCGGGCTGTCGTGAAGACTAAACAGAATAATAAAATAATGCATTTGGAACCACGTTTGGTGCATGGTAAGTGCTATATACGCATCGGTTATTTCTAAAATCATTAAAATTATTGTTCCTTAGGCACCAGAGGGTTCCAGAGTGGGTTGAATGAGAAACCCCATATACCAGAGACTTGGGCACAAACCGGGTCTCTTCCAAAGGACACCAACTTAATCTGACAGCGTCCCTAAAATCTGGGCAGCTTCGGCTTTCAACCAGTAGTAGGCTTTCCAAGCCCACCTACACGGAGACGGTCTCCCTGGTTCTTCGAGAGACGGGCCGCCTGCCAGGCGGCATGATGGTCTGGGCAGGGCAAAGACTGGCAAAGACTGTGTATTTAAGACGATTTTTTATTGCCAACGTATTACACTTCAGCTACATTATGGGTTAAATTGGCTTTTTAAAAACATTAACCTTTCTATAAAAAAGAACGAAATCTTGCCATGTGCAATAACATGGATGGACCTAGAAGGTATTGTGCTGAGTAGAGTAAGTCAGGCAGAGAAAGACAAATGTCACATGATTTTTACTTATATGTGGAATCTAAAAAGCAAAATAAGTGAACAAACAAAACAGAAACAAACTCACAGAGAACATTTTGATGGTCACCGGATGAGAGCGGGGTTGGGCGGGTGAGTGAAAAGGGGGAAAGGATTAAGAAATACGAACTGGTAGTTACAAAACAGACACAGGGCTGTAAGGTACAGCATGAGAAAGATCGTCAATAATCTCGTAATAACTATGTATGGTGCCAGATGCACTAGATTTACCGTGGTGATCACTTCATAGATTATATAAATGTCTGATCACTATGTCGTACACCTGAAAATAATACAATGGGTGCCAACTGGTATTGAAAAATAAAAAATTATTTTAAAAAACATTATCCTTTGAAGTTTACTTAATAACCTTGCTTCCACAAGGAAAATGTACATTGAATTCCAGAATCAGTGATTCACAAATAAGTATAAATCATCTGTTGGCAGTTTTATGTCTGTCTGGAGGAATTTTAGCAATATCTAAGGGCTGCCCACACGTAGGATTGCTGGGTAAAACGCCGTGGGACTTCCAGAGAGCAAACTCCTGGGAGTGAGACCAGGCCAGACCCGGGAACCCAGTGCCAGACGGGCAGGATCCTCCTTCACAGAGCCGCGGCCTCTGCTCGGGGCGGGTCCTGTGGGCGTCACGCTCCAGCGGTGAGGCCGAGTCCCGTCACTACGGCAGCTCCTCGGAAGCTGGTTCGACTTCGGGTCCCAACCCAGATCTCTGCCCACGTTCCCTGTCCACTTCCTACGTGACACCCAGACCGCGTTTGGGAAAACGTGCTTTAAATCCTCTTTGGAGACGTGTTCACAGCTTCCAGACCACCCACCTTCTCAGCCGGTCCCGTCTCGGGGTCTGCCAGGGCCAGGCCCCCCCCCCACTGAGAGTCCTCGGGGCCTAGAACCCCCAGTCCCAGCATGGAGTTTGTTAGATCACGGATCAAGAAGCGAGAACAGTCTTCCAGGCCCATTTTACTGGGATTTGCCGCCAGGGTCTTCTTCGTCCTTACAAGCCTCCCTGGAGTCTGAAGAGAAATCCATGGATCCCCAGTTCCGACGGGCAGCCCAGGCTGCAGCTCCTGCCGCCCCCCCCCCCCCCGGGGCACTTGCTCCTGTCCGTGAACTTCGCAACAACGCAGGTCTCTGCTTAGCGTTTGGCCGCGAGCCAGCCTGCGTGATAGCGATCACTCAAACGTGAAAACCACTTTTAACCACCAACTATCCCCTTTATGAAAAGAAATACTGTAGTACCAAAAAATCATACTGTGACAGCATCTCTAACAGTGCTCACTCGCATCCCGTGAAAGACAGAAGTCGGTTTATTTATGTTGGTTCTGGCTAAAGGTATGTCGTGCCTAGAACTGACAAACATGGGGTCCAAACGGAGGACTCGGGCCACCCGTTTCTGGTCTCAGGCTTGAACGTGGTGATTCACACTCTGCATGTATTTATTCAGTACCTACTTGTCGAAGTCCTTGTGTTAACCACCGGGAAACAGAGATAAAAACAAATAACAGCCAAACATTGTACACTTCCTGTGTTCCGGGACCTTTACACGCATTTTCTCTGACCTGATCCTCCCAAAAAGCCCAGGAAGGAGGGGGTGTTGTTATTATTACACCCATTTATGATGCAGAAACCGTAGCGCGTCTTAAATAACGTCCCCAAGGACACACGGCCAGCCAGTGGCCGGAGCTGTCCGGGCGTGTGATTCTCAGCCAGCGTGGAGCCCTGCCTTCGTAGTCCCCGACGTGAGGACGTTTCCTTCCCGAGCTGTGATGAGGCGGGTCCGAGAGAGGGGGATGGAAGGCACCACGGGCCCCAGGGCTGCAGCACGCCTCTCAGTCCCGGCTCAGGCACGGGCTCCGGATTCTTCAAAGAGCAGGAGCGACCGTAAATGTCTAAGTAAGGGATTCCCACAGACGGAGCGGAATCAGAACGGCGCCCGGAGGACCGGATGGCTCAGGAGTCGGAAGCGGAAGGGTCGCTGGGGCAGGACAATGGCATCCGCCCCGGGTCAAAGGGCGGCCCCAGCAGATGCGCCACGCCCCAACGCCTGCAAACTGTCCTGCTGCCTCCTCTGGAAAGAGCCCTCCACAGGTGCAGTTAAGTTAAGGACCTTGAGATGAGATGAGATCATCTTGGATGATCTGTGTGGACCCTACATCTGGTGACAAGAGTCCTTCTAAGAGAAAGTCAGAAGGAGATTTGACACAAGTAGAGGAGGCAATGTGGCCAGGAAGGCAGAGGTTGGGGTGATGAGGCCGCCGGTCAAGGAGCAGCCAAAGCCACCAGACCCTGCAAGGGGCAACGAATGGCCTCTCCCCAGAGGCCCCCGGAGAGAGCAGTGCCCTGCCGGGTGTGGACGAAAGGCCCCAGAACGATGCGAGGATAAATTCTGGTTGCTTTAAGTCGCCCAATTTGGCTCAGCAAACGTTTGGTCCTGTCCAAAACATCCATGGAGATATCTGTTCCGCGCCAAAACGTCCTTTTGGTCATATTTAGTCCTGTCCAAAATGTCCAAGGAGATGTTTGGTCCGTAATTCATTAAATAGTACGAATGCCGAACTTCATTAAAATTTTATTTACATCATTTTGATGGTAATTTGTGATGAATTTTGAAACAAGTGTCTTCATGGACATTTTGGACAAGGCCAAAGGTCAAGGACTTTTTGACATGGACCCAAGCTCTCAAGGGACGGGACCAAATGTCCTGCAAGGCCCCGTTTGTGCCAATTTGTATGGCAGCTCTAGAAACTAACACAGCATTCTTACCATAAAACAGAAAAGTTTGGGAGAGCGCTGATTTGGAGAAGTGCTTAGAAACCGATCAACAGAATTTAGAGTTCGTAGAAAAATCACGGCGCTTGGGACTAAAGGGTAATCACTTGGGCCGAGGAAGCAGGGCCGGACCTGCTCCTCTGCCATCTCCCGAGCTCGTCATCGCCATCACAGTTCTGCATAGTGCTCGTCCTGACGTGGACTGCGGGAGGCTGAGATGCACGTCTCTGACCCGTCCCCCGGCTCCCGGCTCCCGTGGGCTGGGCTGGGCTCGAGATCATTTCTAAAGCATCTCAGGCGAGCCTGATGCAAGTGACCGCGCGAACTTTTATAGAAAGGGTCAGAGGGTACATGCAAAATCTCGGGCTTCGGGGGGCGGGGCGTAAAGTCTGTGTCGTGAGCACCTGAGTCTGCCGAGGTGGCCCAGAAGCAGCCCTGACTGCGGACAGGCAGCTCAGAGCAGCCACGGCCCATAGCACTGTATTATGCTCACCGAAATGTGAATTTCACAGAATTTTCATGGGTCATGAAATACTCTTTAAAAAATGTTTTGTTTTGTTTTTTGTTTTTTCCCTCAACCACCGAACAATGTACAAAAACAGGCGGTGAGCCAGACCGGGCCCGTGGGCCAGAGAGTGTGCCAACCCCAGCTCCGACACGCAGCAGGTGCAAACTGCTGCTTTAGATGCGAGGGCCGAGGCTCTCGTCGCCAGCGGTTCTCATGAGGCGGCGGGGGGGGGGGGGTCGGCTGACACACCAGCCACGGGGCGCACCCACACTACTGAAGGGGTGTCGCCCTTGGGAACGCGACCCTTTGGTCACGCCCTGGACTCAAAACCAGACCGAGGGCCACCGTGCTGCCGTGATGGGCGACCCCAGCGCGTGGGCGGCCGCTTTCGGGAGAGAGCTAATGAGCCCTGCCCGCTTCTCTCTCCCTGAACGATGTCCCAGACCATGTGAGGGAGTTGGGGGGGGGGTGGCGGAGACGGGCTCACAGCCACTCTAACTTACAAGGCCTCACCCATCAACTTCAGTTTGGGAAACGCAGTTGGAAGCAAACGACCATCAATCAGTATACTTCATAATGTGGGATTGCGGCTCCCACCAAAGACGTTAGAAAACTGCTGCTCCGTTGGAGGCGGGGTGCCTCTCCCCCCCCAGACGATCGTCACCGCAGTCCTGTCTCCAGCTTCGAGGGGGCTCTGGGGGAGAGATTTATTTACAAGCTTCCTCTGCCTGGGCCACAGACACGAACAAAAATGAGTCGTCGCACAGCTCCACGCAGAAGCGAGATTCAGTGAGATCTCGGCAGGCTGCAACTCTGGGCTCGGAATCACCAGACGAAGTTCAACCAGGGCAGATGTAATTGTCTGCATTTACACTGAAAGAGATTCGATTATGAAAGCATGCCGCAGGGGACTGGGCTTCCGAGCGGCTGCAGGACGTACAGCTCAGAGGACAAAGGCCTCGGGGATGCTTTTAGCTCCGTCCCAACGAGGCCGGCGGCCAGCGAGGCGGGCCGCTCGCGGACCTAATATAATTTTCAGCCGCGCTGATGCAATCACGACGGCCGAATGCAGACGAGAGCTCGCCGTGCTCTGAAATACTCAGGGGACGCGCGGGCCCCGTGGCAGCTCTCGGCGGTGGGTTCTCAAGTCCCGTGAACACTAGGCAGCAGGAAAGGTCTTCGGCAGAGAGTGAGCGGAGGAGGACAAGGATGAGGGGGACCCCGAGAAACGGATTCTACCGAGATCGCTTCGCCGCGAGGTCATTAGCGTGGGCAGCATACTCCAAGGGGACCCCCAGGGATCTCCGCCTCCTGGTACTCGCGTGCCGGCGTAATCCTCTCCCCTGAGTGTGGGCTGGCCCAGGGACCTGCTTCTAACAAACGGAATGTGGCGGAGGGGATGGGCTGTCACCTCCCTGACCAGGCTCAGCCACCGGAGGTGGCAACGTCTGTCCCGTCGGCAGACTCTCCCTGGCACAGTAAACGCGTGACCTCCCTTTGACACGGCACAGGTACAGGGTTCCTCCTGCCGAAGTGACTTTGCCAAAGCCGGCTGGCACACTGGGGAGGCCCCTGAGGCAAGGAGCTGAGGCCACCTCCACACTACAGCTAGGGGCGCAGGCCCTCAGCCTGCAGCCCTCCAGGGAGTGGATTCTGCAACAGTCACGTGCGCTTGGAAGTGCCTGTCCCTGGTCGAGCCTTCGCGTAAGGCCCGTCCCCGGCTAGCACCTTCACTGCAGGTGTTTGGGACACCCCGAAGTGCTGAGCCATGCCCGGACCCCTGACCCACAGACGCTGGCGTGCGTCCTTCTAAATCCATAGGTTTGTGCTCGTCTGTTAGGCCGGACGGATAATGAGCTCAGTTCACTGCAGCGCTATCTGTAACAATCAATAAACGGAAACAGCCAAATGCCCACCGTCGGTTGAGTAAAAACAGCACACACATACCATATAACTCACTCATCATGATTATGATCTAGATGAATACAGATAAATATTAGTAAAATATGTCTGCAGTGCATTAGTTATGATATACTCTTTTAAAGTTCAAAAACAGTCTGTGCCATATAAAACCATTATGTGGAATAAATATGCTATATATATGTGCAAATAAATATAAAAAAAGGCAATTAATACACAGTAAGGTGTTCATAGTAGTTACTGCCAAATAACTACTTTATGGGTATTTTTTGTTTTATTTCTTCCGCTTACCTATACCTACCAATTGTCTAAAATGATCGTGCCCCGCGTTATTATAAAAACACAATTTTACACGCAAGTAAGAGGAAAAGTAAAACAAAAAAGGGACCGCTAACCAGACTGACACCCCAATCAATTAAGGGGGTTCCGCTCGCTCTTTGCTCTCCATGTGGCAGGGAAAAGCGACCGCCAGCTAAGAGGACACGGTGCCCCCTCGACATCGGGGGAAGGAGGGCGATTTGTCCCTACCTGCTACGGGCGCCGGACGGTGTACAGTACAAACAGAGGAATGGGAGAATTCAAATAACATTGCCAAGACTTCATAACCAGTGCTGACGAGCAGGACTCTTTATGTAGACATCTGCAATTGATACTTGATAGAAATAATAAGAAAATTACATTGACTGGATAAGACTGAAAGCTACCAAAGTTAAAAATATGAGAGGCTTCGGGCAAGTACAGGTAGACGAGATGTAGACACGTCACAGAGGAAGAGAAATGCATCGTTGCTAAGAAAATCTTACTATTGTTTGGGTGCGTTTTGACTTTTTTGCTTGGCTGATCCGTTTCTTTAGAATCTAAGTAGTTTTAGGACAGAAGCTTGAGTTTCTTCGCTTCGACTGGTCGTATGAAGTAATACACCCAGAGAGCAGTCATTCAGAGTTTGATCCTAATAAACATATGAGATTGAGTTGGCTATCAGAAAAAACGGCTGTTCATTTTGTAGCTCAACGATTCAAAATCTTTCTAGGAAACAGCCCATATCAAAGACCCGATATAAAAATACTCTTCAGAGGACAAATCAGCTCTCTGGGGCAGCAAGATATTGCGCCACAGGAAACTAACAAGTTATTTTAATCTCCCGACGCGTCTCACACATTCCCACAAAGGAGGCCGCGCGACATGGCGCCGAAGCCCCCAGACGAAGGGCATCGAACAGAGACACGTGCACGGTTAACCGCAGACCCCGCGTCCGTCTGCCCACACGCAAAACCGCGTCTGGGCGCAGCCCCGCCACCGACATGAACAAGCCACCGATGTGAACAAGGTTCGAATGAGTGAACCGTCGGTGATAAACGAGTAATACGACTAGACTGCAACGGAACTGGAGAGCGAGCTCTCGGGTTATTGTCCCCGTCTGGTGTCCCTGGCCCAGTGAGTCAGAATGCCCCGGGGCTCGTCCGTGTACGTTTAAGAACGCAGCGGCGGAGAGCCACGGCATAAATGCACGGCCCGTCTGTGAGGCGTGGCGGGGGTTAGAAGTGCAGAGGGTGAACGTGGAACCGAGTCGGCCTGCGGTCAGAGCCGGGAGGTGAGTGACGGATGCATCTCGCGTCCCAGACGTGGAGAGGGCTGGCTGCTGGCGGGATCTTCCCTGGACCCCAACACACAGAGGGCCTCCATGCACCCAGCAGACACTCGGCTGAGACAGACCAGCAGCACCGGCCCCCCGAAATGGATGACCCGGGGGTGTCTGAACGGAACTCGCCGCCTTCTTTTTTAAAAAATGCTGTTCGCGCTGTGGAAACGTGCAGGATAAAAATGGCTCTGTAACTTGTAATTTTGAGATATAAAATGTGAAACATAAAACAGGGGGTTACAAATCAGCGGGAGACCAATTAAAACACTTAGACTGTCATTCAAAAACATTCCACGGAACGTAATAAAACGGGTGGGAGGTTGGTTCTATTTTAATAACCGAAGACTGCAGGAATTTTATTTCTTCCAACTATCAGCCAAATTTATCTAGGACTGACTGGAACATGGGAAATACACTCTTACATTATGTTAAGCAAAAAAATGACATCGAATGCCTCAAAAGACTGCATTGACAGCGTTCTGATTCACAGGAAGGCTCGCGTGAGGCTAACTGGCCCTTTATTCTCAGTATTTTATAGTGATATTGATAAATAGTATTTGTGCCATTAACGTAATAATTGGATTATGTTCGGCTGCTTTCCCACCATTTATCATAACTATGAGCCCCGCCAGTGTTTCTCAGTGGGGGTGAACTGGCACTTGGGGTGGGAGGGTAATTCATCGTGCGGGACTATTCTGCACAATCGAAACTGCCACCTAGACATTTGTGAGCGGAATGGGGTTCGGTGGTGATGGTATGAATCCCCCACTGAAAACAATTGATCCGGGCGGCTACATAACGTGTGTCCTTTAAATGGCATAACCATTGGCTTCTTCGAAAAATGAATCCTTATTCAGAAACCAAATAAAGCCAGGAAATACTATTCCCGTTCCAAACCGGAGGACCTCTCTATCCAATGACACATATGAAAAGTTGCAAGGAGTAATTATAATAATGCACTACGCTAAGGTATTAATTCACAAATTGTCTTAGAGTCGAATTGGATTTACCGTTTAATTTGGAGACTTGAACCCTAAGGTAAACGCCGACTTCTCCTGAGATAAGCAATGTTTAACCATGAGTCCTACTGTTTCTTGGCTGTCCCTGACGAAAACAGGTTATAAGAGCTCCACTCATCCAAATGCCTAAAACATCTGTAAAAGCAGATGACAAAATGAAGGTTTTTGGGTGCCACGGGTATGCAATCAATGGATTGGGAAATTTCGAGTCTCCTGACTTTAGGAGACAGTCCTTTCCTCTAGTTTAGAAATGTCGTAATTTCAAGACCTTACGATTTAAGAAAATTTGGGAATCAACCCGAGGCGGCTAACATTTTTACGTTGTCCGCAATTCAAATGTTAAAAACACTTAATCTCCCTATCGCCCATCGCCATGGTCTCACAAAAGAAAAGCAGATCTGTTCTAACACCAAAAAGATGTAGCAGCTACACAAAAACACCGACCGCCCCTTAGGCTGAACACTTCATCACGGCCCAGCGTGTGGAGGCTGCATCGGACCTCTGGATTCCTTCACTCGTTCCTTATTTCCGGGCGTCACTGCTGGCATTCCGCCGGTGACTACCGAGGTTTTGGGTCCTTCCCTTTAAAATGCTACTGAGGTGTCACCGTCAGTACTATGCTCGAACCATAAAAATTCAATGCCTGATCCCTGGAGGCGGCAAAGCGCAGGTGCAACCCCATCCTTGGCCAACGGACCAGTTGCCTGCTGTGGAAGTTCCGAGCCTGGGGACCCACCTCGTCACTGAACAGAATGATCACTGCCTTTTCGGTTACGATCCCATGCTTTTCCTCAGCTGCAGCTCTGGGGAACGTGGGGAGCCGACCGAGGCAGGGAGCCCCGTTCTCCACCAAGACATGGCCCCGCCTTCCTGAGCCCCGGATCAGAAACAGCATCAGCTGCACTGCAGGGTCTGGAGAAGAATCGGGGGGCCCTCAGCCTTGATCCGACACCTCCTCTTAGATAACGCGGGGGATCTTACTTGGGAGGAATTTCGCTCAACTTAGAGAAATAAAGCCCCTGAAACTCGAGGGACAAACATTAAAACTAGAGCCCATCTTTCTCACCGTAGGATGATTAATTTTTTTCTGTCTCGTTAAACCAAAAAAAAAAAAAATTGTTCAAAAAATTGTTATTCCTGCGTCCAAAGGCACAGGAATAAGAAAACAAAGGTAAGGTATTCTATTAATCAAATCAAACATGCCATTTTCCAAAAGATTGATCATAATCCTAATTATAGTAACCGTGGCTCCCCTTCTCCCCCTGATTGATCAGATTTACATGAAACTGTTGCCTGTCTTGGATTTTTGTCTCCTTTACTGTGCGTCTTACACGGCAATGCGTCACCCCGGCTGCACCGATCGCCCCTAAGCTGCCCCCTTCGATCCTCGGCCACTATCAGTGTCGACGTCAAACTGTGTTCTAACTGCAGGAAACCAGTGGGCTCCTCGGTAGAAACACACCACACCCCCGCCTGGCGAAGCAGGTGCTGTGTTTCAGAGGGCGGAGCAGAGAGCAGCATCTCCTCTCAAACGAGAAGAAAGACTCCGAGCGCATCGGCAAACCGGGGCGCGCTCAGTGACCCTGAAGTGCTGCCTCGCCAGTGAAAATGTGGCAAGATCGAAAAAGTTTGCTTACAGAAAGTGTTTAAATCCATTATTCAAACCCAAACCCTTAGCTGGGAAAAAAAAACCCAACAACCCGATTTTCCCATCTTTCAAATAATGTGGACGGACCAGATGACTTTCAAGATGCTTGTAATTCTTTCCGCGGCGAGATAACGCGGTGGCCTCCGGCGTGACGCAAACCCGCCACGCTCAGCACCGCTCCCGCGCCTGCGGTGTAGACGTCTGCCAGGTTTTCTGGGTGTCGTCCAGACGCAACGCCCAGTTTCGCTTCTAGCCCAGGGAGGCAGAAGGAAAGGCCTGCGTTTGTCCTCTATGTGGATAATTAGAATTTATAGAATTCGATTACCCAGAGTCTGGGAAATAGAGAGGAAGCAACAAACCCGTTTGGGCTTTGAAGTTTCAGCAACGGGCTCAGAAAAACTCAGTGTCTTTTCATTTCTATTTCTGGAAACGGGTGCTTTTCCCTGTTAAGGCTGGTTTCTCTGAAGCCAGAGGAACGCATGGCCTTCCAATACCAAGAGACAAAAGACATACCCAGGAGGGAGCTGTCCCCACGCCGGGGGCAGAGCCAGCGCGGAGTGCTGCCCGATTTTGCCTGGGGCCAGCAAAGACCCGCCTGCGGGCACAGGGAGGGGCCGCCCTTCCCGGCAGGCATCTCCGCCACCGGTGGCCTCCGCGTGTGACGGCTGCTGCTCAGGGCCCGCCGGCCCTTCACGTATCCGCGAAGAAACGGTTTCTCATCTCCCCGCCCGACCCCCCCAACACCACGCCACACGCTGAAGCTCCACGGCTTGGCTGCGACGCTGGGCAAAGTCGCAAACCAGCGTGGTTTCCCACGCGAGACCGAGAGACTGACGGACCCAGCACTAGACCGGGCGGGCTCGGGGGGCCCCGACCCTGAAGGAAATGCGAGCGGCGTAATTCCCACGGAACGACGCCTCCCTCTGCCTACGAGGCGGCAACGGAAGGGGCGACTCAGCGGAGAAGAGGCCCGGGGCCGGGCGACACCCGGCTCGTTAGCGCGGTGTGGTGGACACCCGTTCCTTACCGGACGCGCTGGCCCGGCCTCTTGCTCGTCCGGGGGGCTGGTGCCGACCTGCCTCGGTGCCACATCCGGGTGGGTCCAGAGGCTGTGGCTCTTTGTCATTGCTAAGTGGACTTTGCCACAATGTGACGAAACGAGGCCGCATGCCTCTGCGGCCAGCGGGAACGGATAAGATCTCGGTTCATCGGATTCCTACAGAACATCCACCCCGGGAAGAAAGTGTGTTTTTTAAACGATGAGAAAGAAAGCTTCCTGAATTGTGCGCAAGCAAGGCCTTGGGATGGCATGTCACAACTGCTCCTTCTGCGTGGACATTCTAAACTTCTAAGTGGTTATCTAGCGGTCAATTAAAAAAACGAAAATGCTGTTCAACAGACACCGAATCAACATTTTTAGAGTAGAAAACATGGGCCGTACAGTGCTCGCTCAGCTTATAAATATATATATATATATATATATATATATATATATATATATGTCCTTAATGTATTTTTCATTTGTTTGCATAGAAAAATAGTCAAAGTATAAAAAATATAGATGTGTACATGCTGTGCACCACTGTCTGATACACCGATGAGAGGAAATGACCTATCTTTTTACACCCACTATTGTGGTTATAAAAAAATACTGTCGATTTAATTTGGCATCGTAATACGCAAACGAACATTTTGAAAACAAAAGCCGAACATTGGAAAACCACAAAACGGGCTTCTACATCTTGTTACCCTTAGCAGATTGTTGGGCCTTCCTGGTTTCGGAGGTGGAAAGAAAGACCCAAACCCTCCTGGTTTTCTGCATCTGGCTCAGTCACGTCCGTGCGAGGCACAGGCCCCCGCCGGCTCTGACGACAGTGCTGGGAGTCGGGGGCCTCTCTGCAGAGAGGCCGAGATGCGGCCAGGAAGCGGGGCCGCCAAGGGGCAGAGGCAGGTGCGGTGCTGGCCCCGGGGACACGGGCGAAGGCCGCGGCCTCCCTGGCGGAGCTCGACGGCAGCAGAACCCAGCGCCCCCCGTCCTGCTGGCCGCCAGTCCAATTTTCTCGGCTATTTTTATCTCCAACATAGAAACACACTCTGCCAGAACTCTCTCAGCGCTGAAAATTATTATATTCTTCCCAGAGATCTGAAATGTCGGTCTAATGTGCCGCTTGGATAGCTCTCTATAACCTCACAGATAACGATCGAATTCCCAAACCATTCCGAGGTAAGCCGGACTCCCCAGCCTCACCCCTTAAGGCTTCTCCGCCCAGAACTCTATTTAGAGCAGGGAAGAAAAACACCAGTTAATACCTAGGAGAAGAATCAGTAACAGGTTAAGCCAGTAACAAAGTAGACCCTTTCTACTGAGGAGTCTTTTTTAAAAAATGATATATTTGTTGCATTTCCAAGTTTACAAGTGGCATGCATAACTGACTACTTTGTTACTAGGATTTAAAGAAGTGCAGCAAATGCCGGGAGGTGTGACCACCCAGGTCAAGCCTAGGTGAGCTGGCTCGGCGTGCCCGGACCGGCCCGAGGGTGTCACCCCGGGGAAAGGAACACTGGTAACCACGGGACGGGCCCTGCCGGCTCTGGATAGGAAGCCGCTTGCATGTTTTTGAAGAACTGGAACTGCGACTCTGCCCACTTAACCTGTTTTTGACTCAGGTGGAATTCGGACAGCTTCATAGTAATCACAATCATATGAAACTGTTGCTGACAGCTGGAGTCATTCTCCCTTCAGGGCCGAATGTCAGGAGGGGCTGAAATGCACCATCGGCCAATGCTTTACAGCCACATCGTCCCACAGAGTCGTCCCGAGCCACGCGCGGCCATCGATCAATGAAGAGCGCCCAGTTCAAACGGAGATGTGCCGTGAGGCGCCGCAAAGCAGGACGATGCCCCCTGAGCGTCCCGGAGCATCCTGGAGCGTCCCCGCAGACCCAGCCCCTGGGACGAAGCAGTCCGCCCGGCACGACAGGGCCGCTCGTCTGCCTGACGCTTTGCGGATCAGTTCTCTCTAGTTTGCTGCCAAAATGATTTACACGAAAGTCTCTTTATTAACTACCCAAGGTCTCTTTGGACGTGATGCCTGCAAATGTGCAGATGTCACACTTTAATATTTGATTTCGTAACTACCCGAGTGGTCCAGAGAGCATGTCCTTTGTTAACAGCAAATGATGTAAAGTATTGATTATTTTTAAAAGGCCTCTTAATGACCAAAGTTCTAAATTCACAATGCGATTCTAAACAGGCGACATATTTTAATATGATAGTAATGTGTGCTTATCATAAAAGGATATAAAACACAGTTACTGTATCTGAAATGTCATAACGTCAACACAAATAACGGTATAGAGTTTTGTATAAAATACACACACACGCACAGCCAAATTTGAGTGATAAAACACAAGCTTTCCTAGTTATAATTAAGAAGATTAAGACAATGTCGATGACATCAGTGTTGGTACAGGAAGGAGAACTCTGCGGGTTTAGAAATGTTCTCCGTCTTACCTTACTGATGCCCCCCTCCCAATCCGGTCATTTCCTATTGGTTACAGAGTTTGTGACCTGCAAAGGTTTTAATGCAGTTAAACATTAAACATTTGTTCCAGCAACTGCTAGGCTTCTGGAAGTTCAGCAGTAAGGACACTCATCACTGAATTCCAGGCTGGACACAGAAGACTTTCCTCTGACTGGAGCAGAGCATGTAGAAGACAAAGGAGAAGCATGGATAACGCCACCGACGATGGCGGCCGAGTCAGGTCCCCCTCCGTCTGTCATACTCGTGGGGTATTGCTTACAGCTCAGGTCATTTCCTGGTTCTGAACTCAAAGTTAATGAATTTCTGGGACTCTCTGACACTATACAATTCTCAGAATGCATCCTATCAGGAGAAAATGATTTCATTTTATCCAGCAAGTGATAAATATGACATCACTGTATTTTAAAAACCCTGCAAAACAAACAGTACCGTATGGTTCATTTTTTATCCAACAGCAAAGTAACAATCTGGTGTATTCTAATAAACTGCTGTTAGGCCTAGGAATATTTTTCTTTTTTTTTCTGTTACAACTGGCTTGCTAATAGATTTCTTTAGCTTTAGAGTTATAATTAGAAAACAGTTACTTTGCATCATCAAATTGTAATTGCTGTTTGGGTGCAATCCAACCAATTTAAGCATCGGCACCTCCCCCCCAAAAAAACGACGTCTGGAAAAAAGAGAATAAGAAACGCCATGCTCCCATAATCCAGGTTATCTAATAATGTTTGCCTGATTGTTGAGTTGTTTTTGGAGGCCGGAAAGCAGGTGAGATTAGAAATATCAGTGTGTGCGAAAGGATCACAGTTGTAAATTAAATGTTCGTCGAGAAGCGCTAATGATGGTAAGAAAGAAAAAAATCCGCTCAGGGCCAGAAACCTACTCCAGTTTTCAGTCAGTCATTTGTCCGATGTGGGCTCCTAAGTGATCACTTAACATTTCTGAGTCTGTTTACTCATTTATAAAACGAGAATTATTACGTCTTACTATGACAGACATCTGTCAATCTTTGGGATGCCAAAAAGGTCTAGGCGAAATAAATGATAAAGCAAGAAAATAAATAAAAGATCTAACATGTATATTCTACAGCTGTTCCATAGTCCTTCTACCGTAATATAGTCTGTCCTTTGGTTCAGTGCTACCAGATGTGGTTTAAGTAAAACTATAATACGATAAAAGCCTTTGATATTTCAGATAAACCCTCTAGGCCCAGTCCCAAAGATCTGTCATAAAAGGATTACCATATATAAACCAGAGTTCGTCAAACTTCTTCTGTAATGAGTCACCTACACAAATATTTTAGGCTTAGCAGGCCACCTATGATCTGTGTCACATAGCCACCATTTTTTTTAACCCTCTAAAAACGTAAAATCACTCTCATCTCGCAGGCCACACAAAAAGCGGCCAGGGACTGAGTGCAGCCTGTGGCCACAGCTTCGCAAGCCCAGACCGCAGACTCGGTGTCCTTGCTATTCAGCGGCTCTCTGCTCAGTCCTACATTTCGCGCTCTTAAATTTTTATTTTATTTTTTTTTACATTTATCCCTTTGCTCCTTATTACTCATTTGCCAAAATCTAACCATTCTTTCCCAGAGCTGTGGTGGTTCCAACGGCCACAGCCTCAAAGTCGCTTCTGAAAAGCTCGATTTCCCACAAGCCACAGGAAAGGTTCTTGGCAGAAAACCCGTTCCACGCCTGTCTGCCCGTCGGTCTCGGAGCCGGGAGGGAGACCGTCACAGCGCCCACCCCGACGCCCCGGGGAGACCGTCACAGCGCCCGCCCCGACGCCCCGGGGAGACACGGAGCGGGTCCTCCGCCCCTTACCTTGCTGGAGGGACATCGATGTTGGAGGAAACGACCTTGCGCTTCTGCTCGAGCAGACAGACGGAGCGGGTGTTCTCTTTGTCGTGGTCGGCCGTCTTCCCGTCTTCCTCCATGGCCGAGGAGCACGAGTGCTGATGAGACATCTTTTTGCTAGAGTCACGTTTTAGGTCCTCCGGTTGAAACGTGAAGGTCATGTCCCGCTTAACGCTCCCCGCCTGTGAAACGAAACGCAAACAGCCTCACTCGCACAAACACCGGCTCTGCGGGACGACACAGGTGGCCGAGGAGAGGGCCCGCCCTGCCCTCCGGGTTCGTCTGGAAGATTTCATAGTTTCAACAGGAAAAATGAAACATAGAAATAAAGTCACAGGACAGTCTACGGCTAGGCCACCCTGAACGAGCCTGATCCCATCTGATCTCAGAAGCTAAGCAGGGTCGGACCTGGTTAGTACTTGGATGGGAGACCACCTAGGAAGACCAGATGCTGTAGGTGTTAAAAAATAAATAAATAAAACTACGGGCATGACAAAGTAATAAACAGTCAGGGCACCTTCCATCATAATGCAAACGAGAAGCTTCACGAACACAGAGAAGCCTTAGGTGGGCAAAACGTTTGAAGGCTTGGAAGCATGAGACTTCTAAAAAAAAAAATCTGAAAATTTAAAACGTCACTGTTTTTTCTTCCACAACTGCGAAAATTCAAGTAAATAAATTCTCAAATGTTTCATGCTGATTCTGTTTAACAGAAGAGAGGTATTAATAGAAAACCAAGCCTTATCTTTGACTATGATTACTGACTGTAACCAGACTCCTCGGTTTACGAAACTTTTTAAAAAAAAATAATTTCTTTCTTTTTAAATTACAGTTGGCATACGATAGTATATTAATTTCAGGCACGAAGAATTGTTTTTTATTCTTCTACAGCAGTTAAGATCTTAATGACGTTTTAAAAAATCCTCTTTATTTTCTTAAACTCGTTGACGAAATACAACGATGCTTAAGGTTGAAGACAAATATAAAATTAGGCCTCAGGGAATTGAATCTGATTGATTTCAGAGTTTGGGAAGACGGATGGAGACTGAGGCTGAAGAGAGGTGTTGGTGAGGTGACGGGCGTCGCAAAGGAGGCCTGGAGCAAACTCGCTCAAGCCTTAAGGGTACAAAGAGGAGCCCGGCTGTCTGGGAGCCGGCTGGCTTGCTGGTCAGAAAGGCACATTTCAGAACATGCCTGTGAGACATCACACGTCCACACAACAGGCTTCTCTCTCGGGGAGGTCATTTGTGGAGTCAGTAAACCTTCGCTCAGCCTCGCGAACGGGAGATCTGCTTATTTGTTTCTTTTTAATTTTAGGTATGAGAAAAAGCAATAAAAGATGCGATTGAATAGATTTAGAACGATAAAGTCTACGGCCACAAACAGGAGGCATTTTCAGAAAGGAACAACTCTGAGGCATGTGTGTGTCAGAGTCACAAGACCGGCCCACATCTGAGAAATGCCAGGGCCCGGATATGACATGTGCCTTGGAATCCACCTGGCTAGGACGGACTTTTCACAGGAGCTGAGCCCGAGCCCCCTCGTCCCGTGGGGCTGGCCTGAACTTCCCGCTGGTCCTGGCGGACCCACCCTCAGCTCCACAGAAAAACCTCCCGCTGCTGGTGGTCTGCTTGCAACTTATTGAAAAGTTACCCCATGTCTCAAAATGCATCCATGAAATACGAGTCCAAGGAAAGTAAGTGTTTTTAAGAACTGGCTCAGTAGTCATCAACAGGCCACAGGAAAGAATAAGAAAACAGTTCAAACTTCCAAAAACGCAATGAATGTTCCATAAAAATGTAGTTTGAAAAATCGACAAATGTAACTGCAAGTATTTTCAAAATCCATCTCTAATCACTTTCCGTGCAACTTTTTCCGCCTGCAGGTGGGAGCGAGGGGGGGAGGGGTGTTTTTCCTTTTCCGTACTAGCTGGTTCTCCACTGATGTTACGACAGGAACAAGCCAAACACAGGGCATACGGAGGAAAGCAAAGGCCTGAGTGACGATTATAAACCGTTTCTCCCCGAGTGTCAAGTATTACGTTAATTAAATATTTAAGCAGTCATTAGTGTTAGGTTGTAGCAATAATGGACATCCATACCTCCCTAGGGGACAACTGGACTGGTTAAATGAATTCAGTCCAAAGAGAGGTGGAGTTGGGAGAATGTTACAGGAAGCTCAGCTTTTATCATAAAAATTAGGGGGAAAAAAACCCCCAAGCTTCTAAAGCAAATTAATACAAAGTAGAATAAATTTCCTACAGAAATGATGCTATAATAATTGTATGTCATGCTCTTAGTCAAGACTTCATAATAAAACAAATTACAGCACCATTCAACAATGTAAGTTATAAATCTTATCTAACACATTCTAAATGAAAAAATTTATGTCTCAGTAGAATGAGGAATTTTAGCAACGTGACAGATTTCAAAGACTATTTAGCTCGGACTCCTTGTTTGAAAGTGGAATTAAAATGAGTTAGAAATGACCAGTAAGGACCAAAAAATGTCAAGATGAGTAAGAGATTTATGTACTTGGAGTGCGGGGTCCACTGTCAGGCTGGTGACATTTGTGGGTGTCCGTTATATCACTACGCTTTACGTGTACATGTTACGGGTTCTTTTAAATGTTCCTTTATTCGTATGAGATATAATACTTAAAAGATTTTTTTAAAAGGAGAGTTCACAGGAGAGAAGGGAGGAGAGAGAGGACTCGAAGTCAAGTCCGAGGAGCCGGGCTTGGAGACGGGGTGGCGGCTGGGGGGCCGGGGGACGCAGCGGCATGTGTGAACGCTGGGGCGTGGGCGAGGGTCGGTCCTGCCACATCAGCAGGAGGAACGCAGCAAAAAAAAAAAAAAGTATGAACCTCGATGAAATCCGAGCTCCTACTGCATTAGCAGAAGACAGCAGCTAATGGAAGATAGGACCCCACTTACATGAAATTTCCAGAAAAGACACATCTGTAAAGACAGAAAGCAGATCAGGGCTTGCCTGGGGCAGCGGGTGGCAGTGGGAACTGACCGCAAATGGTCACCTGGAAACTTTCTGGGGTGATGGACATGTTCTAGAACCAGACCGTAGTGATATCTATAAACTTATTTAAAATCGCCAAACTCTAGTCTTACAAGGGGATGATTGTATGGTGTGTAAATTATACCTCCATTGTACTGTTATTTTTTTAAAAAAAAAAAAAAAAAGGGAAGAAAGAACCAAACCAGAAGTAACTGGGCGGGGCGGGGGGGAGGCGCACTCCCAGGGACCGCCAGACCAGAAATTGGAAAAGTAACGTGCCACAAAGAGGCAGCCACCGGTCTGGGGGGCTTTTTTTTTTTCTTTTTTCTGTTTTTGTCACGGGCGCCATGTGAGCATGCTGGGCTGCCACACGCAGTCGTGTGTGTAGGTCCTGCTCACTGGCCAGGTGGGGCTCCAGCCCAGTCCCTACTTGAGCCAGGTCCACAGGCTTCTTCACCCACAAAGACGGACATTTCTCTCATCTCTCCACCTGCCGAGAAATTTTAAACTCCTTCTGCCCAAAGAAGGTGTTCTTCTTTCTCTTCCCTGCAAGGTGTACAATGCCCAGGTGGGAGCCTCCCGGCGATTCGCAGGGCCTGGGCTTCCTTCCTTGAGGCCGACGTCGAGGAATCAGGTGACTTGTCAGTATGAGCCGGGGCAGTCGGCGACAGAAGACAGCCGGAAAGGACGAAGCTCGGATGGGATGGAGAGACGCGGGGGCAGCGTTGAATCGGGAGGCGCAGGCGGAGGGGAGGCAGGACGTGCCCAGGGCCCAGGAGCCTGTGGGGCGGGGATGGTCCCTTCTGCCGGTGGCTGCTCTGCCCGGGGCGGGGCTCCCCGAGCACCGGGGGAGGGCCGAGGACCAGCCCGGTGACACGCCTCCCCCGAGCGGCGGCAGGTGGGGCTGCCCTCCTCCTCAGAAGCCTGCCGGGCTTCCTGGCGCAGGGGTCCGTGCCAAACGGGCCGCCGAGAACGAATCCGCAGTCCAGAAAAAGCCCGAGACGCCGTCCCCAATGTCCGTGGAGATTCACGCCACGCGGGGAGGACGGGGTGGCGGCCAGCACTCGGAGCTCTTAGGGCGCGAAGGGGGACCCCGCCTGCTAAGGACGGGCCATGCACATCGTCAGAGATAATGATTTGACTCTCTGTGCCAGAAGGACGGACTCTTGGCAAGACGACACGAATCTTGCGAGATCAAGAAGGATTTCCTTGTCGGGGGAGTCGCTGACCTGAAAATATGGCTTTAACCTAGAATCTGAGCAGGCGGAAGGAACACGTCCAGATGAAAGTGCCACGCTAGAAGCCCCGCGTGACAACTAATGACATAAAACAGCAAGGCTGTCGCCGGGTGATTTTTGAGAAAATACGAGGCGGAAATTTAGTAATTAAAGAAAAACAAAAAGGATCTTGCGCGCACAAAAGGACTAATCCGACTGCATCCCGGATGGGGCTGGAAGGTGGGAGGCGCCGTAGTTGACTCCGTTGTCACGTGGACACCGACAAACCGGAACAAAGGATTTGTCCAGGAAGGCACCGGTCTTACTGGGAGGAGCTGGGAGCACGCTCTGCTGAAAACAGGAGGGCACAGCCCACGTGGCTGCTGTTCGATGGGCGCGACGCCCCCCGAGGAGAGGGCTCGGGGCTGCTCTGTGTCCCCGGGTCCCCGAGGAGAGGGCTCGGGGCTGCTCTGTGTCCCCGGGTCCCCGAGGAGAGGGCTCGGGGCTGCTCTGTGTCCCCCGGGTCCCCGAGGAGAGGGCTCGGGGCTGCTCTGTGTCCCCCGGGTCCCCGAGGAGAGGGCTCGGGGCTGCTCTGTGTCCCCGGGTCCCCGAGGAGAGGGCTCGGGGCTGCTCTGTGTCCCCGGGTCCCCGAGGAGAGGGCTCGGGGCTGCTCTGTGTCCCCGGGCCAGGACCCCCGGTGCCCGCCCTGCTTCCGGCCAACCCTCTCTGGCCTGAGGTCCCCGCTCTTCCTCCAAACTGTTACGGGGCCGGAGTGGGAGCAGAATCTCGGAGACTTCCCAGTCTCCAACGTCTTGTTTTTTCACTATCTTTTGTAGACTTTTTTTAGAAATGCTTATTGGTTACGAAATACACACTGGTTAAAACGTCAATTAAGAAGTGTAGAAACGAAAACAGGGTACGCTGTCAGTTGCTCCCCACTCTCTGTACAACTCTCCTCGGCCAGGTCCGACTCCCAGGAGAACTGCGCTGACCCATTTACTGCAGAACTTCGAACAGCTTAAAATGCATTAAGCACCTGTCTGTGCACGTATCCTGTTTGGAGCTTTTCAATGTGAATGTGATTATACATATTGCTTTGCAACTTATTTTTCTGAATACGTTGCATTTTGAATATTATGACATTTCGCGAGATCGTATTTTAAACGCGTCTCTTCTCGACAGATACTGAGGTAGTTTTCAACTTCTCGCCATTAACAACAAGGCCACGAGGAACGTGCTCGCGGATGTATGCTCATCCCCTAACGCACCCGTGCGAACATATTTGTAGGAAACGTTCCCGGAGGGTGAAATTGCTGAATCGAACATCCGGAATCCCGTGCCCGGGTAAGCGCGGCGTGGGGCAGCCAGGCAGCCGGCATTCCGCGGGCCACTGAAGGAAGGACGGACGCCAGCTGACGTGCGAGCCCTAAGAGGGACACGTCCGTTCACGACATATCCGGAGAAATGCTGCAGACGGAGAAGTGGGGCGTGACCCCGCCGCCTCCGGGAAGCGGTGCCGTGGGCCAGAGAGCTGCACACCTCGGGGGGCTGAGACGAAACGGGCCCGGGCTCCCTCTCTCCGCTCCCCTTTTGCAGTTACACACGCACGTAGACGTGCACGGACACACGCGACTTGTACGTCGTGGGATTACAGGAGATTTTTTTTTACTTTTTCGAGGTTTTCGCATTTAAAAGAATGAACATAAAGGGACGGTTTTAAAATGAGATTTACAAAAACTGGTGAGGACGATCGCCCCGTGCCGGTCGACACAGGAGGCAGCCGGCGCCGGCGCCCACAAGGGGCAGGAGCCAACCGGGAAAAGGCGGCGAATTTAACCGTGTGCCCCGTGGTCTCAGCAAGTTGACACCTCAGGAGAAAAAACAGGAAAGCAGACTAGGAGATTTATCCCCGAAAGTCCTACAACATTATAAAAATCCACAGTCCCCAAATATCCATCAATAAATCTGAGGTCAAATATGCACAAATGAAATGTGTAGTTAAAAACGAAGACATATTTCTGTATTTCTTGAAGTGGGAAGACATTTAATAGATTAATTGAAAAAGAAGGAAATCGGAATGAATGCATGTAATGTGATCTTGGGGAGGAGGGATGTGTATCTATACAGAGAGGAAAAATTCTGAAAGGACATCTCGAGATGTTAAGGATGGTTTTCCTTGGGAGGAGATTTAGAGGCCGATTTCGCTTTCTATCTTGTTTGTAATTTTTACAATGTTTGTGTATAGTCTGGTATTTTAAAACCTATGTTTGTGTATGGTTTGGCATCTTAAAACCCATGAAGTTGTTCTGTTATGAAAATATACACCACTCTTATATAATTAAGTTTCTCAAGAATCTGGCACTCATAAAACGCACAGTTTTCTTCTCCTAGCTTCCAGTCTTTGGGATATACGCACATAGCAGAGGCAGAGAAGGAATTACTTAACGTAACGCGCTCGCTCGCCAGGCTCCCCTGACCGCCGGCCCCTCCGCGCCACGTAGCAGGACAGCGAGTAGCAACGATCCCTCGTCCGCCTCGCCCAGCGCAGAAAACCCCTCGCCCGCCCAGCACGGTGCCCACACGCGCATTGCCCAGCCTCGCTTCCTGCAGGGGCGCGAAGCGTCTGTGTTCAGCCGTATGAGAACACAGCCAATGACCGAGTTCACCGACAAGGAACAGCTTTTGTTGTCCTAGAAGACAACCGGCGTGTCTACATATATGATACACTTGGGAAATGTGCGGTTTTTTAAACAAGGAGTGAACGGTGTCCGTTGAAGCCCTGAATTTCTTTAAATGGTGTCGTTTGTGAACGGGAGGCCACTTTCTAGGACAGGGCGTGAAGCTCATCAGCTTCTCTCCATTCAGAAACATCTGGTTTCCGAGGAGGATTGTAACCGCACGTGGGGAAGGAGGGTGGCTTCGAACGCCAGCCCCCTGCCTTGCCCAGCCCCCTGCCCAGTCTGCACCCAGGAGCATTCCCGGCCGCCCGAATCCCAGCTCCCTCCGCACGGACGCACAGTCACAAGGTGCCGACGCGCACACGTCAGCGCTCACTCTCACTTACTCATCTCAACCCAACGTGATGCGAGGAGTTGGCTCTGGAGAGCAGCTGCATTTCCAGGAATAACCTGCAGGAAGGCAACCCATTTGCCTTCTGGGGCTTTCCGTAGAGCAAGAAAGAAGCAGAGAAATTCTGGAAAAGAGAATGAAGCGCGGGCCGCAGCGAACACCTCCCCGGGAGAGGAGCCACGGGGCGGGGGCCGCGAACGGCCTGCGGGCCCGGGCAGCTCCGTGCCTCCCGCCCGCCGGGACGCAGCCCCGCCTGACGGCCTCACGAGAGACTTCTCCTACTTCGGACGGCGTTTCCCACGTCAGGATTCATTTCAAAAACTCACTTTCAAAACTCGTAACTCACGTACTCAGTGACTGGGGACGATGACATACCAACCAGAACGTGGAACACAGACGTTAAAGCACGTTACGGAAGAAGCGAAGGTTATGCCGGTAACAGGGACAATTGATTTTTGAATTCATTTACAACATCGCCACTGAGGGTCACGCCCAGAGAAGGATCGGGCTCTCGAGTCGCGGATGGGCTGTGTCCGAACGTGGTCAGCAGCCCCCCCGCCCCTCGCTTCAGCTAAAGTCTTGCAACCCCACGCGGGGTCCGCGGGAAAGCGAGTGGAGCGGCCGGTCTTCCCAGTCGTGACGAAACGCGGCAGGAGAAACACTGAAACCCTCGGGCTTCCGCTTGCGGGCCCTCGATCATCTTATTCCTCTGAATCCAGCGAAGGGCTGGCGCTCGTTGTTTTGAGCGCTTTATCCTCGGGCGTATTATTTCTGCACACCAAGACAGAGCAATGGACCGATGGAAATCGGACCGGGCGTGGTGGCGTGAGCTCGGGGCAGGACCGACTTGGAACCCTGCGCCAGGCTCCGGCACCAGGCCCGCCCACCACACAGGTCCACGTCCTGGCAAGGGGCGCTGCTAATGCTGGGTTCGCCACGGCAAGCTCTATCCTAAGATCTTGGCAATTTTACGTTCCACAAGGCGTGACCTGGCTTTGACTGATGGCCGATTAGTCAGCTGCACATTTTGGATGGAAAGTGATTGCAAAACTCTGGGTGGAAACGACTTGGCTGAAGCCTCAAGCCTTCTATTAACGTTAGGCAACGAGAAGGCACGGCTCGGGTAATTTTGAGTTGCCTCCAAAAAGCCCTGAATGGAAGCACTCATTTCTGCAAACTCCAACATCCAATTCAAGCTCGGCAAAGTTTCTGCGTGTTTCTTCCAGCCAAATGTGAGGACGGAGGGGAGTCAGTACCCACGTGGGCCGGCGTTTTGGGGTTAACTTCGGCATGTAGAATTTTGAACTCGTCGCCGTAATTCGTATTCCATTTGTTTCATATAAATCAAAGCTTAACTCGACCGATCACGTCCAATCTGTGTGAAAATCCTGTGGCGTTTATCTTCAGCATACGCAGAATCGGTCACTCTTCGCCCCCTCCGTCCACCTCGGTCCAGCTGCCGTCACCGCTTGCTGGGTTTGTACGTCTCCTCCCTGGGTCCCCGTCTCTACCCTCACCCCGTCCCTCCTCGGTAAGAGCAGCTTTGCCGCCTAAAGCCAGGCGCAGGTCCCGCCCCTCCCCTGCCGGAGCCTCCCGTGCTCCCCACCGCCACCGGACCAAAAGCCGAAGCTCTGGCGGCGGCCCCCAAGGCCCTGCCGACCTGGCCCCCCCTCCCTCCTCCTCCCGCATGCTCCCGCCACCGCCACCCATCCCCCGACCCTCGCTGGCCTTGCTGAGGCTCTTCTTCTCCGTGAGTTACGTATTTCTTTGCCACTGACCTGAGAGTCGAACCCGACTTTAAAACGTGGCTGCTCCGACCGCGCCACAGTGGGGAGCAGAGAACTCTCTGGTAAGTTGGAGAAGGTAGTTCTGACTCGTCCTAATAAAAGGGCAGATCGGTTCTCGGAGAGACTATTGCACAAATTCTCGGGGCACGAACAGAGCTCAGGGGACCCCTTCCTTCCAGAGTCTGATCTGAGAGACCCGGGAACTGATGTCTCTGGTGATGTCAACACCGCTAGTGTAGGTGGCCGGAAGTGGCAGCGGGGGTGGCCATGCCAGGCCACGTGCACCTGAGGAAGCGGAGGAAGCCAGGACAGACCGAGCAGCAGGGGGGCGGAGCGGACTGCGGGGGGCAACGGGAATGGGGGCCGGAGGGCCGCCGGACAGACGGGGGTCGGAGAGCTGCCCCCCCACACACACACCTGCAGTCCTCGTCCACACCCGGGAGCACGGCGCAGGCCACTCTGTGCCCGGACACCCCGACCTCCCGCCTCGCAGTCACAGTCTCCACCACCCCCACGTCACCCCATCTTTCTGTTTTAACACCTGAGCTGATTTCAACCTCTTGCAACGAAAAGAGTTGGACTAACGAACCCGGTGCCCTGAATTCCTTTGGCTATAGCAACTTATAAGAATTTTAGATACGGCTTTTCAAATTCATCGGTGGTTGCCATGATCGAACGCACTTCTTTAATTTTCAGAGCATATGAAGAAGTAGATTTTAAGTAAAAAAGAATATTGGTGGCTAAGGGTTCCTCCTGAAGCACGCATTTCATTTAAAATACAATTTATCTTTCCTTTGAGCAGTAAACAGCAGGTGAAATGAAAAACTAAAGCTGAAAACTAACGAGTTCGCGTGTTGGCTTGGGCTGTGCACTTAATTCGGAGAGCCAGTTACCTTCCCTAGCTGCACAGATGAGTCGGTAAGACCTGTTAATGCATGCAGCGAGAGGGAACTCAAGAACGCAGACCGCATGTACTGGAATACACTGGTATATCCGTTTACCATAAATTTAATTCTTCACGATAAAGGTCCAACTGGCGAATAAGAGAGAAGATAGGGCTGTGAGGAGACCGGTCTCCCACACCAGCACCCAGGAAGGCTGATGCCCGGGCTGAGCAATGGCAGATGAGTATGGGAGGACAGACATGAGGATAAGAGGGGGTCCGTGGGTGTCAGGCCATTCAGGGGCCCTCCACGCCCTGCTGCCTGTGGATTCCGGCGTGCTCGGCCAGCTATGATAAACATGCAAATATGTGTGTGTGTGCGCGCGCGTGTGCATGAATGCAAAAATGGATAAATAAATAAATAAACGCAGCGCACCCACACCCACACATACCTCCTAGTGGTTCTGCTCCCGACTGATAAAATAAAGATCTTGGTATAAAGCATTTGTGCTTTACCCTCTAGTGGTCCGGATGCCGCTTGCGAGCAGAGAACAGGTTTTGCTCAGGTCTGTATCCCAGACACCTGACGCGTGCATGGGAGGCTCAGACTGGGCGCCTGACAAATGTTTCCTTAGTTAACGTTATTCGGCGACGAGGACCATAACGGGGCCAGAATGTAAGAGCGGCCGGGAAGACCCGTGACATCGGGAGACGGTAGTGATGATGGCGATCACGTTCTCCCAACACTCACGAGCACACAGAGGACAGTAACGATGGTTGTGATAGCAATGGCTGCATTTATCGAGCCCTACTACGTGCAAGACGCCGCAGCGAAACGTCTTCGTGCACATCACTTCACTCCGATCCCCCCAAATCCTGCGAGGACGACCTTATTACCCCAGTGAGGAGACCGAGGCACAGAGAAGCCACACGACGGAGCCGCGGTCTCCCGGACCTGCTCGCTCGTCCCCTCCCCACTGCGGACTTCCCTCAGCAGCCGAACACGCTCCAATACCGCTTGTCTTTAAAAAAAAAAAAAAAAAAAGGACGCTTGACCTTGATTCTCTGTCGTCGGCGTGACAGTCGAGTTGTCCACAGAGATGTCCGCACGAGCTGTCTTCATTCCTACCAACTCGCTCTTCAGTACTTACTGTAACTGATTTCTACTCCATCCCCCCCAAAAAATAAACAACAGAAAATCATGCTTTTGCTAGAGTCGCAACGCAGCATGTATCACTAAATTTAATAAACGCGCACTTCTGCATCTCCCTTCCCGATGGCGCAAACCACAATTAGCCTGCTTGAAGCATCATCTCTTCCTGGCCTTGGGGTAGCAGGGCTGGTCCCGCCTCCCCTCTGCAGAAGACAGGTCTTCCAGCTAGCGGAAGCAGAAAGAGGGTGCTGGTAGTTAGTTCCTAAGTCTCCGCGGAGCCTGGCGGGCTGCGTGGGGGTGTCCACGGCGATGACCGCACAGAGCTGGGAGATGACTCAGAATGAGAGAGAACGCGGCCCGGGCCCAGGGCTCAGCGCCCACGCCGGCAGCGACTGGGGGCTGGGGATTCTGCCGTGGACGCCCCGCAGCACCGAGACCCGGACACGGTGTTCGCCGGGGGACCCCTCCCGCCGCACGCGGCTGCAGCGCCCCGGCAGGACCTATGTCACCCGAAGAGTTCCAGCGGCCAGCTACCCTGGGCACTTCTGACCACAGCAGCATGGGAAAGGAGGCAGACGGGGATGCTGGCGGGGAGGGGCCCGTCTCCAGCGCCCGCCACGCCGCCTGCTTCTCCGGGCGTCCACGCATCTTCCCTTTGCAACCCCCGCCCCCCACCGCCCCCCACCTGCAGCACGTGTGTTTAATCTACGCATTTCTCTCTATTTCTATTGCCACCACCGTGTTTCACGTGGAATAACACCACAACGGCTTCTGGTCGAACCTACCCACTCCCACTCTAAAGTCCCAGGAAGCGACATGTTACTGAAAGAATCAAGTAAGAAGATTTGTAACTTCAACGTGCCACATGAAAAGGTTTTTGGCAATAGACTATCTATCGCCCTTAGTTACAACCCTTCAACGTTTAAAAACATCATTTAAGTAGGCACACGCGACGTAACTTGAAGGTATCAGAAAAACCCCCGGTGGAGATAGTACCCCAATGGCCAGGAACGGTGCTGAAAATTCTATCAATAGGGCAAAATCATACTTATGTTAGAACCCGGCATTCCTGGTGCGGCAGTAAGTCCTCCACAAAGAGTAGCCTGTGTGCTGCGGAACCAGATCAAACTGGGATCACATCCTAGCTCGGCCACTTGCCAGGCGGTTGATCTGGGGACGTTTTGTCACCTCTGAGCGTCAAGAGCTGGTCCTCATCGGTCAGATAGAGACGACGGGTTGGTAGAAAAGATCACGTGGGAACACCTAGTCGAGGGCCTGGTGCATAACACACGGGCCGGGCAAGGCGCTGCGGCAGTATCCGCCTGGGGGAGAGCATGTGGGGGCGTTCGGGACTCACGGGCGGGGAAGGGAAGACAAGGGCCGCAGTGGCCCCGCGAGCTCAGGCGCAGAAGGGGCTCCGCACACACGGAAGGGGAGGCCTCGGGGGGCGGGAGGAGAGTGGGGGTCTGCGCAGAGGCGGGCAAGAGCCCAGAGTGGGAAGCGGGTCGTCGGAAGGATGGAAACAGCAGTAAAACCAGGAAGAAGGGACCGTGAAACCCACTGAACTCTCTTGAGAGCTCCTGCCTGGAGTGAGTCCAGCGGGGTGCCATCGACGTCTCCTCCGGCCACGGCCCACGCCATCATATGGCCGGAGCTCTAACCTCAGCCCTGAAAGCAGAGGAACCAGGCGCCGCGGCGGCAGGAAGAGGAAGTGGCTGGCGATGGCGGCCGTCCTGCTGTCCGCAGCGTCCTGGAGCCCGTCCGGCCTCGGCAGCCCCCGGCCTCGGGCCGCGGGGCGCTCCGCGAGCCTCTGCAGCAGAGGCGCGCCGGACAGGCGCCCCCCACCCCGCACCCGCTTCCGCCTTCCACCCAAGACACGAGCCCGAGGCACCTGAGCTGCGGCCGCCGCACACTGAGGCCACTCGCCGCCGCGGGGCACGTGGAAGAAATGGTTTCCGACCGGTATTTCTTACACAGTTGGCCTCCGCGCCAACTCGATTTATAGTTTTTCAATGGCCGAAACTTCTCTTGTGTTAGCATAAACCTTACTAATGTAGAAAAGCAGGAACTTTGCATTAGTCTGTATATTTTAGAATGGGGCCATTTAATCGACTTCTCCCAAAGCCAGAATTCGTAGGCGGGGAGATTCTCTAAGTGCTTTCATAGGCTAACGTGGTCTTTCCAAACACAGCCCGTGGCCCTGATGACCCCAGCACCAGAGATGAAACTTGGCTGGCTGCCAAATAACACTTATCATCACAGGACCCTGCACAGAGCAAATGAGTAATAGGTTTACGAAAGCCAAAAGTCACACATCCAGTTTCTTAGAAGTTGAAATCTTTCGTTCGTGTGTTAACTATATTAAGGATGTTTTACAAAAAGAAGGTAAAACATGAATAAGCCGTAATTCATTCCCTAGCTCCAAAAGGCAAATAAGTTGTTTACAGCCAGAAACACGTACATTCTCCCAGGAAAACAGCAGACGCGTGATAGGCACTATACAAACACCTTCTGTGTCTCTGCATAATGCGTAATTTTTAAGTATATGGCAGTACATTAATTCCCTACTATAACACCTCTTAATTTTCTTATTGAAAGATCACTTTCATGGAATGCTTCATAAAGTGTTGTATAAAAGATTTCAAAGAAGATACAAATTCTAAAGCTCGAATGTGTCTCCAGCCCACACACACGCTACTCTCCTTTCTCCCCGTGATCCCGAGAAACAAAGATATTTTAGTAGACCTTTGAAAAAGAGTGTTTGCTTGAAGAGCGATCATTCATGCGACAAATATTTTTACTAGGTGTTGTATACACAGGGGTAACAGCGACATGTACACACGTACACACCTGTTTGTGTGTGTGCACGTGTAGTACGTGTATGCATGTGCATGCACGTGTGTATGCATGTAGGTGTGCATGTGTTAAGAAGGTATGACAGTCCCTACGCCTATGGCTTGATCAGCGGGGGGAGGGGCTTAATCAATGAATCCCACGAACAAAGAATTACAACTATGACGACTGCTCTGACGGACAAGTCCACGGAGAAGCTAGGACCACACGAGGGGGAAAAACCAGAGAGGTCTGGGGGGGCAGCTCTGGGAGAGGGCCTTCGTCAGCGTGGGGTGACAGAGCAAAACCCCCCGAGTCTGGGCTTAAAGGACACAGCTTCATGCCTCACGGTTCTGGAGGCCGAGAGGTCCAGGGTCGGGGTGCCGGCACACTCGGTGTCTGGCGAGGCCCGACTGACCGCCTGGCTCACGGAGGGCATGTCCTCAGAGGGGAGGGGAGCTGTGGACTCCCCACCCTTTGATAAGCACAGCAGTCCCCTCGTGGGGACTCCGCCCCATGACCTCGTCCAAGTCTGATCGCCTCCCACGGGCCCCACCTCCGACACCGCCCCACTGAGCATTAGGCTCCTGCATGTGGATTTGGGGGGACGCACTCAGTCCCCAGCAGCAGGAGATGGCTGGGCCGAGGTCTGCCGAGAGAAGCCGTCCGCGTGAAGGGTCGTGCGGCAGGAAGTCATGGCGAATTTAAGAACTGAAAGAAAATCGCTGAGCCTGGGGACCAGACGGTATGAGGCATGAGGCCGGCGAGACGGAGGGGGTCAGACCGCACGTCGTGCTGAAACCCCGACCCCCGGTGCCTGAAAAAGCGACCGTGGTTGGAGACAGGGCCTTCACAGAGCAGACTAAGGTGAAACGAGGTCCTATGGGTGGCCCTGGTCCCAGACAACTGACGTCCTTACAAGGAGAGATTAGCATGCCGGTGGCACCCGGACCGAGGGGCGACCCGGCGAGGGCACAGCGAGAAGCGGCCATCCTCAAGCCAGGGACCGAGGCCTCCGAAGACACCGAGCCTGCCGGCACCTCGACTCTGGCCCCCCGGGGCACCCCTGGGGACCTCCGACCTCCAGGACAGGAGGGGTCACTCTGTGTTGTTTTCAGTCACTAAGTTTGGGGTAATTCGTGACAGCGGCAACGGGTCAGCCAGGAGGCCGTAGGCAGCCGGGTGGCGGTGGCAGAGATGGCGAGGAGGGGGCGTCCTGGAGGACACTCAGGTCACGTCCTCGGGAACGGATGGGGAGGCGGAGCACAGGGCGCGGGGAGGAGCCTCGAGGACCAGAGGCCGGCGGGGCGGTCTCTGCGCCCCCGCGCGGGCGTCCCTGGAGCTGACGGGGCGCTGCTCCCGCTTGGAGATTTTAAACTGCGAAACTCTGCCTCTCAGCCCTGAACACGTTCCTGAGTGTGGACTGCGCCTGGACCGTGACTCCAAAAGGGCCTGGACACCTCGAGGTGCTTGCCGTGAAGAGGGCGGATGGAAGTCACAGGGGGTCCCGCCCCGCCCCCGTGCTGGGGGGTCCCACCCCCCCGCCCCCGTGCTGGGGGGTCCGGCCCCCCGCCCCCCCTTCCGCTCCCGTGCTGCATGTCTATTTATGCCTTCCTCCACACGGTTTAGCTCCTCACGAGCACCGACCATGACCGTGCGTGGATGGACACGCGTTACTCGGGGGTGTGCCTTCGGCCCGCGCCGCCCCGTCCCGGCCTCGCCCGGGCGGCGATCGTGCCCCTGCGGGCTCCACGCGGACACCGCCGCCCGGCGTCAGGCGGGCCCCCCACCCCACCCCGTGCCGAAGCCCCTGCAGACCATTCCCGCACCTGCCTTTCAACTTCCTCTCACTGGAAGCCGCCCCTGCTCAGGAAGCAGTCCTGGCGACATTGGGGACGTCCTGCATTGGATGAAAAGCGATGTCGATGTGACTCTCCCCCCAACTGCCCGGCTGGTAGCAGAACAGGACAGAGGCGCCGGCTCCGATGCTCCAGACGCTCCCGTGTCTGGACGCAGACCCCCCCCCCCACCTCCCCCAGACGCTGCCGAGGCCTTGGACGTCTTTCTGGCACGGAGGACGGAGCCGCGCTTCAAAGGCTGTGGCTTCACTGTGGGTGGACGGTGGGGGGCCGTCCGCAGAGCCGTGACTTGGACTCACTTGTAAGGTAAGTTTTTCGAACAGAAGGGGCGCTCCCGAATACTCCGAAACGGGAAAAACACAAAAAATCTGCAAAACTACAGCGATCCGGGGCCCTCTTTTAACGGCCCTGGATGACATGGGTGTCCCTGCTGGAAGCCCCAGGATCTGAGGCCCCTGGTCCCCAGCGGGTGGGAAGGCAGGATGGGAGTCAGCGGATACACGCTCCGACTGGCTTTGCAGCTTAGCAAATTATTAACCGCTGCCAGGTTTCCACATTTCCAAAACGAAAATTATAGCGTGAGCCTTACACCCTCACCATCTTGGAACCTGTCATTTCGTATGGTCACTAATTATCGGTTGGACTATTTCCCCCTCCACACTGGCTGTCCCGAGGGCCGCGTCTTCCTCGGTCGATGGTTATACTCTCTGCGTCCCGCTGAGCGGCTGGTACAGAAAGGGCACAAGATGAATACGATGTTTGGAAAGCCCCCGATAAAAGTGAAAGCAGAAGACATTTATTTAATTACTAATCAGTTTTCCTAATTGTGTCTTTCGGTGGGCATACATCTTTAATTTCGATAAACTAATTTATTAATTTTTCTTTTATAATTAGTGCTCTCTGGTGGTTCTTGTCTAAAAAGTCCTTGCCTACCTAAGGGTGCAAAGATTTTTCTCCTCTGTTTTCCTTAAGATGCTTTTTAAATTTTAGCTTTTACATTTATATCCGATTCATTTTGAATTAACTTTTATGTATGATGCAAGGCAGAGACAGAGGTCTTTGTCTTCTTTCTATGTGGATCGTCTTTCTAGGACTGTTAGTTGAATAGATTTCCCCATCGAGTTTCTCTGGTGTCTTTTCTAAACCATTTCTGCATCCGTTTATTTTGGGGCTCCCTATTCTGCTGCACAAATCTATCTGTCTACCCTGTAGCAATCTGTCTGTCTATCCTGTAGCAAACTGTCTGAATATCCTATAGCAATCTGTTTATACTGTAGCAAACTGTCTGGATTATTCTCACTCTACAGTAAGTCCTAAAATCAAGTCAAGTCCTCCAATTTTGTTTTTATTTTTCATAATTCTTCTCGTGTAGTTATTTCGCATCCCCATAGACATCTACGAAATGTCCTGCTGAGCTTCTGACTGGGATGTGTTGAATCTATAAGCCAAGTTCTGGAGAACTGACATCTTAACCACACGGTCTGCTAACTGAAGATGGTCTATCAATTCATTTATTTAGGTCTTCTTAATTACTCTCATCAATGCCATAGATTTCACACATCTTTTTACATATATATATTCATTAATTTTATCCCTGAATGTTTGGTTTGGGGGCCATTGTAAATATATATTTTTACATTTCATTTCCCAAATGCAGGGTATGCAGCCATTGTTTTGTAAACTGACTTGAGTGCGGTGACCTTGCTAAGTTCACTGATCTGCTCTAGCAGTTTTGTTGATTCTTTAGGATTTTCTGTACAAATGATCGTGTCATCTACAGAGACAGTTTCAGCTTATATTTTCCTAATCTTTTGTAATCTTTATTTACTTGTTTGTTTCTTTTTTTGCCTTATCACATTGGCTAAGCCTCTAGCGCCCGTGGTGAACACCGGGGTTAGAGCACTCACACCTCTTAAACACCCACCAATCACACCTGTAAGGAGAAATGCAAACGGCGGTTCCCCTTCCCAGAATCCCGCCTGGGCTCATTTCAAACCTCCAAGTGGCTCCTGCCTTACTATCAACCACCTCTTTCCTATCTAACATTTGATTGAACAAGACTATTTTTCTTTCAGATACTCTTTACATATCCATTTTTATGAGCTCTAAAATCCTTATCCTAATATTTCTACCACTTTTCCGATATTTTGTTAAACTAGTTTGGGGTTGCAAGTATGTGAACCTGCTAACTGAAAACACCTTCAAAAGCCGACATTTTAAAAAACTCATCTTTAAATTAAACTTTCGGTCCTACCCGAATTAATAGAACTCACCGAGGTACTGTCTTCAGCACGCACTTGTAGCTGACTTGCAAAGCGTGTGCCACGCTATATGGAAGTGTTTATGACAACTTGTGAAAATCATATTGCACATTGTTTTAATTTATAATTGACTCCAAAATAAAGCCTCCCTCTCCCTAAGTTTCCATTGTTGCTTAGGTACCGATCCCAATTATTTTTTAAATCTGTTAGTCCCAAATGTTTTCTGAAATGTGTGACAAATCTCTGTGTCATCTGGCATGAAATTACCTCAGATATACATTTTTTTCTTTTTCTTTCTCCCTCCCCCCCCCCGCCCCCGCCTCCCCAGAAGCCACCCATTCTTCTCTGGGGCTTATTTCCCCCACCCATGAAATGGAGATAACATCTCCCTCCCAGGACCACGAAAAGGACCAAACAGAGGGCCCTCTGTACGTTAGGTCACATTCGATGTTGGACAATCCTGAAATACACACAAGGCAACATCCAGCACGAAGTCCGTGTGCAAGGCAGTCAGGGTTCACGAACGCCGAACCCCTGTGTCTGCGAGAGCCACACTTGCTGGCGAAGTGTGCCGATCCCGGGCCCCTGTGAATTCACACGCTCTTTCAATCGTTTCAGTTAAAACTATTCTGATATTTCAATCTTTTTCCTTTCAGAATGTGGAAAATGTTATCGAACACACGTCCCCGGGGATAAACACCTGTGACCCCTCTCCCCGAGTGCTGCCGACCTCCGTCACGGCCACTTCTCACTCCGACCTTCGCCCCAACAGTCCCGTCGTGGGGCCTGATTTACCGAGAAGAGTTGTGTTCTCCACCAGTTTTTAAAATTCACACGGGAGTGGTATTCGCAGACACACAAGTGAAAATTCACCATGTGAAATATTACTTTTTTTGTAGAACCTTGATCCTGAAGAAATTATGGGCTTACAAGGAAAGATATTTTAAACCTACCTGACCATTACAACTATTTTAACCTTTCTCCACACATGTGACAATGTATTTCTTTAATAATGCAGTTTTCATTATTTATCCCAAGTATCAGCCACTCGTCTATGGGTTTCTCATTTAGAAAAATAATTAGAAACCAGTATTTCCCACAATGTATCCCGAAGGAAAGATGTTCTGGAAAAAAAAAAAAAAAAGCCTCTCCGGCCCAATAAATACGTGACTACGATGTACAGTCACCTGCTCAGAAACGCAAAAGGCCCTCGGCGTCTGTCATCAGTAACTTCTTTTGAGGCACACGGGTGTTGAACGGTCCTTCCAATCACCTCTATATTTAAAAGGTTTTATTACGTAACTAAATCTGCACCTCTGTCCTTAACGGACGTTCTCCATGGTGTCTGGCCACGTGGCCCTCATTTCCCCTTTTGTCTCCCCAAAAGCAGAAACGAGCAGGTACAAGAGTTTAGAGGTGACTTCGCACTACGTGCCCCCGTCAACCCACAGAACACAGAATGCCTTCCTCCCTGAACCAAAGTACAGCGGGGCCCTGTCCCCAGGCAGAGGCGGAAGGAAGGGCCGAGCCACACCTCAGACCCCCGACGGCCTCGGCCACAGCGAGGTGGCGGGGAGGTGACCTCGCCAAGCTCGCAGGACCGCCTCCGGCAGCGCATACGAACGGGAGCAGCAGGCCTTCCGCGCCCCTGTGCGGGGCACCCCGCTTTTCTCCAACTGAAGAGGTGCAGACCCTAACGGCCGATGAGCCTGACCGGCAGAAGGTCTCTGCTCTCTCAGCACAAGTCGCGAAGGGACTCCTGGCCTCCGGAGCTGCGAGGGGGCCTTCGCGCTCCCCACACGCGGTGGGACACCCCGGGGCTCAGGGGTGCGACGTCCCTCGGAGGCGGCTCTCTCGGCGGCAGGGACCCGGGGGGAGGTCGTAACGGGTAAAATGACAGCGATTCTCGGTCCCTGAACAGAGGTCCACAGGAGATGCCTTTTCGAAACCATAAAGGAAATGAACCGCCACCCACGTCCAGTTCCGGGAGGTCTCTGGGCCACACTCAGCAACGAGAGACGATGCAGAACAGCATCCCCCTGATGGCGCCCTCGGCACAGGCGTCACGCAGCTTGACGGGGCCACGCGGCTGGCACGGGAGAGGCCGACACCGGCACCCGGAGCCCGTGCTTCATCATCGCTCCTTGATCCGCACCCGGGGGCCGCGGGCCGGGGGTGGCAGGGCACGCACGCCTGCTCTCTGCGCCCCACCGCGCGCCCGCGGCCCGGCCGTAGCGACGACCCGCGAGGGCCTGGCCGCGGGAGCGTCACGTGACACTTGAGTCACGTAGCCTTTCACAAATGTTAATGGAATGTGTCGGAGCACTTTTGACATCCGCCGGTCCTGACGAGCCATGCCCAGCGCGTCCCAAATCGGCGAGATTCCCTCAGCCTTGCCTACGACAAGAGCGTGAGGACGCCGCCTCGCGGCTCCCCCGCCACGTGCGTGCGCCCCAGGAGCGCGGCGAGCAGCGGCCGCCGGCCCGGCCACCGAGGGAAGGGACAGAGATGTGGAGAGCAGCCCGGAGAAGAGCACGTGGTGTCGACGACCGAGATTCGGCCAGGCGGGAGAGGTGGTCACAAGGGGCTCCCGGGCCGTTTCCCTCGGCCCATCACCCTTAACACGACATGGCACGGGGCGAGGACAAGGCCACGTTCCCTGGACTCCAGCAGACGTTACTGCAAGTCGCCGTGACGACGCTGGTTGTTCTGTGCGATGCCACACCGGCCGTGGGACGGACGCGCGCCCTGTCCCCCACCCCACCCCACAGGCTGAGGAGGCACGGGGTCCTGGCACGGGGGGCTCCAGCTCCCGCAGGCCCCATCTCCCCCAGGGGCGGGGGAGGCAGATTCAGGGGAGGCCCGGACTTCCGGCTTCCTCTCCTCTTTCTCTAATGCCTGTGCTGTGGGTCGCCCCATGACACATTCGTACTCCTAGCAGAACTCCGGTGGAGGAGGAGAGGCCCTGGTTCAGAGGTGAGGATGCATCCCGTCGTCTAGACCAGCTCACGGGAAGTGGCACCCAGGGACTGTGGGCTCTGCATTCACAACGCGACGGCGCCCGCTTCCCACCGTGACCCCCCGAGCACACACATCCCCTGGAAACCGCAGGGGTGGGGGGACAGGCCCAGGCAGGATTCACCGAGGGGTCCCCCCGCCATCTTTCCACATCACATGTGAGCCGCCCCTGCCCGAGGTACTTTATGAAGAAAGAAATTTCCAAAAATAGAAGTTGATAAGCAGTGTGTGTGGGGGGTCACTTCGGAAAAATCGTGAGTTTTCTATCTGCAGCTCTCAGTGCTGGGCACAGAGAACTAAGCCACGAAGGAGGTGACGACCGCGAGTTGACGGACCAGGGCACTAACCCTGGCCCCGCCCGCCGTGCCACCGGCCCCGGCTGGACACGGCATTTCACCTCCGCAGCCTCCGCGTCCTCAGTGGTCAAACGAGGGTGCTGGGTTACCTGATAATCTGTTTCTCTTCCAACGTTAGCAGTGAAGGACAGACAACTCTGTCTGGTGTCTTAGGCCTTTGCCGCAGGCAGCCCAGACCATTTGCCAGACCTATGTTTATTAGCAAAGTGGAAGTCGGGGTCTGCTGCACAGTCCCCGCCAAAGGCTTCCAGAGTCGTCTGACATTCGAGAGAGAGTCTGATAGCTGTGGCAGCCCCTCCGCCCCCCAGAAGAGCGGGCCCGCAGGAGGCGGGTTCCACTCGATCGGCGTCTGCAGAGCGCTGTGAGTGGGAACTCTGACTTCCACGATCTCATTTAGAAGCCTTTCCCCCCAGTTTTTCACTGGAGGGAAACTCGCTGGAATTTCTAGCAGTCTCTCATGCCCAGGTTTTTCCTAAATTTATGATACCAGTAAAATATTGATTCCTTTAGATTCTCTGGTTCTGGTCCCTGAACTGACCCAGAGCGTGGCAGAACACAGCCCTGGGCCTGCTCATCTCAGCCCGAAACCGCTCGGCCTCCACTGAGAACCACGGATCACAGAATCCTTCCTCCGTCGGACAGTGTCCTGGGACCTTTTATTTATTTATTTTTAATCTGGTTGAAGATAGTTTACTGCGCTACTTAGTATTTCTTACACAGGGACCAGCAGGTTAGTTTCTTTTTTGTGGGGGAGGGGTGGAATCTTACCACTGAAATGTGGTAAGAAAGTTTCTCCTGTCTCATTTATAGCGTAAATTAGCGTTCATTACAGTAATCAAGCGATACATCTCAGATACTTAGTAGCATCTCAGATGCTTAGCAGCGGAAGTCCTGTATTCACTCCCTCGGCAACCCCAAATCCTCCTAGAGACAAACGAGCATGATAATGCCAACAACTACGGGAAGAGCCGAGCGGCTCCAGCCCCGGGAATGGAAGCGCGGAGCGTGGGTGTGAGCCGTGCGCCCGCTGTGTCCACGCCGCGACCGGCGTGCACTTCGCTTCCACTCGGTTGCAGGCCGGGGCCGTGCTGACTCCCAGGTCACGCTGTCAGGAGCTCCTCCTTCGTATAAACCATTTCGTACAGTTCCCGGCTCACAAGCAGTCAGCAAGCATTCGCCCCGAACGACGCTGCTTCAGAACCCAAACTGTCCTGCATTGCATTCCCATTCTTTTATGATTCTATCGGTCTGTCCTTGGTTTTCTCCGATCCACGGAACACGACTTCTTCACCACCCCTCGCCCCCACTTCTCTCTTAGATCCCATGTCCAATGCTGCCGTCACGGCCGTCCCAACAAGCCGTCCCCTCCTTCTTCCCGCTGCTCACCCACCTGCTGAACCCCAGCGCTGCGGAGCTCAGCTGCCTGCTTCGTCTGCAAGGGACAGTGCAGTGCGAGGCATGAGGGTGCTCACGCTGGAGTTGCACTGCCCAGGGCTCCAGCCTCTGCTCCGCCACTTAACTCCCACGAGTCTTTAAGGAAACTGCGCATCGCTTCTGTATGAGGATGATAAGGATGCCCGGATGGTGCGTACGTGATGAAGTTTACCTGAGACTCCACACTGAGGCTTGGACTGACCATAGCTGGCACCCCATAACCGTTAGCCAGGATCCTTTTTGTTTTTATTACGCTATGTGTGAGCCACGGCATGAAGCTGGGGAAATCACATACCCGGACTCCCAAACGCCAGCTGGGTCCTTGATACTGTCTGGCAACTCTGTTTCTCCCCCTCAGACGCCCGCTCTCCTGCCGTCCCATGACAACGTGCCTTCGGCTCCTACTCCAAATCCCTCACCTCGGCTGATGACCTTCCTCCTGCTGCAGGGGGCACAGAAGCCATCAGACAAGCAGTGCTCCTCTGACCGTCACCCGACATGAACGCCCCACCTCTGGGCTCGCCGTGGCCACCTCCACTCTAATTCAGTGGGACGAGGGCTCCTGCTTCTGTCAAAGGCCACCCCTGACCTTGAGGTCCATGGCCCTCCCCTATGGCTTTTCCAAGGACTGTCCTCCTGCTTACCTTTCCTCTCTCTGCATCTTTGGCTCCTCCCTAAGGTGACCCCCAGTGACCCTTAACTCCTGGTACTCATGCCTTGTATGCCACCTCCCCTTAAGTGTGGCTGGGCCCCAGGACTCACCTCTAAGCAACACAAAATGGCGTAGATGGTAAAGTATCATTGCTCCCGTGACTACAGTACATTACATGAGACTCCGCCTCACTAGCAGACAGACACTAAGATCCCCCTTGATGGCTTGATGAAGTGAGAGGCCGTGTTGAGAAGCACTGCGTGAAATGGAGGTGGGTTGGGAAGAGGGGCTCTAGGAGCTGAAGGTAGCCTCCAGGTGACAGCCAGCCAGAAGCTGGGACCCTCAGACTTACAGACGCCAGGGAGGGCATTCTGCTCCGGGCTCACAATCCCTAGTCGAACCTCCTTATGAGAACACAGCCCACCCAACACCTGATTGCAGCCCACAAGGCTTAGCACAGACCCAGGTAAGCTGAGCCTGGGTCTTTCCTTCAACAGCTGGACTCCTAAGCTGTCGCTACAGATACACTTATTTGTTCGGTTGGTTGTTGCCATCCATGCCAGCATCTGGAAGCCGCCTACTGCTGTGTTCCAGAATAGCACCTAGCATGTAGTAGGTGCTCAATAAACACTTGCACAAATGGACGCGTAAGTGTAAACTGTTGACATTCTCACGTGCATTAGAATAAAATGATCCTGTGACATCCCATTAGAACATCTCTTCAGATGGCCTTACAGCAGTAAAAAATTATGCAAATTACACCTCGAACTACTCAGTATCTTTACTGCTGAAAAGTTGTGGGAAAACCAAGGCATTATGAAACGGAGCCCATTTCGAAAGAATTTAGCAGAGATTTGTTAGGAGATGTGAAAAACAGTTTTTGATAATTTGAAGGATCATGCCTTAGTCATTCTGTTCTTGCAGATTTGATTTTTTCCCCCTACACTGGGGTTGCTTTGATCACAGAACATAGATTATAAATTGTGTAAATCGCAAATTGTGCAACCGCTATTCAAACCACAAGACATATTTGGAATGTTTCTGGACAAAAAAAAAAAAATGCTAAGGAGTCACCACTGTTGTTACTTAGTGTCACTGATGCCGTGTGACATAATCCCAAACCCAGCCATGTCCTACAGGCTTTTTAACGGGCCGTGGTAATCCACAGCCTGGATCCCAGCAAGCAACTGTCCAAAACTCCAATCCCAAAGGACTATGCGCTGAAGAGCGGACGCTCGCTGGGTGGTCCGGGAGGGCGCGCTGCGACCACGCCTCCTCCGGGCTGTTCACCACGCTGACGCTGACGTGTCTCGCGTTTCTTTGGAACTACAATTTCGTGCTTTCAGGAGCTGACTTTAATGCAAGACCCCACAAAAATTAAGGAAAAAAAAAAAGTCTCTCCCTATGAAGCTCGCTTGTTTATGTATATTTTTCCCCTGGTATGACACTATCTTCTGAAAACTCCGGGAAACAGTTATGCAGTGGACTTGAAGAATTTTTCCCGAGGACGAGCACTCACTCCCTCCTTACCACTTGCTGCCCTCAAAACTTCTTAGCAACACGCACCGTGCATGAACCTCGGCGCGGGTCGCCTCGTCCAATCGCGTGCCCCGAAGCCCAGCCAGTCAGTTGTGTAATGATAAACCCTTATCTCCCGAGGACACACAGACTCGCCGAGCGCCCGCGGCTCCGCGCGGGGACTCCGCTCGCGCCCTCCGCAGAAGCTCACGCCCGTTTCCGCCCCCGACCCTCCCCACCCCCGATCTCCCCGATTTCCTCCCGTTTGCTCACTTGCAATCTTGAGGAGGGGGCAAAGCCAAAATACTAACAATGTCGAGTCTGAACTGGGGGAGGGGGCGGGGGAGCACCGGGGCGGGGGGGGGCCGCCACAACCTGCCGCGAAACGCGTGTAGCAACCCGGGGCTCGGCCGTCGCCGCGCCCGGCTTCGCGACCCCCTCCCAGCGCGGGCGATGGAAAGTCGTCAACAATTGTTCTCGCATGGGAGATTGACAGGAGAAGCTGCCTGCTCGTTGCCATGAGCTCGACCAGCCCCAAAATCGGGAGGAGGGGACCCTCCTGCTTCCCCGGGGAAGGGCGATGTCGCGCCCCTCCTGCGGCGCGTGTCCTCGTCCCACCGCCAAGTTCCCGACCTCGCAGGGGCAGTGGCCCTTTCCCGCACCCGCACCAGCTAGCGAGCCGCGGCCGGCCTGAGCCGGGGCGCGCGGCCGCGCGAAAAGGGGCGGGAGCCGGCGGCGGGGCGACCCCGGGCCCCGCGCTGCCCGCGCGCCTGACACACCCCTCCCGCCGGTCCCCCCGCCGGTCCCCCCGCCGGTCCCCTCCCGGCTGGTCCCCTCCTCGCCGGTCCCGCCCGGCCGCCGGGCCCCGCACGCACCTTCAGCGCGCCCCGCGCCGGGCCCCGGGGGACCGCGCGGCCGGGGCCGAGGGGCACGAAGCGCTCCTCGCCGTCGTCCTCGTCGTCGTCGTCGTCCTCGTCGTCGTCGTCGTCCGGGCCCCCTCGGGGCTTCCCCGGCACGCGCCCGGGCCCCCGCCGCGGCCGGCCGCCGCCCTCCTCGTCCTCGTCCTCGTCCGCGTCCGCCAGCAGCAGCAGCGCGGGCGACGCGGCGGCCCCGGCGGCCCGAGGGGGGCAGGTCCCCGGGCCGCGCGGCGGCGCGGGCAGCGGCGGCCTCCGGCTCTCGGGGGCCGGGCCGGGGCCGGCGGGCGCGAGGCCCCCGCGGCGCGCGCCCAGGCTGGGGCGCTTGGCCAGGCGCCGCGCCTGCATGCCGCCGCCGCGACGCGGTGCCGCCCGCCCGCCGGGGTCGCCGCGGGCCGCGGGGCGCAGGGCTGCGGGCTGCGGGCGCCGCCTCCCGGGCGCGCGGCCGTCGCGGTCGCGATCGCCGCCTGCCTGGCCGGCCCGGGCTACCGCGGGGCGGCGCGGGGGGCCGTGCGCGAGCCGCGCGCCGCAGCCTCGGCCGCCGCCCCGGAGCCGCGGGCCGCGCTGCGCCCCATGCGGCCGGCGGCCGGGCCCGCGCCTCTCGGGCCTACGGCGGCCGCCCCGGGCGCGAGCGGGAGGCGCCGCCCGCCCCGCCCCGCAGCCCGCCCCGCCCGCCGCCCCCGGCCCAGCCCCGCGCGCAAAACCCGGACTGGATTCGCCGCGCGCCCCGCGGCCTGGAGATCCGCGGTTCCGAGCGCTCGGCGGGGCGCGGGGCGCGGGGCCGCCCCCCGCTCCCCGGGCCGGCGACTCCCCGCGGCCGGCGGCGCGCGACTCCGCGGGCAGCCGGCCTGGCGCTCGCCGGCGCTCGGGGCGGCGATCGCGCGCGGCGTCCGGATGGGCTCTGCGGCGCGCGGCGGCCGCGCCGGGGCTGGTGCGAAACCGGGCAGGTGGCCGGAGCCGCGGACTCACCTGGATCCCCGAGGCGCCGCGCGCCGCCGCCCGCCGGCCTCGGGGGCGCAGCGGCCCGCCCCGGCCTGGGAGCGGTCTCGCCCCTCGGTGCCGCTCGGCGCTTCTACCTGGGGCGCCCGGTCGCCACCGCTGCGTTCCAAGAAGCCCGCCGCCCTCGCCGCCCAGCGCGTGGACGTCAGGGCCTTCGCGGGAACCAACGGGAATGCCGGGTCAGGAGCGCTGGTTTTGTTGTTAAAAATTAGCATGGAGCCAGAACGCGTCAGGAAACCAAGCCTAACCAGTTTGCCATATAACTGATGACACTATCTGTTCCTGGGGATTTTTAGGTGTGACAAAGAAAAGTCATTGGCCGCCGTTGGGGGCGAGGCTCCGGAGCAAGCGGTGGCCTTCGCGTTCAGACCACCTGCCAGCGCCCACCCCTGGGGGAGGAGCCAGCGCGCCCGGCCCTCCCGCGGGGCCCGGGGAAGGTGCGCTCGCCCTCCGCCTGCCCCGCGCCCCGCAGTCACTGCTGGAGAGGCAGCGTCACCCCGCCGGTCACACACTCGAAGGGAGCTCAGTAAGCGCTCACCTGGGGTGTCTTCCAACTGTTGAACGTTTCCACCTGGACGATGGCGAAGATTCTAAAAGGGACTTTTTGGCTCTCCTTGGTTCCCACTAGCTTCCTGGTAGACCAGTCATTAGGTCACCCAGGCCCCAAAAAGCAAACTCCCTGCTCTCCCTCTCCCCAGGGACGATGCCCGCCGGGCCAATCACTGCTATGAAGGGGATCCCGAACCCCCTCCCCACCGTTCCCAAAGCCTGGGGTGCATGTCTGCAAAAGCGATCGTTCCAACGGACTCTCCACACCCGGTTTCTCCAGGACACCCCCTCGCACACCCCTCCAGACACCAGCAGCAGCTCCGTCTCCCCCAGACTCCAAGTCACACTTTTCCAGCGGAACTTTCCATTCGCACATGTTCCGTTCAAGGAATTCTGAGTGAAACGGGTTGGAGCCTTTGAGGAGATGGGTGTGTTTGGTCAAAGAACAGGGGCGGGTCCCTGGAGTGGTTTCATCCCAACTGCAAGACATTTACCTTGGTAGACTTGGGAGGTGATTCTGGAGACGGGCAGCAGGGACTTCCTCTGACCAGAAGACGAAAGACCAGGTACAGGGCTGGGCCGACAGGTGCCACCGTGAGGGAGGACAGAGGTATGGGACAGGTGGGTTAGTGTTAGTGTTAGGCAGGTGGTCCGCATGCTGGCTCTGGAGCTTAGTGGCTATGTGTCCTTTCTTGTACTCTCTTTGTGCCTCGGTTTCCTTGTGTGTTAAATAGAGAGAACAGTCATACCTGTCTGACAGCGAAGTTGTTTTGTAGCGTGAGGAGTTGCTGTGTGCGGTCTGCCTAGGAGAGTGCCTGGAACAAGGCAGGTCTGCATAAGGGGTTTTTATGTGAAACGTGTTGACCGCAGTATATCAGCAAGGTAGCTCAGAACACTCCCAGAGAATAAGTAGGCTTTCTTTTAAGTAAGCTCAGAACTGTCAATAACTACCAAAAACATGCTTTTAAAGCCCAACTACGTCGTATCAAGGGGCTGTCGTCAGGCTGAGGATAGAGCTTTTTATGTCTGAAATTGCCATCGATGAGAGAAAGTGAATGTTTTCCTGAGAACCGGGAGGCAAGGCAGAACTGAGCGGGTCCGTGACTGGGGTCCGTGGTCCGGTGGAAGGAGCAGTAATTCACACCATCGCACTCTCTTTCCAAATCACCACGCGTGCTTCGAAATCAGCTCGTTCTTTCTCTCTGCCCAGACTGCCTCAGCAGAGCCTCACACGTCCCTTGCCCGGCGCCCCCGGGCCCCACAGTGCCCTCAGAGTGGGGCAAAGACTGGCCTTGGCACTGGGACCCTTAAGGGAAGTCTAACTAATGTCACGGAAGAGGTTTGGCCAAGCCGGGCTGTGAGTGGAGAGAAGGACCATGGTGGGCAGGACGGCGGCAGCACCCAGGCCCCGGGCGGGCGCTGACGACCGACCGCAGACATCGGAGGACGTTCAGTGGGAAGCGTGACCTAAGTAAGTCATCAGGAGTCAAGAACTATCTCATGCCACGGGCTCATGACACACCGCACTCCTGAGATGGGCTCGCAATGCCGAGCGGACGGGGAGACTCGTTGCTGCTGGGTCCCCGTGCTCTGGAAACGTACCACGATTCGCTCCCCAGCCTAGGCACGCCGGCCGCTGAGGGTGGGGTGCACCCTGGGGTCGCGCCCATCCTCCAGACAGTCCGATTTAATACGTCGTCTCTGAAAACGCTCCACTGTTCATTCAGTAGGTACGTCTTGTGCCTGCTCTGTGCGGGGCCTTGTTCTCTGCCCTGGTGTGCAGCAGTGAGCAAAACGACTCTCAGCGGGATGTGGGGAGGAGGGAGTAGCCGGTAATGGAAGGAAGCAAGCGAACTGTACGACCCTGGAGCCACCGGAGCCACCGTACGTGCTGTAGAGAAAATAAAGCACGGGACAGGGTGCGGAGTGCTGGACGTTTAATGGAAAGAAATACTTATATTTAGGACATTTAATATATTTATTATATTTATTTGTTATAGTATAATTATGTTTTACTCCTAATCGTTTGCGATTATACTTATTTATAATCCAATTCATTTATTATTGTATTCTGTGTATTTCCTTGTAATTCATAATATAAGGATATATTAAGCACGAGGCGTGAACGCAGCGTGACATTTGAATGAAAACTCGCAGGGGTGGCCTGTTCCCGGCGACACCGCGGTCCCCACCTCCAACCCTGGGCAGAGTCGTCTCCGAATCCCGCATGCTCTGGACGAACCGTTTGCGAAGCCCTGAGGAGACCGAGCCCCGCGTTCGGAGTAAGTGCCAACCCCCCAACCGCAGAGCCACTGGCTGCCCCGGCCTGGTTTCTTCTGACCCCAAATGATCCTTACAACTCTGAGCCCCAAAGATACTCCAAGCATTTTTTTTTTTTTTACATGAACTGAGAAATTGTACAAAGAAAAACCAGGCTCAACTTGACCTTCTGGTCGATTTTTTAAAATTCAAGATTCAGGAAAAAAAAAAAAATCACCCTCCCCAAATCATAACCAAGGCAGAAATACAACGAACTCTAACCTCCACCCCAGGAAGAGCATGCTCAGGGCCTCGAGAGCCTTAAACAGCTGGATTCCTTGAAAGTGGCAGGTCCTTTAAAAAATTATTTAAAAACTGAAAGTAAAATTTTGCCTTTTAAACGGCTTGTAAAAGTATGATTAGGCCAGTTTTTCCACACTTCTGGGAAACTTAAAAATGACTTCAGATGATGACTGTCATACCGCCGCATGAAAAATAGATTAAGGTTAAGAGACTCGCTGGTCGGTTTCACCTCCAGGCGGAGAGCCCGAGTGAGCCAGGCGTGAACCTCAGCCCGGTGCCTGAGCCTCCATGAGCAATTAACTTCGGCCCTCTCTAGTGAGACGCGCGCCCTCCACGCAGTTCTTAAAAATACCTCCCAGAGACTCGGGTTTTTTTTTCCTTTTGAGTACGAAAGTGATAGAATTACTTTCTTTTTAAGCAACACATTTTGCGGTGTGTGTGTGTGCGTGCGTGTGTGTGTATGTATGTGTGCATGCGCGTGTTTCTGTGCATGTGTGCGCGCGTGTGCGTGCGTGTGCGTGTGTGTGCACATGTGTGCGTGCGGGTGTGTGCGCATGTGCGTGCATGTGTGTGTATGTGCGTGCGTGCGTGCATGCGCGTGCTTCCATGCATGTGTGCATGTGCGTGTGCGTGCGTGCACATATGTGTGCGTGCATGTGCATGTGCGTGCATGTGCGTGTTTCCGTTCATGTGTGCACATGTGTGTGCACATGTGTGTGCATGCACGTGTGTGTGTGCACGTGCACATGCCCAGACAGAGTTTCCTCGTCACTTTTGTCATCTCGTACTGGCCCTTGCAAAGCAATGGAAAGACCCCCAGACTGGATCCCAGACACGTGGGCCCAAATTTTGCTCTGGGGCCTATAGCCACGTGACACGAGTTACGTGCCCCAATCTCTGCAGGGCTCACAGCTCTGAAAGGAATACCGGGCACTCCTTCAGGGGTTTCGACTCTTGAGCTCCATGATCCGACCCCACCCGGAAGTGTGTTTTAAGATTAAGCCAAACGCCCATTGTTAAAATCCGCAGACGGAGTGTAGTATGTGTGGCTGCGAATGTACGTGGAGGGTGTTTATCTGCGGACCTCTCTGCTAAGCCGGCCTGAGCGGCTGTACCTTCAGTCCGTCATCTCTGTCCCTGTCCACGTCACCCTCGATTTCATTGGTCCCCCCACCACCATGCTTTGCTGGGAATGCAAGAATTATGAAATTATGCATACGCTTGCAACCGTCTTATTTCGCTAATTATCTCTTCTGTAATTAGATGTCCTAATGGCTACAACCATTTTTTACATTCTCGGTATTAACGTCCCTTTCCGCAAAGTGAGGGTGGCTTCGGTCCAAGATGCATGTATAGTTACTTTCTACGAATGATATTTTCTTATCTCTGAAGCTTTTCTCGCATCTCCCTTTCCCTACAGTTTTTATCCAGGACCCTCTAGTACAAGTAACTGAAATCCTACTCCCCTAAAGGAAAAAGAGGGGGAGAAGGGATTTGTTAGCTTGGGTGAGTCAACCGCAGACGGGCCTGAGCTCAGGGAGAATTAGACGTGTGGGCCTCGGTCTCCGTCTCCGAGGGCAGATGTGGCATCTGCTTTGTTATCTGGTCAGCGAGAGGCAGGATGATAGCTCTGTCACACACCCGTCAGCCTTGTGACTAGGGCCGGGGGGGGTCCTTTGTCTCTTGCGGCGGTTAAGAAAATTCCAGAAAAGGACTCTGGCCGGCCCCTTCGGGATCGCGGGCCCACGTCTGGGGCCAAGGGTGAACTGCTGTGATTGGCTGCCCTGGAACCACGTGGTTCCTAAGGAAACCTAAGGATACTGTCCTGGGCAGAAAGAGAACATGGACAGTGTTATACATAAAACCAATACTATAAAATCTGAAACATGCGAACGATTCGAAGGGAAAACAAAATCACATCTAATCTCTCTACCCAAAGACAACCACTGTTATTTTGATATATTTATTTTCACTTATTTCCTATGTATCATTTTCTGTTTTGTTACATATTATGTTCCCACCTGGTTTTATAATATAAGCATTTCTTTCACGCGTGACAATATAACTTGTAGGTGGATTTTGAGCTAGTAGGAAAAAATAAATCGTGAAAATATTACAAGCCAACGTGCAGGAATATTTTTATCATCTCTAGGGAATGACAGCCATTTTAAACAGCATATGAAGCCAGAGCCATAGCGAAAGTCTGATAAATCGGACCCCAAGACACCTTTAAACTTTACCACAAAGGCACCATTAAAAAGTTTTAAAATAGACAAAAGACGATGAGAAGACGCTTTCGACATACAACCAAGGATTAGTACACAGAAGAACACAACAAATTCAGCATCATGAAGACGCTCAGGTATAATGTTCACCTGTCTGACTGGTAGACACGTCGAGGCTTCGGGAATCCGTGCTACCCGAGCGTGTGGAGGAGACGGTGCTCGCGGATACCGTAGCAATGTCTGCCATAACTCCCAAGCGCGTCTGCCATGGGAAGCCAACAATCCCACCTCTAGCTCTCTAGCTGAGAGCTACATGCACATGACCATGGAGGAGCACAGGTAGGGGATTCGGTGCAGCGCTGGTTTCTACGGCAAAGTGTTGACAACAGCATAAGTATTCATCCAAAGCAGAGTGGTGTTTTTTTTTTGTTTGTTTTTTGTTTTGTTTTTCTAAGCCAGCTTCGACAGCGAGCAAACTGCTATGCAGCAGCTCAAAGAGCGAGGAAAGGGAAGGGGCTCAGATTTTTAAGTGAAAAGCACAAGCGATAAAGTGATATTTAAACATGATCTCATCGGTGTTGGAAACAAAACCCCCCGCGGCGTGCGCTCCGCGTCTTCCCTCGTGGGGTTTCACAGGGAGCGATGGATAGACAGAGGGCTGTGTCTTGAGGGCACTTTCCAAGCTCAGGGCGCTGGATGGGATTGAGGCAGAAGGCGAAGGAGGTCTCTTGCTGTACTTTTTGGCTTTTGAAAAAGAACACATTCGAATACCGCCCAGTTTGTTTAAAAATTAAAATATAAAAGCGTTTCGCAGCATAATTCTTACTAAAGTCTCTTCTGTCGAGCCATGGTGCCGTGATTGCACAGCGCCTTGCTCTTTAAACCAGGGTGCTACCGACCTTCTCATGGAAAGCACTGTACACTTTTTGGATTCTTTCCTCGGCATCAGCGCCAGAGGTGAATTCGGTGAACCACAGAAGAGGCGAAGAAATTCACATTTATTTCAGTAGGTCACAGAGTGGGGTGGGGGCTAGGGTGAGATGTTTCTGAAAGGTTTAAAGGTGTGTGCTGTAGTCCAAATGTCTGTGTCTCCCCCAAGTTCCTATGTTAAAACCTAATCCACAAGTGATGGGGTGGGGAGGTGGCCCTCTCCGAGGTGGTTAGGTGTGAGGGCAGAGTCCTCACGAATGGAGTCAGTGCCGTTATACAGGAGACAGGGAGCGCTCCCCTCCCCCACCTTCCCTCACGTGAGGACAGAGAGGACCCCGCTGTGAGCTGCAGGTTCTCATTGGGCACTAACTCTGCCGGCGCCCTGACCTTGGACTTCTCGGCCTCCAGAAACAAATGCTTGCTGCTTATAGCTCACCCAGTCTGTGGTCCTTTATTACAGAAGCCCGAACTAAGACAGTGTGTGCGTGTGCATGTGTGTGTGCGTGAGTGTGCGTGTGTGTGTGTGTTTTAACTTCCACTCAGATGGATCGGCATGACGCACTTTGGGTCCCGTGAGAGCCTGCCATGTTCCTTCCCTGCCTCGCCCCGCCCCCCCCCCCCCACTCCACTTTTCTCATGCACATTGGAAGTTGAGTGATAATTCTGAACCCCCTTTTCCTCCTGTTTGCTCCCTGGTACTCCCCCAAAGCTCACTCCTCAGAATAAAGTCATTAAACCTTTCTCTGAGAACGTAGCTTGCTTAGGTGTGTGACCCATCCAACGGTTATCGTCCACCAACGCCCTAGTCAGTTTTCTTAGCAGGTATGTGAACCCGGGAGAGAAAAGTTTTGTGGGGAAAAGACGAGGAGGCAGGACCTGGGAAGGGCCAGGGGGAAACGGAGGGCGGGCGACTCACCTCTTGGCGGGCTCTTCTGTGTCTTGACTGGAGGTAATCACACGAATGTACGCGCGTGACAGGATCACACAGAACTAGACACACACACACACACAGGACGGCATGTAAAACCCGTGGAATCTGGATAGGGTGGATCATGTCACCGTCAACATCCTGGTTGTGATATTGTACTATTTATTGTACTATCCTTACCGTGGGGGGCGGGGGGACACGCCCCCCCCCCACCCTGCAGGTTCTCTCTGCGTCATTTCTTTCGACTGCACGTGAGTCTACAGTGACCTAAAAATAGAAATGTGGACAAGAGGTGCTGCGGTGTGGACAGGTCTGGCGAGGCCAGGATGCGGGGTTCTGGGCCAGTGGGGCATCGGGGGAGGGGAGGCGCCTCGAGGGAAGGAGGCGACCCAGGTATGAGCGGAAGCTGGGGCCCGAGCTCAAGGAAGACTTGCTTCTCCCCCGTCCTGAAGCTACACTGCAAAACAGCAGTCTGTCGCCAAGCCGAGCTTTCTAGAAGGATCGTCCACCAGGCGCTGGCACTTCCCGAGCGCGGCCAGGTGTCAGTTTCTTGACATGAATCTCACGTGACCCTCTCGACATGAATCTCACGTGACCCTCTCGATCGTCCTGGGGTGTGACGGTGGTTACACCCGCGTTCCGGGCGAGGGCACGAAGGCACAGGATGATGGAGAAACGCAGCAGGTCCCTGGCGGAGCCAGGATTTGTCCGATGTCAACGGCTGCGGCGCCAGTGCTAGCTGGGGCTTCCGAGCCCGGTGCAGGCCTCGCCGCTCTCCTGCTCGTGAGGAAGAATGTCCCTGGCATCGTACCATCCGGAAGATTCCCCGTCGCGCGTTGGCACCGGGAAACCACATTTGCTCACCTTGTGCCAAGTGTCAGCCACGTTACCTGAATCATCCCGTTAAATCTTCACAGCAAGTCTGGGTGTATCACCCCCACTTTGCCGGTAAGAAAATGGAGGCCCAGAGAAAGTCTTGTCCAAAATCACCCAACCCGCGGGCAGGGACCAGAGCCACCCCCGCACCCTCTGCGCTCTGCCGCCTCTGGCCGCAATCATTCCGCTCTCCCCCAAAGCTAGACGCTTTTTCATCTCCTGGCGCCCACAGGAACCTGTTTTATTTTGCCTGGTGGGTGACAAGTCCAGGTCTCGCGAACTCATTCTGCAGTGGACGCGCCGGGCCCTCCATCTGCTGCTCGCCGTGCGCCCCGGGTCGGGAGCAGCAGACCCGGCGCGCACAGTTCGGGGCGTGCTGAGCCCTCTCTAACCACGACGGCTTGGCGCTCTGCCGCAAGGTCTGCAGGAAGCAACCGACACCTGCGACACGGAGGCCGCCGACCCCTCCGGCTTCCCTCACCTCCGTGTCGCTTCAGAGCACCCGCGGACCGAGGCCCCGCGTGGGCACCCATCGGCGCCCTTGAGTGACGGGGCGCGTGCTCTGCTGCTGTATCGCCCTGCGACCACAGGGCCCGCGCCCAGGAAGTCAGAAGGATCTGTCCGGGCGCGCTTCCTGCAGGGGTGCACCACCCAGACCCGCGGCGCAGGGTGCGGGCTTTCCCTTTTCTCCCTGGGCGCTCGCCCGCTCCGCGCTCCGCGCTCCACGTCCTGGTTTTGCGCGGCGCTGCCTGGCGGCGCCCGGAGCACGCGGCGCTGTCAGTCACCGCTCCTGCGGCGGCGGGGTTTGGGGGTTTGCGCGCCGCAGCTGGGAGGGGAGCTTTTGTTCCTCAACAAAAACAAGCGCCCGAGCGGCAGGGCCTCCGGCGCGCCAGCCCCGCGAGGCGGGCATGAAGGAGCCCTCCCGGCGGACGCTTGCGACCTGTCACCGCAGACAGCCCCCTCTGCTTCCCAAGGCTCGCGGGGAGACGGTGTGGCGGATTACGTTTGTGCCGGCCCCGCCCCTGCCCCCCCCCCCCCCGCGGCGGGCGCGAATACCGCGCGCCAGGTAGCTCAGGTGGCGAGCGCCTTGCTGGGGACCCAGTCCTTGCCGGCGCCTGCTTTCTGTCTCCTCTGACAAAGAGCTGTTCGCCCTCGGCCACTGACAGGCTGTCCAGGCTGAAACAAATTAAAGGACGGATTCCTTTATTCCAGGGAGGAAGAGAGGCATTGAATGCCCTGACGCGGTTCCCCAGGTTTACGGGCTCTGGTTAGAAATCCACAGGGACGGCTTCCGCTCCGTGAGCCGCTGGGTCTGGGCTAAGCGAGAACACGTGCAGACTCCGGCGGCTCCCCACTTGGAGAAAACCCCCATGCAAAAACCTGAATCGTAAGCCAGGTAGATTAGGGGTAAGCATCCTCATTTCAGAAGGGATCATCAAGTTTCGAAAGCATTAGAAGACTTAAATCCCCACCCCCTCCTGGAGAACGTGCCCCCCCCTCCCCGCCCGGTCCCCCATCCGTGGTGCCAGTGCTCAAAGTGCCACAGTTGGAAATTGGTTCCTTCCGGCTGGAGGCTCAGTCTTGGTGGGATGCTAACGCTCTGGAGGAAATGACAAGGTTAAAAGACAGTCATGTACACCTCAGTGTGAATGAGTTCAGCCTCTTCTCTCTTGGGAACAGATTTTCAGGAAGGGAGGAGACCAGCAGCAAACCGAGGTCCTGAGAAGAGGCGGAGGAACAATGTGGGGCAGTGATTGCGGAAAGAGAGTCAGGTGCCTCAGAAGACAGGTGTCTGTGGCCTCTCGCTTCTGGGACAAATCAGCTCTTTTTAAAGAGAGGGCTTTTGATGGTTTTGGCCTTGCAGTACTGTCTCGTTAAGCTTCCTGTGACGATGGAAACGTTCCGGATCCACACTATCCAGTACGACAGCCCCAGGGGCATAGTGAGCATTCGACAGGTGGTTAGTGTGACTGAGAAACTGAATTTTAAATTTTATTTCATTTTCCTAGCCACATGCGGCTGATGGTTTCGATATTGGACAGCGCAGCTTTAGAGCATTTTAAAGATGGAATTTGCTTACAAATCTTCGGGAATAAAGAATCTCATAAAGTCACTGCGGTGGGTGGCACCTGTAGCTGTCCCCACAGCGAGTCACACTGCTGAGTGAGGTCACTTCCCTCTGAGCACGGCGAGACCTACCAACTTTTAACAACGGGATATGGCCAGTGACGGGATGTCACGTCCAAGAACAGGTGACCAAGACACTGTGATCCTGTCTCAAGCACCCTCTTTGGCTCTCTCACCCTTTGTCCTGAGAGAAGCCAGTGGCCATGTTGTCAGCTGTCCTAGGAAGAGGCCCCTCTGGCAAGGACTCGATGTCTCCAGCCAGCAGCCCGCCAAGACCTGAGGTCCTAAGTCCAGTGACCCTCAGGGAACTAACTGCTGCCACAAGCCACAAGGGTGAGCGTGGGTGGGATTCTCTGCCACCTGAGTCTGGAGACAGCTGCTGCCCTGGCCGACACTGTGACTACAGCCTTGTGGGTCCTGAACTCCTGACCCACAGAACATGCGCGGTAATGCATGCGTGTGGTTCACAGTCACTGTTTTGGGGCCGTTTGCTACACAGCGATCGATTTTAATATGGCTGGGCTCCTGTAAAATACGCTCGTACTAGTGTATGGATAGACCACATTTTGTTTGTTCAGTCATCGACTGATGGGTATTCGGGTTGTTTGTCTATCTAGTTTTGTGTCCATTTTGTGTATGCTCTACTGGTGGTCCCGAGCTGTGAGCCGGCTGGCAGAATGCCAGCACCGCCTTCAGGTCACCCCTGCCTCCTGTGACAGGCAGCGCGCCCCTGGCAGCAGTCAGGGGGCATCTGGACCGTGTGTTTGATCCCCAGAGAAGGATCTGGAACCGAGGCTGCAGTGTACTCCACTCAGGGTGTGCTAAGGTCCAGACTTCCAGGAAGCTTCGCTCAACGCCAGGACCCACCCAGTGGGGGCAGGGTTACCGGGGAGAGGACGAGGTGCGGCGACCTGACCGAGCCCAACCAGCTGCGGGGTACCAGTCACAGGAGCTTCGCCGGCTCGCATCAGAGGGCTGGCGTTCTCTGAGGGCTTGCCCTGACAAGAGGCCCTGCCTGAGCAAGAAACTGGAGGAAGTTATACCAGCCCCATTGCTCATAAGCTGCAGGAAATTTTTCTAAACCGCAAAAAAAAATGTTTTAGGCAACTATGCTATGGGAAAGACTGGATGATCCCTCAACTTTTTCAATGGAAAATTACATTACAAAATTGTCGTCGTAGGAAGAACTAATAAAAGAGTAAACGGAGAGAAGCGATGTTGGTGAAAATGATAGAGTGAGGAACCCCAAAATTCTGCCCCTCTATAAAGTCAAAGAAAAAACTGCCCTAAACTGTCAGAATCCACTTTTTTTCAGAACCCTGGAAATTGATGAAAGGCTTGCAGCAAACAGGGAATGCTTATTCAAGGAAAATGCTCAGTCTCGGTAAGAACAGTGAGTTTTGTGGAATTTTAACTTAAGCCAGGCCCATTGACCACACCTGGGCTCAGTGGTCACCTTGAAAAGAACAGCCTGCCTTCCTAATACCAGAGGGATGGAATGGACCTCATTTGCAAAGAACTGTATTTTCTTTTTATCTGGTGACTTCATGGAAGAGACTTAAGAAACTTGTCTTTATCTGCCCTGATTTGGAACTGGCCCAGTTCAAAAGCTACTGGGAGGGGGGGGGCATTTCTCTGAAGCATTTATAGGCAAACGTTTTAGTTGCTGCTGCCTGAAGACTATAGATAACAGTTGGCATAAACTAAACACTTGGGAAGAAAGGCCGGAAAATGAGATGTCTATAAAGGCTTTGAAAATCTCGCACACGTTCCTAGAATCTAGAATGCTATGTATGCTCAGGAATGACTTGAGAAGGTCCTAGGATCTGACCTCTAGCTGACCTTGAGGTCTGCACAAGATGAAAATAAAAGCTAAGACATGGTTGTAAACTACCGTGCTGAGTGTGGAAGGCATGCCTCAACACACACACACACACACACACACACGGCCCCTTGGCAAAAACTTTGAAATATTTTTGGTTCCAGGCATTTAAGGAAATATCTGTCTAATCATCAGCAGACTGGTCTCTAACAGAACAGCAGCTTCGGTGGCCACAAATGACAAAGAATACAGACTTTACAGAATTAGTTCATAAAAGTCATGAAACAAATAAACAACGGCAACTAAAATAAGCAGCAAACAACCCTGGAGAGGAGAGCATTTGATTTTCAGATTCACCACATTATAATATTCAAAATGTCCAGTATTTGATTAAAAATTATATATCAGGCAAGGAAAAAAGATTATGTGGCCCAAATGCAGGAAGAAGAGAAATTAACAGACGCTGTCCTTTAGGAGGTCAAGACGTTGGATTTACTGGAAAAAGACTTTAAATGAACTATTGGAAATATGTTTAAAAAGCTAAAAGGAAGCATATATAAAGAACTAAAGGAAAGAATCAGAATGAAGTCTTACCAAATAGAGAACATCAATAAAAAGATGGAAATAATATTACTAAAAGAACCAAATAGAAAATCCAGAGCCGAAATTTATAGTAACTGAAATAAAAAATTCACTAGAGGAGTAGATTCGAGCAAGTAGATAATGATCGGCTCAAAGACAGGTCAGTTGAGACGACCCAGTTTGAGGAACAAAGAAAAAAGAAGAAAGCAAAAATGGAATAGAGTTTTGGAAACCCGTGAGCACTATCATATGCACAATGCCAGTCCTAGGAGAAGAGGAAAAAGAAATACTTGAAAGATTATGTATAAAGATATAATTTGCAACAGTAACAGCATCGGGCAGGAGAGGAGCAGCAAAGGTTTGGAATACTAAATTTAAGTTGCTATTAATCTGAACTAGATTGCTATAAATTACAGGTTAATTGTAATCCCCAGGGAAATTGTAACTAGGAAAATAGCTCAAAAATATGTAGGAAAAAATGACAAGGGAATTAAAACAACTCCCTAGAAAATACTTAACGCGAAAGAAGTTCTCCTTCCTCATCAGTTCACAGTGAAAAGGCCGAAACCAGAAAAACGGATTCGAAATGATCCAACTATATGCTGGCTACAAGAGATTCATTTTGGATACACAGATTATGAATAGCTTGAAAGTAAAGGATGAGAAAAGATACTTTATGCAAATGGTAATGGAGAGAGACCCCGAATGGCTATATTAATATCAGATGAAGTAGACTTCACTTGTTACCAGAGACAGAAGATATTTTACAATAATGAAAGGGTCGAGCTGTCAAGAAGACACAACATCTGTAAGCACGCGTCCACCTGACGGCGGAGCCACAAAACCCTGAAACGAAAACCGACAGAACCGAAGGAAGAAATGGACAAGAACAGCGACTGTGGGAGGCTCCAGCGTCCTGCCGTCCATCGTGTTAGGACAACGAGACAGAGATCTGCAGGAATTAACATAAAATAATGCAAAAGGAATATGACCAAAATCACCGAATCGGCTGTCTCCGCCAGTGGCGACCGAAGGCAGGTTTTCCAGCATTAGGAGAATGCTCTCTAGCAGTTCATAGGAAATGGCTTAAATTGCAGCAAAGTGTCCATAAAGCAGGATGTCCTAAGGAAGAGAAGAGTCTGGGAGAGGACGGAGAAGAGCCCGCCTTGGTACCCCTTAGGAATACATCTACCTTGGATGGTTTTGATTCAATCCCAGGAGGATGGTTTATTTGGATTTCTGACTTTCCCTTTTTACGATGTAAAAATCATCTGGATAGTAAAGTAAAATAAGTCATATGTAATTATTAATTGTGTTATAGCTTCTGAGCGAGAGAGAAAGAGAGAGAGAGAGAGAGAGAGAGAGACCCAGCCCTGTTGGTTATCTCCAGCTTGATTAAGGGGAGTGATACTCATTTGTAAATGCATTTGGCAAACTTACCCTACGATTGTTTCTATTATTTTGCAAATCACAGACATTGAGATGAAGGCTCTGTAATTTCCTCGCTTCGCCTTTGTTCCTGCGCGGAAGACGGGTATTGCCCTGGCATCCTTCCACGGTGCTGCTGTTTCATTTGAATACGGCAAATTCTTTATTGTGATTAACAAAGGCTTCTGCTCCATTCCTCCTTGACTATCAGTCTGCTCAGGAGATACGTTGATTTTGAGCCCTGCTGTCTCTTTGAATCTCTCTGCTTTGCTGATCTCAAAGATGTCCAAGAGAACAGACACCCAAGTATTCCTAAATGACACGTTTTTGTGTGTGTGCGCTCTCCCTTTTGAATTTGTTACACACTTAGTAATTTTTCGTTCGTCTGGAACTTTTTTCTCTTCTTTCAATGGTCTGACTCTAAATGTCTCCTTCGCTCATTACTTAAAAGCCTGAAAATATGCAAGCAGTTGGGTTTGGTAATTGGCTATTTTTAAGCTGCTTTCTCTTTTAATTTATTTCAGTTTTTCTTGCTCCTCATACATACATCTCTCGAGGATTTACAATATTTTGTAAGCAGTCTTAACACCAGACACTTCGGGGGGCATCGGACATCCAGATGGTTTCCCCTGAGCCTGCATTTCTAATCCATTCGCCCCTCACTGCGCGGGAATGACTTCCCCAAAGCGGTCTCTCCTTCCTTAAATCTTACCTGGATGTCCGCCCAATGTCATACCCATGGAGCAGTCCTCAGAGAGTGCTAATCAAGTACTCTGCCTGCTTGTTCTGTTTTTGTATAAGTTATTGTCGTTAACCTCTTACCGTGCCTAATTTAAAGATTAAACTATTGTAGGTACGTGTGTATAGGAAAAAACAGTATATACAGGAATCAGTAACACCCACGATTTCAGGCATCCATTGGAGGGCTTGGAGCTTTCCCCCACGGGTGGGCGGATGACTGTATTATCATTTAGTTTCAACAATTGTAGGAGAGAAAATGTATTTTTTCCTTCATTCTAGATGTGGAACCCAGGCCATGGAAGTGTCGGGAGCTTCCCCAAAGTCACGTAGTGAGAAGCAGAGCTGGGCCAGACACCTGCATCATCTTTCTCAAAGTCCTTCCTGCAGAAAGGAACCTGGAAGGAGAGGCAGATTCTCCAGAGTGTGGGCAGCCCACCTCCTCCTCTCAGGCCCTGCGAGCAGGAAGTGGAGGGCAGCCCCCAAGCTGGGGGGAGCCATCAGCCCCCTTTCACACAGGGCCCTGTGATCAACGCTGGCTCGCTGGCTCGGTCCCTGCAATTTGGTTATGAAAAGGAAACAGGAAACAAGCCCATTTTCCCTGCGGCTTCAGTCTGCGGAGGGCTGGCATCTGCTGACTCGAGGGCTAGATTTTCTTGTCAATATTGTATTTACTATCCTGGTCACATGAGCCCAGACAGGAGGTTGAGTCACAGCTAACTGACTGCTAAATTAGGAAAATGTAATCCATTTGTTTCCTTCAAATTAGATCCCCGCAAAGCATTTTCAAGCTTTTTTTCCTGGGCAATCAGAGATAGTCGCAAGCTGAACGGCCTTCCCAGCGCCCGCTGATCTGGGTCTCTATTCTAAGCAAATAAGTCGGCATTTTGCAGCCTCCTCTTCCCGTGTGAGGGGAGGGTTTTCATGTGCGAACCGTGGCCCGCAAAGGCTTAACGGGGACAGGGTTTTTGGGGGGGCGGCAGAAGCGTTCTGACAATAACGGCGACGTGCTAAGTCACACCGTCGCGACTGCGCTAGGCGCCTCGGGATCGTGGGATTTAGCGCGGCAAGCGTTATGTTTTGTTCACTTTGCCACAATAAGAACAGCGATCGCGGGGACACACACCTCACAGGATTGCTTTACTTCTTAAACCACGTAGTAAGCACCAAAAAAAACCTGTCGTCGAGGGCGCGCTGGCAGGGACGAGGACGGGAGAAGCTGGCGAGGGCGTCGCGGGATTCGGGATGGAGAAGGCGAGGCCCGCGCGGGGTGGGGCGCGGGGGCGTCGTGCGGGCGCCGAGGGGGCGCGGGTGGCGGGGCGCGGGGGCGTTACACTGGGGGGGACGGGGGACGGGGCGCGGGGGCGTTACACGGGGCGGGGAGTCGTAGCACCCTCCGCGTGCCCCGAGCAACGGGCTGCTTGCCGCCACGCGCCCCAAGTCCGAGGCGCGGTGGAGCCTTGCGGCGCGAAGCGGATCCGCGAACTCCGGCCGCCCGAACCGCAGTTCCAGAACGTTCGCTCAGGGGCCTCGCTCCTCGCCCGCGTTTGTGAGGCGGACACAGAGGCGCTGGCGCCGCCTCTGCCGGGTTTTGATGCCAGAGTGTTCTCCACGAGCACCTTGCCAGGCGTCGCCCACAGGGCTCTGCGAGTGAGGAGACGCACCTGCACCTGCGCAGCCTCTCGGCCCGCACGGTCGGCCGGGCGGGGCGGGGCGGGGGGACGAGGTCCGAGCGCCCCGCGCCCCGCGCCCCAGCGCCCTCCTGGCGGGGCCTGCGGCCCGGAGGGGCCTGATCGGCGCTGCAGCATCTGGGTCCGCCGCGCGGTCAGCCCGTCGCCGGCTGTGCGTCTGTCCGTCCTGCCGGGGCGGCGGGTCCGGCTGTTCGCGGGCGACCGTTTCCCGCTGCCCCCTCGGGGCCCTCGCCATCCCCGGATTTCCGTTCTCCCCTCTGCACCTGCCGAAGGCGAATCCGGCTGGGTCCCTGGACCCCGGAGCAGGCAGCGCTGGCGGGAGGGACGAGGGAAAAGCTGTGGGGCGCAGGGGGCGGAGTGCTTGGGGTGGCCACGGTGGCCTGCGGGGGAGGGAGAGGGACGGAGGCGGTTGGGGCCGCCGGGACCCCCGCCGGGCTGGGGGCGGGGCTGCGGGCCGGTGTGAGAGGCTCCCTGCGGGTGAGAAACCTCGGGTGGAAAGGAGGGGACTTGGGGTCCCTTAACCAGGATCTCGGAGGAGAGGAACATGAAGAGTCAAATCCTGTTAAGTCACCGTTGGCGGTGGGAAGAGTCCCCTTTGACTACAGAGACGAGGCCCCAGGAAGCCGGCTTGTGTCCCTACTACGCAATGAAGGTGGAGGCCTGACGTCGCTCACAGTGGGTGCAGCGGCCAAGGGAGTCGGAAGGCACAGAGTCCCAGCGAGGGGGTGAGCAAGCCCCGGGTGGAGGGGTGCCGCGTGCTGGCTGCAGTTAGCAAGGCCCTGTTGTATGTCTGGAAATCAGAAAGAAACCAGTCTGGGTGGTTCAATCTCTCCACTCTCCACTCAGGGAACTCGGTCTGAGGGACGTTATCAAACCCAAAACTGTGCTTGGAATGCCATTCTGTTTCAAAACTTCCGAGTCAGAGGACATTGTTTAAAACCATTGACTCCGGTGGGGAAGCTCCGGTCACTTTTCTCCACTGACCACCTGGTTCTGCTGACCTGGCACATGAAACCTCATTTCCTCACTGCGTTGGGGCCATGTTGGTGGCAGTATTTTGAAAGGGGAGAGAGAGTCCTGTTTGCTCCTCTCGGACTTTGGGTCCCTGAGCATGATCCTGAGTTTGCTCCAAGGGACAGAAATGGGCAGGTGCCACTGAGGCCTCGGGCTCCTGAGAGGAGCAGGCTGTGCCCGGGACCCCGCCTGGCGCTGTGCGGCCCCGCGGCCTCTTACTCGAAGTTCAGGGAACCTGACGGATGGAGGTTGTTTGTCTGGCGAGAGAGGAGAGGGGCGGGGGCAGCCGGCCACGCCACGCCACGCCACGCCACGCCACACCACGCCACGCCACGCCACGCCGCCCGGCACCTCGGTGTCCGTCCGGGAAGCCGCCTTTCCCAGCAGGCTCATGGGGCCGTGCTCTGCGTGGGGACCTTTGCCCACCAAGGGTGGCACTGGCCCTGTGTCAGGGTGAGCCCGGTGTCTCTCGAGTGTCCCATCAGGGCAGTGACGGTGCGTGTGCGCGCGTGTGTGTGCGTGTGCACGTGTGTGTTTGTGTGTGTGTTTTATTCAAACAGTTAAAAAGAAAAGACAGAAGGCTTAGAAAGAGTTCCAGGAAACAGATGTATTGGTCTAGACGAGTAAAACCCAGCCAATATAATTTCTGAATTTGTGATTAGTGTTTCCATGTTTGATTTTATTTAACCCCACTGAATAAAAAAGAGTAAAAAAGTAAGAAAAACCGTCTATATGCGCTAAGCTTTCTAACGACCACCCACTTCCAATTCTGGTGTTCCGATGGCATCGAGAATGTTGAACTCCAAAGATCAGAGATTGTATGTTGTTTCTACCTTTGTGTCAATTTTTTAAAAATCTTGCTTTTTAAAAATAGCGTGACCGGCACACATCACCGCCTCCAACCTGATGTGCCTGGGCACCGGCCTCTGAGCCAGGCAAGGCAGCCGCCGGCCCCCACGTCCCCCCACCCCACCTCAGCGGGGACGGGGGGCTCCGACGGTCTCGCTTTCTCCTCGTTCTGCGAGAGGAGCTGGGAATCGGGTGGCTTGGTGCTGATCGCATCGGGCTGGAGCGGAGATGGGGCGAGAGAGATCAAAAACAGCACAGAACCGCCCGCCGTTCTGACTGCGCTTCTGCGGGGAGAGGGGGGGTCCGGCTGGCCAAAGCAGGTCCCTGCTGGTCTCCGAAGTTCTCACAGCGTGACCCCTGGCTGCACGACGGGTCCCCTGGGGAGCTAGAAAAAAACCTCAGTGTCCAAACCACGCCCCAAGCCAGTTCAACCCACACCCGCAGAGGCTGGAGCTGTGCATCAGGACTTTCTGTTGAGATTGTTTTCATGGCGGTAAAACGCACAGAACGTGAAACGGACCATTTGACCATTTTACGTGCACGGTTCGCCGTTGCTCATGCCACCGACCCCCCCATCCACGCGCAGGACTTTCTCATCTCCCCAGACAGAAAGCTCGTCTCCTTCCTCCTCATCCCCAGCCGCTGTGCGTCTGCTGCTCTGGGCCCCTCCTCTAAGTGGACTCACACACACACTGTCCTTCTGTGTCCGCCTTGTTTTTCTTGGCATCATGTTTTCAAGGTTCATCCACGCTGTGCCCCGTGTCAGAATTTCCTTCCCTTTGAAAGGCGAATGACACTCCATGGCATGGACAGTCCCCCGAGCGCCTCAATCCCCGGGCACTCGGGGGACTCGCGTCTCCCCCTCTGTCACGAAATTAGAGGTTTGCCACTTTCTACAGCTGAATTTAGAGCCTTGTATTGCAGCCAAAGCACAGGGTGGATTAGACAAGCAAAGATGTCTTTCCAAGTGAGACAAAGAAATTAATTAAAGCCAGACAGGAAGTGTCTCTGGAGTGCTGTCTGCACGGTCCCGTCCCTGGGGTCTGCGGAGGGGCAGTATGGCCGGTGGTCGCTGGGAACCTGACCTGGACCTCCGTGTGAACGGGGACCCCCTCTTGGGATCCGCGGTGGCCGCCGCTGTCAGTGTTGGTGAGCAGGCCGGGGGGCCACACTCGGGGGGTGGGGTCCATGCCGTGTGTGTGTGTGTGTCCAGGAGTGTGCGTGTGCGTGTGTGTGTGTCTAGGAGTGTGCGTGTGCCTGCGTAGGCCCCGGGCAGGGAGAAGCGGGGACAGACGTCAGAAGAGTCACGACGGTGAGGAAGGGACATCTTTCCTTTTGCCAGTGACCAGAGACAGCGCCTCTGAGTAAAGGCACGGAAAAGACAGCGTGCGCGGAGGACCGGCGGCCAGGCCCTTTGGTGTGCTGCTCCTCGTGACCCTTGGTCCCGTCTCACAGGGGAGCGGACTGAGCAGGCGGAGGGACTCTCGACCGGGCGCAGGTCGACGGTGGGTAAGCGGCATTCCCGGGGTTTGGTTTCTGGTCTTTGACACCAGGGTGGGCCGTAGACACCGTGCTGGCCTCGCCTTCGTTGTCTGCTCCTGACCCAGCCGGGCTTGCCCTATCAGAAGGATGCATCTGGTGACGGTATAGAACGTACCACGGAGACACGTAGGTCGGGGGTGAGGGGGGGGGGGGACAAGGGCAAACACGAGGGAGACGAGAAGCCGGGCGGCCTGGCGGGCGGCCCCGTGGAGTGGCGTCTGGCCGTGGGTGCACCGCGAGGCTTCCCCCCCACCCCACCCGCAGCCTCGGTGTCCCACGCCGGGTGCTCGTTCTCCAGCTGCCCCTTTGGGTCTCGCCTTAACTGTGCCCTGTCTGCAGAGGCCCCTCGGGCCCCCGTACCTACCAGAGCCCCGTCACACGCAGCCGCGGGGCCGAGGCTGGTGGGAGAGTTTCGGCGAGGCCGGGGTCTGTCTCCGATTGCTGCTCTTAGCACCCGGCCCACAGTAAGTGCTCAGTAAGCGTTTATCGAATGAATCGGGAAGTCGTTTTCCCGTGGTTCCTTTTGCTTCCCTGTTACCTTGTCTTTCTGCTTTGACGGGGCAGCTCTAGAGTTCTTGTCGTGTGGCCGTGAGCATTTAAAGCCGCTTGTTTTGAGTGACCTGTCTGTTCTGGAAGGCAGGCCCGCCACGCGGCGACGCCGTTTGTCTGCATTCGGATGACTCCTCCCTCCCGCTGCCGCCACGTGCGGGGCTGGTTTAACTTGAGGACATCCCTGCCTGGCTACACTGCCATCAGTTCAGAAGGTCACGGTCACCGAGAGGCACTGCGTAGGGGAGGAAGGGCTCAAGCATAAACTCCTGTGGGTTTATCGACACTGGTCCAAGGCAGGCTCGCCGGCCTGCGGACGGTGGACAGGCGGGAGGATTCGAGGTAGACATCTCCTCAGTGCTTCCTGCGTGTAGGAAACTGGTGTATCCCATGGGGGACCCCTCAAAGCTAAAACATGCCCCTGGGGGCGCGGCTGGGCAAGACGCCTGCGCCTCCGGATGCTCACGGACGGAGGAGCCGTGGAAGCTGAAGCCTGCTGCATGGTGGGCTTCGGAGCACCCGCAGTGCAGCCTCGAGAGTTTAGGGACCATCTGGGGCACAGCCAGTATTCGGCACGGTGGCCTCGAAAGGGCAGTGAGAGCTCGAACCGTTAAAAAAACGAAGAGTCAGTCACAGGGCAGATTGTATTTGCAGAGGGAGGAAGGGGGATCGGTGTATCTTCGCTAACAGACGCACGAGGGGTCACCTGGGTCACCTTGATTAGGGTCTCGGAACCCTCCAGTGCCCTAGGGCAGGGGCCTCCGACCCCTGGGCCTGTTAGGAAAAATAAACGGGCCGCACAGCAGGAGGCGAGCGGCGGGCCAGGCCGCCTGTGTCTGCGGCGGCTCCCAGCACTAGCGTCACCACCTCAGATCACCAGCCATTCGATTCTCGCGGGAGCGCCGGTCCCTGGGGCCGAAAAGGTTGGGGGCCGCCGCCCTAAGGAGCACTGGTTAAAGGTCCGCCCATCCCAGCACTGGCCGGGGCGGGGGGGGGGACGGGGGGAGGGGGGCCAAGCTCAATATCTCATTTAATCCCCGAGGCAACCTGGTCAGTGGGCTCTGGACGGTTAAGCCCCACTTCGCGCGGGGAACCGGGCGCGGACAAGTCGTAGCTTCGCCAGTGTCCTCGTGGAGCTGGGGCTCAGGCTCAGCTCCTCGTCTGCAGCGTTTGGGGCTGCGGCCACCACGCCCTCGCGCCTGGCCATCGGGCCTGCCCTTCCCGGCACAGTGCCGCGTGGATGGCTAAAATCCCCAACCCCTGGTGATGCTCCGAGGGCATAAACATGAGCCATTCTCGACCTTCCCGAACAGCAAATAAATTTTAACACGCTTTTGATAAAACTGACCTTTATTGCAATTAAAAAAAGAACGAAGACAATCTGGTAAGTACCTTTAATTACAGTGTACCGGCTAGTCACATGTAATCATACTTTTACACAGAGCTTGAATAACGTTCATTACATGTAAACTCTAAGATATTAAGAAGTTAAACTCCAGCCTTTTGGGAACATTCAGAGTAGAAATACTCCGGGCAGAAACACAGAAGACAAAGGACCATTTCAGTTCCTTAGGTACCATTGCTGGGCGAAGGGTCAAGGTCTGGCCACAGAGGACAGCTGTAAATGTGTATGAAATCGAAACTTATCCTTAACACGACTAACAGTATTGCTGTTGTTTAAACCCTAAACATCATAATCGGGTCATTAAAAACAATACAACTCCAATTTATATAGCACCTTCCGTCCACAGTTCGAAGCGTTGGTATTTATCTAAATTATCTCACTTGTTCCCCATACTAACCCTATGAGGTAGGCAGTGGTTGGTATCATCATCTCCATTGCGTATGCGGAGGAGTTGAGGCACAGAGAAGTTGAAACCATTTGTTCAAGGTCGCACAGTCAAATCCATGCTGGGACAGGAGCCGCAGAGCCGTGAGCTCGTCTCCAAAGCCAGTACTTCTCTTCAAACTCAATTGTCCCCTCTGAGAATTTAACTCAACACCTCCATTCACTTTTCCAAGAAATAAAACGTGCAATTTTTTTTCTCTCCCATAAAAATTGTTGAAATACTGCAGGCAAGAAACATAAGCTCCAGCCTGGACGTCAGGCTGATGCTATACTTTTGCAGAGTTTATGGAAGTCTTTTGTTGGTTTTGTTTCTTTCCATTATGAGGAGTTTCTTTTCCCAGTTAAAACTAAGTCGGGAGTCTCGAAATGAAACGTAGCTGAAAGGAAGTGCCTGGTGACCTAGAAATTACAGCTTAGTAGCCATATTATGCTGTCCGCAAACCGGGCTTATTCCTGAGTTTACAAAGAAGGAAGTACCTAACTAATAATTTCAATCTTTGAGATTCTCTCATTTACACACAGTTACAGTTTGTTCCCTCGGAGACTCAGAGGGGTGGACAGGGAGTTGGGCCAACACACTTTCCAGAGACACACAAACGGACACACACAGAGGCAGGAAGTCTTGCCCATGTCCCTTAGTTCAAATTTTACTTCTGACCCCTGCCCTGCCCACCACCCAGAACCAAGTCTGTAGCTGGCACTCGGGGGAAAAAAAAAGAAAGAAAGAAAGAAAAGAAATCTAAAAACAAGTGTCAAAATCTGAGGCGCACAGGACTCTCAAATGCTTGTTGACTTGAATGTGAGTTCAGCTTTCCTGACATGGTCCACGGGCTTCTCCCTAAGTGACGAGCACTGCTAAGCAGCTGCCACGTTTGGGGCCAGCGGGCAGCGATGGAGTAGCCCACAGAGATTACGATTCTAGCATGCCTCCAGGAAATACAGGAGAAGGCTATGTGCAAAAAATAAACTTTAAACACCTAAGTGAGCTTCGGGGATGGATCACAAAGGCCATGTTGGGTTCTACATTAAAAATACGTAAAAACTTGTCGAAGGGCTGTTCAAAGTCCTTCCCAGACAGACTCGGGCCTCTGGGGTCAGGTCAGGGATCCCCACTACTTCAATGTGGAGCTTGAGTTAAAAAAAAAAAAAACATGCTCTTTAGGCTTAAGAAAGGAAAAGGAAAGTTTGGTTCGATCTCATGATTTGCAACTCTCTGAGTTAACAAACCAACATAACACAACCAGACATAATGGCAAGACAGTTCTGAACTGCAGACTCCGGCGGGAGGGGCAAGCCTGGTCCCTCTTTTAGCCCTAATTGCCCCAATAAGCTGGTACACTGGGTGGACTTTTAAACAATAAATGTATAAAGAGAATCTGTTCTGTTAATTTAGAAGAAAATTAGACTCTGGAATATCCATTCGGATCATTAGCTATGGTGACTTAGACTGAAGTTAAAACAAGTCAAAACTCAACGAAACCATGAGAAGGTGGTGGAGCCTCCGGTGTGTGGAAAAGGAGACCGTCAGGCACCGTGTCACCCGGCGCCTGGGCTGGCACGCCAAGGCGCTGGCATTCTCCGCCTGGGCATCAGACAGCTTGCCCAGAAATGGCCAGGCCGTTCTCAGGATCTGCAAAACCCAGTTAGTAGCTCAGACGGTCTCGCTTCCTTGAGCCCTGGGAGAGGAGATCAAGCTCCTCACAACGGGCGTGATTCACATGGACTATTTCCCAGGAGGGAGGCAGTGCATAGTGACCTGGCTAAAAAAAAAATGTTACACTCAGTTTACTTTTGAAATGATTAATTTTTACAAGAAAGGGTTTCATTTCCCCCTCAAAATAATCGGTGTCCTCCAACTTTATGGGTAACTCTCGGTTGGCTGTTATAAAGACTGGTCTTCGCTGGAACTTCAGGAGACATGGGGCCGCTGTTGCGGGCTTGCCCCGGCAGAGAATGGTGGGAGTTTTTCTGCATTTGGGAGAAGTTTTAAAATTCTGTTCTGTCCCACTGTCCCTCAGTGCCAACCATTCACGTGAAAGGTGTGGGCAAGGCTGTACCTGGCTTAGCAGCGCTCACGACACACAAACCCAGCATCTGCTTTCCTGGGCGGTCTGAGGCTTCACCCTGGTAGCCAGTGACAGCCCGCCCTGTGCACCGCAGACTCGGGGGTGGGGGGGTCCGGGGTGGCGCTGTGCAAAGTGACAGCGGTCACCTGTGCAGGAAGACCCAGAGGGAGGCCGGAATAAACAGGGCCTTCCTGCCCCCATTCTTGAGACTTACTCTTTGAAGGGCCTAGAGTCAGGAAGGGGAAAATTAGAAGCGGTCAAAGCCAATAAGAGGTGTTTTTTTTGGACTAAAACTCACGTTTAAAATTCCTGATATTGAAAACAACTTTCCCACTCTTTTGTGAATTGGACAATTTGACCATTAAAAGGCCTTTTGAGACAATGAGTCTAAGTGCCACTCAGAGGCATGAATTATTTTTGAATATTTTGGAGTAAGAGGCATACTTTGAAACCAATCAGGACCTAACACATAATAAGTCACTTTCTGGGAAACTGTTTTTATGAGGGGAAAAAAAAAATGCCTGGACAATGAAATGTGAATTCCTATTCCCTTTGCTCAGTTTGAAACTTCCCCAGAACGCACGTTAATACCTTTAAGAGGTGACACATTAAAACATTTACTCTTGCCAACATACAGAACTCCGAGGAGTGACAATTACCAGCCTTTATAATCCATCACACGAGGTGCTCTGAGACACCAGAACACAGTACATTTAAAAAAAAATGGCCACGACCTATAATGGGTGAGCAGAGAAAAATGTCATCTAGCTGCATTAAGATAAATGATTACCGAAATAAATGCTGTAGAAAAATTGACCTTTTAACAAAAATCGCGTTTCTCATTCCATCTGGCATGACGAGGAATCTGAGCTACTATTTCTTAGTTAAATAAAAGAAGAACCTGGAGACACAATGAAATACTTTCTGTACATTAGAGGCTGGATGTAAGCAAAGGCTTAAAATGAGCGGTAGGGGGAAAAAGCATTTATGAATGTTTGTTCTCTTCTGGACCATGATTTTGTTCAATTTACTTTGGCAGTTCCAGATGAAAACTCTAATTTATCCTGGTTTCTGAACCGATCTGTTTAAGTCAAGCATCTTCTAAGTGTGTATAACTTGTCTAATGCCACTGTCGAAAATGACGTATTGAAGAAAAGGCATGTCACGGAGTAAGGAAATACTACCACAGGACAAGGAATTTAGACTCCACTGCAAAGAAAGCCACATTTGATATTATAGACACTGTTCCTATTTTCACATCAGTCACTTATTAACTCCAAACACTACACTTTAACGTCTCCCAACTACACGGTAATTTCCTGTCAAGGTGGCCAGGAAGTGACCACCGGGCCCCGCCATGCTCCCGGCAGCCAGGGCGGGGCTGGCCGGGGACCCACATCGCCGGCATCACGAGGTCACACGGAGTCACATTAACTCTTCCGGGGAACCCTGGAAAAATGTCATTGACTCATTTACAGAATCCTGACTCGGTCCTGAGCCGAAGCTCCGCGATCACGGCCATCACCTCGGAGCAGTGACATCTCACATCGGACGACACCTCTGCCCGTGGACTCCGTGGTTTCTAGAGAGGGTGAAATAAAACGGCCCCGCGTGACAACGGCAGCCTCTGTCTGCTTCCGCTGCCTGGAGCGGGGTCACCTTGCTGTGGCCCCGCCCCGGCCACCAGCTCTCGTGGCCAGACCTCCTGCACCACCTGAGACCTGTTGACGCTCCCTCCCGCTGGGCTGGATGTACAGTGCGTCACACGTGCAACGAAACGATCTAAGGTCCCACTGCCTTTCAGCCGAGAAGGAGGGACACAGTTTCAAATTTGAACTTATTCATTAGGAAAATTAAATGAGGGCAACTGAAGAAGGTTTTCCTGTAAGGACCCAATGAAAACTGCTGCTCCGTTCTGTTTTTCTGACAATGGTCGTCACTCAAAATACATAACAGGATGGACAAACATTCACAATGCATAATAGCATGTATCCCAAATAATTAAGCATACGTGCATATGTATGTATATGTGTGTGTGTAAATATATATAAGTGTGTGTGTGTGTATATAGCTTGCTACTGGCTAAAGTAAGGAAATGCCCCAAGTAGAAAAATGAAAATCAAATGTGAGAAATAGATATGGGGACATGCCGAGGTTAAATTTTAGTCCTTCGTGTTGACTACTTGTTGTTAATCAGCACTCGATCAGAATTAACTCTTGGATTTTGAGGTCAGATAAGTCAGTAATTAATTAATTAGCCTCTTCCCACGAAGCGGAGAAGTACCTTCAAAAGCTTTACTCGAACTAATAATATAATTTAGTACAGGGCAGGAAAAAATATTTGTGGAAAACAAATTTGCAGAAATTACTTTCTTCTAAAATTTAAAAATTCCTTAAACATTTCACATAAAACAGGTTACACTTTCCTGCTGACTGTATTTGAGAAATAGTAAACTCAGCAGAAAATATTCTTCTAAACTTTCCAAATTTCTAAATAAAAAAAAAGATTCTACTTTTGGGCAAGAGACATTTATAATTCTGATTAACAAGACAAAAAAACTTCCTAAAACTTGCTGTATCTTTTCGTATAATTTCACATAACCTAGGTTATCATCACTGAATGCATAATACGGCCGTCAAAGCTGAATTCTAAAGATACAGTAAATTCTTTTTTTTTTTGATAATTACCTTTCATACGTTTAAACTCTGAAGTACCTAGCTCAAGATGAAACCTTTTTTTTTCTAAAGAAGCCATAGGCTTTTGTCCAATTCGAAGACTGTAGCACAGATTTTCAACAAATAAAGTAAAAGCGATGACCTCCGTGAACTACTGTTAGCATCAGGTCACACACAGTGATGATGCCTCAGCACACAGACTTCACTGTGGTACCCGCGGTCCAATGCACAGAGCCACCTGCTGAAGTTGGCTGTCCGTCCCTGGCCCTCCTGGGCTGTGCCCTCCCTTACTCTTCCAGGCTCTGTATTGGAGGGCCTCACGGTTCCTTCTAAGGGACACTTACGATACTTTATCTCACGGCTCAATCTTAGCCCCAGTTCTCAGATCAAGGGGGGGAATTCAGTGTACACTTTATGGCCGCTCTGCCTAGCCTTTATTTCAAAGCGTCCCGGGGAAACCCCGGTCCTGAAATTCTAGAGGATGTAACTATTGGTAAAGAGCTCCCGCCTCTGCAGATGGCTTTGCACCTCAGGGACGATGCCCTGGCGATAAGGAGCACCCCGTGAAATCCGGTCGACTTCCGGTGGCCAGGGGCTCGCGAGGGCCTTGCTGCGGCGTGCACAGTGCCGGGTGTGCATGTGAGAGCGCTACCGCCGCGCCCGAAAGGGACCCCGGGAGGGACAGGCGGTCGAGCCAAACTCATTCACATTGAGCAGTGACCATCACCAGGCAAAGCCCCCAGGGTATTCTGCCACCATCACTGAGGACCGTGCCGACGCACGTGACGTCTTCACAAGAGACACGGCTGACCGAATGGGAATGGCAGCCAACGAGTTCACCCGACGCAGAGTCACGGTTCCAGAGACATATCACAGAGCGGTCACCACATCCAGCCACGAGTGCGGGGCACGGCGGACCCACGCCGGGGAGCTGGTCCTCTCGGTTCGCAAGGCGCTCGGTCCCCCTGAATGCGTTCCTGGTCACGGCGCGTGAGAACGGCGAGAGGGTCCGAGCCGAAAGGTCACAGGTGTCACCACGGTTAGCATAACTGCCTCTCTCTCTCTAACGCGGGAGGAAAGTTCCATTCTCCGTCACCCACACTGCATACAGCATTTCAACAGGGTTTCTTTTGAAATGAAAAGTCACCAAGTTTCCCAAAGTGGGCCTCATCAAATTCTGAAGTGATGACTAAAATACACACCAGGCTGATCTCTCAATCTGAGTTATTTCAGATACTGATTTTTGTAAAATGAAGGAGAAAAAAAAAATAAAAAATCCCAGTAGACGATTTGCATTTGCCAGCACTGGACTGCAGGAGACCTCGCTGCTTGCTTAGAGACGTGATCAAGCCTTGGGAGTTACACCTGCGCGAGGCTCATGATTCAGTCACCCTCATCGCAGTTTGTTCTGCACATTTTTACCATTTCAAATTTTTCAGTCTTGCCCACCACAAACCACTGAAAAGGATCATTGATGATTATTCCCCTTATTTTTCCAGTGAGCCAGACGATTTGGACCAAGAGCTCCGAGTACCGTTTGAAAAGTTGAGTTTTTAAACACTGGGTGGAAAAAAAATGATAACAACGACTTACAACTAACTACCTAGCTTATGTGCTTCAGGGCAACTTTTCAAAAGGAGAGTATAAATCATTGTACATAAAATCAAAATAGTTAATATACATTTTCTTTTCGGCACCTTCTAGAAATCAGGCATTAAACATAAAACATCTTATAAATTTATACAAGAAAAATAAGTGTTTACATTTTAACCTCAGATAGAGTGCCTTAGGGCGGCGGTTAACTCGCAAAGGCCACGCTGCTGGTGAGCCAGCACAGACGGCCGCCGTGGCCGCCGTCCCGACGTGTGGTCCCTGTCCCGACGTGCGGTCCCTGTCCCGACGTGGGGGCTGAGGCTCCCAGTTCCGGGCTAGAGGGATCGGGGCCGAGACAAGCAGAGGAGTATCACGACGTTTGTGGGAAACACCGCGAGAGTTCTGAAGAGTTTCAAACGCTCGGGGAAAAAGGAAAACGTTTCGATGGCAAAAATAAAATAAAGAATCTTAAAACGGCTTCAAGTGCCCCAGGGGACGCTGCTGGCGTAGAGTGTGCGAGCCGGCAGGGGTGACGGCCTCGGCACTCCGGGGGCGCCCCAGAAGATGACGGCGAGCTGACGGCACCTGCGACAGGGCTTCTCACGGTGGAGGCCAGGTCCAGGCCTGCGGAGGACGTCCGCGGGATGGGTCGGCAGACATCAGGAGAGTCCAAGGGGAAGAGAGCGGACGGCCACCAGGGGAGGAGGGACGGGAACCCGGGTTACCCGAATGGCAGTGTTAGGCAGGGGGCTGCGTCCTGGCGGGGGCAGCTCTTCCGCTGACGCGGGGCCCGGTCCCCAGGGCGTGGGGACACGGGCCCATGTGCTCGGGCAGCAGGCGCGCACCTCGCTGTCCCTGACACCGAGCGACCGTCCGGCTCTGCGCCAGCGGCGGCTCAGTCAAGCCGCGTGGGCGGCGACCGTGACGTTGCCACTTCCCGTGCGCAGGAGACACGTCCCCGACGGCTGGGCCAGGGCTCTGGGCTGTCCTCGGGGCCGCTAGAGCCTCGTGACGTCCCGGCCCTGCTGCAAGTCCCCGATGCTCTCGTAGTCATTCTCCCGCGGGCAGGGGCCGTGGTGGCCGCTCGCCTCCAGCGCGGCCTTTTCCTCCTCGCGGTCCACAGCCTGTATCGCCTCGTAGTCGGGCTCCGAGTCCTCCCGGGGCCTCCCTGCCGCGGGGAGCAGGCTGGCGCAGTGGGCCGTCTTCTCGAAGTCCTTGACGGTCGCATAGAGGTCGCTGCAGGAAGACGGGGACCTCTGAGCAGCTCCCGGGCCGCATGTGTGGCTGGACTCCGGGGCTTTCAGCGACTGTCCCGACTTGTTCCCGGACTGCCCGGGTTTATTTACAGAGGAGTACATGGCCGAGATCTAGAAAAGAGAGGGCGAGGGGATCAAACTCTTCGCGCTCGACCCTGGCCCCCGCCCTCGCTTATTTAAGATCGTTTTCGGACCCCCCGCCCCAGCTCCCACTGACATGCGATGTGTGCAAGTTTAAGCGAGCCGGGACGGCTCGGTGCACGGCCACGTGGTGAGACGGTTCCCGCGAGACGGTTAAGGACACCTCCATCACCATAACGACCAGCTTTTTTTGGGGGAGGGGGGGGTTGGGGACATTGAAGCTCTATTCTCTGAACGACTCCCGAGGCTGTAACGCGGTGCCGTTGACTCCAGCCACCCTGCTGTCCATCAGACGCCCACACCCGGCTCACCGTAGACCCGCAAGTTTGTGCCCGTGACCTACGCCTCGCCACCCCTGGTACCGCCTCTCTGCTTGGCTTCCCTCAGTGTGGCGTGTTCAGGCCCCGCACAGACGTGAGAGCACACAGTGTGTCGTTTTCCGTCCGGCTCGTCTCGCTCAGTGCGATGCCCACCAGATGCACCCGCGTCACGGGTGGCGGGGTCTCCTTCTTCATGGCCGCATAATAGTCTACTGAGTGTGTATGTGTGTCTGTGCTTATATATTACACAGGATATGATAAGTGAACTATATATATATATATGTATCTAAAATCACATCTCCTTCATCCATCCATCCGTTGGTGGATGTTTTAGGCGGTTGCTCGTCTTGACTATCGTAAACGGCGTTGCAGTGAACGGGGGTGCAGCTGTCTCTTCGAGACAGCGATTTCCTTTCTTTTGGCTATAGACTCAGAATTTGGTTCTTTATTACCTGCACTAATGCTGGAGTACGTCACTAGAGAACAATTATTTGTATATCATCTTCGCCTTGGTGAGTGGGCCAGCCACACCAGCATAATTCCATGACAGCCCCGTTCCCTCGGCTCCGCTGAGGGCGTGAGCAGGGCAGACGGGCGGCCCCCAAGAGGCCCCTGGGACCTGACCACAGCGTTTTATTTGGTTTCCACATCAGAAGGATGTCTCACCTGGAAAAGGGCTCTACCACTTTACAAGAAGAGGCAGAAAACATGCATCAGACAAGTGACTCTCAAAATGTGGCCTTCGAACCAGCCGCCGTAGGGGCTGGCAATTTACCGCAAAGGCAAATTCTCAGGCCTGACCTCAGAACCGCCGAGTCAGAAGCTCTGGGGGCGGTACCCGGATGCCGAAGCCCACTACCGTGCGCAAACCACTGACTTAAGACGGTTCGATCCGCTCTTCTTGCATTGGGGTTGTCAGAAGTGGGGTTCCTGGACCCCCCCCCCAACAGTGCACACACATCTGCAAGAGTGTCGTTTCCTGTTATGGCTTTTTTTTTTTTTTTTTTAAATTTCATCATGTACCGTTGGTGAGATAAACATCTGGAGACAGGGCTAAGTTTTCTTCAGTGGGTAAAGTCATCCTTCTTTGTGGCCAGCCGACTCAAAAATGAAATTGGAGATGACCACGGATGGGGACAGTCTCTTACGGGGAGAGCAGGTGATGCTCCGAGCACACCCCTCTGTCTCCCGGTCCGTCCGTCCCAACCACCCCCAACAGCGAGAGCGGTTAAAGTCCCATCTGTCACGGCAGGGAGGCCACACTGATTGACGGATTACTTGGGCATGTCATTTATGGTTAAAACTGTGGCTGGAAAAAACTAAAAATATCCTTCCTTACCTACACTTTTCTTTGCCATAGTGACTGATTTTCCCCAATACCCAGGAGATACGTGAACACGCCGCCCTGCAGACGCCTGGTGGGGGGCGGAGGAAGGCTCTCCTGCTCCCCCACATCCCGCACGCTATGCGGGGAGTCCCAGCCAGCCTCACGGGCTTAGGACCAGCCTGCCTCATGCTGGCCAGTCGCCTGCATGGGGACGGGTCACTGCAGGCTGGTGGTGGCTCCCTGTGGCCAGTGACAATCCGAAGGTCTAGTGTGGGAAGCTCTGGCCACATGACCGTTCTGCCGAATATTAAACTAACATTCTCACTAGAGAGGTTTTAATGGGAAAATGATTCTCAGAACGAAGAATGATCATTTCTGTGAATCTAGGAAGAATAAAAATAACCCTCTGCATCTCGCAGTGAGGTGCGCATGGAACTTTTTAGCCATAAAATTTTATCCAAGCCTCAAACGTGGAGCGGCGGGTCACGGAGGACCGTGGTGGGAACCGATTTCCAGCCTCGCCTTCGGGGTATCGTCTGGAGGGCGAGCACCCCTTCGCCGGGACCTCACGGGCGAGAGCTGGCTGCCCACGGCTACGCCTGGTTCCCTCCGACGTCCTCGCCCCGACCCCGGACGTTACCCCCCACTGGTCGTAAGTGGGGCTCTGGTCTTCCCAGCCTTTTCTTTTTTTTTTTAAATAACAAGCTCTTTCATTAATTTGCAGCTTAATATTATCTCTAGGCATAAACCTAACTTACAGAGGATGTCACTGTAAATTTTAATGGTCAGAAAAGTTTCTGAAGTCCTCTAATATTTCTTTGGAATATTCGTCTCTTATGACCACAGTTTCTCTTTTGTGTACAGGTTTCTCTCCAAGCCCCCCCGCTATTGAGCTTTGCAATTTTTCTCTTTAAAATCTTTCATCTTTATCACTCAGTCTGTGAATTGTGTTATGTTCTCATAAATTCATCTTTTTTCCCGCCCCTTGCTCTTCTTTTGAGAATCTCCCCTTTCCTCGTGATTCTGTTAAACTGAGTTAATAGTACTTAAAACTCGGGTCTCTGTTTCAGGCTGGATCACCCAACATATTATGTGACTGGAAAAATAAATGTAGAAACATAAATCTTTTTCCTAAAATGAATATCTGTGAATCGCCATTCTTTATTCTATGCTGAAAATTCATCAGCATAACTAGGTCCTATTTTCGAAAGCCACAAACAAATGTAAGATCAGAAGAAAAGTAATTTAAAATTTTACATGGTCTGGATTTATCTTAAATAGGATTACTCTCCAGATCTCTCGCAGGCCCTATTTCCTCAGCCCCAGCGGGGGTCGGCCCTGCACCGCGTGGAAACGCGGGGGGAACGTAGAGCAGCTGCCCGGGCCTGGCAGGGGGGTGCTGCCGGTCCCCACCGTGCGGAGGGGGACGGGGCAATGGCAGAGACCGAGTGGAAGGGACCCGGCTCCTGACTTTCACTTTTGTCCGATCCTTCTGTCCTGCTCGGTTTCCTTTGCTTAGCTGACCTGTCCACTCTCTCTGAGCCTGTCACGAAGCCAACATCCCCAGACCCCGAGCTCCGGACACGAGTTTCACAGGGCGCTTGAGCCTTTTCGGGCGAAAGGTCACCTGACAGTGCGTTTATTCCAGGAGCTCTGTGGTTATCTACGGGGACAAGACTCACCTCCTCTTCTGTGAGAGTCGGGTCTTCGTGCCGGGGCTTGTAGGACAGCGAGCTCAATCTCTGTGAGAAAGACACATGGAGACAGGGTGGCGTGCCGTCAAAACCCGACCTCTTTCTTGTGTATGTTCTGACGCATTTATGAAAATGTTTTCAAATGAATTTTAGGGAAACAAATTATTTTCTACAAAGATGCAAAGAACCGGAGGAGGGAACGAAGAAACAAAAACCCTATTATGTGGTATTTTTGGATACCCAGTAGAGAAATGTCTTCCATTTTGGTATTCGAATCTTTAGGTACAAATATGCCAACATTATGAGACTTCCTAATTGTCACGGATAGATCGATCACCAGTGAAGGATCGGTACTAAAAAGGAAATCACGTTCCTTTATCGAATGCCTGGATTTGTATGTGTACAGCGCGTGCAAATCCATAGAGAGTCTATGTCGCGCACTAACGGAGGCATCGGCTCACGCTGGCGGCCTGCTCCCTGCCTCATCTCTCGATTCGGGCTCCCGGTTCACTCGCTCTCTCCCGTCTAGATTAAATCCTTCCCGATTTCAGCAAACGTGCAGCTTTCACCCCTGGCCCTTCAGGTCCGTGACCTCCCGCAGTGCCCGGGCCCCCGCCCGGCCTCACGACTCGTCCCGGTCTTTCTCGCGTCTAAACCACCCGAGTCTCGCATCCCGCAAGCTCAGGCCTGCGGGAGCCCGAGGCCCACGGCCCTCCGGCCATCTGACCACCCGTTCCAACGCCCGCTTCTCCTCGGCGTCTTTCCGTTCTGCTCCGTCGAGCTTAAACTCCGGAGTCGGCTCAGCCCAGCCCTCACGTGAAGATGCCCGAACCGCTTCGGGCAGCATAAACTTCACGCGCGGTTTACTCTCTTTGGTTACACGCAGGGCCAAAACTTAGGCTGCGTTTCTGCGTCTGACCGCCGCGTTCATCAACGCTTTCTCGGGGGCTTTCGACAGCTGATCTCGTGGATAATACAAGAAGCCGAAATGCCCCAGAGAGCTCTGCAAAGAACCACTTACTTGCTGTAGCCTAAAGGATCAGTTGGGCTCACCTTTTGACCATGAACTCCAGACGTGTTTTCAAGGCTGACTAACCCCTACTACTTGGCCTTCCTACCACAGCCTGAGAAGAGAACCTCGCTTTCCTCTGTGCAGAGGACGGAAATTAGAAGCCCACGGCCTAAAGCAGCCTGAGCCTGGCGAAGGCCCGAGGGACCGGGGACAACTGCAGCCGTGGGCGTCTGGCTCGCCGGGCTCGGGATCGAGTCACCGGACGCCCCGAGAGGTTCAGGGACCTAAACCTAAGTGGGGCAGGTTTTTGTCCAGATATTGTCGCCGACTCAAACCTCTTACTTGATTTAGATAAAAGTATAACGTGATCAGACACAGTGGCACCTGGGGGTCGGTGGGTCCCCCGTGTGTGGTCCTAGGCTTTGACCTCTGTGACCCCGGGAAGGTAAGCACCTCCCCGCAGTAAGCGGAAGAGGCTAAAATGAGTGGGCCAGACTCCCCTCTCTCTGTAATTCCCAGTCTTCCGAAGGCAGAAGACGACCCTCCGCCGGGTCTGACGTGGTGTAGACCCCGAGTCATCCCGGCAGGGCCCCAGAGAGACGTGTCTATGCGCACGAGCTTCCGGTCGTTTGTGCTCGGAGCAGGGAGGTCGGACAGCCCGCCCTGACCCGGTGTCCACCCGCACCGGACCAGGCCGTGTGTGTGTCCCCGAGCCAGTGCCTGCAGAGCCCCGGGATGAGCGAGCGCTATGTAGCCACCGCCACACGCCACGCCGCGCGCCCACCCACGCCGCGTGCCCACCCACGCCGCGCGCCCACCTTGCTGGCGTCGGGGGCGGGCCCGCCGGGGGCGCAGCCCTCCCCAGCCTTTCTCTCCTCCTCGTCCTGAAGGTTCTCGTTCTCGTCCAGAAGTTTAACAGGGATGGGGGGCGGAGCCTCCTCTTCGGGGTCCCCTGGGTTTCGGGGGACGCTCTCCGCGTCGGCGCTCTGCCGGCACTTCTTGTTCCTGTCCACGGAGGCGTACTCGGCGACGTCGGCTGCGTCCGGGGCCCGGGGCGCGGGGGGCGCCCTCCCGGCGGGCGCGGGCTTCGGCCGGCCGGCGGGGCCGCCGCCGAGGGGCGCGGGCGCCTCCTTGACCTCCTTGACCTCCTTGACCGTCTCGTACAGGCAGTCGTCCACCACGGTCTCCTGCGACGCGCTGTCCTTCAGCACCTCGTAGGGCCCCTCCAGCCCCGCCGCGCCCCGCTCCGCGGCCGCGCCGGGCCCGCTGTCCGCGGGGATCCGGGGCAGCTCCCGGCTCTGGGGGCACCGGGGCCTCCCCGCGCCCTCCTGCGCGTCCAGCAGGTCCGCCGCCGACGTCTGCACCTCCTCGTAGTGCTGCGCGCAGGTCGTGGCGCTGTCCTCCGAGAGAACTGCGGCGGCAGAGGATGGAAGTGGGGAGCCGGCTCCGGGGACGGCGGTCACGGGGGGCGGGGGGTGGGGGGCGGGCGGCAGAGGGTGGAAGTGGGGAGCTGGCGTCGCGGGGGGCGGGGGGCGGGGGGCGGCAGAAGGTGCAAGTGGGGAGCCGGCGTCGCGGGGGGCGGGGGGTGGGGGGCGGGGGGCGGGCGGGGGCGGCGGCACGGGCCGGGCCGGCCGCGCCCCTGCTCTGGGCTGCACGCCATGGACGCTGCGATCGTGGCCGGGACTAAAGCCGCCGGACACCCCTCTGCAGGGCGACGCCACGTTGTCCCGGCCACAGGTTCGTTTGCGGTCCCTTTCACTCCTTGTCACCCGTGACAGGACTCTGCAGGGGACGACCGTGGGGGGCCGGGCACGGCAAGGGGGCGTGGCGCGGGGCCGCCTCCTCTTGGGAGGGACTGGTCGGTGGCCATCCCCTTGCAAGGGTCCCTTTTGTGTGACAGACGAAATGAGGGGGCAACAACGTGCCCGAAACCGGGGTCCTGCACGCCTGGCCCTCCCCACCCCCCATCCGTACCTCAAATTAGAAAACCCCAAAGGGACGTCCTTCGAGTGCCGTGAAGGGTCCGTGCGAGTGGCGCCCTGCGAGGCCCCTGCGCGCTGGGCGGCCGGGCCAGGAGCCCGACACCCGCAGAGCACGCAGGGCGCGCCCCTCACCCACAGGCGTGTGCGTGGACGGACATCTCGGCGCGAATGCGCGCGTGGGTGCGGGTTCGCAGCAGCACACGCGCGCACACGCTCACACCGCGTGTGCTTATGTGCTGTGCTGCTCACGTCCTAAGGAGTCTACACATATGTGTTTCTAAGTTATAATTTTTCAGCTCACTTTTTTTTTTCCTGACTAGGCTGGACTCGGCGGGACCCCTGGGGCCCAGCGGTGTCTGGCACACGGCGGGCATCACTGTGCGTTCACGCCTGAAAAATCGAACGAGTGCGTGCACCGCTCCCCTCCCGTCGGGATAAAGGACTGTCTCTCTCTGGGGGTTACACACAGTGACCCTAAGGGGTGACCCCGGGAAGTGACGGTGGACCCCACGCTTTGACTCCACACTCCCTGGTGTTCCGAGTACTAACTGCCCTCCGGCTCTAGACGCGCGTGCCCGGCAGGCAGCGCACAGGCCCCGGGGCCGGAGGCTCGGGGTCAATACCGGGTGCCCCACGGGCTCCTGATCGGTTAGTGGGGCGAGGGGACAGCCGCGGGCCTTAGGGGACCGCGCTCTGCGCCCTGGGAGGTGCGGTTTGCGCCGCGGGGTGCGTCTGCTGCGTGGACGCAGTGCAAACGCAGACCCGCGCGGGCCACGCGGGCTCGGCACGTGTCCGGCTGAGTGTGGCAGGCGCGGCCCGCCCACCGCAGGGGCAGAGGGAGCAAGGGCCCCGCGCTCGGTCTTACGCTAGGCGGTGGCCAGCAGACCCTCTCCGGGGCACGGAGGCCGGCGTGGGAGGCCCGCGTGGGATGCTCGCGGGTCCGAGGGACTTACTGTCGCCGTTGGTGAGCAGCCCGTTCTGCTCGCTGCTGGCAGGGGCGTCTGTGGCCAGGCTTGTGACCGATCGGCTGAACACCTCCTTGTCCGAAGGCTGCAAGGCAAGGGCACCGCGGTGAGCCGCGCGGCTGGCGCGGGGAGCGCCCGCACCCCGCCCCGAACACCGAGGCGGCGGCGACAGGGCCCCGCCCGCCACACGGCCCGGACTCAGGCGAAACGAAACCGAACGGGGCTGCGAGTGGGCCCGGGCGCATGCCAGGTGCTGGGCTGCCACGGGGGGCTCGTGGGCGCTGTGTCGCGCCGGCCGCCCTGGGGGGGGGTCTGAGCCGGCCCCGTGAGCGGCAGCCTCGTCCCTGGGCCCCACGTGCGCTACGCCGTGACACACACGGGAGGGCGTCGCCCTTGTCCGCTGCAGGGCGGAGACTCCGTTCCGGCCACGGCAGGTCACGTGACTGATCTCGGGGACCGTTTCATGACCGGCGAGTCCCTGCGTCAGGGCGCACAGAGCGGCCCGGTGCGGGAAAGCAGGCGCAAACCTCTCCTCTGCTCACGAATTCGGGGCACTTGGGGGCGTTTCTTCCGGGCAGCGAGTGGGCCTGTAGGAGTCACGTGGACTAACGTGGGCGGCTGAGCCGTCGCTATGTGTGGTCGGCAAGTCGGAAGTTCGCGCATTCCGTGAAATAGCCAACTAGTCCGGTGAGGTGGCCTGAGCCACCGGTAACGGGACCTGCCAGGGGCCGGAGCATCCTGGTTTGGGCCCCGCAGGGGGCTCAGGCTGGATGGTGAAGCCGGTCAAGGGCAGCCAAGGGCGTGAACCTGAGCGGAGAGAACGAGGGGGGCCAGGACGCCAGGGTGGGATCAGGCTGCTCCTCAGAGTCGGGGTGGGCGGGAGACACCCTCGGGCCCGTCAGCGGCTGGAAGACACTGAGGACCGAGGAAAACGCAGCGAGGCCGGGCACTGGCAGTGAGCTGGGCATCCCAGGCTGCCATGAGCCCGACGGCCAGCGGTTACGGGTCCCCGAAGTCCTACGTCAAAGGCCGAGTCCCCGACACCATAGGGTGTGACTTTATAACAGGGTCATTGCAGATGAACGCAGCTAGATGAGGTCATTCTACAGTCCTTACAAGAAGGGAAGCCTGGACAGACAGACCGTGTCCCAGGAGGGACCCGGGAGCGCACAGGTGGCCGGCAAAACCCCAGGCGCCGGGGAGCGGCCGGGCACAGCGGCCGCCGAGGCTCCGGTGCAGCCGCGCCGGCTCCGGGTCTCGGACTCGCCACCCGCAGAGCTGCCCGACAGCGCTGGCGCCAGCCGCCCGCGGGCGGTCCTCAGGCCTCGCGGACAAACCCACGCACCCGGACACGCCCAGCAGGAGCTGCACAGGGTCGGAAGACACAGCCTGCTGCAGGCCCGGGCTCCTGCGAGCCCTGCCCATGGCGCCGCCCTCCAGCCTCAGCCGTTCCGCCCCCAGGAAGGACCCGGCCCAGCAGCCAGGGGCCTGTGGCTGACCCTTTCCTGAAGGAAGTCGCAAGCTTGTAGGAACTCGCTTGGATCACGGCCCAGTGTTTGCACGTGCACACGCATGGACGTGTGCACAGGCGTGTAGACACACGTGCACATGCACACATACATGACACACAGATATGGACACACGTGCACGTGCACACAGACACACGGCCACGGGCACACACACGCGTACACACACGCACACACACGTGCACGCGCGCACACACACAGATACGGACACACGGGCACATGCACACACGTGCACACACAGAGATACGGACACGTGCACACACACGCACACGTGCACACACACGTGCACGCGCGCGCACACACACACACACTCACCACGTTCATCAGGTTCTCGTGGTCCCCGCTGTGCTGTCTTGGCTTCTTCTCTCTGAAACGGACAATAAAACGTCACGTGAGGTCAGATGAGCCGTGGGACACCAAACACGCACTCCCCTCTCCTGAGCTCATGTTTGCCAGGATTGACACCTCTCTTAAGAACCAGGTTCGTTGTGCCACGGAAGCAAACGCTGGACAGTTAGTTACTGGTCCCAGGGGCTGGGGTGGTGGTGGGGGGGGTGGGGGGGCCGGTGGCTAGCTTTCCCGTTCCATCAGGAGTAGTAATTACAGGTTCTCAACAAGACTGAGGCAGGAACCTGTGTAGAGAAGAGTCATATCTAGAATATTGGGAGGAATGGTGCCTTTTATTATTATTATTATTATTATTATTATTTATTATTTTTTTTTTTAAAGAAAATCCAGACAACACTTTGCTTAATTTGGAGTTTTTGCAGTCACACGCTGCAATGGGACTGAGAAATTAATGAAACAAAACACAAATGTTGGCACGTCGGGAAGGGTGCATGCTCTCGGGATGAGTCATATGTACTTCCAGTCTATGGAAAAGTCCGCGGAGTAAAAATAGAATTTATTTTTATTCAGTAGGCTCTAAAGAAAGCCTCCAGTAGGGAGCGCGTCTCCCGCGGACTGTGGGGCAACAGCGCCACCTCGTGGGGGCATCAGAAACTGCAGCGGCGGGCGCGCCCAGCCCGGGGCAGAGCCTCCGCTGGCCTCTGCTGGCCTCAGCTGCACCTTCCGGCCAGGCCCGGGTCCACTTGCGCAGAAGTAGGCGGTGCCTGCGTTCGGGGAGTCTGGCTTTCCCCCTCTGGGCAGAGACTTTAGGGTAGGATGCATATCCAGACTTTTTCTTTAAGAAAAGTAGTCTTTGATCTAATGTATTCTGTTGGCCTGATCCAGGGCCTTAAATGACACTTGTTCTCTTCTGAGGTTACTGGGAAGAGTTTGGGGTGTGGCACCCCAGCAGAAGGAAGTATGGGTTTCGCTCAGCGACGAGAACAGACCTAGGACCCCTGGCCCAGAGAAGCTGGCTGACCCGGCCCGCAGGTGTCTGAGGATGGCTGTGTGTGTGTGTGTGTGGGGGGGGGGGTCCTGCGTGGGAGGGGGGTGTCCCGCGTGGGACGGGAGTGCCTGGAGGGCCCGCAGGGGGCTGGCTCTCACCTGTCACAGCCGGAGCACAGAAAGATGAGGAAGGCGACGAGCAAGCAAGTGGCCACGGCCGCCAGACTCCCCCACAGGACGATCTGCGCATGTCCGCCGGCCAGCGCGCTCCCCGAGGGGCCCATGGCGGGAGCAGGCGGTGGCACCGCCGGGCGTCAGTCCTGCAGAGCTGGTGGCATGGGGGCCGGGGCCGCGTCCTCCTGCGGAGAGACCAACCTGCCTGAGACGCCGCGGCCTGTGCCAGCGTGCCCAGGTATCCTGTCGGGGGGCAGGCTTTGCGGTCGGGCAGGCATGCTCCGGGCTCCACCGGACCTCTGACCCTTCACGGGATAGATTCTTGATAATTTTAAATAAACTAAGACTCCAGGCACTCCCTGGCAAATAAATAAACAAATGCTCACGTGGATTCTTCCCCCCGCCCCAGAGCAGTGTGGACGTTTATTGGGGCTTCCACAGAGTGCAGTCGGCATCTCCCCACGGGCCTCCCTAGCTCCCCGAACCTGCTGAGCCTCAGGGTTTGAGGGGGGCGCGAGCCAGGGACTCGCAGGCCCTTGGATCCGCCTCGCAGACAGGGGTCTGTCCCAGGGACGAGGCTGTCCACCTGCGGGTCCGGCTCCCACTGCACGTGTGCGAGCCCTGGGCAGGCGCGTCTCAGACCCACCGACGGCGGCAAGCGCGCCCCGTGACCACAGGGACGTGGGCGGCGAGACCCCGAGGAAGTCCCCACGGCGTCACAGGTGCTGAGGGGCAGGGTGACAGTCTGCGTCGGGCCTCCGTGGCGTCCACCCCCGGGGACCCTCCTCCCCCTCCGGCCACACTGCTGCTAAATGCGCGCGCTCGGACGGGTTTTTCCGACTATTTTAAGTTATGGATTTTGAAAACTAGAGTAGCATATGAAGTGAACGACTGTCTGCCATCAAAGGGGCCTTGTTTAAAGGACATTTGCTTCGCTCGGTTCTAGGACATTCTACCTTACAAAGAACAGCCTTTAAGTGAATCTCGAGTTTCACAAATCAGGTGCGCGGCTAAACATTTTTGTCTCGTGCTAACGAATCGCAACTGGAAACACCTTTTCCTTGGAAAAGACCGCGGATGCTTCTTCCATCTTCCCGGTTCCGCGGGGAGAGCTGTAGCACCCGCCACCACCACTGGGTGTCGCCGTCGAGCCAGCGCTCGGCTGGGGGACAAACGTGAGCGCACAGGGACGGGCGGGAATTACAGCCCCCCGACCGCTGCGACCCCCCCCAGAGTCCCCGCGCTCTCTCAGGGGTCGCTGCCACGACGCACAGGGCGCTTCGAACTTCGGACCGCACACCGGCACCCCGCAAGTTACCGAAGTGCGTTCGAGCAGGCCCGGGTCACGGCGACCTAGGGCAAAGGTCCGCGTCTGGGTCCAAAGCATAATGCGTTTTAGGGGCGCGAACCGACGACCTCCGTCGCGCCGACACTTGTTTGTCCGTCGCCCCCTCGTTTGTACACACGACAAGGTCAACGAACCAGGCGCCAGGGCCTGAGACGTCGGCTCGCAGCGCCAGCGGCCGAGAGCCGGAGACGCACGCGCCGGCGGGGCTGGGGTGTGGCACCCCGGCGCTCCGCACCCCGGCCGCTCTGCACCCCGGCGCTCCGTACACGTCCCCCCCACACCCGCCCCGTCCGCAGGGGGCGGCCGATCAGAGATCAGACCCGCGTGGGGAGGAGGAGCAGGGCACGCCCCCGACCCTGATGCTACATAATTTCAGGCGACAGGTGGGAAGTCGCCCTTGGGCCCCGAGAGAGGTCAGTGCTCCGGGTTATAGGACTTCCGTTGGCGACCCTTACACTACCTCGTCCGAATGAGTATTTCGGACAATGCTTTGGATGACGTTATTTTGCTCCGTCACCTCTCTCCTCCTTTCATGTCCATTCGTTTCCTGATTTCCATCGATGACAGGAGCCATCGGCAGGAAACCCCGCGGCCTTTTACGTTAAAGGCAGGTGCACTTTTCACCACCAGGTGGCAGTGCAGGGCTGTTCTCGCCCCGAACGCCGGGCTCATTGCGGTTTGTGCTGGGTGCTTGGCACTTTGTCTTCATCCGCCCAGACCCTCAGCCTCCCGAGTCACTTCCAACAGGAAAGAAAACAGAAACTGGGTGAAATTAATGAAAGGCGCAGCCCAAATGGCAGCGATTTGTTCTACTGGCCAAACAAATGCTGGTTCGCAGCGAGGCTCCGATCGTGGGGAATTCCCTAAGTGATAATTTGGTAATGACAATTTGGGGTGGCCGGCAAGACGAGCTCCAGAGCCGACCCATAACGAGCACGATGGGAAGCATCTCCCCTGTGACCTCGCCGATGGCGAAACCCAGTGGCCAGGACCCAGCCCCATGGTGTTCCTCCCTCCTGGTCATCGCCAGGCGTGGGGGCCTCGTGGGAGAAGGACGCTGAGCCACAGAGCCGCCAAGCTCAGTACCGCGAGGCGCCCGCGCATCCGGCGGGCCTCGTCGGCAGGGGCCCGGGCCGAGGCTGAAGGAACCTGCCGGCAGAATCCTCCGGCCTCCAGCGGGATTCTAAGCTGAAGTATTTAAACGCAGGCAGCTTTCTCTCCGGGTTAAAGGCGAGCCTGCTACGCAGCACTCAGGTGACCAGGGCCCACGGAGCGCGTGTTGACAGTCCGCCCCGAAGGCCCGGCGGCCTCCGCCCTGTCAGGTCGCTGCAGATCCACCTCCTCTGCCATCGCTGGGGAGCGGAGTCTCGACGCTTCTTCCTGGAGCAGCATGCGAGGAAGGACCCCGGAGAGCCCGACGTCGCAGGGCTGACCTGCCTGTCACCGAGGCCGGCTGCCGAAGCCAGAGGGGGCTGGCAGCCCTTCTGAGAGCAAGGGGTCTGTGTGGCTGCCGTTTGTCCTCGAAAACACGCGGACCCCAGGCCGCCGAGGCCGCGCGGCTTACTGCTTGCCACACCACACTGCCGCTATGCGTTTGCCTCGGGAAAGGCAGGGGGTCGAGACTCCGACGGCGAGGAATGACCGCCAAGTGCCTCGGGCCCAGAGTCTGACCCGCACACCAACTCTCGAGTCTCGTCGTTCATTCTTGACAGTAAATCTGGGGGTGAGGGTTAGAGAGGGAGATGTGATTGATTCCTAGGGGTTGGAATGCAGGCAAAGGCTTCATTTTGCCGAGGTGCGTCTTAACGGGGTGTTTCCAACAGTGTGTGGGCTTCCTGCCCTACAGCTCTGCTCACCACCTCACTGCAAAGGTCCTTGGGGGCAGGGAGCACCCGCCTCACCTCCCACCCCAGTCTCAGCATCTACACGAGCTGCAAGTCAAGATATGTTTACTGAATACTTCTGTGGGAAGAACGTGTGGATTCCCACGCCGCCTCTCAAAATACAAGTTTAGTGAATAACTTATAAGGTAAGGGAGAGAGGGAGAATTCAGGAGATGAGCAAACCACTCAGGAACAGGCCAAGTCCGTCTGGAGGCGGAGTCTGAGGTCTGGGACGAACACAGCGCCCGGATTCTTGGTCCTGGAAACCTGGGGGACTCCAGAGGGCTCCGGGGGACGCGGCCCATGTGCACGAGCCCCCCCCGCTCAGCCCCCGTGGCCGACAGCGCATTCCAGTCTTCCGGTATTTTCTAACTGGAGCTGTGACCTGACCCCTTCTCCCCTAATTTACTCCTGGGCGTGGCTGTCAGGAGGCTGCAGCGTGTCCCCCAATTCCCTCCGGATTGTGGCTGACACCGCCACGAGCCAGGGCCTATGTTAGGAAGCAGCCGAACCCACTGACGACTGTCGCGAAAGGTGGCTTTCATGAACCATTAATACGAGAAACCGTCGTGATCTGTTTATCTGCAGTTTTTGGTAAAACCATTCGTGACCTTGTCTAGTACAGGATAAAAAGCTTCGTGTGTCTGAGAGATAAACTCAGAGAGTTTACTGCCTGGAAGGAGGTTTATTATCCTGCTAAATTAGTTTGCTGTCTTTTTTTTTTTTTTAAAACAACTAAACTGTACGTACAAAAATCATATTTCCTTTTCTCTTTCCTACTCATTTGGTGGGCTGGAAGCTCAAAGCTGTAATTATTGTAAATCATAGCAATTACCGTAGTCTGGATCTTTCTTTCTTTTCTCTACACCAACCCCAATTACAAGTTTTTGATTTCATACGTCTGAACAGTCTCAGATAAGTGTCTTTATAACAACCTCAATATTTCTTAGAAGCAGATCTTAATTTCTAATTTCTGAGGCAAGCTCAAATGACATACGTGAAGTTTTCCATTTAATTACCATGGATTATTCCTTTATAGATTTTAAAAGTTATTAATGTTCAGATTAGACTTTAGGGGAAGATACATTTTTTTTTTTTAAATGCAAAGGGCGAAAGAAATAAAAATGAAGGAAGGAAGAGAAAAAAAGACGTTCCCGCTGATTTACTCGTTGGGAGCGTGAGTTCTGATCTCCAAGGAAATAATGGAGGAAGAATCCGGGTGGTATGAGATGAGAACCAAGCACCGAGCTGATAAAAACCAGACCACCTTTACCCAAAGTTCATAGAGAATTACTGAACTCAGGGTTTTCAACCCTGGCTGTACATTAGAACTGCTTGGGGAACTTTTTACGATACGCCGATGTCCAGGCTTAACCTCGGAAATTGACTTAATTGGGCCAGGATGGGGTCTGGACTTTGAGATTTGCAAATCTGTCCCCAGAGCTCGAACAGCTAAGGCTGAGACTCACTCGGCTGGACGACTGACTCACTCGTATTTCTAAACTCGCAACTGGCAAGGTCTACTTTTTTCCGCTCTCCCAGGACTGGGCCGTGGCGGCACGGTCGGCACGAGACAGACAGGGTTCGCAGCTCTCCTTCCCACGCGAGTCCACTGCGGGAGCCCCAGAAACCAGGCCCCGGAAGCCGGGCCCGCACGGAGCCCGCGCAGAGCCCGTTGCAGAAGGCGGCGTTTGAGCTCGCCACAGAAAGGCTCAGTCTCAGAATATTCGGCCATGTTCTCCGATTGCCTGCCGTACTATGTCCACGGACTTCTGCGTCCCTTGAAATACTAACCTAAAAGTTGTAGGGCTAAACATGATTGATTAAATAAAATGGTGTTATTTTAAAGTATTTTCAAATACAAAAATTTCAACAGGGAATACAAAAAAGAATTTCCCGGCCCGTTACCTGCTTTCACGCAGCGCTGTGTTTGGGTCGATGTGAAAGCCGATCCGACATACATTCACTGTCCCCCGACTTGCAAAATGATCCACGATCCACAGTTTTTCAGGGAAGGGGAGCTCCGGTAATCGATACGCTATTACGACCACACTTTTTTTTTTATGCTTTAGGCATAAAAACGCTTATACTTAAGCATCTCGCCTGATCTGCATTGCTTAGATGGACACAGGACACTTTGTTCCGCTCAGCTGGATGAACACTTGCTGAGGGACCCCACGGGCCGGCCAGCTGCCCCGGCCCCCGGCCCCAGCTGCTTCTCCGGCCTCCCTGGCCATGGTCCTCCGAAGCCACGGGCTCTCGAGCGTGCTGAGTTCGTCCTCACGACCCTTATGCTGGCTGTGCCCCTTCGGGTCCTCAGGCAGCCAGCCCTTCCCACTTTTCCTGACCCGTTCGAGCATCACGTCCTCAGAGACGCTTCCACGGACCACTCTGAGGCCCTCCCGTCCTCTCCAGCTCGGCCTCGACCCCGCACCCCCTCTTCCTCCCCTGTTACCCCTATCTGCGAGTATCTTATTTACTGGCCTTTGTGCCCCTGGCGGGTGGTGCCCTCTGGAACAGAAGCTCGGGGGGCACGGGCAGGCTTGTCTCTGCAGCTGTAACCCCAACTCCCACGACAGCAGCAGGCGCTCGGTCTACAGGGATGGAGTGAGCGAACGCATCTGTTTTTAGCCTCGGCGAGTTGTGAAGACCGTCTCGTATTCGTTAAGGTCGAAACGACTGACGGCGGCAGGTCACGGCTGAGTGCGCGCGGGCGCAGTTTTAACCTGCAGTGCCCCACGCGACATGCGCATGCTGGGACTGTGATTCGACCCTCAGGGCTAGCCGCTCTGCAGAGGAAGCGATGCGCCCCGTACCACACTGACCCCTGGCTGGCTCTCGGTTTCTGCCTAGAACGCTTCTCCATTTGCGGATCCTGCAACCCTGGCTGTTGCTTTCAATTCCTCGGTGGAAAGCAGCGTGACCTGGAGGTCTGAACCTGCACAGTCAGCTCCCGCCGGGGTTATCGGGGCAGAGGGCGAACACTGGGTTTATTTGGCGCAGGGCCCTCAGCCTGCCACGGGAAGGTTTTGGGGTCCCTTCTGTGGCCCATTCCCACGCACATCGGGCTTGGGACGGGAGCTCTGATGCGAAAAGTGGCCGCTTCTCGCCGATGCACTTCCGACGGCTGCGGAGCGTCCCTCGCTGGTCGTCCTGCCCTTCCACGATCGCCACGTGGTGCCGACAGGCATGGCCCCAAGGCAGCCGCCACGTCTCCAGGGCACTTCCCACCGACACACGGAGCCAACAGCTGGACACGACTATTTTGCGGTGGTTCCGGATGGTCCGGACCAGCACTTCGAGCCGTCTCGACGCCATGCTCTGCCAGGCTCCCGAATGCCCGCGGTGGCTGTCAGCCCACTCGGCACGGAACAGCACGTTCGATACCACTATCAAAGTCAGCCACATCTGCGCCTTGCAAAATGCAAGCCGCTCGGTGTCCCTGCCCAGAAAACGCACCCGACAAGCATTCATTCCGTCTCTGGCCTCATCCCTACGTCAAAGAAACTTACTTTATTCCAAAATACACTTAAAGAAGAATCCGCATCGTTTAAAAACTCAATGTCTATAAAGTATTCGAACGTACAGCTGATATCTGATTATTTCTCTTAGCTAGAGCTACGCCAGATTCAGATGATACACTGTACTCGTTACCCGTATCAGAACTACCTGCTTCCAATGATGACGGTATGAAGTTCTAAACGACGGTGGGCCCCGTTTTAGCAAAGTCCGGTATGTAAGCATGCACTCACGGAAGACTGGAATGATGAAGTGGTATGTTCAAAGATGATCGATTCAAATGTCTTTAAAATATACTTCGATTTCGAATAGACTTTTACAGAGATTTACGGGGACCCACATCTGTGTCCCGCGCATAGTAGGCCATCAACGGTCACAAAGCCAAGTCAGAACCAACAAGTATTTCCCAGCGGTGCCCGGCCGAGGCTGTTCCCGCTGCAGGGCGGAGACCGAAGGCGACCCGTGACTCAGGGTGAGGCCACCTGAACCCACCGAGGGGTCTCGGCGTCACGAAAAGAGGGCACACGGGGTCGGGCGACGCACTAACTGAGAAGCCTTCTCGCCCAGGACGTAAACGTGAACTGATCAGGCCTCTCGCCGTGACCGACAGGCCTTCATTTATCTGTTTTTACTTCTATCACGTAAACGATCCAATAACAATCCAGGCTTCTGTCTGCCCGCCTCAGTTAACTCACACCTGCAAGGCTCCGAGGTTCGTGCACACCTTGCTGCCCGTATCTATTGTCCTGTGGTATTGATAACGTTGGGATTATTGTGATTATTGTGTAAAGAGAGAAAGAGCAGGACCCACTTTCTGTGTGCAGCCGGTATAACCATCCGTCCACATGCCCATCACAATGTCACCGCACCGCGGGTCGGGGAGCGGAAAGGGCAGACCGCAGCGGCGGCCCCGCGGCGGAGCAGGTGCGCCCAGAGCGCCCGCCTCTCCCTGGCCGCGAAGTGCTGTCCCCTGAGGTTCAGCTCAGGCCCGGCTCCTGTTTTGCATCAGACACCACGGACGTGTGCGAGAACGAGGACTTACCAATCGTCTGAAATCCGGAGGATGAAACAGACCCTGCTCACGAACTCTGTGGACGGCTTGCATGTGAACAGGGTTCCCAACAGCGCTCAAGACACGTGCTTAATAGAAAGTGTCTGCTACGTTGTACATTCTTTACAGAGACGATATTAAAAACCTTAGAATGTCCAGAGGTCTTTGAGATCTGCTTCAACATACTTGCATTTAATTTCTATTTATTGGGAAAAAAAAAAAGCAGAAGAAGAATTGGAGTGACTTAAGATATCTGTGGGATCTGCAAGGGCAAAATCCTTTTATCCTGGGTCCAGAAATCTGTTCACAACTTCTAGTTTGGCAAACCAATGTCAAAAAATATGGAATCCCCCTAAAGACAGCGGTATAAATAGAGTCATCCCGTTTAGAATAGCGAGCCCCAGATGGCCCGTGAGCATCAACAGAAACCACGCTCCTCGCCAACGAGCCTCGTGAGGCGCACATCACTCCCGGGCACGCAGGACAGACACGTCGCGTCTGCAGACGCTTACGGCCACCTGCTCGGCGCCAGGTGAGGAGCGTTCTCACACGGCCCCGGGAACACGACTGCGCAAACCCACGCGGGGTGCTCGGGATGCGCCGTTTCCTCTTCACGGGGAGGGCACCGAAGTCTTCATGGAAACAGGGGCCGGCAGTCGTGCGTTTTAGCGCGACGGAGGGTGGCGATCGCAGGTGTGACCGGCGGGCTTTAAACGCATCATCGGCACGACACCGGCGTGTGCTGGGCTGTCCCGAACCTTTTAACCTACAGCCCCTTTTTCCTTCTGATAACCTGGATTTCCGGGATTCGACATACACGGGCTCGTTAGTGACGTGGTGACCATAAGTGCAATGTAACTAACTGCCACGAAAACACAAGTGCCTCTGTGCCATCGCTGACCAAATACGGAACCAAGGCCGGCGGCGTTCCGGTAGCTACCCGCCCACCCCACTCCCATCACTCAGAGCGGGGTACAGTCACAGAGCTGAGGACGGGAGCCGCCGCGCCGAGCCACGCCACCACGAGGACTTTCCGGAATCGTAAAGGCGACTGCAGGACGAGGGGGGAGCAGTGCTCGACAGCTAAGCGTGAGGCACGCGCGGCCTTCTGGGGGCGTCGGGGCTTCCGGAAGTGAGGGTTCGGGTACCGTCGGGACACGGCCCAGCGACCGTCTGAGACCCCTCGAGGACCTTAATAGTCCCCCAGTCGCAGAACGCAGACGCCAGCCTCAATGAACGCTTGCCACGTTTCTACACGTTCTTGCAGCACCTTCGATGTTTTATTTATTTCAAAGATGACAGATTTTTTCTGACCTGGTTCACGTCACCGATTGGAGATATTCCAGCTGCCAGGCAAACAAGTCTCCCTTGAATCCATTTATGGGCTCCGAGAGCCATTTACGGATCAGTCTAGAACCCTATGGGGCGCAGCTGTCCTTGGTGAAAATACTTAGTGAGAGAAATCAATAAAGACTTATTAAGGGGTTTCTTCTTTGCACAGGTTTAAAAACGGATTTTGACCCACTCGAAAGCCCTTTGACATTTCTGGGGTTGCAGGACTGCACATCACCGTCTCTGCTGCTCAAGCGGGTCTTTCTCCTGGACGGCCGTGTACACGCCTCCTGGCCGCTGTCACTCGTCAGCCTCCTCCGGTGACGCCGCCTGACTTCTGTGCCGGTGACGCCGCCTGACTTCTGTGCCGGAGCCCGCATCACTCACAGGGAAGGCACTTTTCTCGACGTGCATGATCTTTCTGCAGCTGAGAAAGAGTGTGTAGCCTTTGACCTTCGTGGCCGGCGCCCGCAGGCTCATCCCATGCCCTTCGCAACCAGGCAATTAAAGATCTGGCTGAAAATCTGACTTCTTGCACGTGTAAGAATTTAGCTTCCACTTATCGAAGGCCCACTTATTTGCCAGGTACTTTTAAACTTGGAATCTCACCCGGAAGCGTCAAGTTACACTGAATTTACTCCTCGTAGTATCGTTGTGCGCTACGGGTAGGTGTAAAGAGTGTGAAATGGTCACGATTCTTCCCTTCCCTGTGTTCTCACTCTCTGCAATGTGACTTCACGGGTCCTCCCAGCAAGAAATGTCTAGTTCTCTACCCTTACGTCTCGGCTGGCCTCGTGACTCACTTTTCACCGGACTGCAGTGGAAGCCACAGAGCGTCACTTCTGAACCGTGGCCACAAGCTTTGCATGCTGCCGCTCTGGCTCTTGGACCCCTGCCGACCTTCTGGGTCCGCGGTCCCCGACCTTTCCGGCCTGATGATCCGAGGCGGAGCTGAGGCGGTGATGCTGGCGCTGGGAGCAGCTTCGCTCGCTGGCCTGCTGCTCCCCCGCTGGGCAGCCCGGTTCCTAACAGGCCACAGACTGGTACCAGCCCGCAGACCCAGGGCTGGGGACCCCTGCTCTACGTGACTAAACCCAGACTAGCCCGCGAGATGGCAGGGACGTGGCCCAGGGGTCCTCGCTGTCCCCCGACAGTCAGCCCACTGGCAGAAGCAGAGACCTCTCGCTGAGTGCAAGCTGGCCGCAGACACGTCCATGAGCCCAAACGAAACCAGAGCCGGCCAGGGCCAGCCGGGCCAGCCCATCTGCGGGCCCACGGCGCCGGGAGCCGAGCAAAGGGCTGATGTTCTAGGATGTTACAAGGTGGGGTGGCTTGTTCTGCAGCAAGAACCAACTGACACAGAAGGCATCGTTGGGCCGTAACTTGTCCAAGGTCAACGAGGCGCGCGGTTATCACGGCTGCCCGTGGGCTCGCACCCTTGCTCGATGCACTGCGCCGGCTTTTCTTGATGCAAACAAAGAAGTGCACGCCATTTGCCTTCCCCGGGCTCTGCGTGGGGCTCGATGACACGTTTCCTACACGCAGGAAACTTACAACCTCCGTTTTCTTTTTCACGAAGGAAATTACATACAATTTGATCATTTCGCTTATGCTACTGATTTCACCTAAAAATGTAAAATGTGCATTTTTTTAAAACTTATTTTTCACCTTCAAAACCTCCTTGATCATCCCAAGACAGAACTGGAGTTTCCCACCTGTGGCCGACGGCAAAAATAACCACACTTCTCACTCCTTCCTTTGCGCTCGCTCTCTGTGATATGGCTCTCCTGTGCCCCCATGCATCGAGAGCGGAAGCCTGTCTCCCCAGCCCTTGAATCAAGGCTGGACTGCGACGTGCTCTGGCCAAACAGTGTGGCAGGAGCTACAGTATGCCAGGTCTGAGTGAGGCCTGAGGTGCCTGCGTACTTCCGTTCATTCTCTGGGTGACCTGACTCCGTCACAGAACCAGTCTGGGCTGGCCCTGCTGGAGGACGAGAACCCACACACACCTGAGGCCCCAGCCAAGGTGTCCCAGCCGAAGCCCCACACGTGTGAGAGCCTGCCCCAGGTCGGCAGAGCCAAACCACAGCCAAGCTTGCTGCGCGTGGATGCTGAGCTGAGACCAGAGGATATGCCCAGCTCAGTCAGCCTCAACCGCCAAGTGCAGAATCAAGAGCTAAATAAATGGTCACATCAGGGCACTGAGCTTGTTATGAAGCAAAAGGTAATGGATACAGGATCCTTTGTATTCTTCTGGCATTTTAAAACTCATTTTTTTGGACTAGTGCATACTTGAGAAATGTTTATTGAATGCATGAATGATTAAACATTCGATGACAGAGAGAGAAGAGTCCTGTAATGAAACGGAACTCTGACTTTTCGTTTTGAAGAGAATTAACTTCTACCTCTCCCGGCTGCGAGACAGAGTGATGTTGAGCGCAGGGCTTGCTCGTGATGCGTTAGCTCTCGATCCCCAATGCGCGTGAAAACACCAGAAACACACACACACACGCGCTCGCGCGCGCACACACACACACACACACACACACAAGAGTCAAAGCAAATGCCGCAGCGCCAGGCACACAGGCGCTTTTCCCTAAATCCTTTCAGACTCAAGAAACTCTCCTGGGAGTCTTAGGGGGAGACCGGCAGGCCTCTCTCGGAAAGCACGCCCTCTCTACGCGACCCGCTGCGGCTCACTGCGGGAAGACCTTCACCAAGTGTCCTTCACTCCTGCCCACGGCTGGCCTTCCTCAACTTGGCCTGCATCTTAGAAGCACCCGGAGAGTTTTTAAAAAACGCCTCCAGGGATGAGCTTAATTAGTTTGGGGGTGCAACCTGCATGCGGGGACTTTTAAAAGCCCCCAGAGGGACTTAATTGAATAGTCAAGCTGGAGAAGCACTCTTGGATCCTCCCCAGTGTTTCTGCAGCCAAAGTGGTTACTAGGGAATTAGCTACCAGGCGGACCCGAGTCGAGTTTCTTTCTTATGAGTCTCTAATCAAAACACAGCACTGAGATAGGCTACCTAGAAAACACGTAACATATAAACACAACCTAGAAAATGATTGCTTACAGTGGACAATGACTTGCTCCAAAGGACTTAAGGAATAATCGTCAGGTGAGCAACCTCCTGATTGACTCGGCAAGCGTAATGGGAATGCGTAGTAGGGTCTTATGCGTCTTGAAAGGCCTTCAGCATAATGAGATATTCAAGGTTTTATTGTCTGAAATTGAAATACCACATGAGACTATAAATTATGTGAAATATGAAATACAGTTCAGCGTATGATCTAAAAGCACCTTAACCTAAAATCATTGTTCGAAAATGCACCTTATAGGAACAATAACACTTTATCACAAATCATAATTTAACATTTTAATACGATTTTGAGTTCGGATTCATTGTGGTATTTCGAAAACCTGCGGTCTTAATGCATAAGCGACTCTCACATGGCAACAATATTATTTCCAGGGGCTGTTTCGTCTTCGGCAGAGTTCAAAAGTGCTGAAAAATGATGAATACCCTCACGCTATGAACTACATAATGTATGCAAATTGCCTCCGTGCCAACGTTTCATCCTCAAGGACTCCCACGGCTGCGATCACAAATAGACATTCGGAGAGTCGGAATTTTCTAAGCCACAGATTCCCCGAGAGAAAAATGTGGTTTGACTCCCTGGCTTCACAGAAATGGAAAATGACGTCACAAGCTCAGCCGAGGCCCCCAGCATCGTGAGCCTGGGGGGTCTGAACCCGCATGCTCGTCTCCCCGGGATGCTCGGGGAGAGGGGGGTGAAGCGCGCTCCAGCCCCACACGAGCGGATGGTGGGGGCAGGGGGTTATGCGGCTGGTCCTGCCAGGTGCCACTGCAGATGGATGTGCTCCGGGAGGCAGCGGGGAGACAGGTACCACCTCCCACTCCAGGGCCTGTCACGAAACAGACTGGGAGCAGCTCTAGCCCTGTCCACACTTAGTTACGAATACAGTCGCTGTGATATTTCTAGTCTGTTATTAACTTTCTACATGAACATGGTACATTTGTTACAATCAGTGAACCAACATTGGTACACTATTATTATTATTACTGTTATTATTATTATTAACTAAAGTCTATAACTAATTCAGATTTCCATAATTTTTGCCTAGTTTTTTTGTTTTTAATTTCAGGATCCCATCCAGGAAACCACGTTATACATAGTTTGCTTTATTTTTTATTAGTTCAACAGAGAGAGAGAGAGAGAGAGAATATGACTATTTCTCTTCTTCTATTTGGCCAATTAAGGGTGAAATCCTATAAATTACGACTCTCATATTCTCTAATGTAAAATAGAAAAGGTGTATGTAAATATATTAGTCTGGAGTTTTAGTCATGAGGAAAGTATTGTGAATAAGAGGACGTTTAGGTTAAAAAAATTTTTTGACATTTGGAGGCACCTAGAAACACGGTCTCTAATTTCAACATGGATTAACAAAGCCTAAAAAATCAAAGAGTGGGGCCAGGCGGGGTGTGAATTTAGGGTACTCACAGGCAGCTCACACAGGGCTACAGGAAGAGGGAACACTGTGTCATTTGTCATCAATTACATGAGGGGCGGTGGCCTTTTAAAAAATCGATAGCAATGCAGTTAGAATTTCCTTGCCAATATTTGTATAAAACATTTTCGAAATAAGACTGATTCGTCTTATTCTGAAGTGAATTGTTAGATCACAAGAGAGCATGTTAAAGAGTTTGCATTTCTCATAGAAATGCCAAACGTTTTCCTGCGCCTGAGGTTGTACTATAAATAGGGGAATCCGAATGCTAAAAATGTTCTCCAAGTTCCCAAACATAGTTCATTCGCATCTACTTCCTACTACCAATGAGTCAGTCAGTCTCCCAAAGCCGAAAACGAGAGCTAGCTTCCAGCCTCCCACAGAAACGCTGCAGCGTACCCCGCGTAAACAAAGGGAGAGACGTTTCCTTCGTGTGCACGACTTTGTCCTCGGATCACTGAGATGCGTCCGTAGACTGCCACTGAAGTTTTGCTACAGGTGGGCGGGACCGGGGATCCCAAACGTGGCCCACCGAGGGCTCCTCGACGCCCGGTTGCCTGCTAGGACGCCAGGTTCTCTCGTCGTGCTTCTTCTTCAGCCAGCACCGCCCACGGGATGCCAGGTAGGCCAGGCCTGCCTGGTTCTGGGGCGCAGACGCCCCGACCTGGCCACTGGGGTGCACGTGCCCATGTGGCTGCCTGTGAGCCCTCGCTCCCTGGAGGGCTGCGGCCATGTGCATGGACAGCCAGGTCACCACCGCTGGCGTCTGCTGACGTCTAGGCCCCGGGGACACGGGTTGCTGTAGGTGCCGGCAGAAGGGGGACCGGGGGGCAGGGTGGGAGGCTCCGGAGCCACCGACGGCCGGGCCACTGCAAACGGCCCCCAGGGCTGCCAGTCCTGCGGCCGCAGCAGTGGCTCCGAGGAGCCCACCCGCCTTGGCCCCCGAGACCCGCGACTCGGTGGTGAAAAACCGTCAGATAAAAACTGCTCTAAGAGCAGACCACACAAATGTGCCAAACAGACTGAAGCGACCCAGGGAAAGCTTGGGGACACCTCGGGTAATTTTTCTTGGTTTCTTTGGTCTTTCCTTGAAAATATCATCATATAAATATATTTTATCTATTCTTAGAAGGTTCCTCAAACACTTCTTTGAAGAGGTTGCCGAACACATTGCAAAGGATGAGGCGTTTAAAAACGATGATGCAGACCCTGCCCGTGACTGTCACGGAGCCGGCGCGACAAGCCTGCCCCGCGGGGCTGGCCGGCGCTCCAGCCGAGAGGGGTCGGCAGTGACCGGGCTCGCCACGCGCCAGCTTCGCCACGACTGCGTTTCGGAAACGTCACCATGTGTACGATGACGATCCTGCGAAACGGCGCAGCGAACTCCTGCGGCACGAGCCACGATGGCAGTGTGACGCTTGTCCCGGCGCGAGGACGGGGCGTGAACTTGGCCGCGGCCACCTGCTCCAGGCACCGGCTGCTCCGAACCTTCGCTTCCACGGCTGGCGCCTCTCAGCGCGAACCCCCGGGGCACGGACCCCGTCCCCGGCAGCAGGCCGCTCACCTCGGGGCCCCCGCCCACCTCCGAGCGTCGCCAGAGGAGGTGCCGGGTTGGTTTCCGCTCACGCATGCTGGCACAGGAATGCCAAAGCCGCTCTGTGGGTTTCTGGGTGTCCCTCGACTCTCGCGATCGAGTCCCGGTCACCGCGTCCTTTCCAGGCTGCACGTGCAGATGAGGACATGCCCACCGGCAGGGGCGCGATGGCCCCCCGTCGCGACTCGCCCCCCCCCCGTCCCGAGACACCATTAAAATGTTTTTTTTATTTTTATTTTTCTATGTGAGGCGACTCTTGGTCGACCTCACAGATTGCGAGGACCTTGTCCACTTACAATCCTTTATTTTTTATTTTTTATGCCTACAGCACCTGGGCTTCCTAGGTGGTCTCCCATCCAAGCACTAACCAGGCCCGGCCCTGCTGAGCTTCCGAGGTCAGCCGGGACCGGGCGTGTTCAGGGTGGTGTGGCCGTGGACAAAATATGTGTTTAAAACCCTCTCAGCCGAGCGTCTTGAGCCCCCGGCTGCCTGCTGTGCCCCGCTCTGCATGCCAAGCCTGTCACAGTCGGCAAACAGCGTCTGCTCTGTGAGGACAGACAGCGAACCACGGCACACGAGTCCCCCCTGAAGTGCACGGCCTCCGCCCCGGGGAAAGAGCCGCGGGGCCGAGGACCCAGGAGGAAAACACGGCCCGGCCTTGGTCCCTCTGAAGCCACTACCTCCTGCGAGCGGGCGAGCGGCCAGGTCACGGCGACTGGGTGCTGACTGCCGGGCAGAGCGGGCTTTTTCTCTTTCACACTGGAGAGCGTGTTCGCATCTCCCTCTCCGTGTGTTCGCGGATCTCTCTACCCACGAGGAAGGCGGCGTTTCTCAGATATAATGCAGGGCTCGGCACAAGTGGCCTTGAGCGACAGACTGAGGACAGAAATGACACAGCGATTTGCGTCAACGTGCCGGCGGGGACCTCGTGACTGCTGGAGCCGGCGCTGAGTGCCGAGGCTCTGCTCTTGCAAGGCTCGTGACTCATAAAGAGAGCCCCCGGGGGGGCGGGGGGACTCCTCCGGGACCACAGTGCGATGCTCGATGCTCGCGGCTCCTCCCGGGTCTCTCTGCCTGTCTCTCCTCCCCCCCCCACACACACGCCTGCACACACACACACACACGCACACACGTGTGCACGCCCCGCCCCCCTCCTCACAGAAGAGGCACGGAAAATATCATCTTCGAAAGAACTTCATGAAGCATGTGCCGCCCAACAAGGCAAGGCTCACCGAGCATTTTCATAAAAGAAGAACGTGGATTTCTTCCAAATCTTCCAAATCTGTAACTCTGAGTTGCTGGAAGACACCACGGTTCAGGGTTTTCCCGCTTGTGACATGTCCGTAGCATATATTTTATTCTAACCTTTAAGGGGGATTGCCCGACTCTTGCCTCATAAAAGCCACACTGGCTTTTGTTTTTGCAAATATCTGAGAGCGAGATTAACGGGAGGAGCAAAAAAGGGCAGCTTCCCCTTTCCTGCCGGGTCCCACCGGAGGTCGGCAGGGCCCCAGGAGTGGCCGAGGCTGCCGGCGCCTCCCACATGCGGCAGAGGCCGCAGGGGGCCCACGCTCCCTTCTCCTCCCCCCTGCGTCTCTCCGCACCACTCCGGGTTTGCAGCAGACTAAACAAGGAGCCTTTGTGCGGCCCCCGCGAGCTGCCCGTCCTGACGCCCTGCGCCTTACAGCCGCGGTGCCCATGTTTACCTTGGAGAAACGTTCGTCCAAGTGAGTGTTCCAAACTCTGGCAGAGTCGTCCCTCTGCAAGGCTGTGCTGAGAGGTCGCCCGTCCTTCCCGGCCTGTAAGCGAAGAGAAAGAAAGTTAGGGGTGGAAAAAAAAGGCGGATGGATAAAGACTGAAAGCTGCTTGTCCAGTTCACGGCGAAGATGTGAGCACATTTATGCCAAACGCCGAGCTCTACGTTCCTCCCTGGACAAAGCAGAGAAAAAGCTGCTAAGAGGGATGAGTAAATCGAAACATTTCTCCAAAGTCGCGGCCAGGCCAACGTCTGATCAAACGCACGCCCATCGCCAGCTCCCCACGCATGGTCCCAGTTTTACGACTAGCACGCCTCGGTGCCGCGGGAGTCACGTGAGAATTCCGGTAACGGTCATCGGAGTGTGCCGTGAGACCAGCTGCCGCGGCCGGGCTGCGGGAGTGTCTCGCCGAAAGGGTGCGTGAGGCACGAAGGCCGTGGCCCCGATGACATGCACACGTCCTGGTCCCGGGGGGATCCTCGTCCACTCCGCCGAGGACACCGGGAAGCCGCGAGAAACGGGGGAGGGGACCGGGCGGCCCCCTCGCTGTCCCTCGGCCCGTGGGGCCGCCCGGTCCCCTCCCACCCCCGGTGGCCCTGCTCCGATTCCGGCGCCCGCCTGTCCCCCCACCCCCGTCCTCTCCAGTTCCCGTCCCACGAGCTCGTCAACACCTCTGCGTTAAACCTCGTTTTCCGTAGGTCAGCGTGAGAGGCGCCGTGTGAGAGGGAGGAGGGGAGAGGGACGGAACGAATGAATGAATGAATAAATGAATGAACGTGCTGATGCCCTGGGGAGAACGTCCTGGCTGTTGACTGAGATTCGGAACTCCTCCACTATTTGAACAGACTGAGGCACAATCCCTGATCCGCCAGACGGGAAACTGAGCAGAACACGAGCCTCCAGGACCTGCATCCGGCGAGGTTTCCTGTGGGGCCACACGTGAGCCGCGCAGCCGAGTCCGCAGCTCATTCTTGTCACCTGGAGGTACATCTACTGTCCCCCAGACGCTAACCAAGAGACAGACAGCTGGCTGCCTTTTGTTTGCAATCAGCTACGTTATCGCTTCCTGTCTCTTTTTAAATAGGTCTAAAAAGATCACACAGTTCTGGGCTGTTGTCCTCCAACACAACACCGGGTCCTTCCACCACGAGTCACGCAAGCTCAGAGGCAAGGTCTTCGATGGCGAAGAGCTGGACAGACATGAGCCTCTACCAAGCCGCCTTTTGCTCCTTCCCTAGATTTCAAATCGAACCCTCTCCTTAACCTCTGCCATACAGATATGTTTAGACTGCAGACCTCTCTACCTCCCCATGTTGTCATGGGTCATCCCAGAGAACTCTCCTGGATTTATTAGAAATAGGAGCAAGATGTGATTACCTAACGTGAATTGCTGCAGTAGAAAAATAAAATGAATAAACGGTTTTCTTAAAATGTCAAATCTTATTAATATGTATTAGAAATAATGTCTGCATACGCTTTCTCTGTCACTAGATGTGAATAAAGAGTCTGATTTGAAAATTAAACATATGACTTGATAATTTAATAATAAAAACTAGTATGTAATTTTGCATTTTCGAAATATGCATTTCGCGAATTAAAAATATTAGAAAAGAGCAAGGTAATGAAGATGATGTGGTACTGGCGTAAATAAGAGAGATATTTAGGTCAATGGAATAGAATTTAGTATCTAGAAATAAACCCATGTCTATGGCCAACCGACTTTTGACAAAGGTGCCAAGACTGTTCAATGGGGAAAAGAACAGTCTTTTCAGCAAAAGGCTGTGGGACCATGCGAAAGAATAAAGTTGGATCCTTAACTCAGACCATATAAAAAATTAACTCAAAATGGATCGGATAAATTTAAGAGCTACAACTACAGAACTCTTAGAAAAAAGATAGAGGGGTAAAGCATATGCTCAGGTCTGGAGTTCCAGACCTGGCACCAAGCGCCTGAGCAGCACAAGAAAAAACAGACGAATTGGACTTCATCAAAATAATAAAGATTTTTCTTTAAAGAACACTATTAAGAAAGTGAAAAGACAACCTAAAGGACAAAAAATGAGTAAATCGTATAGATAAAGGGCTTTTATCTATGATATAAAAATAACTCTTATAACACAGTAATAAGACAACCTAACCAACAATAGGCAAAGGATCTAAATAGACATTTCTCCAAGTACACGATGGCCCATAGGCACACGAAAAAATGCTCAGTGCTATCAGTCGTCAAGGAAATGCAAATCGAATCTGGGTGCCACGTCACACCCACAAGGATGGCTGTCGTCAGAAAGTCTACGGTCAGTGAGGACGCCGAGAAGCCGGAACCCTCGCGCCCACAGATGGACATGGGAAGCGACATGGCCTCCCTGAAAACAGGCCGGGTGTCCCCAGACAGTTCCCCGTAAGAGCTACCTGCTGACCCAGCAGCTCCGCCCCTCCGTGCACACTCAGAAACGGCAGCGCGTGCACGCACACACGTGTACTCGGATCTCGTAGCAGTATCATTCGTAACAGCCCGAAGTGGGAAAATGCAAATGCCCACCCACTGGTGAATGGATGGACAAAATGCGGTGTGACCATGTAAAAGGACATCGTTTGGCCATATCATGGAATGAAGCACCGATACACGTTGTAACCTGGACGAGCCTTGAAAACGTGCCGATTAAAGAAGCTGGCACATGATTACATTTACACGAGACGTCCCAAACGGGAAAACGTGGAGAGGCAGAAAGACCGGAGGTGGCTCGGAGCCGGGGGGCGCGACAGGGACAGCCGAGGGCCGTGGGGGTTCTTTCCGAGGTAATGACCACGTTTTGAAATAGATCGCGGTGATGGTCGTGCGACTCCGCGAATGTACTAAAAACGTTAAATCGTGCGCTTTAAATGGGCAAATTGTACGGCATGCGAATTATGTCTCAATGAAGCTGTTACCAAAAAAATATTCCACGGCATGTGGACATTTTAATGTCAGTCATTGCCCAGGTCAGTCTTAGACAAAGACGGCAACCCCAGGTGTGATTTTAGCCGGCGTCACCCGGCTCCACTGCACACCGTCACACAGGGGCCTGACGGAGGCCACCTGACCACAACGCTCCTTCGGGTCGGCTTTCACTCGCGTGACTGCCTGTCTTTAAGTGCGGACAGCAGTGAATCACTGCGAATGATTACTGAGCCCATCGAATGGGAACCCTGAGCTTTCCACGTCGATCTCTTTTTCCGCTGAGTGGGATTTTAGGACTTCGAAGCCAGGTATCTACCCGAATCTGACCCCAGCGCCGAGGGCACAGACTGAGCGGGGGCAGTGCCGAGCTCGGCACTGTTTCTGTCATGCCCACTTCGCCCGGTGACAGTGTTCGTGAGGACTGCATTAAACGTCAAGATGTTCCTGAACTCTGTGGCCCTCCGGGTCGCGGCGACCTCCCCCAGGGCTGGCTCATGCGTTTACAGTCTCTTACCCCAGCGAGTCCTAATGCCGACGAGGGCACGGTTAGCTTCACACGCCAGGAACCTCCCTCCGGGAAGAGAGGACTATGTCACCAATCAGTTCCTTCTGGAAAATGCTCACCAAACCAATCACTAACCCAGTTCGTTATACACACTACTATTTGTCCAAATGATAATTGTCAGCACTGTGATAACCATAAGGTTAAAAAAAAAAAAAAAAGTCAGGCCTATAAACGAAAGCATGTGATTTCTTATTGATCCATCTGAATTCTGATGGGTTTAATAAACTGTGACTATGGCAGATCCACCTCGAAGCACGGACATTTCCTTCCATTAAAATTTCATGCAAGAAAATGATACTGAACTTGCCCACTGGTACCGACCGCGACGACAGGGTTGGCCAAGACGAGGTGTACGGGCTACGCCGTGCCGGGCGACATGAAATCGTCACCGAGGACACGTGCCCCTCCTGGAGTCCCGCGGCCCCGGTGGCGCGGCTCTCCCTGACCCGCGGCCCACACTTCCAGGCAGCGTGTTCTCCGCTCTCGCTGGCTCTCCCGGCCGCGCCTGTCAGCGCCCCCACCCCCCAGCGGCTGTCGCTCACGCCCCCAGCCTTCCCGGGACCCACCGGGTTCACGGCTCCCTTCTCCGTGCCATCCGCGGCCTCCCCGTCATGGTCACACACTCCGACAGCTGCAGGGCCCTGCCGTGCGCAGAGCAACAGCCCATTAGGAAAGGAATGTTTTCTGGGGTTTTATTTTCCTTATTGAGAATGGGAAAATGGAAGAGGTTAGAGAGAATAGTTCCCAGAGGTGCCAAGGAGAGGCGCCCATGAAGATAAAATGAAAGCCAAAAAAATATATAAAGTAATAAATTAATTTTTAAAAAATCAAAAAATTTTAAGCATCCAGAAGATGATGGCACCAGGACTATAATTCCTTCTGAAAATCCTCAGAAGGATGCAGTTGAAAGAAAAAAGTCCCCTTTCCAAAAAGAACATGTTTTTTTTTTCTCAAATTCTTGGGAAGTGATGATACAAACCCTTAATCGTGCATGCTGATACTATCTATGCTCCGCAGAACCCAGGTAAGGACGGATGCGGTTATAATACATCTGCTGAGTTGTAACAAATGACGTTGGTTAGTAAAAACCTTCTTTCTGTAAGTCTGTTACCTGGAAAGGGGCTTAAGTGGACGCTAGTTCCGGGAAGCCTCTCCTGTGAGCCCACCTCCCAGGCGACATTTGCACTTGAATTCTTTCCAGTTTCAATATTAACAAAGAAAGAATCAAAATGACTGAAGCCCTCGACAGGGAAAAAACCTTTTGTATTGGAAAAGAACAGTTTACAGCATGCAAATTTAATGTATTTTAAGAAAGTTGCAAGCGTCTCACACATCCGGACAAAAAGCGAGGAAGCATAAACACATTACAAAGACTAGCCTCGGAACGAAAACGTTGCTTTCGCGAACAGAAAAATATATAGATTAACTCCTCTAATTACTAGTTGATGCACTGGTAGTAAGAGAAATATTCTAAAACATCCTCTTTTAGGCAATGGAAATAAAGATGGGATAATAACCAAGGGAACCGAAGAGGTCATTCATTCATTCATTCGTTCGTTCATTTCCTCATTCACCTTTCAATGTCATTTCCTTGCTAAAAAGAGAAATAGCACTCTGCGCGCCTGGTAAGCTGTCCTTTGGATGGCCACTTAAACGCCATTTATAGCTGCCTGCCTTTTCTATCACAGAGCCTCAGACTGGCCTTCGGACATTTCCTGAAGAGGAACAACTTGTTTTAAGCAGTCCCGGGATCACCCGAGGGGCAGTGGAGCTGGAGGGCCGGTCATCACCGCGCCTTTCCAGAAGCTGCGTCCACGGTGTGCCCGTGTGGGGCAGCGTGGGGCAGCGAGGGTCGGCAAGAAGTCTCCCCCTTGCCCAGGACGCTGAGGCTGGCATGGGGTGTGACGCGAGCTTGCAGGCTGCCCACATACGCCTGTGAGATCCAAAAACGTGGAGAAACCTACTTCCTTCCCCAGCCACACAGGAGCTCGGGGAGCGGAGGGGCCCTCCCTGCAGGGGCTGCCGTGTGCCCGTGGGGTGGGCGGAGGACACACATTCAGGCCCTGGGTATTGTCCTGGCAGGTTCCCCATTATTAGGAGAATCTTGGCTGCAACGTCGGCCACCTAACTGACTAAGGAGGGGAGGGGACGTGGGGAGGAATTGAGAGAGAAAAGGAAAAAGAAAAACCAGGCTTTAGAGGCTCGGGACTCTCCCAACAAAGGCGCTGCTTCTACTACAGCTGGCAAAATTCATCAGAGGACGAGTGCCCTGGGGAAGGCCGTGGGGGCATCTTCGCGGACCCAACGGGAACAGCCGAGGGCCGCATCCGCGGGACCTGCCCACACGGTGGGAACTGGCGACCCCCCGAAAGCCCGCAGAGCAGAAGCAAAATCGCCCCACTTCTTGGGCGAGAGCGGGCGCAGGAAACTCGGAGCCGCTTCCTTGAGACGGAACTGCATTTTCTGTCTGCCGGCAACAGGTGTTGCCATGGCAACTACCCTGGAGGCGCCGGGGACCCCGGTGCTAATTTATCACCCTGCTCCCACATGCACGTTTTAGCTCGTAGATGACTCTGTGGGGGAGGGTTGATGCTGTGCAGTGCTATGTCTGGAAACTTCTAGAAAGTGAAGGTATGTCGGTGAACGACTTCAAACTCCTGGGCGACGGGGGAGGGGTGGCTCCCCACGTCACACCCGAAACACTCAGCAAAGAGTCGACATCTGCTTTATGGGGCACAGGATACACCCAACTACGAGCCCCATTGTACGGAAGAGATTTTTTTTTTTCCTTTTTAGTAACAGTAACATTGTTTTGGAGCAACATGATTTCATGCATGGAATAACAAAATCCGTGTAGTAAACCATTCCGTAATTGATGGTCACTGTTCTCTGAAGCCCTGTTTCTAAGGACCTTGTATTGGAGGACTGTATATACTATGCTCACTTAAACAACAGAGGAAGCCTTCGAAATCAATGGGCTGGTGGTTGTTGACTGTATCTGAGCATAACTGAGTGAGCAGTGACCATCGGGTCCACCCACATGACACAAGCTACAAACACCAGCCCTGAAGACAATCTCGGAACGGAATCTTTTTTAGAGGTAGCCTTTAAAGTAGCCACAAACCAGATTTGCATTATGAAAAGGGAGAAATAATTTCTGCAACATATCCTTACACCGCTCACACGCTCCAAAAATGACAGACTCTTGGCTGTTGAAACCTGATGATTCGTCACCGAGTTCAGTGTGTGGCTGGAAAGCCTACAACGAAATGCAGTTCGCCAGGATCGATTACAGAGAGAACCATGTGAACACACAGAGAAACGCTCTCAGAGGTCGACGTGTGAGGATGCAGTCAGGACGGAACCGGCTCGCACGCAGTCGCAGAGAGATGCTGGGGACGCCACCTCTGAGCGCCCCGGGCAAGCACGGAGCTCGGCGGGCGCTCGCCAGCCCCCCGCGACCTGGTCCGCCAGCCCTTGCCGCACACACGCGGCCCGCCGCCTCCCCCCCGAGTCCTCAGGGCCCTTCCCTGTGAGGCCGGCTCTGCCTTCTGTCCTTAGGTTCTGCTCCGTTCACGTGACATCTAGGGTTGCTTACGCTGGGCCGGACCCCTTTTTCCCTACACAGACCAGGCCGGTGACTTCTGGCTTCTCCCACCTCCTCGTCTACTCCATTTGAGGGCAGGCGGGGTGACGTGAGGGTGCGTGGCCTGGCTTCCTGGGCTCAGCTCCCCGCTTCTCCCCTTGGGGGCGGGATGTTTGCTCTGACCCTCAGATCCTTTGGGCCCACAGCCGGGTCCGTCCCAGCCAGCGCGGGCTGTGCTTAACCCCGGGGTTCCGAATCGGAAGAACGAGTAAGGCCCGAAGGCCGACCCGCCCTTACTAGTAACAAAGGTGCTATGGGAGCCTCACTTGCCAACTCCTTTGTCCTCTCCCTTAATTTTTTTTTCAGAACTTGGAAAGGCCGGAGGGGTCTCGTTATTATGGTTTTCATCAGACGCCAGCGTCGTTCACGTATGTAAGTACCCGTACGTTGATCAGGTGACCTTTGGAGGTGACGTGGGACACTGTCTCGCCTCCTTTGCCTGGGCGTAATTTTGGATCATGTCTGGTAAGTTTTTGCCATCCAGCGCTTTGCCGCAATGCTCAACGTACAGCAAAAGCGGACTCGGCAGGTTTGGTGGTGAATACACCATCTAATCAAGGAGAGAGAGAGAAGATTGAAACCGAAACCGAATCCAGGGCTTCCGCACTGTGAGACCAGCTACCGGTGCTCACCCCGCCAGGGCAGTGGCGGTGCGACCCGTCGGCAGCGTTGGCACGCGGTTAGAATAGGCGGCGTGAGCATAAAATTAATATATGCTGCACACTGCGATCCCGCAGAGGTAATTTAATTGCATATTACTCAAGAAGAAGGGATAAAAGATAAGGCACATGCTGGTTGATTTTCTTCGTCAAACCCCACAAGATCTCATTTCGACCAAACCCTGTCGCTAGCTACACTCACGGCGTATCTAAGAGCGAATTCCATGTGATATGTATCCGTATCCGATTTCAAAAGCGGTGGTGACAATCCGTCATCGGCTTTTACTTGTGATATCTTAAACCTTCACTATGCCATATTATCCTTGGCTCATGCTTACCTAAAGAGCTTCGCATATGCATGAAAAGCTACTAACGCGAAATGTTGAAAAATAATGATTACATTGTGTAAGTGTATGCTTTCGGGTGTCTACCCATGGGGAAAAGAAACAAAGTAAATTAAACACAGAAAAGGTTATGATACTGCCAAAATAAACACAGTGTTTCCAAACACTTCAGAGGTAATGTGGTAAACTACTCAGTTTTCTTCAATGTCATTTCCAGCACACGACGATCTCCTGTCACTTAAATATGCATTTGTTGGACGGCGCTGTAAGAAACGTGGGGCGCAAACAGGCAGCCGGCTAGTCACTGCCTGTGTAGAGCCCCGTCCAGTTCCCAAGGACGCGCCCCACGGTTTCCCTGTGACTCTCACGGTCCTCCACCAGAATGGCAGAGCAAACGTCATCACCCCCACTGTGTAAGCGGGGAGCCCGAGGCTCAGAGACGGGCGGTGATTTTCCTGGGCACCGGCGGGGCTGGTCCCCCGGTCCAGACTGCTGACTCCTGGGAGTTGATCACTCATTTGGAGATCCGATGAATAGTTATTGAGCACCTACTACACAGTGTGTTTGGGCTGGGGACAGAGACGGTCCCTCATCTCCTGGTCTTTCCCTCTGGTTGTCCTATTTGACATAGAACTGACCATCACCTTACATGTGGCTTGTTCAATGTACCATTTTTATTTTATATGAGAAAAAAAAATAAGTTTGCAATTATTTTTTTTCTGCAAAAGCAAAAGTGCCTTAAAATTAATACAGCTTTACCATTTACTTGAGACATTAAAACACGTTTCGCTGTTACTCTTCAATGCTCAATTAAAATTGAGACTCCAAATTAGAAAATGTCCTTTGGCATTTTTCAACAAAGCCTTTAATCTTCCATCAGATAAGGGAGACTCTAACCCCATCACTTAGCGATACGCCCCAACGTCAGGATTTATCTGAGGAAGCGGCTGAGGGTTAGATGTCATGGGACAGTGCCGAGAACGTTGCCGGGGAAGCCCCGCCTGGCAGCCCCGTGCTGGGTTTCATGCATCTGCAACCACAGCGACCTGGGGTCCCGGCACCATCCTGTGGTTCCCGAGCCACGGCCTTAACCTGCGGTTTCCCTGTCCTAAGTGCAGGTGTCATGAAGTGTCACACGGAGAGAGAGGAGGGCGGCACACGGCCTGTCGTCTGGCTCTGCCCCCGAGCCGGTCCTGAGCGGTCCATACGCCGGGGCCTCCTCTCAGGCGGGCAGAGACCGAGGGCTCAGCAAAAGTGATGCGGGGACACGCCGCGAGGCAGGGAGGGAGCAGAGCAGGTGCGCGCCCCCGCGGGGAGCCGTGCGCATCTCGGCCTCTGGGCGGCCACCCCCGGGAGCGGACCGCGACGGGACCAGCATGTCCCATGCCGTCTCCTTGAGCTGCGCTGTCTTTGCGACACGGCGACTCGGTACGTCCCGCACCCACTTTCCTTGGGACGAAGCCCAGACGCGCAGGTATGAGCCTCGCCACAAACGCGGTGCCGTTCCTGCTGCAGAGCAGAGCTGGGCCGACCCGCAAGCCGCGTCCTCAGTTCTGGACGCGGTCGTGGGGAGAGGGACACCAGCCCCGTCACCGACGCGGGGTCCTCCGCAAGCCCGAGGGCAGCGCTCCCCTACGCAAAGCGAGCACCACCGGGCAGAGCCCCTGGCAGATGGGGTCACGGGAGACAGGAAGAGGAGCACACAGAGGAACCCGCACTTACACAGATCACAGCCCTTTAAAACCCACTTAAGCTTTTTAAACCCATCAGGCCCCAAAGTGCCACAGAAATGGAATGATATATGTATTTATGCAGGCCTCAATTTGTGGATTAATTAAAAGTCTAAATCTCTGTTCGACCCTCTACCTTCCTTCCTCAGTTTACCGTGCTACACGAGATTTTGGCAACTCGGCAACAAACAAACAAATGAACGACAGATGAGGCCAAATTAAAAAAAAAGAATTTCATCCCGAAAGCTTATCTTCAAGCCTGTCATCGCGATCACTCAATACACGCTCTTGTTACAATGAGAAAAGGAAGGTAACTACATTTTTAAGACAAATAGGTCATTACGATTCTTATAAAAAAACTCTGGAAAACAGAGAAACCAATGAACACAAAAAGCCCTATTGATTATAGCCTGAAGTTTCCTCTGATTTTTAACTTTATAGAAATATTTACAAAGTTGCCATCAGTGAAGAAACACTGTTTACGTACCATCTTCAGTTGTTATGTCAAATATACATTTCTTTGTTTCAAAACAGACTGTGTATGTCATTTCAAAAATGATGAAATATTATGTACCTTTGTATACTTAGTCACGCCTTTATCATCGAGGCAAGTTGTTTTCAAATTTTCATTTTTTACAAAACGTGTAAGAATATTTGCACGATGACTATTGCCATAGTGACAGCAGTCATGATCTCATATGACAGAAAATATGGCATTCTGGAGAAGAGCCATCTATTTATCGAGATTGAGATCATTCTTCCTGCACGTGGCTAACGGCAGCACCCGTGAGTGACCAGGACGACCTCAGAAAACCTAACAGAGAGGTGCATAATTAGTGTTTCGAAGATGGTGGCGATTATTATTATTACTATCACTCGTCCATAACCACGTCTGCCACAATTTCACAAGCCTCTATCACTTGCCTGGCTCTTTGCAAATATGTGACCCTACCCCTTATGCCTTTGATAAAGGAGGGGTGACTGTTCCCGTTTAAACATGCAGAGGGCTTGGGCACTCATCAGATACTCACTTCTAACAGAAGTCGCTCTCTCTCTCTGTTCTGCCCCCAAACTGCCGAGTTCTCAGAAAAAGATCACTGGCTGGGACTGCCGACCCGCAGAAATCTATTCACTGGAGACTTGAAAGCAATTTTCATGTGAGCCCCTGCAGCGAGACTTCCCACGCCGCCCTCCGGCGTGGGTGGGCAGCGTCTGCCGGGGTACCCCACCGCCGGCCGCGGAGCAGCGACTCACTCGGAGCCGCGCCGTCTCCACCGCGAGAGGCTAGCCAACCAACGGGACACCGAGACAACGCGATTTTTTTTAGCTTCACATCCTTAACCGCTTACTTTTTATCTCCCTCTAAATATTTCAGCTATTCTGAAGTCTGATGGTGGGTGGTATTTTTCTCTAACTCACAGAGTAAAATCATCCTTAATTTGACAGTAATTGATCTACATTGCTTCTTTACATGTCTGATCAAAATATAGCTTTGAAAGTCTGCAGATAATTAGAATCTCAGGAAGTATTCAGAGAAGCTTATTAACGTATTACACAATCATTAACCAAGGAAAAATATTAATCTTTAAGATCACTGTTGAGCATGGGGAACTGTTATTCTCAGGATTACTGTGTGTGAACAAGCTCAAATCCTTATAGTACGCAAAGGCTAATGTTTGCTCAGAGGATTAGCATTAATTTATGACCTCTGTTTTTGACTTAAATACTATAAACATCTCTGTCGTTCTTGAAAACAAAAGCTGCTCCTGCATAACTTTTCAGATGGACAAAAATGAAATTAAAGCACTATGAAAATATTTACTGGATAAGATAAATGCCAAGATTGAAAATGCTCCAAGACACTGAGTATCTTATTATCCCCACTAATCCTTTTGTATTTCAAAGTTTATTTATCTTTACTAGGCTCCTCTATGGTCCCCATCAGTTATTACCGCATAATTTTAAATTCATAAGAGAGAATTCAGAGCTAATAATATCGTGAGCTTTAAAATAATATTCAAGTAATACCGATGAGGATGGAAATGCATTTGCTATCTGAAAATGTTCTTTGGGTAAATCAGAAAAAAATGGTAATCTCATGTGAGAGTTTTAACTCTCCTTCTCCCAGCCAATTAGGCCCCGCATAAAGAATGGATATTTAATTTCAAAACATCGGTAATAAACAGTTGTGAAGTGGCAACCCAGTAACTCAAATTGTCATTCTCTCTGCAGAGTATTCAGATAATTGAAGTACAGATGTTACAATGTGCTGATTCCCTAAGTTACCTAAACCCAAGAAAGGGACCCATCGCTCCAGGGCCCATGTGTGGATGAAGTCAGTCTCCTCCAAGGCACTTACCTTCCCTGGATTTCTAACCCCGGCACTAAAAACGTCCCCAGACTGAGCAAAAAATTCAAATATGTGTCGGATGCGACACGAATCCCCAAACTATCAGGTCTGCACACAGGCCTTGGGTATCTCTAAAGCACATTTATCTTCCTTAAAAAGCCTAAGCATTTTTTCTAACCATCTACTTTTCAAAAGAATAAAGGACTAGTTCATTAGTCCAAATTAAGCGAGTAAATCATTGTGTTTGCTGACCGCCGGCATTAGATCCCAACTCGAACTTTTGTCCGTTAGTAAGAAGCCACGTCCCTTTGTCACTATTTGCTCAGGAAGATCTGTCCTTAACTTAAACTTTTTAAACAGGTCATCGTTTTCAGGGATCTGAGAACTCAGTTTGACTATTAATTAGTATACCTTATCCTTAAATTATGTGCAGCATTAACTGTATTTAATAGGTCAAAGAACACAGCAGTATGAGAACAGTTTTTTTTTTTTTTTTTTTAAGTAAATCACAGAAAGTTGATGGCAAACTCAAAGAGTTGAGAATTCCCGCAATTCCATTCACAGGCTGTGATCGTCTCATAAATCGGAGGTGCTTTAGCATCTCTCGGGAGGGACACCTATTGTTTCCAGAACAAAATACATTTCTCCGAAGGATTAGATTTTGCGGCACTTACGAAAAGCTTTTGATATGTCCCCCCGCTCATTTAATTGTCTTCCTTTTCTCTGCGAGGAGCCGTGACCACTTTAGAATACGCGTCCCCCATGACTGCGGATCAGTGGGCAGGAGGAGGTCATTCCTGCTTTCCAGCCACGAGTGTACGAGAGGTTGCTACCCCAAAGCGCACAACAAAAGACGGCCAAGAACGAGCTGGCCCCCCTGACTCGGGGAGGAAGCAGCGGGAGCCCCGAGATCCAAAGGCCGTTTTCTGTTTCCCCGGCGGCGTCCACCCCTGGTGTTGCCCAGACCCGAGCGACCACGAGGGCCACGCCCACTCCCCTTCCGGTTCACGTCCGTTGTGTATGAGTGACGCCGAAACGGCCTCCACAGGGACAAGAAGGGAGCAAAGGGGCGTTTGAGCCTCACTAGACGCCAGGGCCGCTCCGGGCACCGGGGATGCAGGGGAACAAGCAGGGAGCTCTCGGCTCCCCGCCCGCGGGCGGCGACCGACCAGAAGCAGATCGTTCGCGGCGGCCGGTGGCCGAGACCCGGAAAGGACTGAAGCGCCCGCCCCTCACGGACGACTGGACGAGATGCTGCGGTTCGTCTGTGCGATGGAATATCACGCGGCCGTAAGGAGGGACGAAGTCCTGACATTTGCGACAACGTGGATGGGTCTTGAGATTCTCATGCTAAGCAAAACAGTTCAGGCGGTCAAGGTTGCGAACCATGTGATCTCCCTCACGTGTGGGCTATAAAACTAAAAGCAATAAATGAACAAGACAGAGAAAACCTCCTGGGTACAGGCACCGGCCTGGAGGTCCCCAGAGGGCCAGGGGAAGGGGAGAGGTAAGAAGGGCAAAGGGGTCAGCTGCGTCCTGACGGAAGGAGATGTGGCTTCGGGTGGAGAACACACGATGTGCCCTCCAGACGCCGTGTTGTAGAACTGTACGCCTACGACCTACGTAGTCTTACTAACCGCCGTCGGCCCCAATACATTTAGTTAAAAAAAAAAAAAACCTTCCAAAAGGTGGCCACTCGCCGTTGGTACCGACCGCCGTGTGCCCACCTGGGAATTCAGCGGTGCAAGGAGCAGGTGTGTCTCTGCCTTCACCCAGTCTAACGGCAGAGGCCAGGAACATAAACACGATCGCGTCCGTGCCAAATAAATAAACAAACAAACAAACAAACAAATAAATAAATAAAGCGAGCGAGCGAATCCGAAAGGCGAAGAGAACGAGGCGGGAGGGATTCCTCAGCCATGGCTGGGGGGTCGCCCGTCCGAGGGGCGCCAGCGAAGCCGAGATCTGAACGACAGAACGGGACCACCACCCCGTGTCCTTTCGACTTATGAAAACGAGCTCCGATGGGAAAAGGGTGACGGACGGCAGACTGGGGGGAAGTGATTTAGTCTCATAACTAGTAGCAGTTTATGTTAATATAAATTTACTTCATCTCTTAATTGAAAAAGTAACTTGTTTAAACATAAAATAGAAAACACATACAGACACATCAGCAAAAAACGCGCGGTCTTAGATTTACACAGCGTAGCTGCCCGGAGGGCTGTTATATATATTTTAATACACCACAACGTACCCCAAAGTGACAGAGGCACCCCCAAGCGAACACGCCCCTCGGGTAGCAAAGCCCGCGTTCCGCACGCCCTGCATTACGAGGCAAAGCCGCGGGGTCCCGACGCGCGTTCACGGGTCCGCGTGAAGAGCGGCGCGCAAACGGGGGGCTGGGAGGCGCCCCTCTGCGGACTCGGCCCGCTCCTCTCGGAAGCCAGCACAGCAGACGCGCGTCCTCGGGTGTACGGGGTCCCCTCCCCTCTGGCCTCAGAGCCCTGCGTCTCACAGAAGCTCCGACCCACGGCGCTTATGCCTGTGACTCCTGTCAGACATCATTCCGGCTTTATGAATAAATAAAACTCTGCTCTTGGGAAACATTGATTTAAGAGGAAAAATCAATACCCATCTAGCCTGTGATAGACTTGAGCTTTAAGGCTATTTATCCCCAAAGTACGATGTAATACTGAGTGTAAACCTGCGCTTTCTGCTCCTGAATAAAAGGGAGGTGAGCGGACGTGGACTCGGCAGGCAAATGCTCGTCCCTCAGAATATCGGGGTTCCCCTTCTTCAAAGTAGTAGATACTTCAAAAAAGGGCAAGAAAAAAATGGGAGGGAGGGTCCCATGGTGGCAAATCCTGGACGATCTGCGAATACAGATTGTGAGCATCTGAGAACTCTCGTGCGTGACAAAATTTTCATAACAAGAGTTTTAAAACGACGTGTTTGTGGAAAACCCTCTAACGCGAATATCAGGATGTTGACGATGGCTCACTTCGGGTGACAGCCTCATTGACGTGCATTTTTCTTGCGTGGAAGGTCTGGGTTTTTTAACTTTCTGTAGGGAATATATTTTTAACTTCCTGAATATTGCTTTTATAATTCATAAAGCACATAAAATAAATGAGAAGATAGCAATACATAAATAAAAAATAAAATAAATAAATAAATAGATAGATAGATAGATAGATAGGTAAATAAATAAATAAAAGTACTTAGACCGACTGCGATGTGTTTATTTTGTTGGCTCCTGGCCTGGAAATGCTAAGATTTACATCACTCACACGTACTTACATTCAATTCTTTCTTACCATCTCTGGGGCATTTTTCCCGGCGCACGCGGGTTGCTGTTGAAATGGACTGATCTAGAAAATAACGCTTGTGCCGAAACGCAGAGACCTGGCTGACATCACGTCCTCAGCTCCGCCCTCACCTGCCCACCCCGGCCTAGGTGCACGGTGCGGACGGACGGCTGTCAGGAGTTCTGACAGGCTTGGGGTGACTCCTGACGACGGTGCCACCCCACAGGCCAAGGCCTTCGCTCCTTGGATCTAAAGACGCATCCTGCCATTTTTCTCTGGCTCAGAGACGTGGTTCGCTGCTAACTGTGTCCACGGCAGCCTCTCAAGAAACACACTCGTGTGCCGAGTTGCGGGAGGGCTCACGTCGCTCCAGAGAGCTCCTTAGGCTGTCTGTCCCCCGCTCGCGGCTCGTTTTTCTGAGAAGCGTGAGGAAACAGCCCTGGAAATCTGAAACATGCTCCCAAGACACAGGCACACTAGGAGCCTGAAAATGGGCGGGGACAACGAAGCCCAGGATCCCAAATTAAAGCATCGTAAAGGTCACGACTGTCATCACCACTGAAGCCGGGGAGGGCGCTGGCCGGATCTGCTTCCACGGTGGACACGACCCACAACCGCGAGCTCCCAGCGCGTGTGAGGGCTAATGCCAGCGCCCAAAGGGGCCACACCCTGGTTACCAACAACACAACAAAGCAAAACACGATTGCTGAGAGGGAGGCCTGGAGTCCGGGAGAGGCACGGCTTGGGATCCCTTTCCACAAACACTATCTTATCCTTTATCGGTTTCAGAGACCCACTCGTTTTAAGGAGTTAAGGCATCCACTGTGCGTTGCTATGCGTGAGGCGTTTACTAGCTGTTGCGGATGGGAACATGGTCAGATGTGAACCTCACCCTCCAGCTTGGGGTCTGTAGGAGGAGCCGACACGTGGGTGGAGAACTAAAGACAGTGGGATCGGACACACGACCGAGGCGGCGTGGGAGCCCAGCGCGCAGGCGGGGACCAGGGAGGGCTCCTCCGAGCGGACGGAAACGGGCGGGTCCTGGAGGACACGCTGGAACCTGTCAGGGCAAAAGGGGCAAGGCCATCTCGGAGGTGAGGCCGGCACGTGCGAGGGCCCACGTGCAGGCAAGGACGCGATGTGCTGGGAGGCCCGTGACGTCCGTGCTGACGGAGCACGGACCGCGACGGAGGGTCAGACGGCGGGCGGCGGGCCGGACGTCCGGTGTGGACGTCCACGCTGGGGCAGATGGCGGGCGGGTGCCGGACGGCCGGCGTGGACGTCCACACCGGGACGGACAGCGGGCGGGTGCCGGACAGCCGGCGTGGACGTCCACTCCGGGACGTGGGGGTCTGTCCCCAAGGGGACCGGCTCCCACATGAGTCACTGAGCGGGAAATCAATCTCGCAGTCAGTGGGGAGCAGGGGACCCTCTGCTGGCAAAGCGCTGCGTGAGTTCACTCCAGCAACAGGCCGCGGGCGAAGGCCAGGGCCCAGGCGGGACCGTGGGGGGCAGAGGGCGGGGCCAGCGGGGGATGCTCGCGACGCAAGGGGCGGCGTTAATCTTTGACCCCTCCCTCTCCTAAAGGACGCCGATTCTTGAGTTAAAACGCAATCCCCCCTCGCTGCAAAGGGCTCCCCCTTCCAGGCCCACAGGGAAACGTGGCAGGCGAGAGGCAGATTGGGTCGGACGAGCCCTGGAAACAACCGCGCTTGACGCTGACCGTCCAGCCCTGGGCGAAGGGGAAGGTTTCTGGAGTGCGGGCGCCAAAGCTCGCAACGCACCGATTATCCGCGCTAAGTCGGCTAACGAAGGCGGGCTGTTTTCTAGGGTCTGCGGTTCTATTTAGAGAGACCTTAGGGGGGCCCCGCGATGGCTTCCTGCCGTCCTGAGAGGAAGAGCGTGACGTTGACGAGAGAAGTGACATCTCAAGTCGAAGGCGGGATTTAAGTACGAGACAGTGGCCCACTTCCCGAGTTTCCTTCTGTAAGAAGGTGGGGGCTGTTCAGGCCGGACCTACCCCTCCCCGCCCAGCCGGAGGGGAGCTGGATGACATTTAATGGGTAGGGGTCAGTCACTGTAATGGGTAGGGGTCAGTCAGGACACGGCGCTCGAGGCTTGCAAGTCCTTTAAATGGACAGACACAGCCCTTCAAAGTCTGGGATTCATTATAAAGGTTGATAACCAGGCAGTAAACTAAATGCTAAAAGCAAATGCAGAATGTCTTTGTGTTAACTTGCTGTTCCTTTGGGTCGGATGATTTTTTTTTCTGGATTTGGTTCTGTTCAAAGGTGACCCACGGCCATCGAGAAATTCGGATGCAATTTTATTACCAGCACCCCGTGAGGTCACAAACAGCGCTGCTGACGACGACAGCGAAACAGTCTCGCGTGTTTCTGGCGGTGGTGGTGGCGAGGCGAGCCCTCCCGGGAGCCGGGAAGCAGGGGACAGCTATCTAATGATGATCTTCATCTCGAAGACGCGGAGAGAGGTTGCGAGAGGGCCGGCATTACAACACGGGGCTCAGAGTCCCCGAATAAACGACCCGCAAGCCGAAGCTAACAGCCAGCTTTCGTAAGTGAGACTACAGACTAAACCAGAAACGTGAATGCCTTGAGATGGCTCTTCCCCAGCGCCGAAGCGTGCTCGGCTGTTGAAATACGAGGAAGGCCCCGTGCTTTCTGGAAAGGAAGCATAATAACAGGAAGCAATGTCAACGCTGCACTGGATTAAACCTGCACGAACCACGGGCGCAATGAATGTCTCTTCGTTCACTTATTAAAGGTCTGAGTGATAAGGAAAGCGACTGGCAAGAGATTGTGTAATTAACTGTTAAGTGCTTCGATCCTGTCAAAAAAAACAATGCTGAAAAACAACAGTTGAAACCTGCTCTTAATATATTCGCAGACCGACCGGCGTGCCCGCCCGGCGCGGCGGCACGAATCGCGGGCACGCCCAGCGGATCGCCGTCCCGCCCGCGAGGGCCGTCCAGCGCCGCCGCTGCCCCAGACCTGGCCGGCGGAAACCGCGAGCCGGCACAGCGGCCGCTCTGACGGCGGCCACGGGTTCACACGCCGCGAACACGGCCCCCTGGGTCGCCCGAGGAGATGACAGCCGGCCTCGCAGGACAGACCAGAACAGAGGCGACCGCGGCCGAGGCGCGGAGGGCGGTGTGCCCGGTGCTGCCGCAGATGCGCAGACGCGGCCGGGTCCCCCCACGCCTTCCCCGTCCGCGCGCTGCGTTTCCTTAGCCCGGCTTCCCACGGTCTGGGGGAAAACCGTATCGCTTGGAAGCATCGCCGCCCGCAAGAGGGTGCGCGAGTCAGGCTTGAGCAACATAACCTCAGATCTAAACTTCTCTTCCTGTAGACCGCGGACCTGAGACGGCATCTCGGGGTATGCCGCGTGGAAATTAAAGGCGTCGGGAGCGAAAGAAGGGCCCGCGGCCAGACCGAGCGTTCCCAGAGGAGATCCACCGGGGGACGCGATGCCTGCCTTCTCTTTTTTCTTTTTTCTTTTCTTTTCTTTTCTTTTCTTTTCTTTTCTTTTCCTTTCTTTTCTTTTCTTTTCTTTCTTCTCTTTTCTCTCTCTCTCTCTCCCTCCCTCCCTCTCTCTCTCTCTTTCTTTCTTTTGGCAAAGTTTAAAAGGGGAAAGAAAGACCCATTTCTTACAAAGAAATGGAAAGCAAAGCAATGCCAGGATGGAAGGGAAACAGCAAACTTGCCCGCGAGCGAGGTGTGGTCCGTCCGTGACCTGCCATGTCAGACTCCTGTGGCCGGCAAGACAAGAGCTCCCTGCCCCCCAGCCTCCGGGCCTCCTGGCCAGAGCCTCCTGGCTGTGAGCCCCAAGAGCGAGAAGCACGGTGGGTGAGGCGGGGTCCCGCGTCAGGGGAGGGGAGGGGGATGGTCGAATTTGCCAAGAGTCTGCTTTCAGCGAAGAGAGGCAACAGAAAGTCTGTCCTCTTCCCTTTGGCCGGGAAAGGCCACTCGGAACGGCTCAGCATCGCTGGTGGGCCTGGAAGGCGGCGTCTGGCCTGCAAACCCGCCGTGTGTAAAACCAGGAAGACACCAAGGTCACCAGAAACAGGTGTGACCCGGTCCAAGTCGAGGAAGGGCTGCCGCAGGTGCCGCTCGGCGTGCGGTGACCCTGCGACGGCACGAGACCGGAGCTGACGAGGACCTCGGCGCGCAAAGGGGCAGAGGGCTTCGCACGCGCGGCCCCCGCAGGCCCAGGGACGAGGCGGCCACCCCCGCGGTCGCAGCGGCTCGCCCCTGGGCCCGCCGGCCGCATCCGGCTCATCGCCGCGGCGCGCCCACGCCTCAGCCGCACGGCTTGTCGGCCTAGCGACCGGCGTAGAAAGCGCCATCTCCTCAAGGGGAAGCCGGTCCCGGCGGCTGGTGGAGGGGCCGCCGCGTTGTCCCCACCCGGGGCCTCGGCCCGTCTCGTCCTTCTCACCTTCCTTGACATAAATCTCACGTTCCAGTGCAAAGTGGACAGCGCCGTCCTCTGGGGCGGGGTGATCCTTTCTGTTGAGGGGCTGGCACTCCCTCGGGCCCCGGCCGTGACAACCAACAACGTCTCCAGACCTTGACAAACGTCCCCTGGAGCGTGAGGTCACTCCCCGGTTGAGAATCGCTGTTCTAACACGAATGACGACTCATCGAGCATAAGCTGACCTCCCAACTGTCACGTGACGAGGAAGGCGGCCATCGGGGTGGGGACCGGCGGCTGAGGGCGCCGGTGGGGGAGGAGGGTGAGCCAGGCCCCATGCCGGGGCCCGCGGTGGTCTCAGCCCCTGTGGGGTCAGTCGCCCTGCCTCACACTAGGACCTGCCGAAGCGCAACGTGCACCTTAGCAGGTGAGTCACGCACACGGTGGACGTGAGGAAGAAATGGCTCACGCTTGGGCCAAGTTGGCTCAACTTCGTGTGCACTTGACCCGAAGCTGCAGGCGCCTTAAAAAAGGTGCCACCGAGGAGGTGTGCGGGGCTAGGGCCTTCCCGGGCCTCTGCCTCCCCTATCCACGTGAAACGGCTCCTCCTGGCCCCTTGGTTTCCGGCCGGCGGCCTCGCACCTGCCTGGTCCCGCCTCGCAGCCGCACGACGCAGCCGCGGATGCCCCTTGCCACGGGCCGCGCGCCCCACCCACGCCCCTCCCTGTCTGCAGGCAGAAGGCGCCTCCCGCTTGCTGGGACCGAGGCCCCGGGGCCCCGACGCCGAGTGCCGCGTGCCACCCGCGAGGCCACACAGCGGTGCCCCGGGCACCAACGGGGACGCACGCGGCTGTTCGAAAGCTCAGCTTCCCGCCGGGGGCACCGCTCGGGGTTTTGCGTCTTTAACAGGCGCAGACGGACTTGCCTCTTGATGGTTAATTTTATAGAACAAGGAAAACAACAGCTGTAAACGACGTCACAGAATGAAAGATGAGCGCGAGCCTCATCGACGCGGCTTTTGCTTCGGCTACAGCTTTATTCCGAACAAACGGAGCATGACATTTCCGTTAACCCAGACACGAACTCCCACGCAAACCCGCGCGTGAAGTAACTTGAAAACAACGAACCGAGACGCTCTCGCTCTCCTCTGCTAAGGCCCCGGTGACGCTGGATGCTGTGACCTGCAGCGGCGTTACCGTGGCCACCAAGAGGGCCAGCTCTGGGCGCCACCATCTGCTCCACGCCCCGCGCGCCCTCATCCCACGGGAAGTCCCTGGCATCTGGACTACGGGCTGCTGGTTCGCAGATGGGGAAACTGAGGCTCACGCGTGCGGGGTGTGGGCCGTGCACCACGCTTCTCGGCGGAGGGCCGCGCGCCGCGCACGCCGCGGGTTCTGCGTGGGGCGGACCCCTGCCCGTCACCCTCCCCCCCGAACCCCTACTTCGTCGGACGTCCGGGTGGCTCAGGCTCAGACCCGGAAGGCCGCGCACGCCACGAGGAAGCGGAAAACCGACACGAGGCGAAAGTGCTGGAAACGTCCGTGAGTCGCTGCTGACACACTTGGCTCGTCCCTGCGTCTTTTATACGGGTTTCCCTGTCCGGCCGTGCTGCAGACCCCCTCTAGCGGGCTGGGCGCCTCGACTCGCAAAGTCGGGGAATTTTATCACGGGTTTCCCCTTAGATAGCAGCCCCAAAAATGGTTAGTAATGAATATCTGATAATATTCAAATTCCATCGCTGCCGCACGACTCACGTTTTCCATCAGCTCTGTGTAGGGCAGACACCTGTCTGTTCTGAGTCATGTTCGAATGCCCAGTGGCGCCCTTCCCACATACGGTGACTTTTCTGAAAAGATATTCATTTCTCCAGGTACGAAAAGCTTGGCTGTATATTTTGCCGCAACGGTTTAAGTTTCTGTTCTGCATATTGAGAAATCAGAAGGGACTATGTTGGCTATTTGTTTTAAAAAGCACTCTGGTAAAGAAAGTATGTTTTAAGCACACAAAAAGATTAATTAAGCCAATAATTCAACGTTTGGAGTAAAGGTTTGCAAGAACGTGAAAATTCTGCTTAAAGCAAAAACAGTAAGACTAGCGGGCGACAAAGAGTGGCCTCTGCTGGGGGCACGGCGTCTAACCGAGCCCGGAGAGGCCACCGCGTCGGAGCCGGAGGGCACAGGCGGCTTCGGAAGCACCCCCCGCTCTCTCGAGGCACCGTCCCATGGAAGGGGACATCAGCCTGTCATTCGGGGTACAAAGTACCCCGGAGAAGTCCAGAAGAGATGAACGTGAGAAGCACAAGGGGAAGGCAGCAGGGACCGCGCGTCCCAGGCGGCGCCAGCTCCCGGGGGCCCCTCCCTGTGTCTTCGGGGTCGGGTTAGGGCGGCGCCCGGAGGGCCGAGGACGAGGCCTAGAGAGTGGCCAGCGGGATGTGAACATCATCGGTGCCGCACTCACTCCCAATTCTCCAAAAGTCGCACGGAACCATTTAACTGCCGGCCAAGCCGTGGGCTCCGTGAGCCACGGTCCTCGCCCCGCCCTGCTGCCGTCCAAGCCCGCTGCCGTGGTGGCCCCGCCACCACCGCCATTCCCGGAGTCCCCTCTCCACGGAGTCCTGGCCCCCCGGAGGGCTCCGGACCCTCTGGCTCACTTTGCTGACGTGGGGTCACTCTGCCGCCCGCCTGCCCGCCCGAGCTCCTGACTCTTGCTCGAAACGATGCTGACAAGCCGTTACCTGGGCCGAGACCGGCTCCACTCCCCTTCCCGCCCGCCCAGGTAGAATTCCTTTCTGAAGGCTTCTGCGGCCTTTCCCACCTGGTCAGGCAGAATCTGCAGCTGCAGAATCATGTGTGTTGACCACCTGACCTTCCTCCCCAGCACCTGAAGGCTTCCCGTGGCTCACAGTGCACATTCAGCCTTAATTACCACCATCCACACGCACACACGTGCATGTACACACACACGCATGCACACACGCACACACGCGCACCCTTCTCAGCGGGGACCGAAAGCGTGTGTGTGCACTGGTCCCTCTGGGGGGCGGGGGGCGAAGGGCGGACGGCAAAAAGGACAGGTATTTGCACGGCTTCCTCATTGGGACTCCCAGCCCCACACGACCTAGAAAGAAATGGAGTCAGTGGTAACGGAGGCCAGAAAAGGTGAAGAAAAACAGTTGCTTCATTTTCTTCCAGTTCTGGGCCTCCCCTCTCCAGCTTCTGCTCTGCGAGCCCGGGGGGAAGTCGGGCCTGGGCGACAAGGCCAGTCGCAGCGAGGAGGAGACGAGGCAAGGGTGGGAGGGAGAGGCGCCCCCATCTGTGCGCCTCACGACGTCCTGATCCGCTGTCCGCGGCCCCCGCTTCAGAAAGGAGGCTGGCGGGGCTGCAGGAAGAGGAGAGGACCCCGGAGAGGCGGCCAGCGCCCGCCCTGCCGCCCTCCCCGCCCCCTCGGACGTCTGAGCCTCCATCACTCCCAGCTCCCTCCTCGTCCCAAGCTCGTCCTTGACGACAGGTGCACTTGGCTCCTTTTCCAGCCCCGACTCCGCTCGAAGGAGCCAGGCCAGGGGCGGGAGGGGCCGCCCCGGCGGGGGCCCCGCGGTGCCCACTGCCACCTGGCCCACGCGGACCGCGCCCACGCAGACGGAGCCGGGTCGACGAAAACCCCTGGACCCGAGTCCGCTTTTCCCCATGGGGTGGCTGTGACAAGCGCTCGGCAAGCCTCTCGATGCTCAGAATGAAAATGCTGAGAGCATCTCCAACTTTACTTCTCTCAAGGCCAGAGCTTCTGAGTTCGGATGTCTCAGCGGCACATAATTCCTCGTGCTGGTGTCTTAAGTGAGATAAAGTGGCTTCAACCTTTAATCTGTTCACTAAAACCAACTGCAAAAGTATTTAAATCTATTTCTAAAGAGACTTAAAAAAGCAAATACCTAAAAAAGAATCGAGGCCGACCCATTTTCCTGTAATAGGAAAGGTTTTCCCCTCTAGCTCTTCGGAAGCAGCACGGATAAGAACGACGGCCTTTTCTAACAAGGCCAAAGATCCTAACGCTTTATAAGTCGCAAACGGACGTATTTCGGAAATGAGCAGGTATCTGGCTGTAGTGCAAAGGCAAAACACCTAAGATGGAGCATTTTAGATGAAAAGCATCTTGGGTCAGAAGCGGGTCCTCTGAAGACTCAGCTGAGGACGTGGCCACGTGGGGAGGGTCCCGAGGACACGTGTGGCCTCGCCGGCCCTCCCTCCTCCTCCCTCATTTTATCCGAGTTGCTCCTTAGGCCCCTGACACGTGATGCTACAGGACAGGCTGTTTCAGATGACCTTGCAGGTCGAGAATAAAGAGAGCAATTGACAAAGAAGGGGGAGATGTCCAGCGCGGAGCTGCAGCTGTTTCCGAAAGGACGCGCCGGCCGCAGGGTGCGGGTGCGCTCACGCCTGGCCACATGGGCCTGCCCGCCCGCGACCGCGGACGCTCGCCAACCGCCCTGGGAGGGAAATGCAGCCGACGCCCCACGGCCCTGAGAGGAAACGGCAGTATCAGAAGCCGGCGGCCGGTTCGGGGTCACGGCTGGGAGGGACAGGGGGGCAGACATGACGACAAGCGGCCCGGCCAGAGCACGAGCACTCAGCCCCCCGGAGCGCGGGCACTCAGCCCCCTGAGCACGAGCTCTCAGCCCCCCGGAGCGCGGGCGCTCGGCCCCCCGAGCACGGGCACTCAGCCCCCCGAGCACGGGCACTCAGCCCCCCGAGCACGGGCACTCAGCCCCCCGGAGCACGGGCGCTCAGCCCCCCGAGCACGGGCACTCAGCCCCCCGAGCACGGGCACTCAGCCTCCCGAGTGCGGGCGCTCAGCCCCCCGGCCTTCGCGCTGTTCCACTTGCCTTGGCTCACTTCTCCGTTGCTTTCTCCCAGAGCAGTATAAGCCGAGGTCACTGACCTCCCCGCTGGGCTGGAGAAAAGCCGCCCCCCCTCAGGCTCCTCAGACCTTCCCATCAAAGGAGAGCAACACAGGCGAGCGGCGAGGCGGGCGGGGGCGTCTGCAGGGGGCCCGAGCAGCCTTCCATGCCCGCCCCGTCGTCCTCTGTCAGCACGAGCCACGCGCTCAGCCTGAAAGGTCGTCTCCTTCGTGGGAGAGTCAGTCACCCCTCGGTCCTCACACGGTCGTGCAAACAGGGGGCCTCCTGCCAGCTCCTTGATCAGGAAAAAACAAACAAACAAACAAAAAAACCCCAACAAGCTTCTGATTACAACACAGTTTGCGATACCATGATCTTCAGACAATATCGAATCACTTAGAAGTTCAATCCCGGACACAATCGGTTCACTGACTGCCTACTGGGCAAGGCAAACGTGCTGCGTACTACAAAGCCCGTCGTCGCGCGACAGCCGGGGGATGCTTTCCTCGCGGAGAATGCCCCTTCCGCGGGATTCTTCTACTCCCCTTTCCCACGAGGTCCACTCTTTCAGGCTGAGCACCCGAGAATCGGGAGACGCATGCGGAGCCGTAAAACTGAGAACACCTCGAGGGCTTAAAAAACCAGACGCAGAGGAAGCACTGCCTCTTCCCCGGCACACGGGGCCCCATGAAACCGGGGCAATTTACAAGCCGGCTGGAGCCACCAGAGTCTTTAGCAAGAGAGGGTAAAGCCACAGGGAAGGTGACAGCACAGTCCTCACCGGTGACACGGAGGAGGACGCTGGAGGAGACGCGGTCCACGTCACGTGTGCTGATTCCACTCCGCGAACAGCCTTCCTTGGCGGGTCTCGGCTCCCCAGTGCCACGGGCGTCTCGGGTCTGGCAACTGCAAATTCTCTCACCGCGGAGGTTTTCAGAAATAGGACTTTAAGCAGCTTGGAATCGGGGAAGATAAAACTAGACGAGCTGCTAAGAAGAACATTAAAGCTATGAGGGAAAAAAAATGTGGCTCGTGTGCAAAAAAGAGGTTTTGTTTTTTTTTAACGAAGCAAGCAGAAAGGCCGCGCAAACTTTGACGCGCGAGTCCCATTGGGTGGATGAGGAAGGGGTGGAGGGCGCGGTCCCAGCAGAGGTGGCAGCTGTCACGGTCCCAGGAAGGGCCAGAGCCACTGCGGACAGTGGCCAGGCAGGTACCACAGCGGAGGGAAGTGAGCCCGAGGAAGCAAAGCCTTCTCAGAAGTCTGCGATTTGGCAGAGAAGTGGGTAAAAAATATGACTTTCCTCAACTCTAGGAAAAGCCACAGGGCCTCGCAATGATAAGAAGGCAGCTGATGGCCGGCCACATGACCTGGGCGTGGCGAGGACCGTGGCGAACACATCACCGCCGCAGCGGCGGGTGCCAAGCACCCGCGTGCCCCTCCTCCGGGGCCACGTGGGACTGGAAACCCAGCGGGGGCAGGTTTTCTGCTCTCATTTCCTCCGAGAAGCCAGAAACCTCGATTCTTACATGCCAGCTCACAACATTTAAACGCACGCCACTGAGAGGAATTTTAAGAAGATATTCCACCACTCAGCGCTACGTGGGCCAAACAGAGTGGGCTCGCGGGTGGGGTCCGAGGGTCACTGGGCTCGCGGCTCTGCCGGGATGGACCCTGGGCAGCGTTGCAATCCCAGATGCCCTGCTCTGTGGCCTAGGGGGCGCGCTCGACTCCCCGAGGCCCGCGCCTTGACCCACAGAGACACAGGGACTAAATTCACAGTTGACACAGAGTAGAGGCGTTAAGAATATTATAAGGAATATGTTTCAAACGTTCTAAAAAAATATTCGAATGATTTTAATTTTTTATTTCAAGATAATTTGAGAAAATAAAAGGGACTTTTTTCCCCCATGTGGATGACATTTTGCCATAGATTATCTAGAACAGGGAGGTTTTGGGTTTTTTTTCTTAGTTCAATAATTATTTGAAGGCATTTTTCCTAGGCTGCCTGTAAGAAGTAGCTTCACAGGTCTCATGTATGACTATATTTATATTACCTGAAAGCTTTCCTTCCAAATGACCCCTTTATAGGGTTTAAGGAAACTAGACACATGTTAAGAGGCGGCAGCCATGATCAAAGAGAAGATGAGGTCTTAATATTACATCTATTTTCCTTTAATTAACTCTTAATTTTAGATGAAATAGGCAGAGTGGCAAAAGCATAGCTATAATTCATTGATGTGAAGTCTGTTTTCAACAGAATTTTTTTTTTATTTTGGTTCGATGGGAAATATTAATCTTCATAAGAAATTTAGTTTAGAAACGGTCAGAATCAAATAAGATACAGTAAGTAGCAAGAAGTATGCAAATTAGTCTAGAGCTTTAAAATAATCTAAGAAAGAGTAGCTCTGAGTTAAAATGGTCAGGCATTTACATGAAATTGTTCTGGGGAAATCAGGATTCTATACTCTGTATTTGCCGATTAGAAGCACATGGCGATTCTTCAGAGCGGACTCTGATCCACCCATCCCTGCTTCACACAGCCTTTCCTCCTCCTCCTCCTCCTCCTCCTCCTCCTCCTCCTCCTCCTCCTCCTCCTCCTCCTCAGAAGGAGGGGGGCTGCATGCTGCAGGACTCCGTGAAACGTGAAAGGAGGATTAACGAGACATTCTGCAGATTTAGCAAAATGAAGCTTCACCAGCCAGCTTGACTCACAGCCAACCCGGCAGACAGCGTCCTAGAAAGAAAACCAGCAGCGAAGTGACAAGCGGCCCAAACCGTCAGCTCACAAAAGCGTTAAAACCGTGAAAAGGCGCATTGTGTTCCGCGATCGAGTCCATTCCTCGAAAAACAAGAGTCCTTTCTGCACTCGGTGTGCGAGTCCAAACCAGGCTGCTGGCCACCGTGAAACCTGCTCCGGAAACAGATAGAACGTGACCCTACCCATTCCCGCACAAGAGCGTTTGTCGACGGGCAGAAATGCGGAGGATGGCGTCGAGATTTACTTTTCCCTTCATGTGCAAAGTACTTGAGACATGCGTCCGGGTCCGGGGAGTGGCAAAAGCACCCCCCCCCCAAGTCTTTCGTGCACAAAACTGAATTGTCAGCACAGCCAGGTAAATGTGAGCACACGGTCAACATTTGAAGGCTTTGAAGGTTTAGAACTACAGCAGGCATTTTGGTCAACTATGCTTCTGCGTTTTATGGTTTTTTTTAATATTCAATTTTAATTATATATATGTATTTAATAATGCATATTAAGTATGTTTTAATAATATATTTAATAATACATATGTAATTTAATAATATATATGTATTTAATCTGGCTGATTTATATGAGCTATTTAATAACAGGATTTTGCCTTATTTGATAACTATAAGATATTCTAAATCAGAATTTAGAGCTGAGAGTGTTGTAAAAAGTCGTCTAGTTCATTTCCCTATCTTCGGGAAGGATTGTATTAAAGTAGTCCAGGCCTACACGAGTAGTTTTTGTTTTTGCTGATAGAGAAGAAGGAAAAACGTATGCATATATATGAGGGTGTGCTTCTTTGCTCATGTATTAGTTACATATCAACTCCTTCCAAAAAGGATCAGGCGGGCTGAGTGATTTATAAGTTTAGGGGGAGTAAATGTAGCAATATAAGGGAAACGTGCGTTGTTACAGTAGCTCATCAGAATTGCAACTAGGTATCAATGTTACTTGTATGGTCTTTAATCCCCCAAAGTCCATTTCCCTCCAAAGGAATATAGCTCCTGGCACTCAAATAAACATTCCGTAATCATTAATTAGGATTTTTGTTACTTCTCTATTTTGTCCTATTTCAGCGGGTGAGCTGGGAATCAGGGAGGCAACTAGCACTGGGGGAGGCAGCCTAACACACTTAATTGTCGAAAGGCCTGAGGGTGGTCACAAAGTCTAGAACGCAGGGGCTACACACAACACACAGTGTGTTACTGTTACTTTGTAACACACGGTGCTGTTCTAGGCCGTGTGGTCTGTGTTCCCAGGCTTCGCCAGCTACAAACCCAGCAGTAAACGCTTCTCTGCAGCTGCAAAGCCCAGGCCCTCCCCGCTCGGCGAGGCGAGCGCGCCCTTCTTTAAACTACAGCTACAGCTTCAGTTTTCTTTTCCTCTCAAGACTGTTGCTGAAGTTCCTCTTTCGCTTACATACAAATTCAGACACAGGTGGGGGGGGCACTTTGCTTTCACAATGCGATGCCTTTGCCTTGCATGCTCTGTGCCCCCAGAGGGGGCCCTGAGCCCTCCTTGCACCATTCATGAGGGAAATGAAACTGACCACCACCACCAAGCAACACAACGTCCCCTGGGAAAACCTGCACCCAGAACTTCGCGCCTGCGGACAGCCAGCCCCGACCGGGGCGATGGAAGCCGACGGCTGCTGACGAACACCCCGGGAAGGGGTGTCCATCCGGTGTGCCGTGATCACCAGACGCTCGCTCCCTGACAGTCGTGGTGTAGTATGGAAACCAAACGGCCTGCCTGTCCCCTGCCAACTCTGCGCCCCGCAACGGCCAGGCTTCCCAGGACAGGAGACACAGCCCCCGCACCCCGCCTGGCTGGGCTCACGCCTGAGACGGGCGGCTCCTGACTGCAGTCCTGTGTGGGTGCTGGCTGTATCCTGGGGGTCTGCCCTGCAGCGCAGGGGGCCGACAGAGGCTCGGGAGTGCGGGACAGCGGGTCCCTGCTCCCCGAGAACCTTTTCTTGCTCTTTTTTGATGCTTTTCCTCTCTACATATTCCCTACAGAGTCACGTGTTATAAGCTACATTGTGTTTCCCCAAAAGTCATACACCGAAGCCCTAACCCCAGGACTTCCAAAAGAGACCGTACTTGGAGACAGAGCCTTTAAGGAGGTGATTAAGGGAACATGAGGTCGTCCGGGAGGAGCCGAAGTGGCAGGGTCCTTCTGTAAGGCGCTTAGGACGCACGGAGAGCCCCAGGGACACACGTGCGCAGAGGGGTGGCACCTGAAGGGGCATGAGAGGATGGCCACCGTGCGCCAGGGAGGGAGGCCTCGGGGGCGCTCAGCCTGGCGGCGCGGGGGCCACAGCCTCCCTGCGCCCGGAGCTGTGGGGAAGCCAGGCTCGGCGTCAGGGCCACCGGTCTGCAGTGCGGACCCCCTCGCGACGGACACGGGGGGCTCCCCGGAGACAGGGCCCACCCGAAGCCCACCACAGCGTCGAGGCTCCCAGGCGAAGACACCGGACGCCCCAGCAGCCTCAGGACGGGGCTGGCAGCTCCCCGACCCCTTCAGCGGGGGGCAGGCTGGCGACCGATTTAAGCAAACGTGTTCCCGAGCCGGAGGTAAGCGAGATTTCCAGCCACCAGGGAGCTGTTCACTCGCAAACCCCGCCTCCTCCTCAGCCATCCTCACGACTCGCGGTTCGAGAGGCGCTTAAGAAACAAATGACTCACGGCCACGGGAAGCATCACCATTTTCTGCGAGCCGTAACGGCGGGGCGTCTACTCGGAAAGACCCGTAAATATCAAATCTCCCCTTTGCAATATACGTTTCCTTCCTAGGACCTAAACTCCACCTTTAAGGAACAAAATTAAACTTTTCTTTCAGAAAAGAAAGGCTAGCAAAAGCACACGTTTCCGGTTCTACCCCGAGATGGGATGTTTTGCGTCTCGGATTCGAGGGAAGGATCGGGTTCATTCGTGAGCCCCGTGAAGCCGCGAAGGCTTTCTGCGCTCTGCGGGGCCACCCGCCTATCTCCGCGTGGGCAGATGCCTCGCCAGGACCGCGTGCCCCACGCCCCGTCACGCCGGGCCTGTGTCCTCGCCTCGGGGCTAGGCCAGACACACTTCTCTCACGGGGCCCGGCGAGGACTTAGTGGGACGGCTGGGCCCTGGCGTCCGGCGCACGAGGCAGGTGCAGGCTCCACCCGACGGCGTCTGGCCCCCTGGGGGCACGAGGCCGCCCGGGATCGATGCTGGGAACAGAGCCCGAGGGGAGAAGGCGTCACACCAGCGGGGCGGGTATGTGTGCCGCTTACGGAAACGCATTCACGAGCCGACGCCGAGGGCGGACGGGGGTGGGGGGGGGCCTTTTTGGTGAGGACGAAAGCGCAGTGGTGGCAGAGGGTGGGGTGCCCGCGGGCTTTCGGCTCTTTGACAACAGGAAACGTGGTAACCAGAAAAGTCCGCACGCTCAGGAAGACGCCCGGCAGGCGCGCAGCTGCAGAAGGAAGACGGGAGGGCTCAGCTCTGCCGCGCTGGGGCGGCGGGCAGAACGAGGGGCTGCGGGGGGCGGCGGCGGCGGCGGGGAAGGTGGGTGTGCGCCCCGCGGCCAAGTCTGAGGCAACGCCTCGGCGCTCCGTCAGGTCTGATGGGAAGGTGTGAGGGACGAGTGTGGCCACAGCTCGGCCGTCTGAAGTGCGTATGTGGCAGAGATGGACTGGCGGGAGCCGGCAAGGGACAGAGCCACCATGTGACATGAGACACCCCGGGACATGGCGGGACAGGCTCGCAAACCTGTCCCCACCGTTCCGAAACGGAGTTTCCTTCGTGACTTCGCTAGCGGATGAGTTTGCCCCGAAAACTGACTTGAACTGACGCGAGGTTATTTGGTCTTTTTCTGTCCAACGAAAGGTGCGTGACTGTTCGGCCCTCGTGCTACGGAAAGCACGGGGTTCCCTGGACCCCACGGGACGGCGCCTGACGAGCAGTGAACACGCTGCTCTTCTTTTCGGAAGCCGGATTCGGAAACACATTTGGCCCCCGTGTTTGCCGAAGGGATCGCTGAGCTGAACGCGACCCCCCGGCAGGTGGCTTCTCTGGATTCGACCCTTGCACGGCCCCCCGAACATGCTGGCTTCTCCCTTTTTACATCTCGGCTCCTTCGTCGCAGAGTGCCGACGACTAAGTTTACCCAAAGCGGCACCGCGGCTACTATGAACAATATAAACGTTAACACAGGAGGTTTTATGGCATGTAAGTTACACCTCGATGGAGAGGTGAAAAAACTAATCCCCTAAATTTCTAAAATGACACTTTACATGTCAACACCGCCTCTTTTTCCCTGACGTCTCTAATTAATACCAGTTGAAACAGGGTGGGGTGGGGGCCAAGAAATGAGACCTATGAACGATTATTAAGAGAAAATGAGAAATTTCACCCACAAATGACTCCTTTTTACATCTAGAAAGAGACCGGTTTCCCCCAGATAGTCCCCTATGTTCAGCGAGTGAAATCTAAATTATCTCTATCTTAACATGTCCCGCAGGCCTGATCGTAGGATGCACCGCACCAAACAGCGGCAGAGAGGGTGGGGACCCCGGAAACCGGGACGATGTCGCAGTCCTCGCGGGGTCTTTGGGGACCTAGCGGGTGTGCGACAAACGATTCTGCCGAACGAAGTGACCCACTTCGCTAGAACTGCAGGTCGCGATTCCACTTGCCTGAACACCCCGACGCGAGTTAGACAGACGTCCCCTCGCTGTGGGGTTGGGGCTTCTCAGCCTCGCCACCGCTGACCCTTTGGGGCGGACTCGTCCCTCGGAGGCTGTCTGAGCATGCCGGAATGCGTGACGGTCCACCCGCCCGCCAGATGCCAGCCGTACCCCTCCTCAGCTGCGCGGCCACCAAAACCGTCTTTGGAGGCAGCCTAACGGCCCTGGCGGTGCGAAGTCGACCCCGGTTGGGAGCGGCCGCTCGGAGCGGGCTGTGAGACAGACGGGAGCCGACCGAGGCGTCCACATGTCAACAAGGCCTTTCGTGCCCTCACAGCCTGCAGCTAGCGAGGACGTGGAGAAAGAAGATGCCCGCAGCCGCCCGGCCACGACTCTGACCACAGGCCGCGGCATGTCGCAGGGAGAAGAAAAGGAGGGGAATCGTTTTTATTCTCCTTGTAACTACGGAGATGCAGAAGGCTTGTCCTCACCCGAGGCCGACAGTTGTCAGGGTATGTGGGACCCCGCACACACACACGAGACGGGCCCAATGCCAGGTGGCCTGTGGCCGCAGAATAGCATAAAGGAAGTGTGTGTGCCGCCGGCACGGGGCCGTTTGTCAGGATTCGCATCTAGGAGAACAATCCTGAAAACGCTATTGAATATTTATTAACAGAAAAGATCTATAATAATTCAGTTCTAGACGTGCCACTATTAGCAAATAACTCAGCCGGCTGGAAAGGTTAAGGACCGTGGTGGCAGAAACCATTCAATTAAGTATAAGTTTAACACGCCAGTGTTTTATTTTTCTTAGCGACTACAGCGTTTAGCGATCCTGTTCCAAATGTCTCCGCACTAAGCCCGAAAAGCCGTCACCCGGGTCGCACGCTTTTAATGAGACTCCACATCTTTAATTCCAATTCTACTTTGGTGACAGTGAGCAAAGTTCAAGAGGTCCATTCTGGAAAGAATAATTATTACGGAAGAAAGCAAAGAAAAAAATATCCTTCCCACTATCTCGATACGTTTAAATATTTATCAAGAGTCATAAGGCTTCATTCCAAAGCATCTTCATTTTCTATTCAGGAAAACAAAGGAGTAAACTTCTAAATGCAGCGCCGACAACTTGGGCACCGTCACAAGTGACACCTTCCTTGTTTCCAACCGTTTCTATGTTTCTTATTAATCTGTTACAAGAAAAAGCCACAGTAGACAGCTGCATGTCACTTCCTGACGTGTGGACAGGAAGCACATCTTTCCAGATGCTGTTTGTAAAAATATTTACATTTTCCTCTGTGTGCCTATTCAGCAGACAGAAGCAGGCTTAGAACTCTGAAATAATAGGTGTGTAAATCTACTCGGAGAAAGAACATACACAATCCCAAAGCCCTCCAGTCAATCGGGCCCTCGCTGTACACATAATTATGGTATTCAAATTAGATGACTAATTTAGGCATGTTCCACCATGTCAAGTATATATACCATAAAGACGTCTGAATCAAATTCAGTAGGAAGAAAAAAGAGGCAAAGACGATTTAATTACTCTTTTCTAGAAAATGAAAACTCCCAGTATATAGTATTAAAATACACACTCAAGGAGAGGTTGGTAGGTAAGGCAGCTTAACTGTTCATCTTGGTAGTGAGTAACAAATACAGTAGGGTCAACTCGCCTCAACAGAAGACCAGCTCTGAGCCCTGGATGATCACATTTGCATTTGGGCAAAATCGGCACACACGAGGCAGGAAATGACCAAGTTATTTTCATTTTACTTCATTTGAGTTTCCTTACCTATTAGTATTATAAATATGAAATGCAGTAATAAAATACCACACTGCTTTATATTGTTACTTAAATGTTCATATGCCTATATTATGATCTCCCAGCTACAGTGGCTGTGGCTACCATCATCTACCGTGTGTAATAAGAATTCCTAGAACTAGGATAGCTGCCTAATGGCCGTAGAAAACTTTAAAAAATGTACAAGCGTATGGTTATTTTTAAAAATCAGTGCTAATAACAACAGATCAACCCACCGGATGCCACCAAGGCATAAGCCCTTTTGGAGTCAATTTTTCCCGCTCCAGCTAAAACGTAAAATTGGCATCACGAGGCTAGAAATTGAGATTTGAGGATAAGCGCTGGTACCAGCATTTTGCTACTTGCTAGAAACTAATTTCATTTGGAAACTGCCACGTAGCAAGGCTCATAGGTCTTTTTGTGTGTGTGTGAAATAAATAAAATACAAAACCTAATAAACAAAAGATACATTTAAAATAAATGTATCATCATATACTTTTCAGTCATAAAGTTTCATGATTCTAGTGCTACTGTATACGAATAGCTAATATCTGCTTTACCAGTAGCAACGGTAAGAAAATCGCAATTATAGAATACAAGTTGTAACACTAAAATAAACCCTTTTGATTTATCCCGCATCATTTTACACTGCTTAAGAAAAAGATAAATGCTTTAATTCGTTGGCATTAAATGGTAACGTGATAGCTGCTTTGGCAAGATAAAGCAAGCCACGCCACTTAATGTATTTGGAGGACTCAAGAATGACGTCATAAAAGGAAAACCATAGTTTATACTTAACCTGACTGATTTGTATTTCATATACATGACACATATGTGTACACACAGAACACTTCTCACACATGACAGCCATTGCGACAAATAAAAACTTCCATTGTAGTACAAATAGCAAGTTTAACGATGATAATTTCGCAGTTTAATATAGTGAATCCTTTTATTTTATGACTCAGAGCTTTTAAGGTTTAAAGGTTTCAAGGTAATGAAAGAAAAAGACGTTCATTTGCGACAACGATTTTCCCAAAGTCTGACTTAATCACGTACATTTGCATAAATAACCTGGTTCATCAAATATAGAGACTGTAGCCAATACGGTTTCTACTGCTGGTGCTTTGGGCAGGCTGATGATAATCATCATCATCATCATCATCATCATCATCTCAAATGTTCCACCTGTAAGCTTTCTTTAGTAGCTGTCCACGAAGACACAGACGGCACGAGGGCACGGTGAGCGCCCAGAATGCGGCATCAGAACGCCTCGCTGTGGGTCCTGGGCGATCTGTCGTTTACTGGCTGCACCATCTGAACCCCGTGTGTCAGTTCTGACATCTCTACGATGGGGGTTCCTTCTGCCTTCGGGTCCAAAGGAAAGACCAGAATGGCCCAGGACGGAAATGCTCGCTGCGAACCAAAAGACGCGGTCACGACTGCGACACCACCAAACCCCCCCGTTCGCCTACGACGCAGCGAGGCCTCTTCATAAGACGAGTGAAAATCACAGGAAACTGTCCTCGGTCTGTCCCAAATAAATCAATGAGCCGGAAGGCTCATCTATACCTGCAAAAGGATCGGTTCGAAGGTCCGAACCCTCTGGCCGCGGGGCGAGCTGAGTTTCTGCAAACGGTCAGACAGCGAGCCGTTGGTCACTTTCCCTTCGGGCATGCTCAGTCACGGGCACAACGAGACAGGCCTGCTTTGGAGAACCAAGCGCTTCGTGCCCACGAAAGGGGGTCTTCCCGGTTTCCCAAGCGCGCGTGGCCTGCTGTCCACGGAGGAGGAAAATGAATGGCAAAGGGAGACGAGAAGTGGCCTTTCCGGGAGCCAGGGGCACGGGTTCCTCGTGGTTTTGCCGCGCACTTCTCTCCTTCCCCCTCAGGCCCGCCCCCCCTCCACGTGGTAGGTCTTCCTGTTCGCTGGCAGGCACTGAAAGCCGCATGAGACGCAGCCGTCACCGGCCGGAGACAAGCAGGCGAGCGTCAGACCTGCCCCTGGCTCCGTCCCGTCGAGCCTCTCGCTCCGCTCTGCCTCTGGCTTCCCCACTGAGTGTCCGGGGCCTTGTCACAAACGTCTCTCACGCCGTCTCCTCCGCCTCCGCCTCTGCCGGCCACCCAGGCCTCAGCGCCGTCTGTTTGTTTTGTTTTTTTAATTCCACACGCCCTCCCGGGCAGACCACAATCTGAACCACACCTTCCAACTGCGAACCTGTATTTCCAGCTCCGCCTCCGCCCCGAGTCCCAGAACCACTGGCAGGTGCCGGCTGAACCCCGAGGCCTGGGCGTGGCCCTGTGCCTCGCGGCACAAGAGCCCAGAAGCGCGTTCACCGTGCCCTGCAAACGTGCCGGCCTCTGTGTCACTGTCATGACCGACGGCCCCTCTGTCCGTCCAGTTACTCAAGCCCCGGGAGTCGCCCTGAAAGCCACTGCCTCCCGCTGCCCCCCTCCTCCTACGCCCACTCTTTTCGGTCCGAGTTCAGACCCTAAGCCCACACTGGGACGCAGCGGCTCCTTCTCAGGCATCTCTGTTCTGCCCCCCCCCCACCGCACCCCCGACCCCATCCATTCCCTACGGAACACCCAGGCATCCTTCTAGAAGAACAACCGAACAGGCCCCTGCGCCCCGTCCTGAAGTGGCCGCAGCCCCTGCTCTCCACGGCCACCTCGGCCATGCCCGCGACGTGCTCCAGTCACCTGGACCGACGGCCGCCCCTCCCGCACCATCGCGGCTCCCCGTCTGCTCGACCCGGCCCCTCTGGCCTGGCCCCGTCACCAGCGGCCGCCCGCTCGGCTCACGGTCCAGACCCGGCTCCGGCCCCGCTTCCCCAGGGAGAGTTGCCCCGCAGGGCCCGGCATCTTTCATGCACGGGTCCCGACGGCCACTCAGCATCGTCCCCTCCCGAGACCGAGACTCCCGCAGCCCCTGGGCGTGTGGGGCAGGGAGGGGGCGCCATGCAACAACCCGCGTGTGGGGCGTCGGCCGGCGCGCCCACTAACTCGGCCTCCGGCACCGCGAGCTGCCGGCCATCAGCGGCGAGTGAGCGGGAGGTTTGCGGTGATCGCGAAGGTGTCAGGGGCAAAAATAACAAGGCGGCTCTGGACGCAATTCTCGAGTGCCGAGCGCAGAGCGGCGTCTGTGTGCGGCTAGGTACAGACTGGCTTTTTTTAAAAAAAAAATAAAAGCCATTGTCGTCTCGTGTGCTTTTATTGCCTCTGACTTATAACATGAGCCCCTCGAACGTAAAGTTTCCCAGGGGTGCCGGTGAGGGTGAAGGGTTGGAGTCGGCAGAAGCGGCGCCAACAGCCGTGACAGTCACTCGGTGAGACCGGGGGGCCTGAGCCTTCTCTGGGCCCCCTGCGTCCTCAGGGAACCCGGGGTCCCCGAAAGACTAAAATGACAGGAGACAGCAGTGGCCACCGAGCCAGACCTGTCGCTACTCTGGGAAAATCCATCGAAGCTGATCACCTGCAAATGCAATGCACGGCACGGTTCGGAGGCACCGGGTCCTGCGAAAAGCTACTGCTGACCTGCTCAAGAATCACTGTTTTTGGTCTAAAACTTGCCTATTCCATAAGGTTCATACGGTTTCAAACGCTGTGCACTTTTTAAGGAAAGGCCCCCGGTAAGGTCAAATTTCCCTGTCCTCTGCAACAAAGTTGACGTTTAGAAAACCGACTTTTGGATAAGTTTTTAGTTCTTCAGTAGTTTGAAAACTGCACAGCCCCAAAAAACCGAGGCGGGGAGTGAGCGAGGCAACAAGACACGCTGGAAGATCGTACCAACCAAACGACAGCTCGACCCCCAGGGATGTGAGGAGCGTTCTGAACGAATGTCGCTCCCGTGTGAAATCAAGCAGACACAGAGGAGGCGGAGCTCGGCACGAGGGCTTTGAAAACGTTGCAAGCCGGTTTGAAATCCTGCCTTCGACGGCAGTCGGAGAAGGACTTGGCGCGGTCTTTCTGCTCGGCGATGGCACGCTGGAACCTTCCTCGTTGGACGTGCGTGCTCGTCCACTCAGAAACCCCTAGTCTCGTGAATGACACACAACGCCACTGCGGCATGTCCCTTACTGACGCTTTTTTTTAACTTTTTGTTGTTGTTGTTTTAATCGCCTGAGAAAATCTCGGGCTTCTGCATTTTCTTCGCGGCGGATGGCGCAAGCGCCGGCCCCTGAACGCAGATAAGCGCGGACGTGCTCTCCGGCGCGGCCCGTTATCACTCGGAGGCTTTCCACTTCCCGTGTCACAACGGCGAGTGTGGTTTTCGTGTCCGAGCTCGTCGCACGGACTGAGCTCACGAACACACGGGGAGGACATGCCAGCCGTGGGCCACGGGCGAGGGGCCGGGCACGCACCTCCCCACAGTCCCTCCGGCCCTACCCAGCGCCATGGCGGGGACCGTGTGGGGCAGTCGGGGGTTATTTCGAGAAGCATAACACAGGGCGCCTACGCAACGTGGTTTAACCATCGTGAAGCCTCCAAACTTGGAGGCCGTAGGCGCCCCATCAGAGAGCTCAGCAGCACCTCGTCTCCGAAACGCACTAGGGTGACCTCGGACACATGCCCTCGCCTTTCTGGGCCTCAGTGTCCACTTCTGCAAAAGAGGATAATAAAGTGATACCACATAAGGTCACCGGGAGAGTTAAAACACACAGGGTTTGGAGTTCCACGCATGGCCACCTGCGTGTGGTGAGTCCTCTAGGTCACTGATTCGTCCCTACTCTTACCCAGGAGGCGTCGCAGCAAGGGCCAGCAACGCGGCAGATAAGTCACGCTCAGAGCTGTCTTCCTCCCACACCCGCCCCGTGCTCTCGAACTCAGCAACTGTCCCAGCCTTGAGGGATGGTCTCTGCCATGTTGCATACGAACTGCTTGCTTGTATAACCAGGAACCTTTATACTCCCCCAACGCATGGCTCCCAGATGTATGAGGCGAGAGCTCTAGAAATACGATCGGCGCCCGACGCCTCGATCCCCAAGTGGAGGTCATTCAAAATAGTAGATGACTGGGGACAGTAAACCATCCTCATTCACGCATGCCCATATTAGAAGCGGCTTGCACTTCTTGCCCATGTGGATGGCAAGAGAAAGCTGGGCGTCGGGGGAAAGTTATTCGAAGATTTGGAAGTGGCCTTAGATTAAACCAATAAATAGACAACACAACACAGACAGGAACGAAAACAGAATTGTATGTAAACTCTGAAGAATTAGTTAAAAGTATATTATGGACAAGCTCAAGTCACAGAAGTGATCGGGGAAGATTTTACTATAGAATAATCCAGAGCAGAGGACAGAGGAGCATTTGGAACCTAAGTCGCGATTCAGCAAAAGGGAACATCTGTCCTCTGAAAAGGAGGGCTTGCCTGAAGCAGACAGCATTTCAGAGAGCTGTGGAAGCCGCGTGGTGGCGAGGGCTCTTTCTGGCACACGGCGTCTGTGCCGTTTGATCGCCGGGCGCATGGCGGCCGCCTCCTAAGAGCTCGCTCCCAGAGAGGTTTCACTTTATTTTATTTTTAACTGAGATATAACTGACACACGCCATTACATGAATTTCAGGTGTACGACATAATGAATCAATATCTATGTATACTGAGAAATAATCACCACAATGAGTCATCACTATATGTAGTTAGGATTTTTTTTTCTTGTGGCGAAAACTTTCAAGGTCTACTGTCTTAGCAACTTTCAAATATGCAACACAGTATTAACTACAGTCATCACGCTGTACAGAGGGCTTTGATTTAAAAAAAAAAAAAGAAGAAAGAAAGCCACCTTAGAGCATCTGTCTTGAAGTCCTTTCTGTGGTGGGGCGCATTAGCTAAGAGGTTTAATTCAATATGAAGTCGGTCTGTGAGCAGTCTGTTGCCTGTGTGCCTTATGCAGCAATAAGATTTTAATATCTAGAAAAGAGAGTCAATATTTACCAAGGGCCAGAACACTGTGCAATCGGCGTGATCGCCTGAGGAAGCCCCAGGAAAACTGTGGCCTCTCAGCCATTCCCAGCCTCCGGTGGCCAGGCGAGACACCCAGCAGGCTGTGGACCGGGTTCGCACACAGCGCCGCCCCTCACCGCACGGGCTCGGGGGCCACCGGAGGCGCGCCCATCGGAGGCGAGGCACAAATCCCCGCTGCGCCCGGGCGTTCCCCAGCTGCGACTGCAGCCAGGCCGAGGGCCGGCAGGGTGCTGCTCGTGCGCGGTTCCGGCCGCCGCGGTGGTTTTGGCTGCGGGGACCACAGCCCCGTCTGCAGGCAGGAAACAGCTGGGCGTGCCACCCGCCCACATGGGCCCTAACAGCGAGCCGATTTTTTTTTTTTTCTTGACTCACTGAATATATGAATAAGGAAGTAGAAGGCAACAGAGTTCACATCGAGCTGCAGGAGAGCACTCACTTCACCTGCGGGCACCTGACGCCGCGCCGGGGCGGGGAGCTACTTACTCAACAGTCACGACGTCCCTGACACCAGCTCCGCACCCCACAGACCGGGGTCGCGAGGGCTGCCGAGCACTGGGCACCCTTTCCTGCGTGACTTAAACGGCCTCACCTGTAACCCGAGGATGATAATGCGCCTACTGCATTAGGAAATTACGAGGATGAACAGAGAAGAGGTGGAGAACGCGCTGGCGAGCTCAGGCAGCAGGGCCGAGGACAGGCCCGCAGCAGTCCGCCGCGGTTAAGAGCCCAACGCTGATTTCTACTTTCTGGGCTTCCATTTCCTCCTCTCCACAGTGGACACAGAGCCACCCGCCCTGGCGGGGAGTCGCTGGAACAGGGGTCAAACGCCAGCCGGCGTCTGCATCACTGGGAGACCTCAATAAATGCGTGCACCCTCTCCCTTATCTGACGTGTGAACTGCTTCCTTGGCCATCGTCAGTGGTCATTCCCTGCTGTCCACGGGGCCCGGAGACGCATTTCATTCCCTCACAATGAGCACCGTACCCGGCATGATGCGCCGGGCCCGGTTCCACAGACTCGCATCGAAGGACGCGTTTAACCCTCAGCATGACCCGATGACGGGGTGCTCCTGTCACCCCGCCTCACAGGCGGGGACCCTGAGGCGCAGCTTAGGGGACCTGCCCAGATTCGGACGGTACCTGGCAGCCAGCCCAGGTCTGTCCTCCTATGCCAAAACGACCATGCTTTAGGGGAGTGGGGGGGACCTGTTTGAGATGCCTGGATGGAACCTCTTAGCGCTAAAACATGGCCAGCTGCTCTCACCAAGGGCCATGTGTTGACTGGACTCACGTCTCAACTTTGGAAACGACATTTTGCATATTTTCTTATAATTCTTAAAAAAAAAACTATGATAGGTTTTTAAACGAGGTGCCCATAACTAGTTCATCTTGTTCTATACACAGGGCTACCATAAATAAATGTGCTTCTTTCTCTAAAGATTGCCTAAATAAATCTTACGCTAAAATATACCCTCTGAGTTTTGGGTTAAACAATGATTACGAGTCCAGATTTAAAAAAAAAGAAAGAAAGAAATGCATTCGGGCAGTCTTAATGTTATCAGTTTAGTTAAACTGATGATTTCTGTAGCAAAGAATCTGAATATTCTCCCCATTTCTAACATTCACTGTCTTAGTTACCAAGTGCTATGTGGTATTGCAACGTATTCCTTTTACAAATTTAATCAACTCAAATACTAACCATCAACAGTGATAATCTAATGCTCTGTTTAAAAGGAATCTCTAGGGGGGAAATGAGAAAGAAAGGTTAAAAAATTCTGTCCTTCAAAGCAGACCAGACAGCTACCTATAAATCATGCTCTTTGTTTATTAAGATAATTAAGCCCATCAGTACATTTAACTTTCAGACTCAACAATTGTCTGGCATGAACAATTCCCACTTTTGCTAAGACAAAGGGGATGTGTTCAAAGAGGGAGCTTCTGCGAGCTCTCTGCACAATGCGCTCTATTTTAAAACATGATTTATGAGTCTAATTCCTGGAGCTGCCTTGACAAATACACTGGGTTTTTCCTTGCATGCTCCCCGTTACAAGACACTCGGATGCGAGGAGCGCGCTCTGCCTCAGACTACAGGCCGCTCTAACATGTCCGCATTTTCATTAAATGTTGCTCGGGCGGGACCTTCGACAAACGGGCCGGGGAGCCGCAGCTGCCGGCCCTGCACACGGAGCCGCTCGGCGGGCGCGAGGCTTACGTAAGAGGCGCAGGCCGCCGGACGGGGCGAAACTCAAGTGCAATCTGTATCCTATTTCCCTGAGAGCGGCCCGCGTTCTTAGGGTGCACGGAGTCGCGCAGACGGGGCGGCGCTCTCCTTCCATTTGCCTTATAGCACGAAACGCTGGGATGGCATATCGGTTGTTGTTGTTGTTGTTGTTATTATTATTATTATTATTATTATTATTATTATTTACGCTACAGGGCTGGGCTCCAATCACAGAAACGCGGGCAACTTCTGCCCGGGGGATGAATAACCCGGCGGGGTGCGCGGGAGCCTGGGGGCCTGGCTCGGCTCCCAGCCACAAAGATCTGTCGCATCCAGGAATGTCGCAGGAGTCACCCCACCCCTGAGGACTTAGAAGACAGCTGAGGAGACCCTGCGCGCACCCGCTGCCGCCTCCCGCCGCGCGACGCACCCCCCGAGCCCAGAAGCCGGGGATGCGCCCCGCGGGCGACGTGCCCTCGGCGCACCTGCGTTCCCCCCGCCAGGTCCACCTGGCGCGTTCGCCCGGGGCTGGAGCCAGCCTCGCCCCGCGTGCCGTGCCCGCCTCCTGCACCCCGACCTCCCCGGCTGGTGCCCCGCTAACCAGAGGTGCCGCCCCCCGCTCCCCACCGCGTGAAGATGGTAAAAACCCACCTCCCCTTCGCAGGGCTCCCTCCAACTTCAGAAACTGCAGTCAACTCGCCGGGACGCGGGAGACACGGCGCCTTCGCGGGGAGCGCGCTCCGCCGAGCGCAGCCGGTGGCCCCGCGCTGCCCGGGGCCGCCCGGCTCCAGCCGCCTCGGCGCGGCCGAGCGCGAGGTGGCGCACCGGCCAGGGCGCGCGGCGGCGACGGCGGCGGAGGCTGCGCCGGGCCGCGCCGCCCGGGGACGGCGCCGCCGCGGACCCCGGGGACCCCGGAGAGCGCGCTCGGAGCGCCTGGCGCGCGCGCCCCGCGCCGCGGGACCCGCGGCTGCCCGGGGGTGGCGGCCCCAGGGGCCCGCGCGCTGCTGCCCGCACGGCCGCCGCCGGCGCTCGCGCTCGCGCTCGGTCCCGTCGCGCGCGGGCGAGGAGCGCGCGGGCGCCGCAGTCCGCACCGGCCGCCGCGCCGCGGAGAGTGACAGCGCCGGGGAGGAGCGGCCGGCGGCGCGGGGCGCCAGTGCGCATGGGCCCGGCGGCGGCCGCGCGTCACCCGGCGGGGCGGCGCGATCCGGGAACGGGGCGGGGGCTCCGGGCGCCCCGCGCGCCCCGCGCGCCCCGCCCGCGCGCCACCGGGCGCCGGAAGCCTCCCGCCTCCGATTTGGTGAGCCCGAGGCTGAGGGGCTGAACTCGTTGGTCCCCGGAGTCCCTGTCCCTTAAAAACCACTGTTTACTCTGAGCGGTGCTTAGGGCCTGGGCGAGCCCACCAAAGCCAAGTGAATGGAGGTGATAGCGTGACCATAAAGGCCTAGCTAGACTTTAGTGCTCAACGGTCCTCTGTCTTGGCTGCACATTAAAATGACCTGGGAGGCTTGTGCGAGCCCTTTGCCCTGGCCGCACCCCATGACACTGAGGTGGGGCCCAGGTGTCAGCCTTAAGGTGCCCCAGGTGGTTAACAGCCCCGCAGCTGAACCTTTGACGCGTGACAGCATCTTCTGGCCTTTGACGAACCTGCAGGTTCTTTCTGATTCAGCAGGTCGGGGTGTAGGGGCGGAGCCTCATGTCTAACGATCTCTCAGATGACCCCAGCGCTGCGGTCCGCCCAGGCCTTGCCTCGCAAAGTGTGCTCTAGAGCCTGGAGCAGAGCTCCTGGATGCCGGGTGAGCTGAGAATCACCCTAGTGGCTCTTCAGAAATGCAGAGCTGGTGCCCAGGCCCCACCCACTGGGGCTGCGGTTCAGACCCGGGCACAGGTGAGACTCTGGAATACCCATGGAGGGGGGTCTGACGTGGGCGTCGTCAAGACCAGGCTGCAGGGCATCAGCCCAGTCACCTGGAGCTGGGAATAGACTTGGCCAGGAAGGACCTCCGAGCCGGATCTAGAACACGGGACATTTGACCAAGTCCAAGGCCTGGCGCTTTATCTGGCTTGTCAAAATCTCCTGCAACTCTTCTGCATTACTTTGCTTCATAGGAAAATATCCAAGTTACATTAAACATACATATATATTCCTTACACATATCATTAAAGGAGGCTTAAAGCTGCCGGGGGAGGAAGGCTCAATCGGAGTGGAGGGCGGAGTGGGGGTGTTAGCCCGTTCACAGTGCCTTGTGGAGGGCGGGGTGTGGGGGGCAAACGAAGCCGGGCTTCCACCCAGGGCCTGAGGAGTCTCCTTGGAGGAGATGTAGGGACCAGGCTGGGTCTCCTCTTGGTAGCACAGAGTGAAACTCGGGTGTCCGAGAGCTTACGAAGGTCGGGCACATCGCGCCCATGACCTCACTGAAATCGCGCAGCAGTCTTGAAAATTGGACAAAAAAGACACATCCGTTTCGCGGATTAAGAAAGGATGCTCTGGACATCGGTTAACTTGCACAGACAGTGGCATGCGAAAGTGAGCACAGATCCGGATGTCGGATGCGGCTTCTGTAACGAGGGAAGACAGTGGCTGAGATCTCACAGAGAAAATGGTTTCTGTGCCTACCGCTCCCATCCTTGAAAGGTTGCGCCTAAATATCGAGGGGAAAAGGCTTCGATTTTTATCGGGAGGAAATGCGTTTTGTGCCTTCACCCCGGTTCTGCAGCTCCGTGAATCCGGACACAAGATGTCATTCTAAGAGCACCCCCGTCCTGATGCAGGCTTCCCCGAGGGGCTCAGAGGGCAGCGCTCAGGGTTTTCGGTGTCAGGATTGACCACCATTTCCATCTGACCCAGGCCCAAAGAAGCTCAAGGATGTAGACAAAAATCCAGCCGGACCCAGTATCAAGCCTCCACTCCCCTCCCCCAGTCTTCTCTCCCCACGTGACATACCGAAGACTGTTTTTCAGACCAAGATTAGACATCAGGAAATGGGAACCAAGTGCATTTCAAAGTCACTCCTTGATGCAGAACCAGAATGTCAAGCACGAGTCTTGTGCTCGTGGTAAACGCTGTGGACCATATCTACAGTCCAGGCAAGGTTCGGGGAGAGAGTGTGGGTAACAGATGCAGGCTCCCAATGAAGAGGTCCGCCTGGGGACACGTTCCTGCCCCCTGTGTCCCGCCCGCCTTTATCTTGATGTCCCACGTCACACATTAGAGCTGCTCTTCCGTGTGATTATGAAATAAAAATAAACAAACGAATGAACGCCTAACTAAAAGAGAATCCCTTGTAGAGGAGGGAGCTGGTCATGGACTTGTGTTAGTTCAGTTTTTAATATGAAAATATTTTTTTAAAAAACAAAGGTAGTATGACAGTCACATTAGGACTTTCAGGAGAAGAAACCATCCTGTTTTCTTAAGTGTTAGGAACTCCAATGAAAAAATTTATCTGTATTGGATGCGGATCCATTTGCTTATTGATTTTAGGAGATCCAGGGTTGAATTACATAAAAAGTTAATTAGTACGTCTCACTGCCATTGTATTTTGAGCCACTGTTATTGGAATTAAGCACAGGAAATGTTGGAATTAAGCACATGAAATGTGTAATATTGCATTCATATTCACTGTGTCAATATTGACTGCGTCCGAGTTAGAATTTGTTTCTCCTTAGCTGCTCTCATCGTCTGGCAAGAATGGCTGAGGCATTTGTTTTTTTTTCTGAGGTCTGTATTCCTCATGGGTCAGAAAAACCAGCTCTTTGGCTGAGTTCTTCATTCGATGCCTCTGAAAGACCTGAGTGAGGGTTTCCATTGTACAGACGCTAGCGAGTCCATTGAACCTATCTATTCTCTGCTCATCCCGGAAGCTGTAAATAGAACAGATTTTTTTTTATTAGACTCTCTCTGCTGAGAATCACAGGCTTCTCACTGAGCTCAGAAGTTTCGGCCCCGAATTCCCCATATTTGTTCATTACATTTCACTCAGAGGGATTCTCTGACGTGCAAATCTTTTACCCTCTGCCCATATCACAGTTATAGTCCGAGGCGACTGGCGAGTCTGGGACAAGTGGGAACGTAGCATTAGATTTCACTAGGGAAAAAGGGAAGCTTGCCTTAAAAATTAGGTCAGGTCATGCCTGGTTTTCGGACATGGTTGCTTAGGACGTTTGCCTTGTTTGAGCACGTGCAGCTGCTAGGAACTTAACTGGAAACCATAACCGGACCCATGGCAGGATGTGGGGGGCACGGGAAAGGGGGTGGGGGGAATAGCATGCTGTCTTGTCCCTGGGAAAACTTTTGAAAATGATTAGAAAGCCCAGTTCCTCTCGCCTTCACGCAGGACACTCATGAAGTGCCTGGATTTCAAATGTTCACGTCTAAATTGTTTGTTCTGAGTAATTTGCTTAGAGCTTAGAGCAGTCAATATAATACATGACCCAGATTTTCAGGCCAGCTCCAAAATGTGTTTTCAACCTACAAATAAGCAAATATTGTCGTGACTCTGAGCCTGGAAGGAAGCAGGTGCTTGGTGAGGATTCCGGCCCAATGGTTGAGACTGGGGTCTGGGGCTGGGGAGGACGGATTTTAGGGACCAAAGGCGAAGGCTAGCTGTGGCCTTTGCTGGCTGAGGAGCAGAGGCTGGTGAAGGACGGGTATCAGCAACCTCTGAGAGGAAGCTGGGAGAGCCGAGGGCCTGGGGCCACGAAGAGAAACAGCAGTGGGACCTGTCCCTGCGGCTCAGTGCTCGCCGGTGCTTAGAGGGAGGGTCATGTGGGACTCAGTCTGTAGGAGAGAATGATCAGAGATGAATAAATAGATCACAAATCCCTTATAAATAGGTAAACGCTTAAACACTGCTACGGGAGTGTGAATTCACTTCCACTCGCTAAGAATGACCAACCCCTCCCTCCCAGCCGCGTGCGGTGGCGGGGGGGGGGGGGGGGGGGGGGGGGGGGGGGGGGGGGGCACCCACACGGCACCGCCCCCTTCGGCTCCCAGCATGCCCATCTGCCGGCCGTGATCGCATGGCCCCCCTCTCCGATCACCTACCAGGGGGCGACAGGAGCTTTACGCACACAGTAGGTGCCTAACAAACGCCAGTTGTTAGTGTAGCTTTTTCTTGTCTCCCTCCCAGAGTGGAGGTCTGCGGCCAGACGTCTCCTGCTGCCCCCGTGATCGTCGTGGGCTCAGAGTTCCCTGCAGTCTTTAAGAGAGAGCTTGCCTTTCCAGACAGAAGACTTAAAAATGACTCCAGAGCCCCTCTGGGAACGGGTCCTGAAGAAAAGGCTCTTGGGGGAGATCAAGGCAAAGCCTGTTAACGTTAATCTTTGGCCTTACACTGTACTGCAGAGGAAAAGGCAAGGGCTTAGGATTTGACACTTCCAGATCTTTCTACGGGGAGAAAGAAATTATGGTGGGAAGAGAGATCGTACTCACAACAGTGGAAACGGAGAGTTAGTTCCTCAAGGAATGTCTGTACGGATTGAAGAATGGGTACGTGCATCCCCTTCATCCTCCTGGCCTTACGCGTTCCTTTATTTTTTATTTTTAATTTATATTTATTTATGTATATTTTTTACGCCTACAGCACCTGGTCTTCCCAGGAGGTCTCCCATCCAAGTACTAACCAGGCCCGACCAGCATTCTGTTTCTGCCGAGCCCTTCCCTGCTCCCTGCAGAGAGGAATGCTCTCTTGAGAGGGACGATGGCCCGTACCAGTCAGGCCTGGTGAGAGCGAACGTTTCCAGACTCTTGGCAGCGCTTAGACCTACTGTTCCGAGCGACAGAAACTCCTGGAATTTGAGCTGTTACTGGTGCGGCTGGTGGCCAGACCCTCAGGGGGTCTCAAATATATTTTTCAGGGGGTGACTAAAAGCACAGTCCCGTTTCCTGATGGAAAAGTGGGGGGCAAGAGGGGGGGCCTTGGCGATTTCACAGCACTTCCTATAGAGAATTCCCAGAGGCGAAGGCCATAAAGCAACCCGCCGCTCCAAGATGTCTTGTAAAAACGGCAGTCGGTTTTAGAAATATTTAATCCCAGATTCCACCGGAGTACGGACACATGGTATTTCCTGTTTCTGGAAAGTCAAAGGAAAATTAAGCTCTGTTTGGAAGAGAGCGGGCAGAGCCCGGTGCTGGTAGCGACCCGCAGCCCCTCCACTCACGCGGTGGCGGTCGGGGGCCTGCAGGGCGGCTCTCAGAAGCTGTGGGAACCTAACTTCTCTTGGCGAGAAAAGAAACAAAGTGTAGAGGCCGTCTTTGTTTACATACATAAGGGGACAGCCGAGCCCAAGGGACACTGCTTCAGTTTGCAGAGCCCGTAACAGCGACTTAGGATGTTATTTATAATCCTTTGAGACATTTTTTTCGAATCGCTTATTCAAGGAATGATCAGTATCCAACCAACTACAGTGCCATTCTAGAGGGTTTCGCTTTGTTTTATATTTTAAGAAAACACTAAACAATAACATTGCGAATCTCATTATAGGCAATCTGATAGGAGTTTGCTTTGCCCATATTAATAATTAGAATTTTTTTTCTGAAAACACATGATTGGACTTTTTGGTTAAAAGAGGCCTAGCTGCACAGAGTGAGGACTGTCTTTAGCTTTTGCCATTGCCCACCCTGAATCTCCTACTGCGGTCAGATTGGTTTGTTCTTCATCGACTCATCATTACCCTTTGTACTTTCTAAATTCTGTGTTTCACAGTTATTTTATTTTATATTTTATATTTTATTTTATTGTTTTATTTTATATCTTATTTTGTTTTATTTTATTTTATATTTTATTTTATTATTTTATTTGACTCAAGGGCCCCTCTCTTATCTCTGTGCTTCTGGTACGAGCTGTACACCAAGGCCTAATTCGCGCCTCAGCACGCCCAGGAAGCGGGTCCTGCTCGTCCTCACTCCCGTCCCGGAGGGGTCTCCCCTGTGGCCTTCTTAAACACCCACTGCTCATGTCGTTCACGTGGCACGGGTCCTAAACTGTCCCCGACTCTGGCGCAGACCTTCGAACACCCTTGGGACTTCTTGAGTGACAGCAGCGTCTCGTGATGTTTGTGACGAATGCCATTGGCCCGTGCGTGAGTGTACGCTGATGCGGTGTGGAGAGGAAGCAGCCTTGCGGGTAGAAGTCGGAGCTCTCAGCCTCGCCGCCTGACCTCCGTGGAAGTCGGGGGGGCCGGAGACTAAGATCGGTCATGTGGCCAGTGGTCGAGTCGGCCACGCCTATGCGAGCCGCGGCCCGGGGGGCTTTCTGGTTGCTGAGTAGGTCTCTGTCCCGGAAGGGTGGCGCGCCTTCACCGCACAGGTCGGAAGCTCCCGCGCGCGGCCCTTTCCCAGACCTCGCCCCCTGTCCCTCCTCCCCCGGCTGGTCGTTTGTGTCCTTTCTAACAAAGCAGTAGACACGAGGAGAGAGCTTTGCCGAGTCCTCTCCGTCATGCTAGCGAATTACCAACTCTGAAGGAAGGTTGTGGGACCCTCTGAATCTGGAGCCGCGTCAGGCAGACGTGCAGGCAGCCTGGGGACCCCGCCTGCAGCTCGTGCCTGCAGCCAGGGCAGTCTCTGGGAACCTTGCCCTTTGACTTGTGGGATCTGACCCGAACTACGGCCGTTAGCATCAGGATTGAATGGAATCAATTGCAGGACATCTGGACCATGTCAACAAGGGGGCGTCAGAACGCAGTAGCGCGTAGCTCGTTTAGAGCCGCGCCGTGTTTTTAGGGCGTCTCCGTTAGACCGTCGAGTAACATCAAGCAGAATGGGCATCACGACATCAGGATGAAGAAGAGAAGAATTACGTCAGGCGATTCCATCCGTATCGGTCAAGCCGCAATGTCCACTGATGGTCGGTGAAGCAGTCGACGAATGAGAGCGCGTGCGGCCCATCTCCCCAGCTGCCCGGGGGCTGCAGGGAGCCAAGACCGCATGTTCTTCATCTCTGGATTTCAAACAATGCCCAGCGAATTGTCTTAAAAACCCCAACTGTGAACGACCTGCTCGACGGTTGCTATGTGGACGTACAAATATTTACTTGTTAATGTTAACACTCGCCTTGCATCTCATGCCTGCTTAAGTCTTGTCTCTCCGAACGTTATTTTAATACTCTTTCTTTTCCTCTCCGTATTTCACAAATGAGAAAAGCTAAGCCACCGATAAGCACCTTTGCTAGAATCTCAGACTAAGTCAGGACCGGCCCTGAAATGAACAGTCCATTTTATTTGGGTTTCCATGCCCGTTGCTTAAGTTATCACACCCTGCTTAAGTATTAAGAGCTGCTGGCTATTTCCAGTTCCAGCCATTATATAGATGATGACAGATACCGATGCAGGAATCAAGGCTCAGAATCACATTCTGTGATGTGTGATACGCTTGTCATTCATCCTAGAACTGTTCGTTTAGCCTTATGTTCATACTAGCAGTTAAACCCAACAGCTTCTCGCCGGATTACATGAGACAATCATTTATACTGATTGGGAAGGTTAGGACTCTAACTTAAAGTATACACTCTTAGAAAGGATAGGAAATGGACCTCAAGTATTGATAAAAATTGAAACAAGAAACATTAAAGAAAAAAAAGAAACCTCAAGAGTATAAAAGCAATTGTATTGTTTGCCTAGCAGCTTAAAATGTAATTATCCCTCTTCAGCTGTAGCTGGTCTCAATCCTTGAGTCTTCATGTTATAAATCAATTGAAACAGTAACTTTGTGGCCAGAGGAGGCTCTGACAATGACGGAGGATACCAGTCAACCTTTGTTTCAGATGGGAGAACAGAGAGAGAAGTCTTTTGATTTTATCTGCTGTAATGTTACTCTTCAGATGCCATTACTCGCCTTTCCGACACACCAAACTTTTACTTTGTTACGAATAGAGATGCTGAAACGGCAGCAGCTGGAGTTAGGGGACAGCCGTTCCTGTGACGTCCTATTTGACAACATGCCGTCCTGTCCATTAAGGCCTTTAAATTCCCCTCAAACGTGTGGGAGGACACATCTAGGTTCGCTTAACTCAGTGCTGAGCAGGTAACAAACCCAGCGAAACTTGCGTCGATAAGCTGATGCTCAGCGCATTGTCCTGGGGGCTTTATCTGCAAACGCTGACACGGATGATTATTTTCTGGGGACTGAAGTCTAGGCAGTCCCCCTGACACTTTCTCAGAGACAAAGCAGCTGATTTCAGTGGCCATTTTTCAGTCAAGAGAAAAACCATTCCCTTCTCGAAGACCCCCGGGTAAGCAGCGACGTGCTCGTGACGCTGAGTGTGAGTTCTGTACGCGCTTCTGTACCTACCCGTGTGCCCTAGAATGGGAGCCATGTGGGCGACTGGACTTGTCAAGAGAAGACTTGGGAGTTGGCCCAATATCGGTTGTTTCAACAGTATTTAATTCCAGGAGAGGCTAGGTCAGTTCTCTTTTGAGATCCAGTTATAACAACTGCAAACTTTCAGAATTTCAGAGCATGTCTGAGCTAAACTAGACTTTTCTGGTCTGCTGCAGGCCAGCCTCCTGGGGCCATGGGAGAATCGATGGGGCTGGATCAGACAAAGGTGGCCTTGGCCAGAGAGTCTGTACCTGCTACAACGGGGACCCCAAAGCACTCTTCCTTTTTTGTAGGAGACAGAGCCGATAATGAGATCCAGCCCCAGCACAATGGTCAAGCTCTTTATTCCTCCACTGCCAGCCAGAATCTCAGCCACGTTGTGGATTCTCTCTCCGTCTCAAGGGTCCTTGTTTGGGAAATGGAGGAACAGGTTATCTTCGTTAATATTTAACAAGAAGGTAAATCAAGCTAATGGTTTTCAAACATTTGGCACAGTCTCTGGAATCCAGACACTGTTCACAGAACAGCCAGCAGCGCTTGCTCTGGGTCAGGTGATGTCCACACCTTTCAAGTGACTGAGTCCTATACCGGTCACAAAGACGGGGGTGGGGGTGGGGCCGGTCCTGCATTCCCATTTTGCAGGTGAAGAAACAGAGGCACACGCAGGCCAAGCAACTTGTCCGAGGTCACCCAGCGAGTAAGCGGCGGATTGCCTTGACCCCGGACCCCGTGGCTCCAGCGCGCACGCGATTTCTGCGGCTCCTCTCGTAAATTAACGCGACCTTTTGTTACTGTTGTTTCCTTTCGGCAAACACTCTCTTCCCCATGTGAACCTGAAGAGCGTCTCTGGGCCTTCGTTTCCTGAATTATAAAATGGCGCGTTCACACCGGGGTATTTCTATGCATTCCCCACATCTAAAATTTCACGACAGTCTATTTACCTCAACTTACATATTTCTCAAATACCTATTTTGTGTTCTTTGCTGTGGACAGAAAAAAAAATTGAATGCACGAAGGTGACGATTCCGATCACAACCGGCTTCGATCCGGCAGGACAGACATGTGTAGAGGTAACCGGGTTGGAGAGAGCCTGCGACTTGGGATGACCTAGGTTCAAATTCCGCTTGCCTTTCCCCTCTGCGTATCGCCGTGAACAAACGCTCTGTCTGAGCTTTAATTTTCTCATTCGTGACATGGGCCCGATAATACTTTCCGCATAAGAGTTGGATCATTGCCGGTACCGACAGGTGTTATTAAAGGAATTCAGCAAATGCTCTGAATACATGTGTTACGAGGCGGAGGATATAGCGGTGTCGGCGGGAAGCACGTGCAATCCTGTGACGATTTAAAAAGCGCGCGTGGAATCGTGGACTCAATTAACTTCCGTGCTCTGTTTTCAGAACAAACTAAGTCGGAGGTCGCATTCCCGAACGCACCACGAGCGCCAAACGTGACGGCTTTACAGGGAGGGTCTCTTCCAGCTCACGGTCTGCAGAGACACCCTCGCCATGGGCTTTGGCGGCGTTGGGTTGTGTGTGTGCGTGCGTGTGTGCGTGGGTGTGTGTCCTTTGTGGAGGCCGCCAGCTGATGCATAGGTCGCCTGCGATCTCAAAACCCAAACCCCTGTAAAAGGCAGCAACGTGTGAGTGAGCAGCAAAGCATGCTTCTTGGGGTGGTGGTGGGGGGATGCGGGGCTCTTCTGTCCTATTTCTGAGGTTTCCTTCCTCTTTCTTCTGCTCCTCTCCGGTCTGGGCTACACAGACGCGTCTGCTCCCAAGGGGGGAGGCGCTCCAGGCCCAGCAGCCCTGCAGCAGAGCCAGGGAGCCGGCCTCCTGAGGTGCCTGCTAGTCCCTGCGTGTGCCCGGTCACCCTCTCCAAGGTCACCCCTCCAGGCCGCGAGTGCCCTAGTGTGGCCTTGTCTACATCTCTAGGCCTGAGTTCACTTGGAATTCAGTTTGGCGGGGGGAGTGGGTCGAGTGCCCTTGAACTCAGACTTCGAAGGAGCCGCTGCCCTGCGCCGGGGGCCTCTGCGTTGCCTGCTCGCCGACGGGTTTATGCTCATTCGCTGGCATCGCCTGCACCCATCACCCCTCCGACGGTGCTATGTGTTTCTCGGGACGACCGTGGACTCAGAACGAATCCTCACACTGACCTCGAGTACTCGAGAGCAGAGTCGACGAGTGGGAAGAAGTTGCTTATCATCTCGTCCTCAGCGTGTGAAATGCACTATAAAGAGATGTCGGTGACCACGCTCCTGGCTGCAAACGGGTAATTTTAATGCATTTACGGTGCTGCTAGAGGTACTTACTATACGACGTTGCAGTCAGCACTTGATCGGAATAAAACGCGTGTTAAGACGGGACGTGCCCGGGCAACACGAGAACACGCCGTTTAACCGACTCACGGATGAGGAGGAGTGGGGCGGACGGCGTCTGAGTTCGAAGACCCTGGTGGCCAAGCTGGGTGCAGGCGGCGAGGGTGCGGATGTGCCGGTCACGCCCTGACCCCGGCGACCCCCCTGCACCTCCTGCCGCCACCTCCAAACTAAGCCCCCTCCCCCCCAGTCACCACCTGCTCGGCTCAGGTCAGCAAGTGCGTGTTTGACTCCAGCTCTCCGTGCACCCCGTTCCGTGTTTGGTGTGAGCCAAAGGACAATGAGTCCGGCAAATATGGACCTGCCCTCCTGGGGGGCCAAGGAAAGCCCCCGATCGCGCTGGTTAGTGAGATTCGTGATTGCTAGCGAAGAAACGTTTTCTAAAAATAAAGGTGCCATTATTTAAGTACGTACAATATGCATTTACATATTTAAATAGTATATATAATACCATTACTTATGATCATTATAAGTAAATTATTTCTCTCCCTCTGGTCACTTTTATGTACTTTCTGTATTTTCTGCGGAAGCATGCATTAATGTAAAAATCAGGGAAAAAACGAAGCCTATCGAGAAGATGTTCGTGCCCTTTGACTTACTAATTCCACTCTTAAGTGTCTTTTTAAAGATAGAACATACCAGAGGAATCCAAATGAAATAATGCCTTTAAAAGTAATTGTAAGGAAAGGCTGTGACCTTATTCCAGACACGATTATTTAAAACTGCCTTCGGCACCTCTTTTGGATTTTCCAGTGCCTCCAGCAGAATATCATCCACTGCAATGAAGCAAAGCTCATCTCCGAGCTCATCTCGACGTGCTAACCCACCACCTGGTCGTTGTGGGCAAGGCCCGCTCCATGCTTACTGGCGGCATCATGGTGTAAATTCACAGGAAAAAAAAAAAGCACTTGTCTTAGAAATTCTATAAGACTTTCCCCTCTAGCTGTTAACTGTTTAAAAAGAGGCATACTCCAAAGCTAACCCCAAAATAATAAATGGAATCCTTCTTATGTAGGAATTTATAGTCTCAAATCTGAGGGGCTTAACGCGTGAATAACTGCTTATTTGCAGGGGTGTGAGATGTGAGGGCAGCGTAGATGACCCCTTCGGCAAATGTTATTGATCGCCCACCGCGCTTCATCTTCTCGTCTTCCGGTCCAGCGGCGGCAGACATAAATAGAAGTTGCGCAGAGTGGGGCTGATGGTTGCCTAGACGACTGTGAGGCACTGGGCTGGGCGCCAAGGGGTGGGGCGTGGAGAGAAGGGCAGCATGCAGGGACGGGCACGGCCGGGTTCCTGCCCGGAGCGGCTCCGCTGACAAAAACTGGATGTGGAGCAGGAAGACCTGAGGTGGAGTTATGTCACTTTCAAGGTTTTCAAACGGGGACGTGGGAGTTAGCTTAGCCTCTGAGCTGCGAGTTTCGGACTCGATCCGTGCCAAATCGAAAAAAGCCACAGAAAACACACGAGGGCTTGACAAGGTTATCGTGGGCATTGGAGGAGATCACGTACGCACGAGTATATTTTATAAAGTGTGGAGTTCCTACGCACATTGGTGTGTTAGCAACCGAGGGTCCGTCTGTGTCGCTTGGGACGTGTAGTGCAGCATCTCACACGTGTTCATCACGAGCGAAGTATTCATCACACTGGACATAACGTATGTTTGCGGCGAAGTGATGTATCAGTTCGGGCGGCTATTTTCATCAGAAAAACCAAGGTTCCCTGGATCGTGTTGAACCAAAAGATGGTCACGGGACTGGGGGGACGCGAGGGGCCCGGTGGGGGTGGGGAGGGGGGATGCGAGGGGCCCGGTGGGGGTGGGGGAGGGGGGACGTGAGCGGCTCGGGGAGAGGTCCTCCTTTGAGCCGAGTCGTTTCGGTCAGCAGGCTTCTGCAGGGTCAGAGTCTTCGTGTCCGCCTTGCAGGACGGGCAGCAGATGTTGTAATGCGAGGAACCGGGGCTGGGAAGGCAGGCGACCTCGGTCTGCTCCACTGCGGGATGCGTCTTACTGCCGGTGACAAGCACGGAGTAGCCATGCCTTGAATAGGTAGGAACGCCTCTTTTTCTCACGTGAGGTCTCCACGCAGGCGGCCGAGGGACTGGGCTCGGTGGCTACACGGTGTCGGGGCCCGTGGTGGCACGTGGCTGCCTGGTCTCCGGTCTCACATCTGCTTCCGGGTCGCCGCGAGGGAGGACGGGGTGGCATCGGTACATCTGTCCCCTGTCTCAGGAAAGCGAAAGCTCTTCCTTGCGAGGGGAGAAGCCGAAGCGAGCAGAACAGAACGGAATCGTTAGCTTGGTTTAACTGCGACCATTGCTGGGGGATGGGCGAACTGATCCCCAAACAAAACTAAGGCTCTGGTGACCGAGGCGAGGGGGCCTGGGCACTGGGGGGTCGTGAGAGCATCCTCGCGGGCCAGAGCTCGCAGGGCCTGCGCCCTTCGCCAGAGCAGCCCGCCGCTCGGCCCTCCGCGGTCGCCGGGAGTGGCTGTTCCTCCCCACATAGCCCCAAGATTCCGGACTTAGCGGGGCATTAGTTTCGAGTGACAGCTGCTGGTCAGACGGACAACTCCCTTTATTTACTCTAGCGCGACAGTGCTATCTCTTTCATCTGCAAGGCTCTCCCTGGCTTCAAAAGGAATATCATAAACAAAAGGTCTTCACAGGATGTGGAGATGAAAACAAGTTATGGAACCACTTTATACGCCACGGTTTAGGAAGAATCGCGGGGAATAAACAAACAAGCCTTTTTTAAACTTGAAGAAGAAAGCCCTGTCTGCACACAGATATGTAATTACTCTTGAGCCATTGTGGGTCTTGAAATGTATTTAGTTAGGTTGTTATTTAGTCAGCTCAAATGTGCCACAGTTTTTGTGGTTCCACAATAGTTTTTCTTAAATATAAAATAACCTTTGTTCTCATCCAATCGGAGTAGCTGAGAATTACTGCCAAACACTGCACGTTTATCTGTGAATTCATGTTTTTTTTTCACTGCGATTGCTGATATCTTTATATTCAGCAGAGAAACAAACGGGAACATAGAAAATCAAACTAGGAAGTCCACTGTGACCCTGACACAAGCCAGATATTAAAAGTAATCTGTTAAAAACTTAAAGAGAGTTTTGGAAATTATCGAGCTGGCTTTATGTATCGTAATTACTATTCTCTTGTTAAACATTAACAGGATTGTTTTCTTAAATAAACTCCTGCTTTTAAAAAAACTAAACACACTATTCCAAAGCTATGACTTCTTACGTGAAAATGCTAATAGAAAGATTGCAAGTCTAACTGTATTCTCCTCGGACACTGTTTCGGGTTACGCCCACGGCATAGGAACAAATGGCTTCAGTGTTCTTTAATTGGGATATTTCGATCATGGGAAATGCTATTTCGTTTCATTATTAGCTTCAACAAAAGGGCATATATGTTTCCAACGTTCAGCAATGATTACTTGACCTGAGTCACTAGATCAGCCCGGCACTCAATTGCTGTGAACGCGGCTCCGGGGACAGAAACGCACACAGGGGAGGCTCAGCAGTGACAAACACCGGCGTCCGTGCGTCCGGCCGCAGACGGACGATGCACCGAGGGCCGAGGGCCAGGCGACCTGGGAGCCGCGAATAAGCGCGGCCCCTCCTCTGCCAGGGCGGCGCCGGAGTCAAGCGAGTCCTGCTCTTTTTCTGTCACAAAGTCGTCCCTTTCACTTCCGCCTTCCGCCCCGATGGTGCGGCCCGTGTGAGCTCATGCGGCTCTTACCCCTGAGCCGCTCGGGTCAGAGGGCACGCCCGCGGGCGGTCGTGGTCGGCACTGTCTGTGCGGCATGCGGGGGAGGGGGCGGGAGGAGACGGGGCGTTCCGGGCGCCCTGGGGACCTGACCCCTGCGAAGGAGGAGAAGGCAGGGCCTCGGGTAGCAGCACAGGGCTGAGACAGTCTCCCCCAGGCCGATGGCGCACAGCCAGGACAGAGTTCCCCGTGGACGAGCTTCCCTGCCGGTCGGGGACAGTGAGTGGCTTTGGGGTGCCAACCACTGGGGCGAGCCCAGAGGAGTGACTGCTGGAGACCGTCAGTCACCTCCGCGCCCTCAAGACAGCCCCCCGTGGCCACCACGCCAGCGGCGTCATCGTCCGTACTCGGGACCAGCTTGTGCCACTCCCCCATCTGAAAGTCTGCGGTGGCTCCCGTGGGCCACCGAACGCTGTCCGACCCGCGCTGAGGCTTCTGCAGCCTCAGCGCTGGGGTCGCAGCCTGTCTGCTGCTGGCTCTCCGCGCCCCAGCCGGACGGCTGCAGCTGCCCCTGGTCCCGCCCCCGCCGGTCCGCACCTCCTTCCTCCCTTCTCGGCCTCTCGAAGAGCCACCCGCCTTTCCCATCCACGCAGGCTCCTCCCGCTCCGAAGCGTCCTCCTCAGGCCGTCCGGAGAGACCAGGGAGTCCCTTCCTGGGACGGCAGAGCACGGCGCCTACAGAAGCCGACAGGTAAAGGGCAGGGCAGGGCAGGAGCCTCCTCCATGTGCAGCCGTGGACCCCACGATAGAAGTCAAAACACGAACTGGATTCGAGTCACCAAGTCTTTCCTTGTGTGCTCATTTTTTTTTTTTTTTTTTTGCAAAGGGCCATCCTCATTTTTGTAGTTGAGCCACACACAAAAAAGGAGGACATAACTAATTTCTGGCTGCAAAGTAATGATATCTACCTGGGAACACATGTACAGACACGTATTAAAGAGTTTAATTATGAGGCGGTAGGATGTGCATTCGAGTTTTTCTCTTTTGCATTTAATTTGCCCCTAAGTCCTGACGGCTTCACTTGCGGCGTATCTCCCAAACCTGTCAACTTTTCTTTGTCTTCGTTGCACAACCTTCGTCTAAACCTCACCTGTGCCCCGGGCCTATGGCAGCTCCCAACTGCTCCTTCTCACTTTAATTCCGTATCCTCGCGGTCCTTTGTCTACCAGAGAGAGATTTCAGAAAACACGAACCGTGTCTTGTCGGCTCCTGCCTGGACCCCTCCACGCCTTCTGGAGGCGCTCAGTTTCAGAGCTGAGTCACCGGCCCGTCTGTGTGCCTGGAGGGCTCCTTGTCTCCATTCAGGTCTCAGCTCAGATATGATCTCCTCGGGGGAGCCCTCCCAGGCACCCCCACTCTGAGCTACCGATCCCCTCGTCATACCCCCCAGAGCCCTTCGCGGCGCAGGGTGGGTGGGGGTGGGGAGGCGGCGCTCTGTCTGAATACATTTAGAAAAATCGAGACCCACACAATCCTTTGGTGATGAGAGAAGGTGACGAAAGTGTAGCTCTTTGCGTGGGGACGTCAGTGCAATGTAGGAGCAAATGCGGACTTCTCAGAGAACAAGGATCCCACCGGGTTTAAGAACGGACTGGGGTCAGAACGTATCCGACGGGCCAGGCAAACCTGGATTTTGAGTGCAACGTAATAACAGCACTGACCAACAGCCCCTCTCCAGCCGCCTGGGCAGCGGTGCCTACACTAGGCATTTTCATGCGTGACCTTGCATTCTCTCATTAATCTTAATCCTTACACTTCATGACATAGGAACTAGGCTCATCGTTATTTCATAGCTGAGCAAAGAAAGATTTAGGACATCTAAGATGCTCAAGTGATAGAGCCAGGACCCGAACCGTGCCTGTCTGGCTCCAACACCCACAGCATACACATTTCTCGAAGGCGTCATGTGGTCTGTGAGATATATTCAACTTGAGAGGTACACGGAAGCACATACAGAGAAGTTAACCTCGATTTTACCATGTGAAACTACTACAATGTAATCTTTCAGATAACCATCATCCCTAAAGCTAAGATGTTAACATCCCTGCTGTTAACATTTTAGTGTGTAGAGTTTCTATGTATATTCAGTTGTTTGTTTAGCATATACATTTCTTAATGTAGATCATCCTATAGTGTTCTGTAACTTTTTATATTAAAAATACATTATAGCAAATTCTTTGAGAAAGTGATACCTTTCCATATTTGTACATCTTTCCCCCCCTGAGGAAAACAGTGCTACGAAATATATATGCATGCATGCGTACATCACATGTGTGTGAGTGTTATATGTAGTTATGTGTATACACACTTACACACACCATGTGTGTATACGATAGATACTGCCCATAGGAGGCCGCATCATTCTCTATTTTTACCAGATCTTATACTATTATAAGACGTCCCCTTTACTCACATCTTTGCAACAACCAGTTGTTACTAATTTATAGATTTTTTGTGATTCTGATAGTGGGGCTCTATCTCATTCGTTTGCATTTTGGGGGTTATTATTGGTGGCGAACATTTCTCACATACTGAATGACTTTAACATAAATATGTCAGCGTAAATACATCTTTTCTCTTGATCACTACCTTGCTTTCTGTTCCATGTAGTTCTCACATGTGCCTAACGTGTAACATGGGCAGTAGGGATTGGGTGTGGATTGGCGCAGGGGGAAGGGGGCGTTGGGACCGTGCTCGGTCATTTTGTAGGCTGTCCCAGAGACATTTATGATCCGGGGCTGTGGAAGCAAATGCGAACATTCGAATGGTAACAAAAGAACGTTTCAAAGTGCTATTTCTAACCTTCGATCGTTTATGCTCTCCGATGAGGCTTTTTCACATCTAGATATCTGACTTCTAATTCGTAGAGTCGGGATAAATGTTCCTCTCCTTTTCAAAGTGTGTCTTGAACGTCAGAAAACAGAGATGAAAACGTCACGCTCAGATCTGATCCAACCCCTTTCAAATCCGCCCACCCATTCTTTGCCTATCCCTCTTATAAAAACACTCACTTTTTTAAATAGCGAAGATCGCACATCTTTGCCATCCTCTTGGATTGCCGCTTAACTGTCTTTGAGGCTTGGGGAAGGGCGTCTTATTCTCAAGTCAAGACTGAGAGTTACGAGCATTGTGTTTTAGCTGAGGGCTGCGGGTACAGAGTCTTCTGTAGAAATGCAGAGCTCGGGAATGTTGTCTTCCTTTGATTCGGAAAAATCTAAACCTGTTGTCCTTCGGGGCAACACACAAAGCACATCTGTTAAACCAGGATTTTCCTGATGAAAATCGAAGTGGGCTCAGTCCCTTGACAAGCTGACCTGTTTGAGTTCTGTGGGGCTGCCATTCACATGCCTGGAGAGAGACTATTATACATCAAAGTCTGAAAATCTACTTGGCCGTGTGAGAACCGGTGCCCATGATCCATCAGAAATGATCCCCCGAATCTGCACCTAATCAAACGCAGTTTTATTAACCGCTACACCTTTTTAATAGCCAACAGGTCCAGTCGTTGCAATGCAAGGCCGCGCCTCTGCTGTCCTCGAACATCGCTTGTTGTGGTCCCTTGCTTCCTGACATGCGGGCGTCAGCTTTGGCGGCGTTCCGCTGTCAAAACGTTGCAATTCACTCGGATGCAGGTTTATTCTACGTGTGTGCGCCTCTGTGCAGCCTACAGAACAGCAGCAATCACTGACCACATCTGAGAAGTGTTGTTTTTTTTTCTCCAAACACCTGTGATAATCAAAACTTCAAATCGATGGAAGATTCTCGACGGCAGTGCTCATCCTCAAGAACTCCTTTCCAGTGGCGCAGCAGGACTGTGTGCGACAGCTGGGCCAAGACTGACCGCAGTGGGCGTTTTGTGCGCTCAGCTTTCCAGGGGGCCCTGTCTGCAATCCAACGAACGACCCGCGGATCATCGGATCCACCTGTGACGCCCACGCCGGTGGCATGAACGACTCACATCTCCCAGACGTAAGGAAGGGCTGTCCTCACAGTGCCCGAGCACTGACCCCCCCCAACCCCCCAACCCCACCCCCCCCACCCCCGCTCTTGTGCAAGAGGCAGAGCTTCTACGGGTGCTCAGAGCAAAGCGTCTCTGGCGCGCGGCGCCCTCAGCTGTCAGGGCGACGACGCTCCGAGGGGCGCGGGGACGACCCGCACCCCAGAGCTGAACGGTGGCGGTCTGCCGTCCCCTCACCCGGCGCCCCAAACGCCACACACTGCGTTGACTGAGAAGTGCCTGCCTGCCTCTGGCCTTCCGCCGTGACACACCTGCGGTCAGAAGGGCACAGGAAGCCCGCGAGGCCCAGCCCGGCCTCCGGGAGCCCGCGGGAAGCGGAACGCCCGGCAGGAAACCACAGGCGCCTCGAGACCCGGCCCGCCGGGCGGCCCGGCGCCCCTTCCTCTCCCCCGCCCCGCGGCCCGGCGCCCCTTCCTCTCCCCCGCCCTGCGGCCCGGCGCCCCTTCCTCTCCTCCGCCCTGCGGCGAGGGCCGCGCGCGCTCCGGCGGCGGGAACCAGCCCGGGGCCTCGTCGGGGCTCCCGAGGCCTGAGCCTGCGCCTGGCGCCGAAGCGTCTGCTCTCCCCGTGCGCTTGGCCACGTTCGGGTCCTCGGAGAAACACCGACTTTCTCTTTCAGTGTCCCTCACATGGCCATGGCCAGACTTTACTCTTTTCTTGATAGGTTCCTTAGCCAGATCGAACTTGCAACCTGGAACCAGCTCTTTTAAAGTACAAAAGGGGCTCAAGGCCTCTCATTGCTCCTCATATGAGAACACGCGAGGAACGCAGAGAGGGAGGTTCGCTTTGCTCCTCCGGGACGCAGCCTTTGCGGAGAAGGGCCTCGAACGCGTCGGCGGAGTTCCGCAGGGCAGCGGGGCTTAGCCCCCCGCAGGGCCGGGGGAGCCAAGGCCCGAGTGAGAGGCGCGAACTACGCGGGTCCTGCTCCGCGACTTCCCCGTGCGCCAAAGGACCCCACGCGAGCGCACGCCCGGCGTTGCGCAGGGCCGCGTGTGGCGCAGGCGAGGCAAGCGCGCAGGACCCGGGCGCTGGCCGGCGGCGAAGGCTTCGGCCGGTCGAGGCCCGCGGGGGCGGCGGGCACGGCGGCCCTCCCGGTGACACGGCAGAGCCCGCAGGCTGCGTCGGCGGGGGGCGTGACGCGCGCTTTCCCCGGGTCTCCCGGGACGCTCGCCCGGGGCGTCCCACCCGGAGCGCGTCCCACCCGGAGCGCGTCCCCGAGGGCGAGACGAGCGCGGAAGCATGAACGGCTCCTTCTTAATTTCCGTGCATTTCGAGTCTCCCACCGTCCCCGGCTCAGGCCTCGGAGTCTGGCGAGCTCCCACGAGGAAAGCCACGTGGACAAACATCCACGATCCTGCGGCGAGAGTGAGCACAGTGTCATCTAACGTGCTGCAGAAGCAAAGGCAGGAGAAATCCACTTTTTTTGGGGGGGGGGGAGAGGTGTCCCCACTGGCATCTCCTAGTCCCCTGTCTTGCTTTATTATTTTTCAGAGCACCTATTATCCCTTGATATTGTACATATTTACTTGTTTATTTACACCCTTTTTTACACTGCGCCGCAGCCCCACCCCGCACGTCACACAGGGAGCGTGGACAGGGACTTCCCGGTGGCTTTCGCGGCCATCTCCCCAGGCCCGGGGCTGGCGCTGGCGTGGAGCGGTCGCTGTGTAAGTATCTGTCGCGGGAGCGAGAGGGGAGCCCCCGGGTGCCGGCTGCCGCCTGCGACGCTAGGGACCCAGACAGGGGCGAGTGGGGTTCGGGGGGCCTGACCACGGGCAGTGTGCATCCTGCGCGGGGACAGATAAACGCAGAGCTACGAGGCGACAACAGTGGACATGTCATGGGGGCGAGGAAAGGTGTGGCTTCCGCGCCGCTCTGGGGGCGCGAGGAGATGCAGGGGCGCGGGCCTGCACGTGCAGGAGGAGCAAGCCCCAGCTCTGACCGGCGGGGCTGGCGAGGCCCCTGGCCCTCGGAGCCACGGTGGGGAGTCGGGGCTTTTCTGTGGTCTCCCGGGGCAGCCACCAGAACACTCAAGGCCGGGGAGCGATGCGATCCCATTTCGTTTCAGAAAGTCCCTCTGCAGAGCGGTTTGCGTGACCGTGCGGGGGCGTGTGTAGCGGAGTGGGGGGAGGGCGGAGGTGGGGGGAGGGGGAGGTGGGGGGAGGGGGAGAGGTAGGGGGAGGGGGGAGGTGGGGGGAGGGGGCGAGGTGAGGGCGCAGCTTGCCCAAGGCTGTGGCCGTGAGCTGGGAGCCGTTAGGAGGTGGCCCGGGCGGGGCCGGCCTGGACGGAGGCCGAGGCGAGGAGACGCAGCAGCTCGGTTCGTGGGCGGCCAGCAGAGGCGGCGGCGGGTGGATTGGTGTTAAGGGGACTCAATCACCGGAACGTGGTGGGAGATGAGGACCCTTGGGAAGCTTCCTCAAGTCTGGTCCCTGGAGGCCTGGGTCACCGAGGAGGACCGATCTGGGGGTCCCACACACGAAGGCCCCCGGAATGCGGCTTTGGGTGGGAGCTGGGCAGGGCCATGCGGGAGCCTGCAGCTGGGGGTGATAAAAATGGCGCTGGGGAGAAGAAAGCTGGGAGACGGCGCAGGAAGTCGGCGGCGCAAACCTCTGCCCGCGCTCGCCTAACGCAGGGAAAATCCCGCGGACGCGGGCGGAGCGTCTCGCAGGCAAAGCCACCCACGGCTCGGCGCCCCTCCCACCCTGTGGCTGCCTGGTCTTACCGAATCTTGCAAAACACAGATAAAAATCTTCCTTTTTTAAGGGTTGGATGGAATGGGTGAAGCAAGAGGGAAAATCTGGATTCGATTTCAAACTTGGTTTCCAATTAGTGGAGACACAAATACAGTGCGGTCACCCGAGACCAGGGGCTCAGAACCGGGGGAGGAAGGGGACTAGAGAGACACAGTGATTTGAACCCGTGGAAGGATGTCATTTCGTCTGATAGCTAATTAGAAGCCTCTACCTTGGGCTTAGAAAACGTTCTCATGTTTGCATTCAAACGCAAGAGGGTGTGGCTTTCAGGAAGTTCATTTAAATACAGTGCATTTGCAGCGTGCAGATGGGACGTAGGACTGGCTGCCAGACTACATTGGTTCTGCACTGGGAGCAGATGGCCCCCTCCGTTCTTCGGGGAAGGTGATCTTTCTTGAGCCTTCCCGGGAAGTTTGTGTTCGTGTCATGAAAAATAAGGAATTGAGAGGTCAGCAAAGCTCCGAGGAGGCTCGTTCATCCATTCATTTGACACGTACGAATTACATTCGAGCTCCAGGAATGTGTGACTCCGAGGTCAGGGGCCATTTTGGAGGCATCTTTCTGTCTCCCGTGACATGTAGCACTGGTTGGTGAATTAAATGGATGAGTCTGGGAAAGGTGACCGTGGCTGGAGTGTGTAGAGAAGCCTCATGGGCAGAGTGGAATTTTAACTTGTCCTTAGTTTATCTAGAAATTAAAAAGAGTCATAGCCATTAATAAATTTGAGAGTGAGATTTGCCTCCTAATCCAAATATGGACCGACTTAAACCATCCATCCATCCATCCATCCATTCTTTTAGTTCTAGGCATTATGCTATACCCTAAGCATGCATTACCAAGTAAAATATTTATAGTCTCTGCCCTAATGAAATTTAGAGTTCAGTAGAGGGGCCAGATTAGAAAAATAGACAATGGAATTGAAAAACAAAAACACAAAAGAAATCCAATTATTCTTCTTGTGATGAGAACTTTTAAGATCTGTGCTCTTAGCAACTTTCAAATATACAATATTGTATTATGAACTATAGTCGTCACGCTGTAGACATTACATCCCCAGGACTTACTAATTTATAACTGGAAGTGTGTACCTTTTTTAACAAAAATTTGTAACGATGTGTGGTGACAGATGTCAACTAGACGTTCCGTGGTGATCGTTTCACAGTATACACATGTATCAAATCATTATGTCGTGCGCCTGAAATGAATATAACATTATGTGAAAAGAGAAAAAAAAATGCACAGTGTTCTGATAGAAAATAATGAGGGATCGGTGGGTCCGGGGGCTCAGGGAAATCCTTTCCGAGGGATGATACTGAGTCTGGGTGAGCAGCAGCCGGCCTGCCGGCCTGGAGCAGAGGCCTTGGCGGGGGAAGGGAGCGGTCACGGCGGCTGATGCTCCAGGCAGAGGGAAATGCAGAAACCTCCAGGTAGCAGCCATCTTGGCTCTGGTAGGAACTGAACTGGAGCGTTTGTAACTCAACTTTTGAGGTCTGGTTTTGAATACAAATGAGATATCTTAGTGGAGATCTCCTAGAATAAAAAGGAACTTAACAGCTTTAAAAAGGGCATGAAATGGGCTGCTAATAGTCGCCCATTTCCGAAATAAGCTCCAGAGTCCTTGGAGGGGGGGAGAGACGCCCCCGCCCCCCAAACTCATGGCATCGGTGGGCTGCCCTGTGTGTTAGGCTTAAAGGACCAGAGTCCATGCTCTCCGCTTTGCCCTGACACTTTTGGGTCCTGTCAGAAATCCCTGACGGAACTAAGGGCCGCCGCGTGAGTGAGGGGAGACCGCACGGTGAGCCCGCGCGCAGCCCTGGGGCGCCCCGCCATCCTCTGCGTGGGCGCACCGGGCCCTCCTCTGCCAGGCGACAATTTCCAGCTACAAACAGGCCGCAGGTTATGTTTTCCCCTCTGAATCATGAACCTGGACAATGATCTTCCCCTGTTTTTGGTGAACAGCAACTACTGCAAAAATCAGGTGAAATCTGGGGAGGCAACCGGAGGAGGTGTGAGAAAGCCGGATCATTTTACTGCTTTTTAGTTTTTAAGATGATATAGTTTTCTATTAATACAGAGATCCTCTGACACAGGCAAAGGCCCCTCAGAGAACGTTCCGGTTCGCTCGGCCTTACTGTAAAAACAGGGGAGCGTTGGGTAGAAGGTGACAGAAGCCGGCAGCCGGCAGCTGGAGACGAGACCGTGGACTACGGCACATTTTCAGGGGAGTCCCAGCTCCTTCTTGCCCCCCAATGTCTTTGCTCTTGAGCAGGAGCGTGGAGGAGGGGAGGAGGGGAGGCGGGGAGGAGGGGAGGAGGGAAAGGGCTTTACGAGGGTCTGGCTGCCAGTAAACAGTGCCCACTTTATGGTCAGCAGCGATTCATCTTTACGACCTTTCTCTTCCCGACTCCGGAATTCAGGGTCCTGCTGCTGTCAGTGGCTAAAACCTTCCCAGCCCAGACCTCCTTCTGGGTTCTGATCCCCAGCCGTCAGATTTCTCAGCCAATCCAGACGGCTGAGAAATCTGCTTAAGCCCTAAAGGGACTTTCCAAGGGAGAAGACGCTCCCGCGGGTCATCCTGGTAGCTCAGCTGGTGACCACTGTGTGTTCGAGGGTGTTTTTGGAGCTTGGTTGGTGAAGGTCACATCCGAGGCCACCTCTGGCAGTGTTTAATTAAGGAGAGCATATTGCCTGAGCCGTAGGCTCTGAGAGGATTAGGTCACGGGCGGCTTTCTGAAGTTGGCTGAGGACGCCAGCAGCGGGGTGTCAGAAGCAAGTTGTCCTCGAAAAGGGGGCGGGCTGGGGACGGGAGGGCGAGCAGCAGCTGCAAATGGAGGAAGAGAGAGATCACCCTCGATTGTTTCTTAAGTCAGCAGAGGTCGTTGGCTAGTGACCAGGGAGGGAAATAGTTGCTGTTTCAGGAACAAAGCTGGTGTAAAAAATGATGAAACTGGCTGGAGAGAAAGGCCTGCGAAATCCACCACCCACCCTGGCGGAGGTGGTTTCCCAGTGCCCTGGGAAACGGCTACGATGCAGACGTTGGGTAAGACCTCCGCCCATCACAGACTGCCAGACGCCCGGCCATCGTCACAGGCCGCAAGCCCTCCCTGCCCTGGCCACCACTCCCAGAGCACGAATGGGTAAAAAGGCACGTAAATCTCTCCTCCAGTCCCTCGTCTGAAATCTTCACTTCTCTGAAGAGTGGAGACGCTTAATTTTTCATGGTATTAAATTAGAATAAGACCTAAGAATAGGCGCCTTGGAACGCTTGATAGAATGTATTTTCCTCCTGTCGTTATGAGAAGAGCAGCGAAGCTCCCCTCCTCATCCAGCTGTTACTGACACTTTAAAGGGAAGCATGAGCTGCTCACGCTCTCAGAGGACCAAACAAACTTAATCAGAACTGTGGTTAAAAATAGAAGAGGCCTCCTACTCTCGGTTATCCGTGGAAAGGAAAGCAATAAGGAGTGCGGATCACATTGTAAGCACGACGTGGTTATGTAAGTCGCTTTCATTTGGTCTTTTAAATGTTACGTCAATTTTCACCACAGAAATAGAGAACGTGCCGGACCATGCTTGGGGTTAGATCAGGGGTGGCCGGAAGGTCTTATTCTAGCCCTTTGCACTTAAGATAACTCTTCATTGAGGGAGGCCAGCCTACTGTGGGCACAAAGGCTCTGGAAAGAAGTCACGGCGTGTGTGTGCGTGTGTGTGTGTGTGTGCGCGCGTGCGTGTGATTTTGAAATATAATTTTCCCCATACTAGTTCCTATTATAGTAACAGGACATCTACATGCTTAAACATTTTTGAGTGAATTTATTCTATTAAGTATGGTTTAAAGCATTTTAAATGACAGTGACAATAGCAAAAAAGATAACGGGTTTTTGATTCTGGTCCTCCTTAAATCCTCCCATCTTAAGAATATTTGGGGAGCTGTAGCACCAGCATCACCACAACGGTGAGTTCTTTGATCTTCTCGTTTATTTAAAAAATCTGAAAGACAGTGAAACTGGGAAGAATGAAAATGGGTATCCCCAAGATACTAGGGCTACGTTGTGACCCGAATTCCCGAATAAAGAGATGTAAGTGTGTGAAAACAGACCATTTCATAAAATACTCAGTTCTACAAAGTTTCAGTCAAGAAAATGAGATTAACCTGCTAAATTTCATTCACATTGAATGCGAGTGGGGCCTAGTGGGAAAAGCTGATCTCTACTGAGACAAAATTGCAGTAAATGCATCATAATGTCTTCAAAGTATGAGAATCTCCCAGATGAGGCTCTGGGTAGCAACACAGGCCTCCAGAGGCAGTCGAAGCAGTGAGGAAAGCCCCAGGGGATGGGAGAGAAAAGACGGCTGAGCAGGCTGAGCAGGACGTGCTCTTCGTAGGTAACCATAAAAAGCATCCTAGATATGGGACTGGTCACCTCTTCTCCCGATGAAATGCTGCCTGCATTAAAATGTCTTTTATAACATCTTTTATACATGTTTTCATACAGATCTAGTGGGACATGCTCAAACTTTTTTTAACTGATGAGAGGCACCATTACAGAGTTCCAAAAGCATTTTTTAAAAAAGAATTTAATATTAAAATTATTTCATCTGGTGAGACATCTGAAAGTGCATCTTTTCCTCTCTCAGAGCAATAAAACTTGAAGGCAAAAAAAAAAAAAAAAAAATTCCTGGACAGAGAAAAAGAATCTTAATACAAAAGGATATCTTGACGATGTGGTGTATAATGCCATTCGCAACAGACCCATCTATACGTCTCCCAGAGCCTACTTTTTAAATGCATGAGTATTTACGTGTTGTATTTTAAAACGTAAACCAACTTGACAAAGCATTTTTAAACCCTTAGGTCTGGGGGGAAAAACGGTTACATTGCAGGAAAACAAATTAATTGGCAGGGCATTTAGCTAATATAACAGTCGTCGTATTTTTTGCCCCAAATCTGCCGCTGGGTCTGCAAATTCCGTCCAGGCTGCGGAGCGGGGTCCCGGGTCAGCTGGCGGACCACAGCTGTGACTAACTCCTTGTGTTCAGGGGTCCACACTGGCTTTGACTTGTTTTCCTCACACTCCTTCTCCTCCTGCTCTGTGGTTTCCATGGTGAATTCTGACGCAGGGAGACTGACCCCATCTTCCTTTGCCTCAGACCCTTCCACAGGTGATGCACCTCCCTGCGTGCCTGAACTCCCTTCACAGGAGGGGGAGATCTGGTTTCAGAAAAGAAATATATCCACTCTCAGAAAATAGATACGCTGCCCGTAATTACAGAGGAAATCAGGCTAAAGGTTTTAATGAGGTTTCATCCTCCACCAGCCAGGACTCCCATGAGCCTCTGTGCCTGCAGATTTGCATGGCGCGCTCCAGTTTACAAGGCTTTCTCACGGGTCGTTGCACCTTAATGTATATGGCGGCTGCTGCCTTTTCGGGCAGGTTTTGGAACTCTGCTGTGACCCGTCGCGATCGGGGACGTGTGGCTGGCTAGAAACAGGAGCAGGCGATGGCGGTGGGTTGAGGCATCCTCGACGATGCATCACAGAGCCTGGGAACGCAAGCCCCAGAAGGCCGGTCCATCTCTGGCATAATCTCGGGCGGAAACGACATCCCTGAGCGCCTCTACTGTCCCTAATTGGATTTTTTTTTATTATGCAAAATCATTTCCTGGGGGGGGGGGCGGTAGTCTTCTTTGAGCTTAGTTGTTTAAACCATTTCATCTTCACCACTGTTCCTTTAAAGCTTTCCGGACTGAGTTCTTCCAGAAAAGCCTCTTTGCGGTCAGGGACCCCAGAAACGAATCAGAAACAGTCGATCGACGTGTTTTTGCTTTTGGAATATTGATAAATGAAGGTAAAACCAGATGCTTCGCATCGCAAAAAATAGCCAGCGTCTTGTTTGTCAAATTCAGGCAAGCGTCTGTGATCGTTCATGAAGCTCCCGTCTCACTTCGTAGTTTCAAGACCACCGCCTGGGTGCGTTCAGGCTGCTCTGAGACACAGGTGAGCCAGTGCCGAAGGCTCCCCCTGTGTATCTGGGCTTCTTCTCTTTATCCCCACAGGACTGCGCCTCAAACTGTTTTATCTGCAGCGACGTCTGAATATGAATACACGAAATGAGAACCGAGGCGATTACACTATTAATTCAAGCAGAAAAACCCCCAACACTTCTCCTGAGTTATCTGGCAGACGTCTTTTTCTGTTTCAGGGATCTGGAAGATCGCCCAGCTGCTTTTTTGGGAGGTGTAGACCCGGCCCATGTCTCATGGCTCTGAGCATTGTGTACACACGATCACCTCGTTTCCTGGGGCCTCGGACCGCGCCCGTGGTAGGCAGGTTCAGCGGCGCTGGGGTCCGCGGGGCTGGCCTCGACTCCCCTGTCACACTTAGACTGACATTTTATGTTCTCGACTGGTTTGGGAGCCTGGTATTCGAGTCGTGGGGTGCTGGACCGGATGACATTTTCATTCACTCATTTGCTCATTCATTATTTCTCGAGTGCTCGCTCTGCGCTGGGTTCCGAAAGCACAAACATGACGATGTCTTGGCATTAGCGCGTGCAGCACGCGGAGACACGTTAAGAAGTCATCACGACACAGCACCGTGACTCGACAGCGATCCCACGGGGGGCGAGAGCTCACGCCCTCCGTAGAGTTCAAGCCCACGGAAGCAGAGGCCACAAAAGCAATTTGCCACGAATCTTTTCAGGCTTATCTTGGTTTTTTTTGTTTGTTTGTTTTTCGTTGTTGTTGTTTTTTTGTTTTTCTTTTTTTTGTCCTACAGTCCCTTAAGGAAGTGATAAACTAGTCTTGCTGGAGATTCATGTGCTACCTCTCAAAGATATGCAAACTCTGAGAGTTCCAGCGAAGACGTCCACAGATGAGAATTTGGCAGAGGTTTGCCAAGGGGCTCTGCCAAGGGCTGTCCCTGGCGGATGGCAGCAGCTGTCTCCGCTGAGTGCAAGGAAGTGCAGGAAGGATCCCTGCAAAATGTCCTTTTCAGTACAATAACAGCATTTTCCCTGAGAGTGGTTTTTCATTGTATCGGTGCGTAATTCCTTCCGCTAATGCATGTGCTCTGATCATACAAAAATCTAATTACTCTATGTAATGAATCATTACCAATTTCCTTAAACTCATTTCAATGTTTGTTTGCATGCCGGTATTCAGCATATGCTAATAAACCTGAAATATTCATGCCTTTGAGAGCGAGATTTCGCTCTCAAAAAATTTGTTTTAGTAACTGTGCATTTTAAATCTGCATTTTGTAGAACACTGAAGTGTGAACTCTGCAAGATTGTTCTTGAATACAGTATTCTAATTTTCCATTCACTTTGTAGGTAGAGTTCTTTTATTCCCTTCACACCCCATGTTCACTTAGCCACAGCAGAACGACACGTTGTCATGTTTACCTTAAGAGCATTAATTGGTGTTTGGTAACGGGAGAAGATCAAAGGTGATTATGTCGACTTTTTCCGCTTTGATTCATTCACGTTGAGATGCGGCCTCTGAGCTGTGTGCCGAAACAGATATTAGGAACAAGTACTTTCTCGTCATTAGTTTGAATCAAAGAAGGGGAAATAAACCTTGAATTCTAGCCAGGAAGACACAGCCCTAGAAGGTACAGAAGTTTTCCACGTGATTCTTGACATCGGTGCCATTATTACTGCATGTTTGTGACTCCGCTCCGGCCGACCGACCGCTGCTCGTGGGCCCCGACCAGACCCCGTTGCTCCCTGGGCGTCGTCCTCCTGTGACAGGTGAGGCACGGAGGCTCGAAGGTGTGGAGCGAAGCCGCTCGCCCAGGTTCACACAGCGTTCCACAGTGGCTCTGCCTCCCTGGGAACACTCGGCAGTGTTCGGTGGCAGCTTTTCATCGTCGTGGCTGGGCAGACGGCAATGGGCACCTAGTGGAGAAAGGCCGCCGAACACCCCGCCATACACAGGCGGCCCCACAACCGAAACTGTCTGGCCCAGGACGTCACCGGTGCAGCGGCTGAGGTGCCCAGTGCAGCAGCTGCTGGTGACGCCCATGTCACGGCGTCTCGGGCGACCCGGCCTCAGGGCAGCTACGGCGGACAGTGGGCTGCGGTGGCCACCGCTCCCTGCCGTGAGGTCGTGGCTGTGCCGTCCTGCAGAGCCGTCTTCAGACCCCCCGACAGCTGGGGGCAGCCCTCCGCCAGGGCACTTCTGGGGCCATTCGAAGGGCATCGTCTGCAGTTCCTCTGTGTGTCCCCGGAGGGACTGGGTCTCTGTCCACCACGGTGGCGACCGACGGGCACAGCAGGTGCTCCACGTACACACACCCCCTTCCTTTTAGACTCCCAGGTAAACCGTCTGTGCCCAAGTCCTTCTTTTAGGCTCTGCTTTCAAAGGACACGAGCTGGGAACTCCGCAACGTTATGCCGCAAATCCAGTTGGGCAGAGCCGAAAGCCGCCCTGTCGCCGTGAGAGGACGGTCCCCGTGTTCGTGCCCCGTGGATCACAGCCTCCTCCTCGCTTTGAATTCCGCAGGCAGCTACTCGAAATCGCTTTATCGGGACTCTACACTCTACCGCCACTTTATCTTTTCCCAAATCCAGTCACGTATCCCCAGCGGGGGAACCACGCTTTCGTGGACGGCTGTGCAGAGGTCACGTGGCTGCGGACGGGACCCGGTTGGCATGACCTGGTGCACATTACGCCGAGAGCTTCCCCTTGGCCTCTGTGCTGTCTGTGGGGGACCAGTCGCACATCGCTGGGTGACCTTCTCACTTCCTTCTCGTTCCTTTGCAGCCCTGAGCCCGGCTTTGCCCGCCCTCTCGCTCCACGATTTCTTCGTGACGTCTGACTCCTTCCCGAAACGTTTTCTTCTTTCAGCTTGCCCCGAGAGGGGATCTCAGTGCCGCGAGGGCCGATGTCATGTCATATTCCTTTCATATCTTCCTAGAGAGAACGGCATAAATGCCTTTATCTTCCTCTCTTTCTCTCCCTCTCCGTATACAGAACGCACTCTCATTTTATCCATTTCTCACTGGAGTGCAGAGAATGATCGACACGTGCGAATCTGCTACGAACCATAGTTAAGGGCTGATTTTTGCCCTAAGGACTTCGCATACAGTAGATGGTAAATAGGGAGTAGCTCTCATCAATGAAAACCGCAAGAGGCACGTGACCGAAGCGAACACCTGCCTTTAGTGATGTAGCCCTCACTTCGGCCGTCCTCCCAAACTCGTGTCCTAATAATTTAACTTAAAAAATAGATCGTCGAGTAAGTGAAAAGTTTATTTTCTTAGTGTAATCCAAACGCGCTAGTAATTTTTTTCTTCATGTTCTCCTACAAACTCGTCCATGTGTTGTCGATGTTTTACTAGAAATAATAATACTGGCTAGGTAGTCACTGTCGTATATTTTATCCACTTGGAATCCCTTTGTAAATATGTTTCAATATTTCTACCTGATTTTCAGCCATCATTTTGACAGCTGCGAAATGGCCCTTCTCCTTTACTGACGGTCCCTTCTGTTTCTGCCGGACGAATTGTTTCTTGTTGTTCATGAGTTACATATAGTTATATACGTTTCTGCCTAGTCTTTCTGCCGTGGAATATTTCGTCCTCTGTCAGATACGGGCCCCAGCCCCTCTTGGATTACTGTCTGCTTGGTTTCTGACTGTTGCGATTGACAAACGTGTGCTAGAGGCAATTTACTTACCTGCCGTAGCTCTGATGTGTGATAAGTTGCTCGATCCCCCCAGCTTTTCTCCAATATTTGTGTCCCACTCGGAAGCTGATGCTGCTGACCCCCGCTGCTCAGGCACTTGCTAGAGCCTGAAGCGTGCGTGGAGAATCGTATCCCAGGATAACGGAAACTGTTTTAAAAATAAAAGTCACGTAAGTATTTCCTCTTTTGATAAAGGGCTAAATTATAGTAAATCTTCTCCCAGGATATCCTTGGATTACTTAGTGAGAACAAAAAAAGAAATCGCAGCTAAATATTGTCTTTAATTTTGAAGAAGAACAAACGAATCAATAGCAACGATAACATTACTTCAAATGCCTAAACTAGGGTGAAATGCTGGTTTCACGACGGTGTGATCTGGCTTCGGATAACATCATTTTCCAAATGCAAAGAATTGCTGCAGCTGTTGATTTCAAGAAACGTTACATTTATTGAAGTTAAGATTCAGCAGAGACAAAGGTCAGATTCCAGGACAAAAATTCAGAGACCAACCAAAATAAGATGACGCAATAGGGTTTTGAGTAAACAGTCTACAGAAATCAATTTTATATATTTGATAAAAGGGAGGGGAAAAACTCTATTCTACAGGAAAGATGAAATGTTTAGGAATGAGCATGAGAACTATATAAAGAACACTTTTAAACATCAGCTTTTCAATGCATGGTTTTCCTTCTTTCCTGAAACTGGTCAGGGTTGATTACTGTTGCTTGCGACTCAGAACTCTGTCCGCTTCATACATTTTCACCTCACGTCTTTCGATGAATCATTCATGAACTCATGTGGAGTAAACATTTATTGAATGAATTATTGAACCCGGTTTCTGACTTCCAGAGGCAAGCAATCCATGAAGGGAGAAGAGACTCGTAAAATGTGAAAAAGTTCCGTGACATGGTTGTCAGTATTTTGGGGTGGGATAAATTATAAATGACTTTACGAGGTGCTCTTTGGGCTACGGTCGGTGCCGTTAGAGAAATACCGTGATGTGGGTTTGGCTCTTGGAGCCAGCATTTAAGAGATTTCAGGAGCATGTTAAGTTACTTTAATTTTAAGAGAAAGGGAGCAGAGCTCTTTCTCATTAATAAAATGTTATACGAGAAGTATAGTTGAATCAATTAAGCATCACATTATCACACAATGCGAGAAAAGCAAACATCTGTCGCTGTCTTTCCATTTCAAATTATAACAGATTTACTCCGACCCAATCGTCTTGGCGTGATTTACTTAGAACCCATTTAGTAATGGCCAGCTCTCATTCATAAATCCAGAGAGAATTATGGGATGTCCCGAGGTTTCTAGTAATGACATTCTATTTCGGCTGATTACTGCCGAGCTAGCTCTTCATTGGTGGAAAAGACAAAAGTATGTATTACTTATTGCCAAGTGAATGTACCAAGTAGCAAGTATAACCATTGTTCAGAGATAGTTCTAGGTAGTACGATTCCCTTTTAATTTCAGACAAATATTACCTTTCTGTTCACACCGCCTTTAAATATGTGTGCTGGCAGATTGATTAGGGGAAATCTGTTAGAAGCGGGAGACGTGAGCTGGGTTGCGGCATCTGACACAGATTTAGGCATTATGAGGATGCAGAGAGGCTGAGGAGGGCGCTAAGTGAGCGGAGGATGGCCCGGGCGAGGTGTGTGGGAGAGGAACCGTGCGGGTCATCTTGGGCTGGTAGCAAAATCCCATCTCAGCTGAAGAGTGTGGACGTCATTCAGTAACCGGGGAAGGGGTCCGGACGAAGCGAGCAAAGGGGGCCTGAGAAGGCGGTCCCTGAAAAACAGGTGGAGAAGTGAAAACGAGCCGTGGACGTGGAGGGCTCAGCCAGCGCGGACGGAGAGCGCCGCGTGCTGCTGCGGCCTCTCGCAAACGTCCCGGGGCGTTTTGCATTTACATCGTATTTATCGCCCGACTCAGTGTAACAAAACGTCCCCGGACGGCAGTAAACGCTGGCTGCGTCCCGCGGGGGCCGTGGGCTCGGAAGTGCCACCCCAGCACCTTCGCGGGCTCTGACTGGTCAGACATGGCAGCCCGTTCGGTGTGCGAGGGGCCGAGGCCAAGGTGTGACCACCAGGCTGGGGGCGGGGGGGGGGGCCACCTTAGAGGCAGGTCCCCACCACACGCCTCTTCTGGTCAGGACTCTAGAAGTATTTAGCCTCTTCTGTAAAACTGCCGACTTCCCAAAATCAAGCTGATGGAAAAATTTCTAAAATAGTAAGAATAACCTGTCTTTTACAATGAATTCTTTTCTTCTTTCTGGTCCGTTAGAGTTCATCATCAATACATGCTCTGAACTTGTAACTTGGACTGCAGTATTATGAAATAATCGATGGGCTCCGCAAGGTCAGTAATCATAAGCCAAAATATCCTCCTTAACGAGACATTTAATGTAAAGCAGATGGATTAGGGATGTTTTCGGGCTCGTCTGTTGAGTCTTAATGCTTGTTTTTCTTGTCTTCCTAACAGTGTGCATGTAATCTTCAAAGCTGGTTTGATTTTTAAATTTGTATTGTAATTTTGTTTACCTTCTTATCATTTAAAAAGTCTCTTCCAGTATGGAAAATAGGCAAGGTCTCCATTAATTAACTAATGAATCAATTATATTAATATTTAGAGAAATCACAGATGGCATTTTCGAAATAGGCCATGTGTAGGAGTTTGCTTACAAATGCAGATTCCAGGGCCCTGCCAGCAGACACCACCTCGCGAGGCCTAGAATAAGGTCCCGGAATCAGTTTTAAGTGAGTAATAAAAGTGATTCTGAAATAGGCAACTCATAGAATGATGTAGACCTGTGGTCTCATGAAGAACTATCATTAACTTAATGGTGTCCACATCGGCATTTCGCAGAATGAAATCGGAGAGCATGGCAGGCTTCTGAGAAAAGCAGCTGCCCAGCATCAGAATGTGCTGTAGGCAAACCCGTAAGGAAGACTGGAACTTTCTGTGGTTGCCGGTGAAGGGCTGAAGGAGGAAGCGATGGCCCCCATGGGGTGTGGAGGGAGCACCCTTTCCCTCCGAGTTCGAGCGTGAGCGTTAAATGGTTGAGCGTGAGGTGCTGAGAACAGTCACAGAGCAAAGCCCCAGGAAAACGCTGTTGCTGATGATGGAACCATAACTTTTACCCTCATGGGACCAGAACGTGCGTTGTTCTCTTGGAAACACTGGTTAGAAGTTGCCCCCTGTGAATCGGTGTTTCGTTTTATTTACAGACAGACTTTGGGACTGGAATGGCGGGTTTCTAATGAGTAGGTTTAGAATAGGGCGTGAACACACACACACACACACACACGCACGCACGACAAAGAGGGCCGAAGACCGCTCTTCCCACGGCACGCTTTGGGGATGAGCTTTTCTTTTCTTTTTCTGAGCGGCCGGGGCAGTGGAGTTGGTGTCGTGAGCCACGTGGAGAAGCGAAGCATCTCCTCTGCCCCGGGGGGGAGGGAGGGGTCCGCGCTCCCAGGGCGCACAAGAAGCAAACGGGTGGGGGAGGGGAAACCAAGTGCCCCTGCAGAAGTGTCTGGTGGCGGAAGTCGGCTCAGGTGTGGCCACACGCACCTGCGTGACGCTGCCGTGCAGCTCGGGCAAGGGGCTCCGCCGATGCTTTGCAGCCCCCCGGGGCCCGTTTCACATGAAACAAGTAAGCGTGAGCTCTAAGCGGGGAGACGTAAGTGCCACCAGTAGGGCACGTGTGTCTGCAGTTGGTTCTTTTGCTGATCATCTCGAACCATAGGGACTAAGCGGTCCGTCACCTCCCCTTTGTATGTGAGTCACGTTATCAAGTTTCCCTCTTGCTCTTCTGTCTCTGACTTTTTAATCCCCCTTAAACGTTGTCATATCACCGCACGTCATTTCGTGAGCCGTCCCAAATCTCTTCGGAACATGACGAGATTTAAATATGATAAAGTACCTCGAGGGCTTTGGCCTGCTTTGCGCGTTTGCCATAAGGAGAATACCATCGTGAGTCAAGCCAGCCTGCAAACGCTGGAAACTATAAACAAGGAGTATGAGCTACGGAAAGGTCAAATAATGGATAACACTAAATCACATCATTTGGATTGGTTGACTTTTTTTTTTTTTTTTACGAGAGTGTGGACCTGTGTCAATTTAGTCGATTGTAGGTTTAATAGGAGAAAAGGTCTCAGATCCATAGCTGTGTGCGTTTCATTTAATAAACCAAGAAACAGGAGTGAATGATAGTGATTTATGGGAATTCCTCTGGATCCTGACATTTCATTATTTTTATACAGAAATAGCAATTCTAGTGCATGCTTTCAGCATTATGTCTCCTCATCTTGCTCTGAAATAGTACATATATAGCAATGAACCATCTTGGTTTTAGTTTTCCGACTTTCATCGGGAAAATAGTTATACTGTAAGCAAAGTTATTGATCTGTTTTCCGTTGTGTTTCTCTGCGAACCTTTCTGGATGTGGGAAGAGGAATGGCACAGATATGAAAGCCAAGACTCGAAATTTACTCTTTACAAATTACATACCCACAAACCATTTCACTGATCAGTATGTGAGTTGTTTTTTTTTTTTTTTAATAAAAACATTAAAATAAGGCTTTATTCTTCCCTGCAGCTGAGTTATTTTATGCAAAAACTTAATTACGTTTCGGGCCAGTGCGGTGACTCAAGAACTGGAGAACAAGGCGTCGTTCGCAGCGAGGCGATACGGTTCTTCTCCCTGCTCACCAGCGTTTCATCTCAGGCAGAACGCTGTCGCAGGCCACACTGTGCACACAGCTTCAGGGAGGATGGAGCGGTCGTTGTTTGTGGCAGCACCTGCGGCTCGAATATCACGATTCGGCTACAAACTCGGCACAGTGTCAGGACTCGGCCCTCTAGTCTACCCCTTCGGTGAACGTGTAGTCGGGTTGGACCCAGACGTACCTCTCTGCTTTGACTCTTTGTTGGAGGAGCTACTTTACCTCTCCAGGCCTCAGTTTCTCCACCCGATGAATGGAGATGATGGGAACCTGCTCTAAGACGAGATAAAGCATTGGGTAACTGTTTGGCATTACCTCTCTGTAGCGCTCACTTCCAAGGCTAAGTTGAAAGATTAATCGAATGAAATTAGAGTGCTTAAAAATAAGAAGAATAGAAACTTAGCCTTGGAGTGAGCAGCAGGGATTAGAAGGCCCATGCCCTCTCCAGGTAAACGTCCCTGGCTCTGCAGCCTCTGCCTGGGGACTGTTGCTGGAGACAGAGGCATTCGCCATCTGCTGGGGTAGCTGGCCCTTCAAAGAACGTTTAGTTTCTACCATATTTGTGATGTCACTCTGTGCATGAAATATCGACACGCTGCCTCCAAACGAAGATTGCAAACAGATGGCTCTGTCGTAAGGCAAGGTTCGTGGACCGTACGTGTGTGGTTTCTGAATGAGGGATCTTCAGTTGATCGTTATTTTTACCGAAAGTCTCAGCGACTTTCCCGGGGTGTCTGGGAATGTCTGGAGGTGTTTTTGGTTGGCACAGCTGTGGGAGAGGTGGTGTTGGCGTCGAGTGGGCAGAAGTCGGGGTGCCGCTAGCTACCCTACGCAGCACAGGGCGGCCCCTCAAAACGGAGGAGCATCCGCCCCCGAACGTCGGCCGTGCCGAGGAGGGGAGCTCTTCGGCCTGGAGGTCCGGAGCGCCTGTGAACGTTCGTTCCGTCAGTGGATGCATCCCTACGAGTCGGGCTTGCAGAATGTCACAGCGGCTTTGCTGTCCCATAAGCTTCATTCACGCGGGATTCTATTCGGATCGCACAGTTTAAAAAATAGTTGCTTTTTGACCGTTACGGGAAAATAAGGTTTTCGCCGTGATAAATCTGACCTGACTTCAGAACCGTCTTTCTCTAAATACAGCAGAAGAGGAAGATGCGCAGACTCCAAATCCATAAATACCTTACACCCATTTATAGTCCTGCGGATTCTATGGATTGCCCCGGGCAGGAGAAGAAAAAGCCACCCAAGGCGGGACACGGAGGTCGTGGTAATTTCGTTGTAGAGATTGGAGCAGTAGTGAGGACAACCACACCAAGTAAACCAGGGGGACATTAGAGAACGGGGTGCGGAGGGGGGGGAAGTTGGAGCAAGTCGGCTCAGCCTGGGGGAATTAGGGCTCTCAGGTTAAAATCCAGAAAAGCGGCCCAGGAAACAGAACTGAGAGGAAATCAACCACCTTTGGACCTTGGACGGTGGATCACGTAATGCTCAGGTTTGGGCGGTCACCACCGTGCAGCCGTGAAAGGTCAGCGTCCTTCCTTTCCACGGGCTCGTTGGCGGGCATTGGCTGATCTCGCCCGCTGGGCGGCTCTGCCGTGAGCTGCAGGCTTGGCTCTGGTGGGCTCCACTCGGCATTATTTGGGGGCAGACAGATAGGCAATGGAATCTCTTTTCACGAGAGAGGCACCTGCTGGTGACGTATCTGCCAGCAGCCCACGGGTCAAAGCACGTCGTGTGGGCAAGCTGAGCCGAAGGCGGGGACGAGCATTCCTACGGAGTCGGGAAGTGGATGGCTATTTCTATAAACGTTAATGCGGCATTCTACGCCATCTACAATTGCACCCAGATTTTCCGGAAAAAAATGTAACGTTTATGTGCTTTGCTGCAGTATCGTATTTTTCTTCCTGTAGAGAAGGCGTGGCCTGCGATAATGAGTCCTGCAGTTGGGGCCCCAGGTTCTGAACGTCATTCCGCCTCTACCGCTGGCGTGGGAGGCAGGACGTCAGAGTTCCTGCAGCCGCGGCTCCTGACCATCTGCTAAACGTGGAGGGCGTTTTCTGTTAATACTCCGTCTTCCAAGGAACAAGGTGAAACGAGCCTGCTGGAGACCAACAGAGGACCCATCATTATTTTCCTGTTCAGCCTCCGTAGGTGTTCTGCAGTTCCTCTGACGCTGTTCGGAATATTTTCGGAATGAGAAAAGCTTCGTCCAGACAAGCATTCGACGCTTTTCTTATCTCTTTGTCCGAGGAGTACCACTTCGAATTTGTTTAGTGTTTCAGTAAATCCATTAACCTTTCACCCTAGACTCAGAAAATAGCCTTGATGCTTTAATTCTGTCCCCAGAGGACTCTATAACCATGTCACGAGCTACATCGCATCAGACATTAATTCTAATGTGTTTTTAGAGTTACGATAATGGAAGTGTGGAAAATGGGAAGTGTAGACATACAGAAAACAAAGACAGCCAGATAAATTTGTCAGCCTCGGCCCTTGCTCGGTTTGGCATAGTTGGGCTGATTTCTGCTGATGGAAATGGTCTGTTCAGCAGAGGGGCTAAACTGATACCCGAGTTTTTAAGAATACCCACTTAAAACAAGCTTGTTCTCTTTCTCGCACGAGATTTGCCGTTAAAATCCTTTGTTAAGGCTCCTGGTGTCCCCGGGGGCTGCGATGCTCGCGGCTCAGAATGACAGGGACCTGGAAGCAGCCTCCGTTTCCGAAAGGGACGGCCCGCTGCGAAAGCCGGTTTTGCCTTTTCCGTGTCTCCTTTCACTTCCTGAATCAGCCCCGAAAAGCAGAAAACGTGTTCACGGCCTCGGCGGTCTCTGCGAGAAGAGGAATGGGGGTTAGAGTTGACCCCCCTGCAGGTGTGATTATTGCAAGGAATGGGTGTCACGTGGGAACACCGGCGGCCTCGCGTCCGACCCGCCTCCGCCACCCGAAGGGCATAACCTACCAGGGCTCGTCCAGCCACGCTCGGCCCCGCCCGCAGGGACTCTGCCTGCCTCGTGCCGACCTCCCCTCCTGCCTGCTCTGTGGCACCTGGGCGCGCGGCCCCTCCCGAGGGGTTCCATCACGGTGGACGTCTGTGTCCCAGCCGAGGCCTCCACCTTCTCTGCTCTGCTACCCAGCTGACCTTACGGAGGTTGATCTTGTAACCAGGTTACTTCCCTCCATCTTTCTTGCGTTTCATCAAAGACTTCTCTTCGGTCCAGTTCCTAATATTGTGGAGGTACCAGAGGACCTTATCTGGTCAGGAAAATTAAAGTTTCCGACGAGCTATGACTTCAAGAAAAGGAAAAATATGGATGCAAATCCCAACATTTCCACAGCAGTTATTTTATGAAAATAGCATTTTATTAGAAGGCTTAAGCCAGTCGTTGGTTACGTGAGGCTGTATTATTTTGCGGTGGAAGTGTGTGAGGAGGGAATAGATAATGGTTACCGATAATAAGGAGTCGCCGCCGTCGAATCACAGTGGTCTCCCATCAAAAGGGATCACTTGGTATGTCTTGTCTACTGGGTAATAGGCAAGAGTTTGGAGTCGGGGCTCTTGATGCACTTGACAGTTCCGTGACCGATTGATCTTGAGCAAGTCCCTTGAGTTCTCTGTGCCTCGGTTTCCACATCCATGAAGTTGGGGACTTATATTAATCGCTTTTTAAAAACTCCCTTCCTAGCCCTGAATTCTTTTTCTAGGTCGCCGTGATCTGCATGTAAAATAACACTAAATTGCCAGTGTCATTTTGGAGGTGGTAACTTTCTCTCGAGAATGTTGTACTGATTTTAGCCACCAGGTTTCTTAATTTGAGGCAAGCATTTAAACGTTTCTTTCCACGTGACAAGAAAAGCATTCTGCTTCACTGTAATTATTTTGTTCTTTTTTTAAATGACATTGTTCCTCGTTCTTATTCGATACTTCCTTTTCTTTCCAATGCTTCTCCTTACACCTTCCCACTCACCGCCCACCTCCTAATTTTCTTGCTTAAGGGGAAAAAAAAAAAAGGCTTTTAGGGAAGCGTATTTTAAATGACTCCACGTTTTTGTTTTTTTTTTCCAATTTGCTTTTCCAGAAATACAGAAGTAAGATACGAGCCCTCCGTATTATCACTAGCCACTGTCTGTTCTCTCCCCGTCCATGTCACCAAGGGGACAGAGTCAGATTAGGAAAAAAAAGTTATTTTTGTTTTTTCAAGTAATTTGAAAAGCATTGGGTTTAAAGCACGGATAGTGCCTGTTGAAATAAACATTAAGGAGATAGCCTATTAGGTGACTCTTAGCAATTAAGGCGAATAAAGTCTGAAGATCTAACGTAAACCTCGTGATGGTAACACCGGGCTGTATAATTTAAATTTGGAAGGGGATGGGTGTGTTGACTCCTTGATGGGGGGAATCTTTTCACGATGTAAATGTATATTAATTTACCACAGAGCACACTTTAAATATCTTATAATTTTGTACATCAATTATTCCTCAATAAGCTGAAATGAAAAAAATGATCATGTTTATAAGACTAGTTTGAATATTTATATGGTTACAGTTTTTTGCTTCTCAGCTGTCTCTTAATTTAGCAGTTTCCGTCAAATCGGCGTGGCCGTCCATCAAGGGCTCTTCCTCGGTATGGCCAGTATGCTCGGATCGGTGAGACCCACCCCCATCCTTCCTTCAGATTAGTCTCTTTTCCTCATAGATCTTTATTGAAAGCGATTTTCTTCAGCCGCTTGGAAGTGTGACCATCACATGCACAGTCACCTGGAATGGGACTGTGGCCCAGGACTGTGACCCAGGAAGAAACCCAGGCTGCATTTACTGCTGCTGTTCAACACGGGCGCCTCCTTCGACGCCTCGGGCCCCTGGGATGGGGAGCCTGTGGGTTTTCAACATCGAGAATTTATGGCTCAATAAAAGGAAGGTATGATTAAGCAACATAAACTAAGAAAGGACATGGGTGAGAAGGCGTCCGTACGCAACTGCCGTTTCTTTAGAAATGTGCCTTTTCCTGGAGAGGAAAAGTAAAGATGCCAGTGTCGACAGGCTACTGCAGAGTGACAATGTCCACGTGAATTTTCAAGGAAGTTATAATCTAATGGAGAAATTAAGGCAAAAGCAAAACAAAAAAAAAATCTTCCCTACAGAAAACCCTGAGAACTTGACAGGGCTTCTGTAGCCAGTTAACTCTGAAGCGCGGTTGCAGACAGGCTCAGCGTTTTCTCTCGACTACCCTTTCACCTGGCAGTTTCGACGGAGTCTGGCTTTTAAGCCACGCAAATCGCAGCAGTCTTCGGAACGCCGATACTCGCATGCGGGGGTTAATAACTGACTCGGAAGGGAGAATGTCAACTACTGAGTCATCGGCATCTCTCTCGCCATACCTGGGGTTTCCTTTGGATGACTTCCATTCATTTGTTGACAAAACTCGACCTTGGACGGGTCACTAAGACTTGTTGGGACTGTGGCCAAGGCGCCGGCAGGCTGGTAGCACAGGCCTCGTATTCATTAATCGTGTTATTCTGCTCTGCATGTGGCAGGCAGAGTACTTCCTGAGCGTCCCACGTTACTGCTGATCGAAAGCTCCCGGACCGAAGGGCTCTTACTATTGTAGTCCCACGCAGGGCCCTGGATTCTGTCCTGATGTGAACCTCAGCACGTAGCCAAGTCGAAGGACCAAGGCCCAGGGGCGGGTCCCCTGGAAAGGATAAGCGTGCTCGTTTGTGAAAGTTAAAACAAAGGCCCACAACCAGAAAACCACAGCTGACCTTCGGGATGGTCTTGACAGTGATCCTGCCACGGGACGCATCGTTTCCCAGCTGAATTAACTAGGAGCCCACAGTGCGTGAGCTCCGACCCCAGCCGGCCTCCCGATTCTTAATTTCAGAGCAGGATTTTCCAACAGGCCAAAGAGAACCAAAGAATGTGATACTTTGTATTTGCAAAGCACCCACTGAAGTAGTCATCTTTAGTAAACAGAACTGTTGAATTTCTTGACAGTGTTTTACAGTTTAATGCTTAAATTGCATGCCGAATGGCAGCATCATAATCTTCCACACTTAAAGCCTCTATTTGTCTTTATCTGGCTCTGCCAGGGCAATAGCCAACCTCATTGTAAGAGAGGTTGCTTAATGCTTTAACAATTAGTAAGTAACAAACAACGATGGCCGTTATCATTTGTATTGTAATTGGTCTGCCAATGAAGTGAGGTAAGGAAAACAAATAGGAGATACGATTATGAGATTTGAGGAGGAAAGATTATAGTTTTATGCTAAGGACATGGCTGTTTACTTTGACAGTTCAAGAAGTTCGTAACAAAAAATTATTAGATATAGTGAAAGAGTTCATTAAGGTGATTGATTATAAAATAAATACACCAAATTATTTCTTTTTACTTGTAATAGGAAGTTATTATTATTTTTTTAGGCAAGGCAACCCTTTGTTGACCTCACAGATTGCAAGGACCTTGCCAGCTTACGATCCTTTATTTTTTTATTTTTTATGCCTATAGTACCTGGTCTTCCTAGGTGGTCTCCCACCCAAGTACCAACCAGACCTGACCCAGCTTAGCTTCTGAGATAAGATGGGATCGGGCTTATTCAGGGTGACATGGCTATAGACTATAAGAAATTTGAAAGCATAATGGGAAAACAATGCCAATTATAATAGCAAACAAAATTATAAATCATCGTGGCATAAATCTAACCAAAAAGAAGGGCTTATATTAGTAAGTTTATATACTTCTTTCTTTAAAGACATAAAAGAAGTTTGAGTAAATGAGGGCATAGACTGTAATCCTGGGTGGGGAGACTTCAAATTTCATGGATAGTCAATTATAACAAATTATTAAAAATGTCATGCTAATCCAATAATCTATGGCTAATTCTTAGATGTATCAGGGAGAATAAAGTCTGGATGGATTAAATATTTAAAATAATAATACAATTATTATATGGGGGAATTGAGGAGAGGTCTTTCAAAAAGGTAGGAAATCTAGAAAAGCTATAAAGGATAAACTATTTTGACTACACACAACTTTAAAACATTTTATGGCAAATTATATCTTGAAAACAAAAATGGAAGTTATAAAAAATATTGACAATTGGTAAAGGGTTAATATTGATAATATACAAAGGGCTTCTATGCATTTATAAGAAAAAACAAATTATGTAAATAGGTAAAACAAATAAGTCGTAAATGGATAGTTCATGGAAAAGGAAATACGAGTGGCTTCAACAACATGCATGTTTAAAAATATTCAATCTTAGTTATGAATTAGTAGTTCTCATGCCTTATGTTATTAAAATGTAAAAAATGATAACATCCAATGCCTGTAAGGATTTGGGCAAATTAGTATTCCCACGTGCTCTGGTGCAAATGTGAATTGTAACATCCTTCTTTGGAGAAAGCAATCTGGTAATATCTGTTACCCTTCGACCTAGAAGTTCTATGCCTGTGAATTTATAGAAACAAAGCTTTGATACCTTTGAATAAATGCTCAGAAAAATCTTTTTCTTAGGATGCATGGATTTTATGCAACCATGAGAAAGAATACGTTAAATTTATACCCATCGAGCTGAGTTTTCATTATTCAGTGAGAAAATTAAGATGCAGAGAGATGCCGGCAGAATGGCTTCAGTTTGGGAGGACAACAGTTGATAAAAAGCTGCGGATGTGGGGTGTGGGCATGTGGGTATTCGCAGTGATTGTGTGGGGTAAAGAGGAGGAAGGGCATGCGAGGGGCCAGGGGTCATGTTCGAGACGTAAAGGGGGGAAGGATGAGAAGGACGCGTCTGCAGGACCCCTGAGAAATACGTAGGATTTAGAGAAAATAAAATAACGTTCGCGCTACGTTATTGGTTCCCGCCGTAAGAATTAAATATACACATGAACCGGAAGATAGATAACACAAGTGGATTAAAACATCGATTTGCCCAGGACTGTTATTTCAAAATACAGAATTTTTGAATAATGAAAGAAAAAAAAATCAGTGGAAAAAGCCAGGAAAATGGAAAGGACAATAAGGAAAGGAAAAGTGTTACAGCCTGTTCGTTAAAACCCTGCTGGCGCGGGAGCCTCTTCGGGGTTTAAGTTTTCTCAGCAGATGGGCAGGGAAGCGGCCTCTGCAGGCCGCGGGCACCTGCCGTGTCGCTCATTCCGGCCCGGGACGGAAACGCGGCCTCGGTCCACTGGGAACCCGGCCCCCCGCCCCACCCCCGCCGGTGGTCTCCGTGCCGGGCTGGACACCCCCGAGGTCTGGCGTGCAGAGGCGGCCGGTCAATCGTGTGTAGAGCGGGGGACGGAGGCGGCGTGGGAGCGAAACCCCCCGCGTGGGAGCGAAGCTGGGACCTGCCGAGCGCCCGGCCCCCGCGCCGCAGCCGGGGGGCCGTGCCTTGCAGCTGAGGTCGTGAGGCATGCTCCTGCACCCCGTCTGCGGGCTGCGGTCGTCCGTCCCCCACGTGACGCAGCGACGGACGCACGTGCCCAGATCAGCCGGGTCTTGCGCTTTAGACAGGCCCGGTAGACAGTCGGGGGTGGGGGTGGGGGCGTCCCTCACCGCTGTGTGGTTCCAGTGACAGCCGTTCAGCATTTGTGGGGAGGAGGGAGAGAGGGGTTGGGTGCCTTTTTCCAGCCTGAATTTGAACCCAACCCACAGAAACAGATGACTTGATGAATAGGCTGATAACATGTCTTCGAATAATTATTGCTCCTCTAACTTATTCCAGTAAAGTCTTCTCATAAGTAAAGCGGTATCTCTCAAATTTATCTCCTTTCTGAAACATAGGAAATGCTTTTATATATTCCATGCTTTATGATATGCAGCTATATCTTACAGCCAAATTTTATGCATTCTAAGCTTTACACTCTTCATAAATATTTTAATTCAAATGAAGTAGATTTTGGAGGGCTATGTTTTTTTTTTCCCCCAAGACCAAAACATAACTATTAATCATTTCTGACCTTATGAATGTTCTCTAAATATTATAAACAAAATTAATATTATGAATCTTGGTTTTGGTTGTTAATTTTTAAAATGGCTCTAGTTTATAGTCAAGGAACTTTAAAAATTTTCTGAAAACCTTTGGAAAAACAGTTCGTTTTTTCTGAGAATCGCATCTCCAGTTGTGTCTCTCAAACTGGCATTTCCCGCACCCTAACTGCCTAATGAATCCTCTGCGCCTTGTCACAACCGATCCCTTTTGTTTCAACAATTAGAAAGGCTTGTTTTGATTCCGAAGCCAACTATCCTGTCCAGGCATGTGAACAAATAAGAGAGTCACAAAATAAAAACATACAAACAAACAAACAAACAAACACTTTATTTTTCCTCTTTTTTCTCACTCTGGCTGGGGGCTATGCACCCTTAATTAGGTTAGTAAATTTTGGCTTCCCGCAGAAGGACCAGATCTAAAAGGGAACTGGATCACTAATGAAATAACTCTGCGTGACATGCTCCAAATTTTGCGAGATCATCCTAAATTTATTCTCACCAGCAGAATAATGAATAAGAAAAACCACCAACAGAAAATGTTAATTTCCCTGAAGACTGTTGTTTGTTGTTGTCGTTTGTGATGACAACAGTTGAACGGACTGCTGGCCAGTTCGCCCTGGGATTTTAGGAACCAGGACGAGGATTTTCTCTTTCTCCTGCTTTCTCCCGCCTGAAACACACTTTCGGAAGGAAATTTTAAGAGGCTGTGCCGGATGCTGAAGTTACAATTACTTTCCGAGTTCTGGCCTATAATTTTTTAACCAAAAAGCTGTATTAGATAATTGCTATGGTTTAGGAAAATTATAACGAATACATTGAACCCACTTGAATTACTTCTCACATGTTAGTTCATTGGGAAATATATTTAAGATCAAACGAACATCTTTAAAACTCCGAACATTGTCAGATACCAAGCTATGAAATACTTCGGTGCATGTCACAACATCGCATCTCTTGGCACCTTAAAGGGACTAACTGTCATCCTTAGTCAGATGTCTTGTTCCTGACTCGGAGCGAGTGTAATTTAGAAGCAACCTTCTCAAACCCGCCTGCTTCTCAGTGCTACTCACTCTTGATCCTGTAAACTTATTTTTTCTGCAGATGACAACAATTCCTTTTCCTACTTCCTCGAGACGAGGTCTTAGTGAGAGTGGAGGGAACCACTCGGTGAGTCGGCACGTCCACCTTCTCTTCTGGTTTGAGTCACTCATCATCTTTTCTTATAAGTATTAATCGGGCACCCGCTGCTGGGCACCACCACGTGGGAGATTCGAGATGGTTTTAACTCTTCAAAGGTTAATCTTATTTTCCCCAAGAAGAGCGAAAGGCTCATAAAGGGTAGAAAAGCCAGGCCCATAAATACTGTACAAGCAGGAACATGACAAGGACATGAGAGCAGGGTGGGTGAGGTTTTCGGGGTCAGAGGATGGAGCGTCCGCTGTGCGCAGAAGGGTCAGCGAGGGTTTCCTGGAGGAGGTCAAGGTCGGCTGCTCCGCACTGGGACGGACTCCGCGGTGAAGGTCAGCTGTACCCCAGCCCCAGCCCCTGTGCTGAGACCGGCTCCGTGTGCATGTAGGTTCACACGGAAGCCACGATGCTGCCGGCCTTGGAGTCAGCACCCTAACGTCCTCCCCATAACTGAGCGGACGGGTTTGCCCTTACCGCTGTGTGAACGGCTCCACCCAGTGCCGCCTGGGCCCCCGACCGCTACCGTCGGTGGATTCGGGTCTTGACTTCATGGGGTGTCTCTCTGGCACCCCGCGCGGCTGACGTCGGGGCGGCGGCATCTCACTGTTTGTCGTTACGGAATGCTGTCAGGAACGGCGTCTCGAGCAGGGGGAAACGGAGTGTTTCCAGTGCAAGGAGAAGCTGTCACGCATTCCGAAGGCTGCAGGTGAGTCCCCGAGGAGCTCAGCCCTCCAGCGTGTCCCTAGTCAGGGCGAAGGGGCTGCCCTGACCAGCGCTGGGTGCAGGGGCCCTGAGTCCGGGGAGAAGCCTCTCACTTCAGACCCCGTCAGGGCCCCGGGTGGCCACATTTATGCATGAAAGTCTTAGGTTTTCTGTGGTATGGGTCCTACCCTTTTCTGTTTTGTTTTGTTTTATTTTGTTTTTTAGAATAGAGCGCATTAAAACAAATCAGCGAAGCTGGACGAGTGGCTACATAATTTACACCTAACGGGGCGTCCGCCGATTTTGAGATGTTTCAGGTGCAACCGCTGCGTGGCCAAGAATGAAGAGCACGAAACGAAGGCCAGAGGGCGCGGCCCGGGCCCTCACCCGCTAACGCGGAAATAACCGAGTTACTTTCCTCTCTCGGCCCATTGCCTCCCGGTAAAAGGGGATAATAATAGTCATCTGGCCTCTCACAGGGGTCGTGGTCGGGACCAAATGAAATAACGGAAACTTACTTTAAACTCTGTACGAATGTAAGTATACCGAATGCCCTTTCTGAAAGCAAAAAAACAAACAAAAAAACAAAAAAAGGAAAAAGAAAAAGATTCCAGGTGAGTTACTAATACATTTTTAAATTAACCTGAATCCTTTTACATACATACAGCATTAACAAATAAATTTGTCACTGTTACTATACAGATGAACTGTTCACCATTTAAAGACATTTCATAAAATAGGGTGTAAGGCAAACACTGGGAATAACCGAAAACCACGGTTATGTTGTTAGAAATCTGACTTCTCATTTTAAGTGAAAAACAGAGGAATTGGGAAACCAAAGGCCTATGAGAAAATGGAGTTGGAAATATCCAATTCATTATTTTGCAAGTGTTTTACCGATTAAAAGCCCTCAGCCTAGCAATCAGATGGTCAACTAACTGTTCTATAGATTAGTTCACTCCGCCGGGGTCAGAGGTTAAGGGTTCTGGTGAGAACATCTGTTGGTCATGTATCTTTCCACATCGAAGGTCTGGGAAGACTGTTTAGTAAATTAGGGAGGTATCGAGGAGATGAAACTCATTACTGAGATGACGAGAATGGATCCCGAAACCCGTCTTCCTATAAGGAAGGAAGGAAATAATAAAAATTAATTGGAGCAGTAAAACTTCCCAGAAAAACCTTCCTGATGGTGAAGCATGTGAGATTATTTGATATTTTTAGATTATGCCTAGGATACTTTATTCTAAGTTTGCAAGTGTGTAAAAAATTATATGTAAAACACCACATGTAAATTTACACCGGAAAATTTTTCTGGAAAATAGTGATTTTTTTTCAGAGAGTCAACTCAAGATTAAGGATTTCAAGAAGGCAAGTTTATTTGTACGCACAGTTCGTAGTATGTTCATAGAGGAATAGGGAAAGAACGTAGACATTTGTGAAAATTGATTTACTTTTGTAAGAAAACGGCTATTTTCAAACTCCAACTACGGTCCAGCCCATGCTAGGCATGTTACGTGGATTACGGCATTTCATCCCACAGCAATAAATGAGGTAAGGGTAATCCCCACCCTCTCTTTTTATAAAGGGGAAATGAGGGACAGCTGGGCTCACTGAGAAGCCAGGGGAAGCTTCTAAAGATGCTCCCACCCCACCCAGGTGCCGGTCCCCTGGCGATATAATCCCACACCAATCTAGGTAGTGCCACGAAGGGATTTTGCAGTTGTAATTGAAGTCCCAAGGCAGTTCACCTTAGGACATGGAGGTTATCCAAATGGGCCTGGTCTAATCACACGAGCCTTTAAAAGGCAGATTCAGAAATCTGGAGAGAATTGTAGTGTGAGACGGACTCAGACTTGCTCTTGCACTTTGGAAGTGGAGGGGCCCTGTGGGCGTGGGCAGGGCCCCCAGAGCAGAGAGTGGGTCCTGGCTGAGAGCCAGCAAGTACATGGGGACCTCAATTCAACAAGCTGGAGAATGCATTCTCCCTGGCCTCCCAGAGGAGCACCCCGCCTGGCCGACACCTGGAGTTTGACCTTGCGAGACCCGAAGCAGACAACACAGACTTCTGCACTACAGAACTCTGAGATAATAAACGAGTGTCCTTTTAAGTTGCTAAGTGTTTGATATTCATTACAGAGAAATAGAAATCTAACACAGAAACCCAGTCATAGAGCAAATGGGGACCAGAGCTAAGATTTAACCCGGTCGGCATAAAGTGCTGTAGGAGAACAGATGTGAGCGAGGTCAGCAGGTTTATTTGAAGAAATTTTATTCATTCATTTATTCATTCATTCAATCATTCGACTGCCAAATATTTTTTGACTACTTTTTTTATGGCAGATTTATCTCCGTTGGGGCTACAGAGATAAATAAATTCAATCTCTCACCTCACAATTTAAGGGTTGGGGGTGGACAAGCAAATGGATCACCGAAGTGCCGGTCTGTCTCTGAAATACTATGAAAAGACAGGCTAGAGGATATGGTAGCACGGTTGCTTTCAGTCTGATTTTTCACCGTGTTGCCTGTGGTGGGCAAGATAATGACCCCCAAAGACGTTCTTAAAAAGAAGATGGAACCGAGGTCCTACGTCAGCTGACCTGAAGGCAGGGAGGTGGTTCGGGATGATCCAGGTGGGACCAGCATATTCACAGCATCCTTAACAGTGTAAGAGAAGTGAGAGAAGCCAGAGCGAGTTGAGGCGAGGACCAGACGGGCGGTTGCGGCTTTGAGGAGGGAGCGAGGTTTCGGGGGCCCCCGGAAGTGCTGGAGGCCACGAAACAGTTTCTTCCTGAGTCACCGGAAGGAGGCACGGCCCCCGTTGTCACCTGGATGTTAGCCCGGCGAGGACCATTTTGGGCTTCTAAACTTCAGAGTTACGCAATGCTACATTCACAGTGCCACAAGCCGACCGACTCATGGAGTATGTTCCAGCAGCAACTGGAAGCTCATACACTGATGGCGTTTCTCTGAGCCGAGGCGAATTAAAATAAGAACTGGAAGGGAGAACGCGGTAGGCTCGTTTTATTTTAGCTACTATTCAGAGGCAGTCTTGAGAGCATATTAAAAAAAAAGAAAGAAAATGAACACAAAAAGCGTAAGTTACAAGAGAAAAAGTGATAAATTTCATCAAATTATAACGTTTTGTTCTTCTCTAAGAAACTATTAAGAAAATAAGAAAGAAAAGCCACAGACTAGGAGCAAATAGATACGGACATCTGATAAAGGACTTAGGTCCAGGATATGCAGAACTCTTACAAATCAATAATAAGAAGACAAGCAATACACTTAAAATGGGGAAAAAATTTCCAAGAGCTATTTCAGCAAAGAAGATATACGAATGACCTATACGCGCGTGAAAATATAGTTAACATTCAAAAAGTGCACAGTAAAGCCACAGTGAGGTCTTGCTGGATGCCCAGAATGGCTAAAATGAAAACGACAGCCAAGGCTAGGTGAGAGGATGTGGGGCGACCGTGACCCGTTCACTGCCGCCGCGAAAATACAGAACGGTCCCACGTGCCGCCTCGGTGGACCACGGCGCCTCCGTTTCCTACAGGCGAAGCGTATCCTTAGTTCTTCTCCTACGTATTTATCCAAGAGGCACTAAACTAAGATCTGGACGTGAATGGTTATCGCAATTTTCTTCACAATCGCCCAAACCGGAAACCACCCATCATCAACCCGTCGAGAGACAAAATATGGTGCCCCCGTACGAGGGAATAGCGCTCAGGAGTCGGAAGGGATGAACGGCTACGTGCAACCACACGGGCGGATCCCGAAAACATTACGCGGAGTGGGAGTAGCTGCCCTTCGATACCGCACAGCGTGTGATTCCCTGTGATACTCTAGAAAAGGCAAAGCTAACGATGGAAAGCAGCTGGGTGGGGACCAGGGGCTGGGGGCGCGGGACATGAGGCCAGAGACAGGAGAGAACTTTGCGAGATGGTAGAAAAGTCACACACCTCAATACATTTGTAAAAATTTCATTGATGTGTACTGTTAAAAGGGAAAAAAAATGATTGTATATAAAGTGTGTCTCCAATTAAATTCCTCCCTCCCCCCCAAAAATAAGTACATAGCACATGGTTTAAACAAGGGACCGCCAATCCCCCCAATATAATCTCTCTCAAGAAGATTTACAGGGGCAGAAAACCCTCATGGGTTCAAAGCTTCACCGTTACTGCTCACGCATTAAAAGTCAACTGCAGCGTACGTTTCCTTATCCGGTCTACTTCATCAACGCAAAACTTTAAAAAGGATATTTCAATTAAGCAGAAGAACCCAGTGCTGGATCTAGGTAACCTGAAAGCAAAACAGGAAATGTTCTCACATCATCTTCACAAATAAAAAAGAAAAAGCCCGCGAATAAACAGTTTGATGCACGGCGAATAGAAAATAGAGAATTATACAAGAGTTTGCTGAAATGAGTGTAATTTATCTAGCTCAGCATTCAGCAGTAGACTTTTAAAGGACTCTCTTGCTAAAAAGAGAAACATTTCCATGCTTATAAAGTGCGCTAAGCCCCTCAGAGAACAGCCCTAAGTACAGGGTATTATTATTTCATGAGCGCTGGGCTTCCTTCCGCAGCCGTTAGAGCTGTTCCATTTATAATTTCTGGGATTGCTCCACAAAGTGCCTCTCTTGCGCATGCATTCGTAATTCATTAAAAGCACACGCTCACTTGGGGCAATGCAATTTTAGAGATACGGAGTCATGAGAAGGCAACTATTTTGCCCAAATTACTTACGCCATCGGAGGCACAGAGGGTCAGCACCCCTGGGGCTCTTGGTGTGGTACCTGCTGTACCCCGCGGGTGCCCGGTGACTGTCCCTGAATTGTTTGCATAAGAGAGATTTTTAAGAATTTTACATTGTGGACATTTCTTTTGAGGATGTGATTTGGCAAGGAACCGTGACTCTTGCCTCTCGTCCCACAAAGGAGCCTGACGATTGAAAAAGCATTAGATCAGAAAGACATGATTTTATTTTACTTATAAATTTATAATCTGGGTTGGCGGGGAAGCCGATCCAACTCTGTGTTAATAACTTTCGATTGCAGCGTATTTCATTTGTTAACTCGGTGTGTTTCCCACTGTTTTAATAAACAGTCCTACCTCTTCCCTGGGGGATTGTGGTCACAGCAAAGGTTTTGATTACCTTTTGGTTCATCTCATTAAGATTCCTCACAACCAAGATTCCTTCATCCTCCTTCTCATATTTGATTTGTGCTCCTCAAGTCTGACCTTTAAGGCCATCGTTGCTGTGCAAACGCACTGCGTGTCCCAAGGGTGCATAATTAAGTAGGTCACATGCTTCACATTGCATATTAGTACGTTCCTTTCAACATGCATTTCCTCTGTTCCGCGGTGGGAAAATTCTCTTTTTCGTAAGACATTCTTGGGCAAGTATTTGGCACTTGGCACAGAAGAAGTGTCCTTGATATATTGTGAGAACACAAGGTCATTTGAGATTTCCTCGGTCGTGAGAATAATTGGTCTCACATTGTTGAAAGAGTGGAGTCTTCTCATGCTGATAGGAGTTATCGCCTTGGGCTGTACTTCTCAGGGTCTGCAAGTGTCCTCAGGGGTAATGGCGGGGGTTGTACGCTTTGCCAATTAAAATATGCCGATAATTTTTTAATACTGCTATCTATAAAATGTCACCACAAAAAATTTGAAAAGAAACATTTAAAGTGCATTTTGATCATTTTTTTTTTGACATTAACAAACTCGTTTGCATAAATGCATATGTACCTGGTAGCGTTTCTGTTAATTCCTCTTGGAAACGGCATTATTATGCACGCGGTAGGAGTTTCCAATCAAATCACTAAATATGCATCCTCTAATCGTTTCTAATTTTGCTTTCATAACTTTAATAACCGAGTGTGAATTTTTAGCAACAAGGTAAAATTTCATTTTGCCCCTCGTAATTATTGAATAGTAAAAGACTTAAAAATGTTTAGTAAAGTCGCCTTTGAAGAAATCAGGATTACCGCTCTGTCTCTTCCACCCACCGTCAGTTTCTTACCCTTCGTAAATCAGACGAGTTCTCTGCACCCAGGAAACCAGCTAAATTAGCCCTAGATGAAGCACGTGTGTCCTGATTCGTAGGCCTGTCGAGTTAAGCTGGACTGCGTGGCTGGCGAGGTGTGCTGATTAGTGATGCTAATGAAGGGATTTCAGCAAAACTGCAACTGGGTTTTCACGTGACGATCACGCTAAGAAATGGCTAGACGAAATGGTGGCAAGGAAGACGCAGAGCCCCGCGGAGCAGCAAGGCCTGGATGCGACGTGCATGCCGGCCGCCTGGCAAACTCGGGGACACACGGATCCCGATTCGGTCTTCCTTGGGGGCCGCCCGGGATTTTTCACTTCCAACGCGCTCCATTGCCAACCTCATTGAATACAAAACAAATCTTATGAGCCAACTGCAAGTTCGTCATCAAAAGCTTTGCGTTGCATTTGTCTTTAATGAATCCGAAGATCATCTGCATAAGTTTGCGGAGAAAAACCCAACGAATGGAACCGGTACTCCTGTGACAAGCGTTTCATTCATTCAACCCGCGGAAGACGGTTCCTCTTGGTGGCCATGATTTTGGAGACACGTAATTAAGGCCGATGAACCTCCCACTTCATGACAGCACGCTTAGATCTCCGGCTTGCTCTCCAGGATGAGTGATTTCCTACGAAGAGCAGAGAACCAGGCGAGACTGGAGAGGGGGAACTCACGCAAAATCCAGAAGGCCTTCGGGGCCCCAGGAAACTAATATTTCAAAATAGGGTGTAAGGGATGTTTAACTTTTCCTCACCATAATAAATGAGGAAGGACTGACAAAAGAATTCAAAGATTCCATTTCATACATTCTTAGAATGCCTCAAGCCATTTTTCTGTGTGTGTTTTAAACCTTTGCCTGGGTGATGTTTCCTTATAAATAAATCAACAAAGCCAAACAGTACTGGCTAAAGGCTTATCATCGAGATTCCACCAGCTATGTTGATTTCCATAATTTGAAATAAATCAGCCTCAGTCTGTGATGGGTTCTCCGTACCCACTTCCTTTTCCTCCCGGGCAGAGGACTCTACCTGTCTCACTCTCCACTGGTGGTCGTGGCCCCGTGACGGAGTTCTAGCTAATGGAGTGTGGGAAGGAATGTGTTCCATCTCCAAGACCGTCATCGAGCACTCCCCACAGGCCTGTGCGAGCGCTCTCCCCTCTTGGGATGAACTGGAGAGGACCAGAGACTGAGAGCAGGGAAGAACCACAAGATGGAAGGAGCCTGGGTCCGTGAATGATCTGAAAAGAAAACCCACGTCGGGCTGTAAAGTTAGAGAAAACGAAACCTCTGTTGCTGGGAAGCATTACAAATTTTGGATCGTTCGCAATGCAATAAGCCCGCCCTAAAGAACACAGCTGGGAAATAGGGACTCGCGTCCGGTTTTGATGTCCACTCTCTCCACTGAGGACGGGGCCTGGGTCTTCGTCTTTGAATACTGGGCAGACGGCCTTGTGTTATGAGATGCTCCATAAACATTTGCTGTAAAGAACTGAGCTGGTCGCTACTCTCGGATCCTGCTCCTGTTCCCGAGCTGGTGACTCACAGGACGATAGTCCCGGAGCCCACATCCCTGGACACTCAACCCTGTATCCAGAAATACCTGGAGCCATTCCACTGTTAAAACTCTTTGCAGGTGTACTGGGCCTACACCTGTTGCAAAGGAACTTTGTAAACGACGGGCGTGAATGCATTCGCCTGTCGATATTTCTTTTTCGAATGATACCCCATTGCCATGCAAAAGGCACTTTTATTTCACAGTGAGGAAAGTCTGTCACTTACTTGGGAACGACATCTGTTTACTGGCTAGGGAGCAGGAGCCAAGCGCGCTTGTGTTTTTCTGGGAACGGACGAGGGGGCGGATTGTCTTCTGTGATTGTGGCTGGAACCTCCTCTTCCTGCTACGGGGGCACGACGAGCTGCTGAGGCCTGTGCTTCTGGGGGACCGCTCTCTGGGCCGGCGAGCCATCGATAACAGGCCTTCTTCGTGGACATTTTTATACATCATCATACAACATTTCTTATAATTGCTGATGTGGCAATTTATAGGATAGACTCGGGCCACCCGAGCTGCTTGCCTCGCCCGCGGGGCCAGGGAGACTTGCTGCGCTTGCCATGATCTGTCACTGTTTCACTATCTTATGAAAAGGAATCACCTCTGGGCTGTTTATGTTGCGATTCTGTGCTTTAATGTCACATATCGATACTGTGTGTCACCCAGAAATACAACTTTTCCAAAACATAATTATGTATTTGCATAAATTAGCATAACACTGGAGCACAGATGAAAATTCATGAGCTTCTCCATCAGCACCGCAAATAAGGTAAAATAAAATAATAGAATAAGCCGGAAGGAAGACTGCTAAGAATCCGAGGACTCGGCTGGACTCTGCTGGATGACGAAGCTGCGTTGCAGCGACAGAGAGACCTAAATTAAATACATGAAGATCCGACAGGGTGAAGGAAAACAGAGCTGTCAACCCGCGGGAGAGGAACGGCGCCTACGTCTTGCTTCTCTGGGTTAGCGAGCGCTTCTCTCAGCCCCTAAAACACAAAAAACAAACAAACAAACAAAATAAAACGGCGTGCACACCTGCTTTATGGTGGCAGATAAAGGTTGGGCCGTTTAAAAGCAAACACAGCTTCCGCTAACTAAGCCCAGCTTCTGAGAAAGGAAAACGAGAAAACGAGAACATTGCCTCCTCTTCAGTTTTCTCTGACGGAATGTAAATTCCCAAATAATGTGGGAAGTGTTTTGATTATGTTTGCGATTCTTGATTTTGAAAATGAAAATTTTCCTTGCGAGGCTCAACGATGTAGGGAAGGATGTTATTTCTGTTTCAATCTGCTTCATTTCGAGGGGAACGGCTCTGTCTCCCCACTGCTACATCCCAAGACTGGATCGCAGCCGGCCCAGATGCCGCCAGCCTGGGCCGGTTCTGCCCCCTAGTGACGACCGTGGGTAGGGCATTACCGGGTTTGGTCAGCTCAGGCCGAGTTCATTTGGGCGAGTCCTGTGATTATTATGTTCTTTCTCTCTTCTCTGCTCTCCGTGTAACCTCGGTACGATTATTTGCCAGGTTTCTGTGACTTATTCATCTGACGAATGGGGAGAAGACCTGCCTCCTGGGGTTTTCACGAGGCTCCTTCGAGGTCCCGAAAACGCTTAGCTCTCGGGGCGCCTGGCGCAGGAAAATCTCCAATAAAGGTTTGATGTCGTTTTACTTATATTTATGAAAGTTCAGAACTGAGAACAAAAACAAGCCAAAGCACAGGAAATCAAGTTATGGATATACGAATATTGCAGAATAAATTGATACATGTCGTTGAAAGGCGGGAAGGAGATCACGGTCATCGGGCTTTGTGCCCTCTGCCAACGAACGCGTGATTGCGATCACACACGTCTCCTCCCAGGCCTCTCCTCACCTCTCGCCGCATGCTCCCATCACACGCACAACTCACTTCTCCACGTGCGTTTACCGCCTCCTTCCTCTTTCTGGAATATTCTCCCTCATATTTTTATACGTTATGATCCTTCGCTCCCCATTCAGAGGGACTCAATTGGCCTAATGGTTTCAGCGGGCAGGCTTTGTCCACTAACATATGTTTTTGCTTAAAAAATACATATTTTTACAATAATTTCATTAAAAACTTTTGGAAATTACTAAAAAGTAAAAAAAAGAATCATGGCGCCCTTATCCAAATATTATTAACATTCGATGTATTTTTTTCGTGTTTTGTCTATAGATTGTTTTTGTTACATGGTTTGTGAGCTTATTTGCAGTTACGTACCCAGCTCGTGCGGCAGGTGCGGGCTGCGTGCAGGCTTCGGCCGCCGCTGGAGGGGTTCCCGTGGAGGAGCACGCGGTACCCCCTCCTCTGAGAGCATCGCTCGAGCTTCCACGGGGAAACGCAGCCGCGTGGGCGGGAAGAGGAGCAGCCGGAAGGCCCACCCGGGAGAGAGCCGGGGGGCCGCGGGCCGGCGAGTGGCGGCGGGGCCGGAGCGGCGGCTGCGGGCTGCGTCTCGTCTCGCTGGTTGAGCGGCCGATTGCGGGGCACGAGAGACTAAGGCGACCCAAGGAGACGCCACGTGTCCGCTCCGGGCGACGGGCAACGCGGCGCTCTCGCCGGCCGGGATGCGCGCCCCCGAGTCGGCGTCTGCGGCGCGGTGGGCTGGCCGGAGTCCGGAGTCCAGGACGCGACTCTCAGCGCGAGACGCACGGTGCGGGCGGATCGGACAGAGACGCACCCGTGGCCGGCGGGGTGAGCATGTTCCAGACGGAGAGAGGCGGGATCGACGAAGCCGGCTCCCCGGGGTAGGGGCGCGCACGGCGGTCCCTCGGGAGCCGGTGGCCGAGGCGTGCAACCTGGCTCTGCCCCTCGCCAGCTGCGCGACCTGGTCCAACCGCTTAGCCTTTCTGGGCCTCAGTTTCCTCACCTGTGAACCGAGGCTCGTAACGACACGTCCGACACAGGTGTGCGTGAGCGCTCGGTAATTCGGCATTTGTAAAATGTCCGGGTTGCGGGCCGCGACACGTGCAGAATGGAGGCGCTGGTCGGAGGTCGCGGCGCGAGGCCGTGCGGGGACATCGCGGCGGTGCGAGTGCGGGGCGGGCGCGGGGCCCAGGGCGCGGGGCCCAGGGCGCGGGGCCAGGGCGGGAAGGCCCAGGGCGGCGGCGCCGGACCAGGCCAAGGGCCGCGGGCGGCCGGGAGCGCGAGGCGCTGGCCCGTCTCTCTCTCTCTCTCTCTCTCCAAGTACCTTGCTGTTCCCGTGGCAATGCGAGGCGGTCGAGCGCCCGGCGGAGTCGAGAACGTCTCCTCCTCGCTGGAAGGCGGCGCCCCCCGGCGCCCCCGGGCGCGCCCGAGTTGCCAGCACCCCGGCTCTGCGCTCCCGGCTCTTTACGAGGCAGAGTGAGGCCGACCGAGCACAGGCACCGCGACGCCGTGACAGCGGATCCGACCCTGGCGGGTGGGGGGGCGGGCACCTAGCTCGCGGAGGCGCTGGACAGAGGGCCGGGCCATCCCTGGGCGGGAAGGAGTGGAAGGCGTGAGATTTCGTGACTAAGAAGGGCGGGAAGTTTGGAGCCTGCGCACTGTGTATTTGGGGCATTTTTTTCATTAACCATTTTCCGGCCGCGTTGACCGTAGGGGGCTGCTGTGTATGTTTTTCCTGAGCAGCAAGGAGGCCGGAGGGTTACGAAATGAATTATGGTGTTGTATTTCCCACGGCCGCTTAAAAGCCAAACATTAGTATTGCTATAATCGTCCATTATTAACGACTATTTTCGTAGTCCAAATATGAATTGATAGAAATAATTTCTAGGCTAATCTACTTCCCTTATTCTTCATGCCAATATTTTTCCTTACAAAGTATTTCTTCTAAGTATTACATAATTACTTAATACACTTGGCGTTGCTGGTGAACCTGTAATTTGGGTTTATGTTCTCACTTACTCTGGAAGAACTTCACTCAAGCAACTACTGCAGTTAGATTATGCCAATATTTTGCTGATGCTGAGTGGGTGGAAAGGCTTCTTCAGAGTGTTTCGTAAGAGCCTTGTTAAACCAGTTACCATAGTATTTTTTGGTTCTCTTTGGCCTCTAGCTTATTCTAAAGTAAAATGTAATTGGAATTATTGTTCTTTTTCACTACTGTTTTTTGCTGTAATTCATAGACCACCTCACACACACCTCTCTCTCTCTCTCTCTCTCTCTCTCTCTCTCTCTCTCTCTCTCTCTCCCCCTCTCTCTCTCAGATACATATGTCTACATACGAACCATCATAATTGGATACTTACAGGCCCACTGTGTGAGAATTAGTGAGTAGAGATTCCATGTTGTTAAGAGGGTCGAACTATGACCATAGCTAGAAAATACTGGAAGCAGATTTCAGCACAGTTAGGCCAATGGCTTTCTCCCAGGGAGAGCTTTTAAGGCACAGGGTGGCTTCTTGGCGAGGGCATGAGGCCTCCACCGGCAGGAGGCTTCACAGAGACACCGGATTTATTTCCACTGAGGGGACATGAATGGGCTGTAGTCAAAGTAGCAGACATACACAATTCCTCCAAATTCTGGCTTTTTAAGATTCCTCTTTGGTTCTGAATCCAAGTCATGAATCCATATTCAGAAATGGAACTACACAACTTGAAAAGATTTATGAATAATATGTCCGCTGGAGTGACAGCGAATTGGGCCGAGATCAAGTCTGACCAGGAATCACGGCCAAGGACGAACATTACAGGACTTGGGCGTGGGCACCAGAGAGCAAGTTTTACTTCTGAATGAGCAGTAGCGACGAGCTGGCTGGGCTCTGTCAGAGCACGGAGGCCCGAAGGCTCTGGGTTGAGAAAGACTGGTTTTGAAAGATCTAGGGCTCTGCCCTAAAAACGAGAGGCCGCTGCCGCCACAAAGCTTCATGCAAAAGGAGAACTTCGTATTTTCCCCCAGATCTAATGTCGCCATTCACGTCTGTCGGAAAGTGCTAAGTCAGAGGTGTGCTGAATTCTGAAGTGATTTTTATTTTATTTGCTTCCAATTAGGATTTATCGTTCCACTTGCTTTCAAGTGAGATATTAGGCAATTATGATTTTCTGTTCCATAAGGGAGCCAAACTTGTGTTTCTGTGAGTATATCTCCGAAACGAATATGTGAACCCAAAGGCGAAAATACATGGAAAGATATTCAATTTGGGAAAAAACAAACAAACAAACAAAAAACCTTTTTTTCATATAATAAGAGATAAAGTAAGCCATTTTCGTGTAGTAAGTAACATTCAAAGGGACCCTGGTAAGTGACATTCTTGCCTATTTCTAGAACATTAGAAAAGAAGAGAATTCCAGGATCTACTTCGGTTGAAGGGGTCTGCTGCAAGACTGGTGTGGGTCTGTGGCTTCTCAGAGGGTTCGTTGGGACCCTTCTTTCTTGACTGACTGAAGTTTTTATTACTCTGCATGATGTACTGATAATTTTTGACAGAGGCGGTAATATGTCACACCATGCCACGAACGCGATACAACGTGTCATAACAGAGCCATCGTCTTTCCCTGGGAGCCACACGGCCACCAGGATGAGCTTTGCCTCCACGTCTCTTCTCTCGAAAAGGGCTGTCGATGACATGGGAATGACAGCACAGCAGGTGTTTCCGGTCCTTGCCAGGCTGGTGGGGGCAGCGGAGGGTCCCTGTTCTGACTTGCACGGTGGCAGATTTTACTACGCAAGTTCTATTCCTCAGGATATGTATGTCACAGTCTCCGGGACAGCCAGCCGTCAGTATATTCCCTGGTTCACAAAGATGAACCAATTCTAAGACCCAGGGGGAGTGGGTAGCGATGTGGGTTGCTTCGTGATCTCTATCAGTGTTTCTTGGACGAGATGCCTGATCTAAGCAGGGTTCACTTCAGGTGGCTTTGTGGCGTTTGGCACATCAGTTAAAAGTAGAATGTAGCCCTTTAGGACACTCACCTGGTTCCTGCCAGAGAGATGACCTGTCCAATCAAACAAACAAAAATCTAGAATTTCCAGAGGTCATTGGAAGCAATAGGACTATTTATATGCTCTCACCCACACAAAATAAACCACGCACACACACACACATGCACACACACACACACACACACACACACACACACACACACAGCAAAAGCAAACAAACAAACAACTCCCCCAAAACTGTATGGTGTCATCTTGGAAAATTCACTTAATATTATAAAGATAAAATTTATCTGATGTTTTCAAAGACATTTAATACTTGGGTATTTTTTAGAATGTGCTAAACTAAAACAGAAAAAAAAAATTGACTAATGTTGGTTAAATGAAAAAAATCAGAGAAAACAGAAATGCAGCCTCTGGCTGGTATGAGCTCAGGTTACGAAGCCCTTGAAGACCAGGACTGGACCCTTATCCACACGACTATCAGGTGGTCTGAAAAGGCAGGCTGACTTGAATCAAAGGAACCTGTCATGTACGGACAGCTCTGCTCGCCGGTCATGTGTGGGTAAGCAGAGCAGGCCCCGTGTAGACTCTGCAGAGCACAGCCTTGCTCTCAAATTTCGGACCCACACCAGGACCGCCGGCATCCCCTGAGAGCTTGTTGGAAATGCATGATCTTGCACCCAACTCTGGACTCACTGGATCAGAATTTGCGTTTTAACAAGACCCCTGGGCGATTTGTTTGCGCCCTAAAATCTGAGAAGTTCTGCTTTATAGTGATCCCTTTGCTTCCCGGCCCCCTTTCTTTGACTAATCTGGCCATATACTGAGAGAGGACTCGATTTCCTGAACATGGGCTGCTTGGTGATCTCTGCCATGACTTGTTCATCAGGGTGCTCTCTCTCCGCCGGCTGCACGCTTGCTGTCCTTAGGTAATCATATCTGTGGGAGGCACATTTATCTATAGGAACTATACCTGGGAAGCTGTCTTTAAGTAGAATGACACGTCACAACCCAAAGCTGTATGTGCGACTGTTGAGACTTGAAGCTGAGACCCTAACATTTGTCAAAGAAACCTAAGAGAAAAGCTCCGTTTCGCCACTAGGTGGAGATAGAGTGATTTTTGAGGATTTTTTTTTTTTTTTTTTTTTTTTAAAGGTGGGTGAACCAGGGCAAGGATACTTTAACACTTAGCAAGCTGAAAGGGACTTAAGAAATCATTTAGTGTGAAGCCTACCACCTTAATTTTGCAGGTGAGAAAACTGGGGCCTAGAGATATTAAGGAAAATTGCTTCTGTCTTACCAATGGAAGCCTTCTGGAACTAAGGACCACTAAAACTAAGGACCAGCACAGTGAGTTTCACTGATAAGAACGGGCCGGGACACAATGACTGGTCCTTGTTCCTGTATTGTAATTGATCTCCCTCCCTTTGTCCAGTGAAGACATACTCGAGCATCTCATAAAGTCCTACAGGGCTTAGATTTGATTTCTTTCACATTCCTGGCATTTACACCTGCTACTGGGCTCAAGTTAAACAGCCTACAACAGGGCTTCAGAGAGCAGGTTAAGGAAGTTGTTCAGAGCTGGAAATCTGTTATTCTGAAGAAAGGAAAGGAGTATGACTTGAGGGCTTGAAGGACATTAGGAATGGCCTTCCCTAGCCTCTGGGCGTACACGTTACAGGTAAGAGACACCTGAGAACAAGGATGGAGTGTGAGGCTTCCGGTGGCAGAGCCCTCACATGCCTCTTTGTTCCACGGGGGACACTGACAGTTATTTCGGTCCATATCTTTGTTTTGTTCATTGGTGTGTTTTAACCACAAAAGGATTATTTCCACTCATCACATCGAAAAGCGCGTTTAAAAGCTAAGTTTTAGGTTGTGCCTCTGTTTTAAAAACTATTTCCTAAATGCCCAAGTATTCGGTGCTATAGTGACATTTGCCTCTTGACATTTCCGTAACGTGGTTGATTATGATAATCTAAAATGTTCACTACTGAGTCGGCTACTAGTACCATCTTCTACACACACACACGTGCGCGCACACACACACACACACACCCCTCTAATAGGTAAAATGCTAAATCAGCATATTCAGAACGTACAAGTCCAAACAGCCAGGAGCTGCTTATACAAGTGGCAGGGGCAGTGGCCGCCACCTCTTGCATCACGGGGCCAACGATGTACTCAGAACCAGCACGTTTCTGGAGCAGCGGAGCCTCAGCTCAGGTCTTCTGTGGTGCTGAGTCACTCGCTATTAAAATGGCACCACAAGGAACACTCGGGTGACCTAAAACTAGAGCAGGGACTTAAAATGAAAGAAATACAGTGCAGGGGAGTCGATGTCCTGAGGCTTGCTGGGACATGAGCGACCAGCCTCGGGTGTGGCCTGAGAAGGATGGTGGAGAGCTGGCCTCCGCGTGTGGTTCAGGGCTGCAGCCCCCGCCCTGGGCTCCGCCAGGCCCCGGCTGAGCTGAGGGCAGCCAGGTGTGGTCTTGCCTCACCGGGCCTGGGTGAGAAGGGCCTGCACGGGGATGCTCACTCTGGGCACTGTCCCTGTCTCATCTCCTGTCCCACACGACTGACAGAACACCCCTCCGCAAATCTCGGTGGTGGAGTCCAGACTTGACGGGTGTGAAGGGTCCAGGAAGCCCAGAATCTGGCCCAGGTGGGCCCTCAGGAAGTCGACCTCTCTCCATCAAGGCGCTGGCCTCTCTTCGTGGCGGCTTCCTTCATCTTGACCCCGCGATGCCCACGGGGACCCCGAGTAAGACCCTGCGACAAGTACACTTTGAAAAGTATGACGTTCTGCCTACAAATACGGGGCGTTATGATGATGAAAGGTGAAGAGGAAATGCCTCGGAGTCTGAAGACACAGGTCCGAGAAGCAGCTGTGAAGGGCTCCCCGGCTGGGAACGTAAAGTGACGAACCACTCCAGAATGGGAACATCCGGTGGCAGTGACAGTCGCTTAAGCTGAAACTAGCTGCGGAGTTGCATTGTGGAAACCGCACTTTCTGGGACAGCGCCACCCACACCCGCTGATAAAATCGGCTAACCCAACGCAGGTGTACACCCACCCTGAGGTCCCAACTGGGTCAGTGGTGGCCTGAGGGTGGGAGGAAAGGTTCCCTCAGCTGGGTGTGGGATGTGAGTTTGTTCAGTGACGACGAGCAGAGACGAGTAAGGCAAAAAAGTTTCTCAGTTACTCGGTTAACCAAACCGCCGATGAACCCATTCGTGCCGCCCAAGCCTGGACAGGGCTCGTGGCTGCGCTGGGGTGTTCTCCATGGAGAAGGGGCGACGGCGCGGCGGTGAAACGTGGGGCCCCCGGCTCCCCGGGGTACGGGGGCGCCCGAGCGTGCGGGTGCCAGCGCCCGGGGCGCGGTGCTGTACGGGGCGCGCCGGGCGGGTTCGCGCTCGCAGGCGGCGCCGGCAGGTGGAGCTGGCGCGGGGGGCGTGGCGGGCCGGGTGGGGCGCGCCGCTCATTGGCCGCCCGGCGCGGCCCCGCCCACAGCCGCGCTATAAAGGGGCCGGCGCCGGCCGCGGTCCCGCCACGCTGCGCTCGCCGCCTTCACCTCCGCACGCCGTCCGCAGCCCGTAGCCCGCCATGGCCACCATTCAGCAGCTGGTAGGGAGATGGCGCTTGGTGGAGAGCAAAGGCTTCGACGAGTACATGAAGGAACTAGGTGAGGCGTCCGCCTGTCCGTCCGTCCACCCCGGCGTGCTCGGCCCCGCCGCCCCCAGCCCCACCGCGCGGCGAGCCGCCGGCACCGCGGGGCCCGCCGCGTGCTGCGCCCAGGTCTCTGCCACGGGTCCCCCCGGACCCCCTGCTCCTCCGTCCCCGTCGTCCCCGCCGCCCCGCGTGGCCGCACACACCCTGCTCTCCCGCTCCGCGCCCACCGTGCTCCGTCTTTTGTTCTTTGGTGGCGCGCGGGGCGCGGCGCCGCGGAGGATATGCGCGCGGCGAGGCGACAGCTTCAGTCTCGTCCCACCCACGGCCCCCACCCCAGGCCCCCTGCCCGCCCTCGCGGGGGAGCCCGGCCCTTGGGGTGCGCGGTACCCCAGCAGCCCCGGGCATCCTCGCCCCCGCGGCGGTGGTTAGGCGCGTGGCACCCGCCGCACCGACTTGCGCGGGCCGCAGTGGGTGGCCGTGCGCTGCAAGGCGAAGGCCGTGATGCAAAGCTGCACCCCACCCTGCCAGGACCCCCGCGGAGGCCGCCTGGCGGCACGTGGGACGGGTGTGGCCACGAGGCACTTGACTCGCAGCCTTCCTTCCAAGGGAGGGTGGTGGGTCCCTGGGACAAGATTCCATTCCTTTCCTTTTCTAAGCCAGCGGTCATGCCTGCGTGCTGGTCCACACATTGGGCACATGAGCAAACACAAACAGACCCTTGTCACCGGCCACTAGGAGGTGGGATGGAGTAGCACAGCCTGGGTCCTGTCTGGGAGGGGCCTTCCGGCCCTAAGACCACCGTGGGGCTGTGAGGGGGCTTCATAAGCTGCCATCCCACGGTTACCGTAGCAGTGCCCAGTGCACTGAAGAGACTGCACCAGCGTTTGTGCAGGACAGTGGTGCTGGCTGGCTCTGCAGGGAATCTTGAGTATTATTTCTGATCCTGTGAGTACAACAAGAAGGCAGTATTTTTTTTTTTTTTTTTTTACTGTAAGATGACTGAAGAAAGCCGTTTACTGTTCTCACATCTGTGTGTATTCACCGAGGACCAGAGGAAGCTGTTTACTGCCCTCTGAAAGTGCTGTGTTCATCAGATGGCTTGTCACCAAGGTTCTAGAATCACGAGGGCTGTCAAGCTCGGTCCACTAGAAATCGGCCCAGAGCAGAGCCCTTTGTTTGTCCATAGTTCATAGTGAGAATGAGTAACGGCCCAACTACCAGCACAAGGCAAGGGCCCTACGGGGCAGAAGACAGGGCTTGAGGGGACAGTTCACACCAGGCTTAATGATTGACTTTCCGTCTCAATGTTAACATCCAGGGGAAAATACACAGATTACAAATCAGATATGATAGCAATATAGTAATTGAGTTACGTAGCTATGGAATGTTTTCCATATTTGAGGGTAAGATTCTTTCCCATTTATTACCATCATGATTGTGCTATTTTGTCTCTTTTAAGAGGTAAATTTGTGCTATTTGAGCATCTCAAGATTGGTTTCTGTTTGCGTAGTGTATTTATCAAATATCGATCAAGGGCCCTTTATGTATGTGCCAGACTGTGTGCTGGAGTCCGCAGAATCGAGGTCAGTGTCCCAAGTCTGGAGTGCGTCCCTGGCTCTCAGAAGGCCCGCGTGGCATGGTGGCCGAGAGCTGAGATTTGGAGCCAGGCTGCCTGCGTGGCTGGTTCCCAGCCCCGTCACCCTGTAGCTGAGTGAGCTAGGAAGTCAGTTCCGCGCCTGCGTGTCATCCGTGAAGTGGAGACGGGGCCGTCGCGAGGCTTCTGTGAAGTCATACGTGTCGAGGGCTGGCACACGGTGAGCACGGGGTGTGCGGTTACCTCAGTTCTTGGTCAGTGAGTGAACACACACAGCAGAGTAATCGCGATGGAGCCGCCGCCATCATTCTGTAAACTGCGGCGCTGGTCTTCCTGTCCCTTAACATGATTAACACTTCACAGGCGTGGGGATGGCTCTGCGGAAAATGGGGGCCATGGCCAAGCCAGACTGTATCATCACTTCCGACGGCCAAAACCTCACCGTGAAAACCGAGAGTACGTTGAAAACGACGCAGTTTTCGTGTAAGCTGGGAGAGAAGTTTGAAGAAACTACAGCCGATGGCAGGAAAACTCAGGTCAGCTGTCACTTCCCTGGTCACAGGCGCTTCTGCGTGGCAGACTGTTAGTGACATGCTCACTGCTTACAGGCAAGGACGTGATGGAGAAGTCTCAACTTAGGTTATGAACTGAGTTTTGACAACTTAGTAAAAGGACCAGTTCACGACTTAGTCTTTTTCGGAAAAATGGTTTAAGGAACACGAGAGAGGCTGAGCGTTACATGTGTCTAGACTGAAAAGTGGCAACCATGTCCTGAATAAATCACTGGGGTTAATGGCGCAGGCCCAGAAAGGAAAAGATGAAATGTCGACTCAGGAGGTTCCAAGGCGTGGGAGCGCTCTTAGCGTGTGCTTCGGGGGATTAAGAAGTGTGCTTTATTTTTGCAGACTGTCTGCAACTTCGTGAACGGGGCACTGGTTCAACATCAGGAGTGGGACGGGAAGGAGAGCACCATCACCAGGAAGGTGGAAGACGGCAAGCTGGTGGTGGTAAGTGCCCGTCACTGCGCTGGAGTCACGGACCCCGAGCAGGACCGCCGGGGGAGGGAGGGAAGGAAGGACGAGTTACATACGGAACGCTGGGCAGGGAGGAAGCCCTCTGTGGGGCGGAGGAGCAGGCGGGGCGCCCTGTGGGCTTGAGGCCACACTCTGCTGTGACATTCCAGGGTAGTGTGGGCAAGCCCCACACTGCCCTCGGGGGAGCGTGTTTTTCCATTTCTTTAAAAAGGGGAATAACACTCGCCAAGACCAAGTCAATCATTTAGATATTGCCAGTCAATACTTCAGTGGTCAGTGAAGCATATGCCCATCTTAAGCAGAATACCAGGGTCTCGCTTTGCAAACCCAGGAGTCCTAACCTGTGTCTTCTCCGTGTATGCAGCAGATGACGAGGTTTGGTAGGATTCTGATCCTAGCACTTAACTGCCACCGTTGTCCTGGGATGCGAGACTCACTTAAGTCTTCATTGTCGCTTTTTCTCTTAGGATTGCGTCATGAACAACATCACCTGTACCCGGATCTATGAAAAAGTAGAGTAAAAATTCCATCATCCTCTGGACAGGAATTAGCTGCGAGTTTAAACGGGCTCAGTTCAATGAGCAGATCTCTCTATATGATTTTTTTTTTTTCATTACTGTGTTCAATTAACAAACGTTTTACATTCAACTCTTTCCGAGTGTTGGTTTAATTAGGATCATCCCTTCGGTTAGTTAATAAATTTGTTTATGCTAATCCAGCGTTGTATGCTTTTTTTTTTTTTTTTTTTAACTTTAGGAAATTACTGATGAGTTTTAATTAATGATGAATTGCATAAATTCTGGGATAGTCTTGCGCGTGCTAGATCAAGATCATGTTTTAGTAATTTATATAGAGTGTTATTTCTATGGCAGATACACTACCAATCATTTAAGCTCGCTCTCTGCTATTTGAACTTTGTCAACTGAAGAATCTTAAATTTTTGGCAGAGACTGATGAAAAATTGCCATGTGAAGTGTTAGAATAGGTTAAATTCTCATCTTGATTAATGGTCATATTTTCATTGTGAGCTTTTAACTATTACTCAGGAATTCTGCAACCAAAAATTCATTTAGTAAACATTCCGAGGGCCTCTCGAGTAGACGGTGTTCTCGTGAGGCACATCCGAACCCTGCACAAATCCTTGCCTTGCTGCCAGCCCTGGAAGGACATGGTGTGAACACACACAGAAGAGCTAGAATTCTGGCGGGTCCCTGTTCTGTTTCTCAAACACCTGCAGTTCCCATTTGGAAAAACAAGTTTATGGACACTGGGCTCCAGCTGTGTGTGTGACCCTCAGAGCAGCACTCGGAGCAGCCAGTGCATAACCTGTACTTAGGAGTGAGAAAACAGGGTTTTGATCAGCTTGCGTGTCCGGGGGCGTAGGAAGTAGGGGTGGCTGGGGACCGACACCTTGTCGCATCCGCTCAGTGACTGTCCATCATCCCCGACATGGCCTCTTCTCGGCTCGTGTGGAGACCCCGAGGCTGAGGCTCCTAGAGGCGATAACAGACTTTTCTGAAACCACCCTCCATGCACGGGGATGCTAGCGGGGGGTGGGGGCGCCTGGAGAGTGGCTGGAAGCTGGCGTTGGTGAAAACGTCTGCTCCTGACACTAGCCCTGCGCTGTCCGGTGTGTAGCCAGGAGCCACATGTGGCTTTTGACCCCTCAAAGGGTGGCTTCTCTGCACTGAGAGGTGCTGTAAGTAAGACACACCTTGGATTTCAAGGACGCACTACAAAAAAAAAAAAAAAAAAAAGCAAAATGCCTCTTTTTTTGTTGTACTGATGACGTACATGTTAAACCTTTTGGATATAATTGGCTACATAAATGTTTGCTAATAAAATGAATTTTCCCTGCTCCTTACCTTTTCTAACACGGGTGGGAAGAGATGGAAACTTACCCGGGCTGGCATTTCCCCAGCTCCGTGCCCGGTGCCTTTCCCAGGTCGAAGGTGTGTGGCCCCCTCACTGAGCGCCCGCCGGCTGTCTCGTCACGTCTGGGTCATTCGCCAGCTCACACCTTTTCACTGTGCTGCTTGTCAGGGCGATCTGTGATCAGTCATCTTCGATGTCACTTCTGTGACCTGGAGTGCCGGGAACCACGCCTGTTGAAACAGTGAACAGCTGTTCCGCGGCGGCCCGCCTGTCTCCCCCTCTCCCTGTGGGCCCCGCTGTTCCCAGACACAGCAGTGATTAACCCTGCAATGCCCTGTGGTGTTCAAGTGAAAGGGAGAGTCACCTGTCTCTCATTTTAAATCAAAAGCTAGAAATGACTAAGCTTGGTGAGGAGACGTGTCGAAAGCCTAGACGGGCTGAAAGCTGGGCCTCTTGCTCCAAACAGGCAAATGTGAATGCAGAGGACAAGTTCTCAGAGGAAATTGAAAATGCTACTCCAGCAAACAATGCATGAGTGACAAGAAAGTGCAACAGCCTTATTGCTGACATGGAGGACGTTTTCATGGTCTGGGTAGAAGCTCAGACCACCCTGACGCTCCCTTAGCCAAAGCCTAGCCCGGAGCGAGGCCCTGGCTCTCTCCAGCCCTGCGAAGGCTGAGAGGCGAGGAGGCCGCAGGAGCGAAGCCGAAGCCAGGAGAGGCTGGTCCGTGAGGTCTAAGGGAGAGGCCATCGTTTCTTGTGGTCTGGAACCAGACCTGTGCGATGCTTTGTCAGACGGTGCTGCTGGAAGGCCTGTGCTCATGGCCACCACGTTCTAGCTCGTGTCCCTCGGTTGTGGGCCTTGGGGGGTTGCGTGGGAGAGAGTAGGCCTCTGGGAATGCTGGCGTTTGAGTGAGAGACCTGCTCTTCACCGAGCTGGCATTGTAGGACTCAGCATCCTAAGATCTGTCTACCCCGAACACCCTACACAGTTCTACATGTCCCCCGATAGGATGGCGCTGTACCCAGTTGAGGACCACCGGGCATCTCGACTTCATGTTATCTGGTGTCAATTAAGGCCTTCCTTCTGCTAAGCAGTCCCTTGATGTCAGGCGAGCCCTAATCCAAAGGGTTGTCTTAAATCTCGCATGAGCTGGTGTGCACTCGGCGCTCCGCACGGGGCCTGGCACACAGGGAAGCCTTGATGCCTCTCCACTCCTGGCCGGCAGAATTTCCTGCAAAGCTCCGCGCCATCCGCAGTGCCCCAAGCAGCGTCCCCAGCCCCACGCGGGTGGGTACTGAGGACTGGAAAAATGGACAACTGAGGAACTGAACTTTTACTTGTATGTCATTGTAATGACTTAAAATGTACATTTACCCACATGTGGTTCGTGGCTGCTGATTTGGACGTCCAGGACGCTAATCTCATTTTCTAAAATCGAATTTCTTATTTTTCATTCCAAATCTACTTCTTTCTTGGTATTTTCTACCTCAGTCCCTGGGAATGTTATTTTTTCTATTCCTGGGCTAAATGCCTTGTGGTTATCTTTCTTTTTCGTGCCATATCTAATTCATTAGCCAATTATTTCTGTTTTATCTTAAGAATTTATTTAGAATTCGACTGCTCACCTCTTCCACAGACACCGCCCTGGTGTGAACACCGCTGTCATCTCTCCTCTGAGTTCTCTGTTTGCCTTTTTATTCCCCCAGAGGTATTATCTTAAAATACACGTTAAAATGTGCGCCCCCCCCCCACCCCAGTGAGAACCCTCCGCACGCCCCTCGCTCCACTCACGGTAGAAGCGAAGCGAGGTCTTCGCAGAGGTCCCGGCTGACCTCGCCTGTGTGTCCCGACTTCCCAGCGCCCCCGCCCGACCTCCACTGCCCCCCTCTCAGGCACGGCCCCCTGGCCCGTTGGCCATTGAGGCCGCAAGGGTGCCCCCTGCCTCGCGGCCCGCGCGCCTGTCACCTGTTGCCGCGGCCTCCGCCTGCAACAATCGTCCCCCGGGAGTCGGCGGCCTTTTTCAGCTTGCTCGCTTCCTCCGGGTCCTTTCCCAAATGCCACCGCGGCACCGAGGCCCTCCCGGCTCATTGCGCCACCACGCATGCGCTCTGGCCCCCGTCCTCGCCACCACGCATGCGCTCTGGCCCCCGTCCTCGCCACCACGCATGCGCTCTGGCCCCCGTCCTCGCCACCATGCGCTCTGGCCCCCGTCCTCGCCACCACGCGTGCGCTCTGGCCCCCGTCCTCGCCACCACGCATGCGCTCTGGCCCCCGTCCTCGCTCTTACCGCCAATACCGATGGCGCGTCTGCGTGTGGTTTTCCTTACAATCGGCCCCTCCCGCTGGAACAGCGGCTTCGTGAAGAAGTGACTTCGTTTCCACAGCGTTCTCCTCTACCGCTCAGCAGTCAACCCAGCGGACAGAAAACGCTCGGCGAGCATTCGTCCAATGGATACATTCATTAATAGATTAATGGCTTCTTTGTATCTGTCTGACGGCTTTTAATATCACTTAAGACCTTTACGATTTTACTTCGACTTACTTTATTTTTAAAACTGTATTTTTTACCTTTATATGAGCCACTCCGTGTGCACGAGGCCTTTGATGACGGGAGAAGGAGTGTGCTCGGTGACTGCGGCCTGGAGCGTTTGAAACGGGAAGGACGGAATTCCGCCCGGTTTCCCAGCCCGCCGCCCGATTCCCATCGTCACGTGAAATTTACTGTACGACAGCTGAGTCTGTCGGAACTCGACCTGAGCTGTTTGTGCGACCTGGTGCCCGTGAGATACAATTTACTACAAGGGAGGTGGCTTAACACGGGTCGAGCTCGCGCAGAGGAAGAACGTCCGGGCCAGAGACGGCTCGACCTTGGGACCAGGTTCCGGAGCGCTTCCAGGCCGTCCGCCGTTCGCTCCAAGCGGCACGTGAGTGGCTGAGCGGGGCGGCCGGGCGAGTCACCACCGTGAGATCCTTGCGGGCGACACGAGGCTCTGGCGTCCGCTCGTGTAATTCTGGTGCATTTCCTGCCGACTCCGCGGTTTCCGGAGCCTTCATCTCTGCAGCTGTTGTCCCAGAATTCTGGTATTTGTTGCTGTGCCGTGACCCCTAAAAAGGCTGAGAGCCAGCTTTTCAGCACCTAGATTTTCATGCTGTCAGCTCCGCCTAGGCCATGACTCAGTCCTTGGGACTCGTTAATCAATATCTCTCGTATGTTAATCCACTTGTAAGCCGGTGAGAATAATGACAGCTTTTCCCCGGGTTTCGTGTGCTCAGCGCTGCCCTTTTTCAGTTGCCCTCTTAGAATTCCTCGCCACTGGGTGCGTCGCGCGTGATGTGCGTCCACTGGGTGCGTCGCGCGTGATGTGCATTAGTGCAAAGGACCGATAAAGTTGGCGAGCTGGTTTAAAAAGCCGAGTGACGTGGGCGATTTAAAATATTGTGAAAGGCAGGGTGGCGTGACTCGTCACTGGATGAGTAATTGGAAAATAACTGGAGTCTTATGACACCTAGTCTGTCAGGCTGTCACCAGACCGTATGTGCATAGTAAGGTGAGGCCCATCTCCTCCTCCCGGACTGTCCCCCCGACACCAGACACTTTGGAAACGTCTGAAGAGAGACATATGTATGTACACACACACACACACACACACACACACACACGACATAGTATTTTTCAAAGAGCCTTTTTTAAAAGTCTTGGTGACATGCCACACGGTGAACAAGATAGAGCAGAATCAGGGCCCTTTTTCACATAAGTGACATTGTAGTAGAAGAAGATGGAACACACACGACTAAAACGAAGGCTAAGAGTGACAAATGCAGCAAGAACAAAAAATCAAACTAAGCAGTGGGATAAGGAGTGAGGAGGGTTGAGCCTGCCTTACGCGGCATGGTCAGGAAGGCCTCTGGGAGAAGGTGATGTGTAAACTGAGGCCTGAACAGTGTGCGGAAGGGAGGCGAGGGACATCCGGGGGCTAGAAACTATAAAAGCCCCAAGTGGGGACAGTGACAGAGTGACAGAAGGTTGTTGGAAGTGAAGTATTGAAAAACAAAATTCAACGGAATAGATTTTGAAGATCTAATTGGCTTTATTAAACCATTTAGGAATCAGGCAGACAGATACTCCAAGGAATTATACAAAACAGGAGACTTTTGTAGAAGGAGCGGAAGTGAGGCGTCATTAGCAAAAGACAAACGAAGCTCACGGGGTCGGGAGGGCCGAGGTGACCCGCCGCCTACCCATCGGCTGGGCTCGCTGCTGGGCAGGAGGAAGATCTCTCCTGCGGCAGCGAAGCAGAAACAGCTTTGGAAAAATGTCTTTCGTTTTGTATTAGTTTCAGGCGTGCAGTGCGGTAGCTGGACGTTTACGCAGTTGATGAAGCGATCGGTCCCCCCGATGAGGCCGGCAGGGCACGCGGCCACCACGGAGGGGGCGAGCGCGTTCGCTGTGCCGCTCCGTGTCCCCAGGACTGCGCCGTGGCTGCCAGTCTGTGCTTCTACACCCCTTCACCTGTTTCAGCCCCACCCCCGCCGTGATGCCCCTCCCTCCGCCGTGATGCCCCACAGCCGTGATTCCCCCCCGCCCCCGCCGTGATGCCCCTTCCCCCAGGCAGCCGCAGGCTCACTCTCGGTGTCTGCGCGTCTGTCCCCGTTTAGCTCGTTCATTTCCTCTGCCCCTTAGACTTCACACGCACCTGGCATCATACGGCGTTTGCCTCTCTCCGCCTGACGGATCTCACTCAGCATTACACCCTCTGGACGCGTCCGCGTTGCTGCGAAGGGTAAGCTTTCATTTGTGTGTGTGTGTGGCTCCGTAACAATGGGACATTGGAGAACTTCTTTATCCAGTCATCTGTGGATGGGCATCAGGTTGCTTCCATATCTTAGCTGTTGTGAATAGCACTGCCATGGACAGAGGGCGCATAGATCTTTATGAACTAGCCTTTTGGTTTTCTTCGGAGAAATACCCATAAGTGCAACCGCTGGGTCAAAAGGTAGTTTTATTTTTAATTTTCTGAGGAACCACCAAACGGTTTTCCATAGTGGCTGGACCACCAACGGTGTACGAGGATTCACTTTCTCCACATCCTCGCCAACAATCGTGGTGTACTGGTTTATTGATTTATTGATGATAGTCATTCTGACAGGTATGAGGTGGTATTTAATTGTCATTTTAATTTGCATTATTCTGACTATTAGTGACCTTGAGCATCTTTTCATGTCTATTGGCCTACCTACCTGTCATAAGAAAAATGCCAAATATTTTAATGCAAATAGCTTTGTTTGTATTTTAATGACAAATAAATAGTATATTATAAAACACTACAGAAAAATACGAAAAAAGAAAAAGAAAATAAATGGCCCTGGAAATCTTACTTTTGTAGAAAATCGATATTAATATTTGGTTGCGATGCCTTCAAATAGTTCTTTATACATCTGTGTGCAGGTAGACCTAAAGCATTTCACGCATGGGATTTCTAGCACAGTGTCCTATTGGCATGTCTTCAAATTTTCTTTTCGAAAACTCGTATAAACATAGATTCACACTGTTCCTTTTTTGACTTCATAATATTTAACTTTAGCTCTTATTTTATCAATTTTTTGTTGGTAAATGTTTAAGTTTTTGAAAAAGTTTCAGAGTTATTAACAATTATTCAATGAACATTCTTATACATCGACGTAATAAAATACATAAACATATTTTTAAAGTATTTGTCCTTCGGTTAGGTCCCAAGAGCACTCACTCCCCTCTTCCTGTAACACAGGCTAAGCAGCTGCCTGCAAAGCGGACCTCTCAGAGTTGAAGCCTGTAGTGGCATCTGATTAAGGAAACTTCTACCCGACGGAGTATTTTGCTCCTGAGAGGCACTTCAACTACCTTAACCAGGAACATTTTTTTTTTCTTTTTGCAATTAAGTACCTAAAAGGAAGGAAATGTTGGTCCCGAAGTCACCCTAATGGACAAGCTAAAGGTCCGATATTTTATTTCTGATAAGACAATTTTGCTCTTGCTCATTTGCTGGCTTTATGCAAGACCGTGGTGTTTATTTGGCCACGGCTCCAAGGGCCTCTGTCCTCCTTGTCACTGGTGCGGATGGCCTTGCTGGGTCATGTGACATCTGGGTGGGTGTGCCGCCGAGGCCCCGTTTCTTGTTTTCTTGATTTGTTCGCTTATTGGTTCTCTAACAAGACCATTGCTAGAAGAAACACGAGGGAGAAAAAGTTCAGTGTTATGTTTCAGAGTTTCGGTACAGTAGCAACGAAGATATTTTTCACACAGAAATTCAGAAATGTTACATATAAGAGAACAAAGGCTCCTTTCATGATTCAGACAGAGTTGGTTTGACAAAGGTTTTCAACGTATCACACAACCAAATATAGAAACGAAGCTTGCTGACTCAACCTATTGAGCTAACCACTAAACTCAGCTTCCTCCTTCAGCTACACAGGGAAGAAAGTGAAAAAAAAAAATGCCACCTTTTCTGGAACAGGCGAACTTTTGGAAAAAGTCCAGTTCTGGAGGCTGACCTGTATAACACATCATTTTATGAGACGCGTACCACACCCAGAAACCCTGGCGAGAGCATTATGACACAGGAGAGATAATCTCAAACTTTCTGATTTTATGTCAAAATGATTAACATATTAGTAGAAGGTTCTGATGAGAACTTAAATTCTTTTTTTTTTTTTTTTTTTTTTTTTTAGAACTTAAATTCCTTATTCTGGGGATAGGCAACAATTCTAAAGTCCCAGAAAATTTAAATCAGTGTCGATTTACATTTTGGACAGTGGTTTTTGGGGCAGCTGATGGGGAAGTGGAGCCGTTTCAATTCCACATAATGGGGGCACAGAGACACATATTAAAATAAAGAGTAAAGCAGCAGACCAGAACGAGGCAACAAAATGTTAATGAAGGCAATAAGGCCAAGAGATAATTTGATAAAGATGTCGTCAGAGTGTTTGCCAAGTAGAGAATGACTTCATCTTTATCCTGTGTCTTATTTCGTTCCACCTGGATTCTCTGTACCTGCAGTTGTTATTCTTGGACCGAAGAGAAATACTTTATACCAAGAACAGGCTCATGCACAACTTACACATCTCATAGCCTAGTCGGTTCTTCCTCACTGTAGCAGCTTCAATTACTTAGCTAATGACGCCTGCGAGTCTCACCCCAATGTCAGCAGGTCTGAGATGGATCAATTGATTGGCCACTTGATTGACTGATTGATTGATTCATGCGTTCAGTTTGGCAAATGTATTTTGAGCCTCTCCAGTGTGTCAGGTACCACGCATACAAACTTGAGTAGAGGTAGTAAGTCCTTGATTTCATGGAGCGTAGAGTCTGGAGGGAGAGAGGAGCAGAAACGAAGACAGATGCAGTCATTACAGATTGACGGGCTCGCCGCAAAGGACTGGATCGGGCGCCCGGTGGCTCGTAACTGCAGCAACGACCGATGGGCAGGCCGCAGGAGGAGGGATTTAAGTTGAAACCTAAAGGAAGGAAAGGCCCGGGCAGGAGAGGACCAGCGGAGAGCTTCCCCCGCGGAAGGAGTCACAAGTGAAAAAGGCAGAGGATGGAGGGGTGGAGTGGGGAGCCAGGTGGGCCACAGGTGGGCGTGGCCTAGGAGTCCTGGGAAAGAGTGCGGCTTCCATCCGAGTCTCCTGGAAGGTTCCGGAGGGTTAACAACGAGGTGGAGGCGCAGTCAAACGTAGCCACTCATATCTCAATGCTTTGGGCCAGATGTATTATTGAATTCAGAATTCACTTTGCATTTTAGAAAATTAATCTAGCACGTATCTGATATCCGCATAGGAACCCGTATGTCATACAACTCTGCAGAGACACCGGAGGGCAGCGCCTTGCAGCCAAACACGTTAATGTAGCTGCAGTCCCACACGTGAAAATTCACACACATCGGGACAAATAAAGGCTGCGGATCGTCCGGCCCTAGTCTACCTCAGGATTTGCTGTTGAATGGGTTCAGGTCCAGCTAGATTCTGCCACCAAGTAAATTATGAAAAAAAAAAAAATCGGTCTTCAGAGCTTCTTAGATTTTGGATTGTGGATAAGAGATAAATTTGTCATTATCCTCCCTTTCCTCAATTATTATGACTAATATTCATTAATCCATCGATTTGATGAATTAGCCTTCGAAGACTTCGCTATGCGCCAGGCGGTGTTCCGAATGTCTACAAATAGATTAAACATGAAAATATTCACATGACTTTATAGAGAACACGCGCTTTTTGAAACGAAGCTGTGCACGTTTGAAAGGTTCATTTTCTACCAGGATAGGACAATAGTACGAACAGTGAACCCCAATAAAGCAAAGTAGCACGAAGCACCTTGAGACCCAGGCTAACCTGCCTGCGCCCAGCACGCTCGCAGGTCAGAGGGCGGCGAGGTGCGGGGGTCGACGGTCGGTGACCCTGAAACTCCTTTCATGGGGTGCTGTCCTCACCCACTCAAAAACTCCCAATGCTCACATTTGCTTTTCATCAGATCGAGGGACTCGATCTGCCTGTGAGGACGCGGCTGCTGTGCAGAATTCAGAAGAAATATTGTACATCGAACCAAGAGTGTGTTTTGGATAATTCCTGCCCCACCAGATGAGTGTCAGTACTGTTCTCGCAGCAGGCCCAGACACCGAGGTAAGAATCTGAGATGCACGATTCATTTAGTCCTGAGAAAGGAGGTAGATGAAAATATATCCTTTTTCCAGATCAAGAAACAGAGGTTTAAAAGCGATTCAAGCTGGACAGGAGCCGGCTGTGCCTGGGAGTGGTTGGGACCCAGTGGCCCCGGCGGAGCAGGTTAGGGACCGCTGAGAGTCGCCTGCACTCCAGAGGTGCCCGGTGGACTGGGTGAAGCCGTGCGCTGCGAGCTCCCCTGAGCTCACACCCTGCCTCGGTTTCCTCCTCTTCCTGCTTCTGCTCCCAGTTCCTTCCTCACCGGGCGGCTGTGAACCAAGCACAAAAATCCCTCTTAACGAATGGTTTGCACAGAAATTCTGGCCTCAAGACCTGCCTCTGTGGAAGTCACAAGAGCCCAGCCAAGCCCTGGGGAATTCCCGCCCGTGGAAACCACGAGATACTAAAACGGTGGTGTCTGCTCTCTGGCTTGGGGCGATGTGACATTGAACAGGGGTTTTCCGGGCCTGCCTCAGACACGGCGATGGCTCAGCCCACCACATCACACAGACACGTGTTCCAGACGTGGGTCCCTGGCTGCAGGGCCTTGGCCCACGGCCCCCGCCGCGGCCTGCAGAGTGCCAGGGCTGCTCCGGCACGTTGCCAGGGCTCAGGGGCCCCGCCCTATGGTAAACGAGGTGCGACAGAGCGTAGGCGACCGGGAAATCCACCGGCGCCACCACGAAGCACCCACTCACAGAGATTCCAGCCCTAGAGATTCCAGCCAGAGCCAGCAGGGGCCAGTCTCTTGAAGACAAAGTGGAGAGGGGCCCGGTCCCTCCGGAAGTGGCGGATGCAGAGGTCCAGGGGACAGAGGCAGGGGGGTGACCCTGTGCTGCTCCCAGGTAACAGTGTGAGAAGGAGACCGAGCTGGTCGCCCAGGATCGAGGGGCACGGCGGGTCCGGATTACGGGAGACCAGCAAGGACAGACAGAGCCCGGCGTACCGTCACACGAACGTGACACTCTTGCTGGCTGAGAAGACGATGTCGTGCTGAGAACGCGCTCGTTGTCACAGACCCTCTCGGGTGACAAACGCTCCCGCCTACAACACAGCGAACGACGTGGAAAGAAAGACGCCGTCTAAACAAACCAAGAGGCGTCCGGGGAGAGGTCGCTATCGCGGTACAAGACGGACGCGGCGCACGCGGTCGAGGCTTCTTTCTTCCTTTTTTTTAAATGCCAGTTTATTTATTACTTTTTCATAGTATATACACCTAATTTTTCTAACATTTAATTTTTTATTTCCCCCCTCCCTTCCGGTAACCACTAGTCCATTGTCCACGTCCATGAGTCTCTGTTTGTCCCGTTCATTTATCGCTTTTCGGTTTTTAGCTCCCATATGTGATATCATGTGACTTTCAACCTTTCTCTTTGGCTTATTTTACTTAGTATGGTTATTTCAAGGTCCATCCATACTGTTGCAAATGGCAGTATTTTATCTCTTCTTGTGGCTGAGTAATGTTCTATTGTATGTATGTACCACAGCTTCTTTATCCATTCATCGATTGTAGGACACTTCAGTTGCTTCCCTGTCCTGGCCACTGTGAATAATGCTGCTTTGAACATTGTGTGAAAATATCTTTTTGGATATTAGGTTTCAAGTCTTTGGGGCAAATACCCAGTAGAGGGATTGCTGGATCATATGGTAGGTCAATTCTTAGTGTTTTGAGGAACCTCCATACTGCTTTCCATAGTGGCTGTACCAATTTGCAGTCCCACCGGCAGTGTATGAGAGTTCCTTTTTCTCTGCATCCTCGCCAACATCCGTTATTACTTGTCCTGTTCATGATAGCCATTTTACCAGGCGCGAGATCGTATCTCATTGTGGTTTTGACTTGCATTTCCCTAATACTTAGTGATGCTGAGCATCTTTTCATAGATTTGTTGGCCATTTGTATGTCCTCTAGGGAGAAGTGTCTGCTCAGGTCCTCTGCCCATTTTTTGATTGGATCATTTGTTTTTTTGTTGTTGCTATTGGGTCAAGATTTCTTTGAACGCCATAATTCTCTGCTAGTCACACGACTTGAACTAGACCCTGAAATAAGCCTTGGCGAAGGCGGGTGAACAGAGTGAGAACTGGCTGTAAAAGGGCAGGAACAGGTGCTCACATTGCTACAGAAGCCATGTCCCCGCCCCCCTCCCCCCAGTGAGTCTGCCTTTATCGACACCTCTATCACTTAAGGAAGCGACAGCTTTGAAACGTCAGGCGAGTATGGTGATGGTTCGATCGAGCTCTTTGGTAAATTTAACTTTCGAATAAGAAACGTCAGCAGGTCAGGCGCCAGAGTCCAGCGTTTTAATTTTTGACTCTCGTCCGTGGAAATGTCCGCTGCTGCGGAGAGCAGGAGTTCTGAGCGTGCGCACGCGTGAGCCTTCGCTCGGTTTACGGCCTGAGCAGACGTGGCAGGACCTGAAGGGGTCTGTGCTCACGTCCACGATCCTCCTGAGGCCCAGGACTCCCTGAGCACTTCCTGAGAAGCGCGGTGGTGACCGTCCACGCTGCGCCCCCCACCTGCCACCAGCGCCCGAACTGAACCCACATGGACGAGTCTCTTGGACCCACCCGGAGGGCCCGGAGCACACAAAAAAACAGAGTTTCTTCTAAAAACAAAAAACGCTGATGTTTTCCAGGCGTCGTCTGGTAATACTCAGCCACTTACATCCCTGTTTCTCATTCCTTACCCTTTCTAGGCCACCTACCCTTCACCGTTTCCTCAGGTAAATTTAAACACGATAAAAGCAATGAAAATGATCTTTGTTATTCTTAAATCTCGCCTTCCTACCTTCTTTCTTCTCTGTTCCCTGGGTTGGCCATGAGGGGAGGAAAAAGCTTTCCTCCATCTGCTTGGGGTCCCTGGCTGGGTCTGAAAATTAAACTGACAAAGAGATTAACAGAAAAAAAAGCATACGGATTTTATTGAATTTTTAAGTATCCATGAGAGGTTTCCCAAGAGAGTGAATGCTGGCAGAACTGACCAGAGAAGGAAACTTTTTTTTATCTTTTAGACAAATAAACAATAAATTCCTGAAGAGCTCACAAGACAAAGGGCTTCGGGTGGGAGGCGGTAAGTGGTAAAGGGAGATGAGGGTTAGTTTAACAAGGTTTGCAGAGTCTTCTGGCGCCTTCTCTGAGCTGATAAAGAGTCTGTCTCCAGTAAAAGAATTTATCTCATGCCTTTAGGCAGAAAAGGAAGATCTCTCTCTCTCTCTTTCCCCCTCCCCCTGTACTTAATGCTTCTTAATTTCCTTCAGCTCACAATAATGTTTATGGCAATGAGTCATATTTTGAGGTGACATGTTCTGGTGTTCTTCAGCAGATAGGAGTCTCAGAGGGATTGGGAAGGGCCATTTGGTAGAAGAATCTAGGAGAAATAAATATGCAATCTTAGATTTTTAGGGCTGGGAAGGACCTTAAAGAGAATACAGTCCACGTCATATATTTGAAAATTTCCAGAAAGATGTAGAATTGTTTAAAAACAATTGCTAGCTTTGTGAACCCTTAAGCCTTTATGCTTCCTTCCTATGTTTGAAGCACTAAATTACCAATTCCTGACTTTCAAACCAATAGTTTAAAAAGGTCATATAATTATTGTACCTATCACACAAAACTAGTGTTGTGTATGTAAATTATTTTTCTTTAAAACAGTAACTCATTCCTTTTCAAGATAACCTTCTGGTGTATTCTTTTCTGTTTCCTCGTTGCAGTGAGAAAACAGATATCATCTCTTTTTCCTTTTCTCCTCCTGGTTCAAATCTCAAAGGGTACTGAACTGAGAGCTTGAGCATGATTAGCAGAGAAAACAAAATAAGAAAATGTAGATACAATAAACTATTAAAAAAAAAATCACATTCTGATGCCAGAGGGAACCTTAGTTAGCTATCGTCTAGTAAAACATTTTCAGTTTATAAGTTGAAGAAAGGCAGACCCGGAGTGTTTGCATGACCCATCCAAGGACCCACTGATGGTTAATGGCGGACACCTGCTGGGTCTCGCCTCTCGACTTCCAGATGGGGCTGTGAGATAGACCTCGAGAGAAACTTCAAGGCGTAAAGGGCATTTTGGCTTCTCTTGTTTCCTAAAAACTTATTTATTAGATGTTTGAATTCTGGGAACTTGATTTTTTTTTCCTCTTTCTCTACCTTTCTTTTCAATTTTTTTTTTTTTTTTTTTGATTCGCACAGCAGCTAACTCCAATTTAAACTCTCTCGAAGTAGTAAGCATTGTGACTCCATTGAGCCAATTCAATTCTCAGGCCATTCTTGGTGTCCGGAGAGGATTTCAGAGGCTTCTTTACATCAATGGAGTGAAGCAGTATATAGGTGATCCAAAAAATAAATAATTCTTGAGAAATCTCAAACTAATTTAAATATGGAAATTAATAACCAGATTGAGATAGTCATGGGAACTTCCTTGTTAGGCAAGGCACATAAGCCGGAATGTTTAGGGCTTTGCTTTCAAAAGGAAGGTACTTACATAACCCCGACTAACACCATTTTTACAGATTATAAGAGAAACTTTAATAAGAGCAGCTGAGCATGATTCAGGTAGGAGAGGTCTAAGCAATAGGTTATGGCTTGTTTTAAAGGATGGAACAGATTCACCATCTGCGGTGAAGCAGATAGAAGAGCTGATAAACCTTCTGTAAGAAGTTCCTTGGAATGGACCTCGTTGGGAAAGGCCAAAAAGTTGGGAGAGGAACCAAAGGAAGGATCCCTTGTCACCACCCGGAGGAGTATCGTGAACAGCGCTGTCCCGTAAGCGGCAGTGTGCAGTCTGGCTGCCCCTCCAGAAAATTATTTTTTCAAATCCACTCAAACTCTATGCATTTCCTCTCTTATTATTATCGTCTTTCTGAGTCTCACTGTTACTGTTTTTATTTTTTTAAGAGAGGAGGTAATCCGTTTTTACCGAAAAGGAACTGTGGTTTTACATCACCTCTCTTTGGGGATTTGCAAGACTTATCACGAATAACTGAGAATATACTTTTATGGGAAAACATTTTTTAAAGACTGTGTCAGAATATGGGACATAACAAAAAAATGCTGATACGAGAGAAAAGGATGTCGTCAACTCATCAGCTCACCTGTCCCGAAGACCGGTGTGGACCCGGGCTCCTTCCCGGGCTGATCCCAGACCCCCGCCCGCAGCCCCCGACTGAGTTCTGTGCCTCTGCGGAAGAAAGCGAGAAGCTCTCCCTCACGCTCTGTTGGTGGCATGTTCCCGGGTTCTGCAGACTGTTTAAGGACCGTCTCGCCCTTGTATTTTCTGTTTCCTTCAAGATGATTCTTCCTAAGTTAGGGATCTCGGCACTGGACACCTTTACCAACAGGTGTTTGCGTTAAACACAGTTCTTCCTTCAGGCCGTTCCCTCCTCGTCACCCTTAAATAACTCATTTCCCAGTTTTTGACCACTAGGTGTCATAAATTCACACAAATGCCTCAAAAATGTAAAAAAAAAAAGAAAAAGAAAAAAAAAAGCTTCTTAAAATGAACTCCTGAATGTCTTCACTTTCCATAAACGATCTCATTGCACTCGGGCCCCATGTACATGTGATTCGGACTCAGAACGGAAAGTTCAGAAAAAGTCACGAAATCAAGAAAACACAAGATGGAAATCTCTGTGGCGTCTGAATGGTTTCTCGGAGGGGCCAGCCTGCGTAGCGCTGAGCTCCGCGCATCCCCTCGCTGTGTGGCCCCCAGGGGTGCCGGTAACCGCATTGCATGCCGCTAAGTGGCACCCTCTTTTAGGGATGCGCTGCACGGGGCACTCTCCCCAGACAGCTTCGCAGCGCTGTGTAACGCAGACCTGCGAGACCCCAGGCTCCCTCTCTTTCTACTTATTTGTATTCCTAGCCGAAGGGGCTGATGCGTTAAAACGTTATTTTCAAATCATGGCTTTTTAGAGCGAGAAGGAGTCTTAGCATGGTCAGTTCCAGTCTTTTCATTTTATGCTGGGGAAACGGTGCCTGGGCTGGTTTACCCACAGTCCAAAGCTGGTAGCAGAACTGGACCCCGGACACCCATCTTCCGGGTCCTGGGTGTCCTATTTCTCCTCTGTGGTTATCACCGTTCTTAGCATGGATTCACGCATCTACCTGGGGATCTGAAGAAAATAGAAACCACAGTATTCCTTAGACTGTGTTCACCAGTACTAGAAACACCGCCACTCGGCCTCCTCGGTGGAGATTTAATGTTAAAAACCAAAAGCAGCGCGTTAGTCATGGCACAAAGACAAGAAACACATTTTAATGCTCTTGTGCAGAAGCTGCGGATGTCATCTTAATTCACACAGATGAAATAGCTGTTGCATTTAGCTTTTCTCAATATTGCAAGGCAACAGACCCATACACGTCTCTCAATGATTTTTTTTTTTTAAAGAAACATGACCATATTTAATGGAAAGAGGTAGCCAATCTACTGGTATTCTAAGTCAAAAAGAATTTTATCCTTGTGCTCACCAAGATAAAAAAAAATTAGCTTAGTCATTCAGATATAAAAGCAGTGAAAACTTTTGTATTTTCAAAGCAGTGGCACCATAAAATAGTTCATTTCGTTTGTGTAATTCATTCGGTTCCCTGGGGTGCGTGGACCGACCCTGCGTGACCACGCAGAGGGTCCACGTCCACGTCCGGGGTGTCTGGGTTCCATCCCCCAGGGGGAAGCCCACACGTCTCTCTGGAAAACGTGGCTCTTTTCCTCGTTCTGACTGAGATTTCCATGGTAAATGCAGGTGCAGAAATTCCTCGACTGAGAATTTCCATCGAATTATCATCCCAAACAACTGCTTTAGCTAAACAGTCTCATAAAAGTTTTGGAACACTGAATTAAAAAGTAGTTCTCGGGTCACGATGAGAGTGTGCAAAAACGAGTTTAACTGGTAATTCTCAACGGAATTCTCCCTCAAAAAGTGTAGCAAGGGCGAACAGGCTTGCGAGAGAGGCAGTGTGTCTGAATCCTGTCTTGGGCGTTCATAACGCTGGACCGCAGGCTACAAACGCTGAGAAATCCTGCAATTAGAAACTTGATCAACTGTGTTTGAGCTAGTATTTTCCAGGAAACGTTTAATGAATCAGAAACTTTTGTCGTAGAACAGCAAATAACATCTTGCGAAAAACAGGTTGAGAAATTCCGATTGCCAAAATGATGTAAGACGCTTGTTTGATCAATCCACCATTCTGTCTTGCAACATGCATCCTTCTGTTTGATGTTTAACCCATTTATGGGCGGCGTCTTTACAGTACTGCACTTCACCGATATTGGCCACTTTCTGGTCAATAGCGAGATTCACGGCCGCAACATCAAAGACCTCAGCCGCGCCACGTCTGTGCGTGGGACTCCACAAGTGCCGACGTCTTCACTCTCCTGGGTTATAAAGCAGCTGCTCCAGTTGATTTCTTCTAACCCATTCATTTTCTTTCACTTAGCATAAGACCGTTTTGTGTCAGAGTCCAGGATTGTTTACCAGAGGTCAGATACACCTAGACTGCAATCGCACGTGTGTTTCCTGGGAGCCGAGATTACGGTTGTCGCGGGGTGTGAGGACTAGCTTACACATTCCAGATTAAACACCGCCTTGTTGCTGCGGCCTAAAAGGTTGAGTGTGTTTGTTTTAAGGTGTCACGGACGTGGCGGACCCAGAGTGCCACCGGTTAGGGAGCGAGGTTCCTGCCCGGCTGCAGTCCCCGGTGACAGCCCTTACTGTGGGGGGAAGGGCACACATTTTGGGGATGATCATTTGCTATCTCTGCCTCCGATGATATTCTTACGTTTGCAAACAGCATAACTCCAACGTAAGCAAGCTGAAGCAGCAAGGTCGTTTTCCTGAAGTCGTCCGGGGTTATCGTAAGGCAGAGTCGCAGGGACCAGGCGGCCTTGGAGAACTGCAGATACAGGACCCAGAGACATAGGACCCACGGTTCTCTTTCATTCTGGTTTTCCCGCCCATTAACGTCGTCTACTCCTGTGGCAGCGAGATGGCTCTTACACGTACCGGGGTCAGGGGAGTCACCGGCTCCAGGCTTAGAGGCTCCAAGTTAACAGATGTGGACACCTGATACGAGACAGGCCTTTCAGCTGAGCAAGAGGCCAGAGAAGCTTCCTCAGGGGAGACTTCGTCTAGACCAAAAGGGGAGTTCATGCCCGGACAATGAAAGAGCCACCGAGGGAAGTCTTAGGATATTTGCCCCTTAGAAATTTGGAAAACAGTATCCAACACTGCTCGGCTTCAGCGACTCATTTGCAATCAGGGACTGGACTCGGGGACTGCAGATCACTCGTTCTAATATTGAATCCATTGTTTTTCTATACTGAGCCTAATTATCCTTAGGTAAGCTACTAGATTCTTAAGTATAACACGTACATGTCGGTCTTAGAAAACGCATTTAACTTTTAACTCTCCGCAGCTTCTGAAATACATAATTCGTTGAAAAATAATAACACGTCTAATACCTGTTGAGCACACAGAACATGGCAGGCTCTGGACGAGGCACGTCAGCCTCGTGGCTTCCGGTCCTTATGGCAACATGCGGGGTTCCTGAGACACGCCGTCCTAGTTGCCTGTTACAGCACAGGTCGTTTAACTGGTGCCAGTTCTGTGGGCCAGCAGTTAGGTCGGAGAGCCCAGCCCGGGAGTCCCCTGCTGCTCCTGCCTGGGGCTCCCCAGGTGGCCGCCACTGGCTCGTGGGCGGGGCGGCTGGGAACGAGTTGGTCTCGAATGGCTCGTCCCTGCTCCACGAGCTCGCTTCCGCCCGCGGGTCAGCCTGGCTGGGTCTCACGGCCGCTGCATCCCCGGTGGGTGAGGGGGCCGCAGACGGCTTCCTGGCGCCCAGACTGAGAGCTCACGCGACGTCGCTTCCATTGTCTTCTGCTGGTCACGGCAAGTCGCAAGGCCAGCTCAGGGTCGGGAAATGTGGGAATAAATTCCACCTCTTGACAGGAGGAGCTGCCAAGGATTTCTGGCCATCTTGAATCGGCCACGCACATGCTGACTGACGAACCAGCTGTCGCTTGCTGGGAGAAATTGCCGGACAAATTTCTTCTTACGTTCGTCATCTTCGACTTAGAGAAAGAGGGAGGGTAAGCACATCAAAACTCGTCACAACTTCATGCATGCACTGGCCCAAAGCAAAGAAGAAATTCTTACTCCCGAACGAGCTCTCAGTTTCAGAGATCGGCCCAACATCTTTGGGGGCAGACGCGTCCCTCAAATGCTGCTTGCGTGATGGAGCATCTCGTCACGGGGCGGTGGGGAGGTTTAGGGGCTTCTTGGCACTCTGGCGTTGCCCCCCGGGCTCAGGCCATGTGGCGGGGGCACAGGAGCGGGGGACGGCTGGGGCGCGGCCGTCACGGCCCCCAGCCTGGGTGCGGTCCCCTCCCTCCCGTTTCCAGAGCGGGCAGAGAGGTGCTCTCCCTGCGCAGTGAGCAGGAGGGGGAGAAACGGCCCGTCGGAGGTCGTGGTGCCCTGGCGTCAGCCCGGAGGACCACAGCCAGCCTCCTGCGTTCAGCCGCGTCTGGAAACGTCTGCGTTTCCTTATCTTAAGAGCATTTCCGTAGCCCTGGTGACGGCCATGAGACTGTGCGGCACGCAGCAGGAAACCCCGCTGGGTTTGTCTGGGAAAAGGGGGAATCTTAAAACAAGCGGGCGAATGGCTCGGAACACCCGAGTTCACGTCTCAAAGCTCCGCCTGCCCGGGTGTGTGGTTTGGGATGGGACGCAAAACCCGTTTGAACCTCAGTTTGAACCTTCACGGGTAAAATCCAAACGATGACGCCCAACCTACAGGGCTGTCGTGATTGCTGAAAGTAAAGTGTGATGAGTGAGCTCAGAGCCTGCGGCCGGTGCTCAGACCTGACGCTCACCACCGCTGACTCCGGGCGCGGCCTGAGGCAGCTCGTGCTTAGAAAATCCAGGTGCTGGACTTGCTCCAGGATTTAAAGGAGCGATCCGAGCTCATGGAGACTGCATACTTTTCACGATGCCCTTATTCGCTTCTTGTCTGGAAATTTAGAACTTGATTTTTTTTGGATGGCGCACACGCTGTATGGGCCAGAAAGGCAAAACTGCATTTCACAGGCTCACCCCACGTTGGGTTCTGGGTGCGAGTTAGGTTTTGCCTATGGGATGCATAAATGGAAGCTTGATTAGTGGGGGGCGGGGGGAGGTAGCGACAGAGACACAGCCACGCAGAGGCAGTGGCCCATAAGTGTTGGGGGGGAAAGAACCCGCCCACCCAGGAAGCCTCCCACGACGGTAGACAGGGAAGAAAGGAGCTTCATTCCCGAATAGACACAGACCAGAATGTGACGTGAGTTGCAGGGCACCTGGAGAGAGATCGCGAAGGCAGACAGCAGCCCGCCCTTTGCCACAGCCACGCAGACACGTCCATCCCACACCTGTTCCCGAGACACAGAGCAGCCGGCCCCCGGAGAGGTGACCAGTCGGTGCCATCTGCCCACGGAGCTGGGGCGCCATCTGCCCACGGGAACCGGGGCGCTGCCTGCCGGAGCCAGCCGGGAGAGATCGAACGGCACCTGAAAGAGGGGGGTGAAGCCTAAGGGAAAAAAGAGAAGACAGGAAAGATCTTTCCGGGAGGGCCTGCAGTCAGAGCCGCAGCCCCAAGTTTATTCAGCATAGTATTTTTATGTGACTTTTGAATACCATAATCAATCACCACGTTACCATAGCAAAGCACACTATACATATCCAAAACAATGCTTGTCAATTACGTAAGATCCTACACGTTCTTGTTTCCATGGTAGTATAACATTCCATTACCTTAAAAGGTGACTTCATGAGGCTTCCCAAGGTGACCATTGTTTTAAACTCATCAGCCATACCATGGCGTTTAGCTACGTGACTTCTTCAGTGCCTTCTAATGGCTTCCCAAAGTGGCTCCCGACAGCCGCCTGAGTCTGCATGCCACCCACGGGCAGAGGAGACAGAGGTCTCTCACAGTGCTGTGACAGGGCCAGGTCTGCAATCGGGAGCCAGGTGCCCACGGATGCTCCGCCCCCACCACACCTGGCGCCGGGCCGGAGGAGGCACGTCGCCTTCCTCGGGCCGGGTTTCCAGGTGGCCCAGGGAACGTCCCCCGGTGGTCACATCCACGCGACGCATGTTTTGCTTTTAAAAACCAGAGTTACATGCATGTCAAAGAAACCAAGAAATTACACGTTTTCTAAAGCAGATGCTCTAAGCACAGGACGGGGACAGTGTGCGTCCCGGCGAGCCCCCTCACGGGCAGGTCACGGGGCGGCCCCCCTCGCTCGCGGCTGCCGGGGCCGGCGTCTGACTCCCACGGCTCGATGCGTCTCGTCTGAGACCTAGCGACGGTGACACATCGAAGGAGCCACGACCCCGTTTTACATGGTTTCCTTAAGATTCGGAGCGGAAACAGAAGGCGCCCAGCATCGGATGCTTTGGGCAATCTTGCTAGTGGCATGAATATGCGATCGGGCGCAGGCGAGGGCTTAGTCACTTCTCGCTGTTTCACGGATCCCGTGAAAGAGACGAGGCTTGAGCGTGTTCTTAGTTAGTTTGGGACACTTAAAAAACGGGGCGGGGGTCGCTTTCTTTTCTTTTCGTTGTCTTCTGCACGTAATAAGAGACATGCAGTCCGAACCATGACGAAATTTTAAAATAGAAGAGATGGGGTCGAGCTGGGTGTCCCCATGCCCACGCCTGAGGGGATGCTGCCCGCCGGGGCGGGGGCAGGGGGCGGGGAGGCCGAGGAGGAGGCAGAGGGAGGAAGGGGGAGGGGATCAGGTCACCGTGAAGTTTTTCGGCTCGCGCGGGGTTGCGTGACCACTTTCCTTTCCCGCTCTTTCCGGAAACTCCGGTGGGAGGTAGGGCACCTTAGAGGGGGGACGGGAGAGCCAGGCCCAGCGCCGGCCGCTGGCTCGGGAGAGTCAGAGCGCATAGGGCTTGGGGGAGAGCGTGGTGTCGCGGTGGGGGGACGTGCCCCGGTGTGACCGCCGCGGTGGGGGGACGTGCCCCGGGTGTGACCGCTGTATTCTAAACAGGAGACGTTTTTCTTCGGGCCAGGCCCTCCTCTGGGTTTTTTCATGCAGACGTGCAGTGCTGACGGACAGACGTGCGGCTCTGACAGACGCCTCTGCACTGGGCTGTGACTGCGGGTGCCAAGGGGGAAGGCGAGCCAGCCATGAGCCGGCCTGCGTCTGGCACCCGGTGGAGAGAAAGCCCGGCCCTCGCCTTTCGAGGCCCGGAGGGAGTGTGGCGAGGCCAGGCAGGCACGCCGCGGCGTCCTCGGGCAGGCTGATGTCCCGGGGATGCCCCTGGCCATGCCCGGGGGGCGCGCCACAGCCACAGGGCGCGGGGCGCAAGGGGAGATCACCCTCACCACCTATAAGGGTCTGAACTTGGAAACTCTCTACTTCAAAGAGCACCGGCGTCCGAAAGCTCGGGCCGCTTCTTAGTTACGTTTGCGAGACTCGCAGACAGCGTCCCGCCTGTTCGCGGCGAAGCCGGTTCGCCCCCTGCCCTGACCGCGGACGGTGCCGCGGCCGTGAGCGGTTTTCCAGGGGCGCGGGAGCTGCGCACACAGGCCCTTTGCGATCGCTGGAACTTCTCCCCCTCCTCCTGGAGTGCACGATGGCATCCTGCGCCTGTCCTGTCAGATGGTGAGACTGGGTAAGACGGCGCGCAGAGCGCTCGGGACGCGGGGGCCGGCCAGCGGCAGGACACGGGCCTGTGTCACGGCAGCAGGAAGTCGCCCCAGAGGCTGGCCAGCCAGGCTGCGCAGTGGCGGGACCCAGAGCGGAGCCAGCCCTGCCCGCCGGCCGGGCTCCGAGGCAGACCCGCCCTCACAGCAGAGGCCAGAGCGGGGCACAAAGCCTCGCTGAGCCTCGGGCGCCGACCTCCCGCCCCGACGGCAAACCCGAGCCGCTGCGGGCCGTGGGCACGGGGCAGACAGCGTCAGAGCAGCACGCGCTTTGAACAAGGCGCGCCTCCAGCCCGCTCTCGCCCTGTCCACGGCCCCGAAGCGCCACGGCCCGAGGCGCTCTTGGCCCCGCGCACTGTGCTGCCACCCCTTGGGGCGGCCCTGGTGCCGGGGGCTCCATCCTCCTTCAGCAGGAAACACGCCACGTCGCTTACGTGGGGGGGGCAGGAGCCGGGGCTGAGACCCCGCGTCTGGGGGGCTCGTTGTAGCGACAGCCAGAGGGAGGCGGCGTGGCCTCCGCACTTGTCCTCGTCACATCTTCAACACGGAAACGGCCTCGTGGCCCATCGGGCCAGCAGAGCAGGAGGGTGTCGCGCAGGCGCGCCCCGTCGGCGCGGAGCAGCAGGGCGCGGCGCCTGGTGCGCACCCCCACACCCAGGAGGCGCCGCCGGACTCCCCAGCAGGTCGTCGTGCTGCCCTCACGTTCCGACTTTGCGTTTGCTCCGGAAAGGGAAAGGAGAAGCGGCAAGCGTGTAAGTGTGGCCGCTGCTCCCACCTCGCGCCCGCGCCCTCGCGCCCGCGACCGCGCGCCCAGGGCAGGCTTCCCTTGCTGCCAGAGTCGCGAGGGCGGCGGAGTCGGTGCCTTTCTTCATCTCCCCTTGGGGAGACGGCACTCAGACCGTGACACGCTGAGCAGCGAGTTCAAGTCCGTTCCGGAAAGCAGTTAGGAATCTCGGGAGATCAACATTCGGGAAACGACGGTCCCTGTCCTCTGTGAAGTGAGAGGTGTCCGGGCCGCCAAAGAGCGCCCTCCGGCCTCTCCGTCTGCACGGGCTCGCGTCCAGGCTGGCGAAGAGGGTGGCAGAGGAAACAGCGCGGCGGGGAGGCCGCCGTCCGTCTCCGTCTCCATCTGTCCCTCCCCGCCTGTCTGTCTCCACCTGTCCATCTCCGTCCCCGCCTGCCCATCCCCGACTGTCCGTCCCCGCCTGTCCATCTCCGTCCCCATCTGTCCGTCTGTCCGTCTCCGCCTGTTCGTCCCCGTCTGTCCCTCTGTCTCCGTGCCTCCCCCCTCTCAGAGGCGCTCTCGCGATGGCAGCCTCCGCTGCACGGCGCTCAGCGCGGGTCGCCCTGGGCGTGCCAGGGACCGGGACGTGATGTCACACTGGGAAATTCGGGGCAGTGCCGGGAGGGCTTTCCCAAGCGGCCGCCGCCTCTAGGCGGGTAGCGTAACCGAGCGCCGGAGCGAGAGGCCGAGAAGACGCGAGGGAAATGCGCGCCGGGGAGTTTCCGGAGAACGGCTCCTCGGGAACGCCGGCGAGATCGGCTGTCACGCTCGTGCGGGTTTCGCGAAACGATCTGATCACTGTCGCTGTGTGTTTCAGACTCTCAGCTGCCTTTGCAGGCAGCTGGCCACCTGGCTGGGCACTTGGCAGACATGTTTATGGATTTGTAACATGCTGCCAACTGTAAGAGTCGCCATTGTGAGTAATTATAAATGATGCAGCGTCAGTCAGATGGGAGCAATTACGAAGAACGAGCCTGTTTTTATGAAGCTGTCGAAATCGGCCAGGGCATTTTTTTCCCAACGAATCAAAAGAAGTTTGATCTTATCTGTCTGTCAGGAAGGGAGTTAGTGGTCGGATACAGAAGTTCACATCACTCAGGTGAGCGGGCAAACCACAAACACTCAAACACACACAGCCGAGTGGAACGAAGCCCAGAGGCTGAGTTCTCGGCTTGAGGACATCAGGGCCCTCGAAGGAAGCGTGGTCGACCAGATGTGGGGAGGCTGGACAGGCCGCTCGCGGGCGGGGGGGCTCTGCTGGCCGGGGCCACGTGACCCGCACTGTTCCTGGCACTCCGCAGGTCTGCTCTCACGTGCTCTGCTCGGCATCTCCGTGACGCCATTCTCTCTGCATTTCAGACTCTCGCCATCGGGGTGACGTCACAGAGCCCCGGCCATTCCGATTCCAGGCCCCAAAGCCCGTGCTTCTGTTCTGGCTCCTCCTCTGGGGGAGCACCAGTGGGGGAACGAAGTCCCCGAAGGGATGCGTGCGTGAGTGGAGGAGAACCGGCTGCGGGGCGGCAGGCGGGGGCGCGCTAAGCCCGTGCCCCTCTGTGCGCCCCGGCGCCCCGCAGCGAAGCCCCGCAGGCCGGCTCCCAGCTCGCCCGGCTCCGGGATTCACGCGGACCCCAGTCTGCCCGCTTCTCTGACCTCGTTTAGCCTCTCAGCTCGGCGAGGTCACCGCCTCCCACCTCCTCACGGCCCGCTCCTCTGCCCCCCCCCCCCCCGCCCCGGTTGCTCCCCCGGGGGCTCCTTGGAGGGAATTCTGGGCTTCTGATTTCTGTGTGTCGGCTCCGCCGTTTGCGCACGCGTGTGCTGACCCCGTGGGCCAGGCCGGCTCGCCACGCGGGCCTCCGCCATCGCGGGCACTGCACTGTGCGCGGAAGAGCCGATCGGCAGTTACCGCAGTGGACACTCTCCCAAAAGCTGTTAAGCCGCCGCTTTTAAAGCCGGTAAAACATTTTTGTTTTGTTTTGTTTTGTTTTGTTACTCCAGAACATATTGGACTCCGTGTAATCAAAAATCAAATATTTTTATTGAACCCTCTGCACCAATTGGTTTATCCGCTCGTCGGCTGGTGGACGTTCGGTCGTTGCCACCGTCCGTCTGCCGTGAACGGCGCTGCCGTGAACACGCGGGCGCAGGGGCGCGTGCACGCGTGAGCCGCTTCTCCCGGGTGGCACCTCCGCGTGCCGTCGCTGCCCCGCGTGGTCCTCTGGCTCTAACTGCCTGGGGCACGGGCACGTCGTTTTCCCCAGCGGCCGGGCCATTCTGCGTCCCCACCAGTCACGGTACGCGGGGAAGCGAGGTGACAAGCCCGTGCCGAGGAAGGCAAGTCGATCGCCGAAGGCAAAAACGGACAGCGCCGCGGATGGGTGAGATAAAGATGCAAAGCCGCTAGCGAGTGACTCCAGGAAAGACGTGCGACGGGGCCGCCGGCAGCAGAGCTGGGACGCCGTCCCGATCCGTGCGCCTCGGTGGACGCGGCGTGACCCGGTCTGCCAGCGCCACGCGGGGGCACGGCCTTCCGCGGCCCCCCAAGATCAGAAACCCCGAGGAAGGACCGATGTCCCGAAACAACCACGGACGCTTCCTTTTTCTGTCAGCCTGGGAGAGGACGGCCGGGGGCTGCGAGGAAGGGAGTTTGTAAGTGTCCAGGGACTATTTTTGTCCTCGTCGAAATTTTTTTAAGGGAACAAAGGAAATCAGTATAAATGCTGGAGCTCGCTGATAGATTTAGGAAATGGAAAACAATGTCTGACGGCGAGAGCTGGACGGACCCAAGCTGATACCGAAGTGGTGGAAAATTCCATCACCCCCCGAATAGTTACGTCCCCCGGGACAACGGCAGAGCACCGACTGCCGACGCCCGGCGGGTGGGACGCTGGACGGGGGTGATTTAATCAGCCAGACGCATCGGTTAACTCCCACCCACGTCCAGGAGAAGCGGTCTCTCGCAGGTGTTCAGTTCACGGAGAAGTTCTCCCGGGAAAGTTACGTTTTCTGAAGTACGTATGGAGAAGCCTTGACTAGAATTCCTAGAAATAAAAGTGGAAATAACTGAAGCTTTCAGGTCATGGAGATGAGCTTATAAAATTCTCGACTACGGATATTAAGGTACATTCACAGAAAAACAGGAAATTAAAAAATTCCTAAGAAATTAAAAGATTTTTGTTTTACTCTGTGCAAATGACTTTAAAAACCTGGTTAAAATAAAGAATATTATTTTGCAAACTATAACTTGTCAAAACTCAATGAAAAACTCGAGAAATCTAGGCAGACAGATTTCCCGAGAAGAAATAGAAAAAGTCGTCCAAAGCTGCTTTTGTGCCTTCAAGCGTTTCCCTAGGGAACATATACTTCCACTGTTACTAAAGTTGTTTCAGGTTGTAGAAAAGAAAGAAAGTCCCTAGGTGTATTTCATGAAGCAAATATCACGTTGCTATTAGGGGAATGACAAAGATCACAAATGAGACAATCTGCGGACCAATCTCATTGATTCATAAAGTGCGCAATCCAAAATAGAATATTAGAAAAGAGAAAAACAGTAGTTTCTTAACAAACAAACAAACAAAAAACAGTAAACCATCACCAAGAGGATTTTTTCTAGATGTGTAAGTTAAGTCGATATCGCGAAAAGCAAGTCATCGTTTCATAGATCCGATAGGAAAAGCATGATCATCGTCACAATGCCTAAGGCAGCCTGGGCCAGCATCGTGTCTTGCGAGAAATCTCAAGGAGCACACTCCTGACATCAGGAAAAACTAAACAGTGTCTACCGACACATTACAGTTTAACATTGGACTGAAATATTAAACAAAGCATTTAAGAAAAGAAAAATTAGAGGTTGAGTTGTTATTGGGAAGCGTTAAGATTACCTTAACTAAAACTATGATTTCATACCCAGAAAATTGTAAGATAATTAAAGCTAAAATTTCTTCAAACAAACAATGTGGAAAACTAGTAATATATAATAGGGCACAAAATTAATAATGATAAATCAATGGGCTTTTTGTATATGACAGGAGATAGAACAGATTCTATTCGCAGTAGCAATAAAAGTAAGTAAGGAAAGATTAAAAACATGAAACACCTGAACAGAAAAACATTTCTAAACACTTCTGAGGGCACAAAATGATGTTTGAAGAAATTTTAAAATGTACGATATTCTCTGACAGGCACATTCATCATATGAGTATCAATTCTTCCTAAGTTGATGTGTAAATTTAGCACAATTCCATCAAAAATACCAATGGCTGATTTTTTTTTTTCCTTTTTAACTAGGGGATGAGATCTAGTGGAGGCGATTCTCAAGTTCATTTTGAAAAATAAAGATAAACCATGCAGATGTCAAAATAAATTACTCTGAACGAATCAATATTTTAATGAAAAAAAAAAAAACAATAAAAATACCAGATAAAAACATGAATGAACACCTATAAAGGAGGAAGGTCTTTCTAATTACAGACTCAAGTCCATAAACCATAAAACGAAAGACTGTAAAATTCAACTCCATTAAAAAACGATAACATCCTCCTGGGGTAAAACTCTAATAAGCGAATTAAGAGGACGAGCCAGGTGTCCTGACCTGACTTGGCCGCTCTGACTCTCTGTCCTTCGCTGTGTGGTGAGAACGGTGATGGCGCCGACCTCGCCCACAGGTACTCGAAGGCTAAATGGGATGACAGATGTGTGGAGAATGTTCCGCGCGGCGCCCGGCACATCGGAAGGACTCGCACAGCATTAACGCTCACCTCTTTCTCGTGCGAGATCACTTCTCTGGTCTCGTTTTGAAACGTTTGTGTCTTCCCATCTCTGGTCATTCTCCACTGCCCCCCTCTCCGTCCCACCCTCTCTGTGTGTGACCTCCCGCGTTCACAGACACCGTGCGGACTGTGGGACGCAGGGCGGATGGGAGGCCCTAGAGTGTGCGTTTCCGGGGAGAGCCTTCCCTGCACGATGGTCAGGAAAAGTTACCGTCGCTCTTCATCATGCCAGAAGGGGCCTGAGCACATGGACAGGACCATGGGGGCCACGACAGGAGGACAAAGAGGTCCTGGCTGGTTCTCGACTCAGAGGTCTCATGAGTGGCCGTCAGGAGCAGACAGACATGCGGGCTGTGCCCGAGAGGCTTCCGATTCGTGCAAGAGAAAAGGTCCCTGAGCAGGTGCCGCTCGAGTCTTCCTGTCACCCCCAGGAGTGCCAGCAGGTTGTTTGGTGACTCGAAGCCTGACGAGGGCAGATGGGCAGTACCATGCCGCGTACAGTGTGTCCTGTTCCCCAGGGAAAGTTCTATGGAACTTTTAAAGCATCGATTACAGCAAATTCGAAGTGCCCTCCAGAGTCGCCCCCAGTCTTCCCTTTCTCTAAATTAATTAACACCGTCCTCGTCTTCAATAGACCTGAGCGGCTGCCCTTCGTCAGTACAGGACTTGAGACCTCGATGCACTGGTGGTGTGAGCAGTGACCAAACAAGAAACGGCGTCGGGCAGAGTGGTCCGATAAGCTGTGCGTCCCCGGCCTTCACCCCAGGTCAGGCTCTGTTTCTCAGAGCGGCTGTCGATTTCCTACGAAGTGGAGTCCACCTCGTGATGCTGCCTTGAGCGGAGATCTGTGCAGACGGTCGTGACTTCAGCAATTAAAATACCTGAGGAACATCAAAACCACCGAGGCAGTGACTTGTGCAAACAAAACAGGAAAGCCTAAGAAAGTACAAGTTCTTCCACTTCGAGGCCAAAAGGGGAGTTTCAGATGTACGCGAGCCAAACTCCTGACTGTTTGAACAGGCTCGGCGTCGCCTGAGCTGCTAAGGGAAGCTTGTCTTAAAGGAGAAGAGGAAGGAAAGAGGGGTTTGCTAAGGAAAATATTTTGAAATTGTTTAACAGAAAGAAAAAAAAAAACTGGTCAGTATTTCTGAAAATAAGCCAAGGGGAAAAATCGATAAGTAGAAAATCAACAGTACGAGTTTCTGGGTGTTCTTGCCTTTTTCGCGGCCTGCGTTGTACAGGGCTGGGCCCTCATTTTGGGCTCCGTGGGGCGTGGCTTGCTCTTACAGGGCTATGGGGCACAGTCAGGTAGTTGGGACCTGGAAAAGGAGCTTCGGCTTTCGAGATGAGCAGGGCCGTCCGGGGCGAGCGAGAGATCTCGGCCGAAAGGCGAAACAGGGCGCTGAAGTGGTGAGAACGCCCAGCTACCCGAGGGCCGCGTCTCCCCGTCTTTCGTCCCTGGAGCACTGTATCATGCTCAGTCCGCACAGGAGTCACTGGGAAGCGATGCTTCGACCACGTGAAGACTGGCGGATGAGCGGCCTACAGACAAGCACGCTGCAACGAGGGGCGAACCCAGGAACAGAGGTGCTTGGGAATTCGGGCCGTTGGGATTAAGAGCACATCGGCGAGCTGGCAGGGAGGACCGACCTCGGCAGGGGCCCAGAGCCGGGCCCCGTGAGGGAGCAGGACGGGTCCTGCAGGCACTGGCGCAGGAGGACAGTCGCCGGAGCCCGTTCTCTGGTCCCCACGGCGCACGCCGTACCCCGTTTCTGCAGAGAACCAACGCGCTGGCCTTGCCAGCTTACGATCAAGCGAGGAGTATTTAAACTGTGATAACGGCAGAGGAAACGTCCCCAGAGCCCGAAGGAGCGTGGTGGCGGGGCGGGGCGCGGGAGGCGGCGGGGCGCCCGGCTGGCACGCTGTCGCACGCCCTCTCGCAGCAGCGGTGATGTCTCAAGGCAGCTCCTGTCGGTCATTCTCGCCGTGTGTTACAACCGCGCTTACGACGAACCGTGCGATTATACACAGACTTACAGTCAACCGTGTGCGCTGAGCACACTTTCTAATGTACCTTTAAATAAAGGCTACATCTCCGGAGCAAAGGCGACCTTGACCTCTCTCGTCCTGGGTTGCTAAATCAGCCGGCAGGCAAGATCTGTGCTCTGCGTGCCCGCTAGGAGAAGGACAGGGGAAGGTGGCGGAACCGGGCACCCAAGGGAGGCGGCTGTGGTCGGCTTCTCTGCACAAGGTTCCTGGGCTTGTCCATGTTTCCTTATTTACAGTCTGGGCCACGGTCCCTTCCAGTGGACGCTCATCCCTCGTTTTCAAACGCATGCAAATAAGTTGGGGGGACTCAGAACCCTCTAGGAATTAAGTCGTATCCTATTTCATATTCATCATAAGCCAAACCCAGGCCTGCACGAGTCCAAGTTCAGTTGTTCAGCCGCTGCTTAGCACAGCTAGTTTATAAAATGGGGTATTGTGGTATCTAAACAGAAACAAAAGCTTTTTGATTTGGGCAGTTCTCATGAGAGCTCATTGAATTTATTGTGATATTTCTCTTTATACAGAAAAGAACCAGATTAGTATCTGATAACAGATCAGCACATTTACAAATGCTGAATGCTGAGCTGTGGGCCGCATGTGATTGGCTACAGAATTCGTAATTATTTTGCTTTATTGTGTTGGCTGCAAGGACAGGGGTGCGTAGCGGGGCTCTGGTCTCGCCTGCAGGGGCCTGGGCTGACAGGGGGACAGGCAGGGGTGGCCCGTGCCTGGGTGCATGCACCAGACTCCCAGAGGGCTCGCGCACGCCGTTGCTGAGAGGCGGCGTGAGCAGGTGTAGGTTAGCACCTGGGGAAGGCAAAGGACGCAGGGCCCAGAGGCCCTCGAGAGCTCATCTGTACTTGACCTAGCAGGCGGCCCCGTCCCCCTGGGCCAAGGTGGGGGAGGCAAGAGGAGCTGTGGGAATTATTCAGGAGGCAACTGAGTATTGGCCTGGACGATCACGCTGGAACTCGGGAAGACTCAAGTCACTCGGAAGCGAGAGCGGGGCACTTTCCTGGAGGCGCGTTGGACCGCGTGAGCAATGCCTCTTTCTTCTGCGTTATAAACACAAAGCAAAACAAGACAAGACACGCACAAAACCTTTTTATCGAAGTACGATATACATACATAAAAGCCCCCGTAAGTACAGATGTGAGAAATTTATACACACCATCTGATAGCGCACAACTCAATAAATGTTTTCAGATGAACTGGCCCTCAGAGAATATGATTACGGCGATGGTGATGGTGCTTTTATTAAGGAGAAAATCACTGACCGAGGGGCAGAAACAGGTAGAGAATAGTAATTAAATAACACAATTTCAACAGATCCACAGAATTTGGTTTGTTCTCTTTAAAAATATTTCTCATCAAGGAGAGATCTAACGTAATTCGTAGTGCTGGTAGCTACCCACTCTTCAAGACTGGTCTGGTAATTCATTTTCTACTTTGCAGTAATTAAAAGCAACTAGAAGGATTCATTTTGCCTAAAAATAAGTAAACATACGATCATGGAAAGAGCTTCCTTTATATATATTTTTTTGTGTGTGGGAAACTCATGTAACCTTTTGCTTTTCTGTCCCTCTTGGGCATAGTAAGTATGTTTCCGGTGGCTCTGGGCCATTTTTGTTTATTCCTTACAAGGAAGAAATCTGAACTAGGACATTTTCTCAAGGATTCTGGCTGCCATTTTCGCAGCTAAAATCATGCTTGTTTATTTCTTCTCAAATATCTGTTTCGTATCGTGGGCAAGTCTATCACTTTAAGAAGAGAGGGATGAAGCCGTTCGGAAAGGCCGACAATAAGAGGAGGCAGCTGGAGGGCCACCCGGGCAAACGCCGCACGAAGAGAGCAAGGCCGTCATATTTGGATCGGTCACACCCGGATTCAGGGCCAAATGAATTAAACGAGGCAGCGGAGACGATGTTACAGTGATGCACAACGAAGAACGAGTGTGCGCCCATTAACACCGCGCCGCGGAAATCGCGAGTTAAAAGGCACCGGGGCCATAAGGCGTCCTGTTAAAGAAATCCTTAAGGGCGCAATAATAAAGGGATTCTCCTCGATTATCTTCTAAAAGTTTTGCACAGATGCCCCTCTGCTTTCGACGGGGTTATGTCCTGGTAGCCCCGTCGTAAGTCGAACATACCATTAACTGGAAAATGCATGCGACGCACTCACCGACTGGACATCACCGCGTGGCCCCGCCTGGCACAGACGTGCTCGGCAAAGCTACATTAGCGCCCGGTCCGGCGAAGTCATCTCGCACGGTCGCACGGCGCAGTACCTTGTTCGCCTTCATGATCTCGGGCCGACTGGGAGCGCGGCTCGCGGCCCCTGCCCCGTGCCATGAGAGGGCACCACACTGGCCAGCATCGCTAGCCCGGGCAAAGCTCACACTTCAGAGCAGAGTTTCCATGGGACATGTATCGATTTTGCACCATTAAAAAGCTGAAAAATCCTCAGTCGAACCATTGTAAGTCAGGAGCACTTTGTAGGTTTCCTTCTTATATTTATTTATACCTTCGGTGCACTCGAGACTAAGATTTATGCATACGGCGAGGTGGGGATTCTGTTTCTTCCTTGCTTCGCCACCGGGAGAATCCGTTATTATAGCCCCTTTTGCCTCAATGCTTTGCTCTGCAATTTCCGTCTTGAACTAGCTCCTGCATAAATGTGGGTCTCTCTCCTGGGCTCGCTGCTCTGGCCTGTATAAAAGTGAGACGGTGCCTACCTCATTAGAGAACGGCAAATTAAAGCCATTTCACGTCCACTGGGTTGGCAAAATTAAAAGGCCAGATGACATCGGGTATTCACGCAGATATGAAATAATGGGGTCGTCCACCCATGCTGAGGAGAGTGTGAACGGATGAGAGTTTTTTTTTTTAGAAAAGTTCGTCATGGCCTAGGAAATTTGAACTTTCTGACCCGAAAATTTAATTTCTACCTATATTTCTCAAATGAAGTCTTGCACATATGCACCAGGAGGCATATGTGGGAACGTTCACAGTAGCATTTTTTCTTAATTAAAAACCTGGAAGCGAACCAAACACCTGTCCCCAATAGCCTGGATAAAAAAATCACGTTGTGTGCACATCACGGAAGACGCACGCAGTGAAACCGAATTAACCTCGGTCACCTGCACCCAGGTGACATCTCAGTCAAAATACGCCATGAGCAGAAGTAGTCCCCGAAGCGTGCGTAATGTAAAAAGTGTATAGAACAGATGATTCAGGGTTATATACAGAAGTGACAAAATTATAAAGAAAGGCAAGGGGAGGATTAACAGTTATCTCTGGATTATCTCTGGGGCGGGTTGGGATGAGGCTGGCATGTGATCACGGGCTTTCTAACCGGTGTGGTGGGTGCTTTAAAACAACGATTTCTCCTTTAAACTATGCCTGTAAATCTATGTTGGCTTTTCACATACGTGGTAAGTTTCGCAATGATACTACTTTAAAAAGGAAATGAATAACACGGTAACTATGATAAGTGTCGCCTAGAAATTATTTTTTTTAAGACTGACATTGAGGACCTCGGAATACTTCACCAGTTGCTAAGAAAGCAAATCGACGTTCCGGGGGGGCAGGGCAAGCCAGGAATCAGGGCAAAGGGGACAAGACGGCTTTGTGGTCAGGGCCAGGACACCGAGGGGGCCGAGTGGTGACAGACCGGACAGCCGGAGGACAGGCGGCCCTTGGGAGCCCCGCCCGGTGGCCCCGGCCGCCTAGCGCCGCTGCTCCGCCCCGCGGCGCGGCCTTCGTGAGGACGGCGTTTCCCTTTCTGATTATGAAAATCCCCTTCTGTCCCTATTCCCGCGGAGCTGGCAGACAAGGTCTGAGTCCCGTGTCTGCAGAATGGGACGTTGTCGTTGGCCGCGGTTTAGAGAAAGCCACCTTCGACTTGTCCATAAAATTTCTCCACATCGTATGGTAGAATAAGTTGCTTCTTACATTTCCACAAACCAAACGCTGAAGAACCTCGTTCGATTTTTTTTTTTTTTATTAACACGAAGTTACTTCCTCCTTTACTCGTCTGTTCGTGCTTTTCGTGTTAATTTATTCCGCGCAGTAAGGAAAGTCAGCCGTTCGCCCATTTCCTTGAAATTGCAGTAAACTTAGCTCGATCCGTATCAGAAGAATATTTGATTGAAACAGACCTGTGAAAAAGTTTTAAAAATCTCAATTGTTTCTCTCCAAAAACAGGTTAAATTTGGTACTGGACTAGTGTTTTGTTTTGTTATGTTTTGTTTTGCAAATAATCCGCGTGCCTCAACACTGGCAGTGAGAGCTGCGTTTGTTTAGTGGTAGTGTCTCCGGTCTCCCACACGGGCTCCCCCAGGGCTCCCCCACCCCGAGGGGTCCCCCCACCGCCCCTCGCCGGCCCCCGCGTCAGCCAGCCAAGGCCGCAAACCTCGCTTTGTTCACTTCCCCCGCTGCCTGCGAGGAAGGCCCAGTTGCGTCGGGCTCCTGAGAGACGGGGACCCATGCTGGGGGTTCAGCCCCACGCGGCGGTCGATGCCCTCTTGTTTCATTCAGAAGCAGAGGACAGATGCCGCGCAGGCCCCTGGCCGGCTCCTCCAAGCTCTTCTCCTCCCGGCATGTTCTCCCGGCATACGCTCGGCCCCTTAGCTTTCCGGGAACTCTTAGGGATACAAGGGGCAGAGTAAACAACGAGGAATGGAACCCGGCCCACGTTCTGATTCTGAGAAAACCTCGCCCCCCGGCAATGATCCGAGCATGGGGTGCGGGAGAGAAAGAAAGGCAGATTGTCCACCCAGCTCTCAGGAATGCTGAAGGACATTGCCTCGGATACTGGCGGAAAGAGAGACTCCTTCCACACGTCGGGTCCACGCGGAGGCTGCTTTTCTCAGCTGAGGGTTCAGACTGTCCCTTCGAGGTCGGTTGGCTGGCCTGTTTTTGAATCCCAGGCACCCGCACTCAGCACATTTCAACAGTTCTTGTGACATGGGTATCATCACCCTCCGAGAGAAATGTGCAAGGGAGGCTTGCATCGGCCGTGGGATAACATCTACTCTGGGGCTGTTCGCAAACAGCCTGTGTGCGAAGCAGCGAAGAAACAATCTGTGTCGCTTTGGGGGGGTCACACAGGGCCACTGGCCGTCACTCAAAAAAGAAAAAAAAAAGTCCTCAACAAACATGTCTCTGGAATGGCATTGCTGGGGATTCCGTCGAAAATTATTATGAACTGACGTGATGGGAAAAATGTAAACCGGACATGAACAATCGACTCATTCTGTTAGTAGATGCCAGACCACATCCAGAGAAACCTAAACACGATCACCCGTGAATGCGATGAAAATTCATGAAATTTATCCAAGTTATAAAGTGAACAAAAAAGGGGCCACGTCATAAACCCGACGATCGCGGGGGTGAGGGCCACGTGGCCGGCCTGCCAGGCTCAGCGGCCAGACGCAGCCCCACGGGTCGGTCCGGTCGTGAGTTCCTGGCTGGGGGGCCTCGCGGGCGGCCACGTCCCGGCCACGGAGCCGAGGTGGGGGGGCTGCAGACAGGGGCGCTCTTCCTGCTCACGCCGTCGCCGCGGCACCCCCTCCCTCGCTCCTCCGTTCGCTCAGGAGGCGCAGGGCAGGGACGGGGCGGTCCTCGGGGAAACACAGCGCTGCTTCCGGGCTCGCTGCAGCAAACACGGAGACGCAGCGGAAGCGCTTCCGGCGTTACCGCAGGGCCAGGCGGATGGAGGGCAACGTAAGAGAGCTCGGTAAGGTCTGGGGCTTGAGGCTGCTTCTGCGTTCGGGGAGGCAGCGCGGCGCCCTCTTTCTCAAGATGGCAGGGAAAGCAGCAGCCCCGGACGTCGCCCCGTCACGGGTGTGGGAGACGGAACCACGCCACCCGCAGCTCCTGCCCTGCCGCCCCCGCTCAGACACGGGGCAGAAGCAAGAAAGGGGCCCCTTTGCGGGGCGGCCGCGCCACGGACTTTGGGATCCCAGAAAGCTCACCTTCCCCACACGCCTCTCGCAGCAAACGCGCCCCTGACAGTAGTGTTAATGATGACTCTGGCGGGTACGCGGTTTCTCTGTGGCCTCTTGACCCTCCCATTGTTCATCGCCGGGGAATACTCTCTAGGAGGAAGCCAGCCACGATTAAGTCCTGCTGTGGGGCGTGGGCCCGGGTCAAAGGGTGGTCACAGGACGGGCCTGGGACGGGAACGGCGGTTCCAGAGGAGTACGTGGGACTCTCGAAGGCTCCGAGGGTTGTTTGGCCCCGCTCCAGCCCTCCGGCCCTCCGCAGCGAGTGTGAGTTTTTGAATGCTGTGTGACTGCGGCCTGGGAGGGAGGGTCGGACCTCAGCTCAGAGAGGAAGCATCGACTCGCGCTCCTGGAATCAACCCTGGCTGGGATCAGAGAGAAATTACACCTCACTGTCCCTCCTGCAAAGGGCATCGCAGAGTTCAAGGTTCCGTTCCGATGAGCCACGGGCCGAGTGCCAGTCCCCCGGCTGCCCGCCCGTTCCTGCAGGCCGTGGAAAAGCTCCAGGAACGACAGCTTTCTTCCTGCGCGGTATCGGGTGCGGCCGCCATCCTGTTGTTCTGTCGAAACAGCTTAGTTTCGGAAAAAGAGTCTTTTGCATAAACGGGCCCGAGCAGAGGCATGTGCTTGCGTCCTCACCGGGCCTTACGCGTGTGTCTAGGTGGAGCCGAGGCACGGAGTCCCCTCGGCCGGAGGCCACCCGGGGAGCCGGCTGCCCGGGTGGGGCCCGGCCACGCGCTAAGGTGGCCCCGAGCATTCCAGGAGCATGAGAGCATGTGTACGGCCTTCCCCTGGGACGTGTTTTGCATCCGCTTCTCAAATGGCACCGTGACCCGGGAAGGCTTCGCACAGGTGGAAAGCTTTGAGAGCGTGACTCTGAGGGGCAAGGCCTGGGAAGGCGGGATTCGTGGCTAGCGCAGGTTTGACGTACGGGGTGGCGCCAGCCTTCCGCCCCTCGGTGGGGCAATGTCGTGGGCACGTGAGGCAAAGCGCCCGCGACCACGACGGGCTGAGCCTGTGCGGCCGTGACGTGGCATGTGACTGTTTCAAATGGATCTTCGGGTGCCAACCCGGGGCCAAAGAAAGAGAGGCATTATGCATGCATAAGGCACTTCAATACTTAAAAAAAAAATTTATTCCTGGGTCTGCAAAGGCTGGGAAGCCACAGTGCCTTTGAATGGCGCTCTGAGCCGTGACTCCCCCAGGAAGTCACGCTGACTCCGTTCGCGCTCAGCCCGGACCTCGCGGGCCACTCCTCTGGGCCACGGCCGCCGTCGGCGTCGGGAAAGGGCTCAGCTCCCTCGGCCGGTCCGCGTTCTGTGTGCTGGCGAGCGCCAGCAGCAGCGAGTCTGGCAGCAGCGAGTTTTCCACTTACCTCCGTCGCCCAGCAGTTCTGGGCGGACGGCTGAGCCAGCGCTCAAGGACAGAGGTGGACTGTGCGGAGACGCCTAAGGGCTGCGGAGCGCACTTCCTGGCGTTCAACCTGGAGAGCGCCGCGGCTCCGGCTCCGCTGTGCAAGCGCCTCTGAGCCCGTCCGCTGCAGCCAGCGAGGCCTGGCGCGGTGGGGGCCCCGGAGCAGCTCCGTTCCCGTCCTCGCTTCGCGCGTGGCCGGGAGTAGACGTGGACAGGAAATGAGAGAAAACCGATGTCACACTCTGTGGTTAAATGGGCAAACGGTTGTAGTTACAGCTGTTGGACTCCAGGAGGAAGGAAGGAGGGAAGGGAGAGAGGGAGAGAGGGGGAGGGGGAGAGAGAGAGAGAGAGGGAGAGAAGGGGGAGAGGGAGAGAGGGGGAGAGGGAGAGAGGGGGAGAGGGAGAGAGGGGGAGAGGGGGAGAAGAAAGGAAGAAAGAAAGAAAGAAAGAAAGACAGACAGACAGACAGACAGAAAGAAAGAAAGAAATTGCTTCCCCCGCATGTGGCCCATGGGCCTGCAGGCGGGATAATGTGCTCTCAGTGGGGCCAGGCGCAGCTCGCAGTGTGGGGGGCAGCACCTGGGTTGGGGGGAACAGAGCTCCATGACCACGAGGCCGCAGGCTCTGGGCCTCTCTGGGGTCCTCAGGTTCCTGAAATCTGGCAAGTTCCTGACCACAGATCCCATCTCGCAGAGGTCCGGCCTCTGCTGGACGTCGCAGAGGCGTCTTTGACAGGCTGGCTCTGCGGCCTCTCAGCTGTGAGATCTCGGACAGCTGTGCAAAGCTCTCTGTGCCTCAGTTTCCTCGCAAATAAACAGGCAAAGCACTGAGCCCACAGGCAGGGCCTCACTCACGTCGGCTGGTGGGTTCAGAAGAATACGCTAAAACCCACCGCAACATTACTTCCATTGCAAATAAAGGAAAGGTTCTCGAAATGGTAAGTTAGCTTAAAGACGCGCTTGAACGAACCTCCACATGTGAACATTTGCCTCTGCCAAGGTCTGACTGCAAAGCCTCCACATGCTCCTGCGTTGGGGACTCGAAGCTTTGTGCTCAAAGACCAGTTCAGAACTCCCCGCATCCTGGTGTGTCCCGAAACGCGGACGTCACGGTTCAAACGCTCGTCTCAGTCTGTCCCCTAGAAAGGCGGCAGCAAAGCGGAGACCCGCAGGAGAAGACACCAGGTTTGGAAGGGGGGGGACAGAGGCTTCCAGGCGGAGCGGAGGAAGGCGTGGGCCGCGCACGCTCCGCACGAGGAGCGCGCTTCGGGACGGGCCCCGGCACGCTGGGGCGCGCGCGGTCGCGTTGATCGGAGACGTGCTGACTCTCGCGTCCTCCGGCGGGTGACCTGTCGGAGGCTTGCGGACAGCGTGGGGCGGAAAGGCTGGGCACAGAGGCCGCGGCCCACGACAAGCATCGGACCTTGTCGCGCGCATCACCCGCAACTCTCCGTGGAGAGACCTGTGCCGCGAGCTCGTGACCGTCGGCGGCCAGGCCTGGCGATGGCCTTGGCAGCGAAGGTCTTCTTGGAAAAACTCGCCTGTCTCTCTCAAACGAGGAACTCCCCCGAAGAGAAGCTGAGCATGTCCTAATTTGGAAGGACATTCTAGAAGCTTCTTCAGAAACCATCCGACCAATGCCAAAGTTCGCGTAAAGCGAATGCGGCTTCTTCCTTGACAGAGATCTCGTTGGAAAATGTGGCAGTCATGTCACACCCGATGGGCTGTGGACTAGGTGAGGACGGTGCCCAGACTCTGGGACAGGCACTGTGGCCACCGCCTGACCGCCTGACTCACAGCCGGACCCCGCCGAGGGGCCGTGGGCGTCACCAGCAGCACGGGCGTTTGCCAGGCACGCCTGGCTTTCCCGGCCTCCCTTGCGATCGATCATGTCTAGCTCCTCCTCGGGGAGAGGCCGAATACCTTTTTTAAAAAATCGAATAGATTCGTCCCTGTCGCTGGGGACGAAATCTTAGCTAAGGTGGCTACAAATTACGTAATCGCTTTCCCACTGAGTTTTCCCAGTGGCTTCCACGCCTGTTTCACGTCCTGGGACCGTGGGGGCCAAAGGAGCAGTAAACTTGGGGTCGGAAGCCAAGTCGCGTGCAGTTTGGGGCGCGTCTCTTGTCACCCGGCAACCGCGGCGTCTCAGTCTGTGGGACGAGGACCGGAATGCTCGCCTGCTCTTTCCTTATCTTGTTTTGGCTTGGGGCAACGGGGTCGAATCCAGACGGTTAGTTCCTCGGGCGATAGTGGCGATGTGGAAATGAAAACACCCCCAAAGATCAACGTCCAAGCTTCCCTCGCTGCAGGCCGGACCAAGCGTGTCCCCGGGAGGGTGTCCTGCGTGTGCACAGGGGTCACCTGCGGGGTCTTGTCCAATGCAGGTTCCGAGGCGGCAGGTCTGGGGGGCCTGCAGCTTTGCTCTTCCAGAAGTCCCCCAGGGATGCTGGAGCTGCTGACCCCGAGAGGCGCACGGAGCAGGGCTGGGTCGGGGAGGGTGAGGAGAGGTGAGGGGGTGCCGCGGCGATGGCGTGAGGAGGAAGAGCGCCCCTGTCTGCAGCCCCCCATCTCGGCTCCGTGTCGTGAGACGAGCGAGCGAAACAGCAACCCGTTAAGACATCTTTCTGCTAATCCTGTTAGGCTTGTTGTTGTTAATTGAGCATGTTTCTCGGGGAGTAAACCCAGGGCGAGAAATGCACAGAAGAAACGGGGGGCAAACTCGGACCACGCCCGCCCCTGCTCATGACACCCTACGGACCGGGAGATTCAGTTTGCCAGAGAAGCAGGCCGCTTTCTGCCAGCTGGGAACCGATCCAGGGACGATAAGATCATTAGCTCCTGTGACCTTAGCCGTATTCAAAGTGTAGCCTCTCGGGACCCCGGTATAACCTGTCTTGATTGGACGTTGTGAACTAACATCCTTGTCATTCACGTTTAGACCCAAATGACTTCCTTCTGGCATTTCACAGGGACCTGGTAGCTTGCCACGACATTATGCATTGTTCGGAATAATTTTCCATGCCACCGAAGTCGTCGATGCTCCTGATTTATAGCTGTTTGTGAGAGCCGGTCTCAGAAGGGTGGAGGAGTCAAGAAAACAACTCCATAATAAACCACTCCAAACAAAGTTCAGATGGGGAAATTCCTGGAATACTCTACGATTCTATAAAAGTGTAGCAAAAATACATCGCTCTCGCTGACCAATTCAAATGTGTCACTGTTACACCTTTTTTTGTTTCAAATGCATTTATGTCTTGGCTCTTTGTTTGGTTATTATAAAAAACACCACTCCCTAAATTGTGCCGTTGTAATTTATAGTTAAGCTAAATAGGCATGAACTTTGTCGAGGCAACATTCCCTACGATGTGCTGCTTGGATAACCAGAATCTGGATTAAAATTACCCGCAGGGAACATACAGTGAAATATCTCTTTATACCAATAATTGATGGGACCCTTGAGCTCACTACTTTACATGAAAAATTAAAAAGAAAATCAGAAAAGAATTCACTTTGTTGAGTGAATCGCTATTATATGATGAAAACTCCACTCTAGCTCTGTGCTTTTATTGTAGTTTCAAAAATCACCACTTTGGAGAATATCAGAAAACAGGAAAATAGTCACTACTTCGGGTCTTGTGAATTTCCTGCTTCGTGGGAAGGGCGTCCTGAGGCCCCGAGCGGAGCGTGGGTGAAGGGTGGGTGTGTGCGCTGGCGCGGTCTCTCCCCGAGCTGCTCCCCAACCCGTTTCAAGTTCTGCGTTAGGCTTCATTGTGCTGGACGATCATTTCCACGTATGAAGAATTTAACGATTGTGGCAAGTTCTGTCCCCCAGCCTGTAACTGCTCAAAGGTGACGCCTCTCGCCAGGGACACTCCCATGGCTTCGGCCGTCTCTGCTCCTGAGCACGCGGGACCGGGGGGCGGCGCCTTGCGTCCCAAACGCCGGGTGGCGGTCCCCCCAACAGCCGTGACTGGCGGGTGGCCGCTCCTCCCGACGTCCAACCTGACTCCAGGAGGATGCCGAGCTTGGAAAGCCGTCTCCGGTCCTGGCGCGATGCGCCACGGCTCCGGTTAACCCGCCGAGCCTCCCCCTTGCCTGCCTGTGAAGGGCTACCTCCACCACGACCGCGGCCTCCGCCACGACCGCGGCCGCCGCCACGACCGCAGCCTCCAGCACCACCGCGGCCTCCGCCACGACCCACGACCGCGGCCTCCACCACGACCCACGACCGCGGCCTCCACCACGACCGCGGCCGCCGCCACGACCACGGCCTCCACCACGACCGCGGCCTCCACCACCACCGCGGCCTCCGCCACGACCGCGGCCTCCAGCACCACCGCGGCCTCCACCACGACCCACGACCGCGGCCTCCACCACGACCGCGGCCGCCACCACGACCGCGGCCGCCGCCACGACCGCGGCCTCCACCACGACCCACGACCGCGGCCTCCACCATGACCGCGGCCTCCACCACGACCGCGGCCTCCGCCATGACCGCGGCCTCCGCCACGACCACGGCCTCCATCACCACCGCGGCCTCCACCACGACCGCGGCCTCCACCACGACCGTGGCCTCCACCACGACCCACGACTGCAGCCTCCACCACGACCGTGGCCTCCACCACGACCCACGACCGCGGCCTCCACCACGACCCACGACCGCGGCCTCCACCACGACCGCCACCTGGCAGCTGGGCGGAGGCCCCATGGAGGAAACGGTTCATCGTGACTGGCCCTCTTTTTAACCAAATGTCGTCTGGTAAAGGTTTCCGCAATGTCTGAGCTACACCACGGTCCCAACGAAACACTCGCTCGAGCAGCGTCGCGAAGCCCTGGGGCAGACATGCCAGGGACGTCACCCCCAGGGAGTCTTCTCTGCCTTCCGGGCATGGTCACGAGGGGAGTGGATGGGACAGCGGGGGACCGAACGCTCAGCTCTCACGCTTGAGCGATCGCGGCCGCCGCACCCCGCCCCCGACAGCACGGAACGCCTCGCGGTTTTACGCCGGCTCGCAGCGAAGCCCCCTCAACGCACATCTGACCTCCCTCCACTTCTCATCCGCTGCCGACTCAGAACCGGAGAGTTTTGACCAAAGGAGGCAGAGACAAGTCCGCGCAGACGCCTGCTGGCTGCAGGGTGGTCCCGCACGTCCACCAGCCGCGTCGGCCCAACGGACGGGGTCGGCGGGGGGTCGGCGGGTCGCCGAGGACGCCCGCGGGGATTTCAGATGCCGTGAGCTGGAAACACGGTTCACAGCCACACGAGCCGCTGAGGGGAGGCTCGAGGCCCCTCTGCCCAAATGTGTTTGCGCTCACGCCAACTCAAACATCTACAGTCAGCATGAGTTCGGCAGGGGAGAAACACAGAACGTGCCGTCGGACCTAATTTATGCTCCATGTGACGTGTGGACTAGATCTCGAGGACGTTACTGACTCATTCTCTCTCTCTCTCTCTCTCTCTCTCTCTCTCTCTCTCTCTCTCATGGACTCGCCGCTCTTCATGATTTCTACGTCAGGAGACCCCTGGGCTTTCCTGCGGAGTCGGGAATTTACAGGAACCCTGTGAGGCCAGGTTTGCAGCCCCCCGGGGTGTGCACGTGACTCATCCCGGAGCCGTGGAAGAGCAGACAGGGTTCCTGTTTACAGTTTGACCTTCCCGACCCCACCGCCCCGAAAGGAAAGGAGGGAGCTCGTGATGACAGCAGTTACAATGGCCTCTCATTGTACTCCGCTGTCTGTGAAATTCCGGAGGAAAAGAATTTACTGGGACCAACCAGTGTGACATCTCCCCATCTGCTGGTGGCTTCCAAAGCCGGCGTGGAGGGGCCCTTTGGGTGCAGGACGCCGGTCGGGAATGGGGAGGCGGCGCTCACCCGGGCGGTCATTTACTCGACAAACGTGGCGCAGCCACCTGGACGAATCGGACTCTGTGGGCTGGAACTGTCAGCATTTTTTAAATTAAAACTTTTAAGTTGCTTTAAGTGAGCGCTCTACCTAGATGTAAAGGTGTCGACATGCTGGAAAGACTTCCATTCTCCTCCTCGGAGGCAGGGCTGAGAAGCCGGCAGGGGACCACTGGCCAGGAATCCCCGGGATGGGCGGGGAGGGAAAATGTGTACACAAAATACTTATCTCTGTCTACATGCAACTTCCGGAAATGTGGGAAGCAGGCAGTTATTAGTATAACAGAAAAATACACAAATGTAACAAGGTTAGTTCAGTACTAAATAGCCAATTACGTTAGGTACAGAGATACGAAATTTAAACAATTGGGATCTCAGAGACCATCCGAATCAGCTCCTTTTCAAGGATCAGAAACTGGGGCAGGGCACAGGGGGAGCGAGTCACACGAGGCGACCTGGCCGAGTGGCCAGAGAACCAGGCCTTCGCGGGCCGAGGCCCTCGTCTGTCCGGTTTCCCTTTTCAGTGGAGCGAATTGAGTTTGCAACATATTTGACTTTATTCACTCTTTTTTTTTTTTTTAAACAACTAATCTTTCAGGAGCCTGGTAAATAGGAAAAAAATCTACAGACAGTCATTATTTGGAGCATTGTCCTAAAAAAAAAAACAAAAACAAAACAAAGAAACGAACAAACAAACCTACGTGCTGAATATAAGAGCAGATATTCACCCGCGACGTAGTAACAGCGGGTAACAGACGACGATGACGTTTTATGTGCAAAGAGCGTTTCTCTGCTATGACACCACGTCGCCTCTCCGGCTCGCGGCCTACGCCATCAACGCCTCGCACTGCCCCGGTCAGTCGGGCAGTTAGCTGACAGCAGCTGTGGCCCCACGCTTTTCTGGAAACTTTCGTGGGCACAGAGCAGTGTCGGATGAGGCCTTAGCCTCCGACCGCACGCGATCTACCCGAGGGAGACGGGACTGAAATACACGAAATGGGGCATAATGCAGAATAGGCTTTAACAAAAATCTAAATTTGTGCTGGCTTTGAATGTAGTCCGCATTCTCCAGATGCCAAAGTATGCCAAGGAAAGACAAACCCACTGATGGTTTATTTCGGAAACCCTAAAACTAAACTCTATCATCCACTTACTCTACGTTATTTAACTTATTTAATATGGTTTATACGCGTTATTGATGCATTAGTAATCTGAAAAAAAAATGCAATTATAGAACATCAAGAATAAGAGAACTCTAATGCCAAATGCCAGATTGTGCAAAAATCCACGTCCATCTTACATTCCAACAAGGGAATGGTACTATCTGGTCTTCTTAATAGATGTGAACCTTGAACTTGCCACAGATTTAGTTTTCAAGACCCTTTAGCCATAGATGCACCAGCCTTTCGGGGTTGGGACATTCACTCTGCTCAGGGGAGGGTCTCACGCTTCAATATACACACCAGAATTCCGGTCCAGAAAACTGGGACCCGAAGTTTTGCAATCTGCCGTGGACCCTTTTTCTAAATAGGTAACAAAACGTGGGAAAAGGCTGCTTCGAAAATGAGTCCCACACCACCTTCGTAAAAGCAAATTTGACCTAACTCTCTCAATTCCGCTGCACGATGACTTATCTTTTGCAAAGGTTTAGCATTATTTTCTAGCTTCGTTTTCCCCGTTGATCCAATTTTGCTATTTTTAAAACCTCACTTTTCCACATGTCATGGATAATGGCCAGCTGCGCTGCCTCCCTTGGGAATGAGAAAGAGGAAAGGCGCTTGCTTCCTTAACAAAGGGCTCGATTACATCTGAGGCGGTCCGTTGTTTCCACAGGGTAGCTGGGCGCTTTTGGCACGCCTGATTGTGCTGATGGTTCACCCTTCTCTAACTGACAGCAACATGACAATAGCCTGCGTCAAACTGCGAACTTCGAAAGACTTGGGCACGGCGGTTCTCACATGTTGGAATTACTGCGTTGGTGCCCGGGCCTCCGCCATCACCCCATGGATTGTGACCCAACGGGTCTACGGTGCAGTCTTGATACTGGGGCGTGGAAACCTTCTGGATGATTCTACCGTGCAGCCATATATCGAGAGCTGTCACCTGGTTTAGAAGAAACGATCAGGAAAGCTAAGCGGAAGTGACTTTTTAAGAAATTGCAAATGAAACCTTTAGCGGAAATTAGAAATGCATGGCAACGTGAAACTGAGACTCAGAACGTTCGCGCACTATGCAGCAGTGTGCTGGCCGGCTCCGCGTTCGAAACCACCTCCTGAAGAAACAAAGCCCTCGCCGGTTGTCTTCCTGTTTCCCTCAAGTAAATTCTCCCTTTATGGCTGATTTCAAGCTACCGATGGTTTAGCAACGAGCTTGCCAAACTCCTAAAAATCCAGCCACCAGCATTTATGGGACCATTTGCGCTCACGCAACACACCGTTGCCTCTAAGAGAACTGTATCGGGTACACGAATCACTATCTGACAGACATCAGAGAACTTACTTACCCTCTGGGGATTAACCGTGTCTATGTAGGCCTTATTTAGGTGGGAGTTGCTTAGGTTAGCAGAGTGACATGGCATTCTTTGTTAGCTTTCTGTGAATTCATCTTAACAGGTTTCCTGATGGTTTTTATTTTCGTGTAAATAATATTCTTAATAAATGGAGTCACTCGATGTGCAAATAAACATCCGCAGCTTTGAGATCTCGTGACGTCCCCTTTGTTTCGAGGTACAATCAAATGACTTATTCGGCCATCGTGTATATTAGTAACTTCATAATAATAGCACGAGACACCGTTCTGCAATGCTTCTCTTTTACGCCAAGCACTGTGTGTCCACGTGTTGTTCAGAACGCTGCAGTACGTGGTCTGTTATCACCCCCGTCGTTCTGGATGAAGGGACCCAGGGCGGAGGGGTGAAGCCACGCGCCCAGGGACCCGCACTAGCGGTCTGACTGCTCTCGGCCGCCGCGCTACCCCGCGGTGACCTGGAAAATCGAGACAGTGTTCCGAGACTATTTTGGGACGCTGCAGACCTGGAGGCCCCCCACCCTTTCTGGCTGATTAAAAATCTTTTTCCAAATCTAGCCATCTGCCTCACCTGCTGAAATAATTATTTTATTTTTCTCATTATCAGCACAGTTCCATGTTTCCTGTTATGAAAGCAGAAAGTACCCGCGATTTCTGTATAATAGTGCGATTATGTTTATTGAGGAATACATTTGATAGCAAGTCATATTACCACAACCCTCTAAAAATAGTGCATTGGTTTGAACTTTCTTTTTTGTGGAGTTTAATCTGGCTGGAGCCAAAAAAAAAATTAATAAAAGCCACATCTTGGTTATGATACTCTTTGGAAATAACTTTAGACTTTCAGAATAGTCTTCAGACTCAGACTAAGTCAAAGAAAACTTCTAATGTTTACTTAGATCCATTTGGTGTTAGATTTCCCCGTTTGCTCTCGTTTGGTATGTCTATTCGTAATGGGTGTGCACACAGATGATACTTTTTTCTGAATTTTTTTGAGAGTGAGTTGCATCCATTAAGGCCCGTATCCCCAAAAAACTTCATTGTGTATTTCTCAAGGACAGAGATATTGTCTTATGTAATCACAATAAACTGCTAATCTACCATCTGTGTTCCAACTCACCAGTCAACCTAACATTGGCCAATATGTACTGCGATGGTGGAAAAATGATTTCCCGGCTCCACTGCACCCCCATTTACCAGGTAGCCCGTGGCACGCTGCTATAAGGAAGACGCTCTCTGTCTCTCTGCTTCTCTTTCTCTCTCTCTCTCTCTCTCTCTCATAAATTCTTATCCCACCCAATGGTTTATGATTTATGATTTTTCTTTATTGTTTTGCTCCTCAAATCGTCCCAGTTTTGGCCAGCGGCAGCAGCTTCGAGCTGACTCCCCAGTTTTGGGTGACGTATCTCGATTATCGTTTTGAACACTTCCTCACTTCCCGGCATAGCAAGGCACTCCAGGCTCAGGTGAGCCGACCCGGCCGGCACACTGGCGTTGGCCATATCTGCAAGGAAGCCCTTCATTCGAGTGGGGACTGTTAGAGTTAGACGCCGAGATCCGGGGCGCTAGGCGTGCTCAGCCCACTGAGGGGTCTGCTTCCACGCATGCGTGTGCTACACGTACAGGTGTACCCCCCGCTCCACGCGTCCACCCACTGTGGTTGCAGTCGGCTACCTGCAGTCGACCGAGGTCCAGAAACATCGAATGAAAAATTCCAGAAGCAAACAATCTGTACGTTTTAAACTACATGCCATTCTGAGTAGTATCATTACTAATCTCTTACTGTGCCCCATTTATAAATTAAACCTTATCATAGGCATGTCTGTATAGGAAGAAACATAGTATATATGGGGTTCGGCGTTATCCGTGGTTTCACGTACCCACTAGGTCTTGGGCTGTGGCCCCAGGGGTAAGGGAGGATGGCCGTGGACACACACACCGACCCATATACTCGTGCACGTATCAATGCCTGCAGATGTGCACGTCCAGTCACACACGCACGCACACACACGCACACCTGTGCACCTTAGAAACATGAATTCACACCTGTTCCGATCCATGCTCACGTTTTCTTCCTCACCTGTCGTCATTCCATGCTCGTGGGTTCCTTCTTCCAAAGGGAAAATTCTAGCTCCTAACAACATCGACTCATTTTCTCATTTGCTCAGTTACCTAATACACCTCAAATAGTTTCATTATTACTTGGGCACAGTGGTCCCCTGTGTCTGCCCGTCAACGATCAACTGGACCTTGCAATTACCACACCCAGTACTTACCCCAAAGAAAGGATCTCGTGGGTCTACAAACAGCCTTGTATTATAAACAAGAATGTTTATAGCAGCTTTATTCACAGTAGCCGAAAACTGGAAACAGCCCGATTATCTTAACAGAAGAATGGGTAAACGGTGATATATTTGTGCGATGGAATACTATTCAGCAATGAAAAAGGAAAAATACTGATATATGCAACAATATGGATGGTCTTCAAAAACATTATGCTGAACTTGGCAAACAGAAAAGAACACACAATGTGATTCCCTTTCTATGAAGTTTGAAAACAGGCAGAGCCGATCTATGGTGATAGAAACCGAATTACTGCTTGCTTTTGCTGGAGGTGGGACAGGGCCGGACAGGCTGGGAGGAGCAAGAGACAGCATCCTGCGATTACGGACATGTGGTTCACCTTGGTCAGGATGTGAAGCATATGGTGCAGGCATCTGTCACAACAGATTGAATTCCGCCTTTAATACCTGTGCATTTTACTGTCTGTAAGTTAATCCTCAGTTAAAACAACAACAACAAAAAACTGGCTGGAGTAGGGTAGAGGCTCCCCATTTTTGCTGAAACTGGAATCCCCGTTTTGAAACGGCTCCTTCTAGATTGCCTCGCTCCTGAGTCCCCCTCCCTTGTCACTCTCCTGGACGATGGAAGCGTTTGAGTTTGCCAACCCCGATCAACATATTTACTGCTTTTTACTGTCATTTCAAGCATACGAAGTAAAACATAGTTTAGGTCTGGCAAACTTAGATATTTTAATATAGCAAGGACGCGCACACAAATTGAAAATGGTTAAATGATGCTAAATAATTTTAGGTTAATCCTCAACTGAGGCCTTCAGCTGTCTGATCTATTAAGACAGAAGAAGCGCAAACAAATGAACCACAGTGTAGTCAGGCTTTGCCATGGCAACGGTTGATATACAACGTCAAATGATCAAACACCAGTTCAACGAGGAATCAATTTTCTCAGACCTTCTCATAAATTCTGGTGCAGACCACGCCCTTTATCTTACATTCCTTAAGAGGGAGAGAGAGAAAGAGAAAAAGAGAGATTAACTGAATCTCCAAAACTAAAGGACACAAGTTTGCAATTGTAACAGAAACTAAAAACAATCTCATGAGATTAAACTCGGAAAGGAATAAAAGATCAGCCTGTCAGTCTCCAGTGACTCAGCAAAACTGAAGACGCAGTTATAAAGTCGATTTACGTTATGGCCCAAGAATGTTTTTAAAGTAGCAAGTTTTTATGCGTCATTTACATGCATTTAACCCCACTAAAACGGCGGTTTTCAAAATTATCTGCACATTGGCATTATCTGGGGAACACTGGAAAATACCAAAGACTCTTCCTCCCCCTAGAGGTCTGAGCTAGGGCCCCCGTGTTGACACTTACTCCCCCTGTAAATCTCTTGTGCAGCTGGGGATGAGAACCTGTCTCAAAGGGAGAAAAACCTAATGCGTCGAGTGAATCTATTTATAGGCGGCGTGTCGATTAGTAAGCGAAGAGCCTAAAACTGAAAGGTATCGTCAGAGGTCACCTCACGTGACCTCCGTCATCATCCTTATCTGCCGACTAAGAGAGAGAGGTCTCAGACGAGCTCGGCTTGAATCATCGACGTGGTGCAGTCCAAGCTGCGCTGGATTCTCGAAAGCGAAATGCTTGGCTAGCAACAAACATTCGACGAGGGAGGCTTTCGGGGTTCTTTTGCTTTTAAACCTTAGACTTGCTTTTCGGTCTGTGAATCCAAACTAGTGAGGTGTATCCACACCCTTTGACTTCACTATCATTTTTCGGTGTTGTCGTTTCTAAAATCAGGCAGGCTTTGTTAGCTCTAAATTCTCCAACCTAAACTTGAATTCCTGGCCGTTTAAATATCGCCCAAGAATGAACTCTGACTTCACTCTCAGCCATCTTATCCATTTGGTGTTCCAAAGAAAAAGGAATACTTTCGACAAAACACGTAACCGATTTCTCTACTTAAACGGCATGATTTCTGTATTTAGGGGTAAAAACGCTCTTACCACCACCATTTTGCCATCCACCAACTTCCTCTTTATTGTGGTCTCCTTGCCGTCCCATTGCTGCACTTGATTCAGGGAGCCTCTCGCCAAGGTTACGACGCTCTGCAAAGACAAGTTCACGTCCCTGACGCGCGCACCCGGTTGGCTAGGGAAGCTGCTCGCTCCGTGCTGAATCCTTTTCACGACAGGTGTCCCATGAGGCACGTTCGTTTTTAACGGAATGGAGGGTTGCAGCCTCTCCGACAGCGCGGAAGCGGCCCGCTCTCTCTCAAGCTGTGGACTGAGCAGCTTGGAAGAGCAACATTACAGCTTACCTTGGTTTTCCGGTTGTCAGCTGTGGTCTCTTCAAATTCCCGGCCCAGCTTGAAGGAGATCTCTGTGTTTTTGAAGGTACTTTCCGTTCTTATAGTTATAATATCCCCTTTCTTGCTGATGATCACCTTGGGTTTGGCCAGATTCCCCAGTTTTCTGGTGGCTAATCCCACACCTGGAAAATCGAGAGAGCGTTAGAATTCCGTTGATCATGAGAGGATACCTAGCCAGACTGCGGAGGCCACGCTCGGAAGAGCCTCAGGTGAGCAAACAGCAGGTAGGCGCCCCCGCGGCCCGGGACTTCCCCTGTGGACTCAGATGTTTTAGATCTTGTTATTACAAAAGTAACGCCTGCAGATTTTAAAGGTACAGCGTTTAGCCTAAACGGTGCAAGTCGTCCACTTTACCATGCACCATTGAAAATCACTAATTATAGTTCCGTATGGACCACTATGAACATTTCCGTTTGTACATATCAGTATTGTAGATATATTTTTTAAAATAAGGCTATGACATCTACACACTGTTGTACGATTTTTTCCCCCCTCAGTAATATATTATGGATATAGAAAAGAACTTGCCCTACATCCTTGACAGAAACTGATTTCTGAAATTTTGTTGTGGCCCCTAAATCTAGCCAGTAGGAAAAAAAAAAAATCCATCTTTTTTCATTACCAGAGACCATAAGTAAATAAAATAATTGTAAAAAACATTTCCGTATTTGAAAAACAAAACGAAATTAGATTAAGTATTATTACTATTATTACCCAAGATTATAAAAATACATGGAAAAGGAAAAATGTCAAGTGAGAGAAATACATGAAGGAAAAACTCGTTATATATATATTTATATACATATATACGTACATATATAAATATATATGTAACTAGTATGTATATAGTAAATGAGAAATGAAGAGTTAGAGCTAATAAAGAATTGCGACCTGTACTCTTCTAATTCTGATCAACTTGTTATTGTTTTATATAATTAAGGCAATGATTTTCAAACTAAATTTCTTTGGTAGAGCCTGAGAATCTACACTAGGAGCCCTGGTGCTCCTGGGCCCTCTGAAATTTGAAAATGCCAGAATTAGGGAGTCCTTCATTGAGACTTTCTTGTATTCACCTCTTCCTCAGCTATAAAGTGAAGCCCATACATCTAACCAGTCTCATAGTACAGCTCTGTCCCCGTAGGGTCTCATAGTTTTCCGGGCAACATGACAGAATTTTGCTCATTTTACCTAAAAACGGGACCTTTCTCATAAGCTTTCTGAACAGGGGAGTAAAGCTACAGGCATTTGGACGAGCGTGGCAGCCTGGGGTCATTCGTGCGCCTCTGCAAGTGTCCGAAGACCCTGCCCATCTATTGGGCTGATGTCGAGGGCGCAGTCTCTGGAAACAGCGTCAGAGCTGATGCAGCCAACGACTGGATTTTTCATCTGCACCCGCCGCTCCAAGGCCAGCGTCGTGGAACTGAGTGTGAATTCACCACCACGACCCGATTCTTTTTATCTCTGTAACTTCCCCAGGCTACGAACACCCTGCTTCAATGCATCTCCTTTTTATAAACTCTCTTTCTACGGGATTATAGAACGATGGGCAGCCTAGAGGAGGAGGAGAAAACTCCTCCTAAACCTCGGGTTAGCTAAACTTCGGAATCTTACCCTCTGCATATTCATCTCCTTATATTACGAGCACTTTGGTTGTTATAAAACTAGCTTTCGAGAAGGCCAGGACTTCGCTCATCTTCCTCTGGGTGTGAAACCTAAGCCCTGTGAACACGAAACTGCCTCTGGAATCAGTGGGGGTTCCACGCAGTTAAGCTGCTCTCGTTTAGGTTTAAATCTATTAAAATTGCGCTGAAACAAAATGCAGATAAATTATTCAGACGCCACAACGGAAGATCAATTCCCTAAGGTTGTACTTCAGCCTGTGCAAACTTCCCGGGACTCCCCGAGGAGTTAGAGAAAACAGCCCCGAGCTTTCTCAGAGAGAGTCTCCCGGAGCAGAACAGCAAAGCATCTCTCACCCAGAGCTTTCATGTAGTCATCGAAGTGCTCCGTGGAGACAAGCTTCCAGGTGCCCAGGAACCTGTCGCTCATTGCGGTGGAAGAGAATTCAGCTTGGTTCTCGATGAGACTCAGGAGGGGCCTTTCACAGAAGTCCAAAGCATGCGACTCCCACTGAGACCCAGCGATGAATGGCTCTTCGATCACCCCTCAGGGCAAAAGAAAACTCTGCATAATGTTTCCCTTAGTCCCCGAAAATCCTTGTGAACATCAATGACACTACTGTTCGAACATTCAAAAAAAAAAAAAAAAATGCTGAGGTCAGTCTTACATCTTTGAGAAGCGCCGAGGCCCTCAGTGCTTTGGGGAAGGGCCCATGAATTGCCTTCTCTACCGAACTAAACGATTCGGGAGAGAATGGAGGAATGCCCGCATGCGCGTGCGGCCAGGCCTCTCGGTCACGGTCACGGTCACGCGGTCCTGACTCCGCACATCTAAGGATTCTTTCTGGGAGAGGAAAGGGGGGGTGGGGGAGTCCCTGAGCGTGGTGATAGCCGCCTCGAATATGCTGTGGGCGGAAGTATTCCTCGGCGAGGGCGGGTTGGCATAGCTCGAATTTCCCAGGCAGGCCGAGTGGGCGGGTGACCGGCCAGGCGGTGGTGGCCGGGAGAGCGCGGAGGGCACAGAGAGCACGTTCCCGGGGCGGACGAGAAGAGGCAGCTGGAGGACGAGCTTCCCGACCACCTGAAAAACCCCACTGAATCCAAATGAAGCAGGTTCTTAGTTCACGCAAAAACCCTGCGTTTAAGTCCCTCGAAGTCGGGCCGCGGTTATGTAAAGGGATCTCTCTTTTCTGTGACCTCCTGGGGACTGCGCCGGCGGCTGCGTTGCCGCGGCACAAGGAATCACGTGGCTTTTCTGCCACCGACGGCAACAGAGGGAAGACGCGGCCAGCGACGCCTCCGGACGCGACGCTGGACACTCCTTTCCCCGGCGCGGCCCCTTTCCAGGCCCGTCCAAGGCTTCAGACCATGATCCCCAGCGGGACACCACCCCGGGGAGCTGGCCGCGGTTTCGTTCTTTGTTTCTTATTTTCCCTTTAAATCTCACGCGCATTTCCTCTCAGGGAGAAAGTGGTGTCACGGCCGGGGAGGAGGCTCTGCCGTTCAGGCATCGACACGATTCTCTTTAGGGTTCGGCCGTCTGCTCCCTTACAGCTGACGGGAGCAAGAGATCCCGTAAAAACTCGCTTGCAAAGCAGTGAAAAGTGTGTGTGGGGGGGGAGGGGGTGGTTTATTTCCATACGGAACAAGCGCGAACTCATCAAAACCCGGCGACTTTCTAATCGCGTGTCACCCAGGTTTCCTGCTTTGTGTCCTGTTCCCCCCCCCCCTCGGTGATGGCTTATGAATTTTTTCAATGATTGAGGTGGTCTAAAGGCCTCAGGGGTGGGAAGCCTCTTCGACTTCCGGAGGGCAAGCAGGGCCACCTCACGGACACACCCGAGCCCCCTGGGGAAGGACGGGCGAGTCGCGTGGCGAGGGTCGTCGCCGCTGTGTGAGCCCGGCCTCCGGGGTGTCGCTGCCACGGCCCCAGTTCCTTCCCTCGGCCAGGGTTTGGTTCTCGCCCCAACCCCGGGCTCGGAGGCCACACCCCAGCGTGCCTGGGACAGCCCCGCCCCAGCGCCCATCCGTCCTGTCCTCCAGGTGTGGTTACTGACCCTGCCCTTCTCTGGTTTCCCGCCTCTCCCGGTCTCGATGGCAGGTTGCGTGGACCCTCCACTTCCGCGCACATTGAACGCGGCTCGGGACTTCCTGTTCAATCTAAGGCGCAACGTGATCGCCACATACGTCTCCCTCTTTCCCCTCGTCTTCCTCCCGCCGCTATGAAAATCCCCAGTTTTTTCCAGGCTTCGCCCTTTGTTTCCACCCAGATCGCTTGGCTCGACTCTAAGCCCTGAGAACACTGCCCAGCAACAGCACTCGGCGAAGCTGCCAGGGACTCCGTGTAGCGCGAACGATTGTGTTCTCACTCGGCATGTAGGAATCCGAGGCTGGCGTTTAGCGGAGTGCTGTGCGCGCAGTGGGACGGAGGCGCTCGCCCCGTTAGTTACACGGGTCTGTGCCTAAGTAGGACAACGAGGGCTTTTGAACGTTCTTGCGTAATGATTCCACCCCAGTGTACAGCGGCCGGGCTTTGTTTTGTTCTCTGCCTGTTGGTCTGTCTATCTCTCTGTCTGGCTAGCTATTCATCTTAATGAATTCAAGTAGGGCCAGTCTCCTTCTGCAAAAAGAAAAAGCCAGCAATGTCGGTTTCCAGCACCTGCGATGCCCAGAGGGGGTTTCCATGGCCGTGACGCACCCCCTTTGCGGTCACATGAGTTTCCGCGGAGCACCGTGTGACAGACGCCGTAGCCTACGGGGAATGGGTCCACGGGAGGGAACTCAAGGACCGCGGGAGGCGGGCGGGCGGAGGACGAAGGGGACGCTGGTGCCGGACGGTCGCACCCTAGGCAAGTGGCTCCCCCGCCCACCGGTCCAGCAGATCATCCCTAACCCGCGATAGCACACAGCTCCGAAACTGCGTCTTATTCGATGGCTTTGTTTATTTATTTTTTAATCGCTGGCCCTGAGCCGTCTGGCCTCCAGGCCCTGGCTTCCTGTTAGCAGACAGGCGTGCACCGCCGCAGACGCTTTCTTCATACCTTTCCGTAGGTCCGCGTGCTGACAACGTTATTCATGGAATATTTCTGGAAGCAAAGAGGCACCTGTTAGAGTTGGTGGCTGACACCGTAAGGTCGCCCGGGCCCTCCGTCCAGAGACCCTCCCGTCAGGAGTAGAAACAGCGGAGTCAGTCGCAGGGCGAGCATCGAATAGGCTCACCCAAAAAGCCCAGTTTGAGGAAAACTCACCGCTACCATCTTCCCATCTACGATTTGTCGTTTGACTGTCGTCTCTTTGCCGAGCCATTTTTGGACGTGAACCAGGGCTCCTCCGTCTAATGTTACGATGCTCTGTAAATTCATAGAGGAATCGGTTAGAAACAGCAATTCGCTGCACAAGACTCGACATCCGTTTTCCATTCTGAACATTTTTTTTCTCCAAAATCCTCGCCTCAGCTCTCGTCCTCACTTAATCCCCTCAGACTAGAGAAGTCTCCAGAAGGTGTTCAATGGACACCCTCTGCCCCCAGGCAAATGATCCCCAAACGATTTGTGGATAATTGTTCTCCTCTTTTGTATAATGGTGAAGAGAGCTCAGGAAACAAAACAAAACAAAAAAAAGTGAAAACGCGGAACTTTTTTGTCCCTGTCAATCAGCAGAATGATCTAGCGGAAAGGTCAGCTTCAGAGACGACCAGCGCGTTAGTGAACAAAACAAGCCGCAGCTGACTTGGTGTTAACCGGATAGACCATGCCGACCCCCACCCGCCCCGCTCCCGTTTTCTCCCGGCCGTGGAGCGCCGGGGGGACCGGGGTCTCACCTTCACTTTCCGGTTGTCTGCTGTGGTTTCATCGAACTCTTTCCCCAGCTCGAAGGAGATCTCGGTGGTCTTGATGGAGCTCTGGGTTTTGATGTCCAGGTGGGCGCCATCGGCTCTGATGCTGATCGTCGGCTTCTCTAACGCGGCCAGGTGCCGGAGCGAGGGGGCCACCCCTGGAGTGCAGAGCAGGCGACACACCTCCGTTCAGAAAGAAGGACCGACCCCCGCTTCGGAAGGCAACTAGCAAAGAACGCGCGCCTCCCGCCCCCGCCCCCGGGTTTCGGATCACGTGTGGTCACGTCCTCAGCGGGCTCGGTGGCCGCTGGAGCGAGCCAGGCCCCCCGGTCCGCAGGTGTGCCCTGCGCCCGTGCCGTTGTGGGAAGCTGAGCGCACCCTCCGGCGCCTCTCGGCGGGTGGGGCGCTGGTTCTTCCCCTCACCGTGCGGACGCGGCAGTGTGGGGTATGTTTCACCCTCGTTTCTGGGGTCAAGCACGTGGTGTCCCCGAGAAGTGGGGAGCCGCGTTCTGGGTGATGAGTCGGGTAAGTAGCCGTGCTGAGATTCGAATGCACGTTTTCCGATTGCCCGCTTTTAGCATACTTTTGTTGTCATTGTTCTTAAAACAATAAATACAATTCTCAAGGTCCCTAAACTGCTCTAAGAGAATATGAGTCATGAAGTCCGAGCCCCTTCCTCTTTTGCAGGTGCTAGCGCCCTGGCTGAGGGAGGAGGGTGTGGTCCCTGGACAGTTCGGGCTAACCGTCGTTCAGGTTGGGGACAATGATCCACTGTCCAGCGTGACTCCTGCGGGAGGCGGCCGGAGAGCCGCCTCCTTCCCCTCAGGGTCGATGGCAAACTCGGTTTCACGTTCAGGCCGTGAGACTGACAGGACAGGTCCGACCGCAGAGCAGCCGCGGGAGCCCGAGTCGAGTCGCAGCACAGCGAGGGCGGGGCGGGGAGCCGGGCTCCGCCCGCGCCTCCAGCTCGCCTGGCCCGGTGCGAGTGGCTGCCCGCTGGCCTCGCGGGTGCGCGGGCGTGAGGTGACCGAGCTCCGACGGTGGCCGGTCGTGGCCCACGGCAGGCGCTCGGCTGCTTTGCCCAACCCCAGCTCCCGAGCAAAACCGGTGCCGCGTTTGCCGTAAGCCCCGAGGTTCTTAGAGACGCCCCCGAGTTTCCATTCCAGCGAGCGCGTCTGTGGCTCCGTGAAGAGACGTGACACGTGTTTCTTACCACTCCCCAAAAAGTTAACACCGACCACGAAAAGGGAACAGATGTGATATTATGAGCACACGAACTTCTTAAGGTGCGTTGATCATTTCAGCCAAGTTAAAAACAAGGTAAGGCTTAAAAAGGTTTTGACTTTATATACTGTATATTATTATAAGGGAGGTTTCTCTCAATTAATTGTTAAAAATCACCTAATTGTATATTAAATAATTACTGTTCTGTGGCGTGAGAAAGAATAGTTTAGTTGCCGTGGACCCACACCATTATAATTGAGCTCCATGCCCCTTGGGCAGGAGCTAAAGGATGGATAGAGTCTATGCTCCTGAGGAATATCCAACGGTCAGACACTCGGTGAGTAAAAATGTTTCATTTCTCCAATGAAAATTTTGAAATTATTTAAAATAAAGTTTAAAAAGTATCTTTCACACGTATCGAAACTCTAAAAATTAACCAACTGGAGACTTTATCTGTTGTTATTGTGTTTTGGAAGTCATAACTTAAAGCAAACCTTGAAACAAATTTAGCTGGTAAATTTAATTACAGATAGTTATTAGTGTCCGAAGCTGGGAAAAGCTATTTGATGACATGACCGGGCTCAAGAGGATGTGAACGCACCTTAGGACCGCGAAAGAGAGAGGGTGGGAACACGCATCGTAAACCGCAGACCCAGCCGCACCGCGGAACGAACGCTCAGCCAGTTCCCAGACCCGCCAGTATCATTTCTCACCCAGCTGTTCCAAGTATTCCTCGAAGTTTTCGCTGGATTCCAGTTTCCAGGTTCCCAAGAAGGGCTCGACCATGATGGAAAGCTTCTGAGAAGAGGCACTTGCCACCGAAAGAGACTTAGGCAATACAGCGCTACCAGTATCTTCATTTAAAAGGCATCTTCGTCACGTGACCACAGAGGAACCCAGTGGGCGGAGGCGAGGCCGGAGCCCCGGCATTGGAGTTGACTCATTTTATCTACCCCCAAATTAGGGAACAGAAAGTTAAGGTATAAAGTTGACTTTGAGTCAACGAGTAAAGCTCCTGACAAAGAGATTTACGCCCATGGATCATCTCACCGACATCACCTGAGGCGTGGGCGCGGTTGCAGTGATCGGCCTCTGGAACTACAAATGGCCGGTCCGCTCTGAAGGAGCCTCCTGACAGACGCCCGGCGAACACCTGACCGAGGTGCCCTCCCGTCCGACGCGAGGGCGCCTCTGCTCGGCCCACCTCCGCTGTTCTTTGGCCGAGTCACAGTGCCGGAGGACTCTCTTCATTAAGACAGAGTCCTCTCGACCCTACCCGGAGGGGTTGATGAATCGATATCAGCTCCCGTGACTGGAGCGTCTGCACTTGCCTGGAGTGACGTGTGGGCTATCAACATTATCACCGCTCTCCATCAGGAGTAATTGAGGACTGCGGAGGCAAATGGTGCTCGCCGCCTGTGAGTGCTCTGTGATTTGAGCCGGAAAACAAAGGCGGAGCTGACGCTTGCAAAATCCACCTTCGAAGCAAGCTCGATGTTAGGAGGTACCACTTGAAATTGTAGAGGGGAGTTTCAGGGAGAAAGGTGACATTTTGATATCTGCCCTGGAAAGGTGGGCAAAGGAGCAGGTCGTTTAAACGCTCGTGCGGTCACGTCTGCAATCGCCTCCTGCCGCCCGGGCCGTGGGCGTTGTAGGCAGCAGCGATCGGTCCAAGTGTTCTCGGTCCATGTCGCGGTTCTGAACCCCGGCTGTCTTGAAGAAGGTTAGTAAGTTAGGGCGCCAGGCACCAGGAGGAGAAAATCTATACTTTTGTGAGCCTGGGTCAAACACCCCTTTCATTCAAAGAAATATTTATTTAAACCATCTCTTCGATGAAAAAGCAAATTAAAAAAAAAAAAAGAGGCTGATGTTTTGGAACCACAATAATTTAAGTGGGATAAAGAATTTCTTTTGAGGAAAACATATCAAGAGGAAATGTACGGTGCACCCTCTTTACAGGCGTAATAGTCGTCGAAGTGTCTGGACGGCCGAAGGGGAAGCGAATCTGTGTAGTCGGTTTCAGGAAACGGAGACCCGGGCTCTAGACCAGTGCCGTAGCCGTTGACAGTGTCGTCAGCGGCGCTGATCGGACGGGGAGCACGAGCCCCGCCTTGCCCTACGGGTCCGCGATGGGCTCGCACGCCCCGCCGGAACACGGCGAGCACCCGTGGCTGTGCGTGCGCGCCCGCGGCCCGGGTGGCGGAGACCCGCGGGCCTGACCAACTTCGCTTCGCTTCTCCCGCCGTTGACGGATTCGGAAATTGGCCCTGTGGCCCGGTCGTCGATGGTGGACGGGGCTCCTCCCTCCATCACGTCACCCGCTCCTGTCCCGTTCCGAACAGCCGAGTCTCTCTCCTCAGCTAAGAGACTCCTCGGCTTACCCTGCTGCTACCATCGCTAGCCTCTGGCACCTCGGTTTGAACGTAAACAAACAAACAAGCAAACAAACAAAAAACCCAAACGAACCATTTCCCCAAGTAAAAGTGTTTAGTTGGAATGTTCTTAATTGTTAACCCTTCTGAAGCACTTAGAATGCAGCGATTCGTTATAGGACAGGACCGCGCCTCGTTTCCATGGCGGCGCCGATGGTTATTACCCCATTCTCTCGTTTGCATGCGCTTCTCCAACATCTCATTGTGTGTATGAACTTTCTTTCTCGTGACATTTTAGATATTAAGCAGTTTTCGATAAGTTTGCGTTTTGAGATGCTGCATTCTCCCCTGGCGAGGGCCCTCGATAAAGTTAGACATCTACCAGAAGCTACGAAAGTTTTCATATTTTTTTTGAAATTGATTCCTGTGCTTATCATACTTTAGCTGGAGCCAGACTAGGTTTTTGTCCTGGTCTTATGTCTTGTGGTAGACGAGACATAACATGAACTTAACTGTAGCGCATGGTCCAGCTGCACTGCGTTTGCTCACACTGCGCATTCGCCACCCCCGGTGATGTCCTGAGCCCCCCCAGCTCGCACGCCTGAAGCTCTGTCCCCACGAAACCGTCGCCCCCTTTTCCCCGTCCCCGCCGGTCCCTGCCCACGCTTTCCGTCCCGTGGTTTTGACTGCGTGACTCGCACCCGTGGACTCATACGGTGCTTGCTTTTGTTTGTTTGTTTGTTTGTTTTTGCGACTGGCTCATTGCACTGAGCATGTCCTCAAGGTTCATCCATGTCATGGCCTATCTCAGAATTTCCTTTCTTTTTAACATTAACAAGAGCCATTGTGTGACTAGACCATGTTTTGCTTACCCATTCATCCGCCAGTGGACACAGCATTGCCTCTGCATTTTAGCTACAGTCTTATGATCGGACACTTAGCCCGCCTCTGCCGGCCTCTCCACACACTGCGGTTATACGTAGGACAGGTGTCCAGAAAACGCGGGGCCGATTATTAAAGGGAGCAGCTACACCCACTGCAGCACTCTCTCTCCGACAGATTCTGACTCACTGTAAAGCGTGTGTATGTGGTTTGGAAGTTTTCCGTCTCTGCATGTGGAATTCCAGGGACGTGTGGGGGTGTCTCCAGAAGGGCCAAAGCAACAACACACACGTCCACGCACACGCACACACGCACCAACGCCCCTACCCAGAAAGCCTTGTTACCATCTCTTATTCTTGAGAGGTCCCAGAGACAGCGTGGTTTACCAGTAGCTTTTCAGGTTAAAAATTGTAGCCCACACCCCTCTCTCTCTCTCTCGTCACTCTGGGCCGGGTAGGTACGACATGACAGCATCTGGCTGGGAACGATCCCACCTCCGCCCGGATTTGCCTCAGCATAGCTGCTCGGGTGTGGCCTTTTCCACAAACTGCCGGCTTGCGGCGCCCCGTGGTGAACGAGGCCACCGGCCCCGTCTTACCAGCAGCGTTTGCTCACCTCGAGTCTCTGTGTCACATCTGGGTCATTCTCACACCACTTCGGACGTTTTCATTACGGTTATTGTATTTGTTATGGCGATCTGTGGTCGGTCGCCTCTGATGCCCCTACGACAAGACCCTTCACCAGTGAGAAGATGCCGACTTGCCGAAGGCTCAGAGGACGGGTAGCGTTTGTTAGCAATTTTTTAATGAAGGTGCGTACATTACTTTTGTTTAAACATCATGCTGTTGCACACCTAATAGACTACAGGATAGTGTAAACGTAACTTGGACAGGGACCAGGAAACCGGAACCCTCCCGCGACGCGCACCGGCGTGACCCCGCTGAGCGGCGGCGGTCGGGGACCAGACCTACGACGGACGTCGCCAACGTCTGTGTGTGGCCCCCGCGGTTCTGGTTACCCACGGTCCGCTGCGGTAGGAAAATAGTAAGCGGAAGATTCTAGAAATAAGCAACTCATACGTTTTAAACTTGCACGCTGTTCTGGGGAACGGGATGGCACCTTGCCCCGTCCTGGCCTGTCCTGACCGGGACGCGACTCCTCCTTCACCCAGGCCTGTCAGGCAGCGAGTGGCCGACTGGGTGAGCGGGTCGACGAGCACCGATCGTGCTGCCTGGGTTCAGTCACCCTCATGTTACGTTCTAATGCCACAGTCCCGGAACTTCGAACACAGTGTATTGGTATAATTTTTCTATTTTAGGATTAGTAATTGTTAATCTCTTCCTGTCCCTAATTTATAAACTGAACTTTGTCGCAGGTATGGGCGTATAGGGGAAACACAGTATACGTGGGGTTTGGTGCGCCCCTCGGTTTCAGACATTCCCTGGGGGTCTCGGGACATATTTCCTGTGGCCAACGGGGGACAATTGGACTTTAAAACTACCTCAGGTCTCTGAGGGAGTCACTTGACTGAAGATATACTAAAGAAGAATTTCATATTCGGTATTAGCACAAATTTATCAACTCCTACCTAAGTCAATGGAAAACTCGTGAATAGCAATTTTTTTTTTTACCTCGGATTATTGTGAAATATCATATTACTTATACTAGCAACAAAGCAATAATAATATAATTTTCTGTTTCCTTCACTGAATAAAGAATTACCTGGCACAGTGAATACATCATTACACCACCTTCTAACTCTAAAAAGTTTTATTTAACCAACGCGACCGCATCGAATAAAATCCGTTTAGGGGTAAGTTAGTCGCTTGCTAGTTAGTGGGGAATAACAGACGTGTTTGGAGATCTCCAACGGAATGACACAGAGCTCGAGGCGACTTCCGTCCAGCTCGCTGTCCCTTGGCTTATGCTCTCTCGTAAGTTCTGGTAGAAGTGACGCCTTTCATGACACATTCCTGGACAGACACAGAAATTCTTGGTCAGTCACGGGACTAAACTGTTGGCTCGAAGGAAACAGTGTTCTCTTGAAAGATATTTGTCCCGGGCCCCTACGCACACCCGATGCTGTTATAGGGAGCTGCAAAGACCACGAAGATGCAGCCTTCCCTTCAGGGGACATTACGGTCTCCACGGGGAGCGACAGACATGAGCAGAAACGCATAGCATGACGCGGCGCGTGCCGGGCGGGGCCGGGGGGGCCTCCCGGTGAACGAACGGCATGCCCGAGCGCCGCTTAGAGCGCCAAGGGCGGTCGCCAGCCCAACGGAACCGCCGTGCGCGAGCGCCACTGCGCCGCTTGAGGGAGCAGCACGACCGCGCGGCGGCGGCGGCGGAGCCGGGCAGCCGGCCGCACTCACCACCACCAGCTTGTCGTCCACGCGCTTCCTCTTGATGGTGGTCGACTTCCCGTCCCACTTCTGCACCTGGACCAGGACGCCTCCTTCCAAGTTCATGGTGCTCTGCGGGGCGACAAGGAGTGACCACGCTTTGTACACGGTGGAGGGAAGCGAAACAGGGAGCACGCCACCTTGGTCTGGAGGAGGACTTCGGGGTCATTCAAAATTCTGGATTACAAGAGCACACCGCGACCAGAAAATACGCGAATGCCGAACGCGACAGCAGACAAAGTCGCACACGCGTTATGGTCAGAGTAAAGGAATATAGATAATACATATGTCTCGAGGTGGCAGCATCATGATAGGTGAACTCTTTCATTTATTTCTTCTGCTCTTTCATATGGCTCCCTAGCATTATATGACTTCAATCCATTTCCAATACTATACGTGTGGTATGACCAATAAATGGTGTTAATTTTTTTTTTTTTAAATAATAAGGGCAATGTTATAAAATGGAGTCAGATTCACCAACCGAACATGGAAGGCCACGCGGTTTAGATCTCGGAGGCCAGGAATCGTTAGCCTACGATGGAATGGGCGTTCCTCCTCGGCAGAATGACTTCCCGCGGGCAGCGGTCACTCAGAGACCGAGCCTTCCCTCTGCGCCCATTCCTGGCTCCTCACCTTGACTTTCCTGTCGTCTGCAGTGACTTCGTCAAACTCCTGGCCCAGTTTGAAGGAAATCTCAGTGTTTTTAAAGGTACTTTCTGTCTTGATGGTGATCACATCTCCATCCACACTGATGATCATGTTGGGTTTGGCCATGCCAGCCACTTTCCTGGTGGCAAAGCCCACTCCTGCAGGCAAGAAAAGAAGGAAACGTAGAGCTTGCAATTTTCTCTCCCTTCTTCGAGAAAGAGCTGTAGTATGTGTACGTGTGTATATGTAGGTGGCGAGTCTCTTAATCGCCGCATTTAAACAGCTCCTGCGGGTAGGTAAAGCAGGCCAACACATAAAGAAACGTGTGAGACACAGCTCGTTGTATGTCTCTTCTTTCAATGTTCTCTCCCGGGGTCCTGCGCAGCCCCCTGGGAGACCCACCGTTAATATTCAACAAGAATATGTGCGTAGGTGAAATCGTCTGGGTGGATATATTTTTAAAAAGTCACTGCCTCCTCAGATTTACTGGCCACCTTGACCATGAGGGCAGCGACTGCCGTTTTAGTCAACTCATTAAATGCTTGTAGCACTGCGACCTTTTCGTCTTAGGTGACAAAAAATCTAACCTGCAGCTAGAGACAGAATTCTTAATGGAATTTGGGGGCCAATATAAAGTAATTCAGTTAAAAATCAGCTCTTTGGGTGCACAACATTAACATTTTCATAGCGTCTGCTGCCGAGTCTAGTTTTCTCGGCTCTTCCCAATTACTCCATGATGAAATGAAAAATTCCGATGAATTTCTCCAAAGGCAAAATGTTTCCTACATTCATGCCATTTTAGAATGGTGGCATTCCTCCCAATAAGTTATAGAAAAGGCGAAAGAGGGTCTAGGCATTAATTGTAAAAACTCCAAAATTTGAGAAATCGCTATTTTAATAAGTTTGAAAATTAATACTTTGCTTCCCAATCCCCTCAGTTCCAAACTCTTCTTTAAAAAGAAAAAAAAAAAAGAGGAACATATTTTTCTTGTGAAAAGTATGGGATGAACAATTTACAACCCACCGTATACAGCAGTAACTTGCTCTCACTGCGTATGTTACACAGAATTTACAACAGTCATAGACGCGTTGGGTTTTTTTTTTACACACGGGTTCATAAATCTAGGCTACTTCTTTGACTAAAGGCTGCTTACAGATGCCAAAGTTTAGAAACCGGGGGAATGAGGGAGACAAATATTGTCCACGACAGATGATGCTGAGGCTCTGATCTAGCTCTCTGTCTGAGAATGGCCACAGGTGGGAAGATAACATGTCGCTTCCAGTCCTGGCTCTGCTACGAAACGTAAATCCAATGCCTGGAGTGAGTCAGCAGAGTGAATGGGCGAGCGGCGAGTGCAAGTCCAGGGCGGCCAGCCTCGGGCGAGGTCATTGGCCTCACTCGCTAGAGTCCACCCTTATTTGACCGATGAGGGCGATACCTGTTCACCCATCATCGGTTAGAACAGGTGACCTCAGGAGGTATCTCACTGTCTTTCCTCATCACCAGAACTTTATAATTTAAAACACAGGGGTAAACAGTTTAAGTACAATTATTAAGAGCGTAAGTTGTTTCCGAAAATCAATAGCCGAATCGCTTCAAATCCCGGCATTTCTATATCGGCAAATATTAGTTCACCGAATTGCTTTTCTAGAAAGTGAGGTCTCCATCCTGCTGTATATATAGCCCCTGGTTTCCCTCTTGTCTGTAAATGAGGAAAATCGTCGTTACAGACAAGCAGAAAACATGCTGCACAACTGAGGGGAAAGGAAAGTCCTGAGATGTAGGGATTAAACCCTAACCCGTAATATACCGTGAAAAAATCCCTTCCCCGTTCGCCCCCTGGGTACTACCTGATCGCGCACAGGGGGTGTGAGGAGAGGGGCTCCCCAGGTAAAAGGTGCCTCCGTGAGAGCCTGCCTTGCTTGTCCTCCTTAATTAATTAATCATTTCAATAATTAATTTTCAGCAACATTTTTAGATTAAGCAAAGTTAGCAGAATCTAAAAACCTGGAAACCTCCTCTATCAAAAAGAAGGTATGTTATGTATGTAACATTTCCCTTTAAAATTACTTAATAATCCTATGGCGTCCCATGTCATTTCTGGTCAAAGAAGTATTTAAGCCCTTTACGGAACACATTCTCTGAAATTAAGGTTTTTGTCTCCCATAAAACAACCATCCCTTTTAATGGACTGACATTAAGACAATAAAATAGTTAACATACATTTACTTAGAAAACTACATCGAGGTGAAAAGTACGGCGCTTTTAGTTTCTAATAGAAATTATTGCATGCTAGGGAACAAACATGGTTTTATTTCCAAATCGTTGCTTATTTTCTATGCCACAGGGACTGAGAGAAAAGCAGACAAAGAGCCAAGGAACATAAAGATGCCCGAGTTTAGAGATCAAATAAAATCCTGCCATTTCTCTACACCATAAAAATTCCACTCAGGCAATTTCAGAATTGTCCACCTGCCGTTGTGACTTTGGTCCAAGTTGTTTCTACAAACGAATGATTCTCAGCTGCTGTTTTCATACCTTTTCTAGAGAAAGCAGCATTTCCTATCTGGCCAATGCTCCCTGAGTGAAAAACAGCCCCAAACCGCTCTTCCCCAGAGAAAAGTGTATAAGTCCAGTCCCCCACAGTGCCTTTCCTTACCCACTTCTTTCATGTAATCATCGAAGTTTTCGCTGGAGACAAGTTTCCAGGTACCTACGAATGCATCACACATTTTCGTGAGCTTTCTAGGATTATTCTTCAACGTGGGAAGAAGTTACAGCCTTTGGGAAGGTGCTGAGCCTGTCCCGAGTCCAGATAACCGCCTTTTAAAGGTTCCCAGAGCATGTGATCTGAGTAATAACCAATTGGGAATGATGTCGGACCATTTCCTTCATTTCCAGCCTCTGCAATTTTTCCTCTGAGTCATGTTTTTAATAGAAATTTTTCAACTTTGGGTCTCTCTGGCAAATGGTCATTGGACTTAGAGTACAAATTATTTATAACCACTGACAGGATATTTTAAACACTCCTGTTTTGATTGTTTAATACTCGGTGAGTTGAATTTCCTCCAATTATTTTCATCCATATATATCCCGGTGTAGAGCAGAGTAGGGTGATTATCTTGGGACGAACTTTGACCCCCTTTTCTGGAGTTTCTATTAAAATTACAATTATGTGATTCTTTTCAAACGAGGAACATAAGAATTTCCTTGGGGATTCTTAAGTAATTGCCAAGGCTCTTTGAGACGGTACAGTCTCAGGACTTACCTGGCAATTAAAACAAAATAAGTGCCCCCCGGTTTCTCATTTAAAATGTTTTGCATAAATAAAAAAGCAAAAGTAAATGAAATTAATCCGCCAGGGATCTGTACTGTAGATTTAATTGATAAAGAATAACTTAACCTCACTCTTCCATCCTCTAGATGAGACCATGGATACGGGATTGATTTTCACAAACTCCTTAAAAAACAGGCCTCCATCAAAAACATCCTGCTCGTGCTGAGAAAATTTGTTCATTTCCTGAATTATATTGTAAGCTCTAAACTTATCCCAATCTGAAAAGTGTCACCTTATTAGAAAACACTTGTCAGTGAGCAGGTGACAAATTACCAAAATCTTATTTCCCTCTTTTATGCAGGGAATAATTAGTGAACTTACTTTTCCTAAAGTCATCACGGTCTCCAATTGCGCCCGCCCATACCGGAATGATCAAATGTTCATACATGCAGCAAACACCCGTGGGCATACCCAGATTTGGGGAAAGAAAAAAGAAACGAAGATATCACAGAGGGATCGATCACTGCCGCGTGAACAACGGATTTGCAGGCCCACGTAAGTATCTCGCTGGACGCGAAGACAGAGTGTTTTCTCGTCAAATAACCATCTCGTTTCACCGCCGCAGCCATGGCCTGCTGTGGGAATAAAGAGAATCACACTGGGGGAAAAAAAAGAAGATTCGGGGTCACATGGCCTTGGGCTCTCCACTCTTCGAAGCATACCCTCCCTGCATATTAATGAAGAGGATTCAGATCGAAGCAAAACTTTAGCATTCGCCCGTTCTTGAAAACCAGTAGAAATTATACTGTTCACATTTTCAAACCGATTTCATTGTATAAAGCTCACACTGGCAAATGATTCCGACAACATGTTTTGTCAAGGTACCGTGAGGCGTGGTGAGGGAACACGATAATGACTAAAACGTGACTTTTGTCTCTGCTTAAGGATCCAGGTTTGTAGTCGGTTACCAGCCTGGGGCCAAAGTAGAACAGGAAGGCTTGTTAGATGTTCGAGTTTGGCAGCCGCCGTCATGTGGGCATTTCCTTCCTCCCCGCCCAGTGAGGGCACCCGCCGGCCTCCTTTCCTCCGTGCTGAACTTTATCTCACACAGGACTTGAAGTTCCTAGCACCTCACTCACCCCCCGAATGGTCGCTGGATTATTGCATTCATTGACAGAGGGAATGAAGTAGGGGTTCGAGGTACAGAAGCATGTTCGATGCCTGTGCATGAGTTTTCAAGCAACGGCCTCAGCGTAAATCCCTCTTTGACTGACAGAGGGGTGCTAGGAAGGGTGGATCATAAAGGGGAGAGTTCGGCAGATGCAAATTCTCTGACAAGGCGAGCGCTGAGAGCTGGCCAGGGGCTGGGCAAAGGGAATGGCAACGAGAGACAGGTAAAGCCGGGGAGGAAGCAACGCAAGGAAGTAGGAAGGGTAGAGAAGGAGCCTCTGCGGGGAGGAAGCTGGTCCCACAAACGGGGTGCATCGGAGAAGATGTGCGTGTGATCAAGAAAAGGATCCTCGCCGGGCGACTATGGCTTTTGTTCACCAACATTCACACGCAGCATTAAAATGCACATGCGGGCCAGCCTCTTCCCCCAGAGCTGTGGGGATGGGGCTCTTGGGGGGCTGGCGTCTCGCTTAGCTTTGGAAGTGTGGAGGGCGGGGGGATGGGGCCCCGAGCCCTCAGCGCTGGCAGGGGAGAGGCGCAGTGCCCTTAGCCCCACTGGGGACGGAGCCTGAGGAATGCGGCTCCTGCCCTTTGGCTGTGCTTATTTTTCTTGGAGGAAATGGGAGTGTTTTTGTAACAATTTTTAAGTTGAAGAGAAAACAGACTCGATCGCTGGATAACGAGGGCGAAGCCGTGATGGGAGGTGTTTTTTTCCCAGCATGTGCGCCGTGGGGCCAGGTCGAGGTTTTGGCCCGGGCTGAACTCTCGTTGAAGCAAAGTCCCAATGTCGATGATGAGCTCTGTGTCCAGTGTTTCGGGGTTTGTTGGCGTTTTCAGCTGAAGTGCTGGCGGGGGCTGGAGGCACATTTTATGTGTTCTTCCCCCGTAGACTATTGGGAACGTCGAGTCTGAGAATCATTTTCCATCCCTCATCCCGCAGGCGAGGACTCCCGGTGTGACCCGCTCATTCGACATACGCTCACGGTGACTGATCGTCAAGGCCGACCTCGTCGCGGCGAGGTCCTGGAGGCCCCGAGTCAGCCAGGAGGCGCCGCGTCCGTGCCGAAGGCAGCGGCTGATTCCAGGCTTGAGTCGCGGTCGCCAGGGAGCCTGTAGCTCCTTCGCATGCTGTCCTACGGGTGGGAGGAAGCGTCGCCCGCGGCGGGGGGCGAGCACGTGGGGACCCGCCGAAGGGCTGGCGAAGTGTTTTCCGGATGCAGCGCATGCCGTCTGTCCTTTGCCGTTAGACAACAAAAAAAAAGTGCCGTCGTGAAGAACCACGGCAGCAAAAGGAAAAAGAATAAACTAGAAAAAAAAAATGGAAAGGAACAGACAGATGAACCAGTGATAGCAGAGGACGCCAGCCAGGGCGTGTCCGGGGACAGACAGGAACACGCGCGCACGCACACATGCACACGCACACACACACATGCACACACGCACACACACATATGCACACACGTGCGCACACATGCCACATGCTCGCTCTGCGGGTTCGTCGCCGGAGCAGGGGGACGTCGACCCGACTGATGCGGCCCCGGGAGGAGGGGCAGACAGCGCCGCGTGATGTCACTGGAAGCAATCGCATGTCGCGGAAAGGTCCCGGCTGACCCCCGGCACTGCCCGTGACAGGGTCGGGGGAGAGCGCCCAGGTGCACGGCGTGCCGGGACGGGCGCCCCGGCCGGCCCCGGGAGCTCGGGCACCCGCGAGCAGAACGCCCACGAGGGCCGAGCTCGCCCGCCCCTTCCACGCGCCCGCTCCTCGCCTCGGCCTCGTGCCTCCCGGCCCGCTCGGACCGCGTCTGCTTGTTAGGACCGCACACAGCACGGGGTTTAAACCGCAAGGATAGAGCTGGACGCAAAGGAGGTGTCGGCCGTGTGGCCACACGTGTGGGGCGGGCCCGCGATCCGGCCGCTCTAACTCAGAGACGAGGACAGGCGGGAGGCACTTAGGACGCGAGGCTGAAGAGAGGGAGGGGGGAGAAGGAGGAGGAGGCGCGGGGCGCAGCGGGGGGCGGGGGGGCGCTCGGCGTGAGCGTGCGGGCCCGGGGTGCCGGGCGGCGTGCGGGCCCGGGGTGCCGGGCGGCGTGCGGGCCCCGGGGTGCCGGGCGGCGTGCGGGCCCGGGGTGCCGGGCGGCGTGCGGGCCCTGGGGTGCCGGGCAGAACGGCCACGTGCTGCCGTGGCCCCCGGGTGGGAGCCTGCGCCGCAGACGGCCCGGGGGGCAGAGGGGGGCCGCGCGTGCGGGAGCCACTCCGATGCCAAGGGAACGGTGGCCGTGTCTCCTCGGCCCCTGGGGCCGTGGGACTTCGCTCCAGTGAACCCTGCTCCAGTGAAAAGCGCAGATGTCGGACATCTGTGAACTCTATTTGCCATCTGGGTGTCGACTTCCCTCTTGACGAAAATCCTCCCTCACTGGGGGAAACGGACATTCCTGCGCTTAGTGGCTTGCCAGGTCCTCCAGGCCCGGGCCTTCCCAGCCCTGCCGGAGGCTCGATGCTGATTTTCTGTTAGAGAGGCGCTGTAACTCCTCGCCGTTTTATTCTTCTTAAATTTCGCCTCAGCGCACACCAGCGGACCGTTTCATGGTGGCCTTATCAGTGGCGTAAACAGTAGAAACCCCCGCAAGCTCCGGCGCAGAGACGTTGAAACTCCGTCTCCACTGTTCCTCGGCTCGTGACCTTTCACAAGCTATTTAATGTCTGTGACCCTCGGCTGTCACGCCGGCACCCTCGAATGTCGAGTCTTTTGCGTGTTACTTAGCACATACCAAACCCAACGTGTGGCAGCTGCTGACAGTAGTAGTAACAGTAATAATAATAATAATAATAATAATAATAATAATAATAATAGTAGTCAATGCACTCCCAGAAGATGAGCCACACCCTTGGGAGAATTCGAACATTGTCTCTAACGTAGAATAGTCTTGCTCTCAGTCATCTTTGGTTTTTGAACTCTCAGAAGGTCGAACTTTCTCCAGCATTGAGTCCGAAGTGAAAGTTTCATCTTGAGACCGTAGAAATTCACGAAATTCAAAGTGAGTTTTCTTGATATGCACGGTCCAGAATAAGACTTTTGGGTTGTTTTTTTTCCTAATACCACATTACTATTCTCTCCTCTCACTGTGGGAAAGTTTCCTCCCCAAAAGGGAATATTTTTATAATGTTTTTAAAAAATTAACATATGCTCGATACAGAAATTTGAATCACAGAGACATAGAAGAGAAAGTAATCGTCCCTTTTCCAGGTCACCACTTGTGATGATTCAATGAACACCCTCGCCTACGACTGCACAAACGCATGGAAGATGGATGTAAATTTTTATAAAAGACATTAGGTAATATGTCAAGACTTTGTACCTACGTGCTCTTCTATAACTTTGCTCTTTACTTACAACATGCTATGATTTTTATAAAAGACATTAGGTAATATGTCAAGACTTTGTACCTACGTGCTCTTCTATAACTTCGCTCTTTACTTAGCAACATGCTATGGTCATTTTTTTACGTCAATGGATGTCTGGTGGCGGACTGAGCATCTGGCCCCGTAACCAAGGTCATCGAAGGCCCGGCTTGAGAAGGACAAGTGACTCGAATGCAGAAATAGGTAACATCATGTTCAGACATTAGTGTCATGATCTGCTGCTAAAAAAACAACAACCAAAAAACACCCCAAAAAAACTGTTAGAAGCAACTTCTCTTGAGAAGGCTTGGGGGAGATGACTGGGCTTTTTCGAACTCTAGTCAGAGAGAGGAGAAGTACACGTCCTTAAATCTCATATTTTCATCTGCTTTTCTAATAATGAGGCAAGAAAATTACAGTGACTATAATTTAGTCATAACTTGTCTCTCAAGACCAATCGAAACCTTACAAAGTATGGTTTTCCATCTGAGCCTCCTGGGTGAGGGAAAGCTGAGAATCTGCACTTAGAGCTCTCTGTGGAGACGATTTTCTTTATTTGTAAGTATAGGGCGCAGGTTTGAAATATTGTAATTTTCTGAGATAAAAAGACCGTGATTCTAATTCTCCTAGAATGTGTGTTCTCTTTAGTGTATGACTATTAAAGCACGCCTTCCAGTGTGCCGCATAAATGGGTTTATCAGTCAGAGAGCTACGCAGAATAATCAAATTAAGAGCAAATCTGCAATAAGTATGTGAAAATAAATAAAGGTGCATTTAAATAGCGTAGGGGTTTCTTTGACGGGGAGAGAGACCAAGAGGAAAATCTCACACCAAGAGTCATGTCAGAGTAAGGAAACGGGGTGACTTCCGCGCCTCGGGGGGCACCGTCTGCCCTGTTCACAACCCCCCACGGCGGGCGAAGCTGCCCCCTCGTCACCGTTGTGCTGAGCGAGGGGTCCCCACCGAGGGCTGTTCCGCCTGCCGCTCGCCCGCTCGTCAGAGGCACCTCCACGAAGACGGACGCCGGGCGGCCTCCGAGCACCTCCACGAAACGTCACTCTAGAACCAGGTACTGGTAAGTAAAACACTCAGGAGGCAAGTTTCGTCTACTGAAAATCAAGTCAACCCCTTGATTGTTTCTGAGCAGATTAACCAGGATGCGTGAGTGGAGAGTCATGGATTGCTTTGCCATGAGTTGACATTTTCCCCCAAGGATTTCCTTTATCTTCCCCCACACCCCCCGCCCTGGAGAAATCATTGAATGTTTTGGTTAAAAAACTGTGAAGGTTTTAAATTCATTTATGCCTGGGAGCCTGTGTTTTTCCGAACAATCACTAAAGTTGATAGTTTTAACATGTGTGTTGTCGCTCTAAGTTATTCCCTGGGATATACTTACATTCCCTGGAATTTTTCTAGTTATTTCACAAATGCCCAAAGAAAAGAGTTTCTGGCTTAGGGACAACATCTAATGTGAAATACTTTTTAAAATTTTTTTGTTATTTTTTCAGCTTTGCCATAATGTGTCTGGGTTTTATGTAAATTTTTTTTTCCTCTTTCTGGGGTTAGCCAAAGAAAGGAGTCAGCATCCTTAACAACAGCAGCCAGCAGGTCCACGCCCAAGCATGCCTTTATCGTTTTTTGGGGGTTCTGATTCGCGATCGCCCTAAAACTTGGAAGCAGCTTTCTTAGCTCTTGCCCTTTCCCCTCGGCATCTTGACAAATTCTGCAAATGCCAAATTTCCTTATCCCCAAATCACACCCCGAGCCATTGTCCTCATTCCTTCCGAGGTGGCTTTTGCCCCTCATCCTTTGACACACTGCTGAGGGCCTCCGGACCGGAGAAGAGAAACTATTTTAAACCGAGTCAGCGAACAGGCTCACTTCCCACTTCCACGTGTTTTTTTTTTTTTTTTTCCTGATACAAGCATTGTCTTTATTCAAAAAATAACACTCCACTCAAAAATCACAGAAATGTGGTTCAGAGGGCAACCCAATTGTGTCACAGCTGGAACATAAAACTCTAGTGAACTCGTCTTCTTAAAACTATTTTGTTCTCAGTAACTGTTGAAAATTTGCCTAACGACATGATTTGGAAACGAAAATTTTTAAAAAGTCTAAGCGTACGGATGAAGGCATATGATAACTCTACGTGTCGTATATAAGCCCTGCTGTTTCATGCTTTGAAGTTAATTTTATCAAAAATATTTGTTTCTCCTCCACGGAACAGAAGACACATTGTTCTTTAGAAACGCGCTATTCTCAATTGTCCTCTTAGCTTCCTTCAATCACCAGGATTTTATTGTGACACTGCGGAAATCAGAAAAACTGCGGAATCACGTGGCCGTCACTGACGCCTAATGGATTGTGCTGCTTTTATGGTTGAGGAGATGGGCCCTTATATGTTATACGGCTGACGCAAACTCACACAGATAAAACCTCGACGCGCATCAGAACAAGGTGGGCTCCGTTTCTGTGTGTGTCTCTTCCACACGGGGATTTCATTCTCGCCGTGGCTCGCCGTTTTCCCCGAGCCGTAGTCCCACACGGCCCGTGCGAGTGGTCCTGCTGGTCGCCACCGGTGCCGGGCTCTCCAGCCCCTCTACCCCCTAGGTGGGCGAGTTCCCTGGGGTCCTCAGCTGCCCCCTCTGCCCCAGCCTCCACAGCAGCGGAGACGGTGACTCACGAATGGCATTACAGTTCTAGAACGCCTGTAGACGCGGCTGTCACCATCGGAGACTTCAAGAAGACAGGGACTGGGGTCCCCACCTGGTCCCCATTCCGCTTCCCTGCCCAGCCCTGGAAAGCTAGCTGGGTCCTGGCCCACAGGGCTGGCCTGGCATCGACTCAGCAGGCAGAATCCCTAAACAAAGCCATCCGTGGGGGTCCTCGCTGCCGCAGACAAGCTGGGACTCCACAAAGGGCGAAGTGGCCTCAACCACCAGGAGGCATGGACTGAGCCACCAGGGCCTCGCCCTACGGGTACGGTGCCCGGGCACGGCCCCTCTCCCCAGCCGGGCTTTTAGGGTCATTTCTTCTGTGAATTTCTTCATATGTGCATTTAATTTTTATGTCTGTCTACTAGCTTTTCTTTGGGGGCTCACTGTTAAAGCAGCAATTTTTAGAGGATAAAAACCTCCTCGAGGCCTTTTTTTCCTCTCTCTTTATACATAAAAACGCTGCCCAGAAAATGCTTTGCAGACCACTGGCAACGGCCATAGGAACCTCTCCGAGAAGTCAGCACACATATTCGTTTATATCAATGCATCGACGATTTAGTCATTCCATACATATTTACTGTCTACTGAATGCAAAGTGCCCACTGTCAAATTAGACAGCCCGTGTTGTACACCAGCTCGCCGTTTTTATGGAAAGTACCTATTTCTTGAGATGTTAAAAGGATTGAGATAATTCACATATGGCATAAAGCACAGAACCTTGCAGTAGTAATTTGCTAATGTATAATAGCTACTACTGTACCTTTTACTTTTCTTAATATCGATGGTAAAAAGCATTAAAATCTGGCTGCCGTCTCTGGGGAAGACTAGACTTTAAAACCAATAAATGTGACATGGAGCCGTAGGTGTGGCGGGAAAGGCACATCCGCGAGTCGGAGGGCGTAGCGGTTCTGCCCGGCGAGGTCACAGAAGCCTCGGTGGGACGAGCAGCTTTCGGCTCGAGCTCGGAAGCCGAGGAGCCTGGCGGTGGCTGAGGAGAGGATGGTGCGGGCAGAGACGCGTCTTCGTCCAGGGGGGTCAGGCCGAGGCGAAGCCGGAGACGCACCCAGGGCGGCCTGGCCCACGGCACGGGACCCTCTGCAGCGGCGCGGGGTGGGGCGCGGTGCCGAGGGGACTTTTAAGCTGTGGAAACTGGAAGATCGTTCAGCCACGGAGAAACGCAACCTAGCTTTTATAGAAATGACCCTGGCAGAACGGTAGAAGTCAGAGCTGGAATACGTTGGGAAAAGGCAGGCGGGCACGCGAGGGAGACCCCACGGGCAGGAGGGCCCGGGAGGGCCCGGCGGGCTGGGCGGGGCGGGAGGCCTGGGCGCTGCCCGGCTCTGAGCTGCTGCCCGGGGTTCGTGCTGCGCCCCGGGCGGGACACCCAGGCCTGTCCTGGCAGACTCCTCTCCCTCCCTCTCTCTCTCCCCGCCCTCTCCGGCACCTTCTCCGACACCTTCTCCGGCGCTGTCTAGCCGCAGGGGAACGCGGCATCTGGACAGCCTTCGTGACCGTCCCCGGACAGGCCGCTGCTCGAAGCTGAGCCGCCTTCTCCGTCCCTCCCACTCGGGTTCTGCTGGGCCCGGATGGAGCAGGGTGCGTTGACGCCAGCCACACTGGCCGTCCCTTTCGGAAGCGCCCTGCAGGCCGATTGAAACCGCTGGTTCGCAGACCCCCCCCCCCCCAGCAATCACAGCGCCCCAGGGGTGCGCATCAAATCCGAACTCGTTACAACCTCCCCAGGGGACCACTGGCTTTGAGAGCCCTCCGGAGAACACTAGACACGCGGCTCTTTAACTCAGCTCGTCCTCTAACTGGCTTGGGGAACATCTTGAAAATAGCCTTTGAGGCCCCGCCCCTCCAGAGGTCTGAAGAGCGGGCTGGACGCAGCGAGGGCCCCCCAGCTGGGGCGCCGAGCGGATCCGGGACCGCCGCCTACATCACCCTCCGGGTGAACCCCCTTCTGCTGCTGGACTAGATCAAACCGACACACTCTCGTCCTGGTGTCATGACAAAGGGCTGGCTGAGTGGCCCCTTGATCGACCTGAATTGCCATAGGAAGAGTTCGGGGAGCGAAGAGCCTGGAAGCCGGAGGGAGGAAGGAGGGAGGCCCCCCTCACAGTTTGCTGCTAACAGAGATGAGAAGGACCAGCTACGGACGGCCGCGGCCTTCCTTCCTTACCCATTCCGAGGTGCGCGGGGGCCGGAAACACCCCCTCCCTGCCCCGCCCACCCTCCGAAGTGGACACAGAATTGCCTTCGCTCTAATCCTTTACCAGCTCCTCCCTCATTTGCCTGAGCCTCGGGGGGCCCCTTTCGACCCCTCAGTGCCCGTGCCTCCAGTCCGCAAAGCCAGGATCGTGGTGTCCCCACCTGGCCGTCCGCCAGGCGGTGCGGGGCAGCTCAGGCCTGAGCAGGACCTAATCCACTAATGGCCCTGCTCGGGGTGGGAGGAGAATGGAGATGCGGTAGGAACTTTGGGTGGTGAAGTAATGATGAGTAATCGCACGCATTCAAAGGATGAAAGGGCGTGTTCCTGGCTCTGCGGCAGAGAGCGTTTTCGTGACCCAGACGCGGTCGGCGGTGGCTCAGAGCTTACCATCCCTTTCAACCCCCATCAGCGGTTCCGTGTTTCAGCCTCAAACGAGGGGCCCCTCGGGGCGCGGGTTGTGGTGGCCCCACTCTCTGACGGGTCGCTCACCTGTGGGACTGCCGCCCTCTGGGGAGCAGGACTGGGGGCCCTACTTCCCTGTGACCGCTGCGCGGTCCACACATCATGCTGCGTCATCTTTGCTGTTAACTGTGATAAGCTGAATCGACTCCTCGCTCTAATGACTTTTTAGAATTTTGAGTTGGTCTTCGTCATTTTAGGGAACTTCCACACCGCCTCGTCTGTCCTTTCCATGATCTTGTAACATAATCAGAAGTCTCCGGCCCCGTCGTGATCCTTTGAAATGTGGGCCACGAGGCTTGGTTACGAGCACCCGAAGGCCGTCAGTGCGAAGCCAGGGCTCAGACCCGGGCTTTGGACCAGCACCCTACTCTCTCCGACACTCCCATGGGGCATCATTCCAAGGGTCATACTGAAGAGGCGGGACCCAGATCCTGGACAGTGAAGGCAGGCCTCTTTCTGCCCGCGACGGAATTTTTGAAAACTATGAGAATGGGTAAGGATTATTAGTGGTGGGATACACCAAATAGTTGTCCATCTACCCAGAGCTGATGAAAACATCAGGGTTCATCTTAAGATAAGCGCGTGGTCCAGGATGTTACCTGATTCCCTGTTATATCAGAACACCATCTCCCGAATGAGATTCACGAATTTGGGGAGCGTCAGCGTGCCTTGCAGAAAAACGGAGAGCCCAGGCCCACCTTCGCCTGCTGAGTCAGAATCCCTAGGATTTAAGCCCAGAAATCTACATGTCTAAAAAAATCTCTTCTGAAAGTTTGGAAGCAATCACTGGCCTAAGGACTCAGTCTCTTCATTTAACTCCTCCAAATACTTTGGCCGCAGTCACTTCATCTGCAAAATGAACAAGCACTTGGAGCCGGGAGGCTGGGCCAGATGAGCTCTTCCTGCCTCACGGGAGGAGAACTTGCCGTTCTGGTCCTTGTTTTCCTCTTTGATCGTTACCTTACCGGTGATTCATTCCTCTTCCCCGTGGTCACACCGCTGCCCTCCTTCTCACTTAGGACCCATCCCGCTGCGAGAGGGTTCCCAGCCCCTCCCGCCCGAGCTCACTGGCCTGCTTTCCCTGACCTCCCGAAGCCTTTGGAGTTCCGGCCCCATTTGGGCCTGCGTGGAAGCCGTGGCTTTGCGGCGACCACCTTTGTTACGCCTGCGTCGTGACCTGCGCCTGTCCTTGCTGGTGACAATGATGCCGACCCGCGCTACGTAAACTGCCAGTTCAAAACAGTCTGAGAATCAATCACCGTCACAGGCAGGTGCAATCGTGGGGAAACAGATTCCCTGAGACGTCTGCCAGGCGGAGGCTTCAAGCTCAGCCTCGAACTCGGTATGAAATTCGAACCGGGAAAAATCCCAGACAATAAACATCCAGGCAAGAAACAGCAACAGCAACGAGAGACAGAGAAATGGAAAATTTAGCACGAAACGTATCAGAGGCTTTCAGATGGACCCTTCCGTAAATAAGCGGCACACGGAGGAGTGTCCAGGAGAAGGTTCGCTCGTACACCTGAGTAGAGATGAGTGGTGGGAAGAAAACGCGAGAAAGTCAACACCCCGGACGACTTCGTGAGCCTCTTTGAGTAAAGAGCAGAAGTCTAAAAGATCGAGAGGGCGGAAGAATGGAAAGATTACAACGGAAATGTGTGATAAAGAAAATCGATCGGGTATCGATGGAAAGAAATGGCGCTGTTTACGCGACCCTTTCTACTGCACACAGGAAGCGCCGATTCTTCATTACAGACATTGAAATAATATTTACAGACTTCTTGAGATCAAATTGTTCTCCTATCCATTTAGCCTTCTGTAGCTTGCAATATCTTTTACAGTAAAATGTAGCCCGTAAATGGAGATAATCCTGGGTTTAGCCATAATCCCAGGAGTAATGCTGAAACCCTGACTTTTCTTGCCAAGCTCTTTATCCAGCTACCCTGTTACCTAGAGGGCTAAGTCTTGAAAATGTTGTAACCTTGGGAGAAATTACTTAACTTTTCTAAGGCTCAAGTATAAATGACCTAGTTCACTGACACATGGTAGGCGTTCGATACCAGTCGGAACAAGTAGAAGAGAGATTTTAACACGAGGAAATGTTGAAGTTGGGATTAGAGAATTTAGAAAATTACGCAGAGGTAACAGAGGGGCAGTAACAGTGGGAGCCCACTACTCCCCCAGTGGCCGCAGAGCACAGGGAAGGGATGGGGTTTTAGAATTTCAAAGCTGGGACGGGGAGTCTCCGGCTCCCGAGAAAAGACAGGACACCATGCTGAGCTGGTGTGGGCGCCGCAGGGTGCCCCGAGGAGCTGGGCAGTGAGTGAGCTCGCCTCATCTGCTCCCTTCTCCCAGGGGTTCCTGTTCTATTTCTCTGAAGTCTCGTGTCTTGAAAGTCATTGTTTCACATAATTTGTCTGATTTTCCGGTTGTTTCAGGTGGGAGGTGCAAATCTTGGCCAGAAGAGGAAATCTCGCATGTTTTCTAAATAAATAAATGAGCCACTTGTGGGTATTGGTTTAGTTGGCTCTATTATTGCTTTGTGTAGTTTTGCAGTGAATTTATAAAATCAGGACGGTTGTTTTGGCATGGTTTAGATGTGATGTCATCTAATGACATGCATCTTCCTGCTGTCTAAGACTAAAACGTTTGCAGTCACCCTTAACGCTCTCTTCCGCTCCATTCGGGCCATCGGTAGATTCCGTTAACGCTAACAGAAATGTATCCCGAAGCCCGCCGCTCATCGCGGGCCCCACTGCAAGGCGCCATCCTCACATGCCCGGGGGAGCGCGACGGCTCCCCAACTGGGCCGCCCGCTGCCCGGCGGGGTCCCTCGCCGCTCTCAGACCCCGGATGCCATGTTTTCGGTAACATGACCCCAGCGCGGTTCCTTCAGATGCTCGGGGCCGCGGTTGCCAGGAGCTCTGGTTGACTTCGGTTCACAGCTCTCCATCCCTCTGAGGTCCAGACTCCTGTCCCCGCGTCAGAGGCACCAGCAGCCCCCTTCGCCGAGCCTGGGTCCCAACCCCCCGGGGTGTCCGATAGAGGTGGCCAACGGCCGTCCGGAAGCGAATGAAGGATGTCCTCTCGGGCCTTCCCTGAACGTGGGAAAGGCAGATGACAGCGCACGTGGGGGCTTGGGATTTTCCACACAAAAATGTTTGGGGGAGAAAAAAAAAGTTCAAACACCAAAATGTCTGAAAACCGCTGGTAACCAAAATGAAGGCAGAGAAGTGCTCCTCTTCCGCAACAGGGAAGGCGCAATTCTTCGCCTAAAGACTTAAACGAGTCTGTGCCAGCGAGAGCCGGCGGCTCCGGGCTGAGATTCAGGGTGTCGGGTTAATTCGATGTCGTGGCTCATCGGCACTTCAGCCCAAGGAGGTCCAGAGCAGTGACTCACGTGCTCCTTCGGCTTCGTCTACAGGGCGCCATGTGGCCCACGCAGCACGCTGGCGGCCGGTCAGGATTGGGGCGGCCACGGCCAGGCCTTGTCACCTTGCACTGCAAGGTCCTCCAGTCTCTTAAACGAGAAAGGCTATTTCGCGGTTCCCAGAGCCCGATCCCCGGCCTCACACTTATGGCACTTCTCTGTGACATCGCTACGCTGTCACCATAACAAATTCCCGGATTTACAGCATATCACGGTATCCTCAGCCAGTTCCTAAACACGATTCTCATCTCTACGTGCAAAGCTACAACTGACCAGAGCTTCTCCGTCCCTTTGTCCTCCGGTCTCAGGTGTATTGATTTCTTTGGCCTAGTGCCTTGAGCAAGAAGCTCCTGATGAGCCTCTCGAGCCGGCGCTGGGTTAGTCGGCTGCTTCTGCCTCCCATCCCTTCGCCCCCGGGGCAGTCTCTCTCTCTCTCCTTCTCTCTCTCTCTCTCTCTCTCTCTCTCTCTCTCTCTCTCTCTCTCTCTCTCATCAGCGTGGGGCAGGAGTCTCCGTCGGGCAGGTTCCTCAGGCTTTACGGGTTCGGGTGACTGGTATGAAGCACACGCTTGCGTATCCTGCTTACGATTACATAGGAAGACTGGAGAGGCAAGTATCTCTGCCCTACCTCAGTCCCCTGGGTTACGGCTGCGGGGTTCACTGCTAGCGCACCCGGGTTCTGGGTCCAGGCCTTCCCGAGGCTATCGGGGGCATCCTGGGCGGACGCCCGGCCCACCCAGCGCCACTTCCCCGCCTGCGAGATGAAGCGACCGGCCCTCGTGGTTTCTAACCCCGCCCGAGCCGCACGCGGTGGGCGCTGAGGCCGCAGCGCTGGCCTTGCCACCGCGGGGACCTGCCCGAGGTCCTCTCCGCGCGGTTTGCTGTCACTCCGGACTGTCCGTGTTCGCTCTGCTGCCAATCACGTCCGTCACCCTTTCACACGCGGCCGGGGCGTAACCCCGAAGCGCACCGCGCCCCAACGAGTTCATTAAAAAATCAGTACCGTTTCCCCGACGTAGTGCAGCCAGTGCTGAACTTAACGGATTCGCATAATATGCCCAGCGAGAACTAAAAACCAACTCAGAGCACCTGTCTGAACACAGCGCGGCAGCCCCGCGCTGGGCGCGACGGGGCGTCTTGCTTCCTCGCAGCCGTCAGTGACGAGTTCGACTGGCCATGTCGCGCGGGCCTCTCGGTGGAGCGGCCCGGGCCCCTCGCACGAGCGGGCAGGATACTTCACCTGCGAGGGTTATTTAAACAGCCTCAGCAGCCCGGGTCACAGTTTGGGGGTGCTTACGGCTTGGGAGCCGAGTCGGCTTCCACTCTCTTATGCGTCCGTGTGCAGATGACGGTGTTCACGACACTTTCCTGGGAAACGAGGGAAGAATGAGATATTTCGTCATTGTTGCTTAATGCGGCGTTTAGAAAAATGTAAACTAGGTGCTAGCCACACATACGTTCTTTAAAAATTCTTCAAAAGAGGTCTACAGAGACAACTGTAGATAGCGACTATGTGTTGGCTGATTTTTCCATATATATTATAGAGTATATTATATATTCTATGTGGTATAGATAGTATAAATATAGTATACAGGTGGAATGTGTGTATACATGTATTTGTATATATACAAAAAGGCATATTTGTAAGAATTTATAGCCCATTAAAACTGTTTAAATACCTACACTGAAGCATTTTTGTTTTACATATTCTACATTTTTTGAGTAATAACTAACATCGGTGTAGTATTTTATAGTTTTAAGATCAATGTTACATATAAGATGATATTTAATTCTCTCAGAAAAAAAACACACCAATATTTTCTACATTCTGAAGGACAGGAAACTAAACCTTGGAGCGGATAGAAGACTTGTCCAGAGCCACCTAGAGGATGAATGGCTGAGGTGGCCGCCCACACCTTTGGACCCTGAATCCAATATTCCCCCTGATGAACTGTAAAACCTATCTGTTTAGCGGTTCATGTCATTATAAGCAGAATAAAATCAATTATTCTTAGTCCTACACTTCTTTTCCATAAGGAAACGTACTCTTCATTGTTGAAAGAAAGAAAAAATACTCCCACATTTAGAAATGAGGGTAATTTTTTTTTTTTTTTTTACCTTCACATCATTCTTGCACGTTCCCTTAGAACGACTTTACGTTACGTCCAAAATAACCTGTTTGCTCACCGTGGCGGAGGCGGGGCTGGGGAGGGGAGAGGCCCACGTGCTTCTCCCCCGCTCGGTAAGGCTGGGAGCGGTGACCCGGGACCGAGCAGGGTGGGCGCGTCCAAGCACAGGGTTTGGAATCGAGCCGCCCCAGAGTGAATCCCACCGCCGTGTCTCACCAGCTCTGCACCCCCCGCTTAAATTTGCTTCCCGTGTTTTAGTTTGGGGTTGCTCTGGCAAACAGTGAAGTTAATCCTGGTCCAGGGCCGAGGGTAACAACGCTCTATCTCTGTTCAGATCTGTACTGCACAGATACATGCTTGTTTTGGCTTATGCACAAGTCGAAGGAGTAGGCAAGGCAATTTTTTTGAATTCTCTTTAGCTTTTTCAGTTCCTCGGTTCATGCACGTTTTACAATGTTTATGATCATACATTTATCTGCTGGTCTTCTCCCTATTTTCATAAAGCGATAGATAGCAAAAGAAAAACGCCAGTCACCTCTGTTGTTTTAGATCCAGCCGTTGGAGTGGTTTTAGATGCAGGTGCCGCAGCGGGTGAACACAATGATGAGACCCAGGTCGCTCGCCGCCACCTTCCCATCCGCCACCTTTCTCTGTGCGGAGGTCCCCTTCCCTTCCCAGTCCTGAATCCGGACCAGGGAGTCGCTATCTAAGGCTATCGCACTCTGAGAACCAGGCAAAACCAAACTCGGCTCAGATGGTCGTGTTCGAACCGTAAATTTTTTCCAGCTGTCGTGATATGTCAGCTGGTTTTTGAATAGTGTTTACAAATCCATTTATTTTAAGACTTCGTCAACAGCAAATTAGTTAGCTGATTCTTCTGGGGGGAGAAGGTTTTATAAGAGTAAAAATAATATCTTGAAGAGTAAATAAAACTTCCTCTTTAATACTTTATTGCATAGGCAATGTGTTATATTTCTGCATAAAGAATCACAGGAGGGTTTCAACCTTAAAAACACATGTGAAGCCAATTCGAATTCCCATTGTAAGATCTCACTTGAGAGAGCAAAGTCCCATTTTCTTTTCTTCCGCCAACAACATTAAAACAACGAAAATGACGATAATCACAACAGCAGCTCCCCCTGACCTGTGTGTGTGGCATTGTCGTGTGAGGCGACCTTCAAAGAGGTTTTCATGTATAATTCCGGTAACCCTCACAACAGCCGCATGAGGTAAGTACCATTTTAATCTTCTTTTGCAAATGAAAAGACTGAGCGAAAGAGGTGCCCTGGCTTGCCCACAGTCACGTGGCTGACTGACAGCGTAGGTGGGATCCACACCCAGGAGGTCCTGAGCTAGGGTCTGTGTCTCCCTCCAAGATATTAGACGTCACGGAGCTTAGAGACATCTCTGATTAGTCCCCACCGCCATGCCATGCTATGTAAACAGTGGGGTGCCTCCGTTTCCGCTGGTTGGGCCTTCTCCCAAATCCTTCACTGGTCTATGCTGTGGCAGAGGCGATGATGGTCTCCTCATCTTCCTTCCGCTCCCCTGGATTTTCCTTATTCTTACCCTGGTAGATTTTTAAAATCTACTGCAGACATCTCCCTTAAGCATTTTAGGTCGAAATTCTTTTTTCCATTTTATATTGTACAGGAATCCGAAGCCTGGCACTGTGAGCGAGTACCTGCCACAGCTCCTTTGACCCGGATGTCACCTTTCAGATGGATTGACAATCTTCTGTTGCGTTTACGCATCCGAATGACTAATACCTATTGAGCAACTGACTATTGTGTAACAGGCGCCGTGTTCTGTGAACCAAAACGCACAAGAAATCCTCTCCATAAGGAGATACATTTGGGTGTGGGCGACTGTGCGCTAAACGCAGAATTCCAGAGTCAAGTGTCTTCCAACCGGAGCCCACAGATGAAGGACAACCGCCTGTGTCGCTTCGGGGCGAAGGCAACACAAACCCGGTGTTTCTCGCCCCAGCTTGTTGAGCGAAGAGGCCACAAGTCCCAAAGGCTCAGCTACAAGGTAGTCGAAACTTGTCTGCAGCCTGGGTGCCTGATAAATTAAGAGGGGTAGACACCCTGTGCCCCCACCTCCCGCCCCTTCCCCCAACTCCCCAGGCTCCAGCTAAGTGCTGAATACGACTCTGAGTCAGACATAAATCCCTGTCGTGTCAAACCTCTGCGAGCTCGCGGTTAATTTGTAATGTTGCATCATCTCACCAGCGAACACAGGTTTTATTCACTATAACTTTTTTTTTTTTTTTTTTTTGGTGCAGAAAATGCTACAAAATGGAAAGGCAGAACTTTTGTTTCTGAGAGATGGTCTAGGGCGAAGGTTTTCAAAATGTGGCCTGCTGAGCATCTGCGTCAGGATTGTTGTTAAAAACATGCCCCAGATGTTAATATACATCTGGGGATGTATGTTAAAATGCGAGGTCCTTAGACCTAGGTTTTAGCCCAAAGCATATCTCACATAGATTTCAGATGTGTTTACTGTCATTGCTAACTCACTGAGGATGGTTTTGAATAAACATTCTTATGAACGAATACGTTGAAGTCTTCGCCTTGGTTTTATGGCCGCCTGGGGCGGTTTCCTCAAACTCTTCTCCCGGTTTAAAGATCTCATTATTTTCAAATTCAAATATTTCCCCCTAAAAAACCGTGATGCAATTCAGACAAACCAAAGAAGACAGCAAATGTAGAATCTGTAGGTAAAGCAGGTTTTTGGGAGGTTGGGGGAAGTCTGCCACAAGATTAATTTCTTCTGGAAATTCCTCTGGTCACTACTCATAATCGTTTCTCTTGAAAGCCATCCCTGAGCCCATCGTGTTGGTTCGAAGACCGGCTGACATCGACTGGGCGAGCCGTGTGTCTACGCGAAAGCCTACTGCCTTTCTGTGACGAGCGCATTCTGATCCGATGGCCACTCACACGAGTCAAAGGCCTTGGCGCACTGGGCCCGCTCCCCACGGGGCCTCCCTACGCCTCCGTGCCGAACTCGCCTCCGCCGCCCCGGTCCTTTGCCGTCCAGCCTCCTGACCGGCCCGTGGTCCTCTCTCTGCCCACGAGTGCATGCGTGGTCCCCCCCGAGGCCGCTCTCCGCTGTGTCCGCTGGGACCATGTTTCCTCACCACTGTTTTTCAAGCCCCTTCCTGCCCACTGCCCATCAGCGTGCGTCCGCGATGCTTCGGCTGGCCACATGGGACCCCCATGGAGTCCTAGGAGGTGATGGAGGGTGTCGGCACACCGCGGTGGGTGACGTGGGGTCTGGGCTGCCTGCTCGTGAGGTCACCTCGCATCTTCTGGTCTCGCTTAGCCTCGATCTCAGATGCAATTTCAGACTCCTGCTGGACCCCGGCTGGGCCGCCTGCCTGAGGTCATGTCTCTGTGGTCTGACAGAACCCAGTCACGATGGACGGTTCCAGACGCATCATCGCTTGGTGCCCCGCAGTCAGGAATTCTGTCTCCACGAGGCGCCAGTACCGCACCAGGAACTCCTCTTCAAAAAGCATGTAAGTTCCTATCGAAGGTCGCATGGCCTCGTCCCTAAACCTCAGGGGTCTAAAGTACTTACTATCTGGCCCTTTATGGGAACACGCTCGCCAGCCCTCAAGTCTGATGGTTCAAAACTCGGCATCATGGCCCCTGCTGTGCCCGTGGGCGCTCTCGTAGGATAACGCAGTGGCGGATAACGTTTTTGCTTCTGTAGCTTTTTTTTTTTAAATCAAGAAAAGGCATTTTTACAATTACATCATGGATAAGGTCAACAGAAAATTTAATACAAGGAACCAAGCTCTGGCATTGTACAAAAGCCACAGGAAAGAGAGGTGGTTGTTAGTCAAAGCGGGATGAAATACTTCAAAAATCGCTCCGAATGCCACAAGGCGGAAAGACATGAGAATTAAAACCTAATTAACTAGGGAAGAGCCGGTAAAAGGCCATCCTCTGTCCACCCCTGTCCTCTGTCCGCCTCGTCCTAGGACAGACCCCGCCTGCTTCGCGGCCCTGGTAGGTGCTTCCTTCGGGGCCAGAGTCCCCTTCCAGCGGCCTCAGCGATGTCCAGCCTTCGGGTTTTTCATGCGGGTCTAACGAATTTAAATTCAAACCATCCTGTAAGAAAAAGACCTTGAGTGACTTTTGAAAGGAAAACGTGCGGAAAGTCAGGAAGGGCCACCGCGGAGCGTGGGCGTCGTGGCCGGCAGGGAGCGGCGACTGCCCGGCTCGCCTGTCCCGCCGGCTGGGCGGAGCAGGGCGGTCACGGGCCGCGGGAAGGGCGACCCCTCCTCAGTCACCCCTCCACGTGTGCTGCTCAGGGACAGAGGCCAGCCACCGCCAGCTGGCCCTGCGCGAGGCCTGGGGCCGTCCCCCGTCACTCCTGCTGCTCGGAGCCACGGACGGGACGGATATAAGTCAGGCGGGGACACTAGGCGTGGCCTGCGGCCGCCGGACACGAGGACGGCAGCGTGCGGGGCACTGCTCCCTCCCGCAGGACCTGCAGACAGCCGCCAACACACAGATCGGCCGCCTCCGGCCTTCCAGACGGCGGGAGAAGAAGTTCCTGTCATCTTAAGCCACCAAGTGATGACAATTTGTTGCGGCCACCCGAGGAAACTGGTACAGGGAGACACTAATTTTTAGAAATCTCAGGTCGCTTTATATTGAAAATAAAACGTTTATGACATTATGTTATATTTACGTCACTGGGTTTTTGTCAGTTAAAAGTTATATTTATCAAAGATAGAAGTAATAGGTATAGGTAATAGCAATAGGTAATATTAATAGTAAGCAAATATAATAGAATAAAAGGCCGAATAATGATAGTAAATAATAGCATAATTATATAATAAGATTTATAAATTAAAAATTTTCCTGTGAGTTTGTATAACGGAAACACGGCTTATTTCTCTGGTTTCTTTCTCCTCTCCTGCTCCCCGGCCAGTTTTCTTTTGAAATACTCCAAATCACACGACTGTTCTTCAGGGCATGTGGGACAACGTACTATCTGCTCAATGACACACGAGATTCGCTGCCAGGCAAATCGCTCTGCTGGGCTTCGGCGTGGCCCAGAGCTCGAGCCCACTGCTGACTTGGGGCTGCTCCTGGCTGGAGGCTGCCTGTCCCCCCCCCGTGAGCCCGTGACTCAGACCAACCCCACTAACGAAGGGCCTTCCGGGGCCGGGGCTGTGGTTCGGGCCCCGGTGGGTTCCCAGGCTCTCGCCCTCCTCTTCCCACAGTCTGAGCCGTGTGAACCCCGCCCGCCGTCTGGGCCGTGTGCCGAGGCCTGTCGCGCCCTCAGCAGGTTCTTGAGAAGCGGCGCTAACCCCAGGGGTTCCCAAGCTTGACTCGTATTTGAAAAATGACAGCCCTTGTGTGCCGCCCGGGGCGGCATTGGCTTGGTTGGCATTGCCAAGGAGCGCACCTGGCAAGGCGGACGTTTAGAGTTTTCTCCAGGGCGATCGTCCTTGCGCGTGAGGCTCAGCGATGAAGGACAAACGCTCTGGACCAGGGCTTCTCCAAGTGGGGTCCGGGGGCGGGCAGCAGCAGGGGCACCAAGGCTTAGAGAGGCCGGCGCTTGGGCCCCAGCCCAGTGGCTGAATCAGAAACCCCTTTGCTGATGAAAGGAGAGAGAGTGTCCTGCATTTTGATCAGGATAGATGGGAGATTACTGGCTCCTGCAACATCACTAATTAAAGCAGTTGCACACCTGGGAGACAGGAAGCTGGGGAGGAAGGAGGCAGGCCTACCTGGGGGCACCGGGCCCGCACCGCGGCGGAGAAGGTGCACTGCGCCCCACAACGAGCTATTGATGCCACGCAGAAAGGAAGTCCACTGTTCTGTCGCTAGGCTCGCGGAACTGTCTGCTGCCGTCTCCGGCGGAGATAATCGTTTGCAATTTTGACACTTCAGAGTCTAAGAGTCGCAGTGAAACGTCCAGTAGTAGAGAAGGTGGTCACGGCAGGCGGAGCGTTCACAACTGTGGCCGCGGGGTGGTAGGCACACGTGACGAGTCCAGCGTGAGAGGGATTTGTTCTTCTCCCGGTGGCGTCGGCAGTGAATCTAGAGCGAATGATGACACTCCAGGGACAATCGCCTATGCTGAATCTTCAGCAGGTTTGGTCACGGCGCAGTAGCCCGAAGGGGATAAGGGGACATGGCACCTCCTGCTCTTGGCCTGATGAGGGCGCGCACGGAGGAGACCCGGGCCGTGGTTCAGGACAAAGTGCCGAGGGAGAGCAAACGCGATTTGGAGACTCATTCAGGGGATCGTTGGTAACCGTGGGGAAGCAGAGTCCCCGTCCCCTCGCCAGGACGTCGTCTAAACCCGCGAAAAAAGTAAGCGGGGAGCAGCTCGCTCGGGGGGGGGGGGGGGTGCGTGGGCCACTCTGCACCTGCGCGGACAGGTGAGCCAGCGCGTCCTGCGGCAGGTGTGTTCACCACTCCACCACGCCACCGACCCGGCGGCACTGCCGGGTCACACGCTCGCCTCCCGTGACCTTCCTCCGACCCCTGTGGACTGCAGCCCGCCCTTCGGGTGTCAGGGCCTCGGCTGCGGGGTCAGAAACGTGGTGCCCGCAGGAGGCCGTTTGCAAGGGGCGTCCGAGGTCTCGGAGGTGACGGTGGCCCGTGGACAGCGAGACTGCGCGGGGCACAGGTTCGAAAAAGAAAAATGCTTTCCAGAGAACTGGAGTGATTTCTATGTAGCGGGGATTTTAGGTGAAATGTCAGAACAGTCCAGACGAGAATTCTCACGGGATAGTAACTTGCAGGTTTTGAGACAAACTCCCCGGGAGGTGGGGAACGTGGGGTCTCCTGCCTGCCGGGCCCCGGCGGACAGGCTTCCAGGGCGTTTCGCACCCAGACGCAGGCGACGTCACCTGGGGAGCCTCAGGCACCGTGTTCCCTGTGCTTTGCTCTCCACGTCTCGGCGCGGTCCGGGCTCGTGGGCCTGTCCTCGCCCGGCCTGTCCTTGCTCACCCTCCCTGAGTCAGAGAGCTCAGCTTTCTTTTGAAGCCAGGCCCTTAGAGTGCAGCGTTTCCCCTCAGGCTCTTACTTGTTCAAACAGATTCGCAAAGCTGATTTGCAAAAATTCATTTGGTGCGTTTATTTTCTGAGTAATTTAAAGGAGGAAGGAGCGGCGGGTGGGGGCGGTCAGAGTTCCCACGCTTTCTACCTAGAGAGAACAGTGGAAGGTGAACGACCGATCGACAGCGACTGAGAAGGAGAGGTGTGTGGCCGGGGCCAGCTGACGACGCCCGGACACCTGGACCCACCTGGACTCAGCACTGTGTCCGTGCAAAAGCCTGTTAACAGGGCGTGTGTGTACACACACACACACACACACACACACACACACACACACCTCAGAGACATCGAGAGGGAGACTTCGACAGTGCGTTCCTCTCCCACGTTCGCTCTCAGCTCCACGGTGACCTTTCAGGTCCCTGGGACTCGGCAGAAATCAAACGTGTTATTGCAAGTGAGGTTCGGGGCCGGGCGAGGTCTTTGGATCGCCTCCCGGGTTCTTAGTGACGGCCGTTCCTTTCAACGAGCACGCACGCAAATTGCAACGACCGCTCTCGCCTTCCGCCCGGCGGGTACCAGCAGGAGCGCGATGCCGTCGCCGATCCCAGCCCGTCCCGCGGAGCCCGCAAAGCCGGCGACGCAAATACGGCCCCACCGGGTGTGGGCCCCGTTTAAAGCACGCGGCGCCGTGGCTGCGGTCCGAGTTCCCGCGCGGCGTTTACTCATGTGGCTCGTGTGCACTTGGCTCTCGTCCGAATGGCTTTCCCGACGGTCTCAGAAACGTGGCGAGAACACAAACGCTGCAGGCAGGAGGCGCTGACGTTTGATGAGCACCTACTGCGCGCCAACTAAGTTACCTCGCCGTCGTCTTTATCCTCCCGGACCACCCGCATCAGTGCAGGCGTTGCTAGCCCTGTTTCATGAATGTGGGAAACTGCTTTGGAGAAACTGAAAGACCTTTCAAAGTTTGCACCACTAAAAAATGGCGAAAACAAGATTTACGCCACCCAATATTTATTGACCACTTACCACGCGCCTGGCACTGCCCGGCTCTCCGCCTCGACACGAGCAGACGAAGGTCCTCCTCACCCCGACGCTTTCCACTGAGACTGTGGTTCTCACCCCCGGTAGAGACACGAGTCACCCAGAGAGCTTCTGAAACACATCGGTACCAATGTCTGCCCCAGGTGATTAAGTCGGCGCCTCTGGTAGTGACATTCTAACGGGTGGGGACAAGAGGCAATGTACAGAAAAGCTGAATGATTATCCCAAAGTCTAGAAAACCTAATTTTATTTGTCTTTTGAAAGTTTTTAAAATCCAGAGTCCTAATACAGATGAACAGTTTCAAGTTTTTTTCCTTTTCTTTTTTTTTTTTTAATGATGTAATACTTGGAAATGGAAAGCTAGTTTTAAAGTGAAAACTTATTCAGCAGCTAATATAACTTCCCTGGGAATCATGGGAAGAACATAGTGTAATAGCATAGTTCTCTATGTTTTAATGATTTTTAAACGTCTTTAAGGTGTTTAAGGAGCTTTATCACAGTTTTATTTTTATTTCTATAAGCATTCTTTATTACTTAATGTCAACTCATTTAAAGTAACTCCCTATACCACAGTTAAAATATAGATATGCTGTTAAAGTCCACCTTGGACTAGATTTTTGGTGTATTCTTAGTAGAAATTTTTAATAAGAGGACATGGAGCAAAGTAGAAAGGATTCAGGAAAATAATTTCACCCTCACGGACCCTGGAGGAGAAAGTCAGCTCGGGTGATCGAGGGCTCTCGATGCTGTAATTTTTCAAAAATAGCAAAAGGAAATGTGGACTGTGGGAAGTTGCCGGAATAAATTCTTGACTGCGGTTTGTGAGCCTGTAGGAAACAAGGCATCGCTCGGCGTGAAACCGCGGCATCTTGAGAACGGGTCATCACGCTCTTTCGGTGAGCGGAGCGAGACATGCTGCTCACGCGGCACCTCGGTGTCTGCGCTCAGCTCCCGGAGCCCCCCGCGACGTCCGCGCCGGTGAGGTCTGGAACATGTAGGTCCGTAGCGCTGCCGTTGGCGGCCCTCACGTGCAGGTGCATCGCCCGGGGTTCGGTGGGACACTTGGTGTCTGTTCCAGCTCTGGACGTCTCTCCCAGTGACTTCGGAGAGGGTGCCCGGTACCGGCACACAGAGTTTAGGATGCACGTTAACGTGCTTGGAAAGGAAGGCTAGATCGAAACCATCTCGGTCAGCGGGACCGAGGGCAGGGTGCACCTACCGGGCCCCCGTGATGGGAAACTCACGACTGCCACTCCCTGTCTCTTGGGTTTTTAAGGCCTTTTTACCTACGACATACAACCCATTAGCCCTGGAGGAGAAGGACAAGACGCTAGTCATCGCCCAAAAAGTACCAACTGTAACGGTAAATGACGAACAGGTGTGCGACTATTATTTTCTTCGGGTGAATAAAAGTATAAAGTTTTAAAGTAAGAAAAAAAGAATCTCACGGAAATAATGTAATTTCGCTTTTTCCTCTTCAGATTCCAAAGATGTCCTATCACGGCCCAGAAATGTGGCAATCGGGTCTTTTCTGCAGTTTGCTCAGTTTGCTAAGACAATGACTGGAACTTAGCCACAAAAAATATTTGTAGACTGAATAGATTTTAGGGAAGGAGAACTTTCTTTGGCACAGCCTTTCATTTCTAGAAGGCGCCAGCTGTTGGAATGGTCTTCCTTACACTGAGTCGAACCCCCTTTTTTTTTATGGAAGTCTCTATTTATTAGAGGTAATTATGAGTTCCTGATATGAACAAAATAAACCTAGTCGTCTTCCAAATATTTTGAGACAGCTAACACTTTCCTTTTATGGATGTTATTTTTTTCCCAGGAAGAAGGTAAGTAATTCCTGAACCTTCTTTGTATAACACGGTTTCCTATCCCTTAATCGTTCTTATTGTTCTCCGTGTGGGCCTCCAACGCTCACATTTCTTAGAACGTGGTGTCCCGAACTAAACGTATCTCTAGGTGGAAGGTGAGCTGAGCACCACACCACAATGTCTGAAACAAAGCTGCTCACGAAGACATTATTTCAGTTCGGTCTGAAATCAATTAATATCTCTGTTTTCTCAAAGTTCGGGGACATCCAAGCTGACATCTGGGTTAAACATGTTAATTTTTTTTTTTTCAAAAATAAGATTATATTTTCCATTTTGCTCTTTCTAGCAAGTCTTTTGTTAGCTCATAGAACAAAAATAAGACATTTATTATAAGAAATTATAATAAACCTGGTTTTAAAAATCCACATAGGCCTAGTCAGATAAACACACGTTGGTCCCCGCACTCAGTCCTGAGGCCTGGGAGGGTGGCCGCGGTCCCCACGGCCCAGAGTCGCCTTGGGCAGGAGGCCAGGGGAGGCCCCGGGTCAGCACGCGGCCCTTGGCGGGGACAGTCCGAGAAGCCAGTTAGGGAAGAAGCCACTGCAACACAGCGGAACGCGATTGCCCAAGGCCCCCTGCCGGCTGCCAGGGCTCGGGGGTTGCGTGGACCTCGCTGTCAACACACGGAGAGCTGGTTCCTGTGTGTGGCCCCCGCCGCTGTCCCCTGCACTCTCGGGGCGCGGGAGGGGGTGGGGGGAGGAAGTGCGCTCCCTGGAACAGAAGAGGAAAGAAGGCAGCGGAAGGCAGCGGAGTCGAAGTCTCGTTGGGGCGCGGCCCTCCCCCTCCTCCTCCTCCTCCCCCTCCTCCTCCTCCTCCTCGGCAAGCCGACGGGCGGAGGGGGTCGCGGGGTATCTGCCCTGCACGTCCCCAGGAGGGGACAGGAGACCAGGACGCGAGCCCAGCCAGCTCACGCTCTGGGACGGGGGCTCTGAGCGCTCGCTCTGGCTCCCGGCTCAGACTGTGCGGCCAGCGGGGGCCCCTCGTTGCGTCCAGGGTGCCCGGGCCGTGTGCCGCTTCCCTGGCCCCCCGTGTCCGCGCCATTCCGAGTTCCCCATCGCGAGCCCCTCGTCGGCAGAGCCACTCCGCCACAGAGCGTCGGCGCTGGGCCTGCGGCCCTTGTCAGCACGGGCCCAAGCAGGCGAGACTGGCTGTGTGCTCCTACATCCCAGGCTTTGGGGGGGGGGGGCGCACGGGGGGAGGGCAGGGGCCCACACCCTCGCGTTCACCGCCTGGCAAGGGCTCGTTTCCACGGCGCGATCCCGTTACATTTTATAGTCGTCATTTCCTAGGTTATTCTAGGCTCTGGGACATGATTCGCCACTCGCCAGAGTCCTAAGAGTATGATAGCCATGGTTCAAATCTGCTACCCTTTCTCTGTGTGCTTGGAAGCCATTAGCAGGGCTTTGGCCCGAGCCGCCAGTGGCAGAATGGTAAATATTGAAAGAGCAATCTTGCCACCTGAAGTGCTTCTGCCCTGGACAAATGTTTGCTCGGCCGCGGCAGTGCTGGGTGATGACTCCACCTGGAGCTGGGTCACCGTCCAGGGCCAGGGGGAGGGGAGAGGGATTTCCGGTCGGATGAGAAGGGGCAGGAGCAGCCCCCTCGGCCTGCCCAGAACCACCTGTGTCTGCACCTGCCACACTGGGGGTGGAACAAGCCACAAGGAGAAAACTGAAAAGAGGTCCCTTCACGTGGACAGCGATGACCAGGAGAGCGACCCCAGGGAGTTGCAAACATCACCCAGGAACCGAGAGGCCTGGCTGTCACAGGGCGGTCCCCTCCCCCCCGGCTCTGTAAGGCATGCTGGCCGGTGGCCCCGGTACCCCTGTTCTTTCACTGCCCCCAGACTCTCTCCTCCCGTCAGATTGTGTTCCTAGCCGGTACCCCCGCCTTATTTGGAGAGGTCAAGGGACCGGTTTCTGAAGGGGTTAAACTGCTCCGAGTCACAATTTCTCTTTTATTTTATACCCCACGACTTCCTGACTTCCCGGATCAAGCCGTCCGCAGGTGGACGGACCCTCAGTCTCCGAAGAGCCGGGTGGGCGGAGCCTCGGTCTGCGATCGCTGCCTCTCTGCGCTGGCCACCTGGGTCTCCCGCTCCTGCTGGAGCTCAGTGTGTCCTCGCCCCCAGCCCTGACCCTCAGCCCCCTGACCACAACGCTCGCACACGCACACACTCACACAACTTTCTTGAGGTCGTCCAAGGGTGCTTACTCTGCACAAAGTGCCAAGAATACATATACATATATATATAGGTGTGCGTGTGTGTATATATATATATTTTTTTTTTCAAATTCCGCAGATCTGGGGATCATGCATCCGCCTCAGGAAAGGTCAAGGTCACTCCCACCTCCGAATCTCTTGATCCCACCTTTGGTCACGTGTAAGGTCCCATGCTATTCTTCGACACCTGAAAACCTAAGCGAGTGACAGGAATTCAGCGTGGAGACCCTCGTTGCTTCTCGAAGCTCCGGCAGCTCCGCAGGTGAAGCCCCTTTGGGCAGCCCGAGCGCCCCAGCTCGGAGGTGGTTGGAGCAGCGGCCGCCAGGTGAGGTCGGGAATGTGAAGAGCGTGATCAGGGGTCACGTGATGTGCTCCTCTCCCCTGCTGAGCATCTCCCGCATCTAACAACGCCGGGCAGGGGGCCGGGCAGGGGGCCGGGCACCCGCCGCCTCTCGGGGTGCGGGCGCCACCAGCTCCCAGGGGGGCGAGCGGGCGCGGGCCAGTGCCTTTGTTATTGGTCGTTTCTTTGAAGGGGCATCGAAATCTGTCGGCGGCAAAGTGTCCCCAGGGTGGCGACAGACACAAACGTTTCCCTTTCTGTGTTTCCGACTCCTGAACCCCCTTTTAAAGCCAAGGCTGGAAGAGGATGGAAACCGGGCTGCAGCGTGAGCAGGGTATCTGCGGCTCTGCCGGAGGCGATGCGCGGTGACCCGCAGCACGGAGCGACCCGCCTTGTGCGAAAACGGCCCTGGCTTTGGGACCTCGTGGAACTCCCAGGTGGAGGCGTCCGCGGACGGCGGCGCCAAGCCCGGGACGCTTCTCCGGGTGTCGCCTGCCCCCTGGCGGCCGTCTGCGGAAACGCCGCGAGCCGGTGCGGCACTTCCGAGCCCGGCTCCCCTGGCGGCGAAGCGGGGGCTCTGCACCGCCTTTGAGCCTCCGAGGGCCGAGGGCGGGGCGGCGCGGGACGGCGAGGGCGCTGCGCCCAAGAAGCGGGGTGCTTCTGGGAAGTAGCCGCTCGGGGCGGGAAACGGGCCTCGGTTCTCGCGACCACTGATTCATCCAGGAAACCTGAAGCCCAGAGGGCCAGGCCACACCGCAGACCGGGGAGACCCGAGTCCCCCGGCCACACGTTTAAAAAGGCCCAGGAGACTCGCACGTGCAGCCGCGGCGGGGACGGCTCCGCGCCGGGTTACGGTTACGGCCGTGCACCTGGCGGTTTGGCTTCGTGAGCCTCCTGCTGGTGCCCCCTCGGGCGGGGAAACCGGGCCATTAAATCACATCTTCGGGCCTCGTAAGATGAGGACGGGGACCTCTCCTGGGGTCACCGTCGGGATTAATATGATCGTGGATGTCCAGTGCTTAGCTTAACGTCTGGTGTGCTCAGCGAATGCCAAATATGACATTTCTTATCAAGGGAAATGTTTTGTGAGTTACTAAAAGGAATACGCAGAAGGGCAGTTTAGACTACAAACTCTAATAATGGAAATTTCAATTATACTTTTTATTGAAAATTTTATAATAATCTTCTGAATTAAAATAAATTGCAAAACAACCTTAGAATAATACAGTGAGATGTTTTTACTACACATGACCAAACAGCAAGCGCAAACACAATTATAACACTCCAATCATATACATTTACTGGATTAGGGGTACACAAGATCATTCCCTTCTTTGAAAACGTTATAGAAGCACTTTTTCTTCCCTCAAACACAAGGCTCACATACACCTGTAACAAACCTTAATAGTTTATTCACATGCCAAGGACATGATTAAACAATAAATTAATCTTTAATTTTCTTTTTGCGTTTGGTAAGCCAAAGACTATTAAGGAGTAAAGGCTGATGAGAAACCGCTGGCCATAAGGAGTCTGCGAAAGAAGAAATGGCTCCATGCTACCGGTGTAATTTATCTGCCGAGTTCAAGGTTCCCGGGCTCCATCAGATCAGTCTGAACGTGGGTCTTTGGAGGCATCCAAACAAATACGGTAACGCAGCGTCTTGGAAAAGACGCTCACTGCGGATACACCCACAAAACGAATGCCATCTGGCGGCATGGTCATTGAAATGCTATGGGGAGGAAATGTGAAAAGCAATGGTAATGTGAAATATTAAAAAGACTAGGCAATTTTTACTTCAAAACCTGAAGAAAAAAAACGGAATGGTGAGCTCATTCTGTATCTGTTATAACGAGGAATCGCTACCTTCAAAATGCCCATTCTTTCCAGGCTTAGTTCTGGACGGCTGACTCTTCGGCAGGTACGGAGCTGGGTGCTACGCACATACAGGTGCAGAACACGAGGCTCTTGGCAGAGAAAGACCCCTGGTGGGAGTGCTCACCGTATTTCTCACACGTTCCATTAAATATGGCTTTTGAATCTAAAGAGACGTCTTGTTCTCCAAAAGCGAACTTTCTAATTAAGAATGCTTAGGTACAGACAGAATCTCAGAGGCTCGTACAGACTTAGAAACTCTAAATCGCTAGTCGATTACTGCAGTGGATGTGTGATTCCCATCTCATCGACAGCCTGTGTATTTTTCCCAAAGCACATTCTTATGCGCAAAATTTTTAAAAACAATGGAACAAACATTTCATCTATTCTTGCATACTACTCTTAGTAAAACAGGGAACACGTAGCAATGTCTAATCCGGACATCGAAGACGATTTTAACCAATCACGCCACACGACTGAAACGTGCATCCCACGTCCTACGACCCCGTCGGGGCGTCGGCGAGTCCGGAGGCAGCGGGGATGCCCCTGCGAGCCGGCCTGTCGTGATTAATTGTCGTCGTCTCTCTGGAAAGGTATTATCTGAATTTCTTTGGCTATCCTTTCTGCCACGGTTTTACTGCCTGCGGCAATTATTCTTCGGGACATCAAATCAAACGGTCCGCCTAAAACCAGATCAAATAAGGAAAAGGGTTACACCTCGTACAAAAAGAATTCCTATGGAACCAGTGTGGTGTACGTGCCCTGGTCGATCACGCACTGTAAGGCTTTCAGTTGCCTTTTTAAAAGGCTGCTCGTAAGCATACTGTTTAAGCTGTGGCAACACATTAAAGAGCTTCCATGCCTTCCTTAGGAAATCCCAGTTCTGAGGGAAGGGCGGGTCTCAGTGGAACCAGAAACGTCACCTGTCTAGTTCTTCCTCTGTGCACCTTTGTCACGCACGACCTCGTTGACGTCTGGGAGTCCCCGGACGCGAGCCCGACCCCCGCACGCTCACGCCGCTCACCCCCCGCCTCCGGGCTGCTCCGCTGCCCTTCTCCCGGGTCACCGGTGAATTCCGAAACCCTGGCTCACCCTTCGCTTTAAAAAATTCACCACCAGTTCAAAGCGTTTAACCTCTCCAGGCCCAAGGCGCAAAGTGACGGAGGAGGAAGGCGGCACCAGCCACCGCACGGTCACCGTTCAAAGAGCTCTCGGTGCCATCTTCAGGTTCAGGAACCCTCTAGACTTTTCTGGAGCCTCTCAAGAGCCCCCTGATACTGACATCCGAGGAGGCTCGGCCACACCCCCCCCCCGGGCGTCTCACCCTTCTGGGCCTCTACCTCGACGTTTATTTTGATTTTGCAGAAAATAACGTGGCTTGTTTTACCTTTAAGAGTTGAAGCATAACATATTATGCATTAAAAGAAAGAGGCTCCGCGTGGAGGGGAGCCCGGCAGATACCTGTCACGTCCAGGAGCACGCCGCCAGCTTCGGTGACGATGACGCCCGCCCCCGCCATGTCCCAGCAGTGGATGCCCATGTCGTAGTAGGCCTCGGCCGCCCCGCTGGCCACCAGGCACATGTTGACCGCGGCGGTCCCCACGCCTCGGATCCTAAGAGACAGCGTTTGAAGTGAGACTGGAGGAGGAGTCCCGACCAGGCCCTCCTCCTGGGCTGCGGCTCCCTGTGAGCGTCGCTAAGACAGTCTGAGCCCATCTGGAGGACGCGTGTAAAAAAAGGTCGTATCTAATTTTAAATTAAAAATACAGAAAATCAGATCACCATGGTACACTATAAAATGACAAAATTAATCCTCACAGAGCAATTTAATAAGCTAAACCTGAAGGCAAAGATATTTTCTGGAAAAAAAATGAAGAAAACACTGTAACTCTGCTAGCATGGGACGCATACATATTCATATTTGTCTAAACCCAGGGAAAGGGACGGCGTTGAGATCACAAAGGTTGAGTTTGCTCCCTGCTCAGCGGCTTAAAAACTGTCATCGTGCAAAGGTTTCTCCAGGTTGTAGCCTTCTTGTCCTCCAAACGGGCCACCGGGCACCTCCGCCCCGCCGTGAGGGCTGTAAGCCGCGGACACGGCGCCCACGGGGGCCAGCGACGCGGGGCCGACGGGGCCCGCGGGGGCCAGCGACACGGGGGCCAGCCAGGCCGGCACCGCGTCCGCAGGGAAAGCGCCCCAAACCGCGGCACCGAAAACGTGGCCCAAGTCCAGCCAGCGCGCCCCGCTCAGAGCAGCGGGCTGCACGGGGGGAGGGGACACAGCCGCCGGCCTGCACCCCGCGCCCCGACCCCCTGACCGGAGCCTGGAGCCCCGCCTGCTGCCCGCGCCCGGCGGGAATGACGTGTCTGAGGTCGCAAAGAAACCAGCGGGTCTGTCCTCCTCCTTGGTGACGCTTCCCTGGTTATACTTTGACAAAAGTCCTGAAGTGAAGGCCACCGCTTACCGTCTTCAGGCAATGGAGAAACGGGGGGGGGGGGGGGGGGGCTGAAGCTGAGAACCACTCGCAGCCCCTCCCTGGCTAGCGCGCCTTTGTCCGGCGTCGGACGGCGCCCCGACTGGGGCTTCTGCCACCCCCCGCAGGTCCCTCCAGGACGTCACCCTGGAAGGTCCCACAGCTCCCTGACAGCAACCCTTCCCTTTACTATAGGGGTCAGAGGTTTGCAGCCTGGAATTACAGGCCGGGCAGCGGTCACCTGGACCTCAGTCCTGTTCCCTGAGAAGTCAGCGTCGGAAGTGGGGAGGGGTCTGGAAGCCGGGCCCCTGCACAGCGCCCTCTCGCTGAGTGCTCCCCGGCAGCCCCTCTGCCGCCCTGAGCCCCAGCCCACTCGCCCGCAGACACGGCCGGATGGTTACATGTCCTCTGCTGGGTCTAACGGCCTTACAACTCAGTGACGACATTTGCAAAGGAAAAAGGTAGAAACAACTGGTAGTGAATCAAAACCACAAAAATCTGTGGTTATTCAACAGCTTTATCAATATTATTCTTATCACGCAAACAGCTACAAGGGTCAGAGAAATGCTATTTAACTTACCCCATCAACTATGCCAAAGTAATAACCTCGAACCTCTAGGTTTTCTTAAAACTTTAAGGATAAGTGTATACGACTGTTTAATATTTGCTTTTAATGTTTTGCTTATAACTCTCATTACAGAACAACTCTGGGTCTGGTGAATAAGCATTCTAATTTAAAAGCCCACTGTTACCTTCAGTAAGGAGGAAAAGTAAAACCCAGAGCAGCCATGCCGTCAGCAATTCTAGGAATCTGGAAACGCAAATTCTCAAACTGCCTCCGAGTAGGGGGAGAAACAAGCCAGAGAGGAGTCTGGCCGAGCTCGCGGTTCAGGGCGCTGCAGGGAGGCGGCAGAGGCTCGCTCGCTCGCTCTCACCGGGGCAGACGGAGCAGAAGACCCCGGAGAACAGACAAACCCGCCCTAAGACAGGGAAAGTGAGGAGGAAACACAGATCCCAGCCTGGCATGCCACAGCCCGGTCCTGAGGGGGCAGCGCCGGAGAATCAGATGAGACAGAGGCGGTTCTCGGCTTGCGCGTGGAATCTGAAAACGCCAGCTCCGAGCTCGGTCCTACAGCGAAGTCAGGTGGCTGCCGGAGGCGGGGCCGCGGTCGGGGAAATGGGTGAGGACAGTCGACAGGCACGACCCTCCGGTCACAGAATAAACGAGGCCTGGGGCAGCATGGGGGCTGTGGTTAATGCCGTGCTGCGTGTTAGGAGTGGCTAAGAGAGTGGATAGTACAAGGTCTTATCACAAGAGAAGACATTCAGGAGCCGCGGAGGGACAGAGGCTGACTGGTCTTACTGTGGTGATCGCGCTGCGATCTATACCAGTATCGGGCACGAGCTCCGTGCCTGAAACTAACACGACGCCATCTGTCAATCCATCTCAATCTAAAAAAATGAGGTGATGCCTCTTGGAGACAAGGAGGTGAAGAAAAAGTAGAAGCTAAGAGAGAAAAATTAAGGACCCCGTAGGAACGAAAGAGAGACAAGACACGCCCAGCGCCCTCCACCCTCAACAGACACTCACAGAAGGAAATGCGCGGAACGCAGAGCTGATGGTTTTGGGGCCCGAAACCAGGACCACAGATCGCAGGACGCGGAGAAACATGGAGAGACCACGCCCGCCCGACACTGCCGCAAAGCGCCAGCCACTGCCAACTCGGGGTGTGGGGTTTTTTGATTGATAAAGGCTCCCCCAAAAATCAACAATACAATAAAGAAAACAAACTGCAAACAGCTCGATCTGAATTAAATACCCTCAAACAAATGCTTGTGAATATGGGAGAAAATGATAGATCAGAAATATAAAAACATAGAAATAGAACACGATACCCCCCAAAACAAACAAACAAACAAAAAACAGAAAGAGACAGAACAAGAGAACTGAACGCAGAAAAGAAGTGGGGTAAAAAGACCAAATGACATCCGGAATAAAGACCACATGACAAGGTGCTCTGAAAAGAACAGGTGCGGATGAAAAATCAGCGAAGGGCAGCGAGGAGCTTCCTGGTGCCTCCGAGGAGGACGTGAAAACGGCGAGCCTCGGCTAATTTTTAAAACTGTACCTCAAGAAACTTGGGGGAAAAAGACATTAATCTACAGGTTGTAGGAGAAAGCTCCCAGGATGAGCAATTCCAAAATATATCTTTGTAAACAACAAGCCGTGAAAGAGTAAAAGAAAAAAATTTTTTCAGAGGCTCCAAGTAAGCCAGGAATAAGTTAAGAGCCAAGGAAATTAGGCTGGCACCAGATTTCTCGAAAACAACATAGAAAGAAAGACAACAGTGAACCTGCATTGTCAAGAAACGTAGTTTGGACTTCCTTTCACTAGGAATGTTATATTACTTTTCTGTATGATTTTACTTCTGCAAAATTTCTTAAGTTTGAAACTATTTTCAAGTAAAAGTTTTTAAATTACATTTCAAAATTAGAATTACGGTACCGATCCTATGTCTATTAATAAAAAATTTCAGTTCTAAATGAAAATTCATTCTTTAAAATGTTAAATTACTGGGACTTTCAGGGAGAATGAAAGGAGCTTACCCATGAACAGGAATGCAAAGAAGCTTCTCCATGTTAGAAAAAATGATTCTGACAATCTCCGGTGTCCTTAAAGAGCCCAACTCTGTCACCAAGAGGGACTTGGTAATATCTAAAAGAAAATGTTGTACATCGTCATGCAAGTTTAATAATAAGAATTCTGGTAAAAAATTGGACACTTGTAATTCAGAATAAATTAAGACATTTTTACCCGTCTTTCCAGTTATATCAAACTTGTTTACTTCTAAGGCTTTAAATGTTAAAATACTGATCCCTAAGTGGCCGTTTTACAATCATCGGAGTGTAGCTTTTTAGACCGACCATCTCCTCAAAGTGGAGAGTATAAGCACCCTGCCTGCCCGCATGAGGGAGACAAGCAAATACCTTAACTATGTCAAAGTGGAATTTAGAAATTAAATTCAATAAATACATACACAGATTTAAAATAAAACGGAAGCTAGAGGCGGTAGCTCTGCCGTCTGGCCGCCAGTACTGATGTGACAGGTTGCCCCGTGCTGCCCGTCCCCTCTGGAGCTGGGACTGGCTCGTGACAAGCCGGCACACCGGGCTCACAGGCCACCGGCGGCCCCCGCAGCTGCGCTCATGCCAGCTGCCAGGCATGCTCCCCGCCTCGTCCTCAACGTGCCTGCGACAGCCCAACGTCTTCTACTAAACACGCGGTTTAAGTAAATACCACGTAAGAAGAAAAAACAATTACAAAAAGGGAAAGAGCCGTTTCTGGGAAAGTGCCACATTCCTTTCGTTCTGAGATGCACGTTTTTTTCACTCGCTCACACCCTGACAACCAGGATGCACATTCCGATCTCCGGGCTCTTAGATTCTATAAAAAAGGAAACGAAAAAAATCTGTTCTCAAACTAGGCGTTTGAGGAGAAAAATCCTGACAGTGCTGGGGGATTCTGAATTCAAATTGTTTTGCAAGTATCTTTAAGTTCCTGCTTCATTTGAAAGAATCTGCAGCACAAACTATGTAAAACGTCGGACACGGTTTGCGGAGGCAGGGTGACTCGAAGCCGCGATCGGCTTCCCGTCACACAGAAAGACTTGCCATGCCGACGGTCGCAATCGTAAAAAACGTACAGGCACCATTTTTAATAACTCTCAACTTTAACAGAACTTTTTCCAATTTTCTGTGCAATAACTGATCCCAGTGGCATCAGACCGAGGGATTCCTCAAAGAATCCAGGATGCGGCTGCTGACATCAGGCACCGCGAAGTCCCTGGGGCCGGGAGCCAGCCTCTCCCCCTCCCGCCCTGCACCTGGCGAGCGCTGACCAGGGAACGTGGTGGTTCAGCGACACCTGCTTTTTCCGAGCCCACCACCTCATCCGAAACCCAGTCAAAATAAAAAAGAACAACTCATGAATCGGTTAACATCTCAAAACAACAAAATATGAATACGCCACATCAGTGGCAGCAGAAATGCGAGGCTCAACCCACCTTCCTGCCGCGAAACCTGCAGCTTCTGCCCGTTGCAGAAGGCCCCTCTCCCCTTCCTGCCCGTGTACATCTTGTCCTCTACGCAGCTGTACACGACTCCGAACTCCATCTGCGGACGGAAAACCAGTCTGCTTTACCAAGCCTGGGTGTGCGTCTTTGTGACGGCGATACTTTTTCTAAGAAAACCCGGTATGCTGACGAGCAGTGCCGTCCAATGGCAAAACTGCGAGATACTGAAAATGCTCATGTGGAGACGGACCAGAGGGGGAAGGGGGTCCTCGGAGCTGAATCGCTGACTCTCACCCGTCCACTTCTCGACGCAAGAGCGCCGACCTTGACCTCTCTGCCTCTCGCCGCAGACGAGGGCAGAGCTTTCCTCGCTGCTGAGGTGACTCCTCCCTCCTGAGTTACGACCCCTACCCTCTCCCACTTCTCTGAGGAGCTGCTCCGTCCGCTGACCCCCTGTTCTCTTGAATCTCGATCCTGGTACCTTCTCACCAGATTTCTCCCTGCCTCACAAAACCTCCAAAACGCCATCTTCTCCTTTTCCTTCAGCGCCAAAGTGCAGTCTACGATTGTCCTCTTAGTCCACTGCAATTCGACTTCTGCCACAAGCACGCACGCTTCTGAAACTCCCTGCCAGGAGACCACAGTCAACTGGCTCCCACTGGCCAAATGGCCACACAACTAGCTCCCACTGGCCGAATGGCCACAGTCAACTAGCTCCCACTGGCCGAATGGCCACAGTCAACTGGCTCCCACTGGCCAAATGGCCACACAACTAGCTCCCACTGGCCGAATGGCCACAGTCAACTAGCTCCCACTGGCCGAATGGCCACAGTCAACTGGCTCCCACTGGCCAAATGGCCACACAACTAGCTCCCACTGGCCGAATGGCCACAGTCAACTGGCTCCCACTGGCCAAATGGCCACACAACTAGCTCCCACTGGCCGAATGGCCACAGTCAACTAGCTCCCACTGGCCGAATGGCTTCTCCGAAGAGCTGGTGACCGCTGACGGCCCCCAGTGCCCCGGGTTTCTGGCAGGCCCCTCAGCCCTCCGACCCCCTCACTGATCTGCCTTGGCGTCATTTTGGGGGGACTTCCTTCTCTGCTGAACCCTCGCAAGCTGTGTCCCTCAGCGTTTTTCCTTTCTTTCCTCTTCCATTTCCCTTCCAGCCCTTCCTAGTCTCAGAGGTTGGTTCTTTCCAGCCCACGAATCGACGACTGCCAGCTTCGCCATCGCGGCAGGAGCCTCGTCTGGCAGAGACGTGCCCCACGGCGGTCAAACGCGGTGCCCGGTCAGGCCTCGCGCCCCCCCAGCCCCCTCCGGACTCGCCTTGACTTTGGCCCTCCCTCCGCTGCTCGTTCAGAAGCACCTGCCCGCCCGCTGGGAACCCCGCACTGCCGGGGTCGCCTGCCCCCCCGCGCGCGGACACCTCTGGTTCTCTACTGCCCCAAACGCACGTCTCCACGCGCTGGTGCGGACGGGCCCCGGCTGCCCGGAAGGTCACACCCACTCGCGCCACCGACCCTGCTCCCCGCCGCGCTAAAGCCGCCACTCACGCCCGCCACTCGCCCCCGACCACCCCTCCGTGCCCCGCACCCCTGACGCTCTCCGAGCGGTTCCGATTGGGGTGCTCTCCTTTCCTTCCTGACCTGGCGAACCCTCGATTTTCTAAGACTCGGCCCACACGACCGACGCCAGGCCCCTCCCCTGAGGCGGGCTTCCCACGCCTGCTTCGCGGGGCCCTGGCCACGTTTCTGCCGCGTGTCATCTTCGTCCGTTCACGCCTCTCACTTCGGCACTGAACGGGCCGTCGGTTCTGTGGCCGGCGGTGCTCACTGAGCTCCGTTCGGCCGTCCTCACCCATCGGCTCGGCCCCGTGGCGGAGACTGCACTGGCGTTACTTTGTGGTTTCGTTTGCGGAGAGTTCTCAGCCCGTCTTTGGGCCTCCCGCACCCCGTTTCCCAGCCAGGCCCTGGGTCCTGCCCGGTCTCTCACCAGCACTGAACACAACGGTCCTGGTTCAAATCCTACGATGACCCTAAGCATTTGAGGTCACGTGTCAACGCCTACTGCATCTGACTCTATTCCACATATAATGGGATTAAATACTGAATTGTAGTTCAGTTATTCGTGTATGTTTTTTCCTTATAACTCTTGCTTCTCAAAAAGCATTAAATTTTCTTCACTGGAAAAAGTATCATGATAATTTTAATGCTCCTGTAATTTATTTCAAAATAATACAGCTGTGTACATTGAATATACAGACAAACCTAAATTTATTATGGGGAAACACTTTTTCTAGGAACAGGAGAGCAGGGCATTTTGCCAACCATAAACTTATATAACATACCTCTTTGTTGACAACAAATCCAATCGACACAGCAACAAAAGGAAATCTTTGGGGAGAAAAAAAAACACAAAAATAAAAATTTACCAAGATAAACCTTATTTTCAACCAACACGTGCTTTTTATAATATAATTGCTTACAAAATTTTACACACAAAGTCTCGCGTCCCCGCCCCCCGGAACACTGTGTACAGCGGGCAGCCCTGGGTGTAGACGGCGGGGCGGGGAGTCGTGTACTCAGACGCACACAGGGAGCTTGGCAGGCACGGCACCTCTGACGGGCTGCCCAAGAGGCTGGTCACAGTGGTCGGCTCCCGAGACGGGGCCTGGGGACACTGGGGACAGAAGGGGGACGGCCACTCGGCTCCGAATGCCATTTTACATCCTCTGAATGTCGAACGCCACAAAGAAGGAATTTTTTTTTTTTTCAAAAATAAAAACAAATTAAAAAAAAAGTTTAATCGATCATGGTCAAGATACGTACAGCGGCGACTCCCGACCTGCCACCTACGTGCACTCCCGAACGAGCCCGCTCGCTCCGGCCCTCCCAGGTGACCCCATCGGGCCCTCTGTGAGAGCTGAGACACCGAGGCACACACTCGCCCTGTGCCGGGCGCCGTGCCAAGTCCTCTTATGAATGCTACTACTCATCGGTCCTACCGAGTCTGAGGCAGGTGCCACTGGCAGGCTCACTTCGTAGATAAGATAAAAATAGCTGAGGCTTGGAAAGACTAAGTAACTGGCCCGAGGTCACAGAGCCTGTAAAAAAGTACCCGAATTCAGGCCCGGGTCTGTGGATCCTACAACCCACGGTCTTTTTAACAGTTTTTCCTCCTGGATTAAACCCGCTCTACATGGATAACACCCCAGCGCCGGCCCCTGAGCGTCCTAACCGCCCTCGACGCAGCATGCTGCTTGCTCACGCGCGTATACAGCTCCCAAAGCGAGAAGGATGGCGACCAGGCCCTCCGCGGCCCAAGTCGCCTCCTCCACGTCTGATGAAAATGCTGCGTAACACATTTCACTCTCCGACCAAAGGACACAAGCCTCTAAAGTGCACGTGTTCCTGACGGAGTGCTCTAACGGCCCACTCCGTCGACATACGAGCAGTAAATATGACGTCACGGTTTTCAGGACGCACCTGTGCACGAAGTTGGTCGTCCCGTCGATAGGGTCGATGATCCACGTGGGGTTGTCGGTTAAGACGCTTCTTTCCCCGGCCGCCACGGACTCCTCCCCGATGAAGCTAAAGGCGAGAGTGACAAACACCAGCTCGTGACACTGCTTTCGACAGTTTTCAAACCTTAACACCTCCTTAGCTAGAGTCTACTGTAAAACATGACTAAAGTCTACACACCACTCTTTCCCTCAGGGCAAAGTCAAGTGAAAAATAAAAGAATTCAAAACTCTCGAATGCAATGCCAAGATCAGCAGAGGCAGGTCTAGGGTTGCTAAGTCTTAGGGCAGTTCGCTATGCAGCAACAGATAGCTAAAACAGAGCGCATTAAATAAGGCAACGAGAAGGCAGCTCGCCCACCTGCGTCTGAGGCCTCCCTAAGGCACGCTGCGGGCACCCTCGGGCGAACCCCCAAACGGCGTGGGAGCTCAGCGTTCTCGTCTTTCCCTCCCAGCGTTTGCTTTTATATTTTCCCTTTATTCAATACCGAACTGGCCTAATGATACTTATTATGATTTTCATCTCGTAGTCGTACGCCCTTTCACTGAGGAGTATAGTCACTTGCAGCTTTCAACGCTTTTTCCGCTCAGTGGCCAGGAGACCACGGGCGGCCAATGGCACGACCCGGAAGCAGAGGCTGACAGCGCTAAAGCTTTCGCACGATGACGTTCTGCTCCCAGCGCCCGGGAGACAGCCCTGACTTCAGACCCCCTAACGCTCCCGCCTGAAAGTCTGCGGTTCAGGGAGAGAAACGGGACTTCCAGATCGTGCCCACGCAGACACCTGTCACGCCGGCTCCGTGGCACCCCCGCACGCCTCTGACTACGAGGAGCCCAAAGACGCCCTGGCTGCTCCCTGGGGCCAGCAAGCGGGGGCTCCTGCCCAGGACGCGGAATCAGGAGCGGAGGCAGCATCGGCCTCAGGGGCCCGGCGACCGCGGCCAGGTCCCCCCGCCCAGCCCGACTCCGTGTCGGGGCTTCCAAGCTGCCCCGCACCCTGCGCACAAACAAACCCCTTTGCAGCTCAGTCGCCTCGAGTCCACTACTGTGTCCAGAACCAAAGTGACTCCAACCGAGGTTCATGTTATCATTTGAAACTGAAATAAGCAATACCTGTGGGATGGGTACTTTTCCTTTATGAAAGAGATAAGCATTTTTTCAACTTTTTGGTCGGTTGCAGTTACCAGATCAGCCGGAGAACTTTTAATCATAACATTCATTTCATTTTTAAGAGCTTCGCGAACCACCTAAAGAGATTTTTGTGGTAAACAAACAGAAAAAGCATAAGGCATTTTAAATCAAACTGAAAAATGAAATACAAAAATGGTTTCCAACAGTCTGTCTTAAATGATATCCTTAAAAAATTCCTACCATGATGTTTATAAAATAAGCCTTCAGTGGTTATGACCTTTTTTCGGGGACAAAATCGTCTAATCTCATATCCTATTTCAGAGTCACAACCGTCATCACGAAAAGTTGATGACGTGACACTGGAGATCTCACTCCGTCTCACGTGTCCAGCGACACGGACGCAGCTGCGCACGCGTTTGATCTGGCCGGGCGCCCACGGCCACCACGGCGCGGCCCCGAGGTCCCCGCCCGTACCTCGCCAGCCTGTCTGGCTAGGGCCACCGCATAGTCCATGCACTCCTGCCAAGGGTCCGCCATCTTCCGGGTGGGTCCGACGCGGATCGGGCCGAGGCGTCCGCAGGCCTCTGAAAGTCTGAACCACAGAGTCGTCAGTCCACGTAGCGTCCCGGTCAGCAAAGTACTTTCATTCGACAGTCTCACCCGCCTGCTGATTCTAGAGTTCAGGTTCTTTTTTCAAGATTCACTGGCGGACCCGGTAAAAACATTGTTACCCCAATGATTCCACTTCTATTGCAGAAACATTTTCAGAGCAAAAAATATTCCGTGAGTGTCTCCCAAAGTCGCCCATATCACATCAGATTAAAACCACCACCACCCTGGTTTGGGGAATGGAGGACATGGGGCTATTTTCAAAGACAGGTGCGTCTGAAGGGGTTCAGAACAACTCTCCCCGGAGCGGGCCGGTGTGGCACATGGGTTACTTTGAGCTGAAGGCCCAGTAGCTCAGCGGACTCAGGGACAGCTCTGGCCCCTTCTCTGCCTGGTGTGTTCTGTTTGGGAGGGGGCGGCAGTTATACCCAGTGGCTGGGTATACCTTGTCTTCGCGAGCAATTCACTTAGCACAGGTTCGCTGCGTGAATTTCACAAGCCAATGGCATAAGAGATAGTATCTCTTCATAAGCCAAATAAAGAAACGACACACTCCAAACGGATGACAGATTGAAGTCGTTACTGATGCAGGCCAGGGGAGATGAGAGGTATAAAATCCAAATTCGACAGAAATGTACCTTATTATATCAGAAGGTAGAGGCACTTGGGAGTTCTGGAAAGAAAATTCCAGGACTAAAAAAATAATAATAATAAAGCAAAAAAGAAACTTCTCTTCCTGAGTTTCGGACAGGAAAAATAAAACAAAACCAACCTATTTTGATGTTCTGAACTGTCCAGCTTTCCACCAACTTCTGAAGGGAAGACTAAAATAACTCACCACTGGACCATGCTCTCAAATCTGTACCCAGGACAGTGAAGCTTTTTAAGCTGTCAGACTCAGAAAAATATGCCAGTATTTATAAAAACTAACATAACTAGGTCACCCTTATAACTGAGAACTGACAGAGCTTCATCTTGAAGACGACTGCAGCACCCCCATGAAGGTGATCAGAGTATAGGAAAGAGGTGGGGGGGGGGACACGGACGGACGGACAAGAGGCAGGCACACTGAGTTGCTTCTCCTGGAGACGTGCAATGAGGTGCATCTACCCGCGGCCCTGACCTGCTCTTTAGTCCCTTGACTAAACCAAGGTCTGAGGGCCCAGTGAGTAGACACTAACACCTGCAGGACACCTGATGTGTGAAGAGTAAGGGAAAGGCCTCGGTGTGACAGCTCAGGGTCGAGGGAAACGCGGAGGGGTGAGGCTGGGAGGCGGGGCCTCAGAGACAAGATTAGGATATGCGGCCACTGATTGGCGGTGCAGGGAAGAGTGCGGAGTGGGTGTGGGCGGACCCGGACCGTTGGGGGATTTAGGCTTACAACGCAGGCGTCCACTGGCGGCTGCGGCTGGAGGACACCTCCGTGGGCTGGGGTGGCGTTGGGGATACAGGTAGAAAGGCTGACAGAATCAAGAGATGTCTGCTTTGGGAGGTAAGGTGGGGGCACTGAGTAACGGATTGGACAGGGGGATGTGAGGGAGAAGAGTTCCCGGATACCCGGGCTTCCCACTTTGGCTACTAAATGGATAATGGAGACATCTACTGAAATAGGGAGCAACAGAAAAGAGTCCATTTGGGGATTTCGGTGGCAGTTGGGGAGATCAAGAGTTTAATTGTGAAACCCAACGAGCATGCCAATCAGGCAGCTGCCTCTATGAACCCCGAGCTCAGAGCAGAGGCACGGCCTGCGGCTATAAATGCCAGTCACCTCGGCAGGCAGCAGCTGAGTTCGAGTCTGACCCGCGTGCTGTGCGGGGCACAGGCAGCCAGCTGGGCGCTGCGGGGACGCCTTGGCCTGCAGGAGCCCGGCACATGCGCACAGCCCCGCGGCTCGCAGCGGCCTTCTCCTCACTTTCCGGCCGCGGGCGGGCAGGCCCCATCTTCCCAGCCACCTGAGTACGTCTCTGGGCGCCAGCGGCCATGTGTCGGTCACCTTCCTTCTCCCAAAGACCTGAAGCGCTGCCGACTGCTTCTGTCCCGGTCGCCGCCTTCCCGGCGTAGGGAGTCATGCCACCTTCCTGTCGCCTGTCCCCAGCAGGGCATCGGGACGCTGCCCCATCCCTCACGCCGCGACTAGGGGACCCTGGGCTTCTTGGGAATCGGTAGGATGACAAGGGGGCATTACTCTACGTGTAATGGGGCGCCGTGAGGTCGCGACGGCGAGTCCGCCACGCAACCTGGGGGGCCGTGCGTGGGGTCACCGGCCGCGATGGCGCAGGACACCACCCCGGGAGCGAAGGCGCCCTGCCCGGGCCAGCGCGGGGTCGCGGGGGCACCGGTCTCACCTCGGGATGGAGGTCGTCCGGCTCCCCGCGCTCCGGCCGGGATCCGCGGCTCGGCTCTTCCGGGGCGGGGGGGGAAGGAAACGCGCCGGAAGGAAGTCCCGCCCTCTCCCCGCCCACGGGGCGTGGCCTCCTGGAGTCTCGGTCCGCCCACGGGGCGTGGCCTCCGGGGGCCGCCCAGCTCCTCCTCTCGCCACCTGCCGGAACTTGGCAGCCCTGGCCTTTGAGGCCTGTCTTCCTCTTACCTGGCTCTTCTGACTTCCCTTCTACCTGCACTTTCTTCTGTGCATTTTAAAAAAATTCCTTTCGACTTTATTTTGAGCATCGCTTCTTCCATCTTCCGTCCCTTCCCGTTTCCCCATCTCCCTGTCTTTCTCCCTTCCATTTATTCCATACTACTCAGAACAAATCACGAATTGGAGGTATACCTCCAGTTTTGCAACTTTTATTTGCTAAACCAATACTAGGTAGTAAACCTATATATATAAACCACATATCCATTAGTAAACCTGTAATAGACCGATGGATAAATGATGACCAGAACCAACTGCCCCTATTCTCAATAATTAATTCGGTTACAATTTATTGAGGACTTAACCATGCTCCTGGCAATTTCATTTCTAGATGCATTCCTTTACTTAAATGTTGCAACAGTTCATGAGGAAGGTATGATCAGCATCACATGTAGGAGGAAGCTAAGTTACTTGTCCTCAGGTCGCACAGCAAAGGCAAAGGCTGGAACACACTCCCAAGTCCACACTCAGGAATATATGTCACAGTGAGGTTGCACCGTATGAGATTCAAGCCTGTGGTCCTTAAAACGTTTCCTCTTCTTGAAATAACAGGTCTGACATCGTGGTGTACACGGTCTTCCCATTATAATGCACAAAGCAGTGCAGATATACAAGATGTCCTAGCCACCCCAGGACCAGGAAAGCTGGAAGGCTTGACTTATCTAGCAAATAATGCTTTTGTTTTCCTGATTAAAGAAAAGATAAAAACTTCAGAAATTAGCTCTTTGGAATTTTCATTGTCAGGGATTTTAAAATTAAAACCTTGCTGACTACATGGTGCCAAGTGTAGGTTCCTGAGCAAATAGAGCTGTCCAGGCATTTGCAGAGGCGTCCTCAGAGCCCCATTTAATCCCTCCCAACCCCCCGTAAAGGAGGTCGCCGTTCCGAATCCCGAAGGTCAGCGACCACGCTGAGGTGCTGGGGACGGAGGGAGGGGGCAGGACGCAGGTGCAGCCGCGTGTGGTGCCAGAACAAAACCCCTCCCCTGGTACGGTGTCCGGTGTCCCCGCTACAGTTCCGGACCTCCCGCATGGCCAGTTCCCGCTTGGGCCTTTGCCATCTCCTCCTGCCAGCTGACTGCCACCCATGAGAGAGGTTCTGGTATGTTCGTCTCTGAATGGAAGAGAGGGGCGATCCGATGCCCCTGACCTCCCCGCCTCCGTCAGGCCCCTGCCGGATATGAAGGGGTTTCTGAGGAAGATAGGCCTTCGCCAAGACAGAGTGGTCCCTCACCCTTCTGCTTGGGCAAGAGGTGCCTGATGGCCCTGTGTTTGCGTAATAAAGAGGAACTATCATGTGATTCCTTCTCTGGCGACCCTGGGTATCTCCAGGGAGCCGACTGCTTTTAAGTGGCTCCTCCTTTCACTAAAAAATAGTCTGGTTCCATGTAACACGACTTTCCTGGGTAATAGTTGTTTAGTGGACTTGGATTAAAAATGATAAAAGTTACATATACCATGCGCAGTTCCTCAGGGGGCGGAGTCTCCAGAATATCTAACAAGACTTCATGTTTTGACATAACACTGGGGACCTGCAGGTATTGGTTAAGGCCCTGACACGTCCTGCCACATCTACAGCTTCCTAGAAATGTTATTCTTGGGACAACATGTCATAGAATCATCCTCTTAAGGGCTTTTTGAAAAAACGGGCCTAACCCCTCGGCCTTTTTCTAACCAGTCGTGGCTGTGTGAAATATTTGGTATGAACTCGACCAATTAGATGGCATGCTTTACTGCATCTTGTTCTTATATAAAGAAGATGAAAAGAATAACCTGAGTAACTTCATGCCAATCCAAATTAGACAAATTTTATTGTGGAAAATTCCATTTTTGATGATATGTCTATAAGAAAAATAAAATACATTCCAAGTTCCATCCACACGTTTTCCACTGCTTTTGACGTGGAAGATCATTCACACATGCGCGGGGTAATACACCATGAGTCTGCTCTGCGTTGGGCAGTGTTCTGGGGACCTCGCTCATATTAACTCATGTGATCCTCACAACATCGTGAGGTGGGTGCTGTCGTGAGCCCTGCTTTCCATATGAACTTGGACATCAGGTAGTTTGACCAGCGTCGTCCAGCTGGACGGTGACAGATGGAATTGCACACCCAGGCATAGTCCGGCTCCAGAGTATGTGATCTTGACTTTTATAGATATTGCTAATTAATTCGATAAATGTTTAGAGCGCCTACTCTGTTCGAGGCATTGTGACAAACATCATAGGGAATTCGAAGAATGATACGTGGTCCCTGCTCTCAAGAGGCCCCTCCTCAGCCAGAGCCCCCCTCCCCAACCCCGCCATCTGTTCCCATCCCCCCGGCCCTGGTGCCATGTCCTGGAGCTCTGTGCCAAGTGCAGACTTGGGAGTTGAGCAAGGTCTTAGACCTCAGTCGGTCTTGTCACATACAGACTTGAAAGCTCGTGTCTTGCTTGAAATCACAAAGTTAATGACAAAGTGCAATGGGAAATCAGGCTGCTTGTGTCCAATCAGTGAAATGTGTTCGTGAAAATGCAAATAAGTTAAACTCGTGCAAGCTAAATTATATTACTTCTTTCAAAGGAATCAGGAGTAAAAAAGTCCACGTAGGCACTCGTCATTTTATAAAGCGAGTAATAACCATCTACCACCATGCCAAAGCACGTCTTTTATAAATCTTGGTATTCATATACTGAATTTGGTGAAATTAGGAACAAACAAACAAACAAACAAAAACTTTGTCTTATCACCTGACAAACTAAACAAAAATTACCTAATACTATTAGCATTTACTGAATGCCTATTATGTGCACATCCCTTACGTAAGTACTTGGGAGATTATCATAATCACTGCAGGTTTTGTAAATTGCTCTTTCCCACTTAAGAGACTATAATGAAGTATCGTATTCATAGCCAACTCTATAAAATCCTCCAAACGACACAGCTGCAAAGCGGCCCCCTTCTCCCGAGCTCCTGCACAATCAACTTTCTGCGCTACTCACTGAGTGCTTAGCAAAAACGATAACGTATACACATGCTCCCAGGGTCAAGTTTCCAGCCAGAGCATAAGTGGGTCGAGAGCAGGCATCGTTTTAGATACTTTTGACTCTCCCATGGTATCTCGTTCAGAGTGGGGACTCTGTCATGCTTTAACTGTTAGATTAGGGAATTTTTTTTCCTTTTATCTTCTCCGATAAGGAAAAATCTTTTCTTAGCCTTATAGAACAGAAGGATCAGTAACATTTCACACCCAGAACACATGGCCACTGTGAAAGGAGCCACAGACGCTGAGTCGGCCTTGGGCTGGGGGAACGAGAGCTGGATAATGGCCAGGGCTAAGAAGCTATTCAGCACCCCACTTTCGACAGCGACAGTTTTACACGCAGGAAGAGGCAGCCTGGAGATTTTAGCAAAGGAGTACCCAAACGACAAACCCAAAGCAGGAACTAGGATGCCCAACAGAAGCACCTCTCGGCTGGCTGTTTTTAAAAACACTGACCCCATCCTGAAAGCCAAATAAATCCCTACAAACATTAAAATAAAACTCAGAGGTCTAATGATTCTCTCTAGATGGTTTGCCTTGTCAGGCATCCTTTGCTTGACGGCTATTCCGATTGATATAGGTATAAGAATAAAAAGGAGTGTTGACATAATTTTCAAAACAGGAATGTGAAATGTACCGGATAGCCCGAACAGCCTACCGTATAGGTAAGAATTGGCAGGCATCATCATCAGGGCCAAGAGCGTTGAGAGGCAAGTCATCAAAATGGCCAAAGTGACATCTCCTTCTAGAAGCAGAGCAAAGAGATAGCCCCCGCCGCCTCCTGGGCACGTGCAGGTCATCACGAATCCAAAAGCCTGCGCCTCAGGCAATGCCAAAATCCTAGTCAAAAGAAATCCGCAGAAGGGCATAAGAAAAAACTGTGTAACTGCCCCCAGAAGCACAGGCAAAGGTCTCCTCCAGACTGTCTGAAACACCTGCAGGTCAATCTTGCAGCCGAACGCGCATTTATTCAACAGTACCGTGGGGAGGACAAGCGCCAGGATCCGCCTGTCAATATGCATCGAAGCCTGGGGCAGGCGGTCCATCCTTCCCTTGAGCACTTGGACTCTGACGTCCTTCATTTCGTCAATGAGCCTTTCTCGCCTGCCTTCAGAAACCCACAGTTGAATGGTCAAATTTGTCTCCCCTTCTTCATCTGTCACTAGGTTTATGACAAAGTTTGTAACATCCGATAAGGTCTTGGTCACGTTCACCACCTGTAGCACCTTCGGATCTTCTGCCTGCACGAAGAGGTAGCTGGAGTTTGGCCGTTTGTCTCTGTAACTTGATCTTATGCTGATGGATTCTTCGGTCTTTGTGAAAAATAGTGTTTCGGTGTTTTCTATATGCAGAAAACTGAGAAATGATGAGTTCCTTGCTTCTCGAAGAGTCACAAATGGCAAAAGCAAGAGCATAAAAAGTTTTCTAATCATTCTGAAAGCTTAAATGAGTCACATATGCAAAAGCGTTAAAAAAAAAGAAGAAGAAAAAGAACTAGAGAACGTTCCTGGTGCAGGTGCCCCCAGTGCAGCTGAGGTTATGAGGTAACCGATGTTTTCGCTGGATCAAAGTCCGGTGGGAGGAACAGTTGTACTTTTCAAACAGACGCAAGGCTAATCTCGGAGTGCCACGACCTGCTGAACCTGTAGTTATGAAAACGTACAGTCCACGGCATTTCACAGGTTCGAGTTATCACGGCCCATCCTCCCAACTTCCTCATTTCTGCTAAAGAAAAAACGGCCCCCTATTCACCTGAATTTAAAAACGTAGTGTTATTATTTTTGAGTTTTCTTTCTTCCTCAAGAAAATCTACACTAAAAGTCAAGATCAAAAAATCTAAAATAGATTTTCAGAAGGCCTACACGTGGGTGTTACTATTTTATTTATTTGAGTCAAAATCCAATGAGTATTTACTGGCCATGTTTGCTTGGCACTGAGCCAGGTGCTGGGTACCAGAGTAATCCAGCCAGAGGCGGTCTCTGTCCGCCTGGAGTTTCATCAGGCGACCCCTCATCATTACTTAGAAAACCACGGAGCCCATAAATTGGCCTTGCCATATCCTTAGGCTGCTAAAAGCGTTCCTATAACGCTAAAGAGTGATTGTGTCAGGCAAAGTCCGGAACTGTTTTTGCTGTCCTTAAGCAGAAAAACCACTTCCTGGATGGTTACCGGACAGCTTGGGCACCTAGGGAAAGCAGGTGGCCGGACCCATAGCCAAAGAGACAGCCAGGTTAGGGGGCCACGGCTGCTGGACACTTGGACCCTGACACACGGGGCAATGGAAGGCCGCTGGCACTAATTCTAATCTTTCATTCCTTCTTTGTGACACTCGTCCCTATTCACGGCTAAGGGCAAGGACATTCAGCTGACCCAATTTAGGCCAAGTGCTTTTTGGACTTTGACCCACAGATTCTCGTAACTGTGTATTTCCCAAAGCATAAGAGGGGTTCTGATGCTAAACAGAGAAAAAGAACAAGAAAACAAAACAATAGAAAAAAACGCGAGTACAACCGTCCAGCAAGAAGCCTGCAGATCTAGGAGTCTCGGAACGTATAACCATCTCCGCAGACGCTTCACTAATCACGACGCTATCCGCGTTAAATGTAACAATGACAGTTTGTATTAAGTATTTTAGATCATAAAATATGTGTTCCTCAAAAGTTATCAAAGCAGTTTTTACTGGTCATTTTTAAAGTTCCTGAAAATTCTATTCATGCAGGTTCCCCGTTCAAGTGTGTTTCATAAACTGTCTTCCCATGCGCCACAAGAAAAACAAGCAGCACGGTGCGCGATGAGCACAGGGAAAGGAACCGACGTTCTCGGGATGTCTCCGTCAACGGAGAACTCTCCTGGTTTAAAAGGACAAAATGAAGCAAACACGAATGAGAAACTTTATGAAGCCGAAGCTATCTTCCCAGGTATGCGACCCAATACTTTGACTTGCAAGTTCTGTCACCCAGGTCAGAGACGAGGACCGCTCTTTTTGTGTTCCTCAGATGTCCTGCCTGAAGACTCCCCCCCCCCCCGACCCCCAGCGGCATCTCCTTCTTCTTCTTGCCTAAAACCCTTGGGGAATAAAAACTCACAAGGCTGGGGACTGTTTAGAAAGCTGTCATCCACGCCTTTACTCGCTGATTCCACTTACACTAAAGCTTAACTGCCTCACAGTGTTGTTGTAACTATTGATCCGAATTTGAAACTGTGTGTTTTCTCCTAAGAATTCTAGCTGTTGGAAGCAGGTGGGAAGATACGTGGCTGGGATGGGGACAGTCACACCCGAGACCTCACTGAGCATACTCAACCGAAAGCCCCCAGAGGAAGCCCGCGAGGGCCGTGATGTCATAGCGACTAGGAAACGAGGCACCGGAGGGGGGGCCTCTGCCCCCCTGCTCTCCGACGGCTCGGGCTCGGGCTCGGGCTCGGGCTCGGGCCTGGTCCTCGCAGCCCCTGCGGTTGCTGGTGCCCGCGTCTCTTCCAGACCCGTTCGCTCCACTTCTGGAGCGTGGAGCCTGGCCGAACGCGACCTCTGCCCGCCTCCCCAGCCCCCGCTCAGCCCTCATGCGTATTTATTTATTTTTTCCTGGTATATTTAGCTTTAGCTCAACCCATGAGACATGTGTTGATCACCTACTATGTGCAAGTAATTATCACAGATGCTAAAATATTAGTTTTTATTAAAACTTTTTGGTATCTGGGAATACACTGGAGAATTAGTTCTACTTCTGCTCTTACAGTGTGTGGTAAGAGCTCCTGGCCCATAGCTACACCTGCCATACTGTTTTCCCGGATGTTGTAAGTATGTGCACACTTTTCATTGTATGCGGCATGGCAATTAGAATCGAATCCTTACACTTAGTAGGCACCCCAATAACTACGTTGATAAAGGAATGTATAAGCAGATAAGTCGAAAGTCATCCCCATCCCTTGCGTAAAAACAATACAAAGAAAAAAATCAGAGATGAAATGAACAGTAGGAGTTCTTCCTTTAATTAAACCTAAAGTCACTATATGTGTCCATGACAATTACAACGGACAAGGGAGGAGGAACAAACAGAAATACTCTGTGTCTTCCGCACAGCGGTACTTCGCCGTGGACGGACGGAACACGCCCGTAAGGGCTCCCGTGTGAACGGGGCGGTAAAATGCAGTCCCCGTCAGCAAGTGTTTTGCTTTGGCCAGATGCAAGGCGACAGGAAGGAACCGAGCCGCTCCACCTTCCTCTCCTCGGTGGGACATTCCTACAAACGAAGAGGCGAAGCCGCTGGAGGAGGCGCCTGGTCAGAGACGGGCCCCGGGGCGGCGAGCAGACAGCAGGCAAGCTGCGCCCCTCCCAGGCCGGGGACTCTCCGCCCGCACACTCTGAAGCGCGGATGGCATGGTCCCTGAGTTTCTAGGATTCAGACATCGATTCATACGGCACGATGCAGGTAGATAGATAGGAAGGCTGTACTTCCCGGCCCCGTGACGCTACGCGTGGTCACGTTACTTGCTTAAAAAGTGACACATGTATCTCCTAAGAGCCGTCTCTTTCTTCCTCTGTCCTAAGAACGGCAATGTCCCAAAAAGGACATCTAAGCATTCAGTTTAGATCTTGGGGTGAAGAGGACGTGCAGCAGAGTCACAATCCACCAACAGAAGATGTCGATCGAATGAGAAATACACTTTTTTGTTGTTTCTACAGCATATAAAAGCTCATTAAATATAAGAATTTGCAATCGAGTGTAAGTTCACGGTTAAACTTTGAAACACAAAATTCAAATTCGATTTAATAGAAAACTGATAATGTACGTTATGACATAATGGAAATAAATTTAAAAGCAAGTTTTAAAAATAAAAACATATAGTATTTGTAGTAAATAAAACTAACTTAACATGGAGTTTTCACTGTGATTTCTGCCTTGAACCCTGAATGACTACTCAAAGTAAGAATCCACATCTTGTAAGAACTGTTCGTCGTCACTAAGATACTCCAAGATGACGTTTCCCCCGCTGTGCAAAGGACAAGCCTCCTTAGCCATCCAGCTTTCCAACGTGTGATCCAAGGGTAAGGCCTGTCCCGAAGTCACGTGACACAGTCTCAATTTCTGTGGAGAGAGAAATAAACCATGCTGCAGCACAGACGCGCTCGTACGGCACACCCTGAACCTTGTCGGAAAAACCGCCGCGACGCGTCGTTACCTTAGCTGCGAACTTGTTGTTGTCGTTTTTAAGACTGGCCGAAGCGGCCGCAAAGTCGACGGCCTTCCCGACGCTCCATCGGTGGCAGAAGAACATCGGTTTGCTCTTCTCTTTGCTCCCCTTGGGTAAGAAAACCTGAAAGTAAATTCGTTCCGTCTGCAAAAATAAAAGTTAAAATACAGATTACATACGTGATATAGACGTCGATTTTAGTCCGGTGACATCTCCTCCTCTCTTCTCCCGGTCAGAGAAGGGGATGCTCTCTAATGATGGACTTTTCGGCGGGAATACAATCACGGCACCCGGTACCCGGTGAACGCATGTGCGAGCACAGCACCCAGGACCCCGGCCAGGGCGGTCTACGCAGAGACAGGCATGTGACCTGAGTGAGGCCGACAGAGGTCTTCTCCCGGGATTTTATGCTCACAAGCCGTGCTGAGAAGCGGGCTCTTCTCTTAAGGTTTTTAAGTCCTGTTAAACGAATCTTGGAGTCGCCTGCGGCTGTCCCCATGCCCCTCAGCTATTCCTGAACCAGCGTGGGGAAGTCTTCTCAAATGTGGAAGAATGAGTCCAACGCAGACAGAGAGAGGTCAAGGACACAGTGGGCTCTTTCACCAGCATTTGCGTCCTGCAATACAGTCGCCCTTTGAGACCAGAGCGACGCCACTCCCCGTTATAAAAGAAAACTGTTTTGATTAAGCTAGTTGGTGTCGAGTTTCTGTCACTTGGAATTGAAAAGCACCTGACACATGTAACAAGTCTTTGCATGTGAAAGACCTCACTACACATTTAGAGACAACAGGGCTTTAGAGAACAAAGAAACTTAAAAAAGAAAAAAAGATGGTTTCTCTAGTATTCCATAACCTATATGATTCCTTACATTGTATTTTCTGGCTAAATTATCAAATGTGGGAAAAGAATAAAAGCAAAGCTGCCTGGCCTCGAATCTTCCCAGATCAATAAAATTTGCTTTTAAAAAGTCCTGGTTTTACAGATCAACTCCTGTTATTACATATGTTTTGGCATAACAGGAGCATCTCAAAGTTATAGAGAAAAGATCACAATTACTTCAAGAAATATTAGATTCAAGACAGTTATCATCCCAGCACTAAGGAATTTAGATTTGCTGAAGGCCAGTGGAGTGTGTTATTACAGATAACAAGTATTAAAAGAAAAAACAAGAAACATCGGAAACTCAAGCTTTGGGACCAATTCTGAACCTAGTAGTCCCTGCTCCAAAATCCAAGTGACGAGAGTACAAATACGAAAAGAAACTATTGCAGTTATTGCCATCTCCGGTTTGTTCTGAGTTGCGGTTTACGGACTGCACGCGTCTGTCCTGGGCAGGAGGCTTTCTGTCTCTCGCCGCCCTCGCTCACCTCTCCCACCCAGCGACTGCGCATTCTCCTCCCCTAGCCCACTTCCCGGCCCTCCGCTCCAAACGCGAGCTTGAGACTGGCAGTCGGTGCTCAGATCATACAGAGATTCTCGGGTTGTTCAGATCCGTTTAGCGAGCTGGAAATTCTGAGGAAGTGTCCAAATAAACCAAAGACTATTTGACACTCTGAAACAGTATTAGAAGTTCTCTCCTCGAAAACACGATAGAATAGCCAATAAGCGTATGCAAAGTAGCTGAACCGCAAGGGAATTACACTTCCCACCTCAGTGAGGTGTCACTGCACGTCCGCCAGACTGGTCACAGTGAACAACACAATGCTGGTAATAAGCGCAAACTATCGGACAGGAGGGAGACAGATCAGGGCGACCTCGACGGCAGGGAGCCGACAGCGCCCAGCAAAGCTGAAGACAGCAAACGCGGTGACCCGGCCCTTCCGTCTCTCGATACACACCCCAGAGTAGCACTGCTCGGTCTGAGGGTCCCAGTTCTTTCAGGGTTATAAAACCAATAATCTTTAAAATACAATAGGATAGAGTAAAAATAGAGTCTATAACAGAGTATTTGTAGGGCTGTGTTAAGGTCTGTCTGTCTGTCCATATGTGCTGGGTTGTCACATGAAGTGTAACTGATTCTCTTCATGACCCTTCATGAACCTTGTTCATGAAGAGACTGAATAAAGCGGTATATCCATACTATGGAATGATACGCAGCCATAACAATGAACACACCCGACTAAATGTGTCGGCCTGGATCGATGCTAAAAACACGATCCCAAGTGAAAAAAAATAAGTTGAAGAAGAACACACATGGTTCCCTGCATTTCTGAAAAACGTCACAAAACCGTGTATCATTTACGCAGCTACAGACCGCGTCGCACGGGGCGTGACACACGGCTGGTCCCGGTTAGTTGTTTCCCGAGGGCAGAGTCTCCGAGGCCCACCTGCGGCAAGGACTGGTCCCCGTCGGCATGCATCTTCAGCTTCATCAAGGCGACCTTCGCGGCGGTCGCGCTGTTCTTCGCGCCCTTCCGTCGCTTACTCGCTGTCTGTCCCGTCTTGGAATCTGAGAAAGAAGGGTAAGCATATAAGCACATAAAAGCTTTCACATTACGCTTTCCGGAGTTTTATTATTATTTGTTATGGCCCCGAAATGTCCACAAATTACACACAATGGAGATATAGAGACCACATTCATCCCGCAGCTATTACGTTTACACGATCAGTGGAAAAAACGCCACTGAGGCCGAGCCCAGCAATGCCGACATCGAACAGCTCACGGGAAGTGCTTCTGTCCGGCTTCCGCCTACTGATCCCATCGCTAACACACCCCGGAGAACATTAATGTGGTTATAGACTTTAATAACGGCAGCGCCCTGAACGCAGACACAATGACAATTCTGAGCTAACGTGCTGGCAGAGCGGCTAGGTCACTGATGTGTGCTCTGCTGGTCCCTCAGGCCACCAGCGGCGTTCACAGGACAGCTAACTAGGCTTAAAGTTTGCCTCTAGAGACGAAAACCACTGCTTCGGCCTCGGGAGTATCATTTACAGCCGCGATGGTTAACTGGCTAACGCAGTGGTCCAGCAAAAGAGAACGTCCGATAGGAGACTTCCTCGGGATTTCCAAATCTCCACCGGCCAGGCGGGCCTTGTAAGAAATGCCGTCGCAATACAGCATCCAGATCTACAGCCGGCTACAAGCGCTGGGGCTGTGAACGGCGCCCCCGTGACTGGCAGGCCGACATAAGGGGCAGGCGCTCTGGAGCCAGCGGTGCGTGGCGGCAAGGGAGGCACACCGCAAACTGTTGACACTTGCCAATGATGTCTTTAACAAGTTTCTGAGTGGCAGCCATTCGAGGCTCGGGGACTTCCAGTTTTTCACATTCATGATCTGACTGATGACGGTGTCTACGAGCAACAGAAAAGTGAAAGCAGTTCATGTATTTGCACACGAATTAGACAGACAGGCGGAGTCTGAAGGTCTGCGTGATCACCTCAGGCAGAAGGTCTTCTCACAATAAGGACATATGACTGGGACGAGCTCTCTTTCAGCACAGCCCTTGAAAGAGCATGGGTAAGACGAATGCGCATCTGACTTCAGTCTCTCATGGATCACGGTCACCTGGAAGCAGACAAAGGAGGAAATGGCATTGTATTTCACATGTAAACCAGACCGACAAATCTATTTTGGAAGGCAGCATTCACATGATTTTTGCTTAAACTTACAAGAGCAATTTATACACTCCCATAAGGCAGATTACAATAAATATTTGTGTGAGAAATGATTACCGTGTTGACTATTCTATATTTTCATAATTGTCCTACTGTGGTGTATTTTTCTTCTAAGGCAAATTAAAATAACTAATCAGTTATTCTTTACAATTTAGTCTTCTTAACAGTCCCACACAAAGATGCCCCCCAAATATTATGCTCAGGTAATCCTCTCATCAACCCTCAAATGGCAGGTCATACCTACTTTCTACACTAGTTTTAAGTGGTTAAATACATATAAATTAACACATAAAAATTATGTTTATCATGATACAGAGGGTCAGAGACAAATCTGCCCAACTCTGGCTTTCCTTTGCAGACTCATCCGGGTCTATGCTAGGTTTCATCATTCGCTTCATCCTTTATCGATAACAAAGATGAAATTTTGGCTTCTATCTGCCAGCTCTTTCCTCAATCTCTCAATTTGGTCAGAATTAGAATGGGATCTTGTTGGTTTATTCCTGGTGGTCTAAGGCTGACTGAGTCCGAAGAATTTATTACCACAGAATCCTAACGCCAGGCACCAGTGAACATGAACACAAGCGTGAAGGAAAATGAAGAGTATGATGAGGACGTCAGCTCCACTGTGGATTTATAAATGTAGAGCCTGAAGCTGTAAACGGGCCACCTAACTAGAACCCAAGCATAAAAACTAAGAACTATAGGAATAAAAGTGTATAAATGCTAAGTAGATCAATTTTTCTTTAAAATAAACAAAAATAATATAAGTGCAGAAAGAGCCTCCTTACATAATTAGTTTAGCATGTCAAATTTTAATCTGCAGTACACTGACTAACTTGAAATTCCTCCAAAACCTGAATAGAAGCACATAAACACAAACATGTTTAATTATATAGGAGAACTATTAACACACCTCGGGACAGCTATGCGACTCTCTGCTTCTGTGTTCAAGGCTTAAATAATTAAAAAAATAATGTTTATTTAAATGCAATCAAATAATGCACTTAAAGATAAATGTAATTTCTGATAATTGAATGGTTGGTATTGATAAGATTAATTATACTTACGGTACATGAAGAACCCTGCATATAAGACTAAACTGAAATACCACGTAAAGATGGCACATCTATAGTCTTAAACGTTTAAAATACAAGTATTCAATTTCAATGAGTAAAAATAATGTACCATTCTAAATTATCTTCACTTCGAGTGCTTTCAGTGTGTGAAAAGACAATCTTTGATTTCCTTTTATTTCTCAAAGACCATCGATAATAAAATGTCAAAGGAGGGTTCTAGTTCTGAATGATTTAAAAATATGCATTACTTTTCTTTACTTCTACCAAATTTTTCTGAACTATCTTCTGAAAAGAATTTGTTCTTTCAGTGTTCTATTTTATAAATTAAATGCCTGATATATGAAAGTTTAACAGTAAAGAAAATACATTTTCCAAAATCCTTAATTAGTTCCAGGCTTTACTTTGCATGGTACGTGTGTACCAAAGACATACGATATCCAATTTAAGAAATGTACAGTTGTGCTCTTTTTATTTAATAATTAAGAGTAAGAATCATAACTGGACCCCTCCCCCCATATTCTTTATATTGTGGCTATACTTATCCTTTCCTTGTGATTAAGAGACACTAATACAACTTGTATGTAAAAATCACACACGTAAATAATGCCGATTCTGGAAGTTTAAAGATTAGCCACACATATGTACAAGTAACCAGAGCCTGTGACTAGCCTGTTTCTTTTTCCCAAGTGATTACCGTAATGTATATCAAATATCAATGGCTAAAGTAAGAACTAATTTAAATCATTCCGCTTTTCAGAAATAAACCTCATATTACAAACACTAAAATTATTCTCAAAACCTGCATAAAAATGTAACTTACCAAAATATTCCTGAGCAAGCATCACATACAAACGGAAGAAAATCTAAAGTTGAGGGAAAATGTTATATGTACGGTCAGTATCTGATTGTGATTAGTTTTCCTGTAAAAATGAAACTTAAAGCACAGACCCACCCCCAAGAGGAGAACTCTCCTTTTTAACCAACATCTTAGTGTAGCTGTGGTTAAACAAAAGCCATCACAACCTCAGTACCCTGAGAGAGTAACTAGATTATCAGGAGGTAAATGTTACTTGGTGAGGCATATATCAGGAGGTAAATGTTACTTGGTGAGGCATACTAAACTTGAAAAAAAGAAGTTCTGAGGTTTTTTTTGCTTTATTCGATTTCATTTCCCAGATTTAGTTGGTGGTGTTTTTGAGGACTACATACTGCAAAATCCTGCATTTGAATTAAAAAAACCTATGTTTCAATTCTTATTCCACTGCTTACTAATCTAGCAATGCCAGGAAAGTTATGTAATATATATATATCTCCAAAGTAGTGTATATATATATTAGATAACATAGACATAAATAGATATAGGTATACGGCATCTGTGTGTGTGTATATCTACATCTATGCTATACCTACTTCACAGAATTACACAAATGACATACATAGAAGAAATGAATAGTAAGACAGTAACTATAATTAACAAGATAATTACAATTAATTTGCTTACATGCTCGACTCAGAAAAACTGTGGTGACTACCTGATGTTTCCAAAGGCATTCCAGAAATTCCAGAAATTCCATAGATAGACTGATATTGCAAAATTTAATCCTAAATTGTGTTTTCCCTTGCTGTTGAGGAACAACTATGTTAGGACTAAATAACCAAGTAACAACTGGTTAGGAACTGAATTTTGGGAAAGCAGGCAAACATACCCATTCCCAGATGTGGTAACTATTAACCACTAGACACAATCAATTCCTCTCTAATTGTTTTCAATGTACTCATATTAGAGCATACAGCCAAGTAAAGCTGTATACACCCAATCATATCAATTTCGTAAAGTAAAAACAAAAGGCACCGCGCTGTACAGAAAGCTACAATTGCCACCAAAAGATCTCATCCTACAAGTTATCTTAATTTGAAACCAACAGGAGAGGTCCTGTTATAACCAAAGGGGACCCTTGGGTAATTCTGCTTGAGGGACAGGAGTGCCCCTTCACCTGAGAACTGGGCTTAGTGAACTGTCACTGCTGTTCTGAAAAAATGACAGTGTGAGCCTCTGTTTTATACCAAGAAAGTGTGTGTACATTTGTCAACAAAAGAAGGCTATCGAAGCATGATACTTGGCAATACTTGTATGTTTCTTTCAAATCGGAAAAATTGTACACTTGCTATTTTGAGATTTTTAAAGTGACCCTGTATATATTTGATAAAATGAACAGGACCCAAGGAAGAGTTAAAAATAAGATAATTTCCTGACAACTGACACCAACCTTCTATCCATTCAGAAGCTAAATGAAATTTAGGATAGCTACTTAACTTACTCTAAATCTTAACCGCTCTCCACTAGTCCAAGAGCTAGATAATTTGGCCTCATCTCAGATATTTACATTTTAAGAGACAGCTGAAGTTGGAAAGGAAGATGGCTATCTCACAAATAGTAGGTAAGGTGGACTTATTAGGGGTATTCAGGTATACCACAGATACGTAAGTTACAGTCAAGATCAACTGGCTAAGCTGCCCTAGGAAAGATGCGATGTTCCTACCTGCTAAATGGCTGGCGATTACCGCGGTGGTGAAACATACAAACAGGGAGCTCTAAGTAACAAGAGCCTAGCAGAGATGGCTTCCTCTTACCCACAGCAGGTATCACTGATCAGTTGCGACACTCCCCAAATCTGGGCTGAACCTCAGAGTCCTACTCAACAGCGATTCGGGTACCTGCCACCAATAGATGAAACCTAACTTGCCACCCTATCGTAGCATGAGCCAAAAGTGACAGCACACATTTGGAGTGAAACTCAGGTACCAGACTCAGATACTGAACGTTCTGTGGGGTCTAATGTTTCAGAAACTTGCCTACTGGAGATGAATAAAATCCTAAAGCCTGTGCCACTACCGCAGGCCATTCGACTGGGCTCAGTGTACGTAAGGCAGGTCTCTCGGTTCGGTGGAGAGAGAACATCGCCCTGACTGGTCTGAAAGCTTTTCTAAGAAAAGTCTGTATTTTATAGCCTCGATGTGGTCCTCGCACCGAAACAGATGCTCGGTAAATATTTGTTGCACGGGTGACAATCTGAATCGAAGAGCGACGGAGCTGGCAGAGAGTGGCGACTGCCTGGCGGCCCAGTGTTCGGCAGCCCCTGGGAATGCGGCAGGGGCTAGGGGCTTCTCACTGAGGCTTGTCTCCCGAGGCGCGCACGAAAGCCAGGTTAGAAACGCGTCTGGCCCCGCTCCATCGTCTGACAGATGGTCAAACGAAAAGCGTGGGAGCGGGGAGCGGCTCGCCCCGGCTCGCGGCGCAGGGCCAGAGCGGGGCGCAAGGCGACCCTCCGCGAGCGACTTCTCGGCAAGGCGCCCTGGAAACCAGAGGCCCAGGATGCAGGGCCCGTCCCCAGGAACTGCGCGGCCCGCGTCCAAGGGGACCGCAAGCCGCTGCGCAAGGCTCAGGCGCGCCGGGGACGCTCCGCGCAGGTCTCCGCACGCCCGGCAGGGGCGCGCCGCCCCGGCTTCCCCTCGCCCGCCGCCATCACTCCCGGGGACAGGGCGGGGCCGGCCTCGGACTCTCCGATCACCTCGCTGCCGGCAGTGCTCCACCTGACAGTGCCGCCCGAGGTCCAGCTCCGCCATCTCCAGCGCTGCAAGGGGCGGGGCGACGGCGCGCGCGGCGCCTGCTGGGAGCGCGCGGGCCAGGGGCGGAGCCTGCGGCGGGGGCGGGGCCCGAGCCGGAAGCGGTCGGGAGGCGGGGAGTGCGCTCGCTCCTGGGCACCTGGCCACCCTCGCGAGAGGGGCGTGGGGCTGCGTTTGTTCCCGGAAGTCCTCTCCCCCGGTCCTGAAGGGAGGGGCTCGGCTGCCGTCTAGAGGTGCTGCGTGACAGAGACCGACATGACCCTCGGGACCCGCGCAGCGCCTGCCTCAGGTGTTTGCGGGAGTCGCGTGAGCGAGAGGACGCTGGTCCTGCGGTCCCCGCGCCGTCCTGCACCTGCGTTACCGCGTTACTCAGTTCAAAGTGAATGCCGCGTGTAAGGGACTCGGTAGGCTTTTTAAAAAGCAGAGGCTTCTTTTTCTTTCTTCTTGTCTTGTTAAAAAATTCTTGTAGGAAAAGAAGAAAGTTGAGCTCCTCAGTGTGTTACCGAACCGCGGAGGGTCCCTCGGCTTGGGGAGCCCAGACCCCAGCCCAGCGACCTGAAGCCACCCGATGGTGGTGGCCCCGTGCGGATGCAGGGGTGCCACGCGCTTGATGAGCCCCCGCACAGGTACCGAGGAAGGAGAGGCTCGTCTGGGCGGGGTGCGATGGGTGCCATTCCCCTGACGTGACACCAGGCGTCCACGACTCAGAGCCGGTGAATGACAGAAGTATTCATGACGGGGACCGGAATGTGAAGAGACACCCAGAGCCTCGGGTGTCCCAGCGCCTTCCCCGTGACTGTGGCTCGTGCCCACCCAGCTGGGAAGCGGGCGTCACGACTTCCAGCCTTCCTCTGAATTAATTAACCTATTTAATATTTCCATCCTAGACTCGCCTGGATCTCTGGAGACACTTCAGAGCTTAGAGCTGGAAGCGACCCAAACTAAGCTCCCACAATCCCAGTCCCCTTAGCCTTTCTTTTTTAAGACGAGGGAGCAGGTTCACAGATGTTAAAGGATTTGCCCAAACCAGTAGAAGAGTCAGAATTAAAACGCAAGTATCAAACAGTGCTGGTATTCTCGATTCCAAAAATTAGTGGCTTACCTGGATCTCATATGTCTGCTTCAGCTGTTTGGGTCAATCAACAGCAGATTTTCTAGAATTTTACTAAGCTTTCTAGAATTTACTAAGTCATTTTAATTTACTAGAATATTCTAGATAGGTGGCAAATATATATTTTATCAGTCCTATCGTAATGGAAAAGTTTTTCTTTTTTTCAGCGTACCCTGCCTGGGGGCTTAGGAAGCAGTAGACGAATAGCCGAGGCTGTAGTCGCTGGCTCTCTGTCTCTGTTCGGTCTCCTGTACTAATTTCTCCTCTAGGTGCTACTGAAAAAGGTCTGTTTCCCATTAATTTTGTCCTTGGTTCATATGTCAATTTATATCCTCAGAGGAAGGACAGTCCCATGGTTCCAGTGACTTCTGTACTCATATTCTCAGCCCTGAGAACTTTCTCCCAAGCTGGACGTCTCTATTTCCATCTGTCTGTTCGACATATGTACTTGGCGTAGTTTGTCCTGTAAAATTCAAGCTCAAAATGGATTGCTCTTACCACATCACCCCTGGCCAACAAAGGCAGCTTGTGCACTACCAGCCTGGGAGCTTTTCTCCATCTCTCCTTTCTTACTCTTGGGGAAGTCACCATTAAGCTACTATTTGTGCCTCAGACACGTCTCCCGAACCCGTACTCTTCAATTCTCCGGTTATTTCTTTCCACTCTTACACTTTAAAAGTTCAAACTGTAAATTCATTGTTATCATCGATCAGCTTACGAAACAGATCTCTCTCCTCACCTGCAGAATGCAGTTTTATCCCCTCCCCTGGGACGTCCTTCGGGACGCACAGGCAAAATTCAGGCCTCCGAGACGTCAGGCTCCGCGCTAGTGGCCCTTCCCACATGCTTTTCTCCCCAGCTCTAACCAGGCAGTAATATAATTTACCCGGCCCCAAAAGTTCAGCAGCCTCTATTAGCTACAAAATAAAATCTGCATTCACGTCGATTCAGCAAGTGTTCTGAGCATCTGTTACACATCAGGTACTGTGTTCTAGGTTGATACAGAATGAATAAGATGTGGTCCCCGGCCGCAAGGAGCTCGCAGAGTCCATGGAAGAACGTCTCCACTGGGCACTTAGAGTCTTTCAAATCTTGGCCCAACTTACTTTCCTCTCACTCATTATCTCTCAGACGCCTGTTCGCATTCCGTGGTCCCCGTGGCCACAGGCCCTGTGGCATGCGGTCCCTTCTCCACGAAACGCTCTTCTCTCCCCCGTTTGATCTAGTTTGTTTCTGCTTTTCCTTTTGCTGTCACCTCAAGTACCTTTTCCTTAAAAAATTCTTCTTTGTTCGCCCTTACTAGACACATCCTGCCGCGATTACAGTCACTTCGTATCTCTTTCAAAGCCTTTATCCCAGCCCTGATTTTGTATTTGTTTGTGTGACTATTTGATCTTCCAACAGTTCATCTCCCACTCTAAGAAGTTAGCTTCCTGAGGACAGACACCGCGTCTGTTTTTGCTGTCCATTGTATTATAATTGCCCTGAGCCTATTTTTTTAGATACTAGATACATTTTTATTAGACAAACTAATGAAAAACATATTTCGTAACTCTGTGCACCGGCCAGGGTGAATCACCACAGGTTGCACATAGCCCCTGGCTGCCTCCCTCTGGGTTTCGTGCCGCTTCCTCTGCCACGGGCTGTTCCTTCTCCCGCCGTTCACGTCAAATGCCTATCCGTACTCGAGGGCGAATTCTGTCCCCTCTGCAAGGCTTTCCTTTATTCCTCCCGCAATAAAGGAGTCACTCATTTTGGGCTCCTATGATGGTTTATCTGTGCTTCTCTATTAAACCCAGTTATTTCTGAATTTTATTCTGATTATTCTCATGCATATCTCCTCCCTTACAGGCTATAGCCACGTTGATGACTGGACCGACGTTCCATTCATCATTGTAATTCTTTCGGTCTACCACGATGCCATGCAGCCCGCTCCCAGGATGAACACATGTGGAACAGACCTACGCCCAGCCCGCCCTGAGGAGCCGGGCTCAGCCACCCCACAGTCTGAAGACGAGCTACCCAGGCAAGCCTTTCCTCACCCTGCCGAATTTCACCAGACCTGCAGGTCTGCGTGCTTGAGTATAAATGCTTATGGTCGTAAGTCCTGGAGTTTTGGGGTGTTTTGTAACAGCGTCCCCATGGCAATAGCTCACTAACATATGGAGAATAAATAAAACAAAAGAGAAGGTATTGCATAATTCACGTGACATGTGAAAGACTTTCTCCTCTCCGAGTATCAGTTTACCTTGTATACCATGTTCTAAATCAGAACTTGAACATTCTACATTCAAACTTTAACAATAACAGCTAAAATTCTTTGATTACTATGTACCAGGCACTTACATGGATCATTTCATTTAGTCTTCCGACACTTAGATATTGTTATCATTCACATTTCATAGAATGGCTTATAGAAGTGACTCAACTCTTGCTTTCCTATCCCCATCTTCTAAAATGGCTCTACCCGCTCACTTCCCCACTGACCTCTTAATAATTGTACTTACCCCGAATCCTCCTGCCTGGCCTCACGGGCTGGTGCCTGAGTACAAAGTACCTTCTCCTTTCCCTAAACCTGGCCCGTCGTCCTCAGCTCATCTTTCAGCTTCCAAAAGAGGTGTCTGGGACCCGCCACGGACGAGCCCAAATCTTCCGTCGTATGTCCTAGCTTCCTAGCGTTGCTGTCACAAGTGCCTACAAACTCGGTGGCTGAAAACAACGCAGCTTCTTACCTTACAGCACCGGAGGTTAGAGGCCCTAAAAGCAGTGTGTTGGCATGGCTGGGCTCCTTCCCAAGGCTCCGGGGAAGAACCCAGTTCCCTAGGCTGCCTTCGTTCCTTGGCTCTTGACCCCTTCCCCCATCTTCAAAGCCAGCAAAGTGGCACCCTCAAACATCCCCTCTTCGCCTGTCCTTCTCCACCCCTCTCCTTCCTCCAGCCTCCTTCTCTGACTCTGACCCTCTTGGCTTCCTCTTTTAAGGACCCTCGTGATTCCATTGGGCCCCCCTGGATGCTTCAAGACACTCTTCCCCGTCTCAAGGTCTTGAACTTAATCACACCTGTGAAGTCCCTCTAAAGCCATATAAAGCAACGTGGTCACTGGTTTCAGAGATCAGGACGTGGACAACCGAGGGTCGTTATTTCACCCATCCCAACATACATTCTCATATTTCCCAGACTTACTTCTTCGTAACATTTATTACAATTTCCAAGATTGTATTTGAGTGACTGCTGATGATACGTCTCCTATTTGTCACTTGAGGACAAAGGCTGTGTCTTATTCATTGTATCACCAAACCCTTGTTCAGGCTTGGCACATGGTGAGGCCTCAAAAAATATCTGTCCACTCAGTCGATGAATGAACAAGTCAGTGTGACAGACAGCTGTCCCCAAACTGTTACAATCTTAATCAGCAGTAATGAGCTTGTAATCAGAACGAGGAACACGAACATGGTAGCTCGTTCCATGTGGCCCGACTGGTCGGGACCCCCAGGAGAAGCGCCGTGCTTTGTTCTGAGTACCTCCCCTCACGTGTGGAGGCGGCGAACTGGGACATGGTTAAATGAAGGCAACGGGAAAGCGAGGAGCAAAACGCCTGCAACACCCAGGGAATGTGCAGTTTCGGGCTTACTCAGCAGAGATGAGGAAGGGTATGAAGCCGAACACACATCCCCGAGGCGCCCGTCACCACTCAGCATGGCGGCGTGCGTGCGTGTGCGCGTGTGGGCGCGAGCCGGACGTGTGTGTTTGAATTCAGTTTACACACACGTGTGAACGGTGGCACAGATGACCGCGTCTGTGTTTCCCAATGTGCTCATCTTTGGTATCATCATTCAAGTATTTTTTCACTATGTATTTCTTTATTCATCCGTTTATACAAGAAATATTGATAAAGTACGTGCGATGTGGCAGGGCCTGTTCTGGGAACTGGGGAACACCGGTGGACACAACAGATGAGAGCCCCGCTTTCACGGGGGCCTCCAAGCGGGCACGGCATGGAAATAAACGGGACAGAGAGGCCCAGGCCCTGGGGGAGAGTGCTAAGTGCTACCGGGAAAAATCAAGCCGGGCTGGGGCGGGTGTTCTCTGGGGGAGGGGCGGGGGGGGAGGATGTTCTCTGGGGAGGGGCGGGGGGGGAGGGGAAAGGGTTGCTGTTTGGGGTGCGGGGAGAGGATGGCACTTACAGAAGTGTGCCTGGTGGCTTCGAGCCAGAGCGGGCCGGCCAGGGTGGCTAGACAGAGTGGGTGGGGCGGGGTAGGACTGGCCCAGGGTGCCAGTGAAGTGAGGTGGGGTCCAAGCATGTCACGGAGGGGCCTGAGGACGTTCCCGAAGGGCTTGGCTTTTCCCTGGAGTGGGCTGAGAAGTCGGTGGGGGGCGTGGCCCTGGCTACTCTGCAGGGGCACGGCAGCAAGGCCCGGGCGCCCTGGCGGGGTCAGTCACGAGTGTCCTGTGGTGTCTCCCAGGAGGAGAGTGGCTCAGAGCAGCATGCCGGCAGTGGTGGTGTTCGGAGCAGGCAGAGCCGTGGGGCTGGACGTGGGGTGTAAGAGGGGGCGTCACGGATGACCCCAAGGTTTTGTCTGGAACAAAAAGAAAGCTGCCGTGGTCACTCACTGAGGGGCAGTCCGTGTGCTCCTGCATGAGGTCCCAAGTCTCCCGTGGTCCTAGTCAGGTGTGCCGGAATCCTGGCGGGAAAGGAGGGGGCTAAGTCAGCTTCAGGTAGGTTATGCAGTCAGGCTGAAGTTGCGGTAGAGGGCCACGCCTCGTTTTATATCCCTCCGTGGCTGGTGTAGGAAACAGCCAGATCGATCATCTTTAGATGCTACAACTCGTTTCTGGTGAAAGGTGGACGAGATGGGAGGCAACCAGGAGGAAGAGCCGAGCAAGCAGAACTCAGCCGCAGGCACCGAGTCGGGGCAGTGCAACTTCTAGGTTTGCAAAATGATTATTTTTCGTGATGGCTGCCTTCGCACTCATCATTGCAGTCGAGTATGACACGCAGTGCACGTTTAGTTCTCAGAAACAACTGCCGATGGAAAGGATGTGCGCATGCTTGTCGAGCTGCGCAATAAAGAGCTGTTCGGCAGTGACTCTGCAGGACGTTTAAAGGGCAGTTCGCGTTCTGAGGACGGACGCGGGTCCCAGGGCTGGCCGGAGGCGTCAGTCAGCCGACATCCCGGCCTCTTTAACAGGTCTATACATTTCCAATTTCCGTTGCCATCTTCACCACGGTAAATCGCCCTGAACCAGATCATCCTTTCGAACAGCAGCCCCCTTATTAGCTGAGATCAATTGAGATTAGAAAATGAAAAATACGCTAGATGTCGAGAACTGTTTATGAAGCCGCATTTGTAGGACGAGTATCGAATGAAGATTAATGTGTTATTTTTCAGCTTCTACATCATCGATTTAAAAATTTATTCTCTAGATCCCGTAGCTGGATTAAGCGCTGGTATATATTTGGATGACTTGCTTGCTGGCAAGTACTATCTGTCCCCTACTGAGGTTATGTATTAATGGAAGAGAACAATTTTTAATTCAAATGTATCTTGCTCTGTAGACCACGTGTTTCTAAAAGTGCTACACATTAAATTGGGTGAAACTGATTATTTTTTCCATTGAATTAGAAATTAATGACTAAATCCTTTGTTTTAATTTCTGATTGATTTTCATTTGCTCCTCGGATAAAATCCCAGGTCCTTATTAGCACGCCGCGTGGCCCTCTGCGCAGGCCCTGTCCGCCCTCGGAGACGGCCTCCCGGAGCGCACCCCCTCCTGTGGGCGAGTCCCGCCTGCCTTGGCCTTCGGAACCCCAGTACTTCCGGCTCAGGATTTCTGCACACATCGTCCACGATTTAAATTCTCTAGCACGCGCTGCTTTGTTTTTACACGTAGCATATACAGTACCTACCTTTCTTAATTTATGGTCTGTCTTCCCCTACAGGTATAGGTTTTAGTCTTTCTTTTGTCACTGCTGAATCTCCAGCATCTAGAACTGTGTTGGGGCACGGGGAGCATGACGGGACCGCCCTCCCTGGAAGGCCGGCTCCTTTAGGGCAGGCGGCACTTTCGTCCCCGACGCCACCTGCGCACAGTACGTGAGGTTAGAGCAAAATACGTGTTGCAGGTCCCGAGAGCTTCGGCGGGCAGGCGGAGGCGACCAGAAGTGTCTGGCTGTGGTCGTTGGGGACGATACATCCGTATGCTTGTGCGTGGAAGACACAAACCAGTAGCCTCCTAGGAAAGTGTCCGGGTTCTTTGGCAAAGTTCGGTGCTGGCTACGCTGGTGTTGGATCCCAGGGTCTCCCCGCTGTTTCTGTGTGAGTGTGATGGCAGGAAGATCGGGCTATTGATCTTGGGTATCAAAGCGTTCTTGCCGTAGTGATGGAGGCTTTCCTCCGCTTTAACCATCAGGGGTCAGCTAACGGCCACCGGTAGGTTCCGATGACGTTGGGAGATGTGTTCTGTGGGGTACGCGCAGCCCGCGGCTGCTAGACCGTGGCCCAGTCCCACGCTCCGCTTCTTGCACCGTGCTCGGCGTCACCCCTAGTCACCCCTAATCGCACGTCTCCGCCCTTTCATCGCGCCCGACTCTGGGGCGGATGGAGTGAGCGTGACCAAAACACGTTTCTTTCCTCCAGGACGTTCTCTCCTTTTTTACGTAGCCGTCTCTGTAAAGACATCGGACAGATCCAGACGCAAAGGCACGGGTCGAACGCGACGGCCAAGCACGCGCAGCAGTCCTGGCGTGAGGGAGAGAGGCGCCCAGCACCCGTCAGCCACGTGGGCCATGTGAGGATGATCCGGAAGGGACCCAGGCCAACCGGCAGCCACCACGGGCGGCCGCGCGGTTCCCCTGCAGAGACAGCCCAGTCAGACCAGCTGCTCCCAGAGTGAGCCAGGTGCTCACACACCTGCCCCCCAGAGGCAGGCCATGCCCTAGAGCCCGAGCCTGCACACTCCCATCCAGACACACCACACCCCGGCAGTTGCGTCTGAATGTTCTCATTCACGAGGACAGAGGCTGAGTTCAGAAGCCCCGCACGCGCGCTCACACTCACAAACACGGGGCAAAGCGTTTCGTTAATCAGGGTGGGCAAGGCGCGCTCTCTCTCTCTCTCACACACACACACTTTCATGCTTTTGCACAAGTCGCCTGGGACACCGGTTTGCTGTCCCCTGAGCTGTGCACACACTCCTCCTCCCCTGGGGTGCCCGGAGCACAGACAGAGCGGCGAGGCTGCTGCGCCTCCCCTGGGTCTGGCACCCCGCTCCCCCGCTGTCCCGACCTCCCCGAGGGACCTCCCCAAGGGACCTCCCCGAGGCCGGCGGCGCCTGCGGCCCCGTCCACTCCTGCACCCTCCCAGCCCGCGGCGCCGAGGGCGGGGCGCCGGCGCCAGGAAATGCCCAGCAGTGTGTGTCACCTGCCCCGACTTGTTGATTCCCAGGGGCGCCGCCTTCGCGGTCGGAGCCCGGAGCGGGACGGTCTCGCTCTCCGGCCCCCAGGCGCGCCCCCGACTGCGCAGCCATGAGCAAGTTGGGCAGGTTCTTTAAAGGAGGGGGCTCTTCTAAGGGCCGCGGGGCCCCCAGCCCCCAGGAGGCCCTGTCCCGACTCCGGGAGACAGAGGAGATGCTGGGCAAGAAGCAGGTCTACCTGGAAAACCGCATCCAGCGGGAGCTCGCCCTGGCCAGGATGCACGGCAAGCAGAACAAGCGAGGTAGGCTCCCGGCCCCCAGCCCCAGCCGCTCCCCGGGACGGCCGCGTGGCCCGTGCACCTGTCCCCGGGCCGGCCAGGTGTGCTTCCAGGAACGGGCATGGGCCCCGCAGGGCTGGGGCGGCAGCGAGCAGAGCCTGCCGGGCTCCTGGAGGGCAGAATGTCAGGGGGTGTCCCCAAATCTCAGTGGTCGAGATGAGCAGTGTTTATGTGCAATATTAAAAAAACCCTCAAAACTAATGCAAAAAAATCCACAATGGAAAAACATCAAACCTTAAAACACAGACGAGATCAGTATTACTGATTTTTTTTCTTTTGCCTCTGACTCTCGTGTGTTCTGCACGGGACTTCTTTATTTAAAATTCTTTTTTTTTTAATGCGATATTTTGTTCATTATGGATTTTTCCCCCACTAATTTTGAGTTTTAAATATATGCCATGAAAATATTATTTCTCTTGATGGCTGAATTTTTTGGTGCCCTCTTAAATTTTGCTCCTGGCTCCCCTCACCCTAGTCCAGCCCTGCCGACCCCACCACTCAATATCAGGTTTTCTGCTGTGCATTTGTATATCGACACACACATTTTAATTTGCACTCAATCTCCAGTGAAGTATATTCTAGTATGTTCTCATTTACTCAGTGCGAAGGCTTTAGTTAGCTGTTGTGAAGTTAAGAAGTTATATAAAAAAAAAAAAGTCAGAGAATTAAATATTAAATTCCTTATCACTGACTTTCGCCACACGGGGACTTTGAGTCTGGAGTGGTTCTTAGCGCTCCTTGTCCTCTGCCGGAGTTAGCCTCTTCGGCGTGTGGCTCTCTCTGTAGAGAGCTGATCTAGACAATGCTGCTGGGACCTGGAAAATCCAGGCAGACGTGAAAGGGATTTGCTCTTGGAACCGGAGGTCAATGGCAGACATGGAAATAGAAGCAGCCACACAGGACTCCTTCCAAATGCTTGGGACATTTAGCTCCCCGCAAACTATACTGCAATTGTTAAACGCAGGGAAGGAACCACGTTTCCTGGAGTTGACCTTGAAACTCTTCGCTTCCCATAAAAACGCTCCTGATACACACCCTCGCCCACTTATCTCCAACAATAAAAAGGCCAAGTTTCATTTGTCTCTGCTACTGCGTATAACTTTTGGCCACATTATAGCTTGTTTTCGAGTTAAATGCTGGTTTCTATTTTTACTTTATGTCTGAATATACTTTGGGAGGTTATTAAATGGCAATTTGTCTAGAGAGACTATGCCATTATGGCTCGCCAAAACCCCATTCTGTTCCTCTGCCTTTCTCTTCAACTTGATGTGTATTCTGACATTTGCTTAGTATCTGCCAAGGGTTTTCTTTTCTTGTTTGCTTCATCATCCATTTGGATCTGTAGAAAGCTTTGTCTGCAGTGGCTGCTCAGTAAATATTGGTTTTAAAAATCTGAAAAATCGAACATCTGCTTTTAGGAAGTGATAAAAATATAATTTGCTTTCAGAAGACCAAAAGATGAAGTAAGTGCAGACATGTTCTCCAGTCGGCAATGCACTAAAGTGTATACAAGTAGATTTTTATAGACAGAACTCCCCCCACCCTGCAAAATTTAAAACAACACTACTTAAGAACATCAGCCTAACTTCCTCAAATCGGAGAAGATGCGTACAGGTGCAAGTATCAAGTGCAGATACCAACTGGTGTCGGAAAAGCCATCTGCTCTTTGTTGTTTATCCTTGGGAACTTCCTTGGCGTTGGTCCGGCCGGTTCCGCAGTGGCCTCGGGGGTAGGCAGAGGCTGGCTGGCGTGAGGTCACCCGTAACCCAGACTGCGGAAGGGATTCCATCACAGACCTTGCTTCAGAAATGCTGTCACTCTCTGGATTACCAAGTAAACCATGCACCTTCCTAGACACGTAGTTACTGTTTTGCGTTAGCCACTGAGAAATGTCCCACGTGTGATAAGGCCCAGTTCCCTCGGGACTACATGGACCTTGTGCTACACAATGTCAGCGCTAGAATGGCTGTCATTTACATGACAACCAGAGTGACATGATGTATGTGCAGTTAAGCTTTTACTTCTAGAGGTGGTTTGGCCAGCGACCGTGCTGCCAAGAATAATAGTTGAGTGGCCAGCTCGTATCATATTAGAAAAGGCCACACTTCTGGCCCGTATAAATTCTTTAGCGACCTGTTTCTCTATAGCAACAGAAGCTCTGACAGTGTTCTGAGTGTAAAAATGGGTCTTATTAGTAATACGAGTAACTCTTAAATTAGCATAATAAATGTTAGAAGCGGGGGAGGGGGGGTTCATTGGTGAAGTTGTGGTTATTCTAAACGTGTGGCTTGGCTAAAGTAGTTTGGAAACAGCTCCTCGCTCCCGTGTAAGAACCGGTGACAAGACCGAGCCAGGCGTGGAACGGACTCAGCAGGAGGGGGCACCGAGGCTCCGCCCGCGCCGGGTCCAGGCCGGGCTGAGGCTGTGCGCAGTCGCTAATCCCCCCTCGGACTCCTTCCGCAGCGTGACCTTCCAGGGAGGACCTGAACCTCCGGTGCCTGGCCAGACTGGTTTCGCAACCACCGCCAAGTTCAAGGCAGTGCTGGTCTGAGAGGTATAATTTGGTTAAAAGCTTCAGGACGTCAGACGTTCTCTACCGCAGTTTGTTCCGGTCACTGCGATCGTTCTGCCGGTCGTTCTGCCCCGTAGCTACTGATCTGCTTTGTGGGAAAAGCAAACGTTCCTCGCAGCACTTGGCTGTGTTTCTCTTCGTGCTGAGCGCTGGCGTCGGGAGCGCTTTTCAGGCCCCGCTGTTTGTTCAAGTCCCCGCAGTGCCCGGGTCCCACCCCTGGAGATTCTGATATCGTCGACTGGGTGATTCTTCCCCGGGTCCGGGGTTCAGTGCCGGGACCCTAAATCCGCAGCGACGCCGACGAGGGGGCTGCGCAGGTGCTCACGGTCTTGCCGCGTGGCCTTTTCCCGTGCCGGTCGCCCTGGGCTCACGCCCCACTTCCCCATCCGCATGGCGCAGCCGCGAGCTGGGTTCTGAGTTGTGTGGATCAGCGACGTCGTCGTGTGAAGGTCTCAATTCAATGTTCTGTAAATATCAGCCAGCGTTACAACAATAACTTGTTTTTTTAAGTGGAAATTAGCTTCTAGTAAGTTCCACTCATTGGCCCAGATTTCATCTTCTGCATTAATAAGGAGTAAACGACTCTACCCGTCACAGGGAGGCCGTTCACATATTCGGAGACAGCAGTCGCTTCTCTGAGCCTCCTGCTCCACGACCCCAGCTTTGTCCCTTCCTCAGCTACCCCTTCCGGGCTGAGGTTCCCTCCAGGGGCGGGGTCTCGGGCGGGGCCCCTGAGGCCCCCAGAGGACCGTCTAGTGCGACCGGAAAGAGAACCCCTGAAATTCACACCCTAGTCCTGGCCTGTTGTGTTCCTTGTCCCGGGATGAGCAGTGACTCCAAATACGTCACTGCGTGAGTGGGGCGGGTCCCGGCTGCGGTGGCCTTGGGCCTCAGGCAAGGTCATCCATGGTCCCACTGAGGCCTGGCGCGGCGGTGTTGCCCAGTGGGCAGACCCAAGGCGGAGGGGGCCGGGCCTTTGCTCCTCCTCGGAGCCCCGTGTGGGGCCGTCCCTCGTCCCTCAGGCTTAGCTCAACACCGGAACCCGCTTGGGCTCTCAAACTGCTTTTTAGAAGAGTCATCGCAGAGCTGGATCCTGCAGGCTCAGAGCCTGGCCCCCAGAGGACTTCTGGGTGGAGAGAGCCCCAGCCGCAGGCCAGCTGAGCGCCCCGGGCTGAGGGCAGAACACTTGGGACTGCGAACAGCAGGGCCCTGAGCCGCGTCCCCTGGGGGCTATCGCTTGACCAGTGACCTCCTTTCCTAAGAGAGTTTCTCAAAGCGTGCTCAGATGGCCCGCATCGGAGCTCCCTGAGGAACTCCGGTGAAATGTACGCTCACCAGCCCCTCCCTAAAGATTCTCAGTGGTGGGTTGAGTGCAGGGTCCAGAAATCTGAACTTTGAACGGAAACGCCATGGTGCTGATCGCCATGGTGCTGATGGGTGCTCCAGGGCGAGGCCCTGGAGAGTTCTTGCTGCTTCTCCCCGCCCCCCTCCTCACCCCATACCTGGACGAGGCGCGGCTAACCCCCTCCCCCTCTGATCATCCCCAAGGGACTGTTTCCCGAGCTTCCGCCGGGTCCTCATCAGCCGCCTGCGTTAGTTTTCTCTAGGGACGGACGGACGGATGTATGGCCCTGCGACCCCACAGCTTTTTTGAGGGGTTGCAGTGTTCCCCAGTGTTCAGGCGACAGCCTCTCCAGTTATCTGATTGTTCCGTACACTCAGGACACTGTTCCAGACCTCGCTGCTGGAGGGCTGTCACTGGTACCGGAGGAGGGAGGAGCCGGAAGCCCCTGGGTGTCCCTGCTGCAGAGGAATGCAGTTAATCCCCTTGTCTCAGAGGAAAGTGGCCAAGTTTCCTCGGCACTTCAAAGCCCAGCAGGGGGCCTGGAAGTCGAAATGCACCTTCCCAGCGGGTTAAATGACCTGCTCCAAAAACCTCCCTCTCGAGGGACTCTTGCTCTGCAGGCTCGTTGCAGGTCTTTGTCTCTGCAAAAGGGCAGCTGTTTCCTTCCCGTCGCTGGATGGCAGAGCGGAAGCCCGTGCTCCCGCGGAGGGGCCCTGGTGTCCTCACCCCACGGGAGGAGCAGCTCGCGGAGACCCTCGCGGTCACCTCTCTGCTCTTTGGAACAGAAGCTCCTGGCCTGAGTGTTTGCAGGAAGCTGACCGTGCCTGGCAGAAGTCGCGAAAAGTGTCAGGTGTCTCGGGGCCAGATCCAGCCATGCAAGGATCATCTGTTTGCCCATACGAGGTTTTTTCTGTTTTAAATTATAAACCAGCTTTTACACTGGGGGGATTTTGCACGCAAGCCCAGGTTTCTTGCTTCTTTGAACGGCGGGAGTCTGTCGGCCCATGTGGCAGTGCAGACAGGAGCCGGGCGGTTTGCTTCCCCGAGCTCAGGCTCATGTTCTCCAGGCACCGGGCGTCCCGTGCTTCCTGCCGACCCCCGACCCTGCGGCCAGTGTCCGCTGCCATTTACAGCCACCCTTGCGCGGTGTTCTTCTGTCACAGCAGAGGAACGCCCGTCTGTGTTTCCCCTCTGGCCCGGGAGAGGCGTCCTCCTCCCCACCCCTCCCTTGCCTCGCACCCCCCCCCCCCGCCCCCGAGCCGACTGCCACCGCCGGCGAGTCGTAGCTTGTGGTGTGGTAATTATAGCTGAAGTTGGGATCTCGACTCTGGGTAAAATTTCAATTTTCTCTCAAATGGTTTGAAGAGCAGAAGCTAGATGTTAAGCAGAGGCGTTTAAGATTGTGTCCAAGGCAGAACTGATTATTAGTAACAACAAACAATTGCAGGGTCAGGCATTACACCACGTGACTCTGCTGGAAGGTTCTGGCAGCCTGCGAAGGAGGCGACGGTGATGCTTATAAAGTCCCTAACGCTGAGCCGTCACTCGCTGCGTGCCGGGCACCACACGCACCGCTTTGTGCGTGTGACTTCACTGGACCCTCAGTGACGGGAGGCGTGACGTAGGGCCACAGAGCTGTCGACAGGCGGAGCCGGGGTTTGGCCCGGGACCGGCTGCAGCATGCGATGGGCCGATGTCCGCCTGCAGGCGCTGCTGTCGCTGCTGTTGAGACGAGGGAGCGTCACTCGGGAAGAGCTCAGGTCGCCTGTCGCGGTCACCGCACAGTTATCCACGACAGAGACAGGACGAAGATGCAGATCCGGTGGCTCCGAAGCCTCCTCCTTTACAGCACATTGCATTTCTTGATTTTTTAAGAAAGTAGCCTAAACTTAATTTCTATGAAGAAACATGGCATACTTTTTAATGGAGAACTTTAAAGCTTTTTTCTCAAAAAAAAAATTTAAAAAAGGAGAATGCTTTGGGGTTAATAGTTTCCAAATAAGCGTAGACATGACATGAACCGCCTGACCAGAGGAAGAGAATACTTCCGACACCCCACTCTGGGTAGGTGGGGGGCGGTGTGCACTTGGGGTGCAGCGTCTTAGCGTGAGCGGTGGCACCTGCTGGGGACTGTCGCGCGGAGCCCCTGCTGAAACGTGGAGCGCGTCGTGATACTGTTCCTGTCACATGACTGACGGTGAGCAAGGACGCGAGACTTGCTCGGTGGTCTCAGCAGTAAGATGCGCAATCGCAAGAATTCATGAGAGTCGATCATTGTTAATACATCGATGGCATTAATGATGAGATCGAGCGGCTAAGTCCCTGCCTTGCACAGGGACTGGATAAAGTGCTCTCCGGAAATTATCGTTAATTCTTAAAAGTCAGCCAGCCTCGTGGGGATTATATCCCCATTTCCAGAAGCGCAGACTGAAACTCGGAGAAGAGGGGCGGCTTGCCCCGGGGGCACACGTCCGGGTCACGGAGGGAGGAGTCCGTACCACGCCGTCATTGTGCCAGGTGCACAGAGCTGTCACGTGTGTTCATTTCACATTCGTTTCGTCTTCCGCAGAGCAGGCCCATAATGCCGTCTGCTCTTGGAAATTCTGTGAGCGTTAATGGCATTAGTAGCATGGCACAGAGCAAATAATCGATCGTGTTGTCGGGTTTTCTTGCCGTGTGCGAGGTGCTGGGGAAGCAGGAGACTAGAATCTGCTCGAATGGCTCGTGATTAGCAGAGGGGAGGCGGGTGGTCTGGGGCAGGCCGTACGAGTAATTATAACACGCTGTAGACACGCGTCTGCAGACGGGGTGCCCGCAGAGTGGGGGGCCAACCGGCCGTTCGCCGTGCAGCTCCGGTCACTGATGGGAGTGGCGCCGTCGAAAGGCCGTTGTGCCAGATGGCTTCGAAGGCCGTTCAGTTCTTTCCGAAGCGAAAGGCCGAACGAATGGAAAGTGCTCTGGAGTGAAGTGTGAGCGGGGCTCAGCAAGGGCTTCGCGTGGGCGTCTCCGCTGGGAGGGAAGCCCAGCCGCGACCCTGGGCCACCACAGGCCAAAGGGCAGGGTAGGGCGGGGAGCAAAGACAGCGGACGAATGTCCCACCCCCAGTTAGAGCATTTCTCCCGGCAACCGGCAACCGTAGGAACCGGCAGCCTGCACCTGCCCTCCGGCCATGAAGGAAGCCTGCCTGCTGGCCCCGGGCAGCCTTTGCGCCCCAGGGAGCAGCCCCCCGGGAGACACGGTCCTGTCACCGCAGGAGACACGCTCCTGTCACCGCAAGAGGCACGTCAGCGCCTAGGGCTAGTCTCGTCTTATTCACACGTGCGAGCCTACACTGCCGGAGCAGAAGAGTTTTGAGGAAAGGCAATCGCGTGAAAGAGAAGGATCGAGATGAAGCAAAGCGAACAGCTGAACCCAAGAAAAGAGAGATAGTGTAAGGAATAAAGAACGTTAAAAACAACTCCTATTACTGTTCCTCATAGAGAGTCCAGGGGCCATGGCATTAGAAGAGAAGAATGAGCCGCCCTGTAAGTGAACAGCTAGGAGAAAAGTGCTCAGAAATTAAAAACATAATTAAAAATAAATAAAAGGGCACAGGAGTAGAATAAATAGAGCCGAAGGCTAGTCAGTGATCTTGAATATGAAGGTAAAGAATTCTCCCAGAACACAGGACAGAGAGATGCCCTCGTAGACTGAAGCATGGACCCGTGGGATCTGACACCCGTCCCACGGGGGTTTCCAGAGAGAGGAGACAGAACGGTGTGGGAGGCTTACCCTGTGGGTCACAGTATAACAACGAACAGGGACTTCAGAGAAGAGCGGCCAGAATTCATGCAGGGGAAGGAGTAAGAAAATGTTGGAGAATACCGTGTCCACAGGGCGATGGAGGAAGGCATAACTCTACAGAATAAAAGTGCTCAATGAATGCTTGCTTTCTCACAGCAAAAAAAGAAAGAAAAAAGAAAAAAGAAAGAAAGAAAAGAAGAAAAGAAAAGAAAAAAAAGAAAAGAAAAAAAGGCTCATGCCTAGGCCTGGTGAAATCTCTTAACTCCAAGGTAAAAAAGAAAATCTTAAATGTTCCCAGAGAGGAGACAAGCAAACAGGTTATCTACAAAGGGATGAGAAGAAGATTGTTTCCCAACTTTGAAATATTGGTTACCCAGCGACAATAGAATAGTATCTTAACATTTTAAAGTATTCTGAACCTAGAATTCTATAAAAATCCAAACTATCATTCAAGTCTGAAACAAAGACATTTTCGGACCTGTAGGAATTTAGAGAATTTATATTTGTGTGCCTTTTCTGAAAAAGGACTTAAAGATTTCTTTTGTTAAAATAAAAAAATTAACCCAAGAACGGACAATGCAAGATATAGAAGCAATAGTGGGAAAATAAACCAGCAACACTATACCTTAGTGCAAATAACTATAAAATTGTGTCTGTCAAGCTTAATGCAATTGCTAAGAAAAGTTTCCTTAAAAATTGGAAAGATAATAAAAAACAGCCAGTAATCATCTGGAACTGATAAAATTGTGTTAATCAAACATTGGAAGGTTTGGGGTGGAAAGGAATCTCGTTTGGGAACAAGAAATTATAAATAAAATATGGACTAATTTTCACATGGGTAGAATATTTTAATGATATATTTTAAAAACCAGGGTATCCATTAGAAGAATAAATTTAGTATATGTAACTGTCCCACAAATTAAAGAAGGGAAAAAGAACAAGGAAAATTGGATCATTCTGTATAAAGACAAGAAAGCGAAAACAGTAAGTATAACAAACAGAAAACACAAAAGGATGACAATAAAAAGATCACGTTAGATAACATATTGTTTATCACAATAAATAGGAATGAGTTAAAATTTAACATTGAATGAAAGAGACCATCTGAATGAGTTAAAAAAGGTCACGCGAACTAAATATCCAAGCGCCTGCTATCTGTAATAAATATACTGGAAAAAAGCAAATAAAAGACAATTTTGAAATAGAGGTCCCCATAAAATTAGTACAGGCAAATTGTAACAGAGAGAAAGTTGAAATATTAATTTAAATATAAAACAAAATGGAATTTAAGGCAAAAAGATTAAATGGGACAGAGAGTAATATTTCATATCGATTGCCAATAAAATCCATCAAGAAAGTATAATGACTGAGTCTCTGCATCCAACGAAATGCATTGGAATAAATAAACCAAACCTGCGGGAATTACTGGGAGAAACTGAGCAAAACAGAAGAGAGACTCCTCAGAAATCTGCTGCGGTAACAACCTGTTTCATTGAGAAACCGCAAACCTATTCGAGTCCTTCCGCCAATTCCATGTGGCCGTCCTCATATCGACTTCCTTCTGCCACTCGCTTCCTGCACCTTCCCCAAATGCCTCGTCAGACCTCACGTTTCGGGGTCCCTCCTGCGGGTGCCTTCCAAGGCGCCACGGTCAGGGATCCGTGACCTCTGAACGACGCTGAGGAGGAGGTTATTTTGCTGAAGCGCTAACGGGAAGGCGTTTAGATGTCGTTTCCCTGAAGCCAGCGCTTGTCACCAGCACCCCGCAGGACCCTTGGGTGTGACTCTCGCAGTGCTGGCTTCGCGGGCCCCCATGGCTGGGCGTAGCCTTCCTGACCATCTCACGATCATTTCAGACCAGGACACGCGGTGCGGAGCCCTAGGTTTGGGGCGGCCACCGCTGTCTGCCTTCAGGCAGGTCACCTCACTGCTCCGAGTCTCAACTAACTAGTCTTTGAAGTAAGAGTAAACAGTCGTGAAAGTTCTTTCTCTAAAGTTTTATTTTTCTATTGCTTGACTTTTACTCATATTTTTATATCTATCCCTTTTAAAAAATCCAGGACTGACAGAAGCGTTTCTGTGGTATATTTTATGGAATATGAAAAATTGACCTTTCTTCCTTCGCCACACACCAGGTCTTGGGAAGAAGAGGATAACGGATGTCTGAGGGACCGAGAGCTGGGGCAGGCGGCGGACACACGGCCCGACCCTTCGGTGCCCCCGCGTCCCCTCCCGGTCTCCCCTCTGTCTGTAGGTGTCCACAGTGCCGAGTCCCGGGCTGGCACTGAGCGAATGTCACTCGAGTCAGTGGCTGGGCTCTCTGCTCATAAACGCGGCTTCTCCCTTCTTCAGCTGCGTTGCAGGCCCTCAGGAGAAAGAAGAGGCTGGAGAGACAGCTCACGCAGGTCGATGGCACGCTGTCCACCGTCGAGTTCCAGCGGGAGGCCCTGGAGAACTCGCACACCAACGCCGAGGTGCTCAGGAACATGGGCCTCGCGGCCAGAGCCATGAAGGCCATCCACGAGGACATGTGAGTGACCCGGCCGTCCCCCGCAGTCACAGGTGGCCTCAGTGTTGGGAGCTGGGTGACGATTCGGGCTGGGATGGGCCGACCCTTTTGAGGCGCTTTGACGTGTTAGAATGGAATGCTCCCTCAGAGAAAGGTCAGAAGTCATAGTGGCGAAAACAAACAAACTAACAAACAAAGCGTGAAAACACAAAGACTGTTTTGTCTTTCCCTAAACACTTCCCAGTCGCCTCACCGTTGTCTGACACTCCCGCCTGTAACTTTTCATAGTGGCGAATGATTTTAAGAAAGGCTTAAATGTCAACACCTGGGAGGGTTAGAACTGTGAGATAATGCTGTCAAATTTCGGTGGGAATCGAGTCACCCAGAAAGCTACCGAGGAGAACGCAGACGCCCAGGCCCCTTTAAGAAGGGCCGGGACTGGCTCTTCCTGTTTTTAACCAAGTCCGCAGGTGACTCTGATGCTCTGCGACTCTAACCCATGCTGAGAGCCGCTGACGTAGAGTGGGAGTTATGGGCATGGACTTGGGGTCAGAGTTTCAGGGGTACAGTCCCAGTTTCACGCCAGCTGTCCCTGGGCAGAGGACTTCGTGGCTCCTTATTAAGTGTCCTTATCTGTAAGTGTACATAATAATGCTATTGGCCGGATGTGGTGACCGTGGGATTCAGTGAGATGCTGGATATGATGCATTTAGTTCCTGGTATGAAATAAGCAACCGATAACCAATATTCATAGTGGTCAGGGGCCCTAGTGACAGTTTGCTTTGCATTCGCACTGGGAGATCAGTCCCTGGGATCTCATCCTTTCTGGAGATTAAATGTGACAGTGAAGTCACTGAGCAGGGATAATTTATTGATAGTCAGCCATCATTTCGACAGCTTCAGAAAGATCGTCATATGCACCATATGCACGATCAAAGTCAGAATCCTCTACCCTTGTCGCAAGCAGGGTGCTAAAATTCATCACAGAATCATGGTCTTTCTCTCCAGGTGGTTTAGCGGTGTCATCCGATTGTGGTGGGTTTTTTGTTGTTGTTTGTTTGTTTGTTTGTTTATTTGTTTGTTTTTTGAGAAAAATTCACTGCCAGGCCCAAATGGTAACTGAACCTTTCTCAGAATCCCTTTAAGAAATAAATTCTTTACATATTTGTTGTAAATGTAAGAATTAGGTAAGGGCTGGGAGGAGAATGGTAAAGGTATTCTTTTTGATTACTACATGAAATTAGGTCAAAATGCCCAGCTTTTCCCAAAAATAGAGTCTGGGAAACTTGCAAAAGGTTTATTGCCCTGAGAATCAGAATTTCAGCGTTACGGTTGCTTAACGAGGAAACGTGTCACTTCTCTGGTGTCGCTTGGCTCGGCCTGTCTCCGAGCTGGCGGGGTTCAGAGGGAGGGACCTGGGGAAGCTGTCCGGCTCCCGGCCCTCAGCCCCCCAGCAGCTCAGGCGGGCGGCGGGGGGCCCGGGCCAGTGAGCTTGAGTGCGGGAAACCGTCTTGGAAGCAGCTCCCACCCCGGGCCCGCGGCTTCCCGGTTCCTTTGCCGAAGTTGCTGGTTCTTCCAAGGGCTTCCCAGGCCTCGCCCTGCCCTCAGCGTCACTTTCTGGAGCAGTTCTGGATAACAGTCCTGTGGCTCCAGAATTCAGCTTCTCCAGAAGGCAAGAGCCTCCTTAACTTGTTTTACTTACGGTGGTCCTTGGGGTCCACAGCTCCATTTCATGCAGAGGTATTTACATTTTGCATATGCCCTACCAGACAGAATTTCAAGATGAGTCTACGAATATTTTGTTAGTTACAAAATAATTTGCTCCTTCGTGACTTCCTAGTGTCAAGGCTGTTTATTTAATACTTAAAATGTAGGCGCATGGACAGCATTATTCATTTTTTTGAAATGCAGATTATTTTTCAAGTCGATAAATACTATCACCAGGAATATTTGCTACCCTGCTGAAATAAGAATTTATATTAAATTGACTCGTTTTTCCTATGGGATTACGTGTAAAGTCATCATTTTAAAGTAAAATTCTAAAGTAGTTCGACGAAATGTTCTCTCTCAGGGATCTGAACAAAATAGACGACCTGATGCAAGAGGTCACGGAGCAGCAGGATGTCGCCCAGGAAATCTCGGACGCCTTTTCCCAGCGGATTGGACTTGACGACGGCTTCGACGAGGTGGGTCACGCGCCGCGACACACGGAGCACTGTGGCCGCCACAGAGGCCGCCGCCCGCCGCTCACGCCAGGCGGGTTCCCGGCACGGTGCCCTAAGTATCGTCAAAGAGTAAACGATGTTTGCTAGAAATGTCCTAAGAGGGAAATGAGGTGTTGGTAGCTGTGATTTGAAGGCGAGGTTAATGCGGTTTGGCAAACAGTCCCCTCGTTAGGTTTTTGGCTATTACGGAAACGCAGCCTGTGATCATATGTCGAGTTAGTGACTTTTAATGGTTGCAGCCTAGATAGCCCATTACGGAGGGGAGCCGCGAGCTCGCACGTCTGGGCAGAACGAGACAGGCTGTGTCGCTGTGCCGGGAACCGGCGCCTCGCGCTCTGGCGTTGACCCAGAGGTTAGGCCGCCTCTGTTTGTGACGCGGGGTGTGACACAGAGCAAACGGGGACTGGCGTCGTTAACACGCGCGCTCCACTGAGGGTTGTCGGCCCACCCTGACAGGCCGCGATCATCCTGGTGGCGCCCGCCCTGGGAATGCCGGTCCTTCTACGCAAAGCACACACAGGGCACAGACCTCGAAATCGGGCTTCCTGCACATCCCTGGAGTGAAAAACGGTGCATCAGGGCAGGGAGGGGTGGTCCCACGGGGTCGCCCAGCGCGGGACCTGGGTGTCAGCAGCGTTCCAGGAAAGCGTAGCGTAGCAGTCAGAAACTTTTGACCAAATTTGGCCAGATCCTTCCCATGGCCCGTTTTCGTGTGGCCTGCGAGCTCGGAATGGTTCGAACGTGTGTAAAGGGTGCAGAAGCCACCGCCGACGGCGTTAGCCACAAAGGACACGTGACGGAGACCACACGGCGCCCGCCAAGCGTGAACTAGTGCCACGGGCTCTTTATAGGACGTTCGCCCAGGCCTGGTTCCGCCAGTGAGCCTCGAGGCCCCGGGCTCGCGACGACGTCTGGGCTCTGCCAGTTACAACCGAACTCCGCGGAAAGGCCCCTTCGCGTCACTGCTCCTGAATTTCCTTATCTGCAAAGTGGAAAACTGCTGCATCACCAGCTTAGCTCTAAGGTTTCTTAAATCCTAAAATTCCTTTATGGAGCTGCCGATAACGGTGAGGCGTTGCCGGCAATTCTGGGGGTGCGCTCAGCGCAGGGCAGCGTTACTCACTGCGTTTGCTCCTGATCGTTTGGTGGAATAAGGCCCAGAGTATTCATCCTGGAGGCGCTTGTTCCCGCAGCCCGTGGAGAACCGTGAAACGCGGAGCGCCGGGCACTGTCCCACGCTCGCTTCCACGCTTCATTTCCTTTTGGCGAGGCAGGTGTGTCAGCGGTCAGACGGCCGCTTAGCCTGCTGCACGTCCGGTGCACGTGGACTTGATCAAACGCGGTCCGCTCGCATAGCGTTATCACTGTCATCTTCATACAGGGTAATTATCTGCTTGTGTGTTCGTCTCCCGCCTTCGATAATAAGCCCCTTCCAGGTAGCGACTTGGCTCCACTTTGCGCTCTCAGGTTTGAGTTCAATACCTGGGCAGGTGTGAGCACTCGGTAAACTTGTTCGGTCGTGAACGAATGAATAAACACATGAAGATTCTTCTTGGCCAACTATCAGAGTGTCTTAGGTCACGCGGAAGGACAGCCTCAGAATTCTAACAGAGACAAACCTCCCAACCTCTCTCAGGGGGTGGGGGACTGGGCGTGACCCGGGGTCCGTAAAGCCAGTTAGATCTGAACTCTTACAAGTCATCTGCCATCTGTCATAGGCGACTTAGACCCTCGAAAGTCTCTACCTGGGCTGGCATTTCTAAGGTTCTTGGGACAGAGAGTAGTTTGGGATTAAACCGGATTTTTGGGGAATATTGCTAAAAGAAAGAGATGCAGTATACCGACCTACCTTGAGGTGAAGTTTTCTTAAGCTAAACACAGCACGATTTATGTGGGTTTTGGTGATTAACGGAAGAGCCATATTCTCTTTGATTCCATAAATTCTGCTTTTGCCTTATCTGTTATGTTATTTTCAGTAGCATTAGCACAAATGAAAATATCTATTTCTGCTAGTGAAAGTTCCACACATTCTTAATTTTTAACAGTAGGAAAGAAAAGATACATTGGAAAGGTGACAAACAAGGTGTAAATTTCTTGGAAACCGTGGAGGTTTTATGTTCAGCTCACACAAATTACTTGAATAACTGTTTACTGAAGTATTATGAGATTAACTACAACAGATTTGCACAACCCCAAATATTCATTTTTAATCATTGCTCAGTGTTGCAAAAAAGGCTTAGTCTTAAAATAAACACTCCGATTCGCTGGGTTCTCACATATCAATCGGGTAGCAGATGTTCTCGTTTTTGTGTTTGAGGAAACCGGGGCTCGCAACGTTAACACCGTAATTCTTCCTTTCTCCTGCGTTCAGGATGAGCTGATGGCAGAACTTGAGGAACTGGAGCAGGAAGAATTAAATAAGAAGATGACAAATGTCCGACTTCCAGACGTGCCTTCCACCTCCCGCCCAGCCCAGCCAGACAGCATGCCAGGGCGAAGGCCGGGCGCGGCCACCTCCGCACAGCGGCCCCGGCCAGGTGCGTCCATACTCACCGCCTGCGGTCCCGCGGGCGCCCAGACGACAGCCAGCCCTGTCCCTTTTAGCGCTGAGTTTCCATTCCATCAATATATACCTTTTATACGTAGTTTATGCCTGCGTTGTATGCTGAAAGCATCAAGGTCAACCGTTGCTAATTTTTATCTCTTTTATGTTCTAGCATCTTCCAGGAGGGCAGAAGAAGATGATGAGGGTATGAAACAGTTGGCAGCTTGGGCTTCTTAAGTTAAAACGGGTTTTTTTGGCACTTAAATGCATGAGCTGCACGCAGGACATACAGGAGCGTTTTTGCCAAGTCCAGGAGTTAACAAAGACCCTGTTTTATATTTATACCGGATGAGCAGTTGTCTTTTAATCCTCATAAGTAAAAGTTAAAAAAGGACTCGTGCCAGACGCAGAGTTGGGGGCGGACGGGGCTTCTGGCGGCACCTCGGAGGGCGTCTCCGGGGCACACGAGGGGCCTGGCGCCTGCGCCCCGCGGCGTCCGGCCCGCACGTGGCTGGCGCCCTCTCTCCGCGCCCGCAGGAAACGGGGTTGTTGACGTGGGAACCCGAAACTGCTGCTGGGCCGCTTGAGGGCGATGCGTGCGCAAAGCTGGGAAACGTGGCTCCGCGTTTCCTGCGGGCGGGTGAGCCCGCCGTCCGCGATCGGGACGCGGGGCCCGCGGCAGGTGTGAGCGCCGCGTCTCCCGCGGGCGGCCCGTGCGCACGGGGCCACCGGCGTCGCCGTCCGCGGCCCCGAAGCAGTTCCGCTGGGCGCCGAGACGCCAGTTAAGCTGGGAGCGGGCGGCAGGGGCACGTGCCGGAGCCCCCGAGGGCGGCGACAGCCTCGGCGCTGGCGGGGCTCCCCCAGGGTGACTCCGCGCCCCCCTCCCCGGCCAGTCCCCGCCGCCCCCGGGGTGACTCATCCGCCCTCCGCCCCCCCCCCGCCGCCCCCTCCCCCACCCTGGGTGACTCGTACCCGCCCCCCCCCCCCCGACTCTGCCCCTCCCCCCGCCGGCGCGGGCTCCCGCGCCTTCACCCACCCTTCCCAGCACAGGCCTTGTAAATACGTAAGAAATACAGGCCATTAAAAGGATCTCTCAAAGAACATTTTGGCCATAATTATTTTTAAATGAAAGTAAATGACAGGATTCTGTGTTGCCCGTTATGTGTCACGGACCCTAAAATGACGAACGACGTTTTAGGAAACGTTTTAGCGTTCGCTGCATTCGCCGAGCGGCGGGCTGGAGCCGGAGAAGGCCGGGCCCGGAGGTCGGTGTCCGGCATCCGGCCCCTGCTCGGCCCCGCGAGGCACATCGTGGTCCCCGAGCCTCCGCCGGGGACCCGGGGCCAGCGCCATGAGCCGTGACGGTCTCGTGGCGCCCGGGCCCCGCGCGCACGCGGTCCTCAGCGGTCCCCCCTCGACGCCCAATCTCACCGATTCCTGCCTCGTAGTTAAACCGTCCGTGTCCCGGGGGCTGTCCCCGGAGCCGTCCACGGGAGCTGTCCCGGGAGCTGTCCCCGGAGCCGTCCACGGGAGCTGTCCCCGGGAGCTGTCCCTGGGAGTCGTCCGTGGGAACTGTCCCAGGAGCTGTCCCGGGGGCTGTCCCGGCAGCTGTCCATGGTAGCGCGGCGAGTCCGCTCTCCCCGCCGTTCGCGTCTCCGGCGCTCTGCGCTCCCTCCCGTCGCCCGCCGAGGGTCGCTGGGCGTGTTGACCTGACTCGTTGCTCACTCATCATTTTCCCTGCTGGTGGGGGTGACCGCGAGGGCACAGTAGGGGACCCCACACCCTGCTCAGCTCCTCGTACACAGTGGGCATCACTAAACGAACGGCTGTTATGGTTTTACAACTTTGGGCCACAGCAGGAACTTGACTTACCTTCTGCCCTCAAACAACTAGAAAACTGGGCAAAATACAGGAAACAGGAGTTTCCAGACATTGAACAACAAGTGGCACTAGACCGACTCCCGACAGAAATGCATGAAGTGAGAGAGAGAGAGAGAGAGAGAGAGAGAGAGAGAGAGAGGCAGGAACGTGTCCTGGCCGTTGGCACCGGGTCGCACCGAGTCCCTGGCTGAGGCCGGCCTGAGTACGTGTGTGGGCAAACTACTGAGGCCAATCGAGCCCCAGGGCCCACACAGGGCCAGGGGAGGCCTGTGCCCCCACCAGCCACAGAGGGAGGACCTAACCCAGGGGCCATCGCATCGAGTCCTCAGAGGGGCACTGCCTCCGTGTGAGGCCAGGTCATGCAGACCGAGGCTGTCCTGGGCCCACCCTAAAACACCGACAGCAAGTTTCAAAAAGGAAACGATTCCATGTACCCGAACTGCATCCCAGGACAAGACCCCCGGATACGTAAAGGAACATATCAGCTAACGAGTAATGACAACGAATCAACTAAAATAAAACCCCGGCACTCAAAACTTCAGACTTCAAAGATTTACTCTAAAAAGAACGTAGAACATCTCATTAAAACTTTGGTATTGACTTTGTGTTGAAATGTTATTTTAGGTGTGTTAGGTTACATAAATATATTGTTAACAGTTAATTTCGCCTGTTTCTTTTTGCCTTTTTGGAACGTAGCTACTCAGAAATTTAAAATTACATATGTGGCTCACGTTTTATTTCCGCTGGCTAGAGTTGGGCAAGAAGATCAATTTCTCATTACCGCTGAGTGCACAGATAATTGGAAGTGCTAAGATGACAAAAAATAAGAATTTTAAAAGGTGATATTTTATTCTGGAAAAAAAAATGCCTTGAAATAAAATCATAATCTTGCGCCTCCACGGCCATTCAGGAATGAGGGAAAGAGACTAAAGAAACGTGGACCCCATCCCGCCTGACGAGAACTCGGGCGGTCACTAGACGTCACAGGTGTTGCCCTCAGGGCCTCCGGGGCGCGGGGCAGCCTTTGCTTCGGGGTGTGCATTCTGGGGCGTTCGCTAAAAGCCGGCCTCGGCTCGCTACGCGGTGCCGCAGGGGCGAACCCCATTCGGGCGCTGCCGGAGAGCTGGCCTGCTGTGCTTTGCATTTTTCAATAAAATGCTTCCTAATAGATCAGTTCATGGTTTTCCTTCTTGTCGGCCATAAGGCAGACATTCAAGATAACTTCAGGTGAACTTGGGTTTCTCGGAGGTGACTAGAAAGTGCCAAAAATGCACATCCTAGGGAGGCGGGGGACCAGCCGAGCCCTGGTGCTCAGGACAGCTGGATCCGGGGGCTCCGGAGGGGCCGACTGCAGGTAACGTGAGTTATCACTGTTTTCAAGCCCTTGTTCTGCTCCAGAGTCAAAATCCAGAGCCAGGATATTGGACTGCCCGGGTGTGGCTCATGTGACTGCCCCTGGCGACCGACTGCCATCTGGTCTCTCACTGATAGAGGCTGCAAGGGAGGTTTGCAGAAGCACCATCGGGGCCCTCCCACCTGAAATGGGGGAGGGGTGGTGGCCACCTACCCCTAAAAGCACCGCCTCGAGCCACGGATGTCCACTGACACTGGGGAGTAATTCAATCTCGTTCTTGGCAAACGCGGTCTAAGCACTGCTTTATTGGGAACTGGAGTAGCGAATGGTTTCCGTGACCCAACGGTGCGTCTTATGGAAACAAAATGGGTAATGTGTCAAAGGTAGCAACCCAGACAAGAGGAGGGAAAAAGGAGAAACCCAAGGAAGCTAAGACTAATCAGGGTATCTTGGATATTACATCACGGCCCTAGGGAACAAGCCACGAAACGTAGTCAGTTTCTAGTTCATCTCTCCACTTCCTTTTCCCATCTTTTCATTTAAGGCAGATATTATGTTTCTGCTGGAGAAAGCATTTCCTAAACTAGGTAAAAGACATGGGTCGGGCTTGTGTTTAAGGAGTAAAACTATACTTGCTAAAATTTTGAGTTTCTAAAAGTGTTGATAAAGCAAAGTCCAAAGTCAGAGAACATCTGTGTACTGTCTGAAATAGCTAAATCTACCGTTTCTTGACTTGATCCCACAATCATGAAATTTAGAATCGAATTTGCCTGCCCCTTCACAGAAACAGACTAGCTTGCGAGGTTCTCGAGGGCGAACACTGTAAACCAGTGACCATAACCAGCCAAACCGGAGAGCAGGTAGAAAGGTGAATTGACAAGTACGCACTGTGCTTAGCAGCAGGGATGCAGAGATGAGCGAGGCGTGCTCGTCACAGGCGGCGCTGCGGTCTGGTGCGTCCAGGGCACAGCTGCTGACCGACTCTGGTCCCAGCGTCAGCTCCTCACCTGCTAACTGTGCGACTTGCCAGCCGGGTCCCCTGGGCAGTGACTCTGATGCAGGAGGATCATTAAGGGGTGTCTGCCATCCACACCCGAGGACAGGAAGGGCAGGAGGATTGGACAGAGGTCGTGCTGCAATGCCACCTCAAGGGACACCTCCCCTGCCCCCATGAGGTGGCCCGAAGTGATGAGTGAGGGGAGGCGACCCCTGGGCGTCAGTCATTGGATGTGGCCGCCTCGAGGAGAGGGTGTCCTCTTGGGAGGGGAGTGCCAGGGCCACGCCTGAAGCAGGTGAGGGACTGGGGGACGGGGCGGGGAGTAGGGGGCGGTCCTTCCCAGCAGGGGTCTGGAGGTGCCTGCCGGCTTCCAACACAGCGACCTCAAGCGGCTGCTCAGCATTGCTCACCCTCCTTTTCTTCCTTTGTAAAACAAGTATTAAAAAAAATCTTTACAGGGTCGATAGGAGGATTAAATCTAACAATATTTGGAATCAGCACAGTGTAGCTATGGAGAGAAGAGGGGGCAGAGGACCCCCCCCCCCCACTTAGTGTAAACTGCAGGTGAGGGAGAGAAGCAGGGACCCGGAAAATCCAGGAGGATTTCTGGCTTTGAGGACAGGTTTTGACAATATGGAAAAAATGTCCCATTTCCATCCAGGCAAGTAGCAGCTTCCGTGCGTGGCCTGACCAAGCCACTTCTCTCAGCCTATCAAACAGCCCCTCGGGAGGAAGGTATGAGTAAAAAGGAAGAATTTTATTTTTCAAAAATGAAGTGACATAACGTTATTAAATCTAGCATTTATAGAAAACTAGCTGGAGCAAAAAAAAAAAAAAAAGTGGAGTTGAAGAGTAAGAAAAGCTTTGTAAAGGGATAAAGAGGGTGAGAATACGGGTGGGGGGGCCCCAGGGGGGTAATTCTGGTGCAGGATGATTAGAATCCGGCACCTCTCCAGGCTCCGGGCCGGCATCCTAGCGAGAAGCGGGTGAAATAATAGGGAACGATAAATGGAGCTTATTAAAATTAAAAAATAGTCGACGAGGGCTTTTAGCATTTCAGATAGTAAAGTGGGTCAGGCCGGCGCCAGCGCCAGCTCCGTGTCCCTGCTTTATGGAGATAAAGGGGGAAAAGTCACCAAAATACAGTTAATGAAATACACGCCCAGGAGGCTCCCGGAGGTGCGCCCCGCTTCGGCGCACCTTCCCGGACGAGAAAGCGCCCCCGCGAGGTGACCGCCCTGCATTCAGCCGCTTTGCGGATGAGCCCCGGGGCCTGCGCCCGGGTCGCGCTGTGTCCGGACGCCCCGGACCGGGCACGAGGCGTCTCCGAGCGGTACCGCCCGCCGCGGCCACCAGGCGGCGCGCTGAGCACGCGGCAGACGCGGGACCCCGCGCCCCGAAAGCCCCGCCCGGGCAGCGCCATTTGCGGGAAATAGAGGACAGTTTGGATGTTACTGATTGAAACTTTAGAGCCGAAGACGGTTCTTTATCAACTAGGCGACCACGCAGGCCACAAGGGGTGACGGAGCCCGAAAGTCAGTCGCCTCGGGATCCTGGCCTCTGCGTTAGCTCGCGACCGAATGCAAAGCTGTTTGAAAATCTGGAGTGTAAAATCTAGATTCTTCTACTTCTTAATTGGGAATATACACTTATTTTTTAACATACCCTGAACTCCTCTATTCCTCTAAATTACAAAACCCATTTCAAAACCAGACAAATTATTCTCAGATTTAAGGCCACTGTTGCCTTGGGATGTCACAGACGGCTGAAGTGGGACACACAGGTGACTTAGCGAGGGACGTGGTTTTCCAGTAAGTGTGCTTTAAATGGCTAATGTCAGGATAGCGGACAGATAAAACACATTTCAAAGGGTTAAGTTTTATGGCTGTGCTACCTACATATAGTTAGTTTTTAAAAGATTACCCCAAAAGATTGTTTGTTATATTTTTAAATTAATATTGGTTACATTTAAAGTGCACTGCTCTTATTTGCAAACACTTAAAGTGATCAGTAATATAAAGAATGAACTTAAAAACTCATTCCACATCTGTGAAATGCAGCTCTATGCCATGACAATCGTAAGGAGTAGGGAGAATGTAGAAACTGGTATCCGACATCTGAACAACACAGCTACTGTTGTACTGAAAAAATAATTTATTAAATGAATATAATACTGGGAATAAATGCATTATAAAAGTAAAAAAGTAAATTCTAATATAAATAATAGTGGTTTATCTAATTTACAAGTTTCTCTTCTACCGTCCAAAAGGTTACGTACAATCTTGTCAAAGGCCAGATTTTCCAAGTGTGAGGCTCACTTTAAAACAGACAAGTAGCATTGTAACATCTGGAATTTAGCATAATCTTGTTTTATTACACTACAACATTAATTTTAATATTAATAAAATGTTGAAATTAAAATTAAAATAGTAACATTAATCGATTGTTCTTTTAAAACCTTTTAAAAGCCTAGAATATTCTGAAATAAACAAGTACGCAGGTTAGTTATATTCCTTGTTTCCTAGGATACTACATTTTCAATGCACTTCGTAAAAGTAGTCTAAGACTGAGCATACCTGTGCATTTTGATGAAGACTTTTAAAATTTCTGGTACTTTGGTGAAAAGCAGCCTCCTTTTTACAACAAAGGTCTGTTACTCTATGTCAGCAGATCCTTAAATAACTGCTTCGTAATATGTACATCAAAAGACTGACGAACTTTTAGACAGTGAAGACAAAAAAAATGGAGCTTGTTATTCTATTTCTCCAGCAAGTTTCCCTCGGTTTTTAGAAAGTATACGGAGTACAACGCACCAGCTGGCATTTCAAAATGCTCGTATGATTACAGTGCTTATCAACGACAAGATGCGAAACAGTAGAAATAGAAAATAAATGCGCAAATTCATAACATGAAAACGAAATGAGGCACTTTTGACAACTATATGCAAAGCTGAAATAAACACTTTTTCACAAAGTGGACTCGCAGACCCCAGAAGACTTCTGCCAAAAGCGAAACAGTGAAGGTAGTACATAATCACATGTCCTGACTCCAGTCGCCAAAGAAACTCACCAATTAGAGTTGGCACGAAAAGTTTTAATTACCATAAAGTGCATCACTTGGCTAAATATATTAAAAAGAAAATCATCCAGAATATATTATAGTAACATATTTACACATACGGAAATAAAAATGCAATGCCAGAAGTCAACAGTTAGAAACTCTGCAGTACATATGGCTTTTTATTTTTTTGCATAACTCTCTATTTGCTTAGAATCTATAATATATTTTCAAGAGTATGCCTTGATTAGCAAAGAGGTAGTGTTCTGAGAGAGGCAAACTCACTGATTCTCTAGGTAGAGATTTAAGAAGATGTGGAAAATAAACAAGTATAACTTAATAAACAGGGACACGTACAGTATTTCAATGTTAACAAACTGGGTTTCAAAATCAAGGCTATTTTATCACTGAGCTATGTTAACACAGCTCTTTCAAAGAGTGTTCCTTTGGTACGAGAAAGTCGTCTTCTTTTAAATAGCAATAACATTCCGAATAAGCAATTTTTATTTAGAGATGGTAAACATGTCGATATTTAAACTCAATCCATCTTTACCACTGATTTAAAGCATTAGTGAAAATATACCACGTCAGAGATACAAGAAGTGTGTATCAACCAGGTAGCAACATGCAATTAATTTCCGTTTGACTCACATAACTGGTAATTTAAACGCACAATAGTTTAGAGCAATGTGTTGGCAAAACACCGAAATAATTTATGCACAGTATTTAAGAATGTGGCTCCTGATAACAGAACACTACCTAGGTTTTTTCTAGTGTATTAAATACCAAGGTTGAATAGAAGACAATTAAAGCAGCAGTGACTATATTTCCTATCCCAATAACTTAAGAAACTCTGTTTCACGTAGACTCGCTGCATGTGCATTCTTGCTGTTTTCTGTAATGCTTGTCTGTTTTCCGTTTTAAATATCCGACATTCCATTCAAAGCAGCTGAAGCGCAGAGAGGAGGGAACGGCTTACAACGAGCTGCCTTCCTCGGCGTCGTAGGCCACCTCTGCGACCTCTATCTCCGACACGGAGGTTTCGGGTTCACTGAGGCTGAAGCGGGACTTGTCATTAGCGCTGCAGACAAAGAGGCACACGTCAGTGTCCAGACCGGATGCGTGCGGCCACCTTTAAAAGTCTCACTTTATGCAAAAAGCACTGAACTATTCGGTGGAAAATATTGAAATGTTCAATGAGAAATTTCGTACTTTTAAGGTGGCGTTGCCAGATAGCACTTTTGGAGATATGTTTTTAACTCCTTCGGCCCTCCCAACTACCATTTACCAATAAAAACCTGGTCTGTAATTACTTTTACCAACATAAAATTTGTTTTCATAATTACGGCTTAACCACAACTACTAAAGGATTAGTAATTAATTTGGATTTATATGCAATAAAAATTCTGTGCTTTCAAAAATACCATTTTTCATCCTTCCTATCACGTGGGCAGGGTGGTTGCTATCAGAGTGTCCCGCATTTTGAATGGAAAAAGAATGACATTGTGGGAGATGAAAGTAATTTGTCATAATCTACAAAATTAATTAACTGAGTCACAGCCCAGTTAATTCAGACATCGCTTCAAAATAAATAATAAGAAAACTTACAGCTTGGATACCAAAGACTCGTTTTTAGGACGGCCTAGGTTTGCTGAGCAGATCCACGATATAACAAAAAGTGAGTTCATAAGGCATATTCTATAGAGTATTTTAACAATCTCCCTGCAATGACTCAGATGATGAGGTTACAGTAAACTAAACATCACGCACCTAGATTCTCCATCCAAGACTTCTCGATCAAGGTCAAGTGCAGAGGACTTCACCTCTCGGACCCGCTCGCCTTCCGTCGCTGACAAGCACGGCGACTCTTCCGGCTCTGAACACAGTGCTCTGAAAGCAGATCACAGGGAGGTCTCCTGATCAGCTGTCTTCCTGCGCAAACGCGTCTCCTGGCCCTGTGCGTGCGCCGTGGCGGCGGCCCTCGCTGTCAAGCCCTAACGCGGCCGCGCAGGGTCAGACGCGGGCCCCGAGCGCCAGCAGCGACATTACAACTTACGATCAATTTATGACGATTTCGGCATCAGTTCCACACGTGCTGACGAGAAGGCACACTAAAATTTTACTGTGAAAATTTAGCGTAAATGCCCAGAAACAGAGATGCCATTTAAATAGATTAAGAAGAACGTTTATCTTGAACAGATAGGAGCTTATTTCCCTGACGTTCTCCACCCTTCAAATGGTCTCCTGAATAAATAATCAAAAGACAATTTTCTCAGTCTACAAGGAAGCACGGCGAGAGGCCATGACTTCAGGAATTAGAAGCTCCCTGAACCGTATTAAAGCACAGAGGGCACTTGGCGCGGAGCGCGGGGGGTGGGGGGGGCCCAGGCCGGGACCGCGGGCGCCACGCACCTGAGCCTGCCCTCCAGTGTGTCTATGTGCACCTGCTTCGCACTGAGCGCCTTCCGCAGCGACTCCAGCTCCTTCTGCTTTTCAAGCAACTCCTTCTGCAAACGGTAGTTCGTCTCCTCCAAAGTTTCACAGAAAGCCTTAAACACAAACAAACAAAACTCATACACGGAAAAAGAATAAAGTTAATCACGTGTGCAGCATCTTCCTCAGGAGCGATACTGGACTCGAGGAGCAGGGGTGACTGAGGTACAAGGCCGCCACCCTCGCAGTGTGTTCTCTGCCTTTTCGGGTCCCCGCTGTCCTGGCTCTTAGTTCCCAGGTATGTCTGAAATCAGTATGCAAAGTGTCCCTCCAGTGTGGAATGGACAAAAGCGACTAATAACTCGTTTTGTGCCATTTCTCCTTAGTTTATTTTTGCCCAGTCCTAAATGGTTATGCTTTTTAAAAAAACTGTGGCTACGATTCCATTTGAATTGGCTCAGTAAGAGTAAGTAGAAATAGTAAATAAGAAGCCCAAAGGAATCTACAAACCAATGAGAAATTTCACTAAGGATGTGACATATAAAATACACAAAAATCAATGATAAAATTAATAAATTAGAATAAAAATACCAATTATGATATAAAAACCTAAGAATAAATTCTACAGCTTTCCTTAGAAGTTTAAGGAAAAAAATTTAAACCTTTATTGAAAGACTTTAAACAAAGGCCTAAGTAAGCAACAATCTATTGACAGTAAGTTTCAATCCTGTAAAAATGGTGCTATTCAAAATTAACTAGTAAATGTATTATAATTCCAAACAAAATGCCAACAGGATTTTTCACAAAACTTACAAATTGATTCTAAAATTCATATGGAAGAGCAAATAGCCAATCTGAAGAGCAAGGATGGGAACCCTACCTGGCCAGGCATGAAGATTATAAAACCACAGTAATTAACACAGTGTGGACTCAACAAATAGAGAATCTCAATAAAGAGAAATAGAATGAGGAAAAAAAGGCAAATAGAAATTCTGCATTTGAAAAGTGTAAGTGAAACGAAAAATTAACAAGGGCTCAGCGAAATTAACAGCCGACTTGAGGCGTCAGAAGAATGAATCGGTGAGCGCAGAGGCAGATGGGCGTAGAAACCGTCCAACCTGAAGAACGGAGGAGAAATGACTGAAGCCGAATGAGCAGAGGCGTGTGGAGCAGCGTGCGGACACAGGCGGCGGGAATCCCAGGGGGCCCCGGAGAGAAGGGGGCTGAGAAGCGACGTGAACAGACAACGAGCACACACTCCCCAGGTCCGCCAGACCCAAGGGCTCCGGCGAGCCCTCTGCGAGACCGCGCAGAACAGCGGCACCGACAAGGGCACGAAACCGCGGCCGATCCGGTCTCTCCGCGGGAGCCCGGGTCAACGAGGCGCGCCCTGTGTGTGCGACCGAAAACCACCCGGGAAGAGAAAGTCAGGCGACGCGGACAGAGGCGACAAACGGATGCCCAAGGACACTGTGCGGAGCGAGAGGAACTGCGCGCCGAGACCACGCTTTTCACACACGCGGATTCCATCCACGTCCTACGCGCTGCGCGAACGAGGTTACGCAACCGAGTCCTGACTTCACACACGCGCACACACACACACACACGCACATGCACACGCGCGCGCACACATACACACAGGTGCGCGCGCGCACACACAGATACACACATGTACAGACACATACACACACGCACACACGCACATGCACACGCAGACACACTGCAGCGCCACAGGGAACAGCCGGGAAGGGCAAATTCGCAGAGGCTGAGCTGGGAGCGCAGAGTCACCACAGAATGGCCTGTAGGAATTTTTTTTTGAGGTGATGGGAATTTGTAAAACTGGATTAAGGTTGATGGTGGCACAGCTCTATATATTTACTAAAAATTATTAAGTTGTATATTTACGATGAAACAGCAAATAGCAACTTTTATGGATAAAATTTTATATCAGTAAAATGTTTTAAAAAAGTTACGGCATTCATTCTCATACAAAGAAGTGACTCAGTTTAATTGAAAACATTAAACACCTACCAATTAAATCCGTTTTATTCAAACCCCATCAACATTTTGGGGGAAAATTTACAAAAAAATCCTAGCTATTCTATTATTACCAAATCTGTTTTTGAATCTAGCCAACCACTTCGAGAAACAGGACACTTTAATGCGTCAATTAGTGTAATCTGAGCAGCATCGAGCTTAAGCTGAACTGAGAACGAGACATAACTTCTACCTCTGAAAGTAAGTTTTAAATTTTAACTGTAAGTTCTTGACTTTGATACTTAGATGGAAGAAAATTCAACATACAAATAGTACTGTTAAATGTAGTAAAATAAATTTCCAAATAATTTTTTTTTTTACAACAGTAAAAATAAAGAGAAAAAAATGCAGGGTTTAATTAGAACTTCACTGACTAAACGACATGTAGGAACGATCTTTTTTTGGCGGAACGAGGTTCATGCACTTCCCTGAAAGTAACCTTTGCCTGGAATGTGAGAAGTTTCCCATGCACAACTTCCCTGGTCTGAAGTGATAAGAGTTTGCTGTTTGCTGTTCCATTCAAGGGACAAGGCGGTCACTGTCCTCAGCTCTGCGTTCTTCCCTTTTTCACATGAGACTCACCCTGCTTTCCTCCAGGCTATCGAACGGGCCCGGTGGGTCGTCCAGACAAAGGAATTCTCGCACCGCCAGGCTGTCCAAAGGGGAAAAATCAGCCACGGTACAAGTCAGTTTACGAAAGACAGCAAAGCGTAAGTTACTCTGAAGCTACAGTGTCTTAAGCAAGTTGGTTGCTGATATATCAAAATGGACAAGTTGGTTTATGTGGTTTTCTACAAATGACCAAATATCAATGTAAAATGTATAGAAGATACAAAGATTTTAAACTGTTTTCTAAGATCTTATGAACATAAATAGAGATGGTGAATTTATGTTACATAAAAACTACAGGATATAAAACATAATTGAGAATAACGGTACAGAGACCTATCTAAGTGGTGAAAACATACTTTATCCCTTTCAAACAAATAACAGTTTGAATTAGTCTAAAAACGTCATTATCTCATTATGAAGAAACACTATTTCTAACTTAAAATTCATTTGTTTATTCTCTAGATGCAGTTAAAGTAACTGAAGAGTATTTACTCTAAAACAAGTTAAAGATTTTGCTTGCAATCATATTTATCATATTCATCTACTTAAATATTTTCCCTAGAGTTTAAGAGAAAAAATCCTGACCATGCCATTTCTGAATTAGTATAACTTCCAAAATAACATGGTACCATTATGCCTGCACTTTGCAATGACCGGGAATAGGTTCAGAAGGTAAAAAAGCAAACTCCCCTGTTACAAAATACTTCACTCCCTAAAGGCATTTTGGACGGAGAGAAAACTAACTCTACGCCCCTGTTACAACATAAGCGTGGAGACTTTAATCTTTTTAGGTGTCCAAGGACAGAAAAGTGACCTAAAAGAGATGTCAATCTATTATGCTCAAAAGAGGACGGGGGTTTGGGGTTCGGATTGCGCCAGACAGGGTGACGGTGGCAGGAGAGGGTCATGAAGAGAAAACTGGGATTTTTAGCGAAAACTTTCCCAACAGTGGGAATTAATACGGAGAAGTGCTGTCAAGAAGGCAAGGACTAAGAGCGCCCGGAGCGGCCGAGCTCCGGACGATACACTCTTGACGTGAGTGACGAAGCCGGCGGTCCAGGATCGCGGCACGGGGCTGGGGGGCGGGGGCTCCGGACAGGCCCGGGGCCCAGCACAGGGTGCTTTTGACCCCCTTCGCACGCTCGGCTGAGAAAGCACCCGCGCACCTCCCCACGGGAAACCCCGCGCCTGCGGCCGCCCTGTCTGAACAGCTGCCCGGCCCTGCCTCGCCGAGCGGGGGCTTTCCCCCCCGGAAGCCTCTCCTCCTTCGGGAGCCTCAGTTCTGCTTTCTGGGGCGCCCTGGGTGCATCTAAGTCCTCTTTCACACGGGAATCCCGAACTCACGTCAAAACGCTGTGCTTGCTCCAGCGTCTGCCCCGGGACGCGGCACCGGGACGCGGCGCCGGTGCCCTCCGGGGCCGCAGCGAGCCGGGCGTGGAAGCCCCGGGGCCCGCGTTCCCCGGCGCCGTCCGCCCGCTGCCGGCGCACGGGCGGGTGCGCCACACGCGCGACCGCGCACCCTCGGCCCCACGGGCGGGCGGACACGCGCCCTGCTCTGCCGCACCTGTCGGCGATCCCGCGCGGCGGGCTCGGGCATCACCTCCGCGTGTCACAAACGACGCCGGAGTCCGGACCGGGGAGCTGACCCACGACGGCGACACCGGGCTCTGAGACCTCTGCGTGTGATCACCTGCCTCGGCCCCCTGGGGACTCGTCCGCAGCTTGGTCCGCTCGGCTGTGCCCCGGCCGGCCGCGCGCCGCCGCCCGCAGGCACCCTGGGCCCGGCCCGGCCACTCGCCACCTGCCCGGTATTTACACTGGAGAAGCGACTGTCCGGCAGAAGGCGGGCCACAGAGAATAAACTAGTCTTGAGACTGAAGCCGCAAGTCGGGATGAAACGCTGAGATGCCGGCTCTCGGGTCTGAAGAGGGCAGTCCCGAGACGCGCGGGGGTCCTTCTCAGGGCCAGAGGGACACGCCGAGGGGCACGCGCGTGCGCGCGGGGTGCGGGGTGCGGCGCCCGGGGGCCCCTCCGCGGGGCGGGGCGGGGCGCGGGGCTGGGGCTCCGCACGCGTGAGCGCGCGGGGCACGTGCACGGTACGGTGTCGTGTGGGGCAGCAGACACACGTGAAGGACGGAGAAAAAGCGTAGAAAAAGTGAAACCGATGGTGTTCGTATTGTTTTCCATCTTTGTGTGAAAAACTGCTCACGACAGTTACGGACACAGGTATCTATACAACACGCTATGACTGCTTTGCAAATACTCGCTACTTTCTTCAAAAATAGTTCTATTGCCTGAAAATGTAAGTGCTAAAATTAGATACCCACCTGATACTGTCATAAAGCAATTTTTTTAAATATTCAGAAGCAAAAAACCTATATAAATCCTTTCTTTTGAATGACTTTTGGTATTTTCACTTTATCCTCTACATAAGTTAACCAAACTCAAAATTTCCATATTTTTGTATTACTTTGGAAAGCTATAAAGATTCCCATAAAAATTATATAGTGTCATATTAACCAAAAATCTAATATGGGCACCACTTTGTTTAAATGATGGCTAAAATATTAAATGCTAAAATTAAGTTTACAGTGGTTTGGATGGTTTGAGTATAGTACACAGAATTTTCTTCAACATTGCTATTTATTTATTTATTTACTTACTTATTTATTTTTATGCCTACAGCACCTGGTCTTCCTGGGTGGTCTACCACCCAAGTACTAACCAGGCTTGACCCTGCGTAGCTTCCGAGGTCAGATGGGATTGGCGTGTTCAGGGTGGTGTGGCCATAGGCTGCTGACTTTTTAACAGTGTTAATATACATCAAACACCAATAAAGTCCTTACTGAAAAAAAGTAAGACAAGACCATGGAGTGTCTTGTCAGAGAGGACAAGCAAGTATGCGCTTAGGCTATGGCTTTGTCCACCGTGAATAACCACGGTCCTAGATCTATTCCTCGGTTTAAATGAGCTGCTTCAGCATTAACAACCTCTTATTTCAACTCATTACGTACCAGTGAGCGATGTCCTTGTGAGCTACTAAGTTCTGGAGAAATGCTTGCAATCCTAATTGTCTATCTTCTAAAAAGTCGGCGTTGTAATTATCTTTAAACCAGCGTTTTGGTGGCAGTGATAACCGAAAGCCTGGAAACATCTCTTTTAACTGAAAAAGAAGAAAACAGAGTATCCGATGAATGAAATGACAGGAGCTTTCTGGCAGCGAGGCCGCGGCCGAGTGACAGGGATGGGCTTCGCGCCACTGCGCATGCTCAGAGCGCACGGCGCCGGCTCTGAGTGGTCCAGGAAGGGGGGCGGGGCGCGGTGAGCAGATGGGAGCGAACAGGACCAGTGAAGGCTCCTCTGCTCAACACCTGTCAGAATTAGGGAGCAATTTCTGGTCCAAGGTAAGATTACTGGGCCCTTCAGAGGCGCCGTGCAGTACTTGCTTCTTTGGGAAAAAGCGGTCTTCTCGTGGTTTCCAGCTTCACCCCCCCCCCCCCCCCCCCCCCCCCGCCCGTCTCCCTCCGGCTCTGTGGACACTCGGCTCCTCTCTCTACTGCATCTCACTGCGACTTACTCTGTTAATTCCCTATTGTTGGCTCCAATTTTTAACTATTAAAAACAAATTAAAACTTCAAGACAATAAAACACCTTGATAAATATTTTTAGAGTTAAATATTGCCTATATCCGTGATTTCTTATATAGAAGATAAATCCTAGAAATGTGAATATTGTGTCAGAATGGCAGCACTCAAGAATGTCCTCCAGGAAGATCCATATTTCCAATAATTAATATGCCTGTCAACTTGACAGGTGAAAAGTTTCTTAATTTTCGTTTCTTAAAGTACTTGTGATATTAAATATTTCTCAAATTTACTGGTCATTCACATTTCTTCCGTGGATTGCCTCTTCCATAGCATTCGCTGTACTTTCGACTTGGGTTTACCCTTCTGCTCCTTACTACTAAGGCTCTCCGCGCGCCGAGGGTTACTATGACCCGTGTTTCGCACGTGCAGCAGGCCGTGTCCCAGACAGCGCAAGACCTTGGCCCGGGTGTGGCTGCTGTGCCGTCCTCACCCTACACAGCAACGGGGACCCTGCAGATGTAATTCGGGTCACTGTGCAGTTGACTTCAAGATAGGCAGGTTATCTGTGTGGGCCTAATCTTATCACACGAGCACTTTGAAGCAGGACTTTCTTTGCGGCTGGTGGCAGAGGAGAAACTCGGAGCGTCGCAGCATGAGCAGGACCTGACCCGCGGCTGCGGGCTAGGGAGACGGAGGGGCCGCGTGCGCGGGCTGGGGAGCAGCCTCCCTGCGCTCAGACGGGTCCCCGGCGATACCAGCAGAGACACGGGGCCCTCAGCCCGCCCAGATCGCCAGATAATATACAGGTATGCTTTAGTTCTATTTGTGTTAATAATTTTAAGGTTTTCACACTTTTACGCTATAGATAATTTTTGTTTTTTTTTTAAAAAAAGTTCTGTGTAGCGATGGGACTATTAAAATGAAATGGTGAATTTTCTTAGGAACTAGCAAAAATTGGACTTTCCTCAAATAACAAGGAAGAAAAAACAAATATAACAGAACTGTCAGGAACAGTTAATGATTCAAAATTGAAAAGTCGGTTTTAGATTTGTTAGTACTTACTTTCTCATTAAGCCTAGCGAAGTCAGTGTACCTTCTGAAAACCACCCAGCTTTCTTCCCGAGTTTTCTTTACTAGTATTTTATATACCTGTGGGGGTGGGGATTAAAAATATATATGTAAAGATATTTAAAAACGCAAATCAAATATTTTAAAAACTTTTACTTGACAATCTAGATCCTAACTATTATTGCAAAAAATATCAGAAATCATTTAGACCATCAAATGTACAAATAATCAATGAAAGCACCAAAAGTGAGATGTTTTTTCTTAAGAAACAAGACAACATGGTTTTTTTGGTGACACTAATAATAAATGAACTCACCACATTCCAAAATATTTATGTAAACAGATTTTAAAATTGATAAGACAATTATCATACTTGAAAAAGCTATGAAAAACAGCCACTTTTGTCCTATATAATTAATTTATTTTTTAAAGTCAATAACTACAAGGCCAAATTTTTAAATAAATTTGATGTTGTTTTAATCTTTGAGGCTGAAACACAAGCCAAAAAAAATGCCAACATTAGATGCAAACTTACATTTCTAGAATTATGTACAATTATTTAGGCTATTGAATAGAAAACCTTGACTGAAGCGGGTCAATATTTAAAAAAGCACATAATAAGAAAAAAATAGATTCTATTTTCACAGGTACAATTCGAGAGTTTCCTATGAGGAAGCACTGTTTGTAATGCTCGGGGAGGAAATCTGGTCGCGCCTGGTACAGTGCTTTGGCTAATCCGGACACACGGACCGCACGAAGCACTTGATGACAATAACTGCTGGGCGAGCGAAGCTCTATCCCCGGGGCTCCCGCGCGGCGACCTCCGACCCCGGCTCCCGCGCGGCCCTCCTGCCGCACGTGGCCACTGAACCCCTGACACGGGGCTCCTCAACGGCGTGTGCTGTGACCGTGAGACACACAGCAGATCGCCAAGACTCAGTGCGAAAAAAGATCTAAAAATACTCCATTAAAATGGTTTCACAGTGACTTCATGTTGAAATGATCATATTTGGAATATTTCAGACGACATAAACTGTTATTGGTTATAAACCATACATTTCATCGGTTCCTTTGGACCTGTTCGCATGGCTGCTAGGAACTTTTAAATCACAAGTGCGACTCGCACTCGTCACACGGCAGCCCCGCGCACGGGTGCTCCGGAGGCGCCGCGCTGCTTAGCGACTGGAGGCCATCCTTACCACGTGGTTTTCCTCCCTCCCCGAGTTCTTCTCGGCTTTTGAGGGGAAAATCAGCAAGGGTTAAGGGGGGAGCCTTTAATCTGAAGTAAAACACAAGTGATTCGCTGTTGGAACGCGTGTGAGCGAGGAAGAGGGTGGTTTGGAAACCCCTCGCAGACTCCGCGAAGTCCTCGCCTGAGACGGTCCCGAAAGAGATGCGAAGCTCGGAGAGTCTGGCGCGCGACTGGTACTAAAAACACGTTAAATTAATGGGTGAACGAACACTGCCCATCTCACGTCTGCCGCTCACTTCCTCCCCTACATCTCCACAGACTTCACGTTTTTCTACCACTGCCTTAGACTTGCCCGTGAACTTGCATTTTCACACACTTCCTTCATAAGGAAGATAAGTCAGTGTAAGGAAATGAGCCAGCGGTTTACTGTAATTTACAAAATCACTCTGAAAACAGTCAGTTTCATGCAGATTTCCCAACACCTCATCAGTCTCATTCATGACAATTTAACTAAAAGATGGTCTCTTTATAAATTATCTCAACAATTTTTTTCTGGAGGTTCTTCTATCTTGTTGTAAATTTACAGCCTGAAATGTTGATGTAAACTCTACTTCAAGAAAATCCAAGAGAAAAAACAAACCATTTCAACTGACAAGTGAATTTAGCAAAGCTGCTAGATACATAAATATACAAGCCCAATATACATAAATGTAAACTAGCAAAGAACAAATAGAAGACAGGAAAAGATAACGAGAACATCAACATCCACATCTAGAAAGAAATCTAACCAAAAGATATAAGATCTTCGCCCTGAAAACTGTAAAATGTTATTGAAAATAGTAAAGGACTTAAGAGGTCTAGGTTCACAGATTCAAAGTCTCAGTATTGTAAAGATGTCAGTTCTCCTTAGATTAGCTTATAGGTTCGATAAAATCCGAGAACGGCCAAGACAATCCCGAAGAAGAACAACGAAGCCACGGCAGTCGGGCTGCCAGATATCAAGAGCCATCACGCAGCTTTAATAATTAAGACGCCGTGGAACTGGCCGAGAGGGGGAGATGAACATGGAAATAGACCCACACGTTCACGGTCACCTGATTCATGACGCAGGCGCCAGTGCAGCTGCAGAGGAGAGAGCGGGGTCTTTTCAATCAAAACTTGACCCATATAAATAAAAAACGTGTCTTGACCCTTACCTCGTACCATGGACAAAAATGAATTCCAGATGGGTTACAGATCCAGATACGAAAGGTCCAACGATACAGTTTTTAGAACATGGGACTTTTTAGTGGGAGTAGGAAGATTTTAAAAAGCACTGACCATAACAGAAAAAGTTAGTAACTTAGACTCTATTAAAGACTTCTGTTTATCGAATGAAAAGGCAAACCACAGAGAGATAATACAGACTCTGAAAGAACACTGATGTTCAAAATGCATAGGAAACTACAAATCCAAGCAGAGGAGCCTTCCCCAAGGAAAAATGGACAAAGATCTTGAACAGACTCTTCGCAAAAGAGGATATCAATTTAGTCATTAAGAAAGACACGTTAAGACCACCATGCAACGTCACTCTACCCACTAGAAGTGCCAACGCGAACGAGATGGAGAACACGGGTTAGGAAGGTGTGTGGCACTGGACCCCTCGTGCCCAAGAACAACTACCCTGCCGCCCTGTGCACCACTATCCTCTGAAGCTGGCGTGTGATCCAGCCATTTTTCTCCCGGGCAGACAGCACACGGAAATGCGTCCACGCGTTCACTGAGTGACACATCCTACAAGGTTCGTAGAATAGTATTTGTAAGAGCCCCAAACTGGAATCATCCAAACAGTCTTCAACTGCTGAATGAAGAAAGAAATTGTAGTATATGCACACTGAGGCATACCATCAGTAATAAAAATGAGCTACCTGCCATCACATGCAAGGTCAAGGATGAATCTTACAAACGTGATGCTGAAGAGTACACACTCCACACTTCCATCCATGTAAAGTTCAAAGAAAGGCACAATTAACGTAGGGTTTGAGGAGAGCGGGCTGTGACTGCAGTGGGCGTGCGGGTGGTGGTCCAGGACGCCAGGGACGTTTCTTGACATGCGTGCCACCCATGTCTGGTTTGTGAAAACTAATTCGAGTGAAACGAGTTTACTACAATGACAGAACTTAGAGGTGTAAAAATCATTTGAACTTTGTCTTTAAGAAATTACAAGTACATGCTAACATCGCTCAAGTTCACACAGGTAAGGCAATCTTTCAGTTTCTACTGGCGTAGAGCAGAAGCCATACTCACAGTAAACTTAGCTCTTTCTTCCATCACCTCATAGCCCAGAATAGTAGGCGTAGAAGGCCGAGCTTCCAAATTCGCCGTGTCTGGACTTTGTTCTTCACTTTCCCTCGGTCTGGTGGAATACTCAACGGAAGAATCTGCATCTGTGAACTTAGTCCTAACGCAGGGACTGCTGCTGACAGATGAAGCGCTCTCCGCCGGGTCAGGTGCACTTGTCTGTTTCAAGGTCCCCGTATTTGAGTCTTCCAACTGGCCTTTGGAAGAGTTTGAGCTTGCTGAGATACTCCCAAACGAAGAGCTTCTTTGGTCTCTGCTGGCCGGAAAGCTGGCAGCGGAGCCCCCTATGGGCATAGGAACCGGGACATAGGGAGTTGCCATCTTCTTTTGGCCCCTGCAACAAACTGCCCACTGCCGACTCCAGACACTCAGAGAACAACTAATGTGAAATCCATTCTCTTCTTGGGAATTCACTATCTAAAAATGAGAACACGTTGAGAGATTAGTCTTTAATCTGGAGCACTATCCAAAAGGAAACAGAACGTTCATATCCATTTCTTTTAACTTTGTGACACTACTATTTTATTTAGAATGAAAAAAAGACCCTAGATCTCTTCCTTTAACAGCAAAATGTTATCTCTAAGGAAAAAAAGACCCCAGATCTCTTCCTTTAATAGCAAAAAGTTATCTCTAAGGACTCCCGTTTGCAAGGCAAAGAGAACTAGGCCACACCCTTTTCCTTGACACTGGTATTATATGTTACCCTTTCCCTCCCCATTTTCTTTCTTTGTGATGGATTTCTGCAACATTCATTTTAACCTGATTTCATCTATATAGAAGAGGCGGGAAGAGGAAGGCCGGTAAATGCCTCCCTGAAGCTTCCTCCCCTGCTTGCCGTCCTGACAGCATTAGATACAGAACAGGAAGGGAAGGAGCGAAGGGGAGAAGAGAGAGGAAACTATTCACGGTACCTTTGTTTCATCAGTGAAACTGTGAAATGTTATTCAGAGTAATAACAGTGAACCAGAAGCTTACATGCTCTAAGGTGAACGGCAACTGTTTTTAAAGTAACAGTTCATCAAATGATCTGGGGGAGAACAAACCTTATCCAAACTAAATTAATCAAATAATGAACATTAAACTTATATCCAAGATTAAATTATTAAGTTTAAATGTCCTTCACAGTTTACAGATAATCACTAATTCTGCTATGCTGTAAGCTGAGAATATTTAACAAATCTTTATAACTTGTACCCGATAACTCTGTTGTCAAAATGACTAGTTTATCTTATCTCAGAATAACTTCATAACAATACGAAGTCAAAAGGGCTTACCACTAAGCTGTCAAATGATAAACTAAGAAACCATAATAACGAGGGACCAGTGAAATGACACATAACAGTGTGTCTCTCCAAACGCATCTAGGCGCCCTACTGGTGAGACAGGTAGTGGACGACCTGCTGGCACTTGCCGCGACTCACACGACTCCCAACCCAGCACGTGGCTCCTGGCAACCTCTCGCATCCTCAGAGATCCAAGAACCTCGAGCTGCCGATTCACCGCTCCTCGGTTCCGCCCGAAGGCCTCCCCGAAAAGGAGCGAATCGGAGTGTGACATCGCACCACGTCGGGGCCCAGGGGACAGCCCTGCCCTTTGCCACGCGACTCCCGGGCGGGGGCGGCGGCCCCGCAGCGCGACCGCGGGCCGCAGGTGAGCGCCCCCCAAACGTCCCGAACGGCAGCTCGGTGACAGCGTCTCCGCTGTCGCGCCGGCGTCCAGATGCTCCGGGGACAACTGCTTCACCCTCGGGCAGCTGGGGTGGCCCGAGCCTGAGCAACGCCGCGGGCGACAGGAGCGGCTGGCCAAGGGGGGCGGAGACGCCCAGGCGCAGCCCGACCCTGGGGGCGCCGGTCGGTGCCTGGGCGAGCCAAGGTCCCGGGCTCCGGGAGGGGGACTCCGCTTCCGGGCCCCGCGGCGCCCGCGACGGAGCCCGCCCGCCGCGGGGCGCAGGTGCCCGCGCACAGGTGCCCAGGACGGCGCCGGCCGCCGCGTCCCTACCTCGGCCCGGCGCGGCGCAGCCCGGGCCCCGCGCTCCCGGCGACCGTCACATCGGGCTCTCCGCCGCGCAGCTCCCGCCTCCAGCCGCGCCGCGCAGCGTCCCGCGGCCTCACGTGACCCGCCGCCCGGCTCGCACCCGCCGCTGGGGGCCGCGCGCCGCGGCCGCGGGGCGGGGCTACCGCCGGAAGTGACGTCACGCGACCCGCCCCCGGCGCGCGGGCGCCGCTCGGGCCGCGGCTCCCCGGCGGCGGCGCGGGCCCGGTTCCGCGGTAAGCGTCGTGCTCGCTCCGCCGCAACTCCGTTCTCATAAGTTCAGGTTTGGGACGCGGGGGCCGCGACGCCGCGTGTGCCCGCCAGGGGCGAGGCGAGGGCGGCGACTCCCGGGAGGGGCGCGGGGCGCGCGCCGCGCTGCACCCTGGGGCGTGTAGGCGCCCTCCGCGCGGCTGGTTCTCGTGGGGTCCCCCGGGCTCTGCGGCGCCCCGAGCGGTGGCGGTCGGTTCCCGGACTGGGGCGCGGAGCTCTGCCCTGCAGCCGCCTCGTCCGGCCGAGTTCACGCGTCCTGGGCCGGCCGGGGGCTGAGAGTCCGGTGTGTCCGTTGTTTGGTCTTCCTTTTAGCGTCGGGAGCAGTTTCATCCCGAGGGACACGGTGTCGGGCGCGTTAGACTCGCACTTCCGAAGGCCTGTGAGGTGCTCGGGAAAGTCGTTCCTTGGTGGTCACAGGCCAGAATTCAGACCGCTCTGCAGGCCTGTTTAACTCAAGCATGCAGTTCGGCGTGAGATCGACCCGGGGTGTCCAGGGGTGTGGTGCATTCCCAAGCCTGGGGAGCCGAGAGTTGTTATTTCAGCATGAACACAGGTCGATAATCTGGTTTGTGGCCCAATACTGGCTTTAGGACCACTCAAGGTATATGATGATGTATAGATTTGGTAACTTCCGTAGGACCCAGCAGTTCAGGTGTGGTGACTGGGGGTGGGGGCGGGATTCAGGGGACGGCGGAAGAGGGAGAGAACCAGAGCAGGAAAAAGCATGTGCGTTCGGCAGACACCCCTCGAGGCTGCCGCCTAGATCCCCTTACCCGCTTCCCTGGAGGTGGCCCCTCCTCCACAGGCTGACCCTGTGGCCGCGTTTGTAGCGTGTTACCGCATCTAACAGGTGTTTTTTGTCAGAGTGGATTGTGCCTAAGGAAGATATTTAACCCAAGTCGTATTTAAAGGACGCTCTCTCCTACGAACTGAAGTGGATGGGGAGAGTTAGAGATACAGGGTGGAGGTCACAGGAGCCGAAGTCAGACTAAAGGGAACTCTGTGACAAGACGGTCCGCGGAGTCCCACTGCTGAGATCCCTGGAAACGATCTGGTCTTTCCCCGTTCTCATTTTTTCTTGGAGGTCATGAGACACTGTACTGTTCTTCCAATAGGTCTGCTTTTTGCTTAACCCTAGCCAGAGTTGGTTCTTTTGTTTATAACCAAAAATACAGCCAGTCGGAATGAAGTTAAGTGAACGAATAGTAAAAGTTGCTAAAATGCAAGCAATTCCTTCTCAAAGGGTTTATGATGATTAAAATCACACACGAACAGCCCTCCTCCGTGAGTAGTCGGCGTGATTTCCCTGGTTCCCTAATTCCTGCGCCGCCTGCCACGGGGGGTGTTTCCGTCATCTTCGCGTTGGGCGTCTGCGCTCTCGGCCCGCCGTCTGTTTCCCTCCGCGGAACTTGTAAGAGTCCAGAGAAGGGGCCCCAAGTGGTCTGTTCTTAGAATAACAGGAGGTGACCAGAGTAGTCAGAGGGCAACAGGACAGCCAGCTTTATGGCATCGACCCTGTGACCTATGCGGTTTCTTAAATCCAGGGTAGGAATTATGTGACATTTAAAATGGTACAGAGACGACACTCTTCAGTGGCTTCCATGGGTTAGTGATTTTCCACTCATCACGTTCCATAAGGATGTGTGGAAATCCCACTGGAAATAGAGATTGAGTTTCTTCACAAAATCACAGTCATAATCTTATAACCCAGAGGGACGGTAGTGACTGAGGACAAGCCTCCACTTTGGAGCCGAGCCTGCCGGGGAAAGCAGAGGCCGGACGATCCGCCTGAAGTCACAGGGCCAGTGAGTCGCCGACTTGCAAAGCAGCAAGCGTCTCGCCTCGCGTGGTCAGCCTTTCCTGAGCGCTCCTGTGCCCTGTCGTGTCCCGATGTCCTTCAGCCTTTCAGGGGCGCCCCGCCTCTGGGACTGCCTCAGGTAACCTCGGGTACCTGGGAAGTCCTCGTGGGTTTCGTGCATGAGGAAGGCTGCTCGAGGTCTGTAAGGGCATTCGGAGACGTGGAGACGGGAGGCGGGGCACCCCGGGCAAAGCCAGAGACTTGTAGAGGACGTGGCAGTGCGGGGTGTCGTGGGACAGCGAGGAGACCAGCCGGGTCGGGTTGCAGGGCATTCAGGCCCTGCTCTTCGCTCACGTCCGGCTCACACGTGACCTCACCAGCGACGCTGTCCTGATCTCCGATGCGGTGAAGTAAGCCCCTCTAATACGGTCACACTCTGGTTCGATCCTGAGCGGAGCCAAGTGTCGCATATCTTGAGTACTGTGTGCGTGTGTGGCCTGAGGGCCAGGGTCATAGACTGGACACCTGTAAGCTGACGGTACCTTGTGTGGTACCGGTATAAGGTAGGTCCTGTGTGCACGGTCCTCACGGTTACTAGTTGTTTCACACCTGGCCCACTTACATTTCCTGTAAGATCTGTGTAGACATTTGCATTTTCAACTCCTAGTTTAGAGAATAAAATTAATTTTTTTGTGTAGGCGTATGGGCCCCTTCAGGACCTGACTTTCAGCCACTTTTATAGCCTGTTTCCTCTAGATTAATTAATTAGTTAATCAATTAGCCAGCTATTTATTGAGTACCCGTCACAGACAATGAATCTCAAAGTCCAACCATATCAATTATTTCCCATTCTGAGCTCTTTGTTTTTTTCTCTTGCTAGCATTTGTTGTTGCTTTTGCCTGGAATTCTCCTACTTCACCCAGCCTATTTCTGGGGCTCGGCTCTAGGTGACCTCCAGTCCAAAAGCTTGTCTGACCCCCCGCACCACGTGGTCGCAGCCCCCTGCAGGCTCCTGCGGTGCCCGTCCGGCCGTCGGATGTGCCTGTTTCTGCACGTCTGCCTTCCTGACCGCGCCGCGTGGGTCCTGAGCTGGAGGCCGCGGCTTCTTTTTCTTCTGCACTGGCCGTCGGCACCTCTGGCACACGGTGGAGTTAACCCACGTGGGTAAAGCGTGAGAGTGAGTGAGCAAAGTTTTCTTAGTGGATCAGCACCGTGGTTTCATTCACACACACACACACACACACTCTCTCTCTCTCTCTCTCTCTCTCTCTCTCTCTCTCTCTCTCTCTCTCTCCCTCCCCCTCCCCCCCCCCATGGTATTTGGTTTCACAGAAACATTAAATGAAAGCTCATTCTATGGAACAAATAAAGTGAAGCATCTCTGGTTAAAGAGAAGAGGTCGTTTCATTTCCTCAGAATGATTTGTAAACCACTGAGCCAGATAGACGATTTCTAAGGTCTGCTTGAGATTTAATGTTTTGTGAGTTTTTATCACTTAAAACCTGAGATAGGTAATTAAACAAATATCACAGCCCGGTTAGCAACGGTATGTGAAAGGCATTAGGCAGAGCAAAAAGAAAATGAACACAAACAAAAAATCTAAATCCTGAAATTAAACAGACAGATGACTCCCGTATTATTGTACATTTAAGTTTTAATTAAGTTTCTAGTATGCTCCAGCACCTGCTATAAACATGGAGAAAATTCTGTTTTCTGAGGTCCCAATGCCAGGTTTCAACATCCTAGTATGTAAGAGATCCTCCCCCTGCCGCCCACCTCCCCCCCTACCCCTTTCCCACCACACACACACAAAGTTTTCAGGGAGAGAAATATAGCCCGGGAAGAAGTAGCAAGCCCAGGGTGAGCTCGGTTCGTCTCAGGGAGGGCTTAAATCATCTGGGTTACCTTTGGTCTTTTGTTTGGATTACTTCTGACTTCTTTTCATCTGTAATATGCTACAATAATAGTCCTTTCTCATAGGGTTGTTGTGAAAAGTAAAAATGATCACGCTTGTTAAGTGCTTGGTACAGTATCTGACAAAATGGACAATAGCTATTATCTCGAGTCACCGAAGTAGTTCAACTACTTAAAAAGATAGTATGAATAATAATGTATATGGATATTTGTTGAATGAATAGTAGTTCACTGTGAGCAGAGAACTGTACTATTGATTTAGGTGCATTAATTTGTTTAAGCCTCACAATAATCCCATTAGATGTACTGCTATTGTAATTTACCTTACAGATCGAGTCTCTTAAGAGGCTGATTATTTTGTCCTTTTTATAGGGAAAGTTATTCTCTGAGGTTTTGTTGGTTGGCAGGGTTGGGACCCAAGCCCAGGTCTGTCTGCCTGCGAAGTGCATGCTCAGATCTCTTCGCCGCCGTCCGCTCTGTCAGGGTGGGGGTGGGCAGAGCCTGGACCCCGCAAAGGGCTTCACTTGGCAGGATACAGGTCGAAAAACAAGTCTTCGGACTTAGTTCCGAGAACTCCTGGTTCCTCCCCACACTTAACTGGAAGCTAGCCTGGAGATTCCATGTCTGTGTTTTTTTCCTTAATGGTCATTACCTGGCCCTGCTGTTTGTTGATTCATCCTAGTTCGGCTCCCGCAATGATCTGTCTTGATAAACGGACGCCTCGTGCCTGTTTTGCCCTTGGCTTTTCTAGTGTTGCTCTGGTTCGCTCTCCGTGTCCTTCCCACGTCTCACTTCCTTCCTTTGTCTTGTTGACAACTGGATGAACCAAAGGCTTAGGGAGGAGTCAGCCAGGTGAGTATGTGTCTGGAGGGGAAGCGAGGGGTGTATTTGGGAAGAGGCGTAGCTAGGCCGGCAGGGTGGAGAATTTTATGTAGAACTCGCTTCATAATGAGAGACAAAGTGAACTTTTATATGGTATCAGATGGCCTCTGCCCCGGGAGGAGCCAGATGTTTGTTCAGCAAATATTTGTCAAGTGCCTAAGCGACGAGGTGTGCCAGTGCCACTCCCAGCCTGCGGGAATCCGCCACGGAAGACACACGCCGCCCCCCTCCCCGTGGTGCTCACGTGCTGGTGTGTGACGATGCTCACGGCGAGAAGCGCCGTTGAGCTGACCTCGATTTATGGTCTTTGAAGACAGCAGAACAGAGAAATGTGATCAGAGCTGTGGGGGCAGGGGCCGGGCAGGGGGCCGGACAGGGGGCTGGGCAGGGGACGGGCCGGGGCCGGGCAGGGGCACGGGCAGGGGCACGGGCAGGGGCACGGGCAGGGGGCTGGGCAGCGGTTACGGGGGGCCTTAGCCCAGCCCCCTCTGAGACTGTGCCTTGATTGCTGAGATCTCAATGTCGAGAAGAAAACAGCTCCACTGTTAGCACGCGTTACATCTGCTTCCCTGTGCCCCCCACTCTCTGGTGAGCTCTTTCCGGACAGGGACTACGTCCTTTGTGCTCTCCCGGGCCTACATCAGTGCTCACACTTAGTACGCTTCAGTGAAAATACTTTACTTTCTTCTTCTACCGGCTGCAGTCAACCAGCCAACAAAGTACGGAATTAAGTGGATGCGGTTAGGAAGGGGCAGTGGGACGTGGGTGCTGGACCAGTGAACATTGTCCTCTGCGCATGGCGAGGGCTGAGCAGCGATGGGCACATGCAGCTCCCAGGTGCGAGGCACAAGGGCTCGCTCGGACGGTGCCGCGTCTCACAGGTGAGGATGTCCAGCTTTTGGAGAAGGGTTGGTGGCTTTGAAGAGCCCCCGCGCAGGCAGGGTCTGCTGCCACGCCGCGGGCTCTGCCTGCATTCGCGCAGCGTCGGGTCGGCTGGCCGAGCGTCCCCACCGGCCCGTCGCGTCCGCGCCCTCACGGCATCATTCTCCTCGCTGCCTTGGGCTTTCTGCCCCCTCCGCTTCTGCTGGTGCCGCCGTTCCGCCCTCCTGGACCTCTTGAAGCGGAAGACTTGAGAATTGCCCCCGATGGCCACTCCTCCACCCCTTACCCGTCAGAGCGGCGTCTGTCGGTGGTTTGCCAAACATCTTTCAAAACGACTCTGTGTTTGGATGCGAGGTGGGGCTCTCAGCGGGGCCCTGATCAGTGCGAGAAGAGACAGGCAGTCTGGCCCGGGGTCGGGGATTAAGGGTCGGGTTCTGTGTCAGTCACTCTACGTGTGATCTCGTGTATTCTCCAAAATCTGCACAGAGGAACCAAGAGACGCAGTGGCCATCGTGGTGATCAGTCTGCACTCACTGTGCTTCTGGGGCGGGGGCGGGGCACAGGGCAGTTGCAGTGTAGACTGTAAGCACTGTGCTGACTTGGCGGGTGTTCACACTAAGGAGGCGTGCCGCCCCGAGCTGTCTGTGAGTGGGGGGGGGGGGAGAAGGGGGGGCAAGGTTTGCTGACCAAGCACTCAAAATAGCAAGTGCTCGTCTGACATTTTTGCTCACGTGGAGTTATGTGATCCTGAGGCCAGCCCGTGTCCTGAGCCGCGTGTGGCGTGGGAGGAGGTCTAGGCACAGTGAGTTAGGAGGTCACATGGCAGGACCCCGGCAGCAGGAGCCCCGTCGGGGCCCGAGCAGCCCGGCCCGGGGTCAGTGTCCTGAGTCACCGCGGTGTCATCTGCGGCCGTGTCCGGGATGCCGCCTGGGCCGGCGCATAGTTCTCGACCCTATGACTGCTTGGCATTCTGGGACACCCTCGCCCGCGGGTGGGGACGTTCCTGAGCAAAGGCGTTCACGCTCCCCGCTGCGTCCGGCGCAGGGTGCGGTGTACCCCGCATCAGGGAAGAGGGGGCAGCGTGGGCTTCCTCGGCACCTGCGCCTGGGGGGTGCTTTTGGGACCTCGTCCCACTGTGGGAATTCAGGAGCCCGGGTGTCCTCCGAATAATACATGGTAATAACAGCCTCCCCCGGCCCCCAACACGCCATCGAAAGAGCATCGTGTTGTATATGCTGTGCTTAGATGTCTCTCTTTTCCCCAAACTGGCCTTGTCTCAAGAGTATTTACTATAAAAGAACATGTAAGAGATAATGTATTCTCTATGGAAATTCTTTGTTCAGAGCTGCTTACATGATATAGTTAATTTAGAATCCAGAAGGTGCCACCTTGTGGCAAAATTTTGCATTTCACAGGTATGTATTTTTAAAGAAAAATTTAAAGCAGCTCTCTAAGAAAGCCATTGGATGGCAAAATAAAAGATACTGATATTATATGCAAGTCACTTAATATGGTTTCTGAAATATATAGTTTGATAGTAAATTTAGCAAATGTTATCTAGAATTTTTTAAAAATTCAAAAAGCCTAGAGAAAAACAAGCAAAAGATGTCACTTACCATAATGAATTTATATTCAAAATGCTTTCTTCGGGGTTTCTACCTGTCTATTTCTGCACTAATTTGCATTTTAAAAAATGAAACGTGAAAAAAAAAAGAAACGTAAAAAGTATATTCAATTGGATTTTTCTTGATATTCAATTGTAATACGGCTTAAATTTTATTATGTATTTTAATACATTGACACCTTTGCAGTTCGTCTGAAATTTCTTAGAGCCTGGCAGTTTACTGAATCCTCTGTTAATCCCCACGTTTCCATGTCTGTCACAAACCCTTCCCCGCTCAGTGGAATGCAGCAGGGCGTTTGCGCCTCCGAATGAGCGCTGGGAAACTGTCCTGAGGTGTCCTGAGGTGTCCTGAGGTGGCACGCCGGGCGGAGCCCCGTCCCCTTCCCCGCCGGCGCTGGGGACCTGCGGGGAGCTGGGACGTGGATCCGGCATCTTCCGTCTGCCCTTCCCGTCCCTGCCACTGCGTCCCCGGTTCCTGGGGGTTCCTGGTCCCCGCCCGTCGTCTGCGTGGGAAGGGGGCGTCCGCGCGGGCGGGGCGCTGTGGGTCGCGGCATCTGGAGTCTGCAGTCGGGTCTGGGGGAACGGGGCGGACGGGGCGACGTGAGAGGAGGGGAGAGGGAAACACGGGGACGCGCCGCCGCGGGCCCTGCGCCCCTTCTCGCTTCCACGTGTGTCCCCCTCCGCTCCACGGGCGCGCGGCTTCCGTTGCGCTCTCCTTGCTTCTGTCTCGCGGCGTTTCGGGGTCGCCAGCCCCCCAGCTCCGGGCGGGGACGCGCGAGGCGGCAGGGGAGCACGGGCAGCTCGGCACCCGCTGGTCCCTCGGGCCCCGTGGCGCCGCTGGTTCGCACCCCGCTTTGCAGCGTCTCCGCTTCGTCTTGGGCACCGTGTCCTCGGGTTCCGGTTCTGTTTACTGGGAGACACAGCGAAAAGTAGACCTGTTTTTTTCCTTTTGAGCAGAAGTCTCAGATTACTTGCTGTTTTCCAGTTTATTTTTTGTAAATCACTTCTGCTCCTCTGGAAAGTAGATTCCGAAGGGAAGGAAGCAACGACAGGAGACCAGCTCAGAGTCGCTTCGGCCGGTCGGTTAGGAGAGGGTGTGGCCCGCGGGGGGGGGGGGCGGCAGCGAGGGGCTCTAGCACCTGCCGACGCGCCCCGTCCGCTCGCCCGGCGTTCGTTAACCGGGCGCGTGGCAGGTGCTAGAGCCGGAGCTAGGCGCTGGGTACAGAGGGGTGAGCCCCGTGAGTGTCACCCCCGACTCTCGGGGACCGTCTTGTCTGATTGGAAAGACACGTAATGGACAAGTAAGCGGAGAGCTGAGTTACCGCTGGCCCTCGAGACCGCGCCGGGGCGCAGCCCGCGCCAGGCCCGCCTCGCGGCGCCGACGCCACCCCCGGGCGGTGCGTGGGGGTCGGGGGCCGCGGCCCGGATCAGACGACGCGAAGCAGCCGCCGGGTTAGAGAGAGGCGGCGCGGGGGCTCGGGCCCCGGCGCGGTCGTGCGTAGGTGGCAGCGCGCGGCGAGGCGGGGACCCCGGGTCTTGACGGGCCGCCAGGGGGGCTGCGACTGTCTGCAGCGCAGCCGGGTCGAAAAGGGCGTTGCTCATTCAAGGTCACGCGGGCAGCGGGACTCCCTCGGGGACAGCGTGGAGCTCCCGAAAACCTTGTCTGGTCCTTGTTGTTTGCACGAAACCTGTTTTTACCAGAAGCCCGTTTTAATTGCCTTGTTCAGCAAGTATTTCTTAAGCTACGTGCACAGCAGTCTGTGCGCCGTGACGTCTGCCTTTGCGCTTTGACCCAGGGTTAGGCCAGACAGGTAACGCCGGAAGCACGTGTCGCCGACGCGCGCACCAACGAGGAAGGTGGTGAGGGGAGCGAATGTAAGTGCCAGAGAAGAACATCGCGTGCGTCGGAGCTGCGCTAACACAACTTGCCGTAAATGTCGGCTCCTTTAACTAGAACATGTGGTTACACCAGCAACGTGTTAAGGAGTTTCGGGGAGAAGAAAGAACTCGAAAAACAAAAAGGACCTTCGTGTGTTCTACCCTTAGACTGTCATCCTGCGCGGGCGGAGACCGCGGAGTGGCTCTCTGACGCCCTCGTTCCCCTGCGGCGCCCGGGCGCACAGGTGCTCCTGCAGGGCCATGCGAAGGGCGAATGAATGGGCAGAAAGGGACGCGGTTCAACCGCCGCTCTGAATACCAGCCACCATGGTTTCTGATCACACGCGTGCTCACGTCCAGTGGTGAATTCGTGTGTGTGTGTGCGAGATATTATACAAGCACATACTGCCCTAAGTGACACCAAACAAGTTAGAAAGCAGGTTCAGCACAAAGGACCCTTTGTCTGCCCCGGCTGCTCTTGGCTGTTCCAGGCACTCCCTTCTCTCTTCATTCCGACCTTCAGAGTGTGAGTTTGCTGGGAGGAATTAGGGGTTAGGAACCACCCGCTAAAAGCCACCTCGCTCCTCACAAACCGCAGGCTGGTCTGGCTCTGGAGCGCCTGTTGGGAGGTTTCAGAACGGGGAGGTGGAGAGGGGGCCAAAACCACGTGGGACGGAGCGGAGAGGAGTCTGGGAGGGACTAAGAAGGTAGCGGTGGCTTCCACTCGCCTGGCGTCTGCAGCGTGCCTGGCGCTGTCCTCGGCCCTTCATGTCGTCTCGTTTAAGCTCAGAACAGCTCCCCAAATGCTCTTCTTCTTTTTCTCCAGGTGAGGAGATCGTGCTCCAGTTTCCATCGCTTATGGACTACATCAGAACCACCATGTGTGCTGCGTCCGGGTCAGGAAGGTGGCTGGGGCTGGCCAGTCTCCTCCACGGCGCTGTGGCCTCGGCCGGAGGACTCGGAGGCCGAGACTCGTCATCTGAGGGCTCGTCTGTGCACAGGCCTGGTGCTCGACGTGATGGACTCGTGATACCTTCAGGCACTTCTGTGACTGGCCTTGGCTGTCATGGCTGTGGTAAGCCGCCTTCTAGTCACTGAGTGACAGTGTGGCCCTGAGGAGTGCCCAGTTTCAAGAGGAGACACTGACTTCTCTTCCTGAGGGGGTGGCAAGGTTCTGAATTGAAATTCCGACGTGACTACTTTTGGAAGCTGCAGTTCACCACGGAGGCTTAGAGAGGTTAAACAACTCTCCCAGCCCAGCAGCTGGTAAGTGGATTGACTTGCCTCTAATTTTGTGTGTTTGAGCCTTGAGCTCATTGCACTGTGTAGTGTCATAGGGTGGGTAAAATCCTAGAACTATTGCAAGTAACTGAGCAAAGAAAGTTATGTGCTCAACTTAAACTCAGAGTTTCGAATCTTACAGAAGGCCCTTGGGCTTCCAGGTAGCAGACCAGTGAGACAACGGTGTGCACCGTTTTTCAAACCTTTCTGATGTCGCCTGTTCACTTTTTACTTTCAGTTGTTGTTTATGCACCTGTAACTCACCAGGACGCCCGGATTCTGGGTATTTTGAGGGCCGGGTTATGTAATTCAAGGCAGAGTGCTTCCATGTGGTCACCGTCAGAGGCGCTTGGTGGTGGGCACGGTAGTGGTGGGCCGAGGCCGGGGGCGCCGTGGACCTGTGAGGAAGGGGATGCAGCCGCCTAGCCTTGGCCTCGGACTGCGGCGTGGACTGGTTTTCCAGTAGGAATAACGATAAATCATGGTCACGAGATCAGAGTAAGTACAGCATCGAGGTACTTCTCAGTATGTGTCTGTCATCTTTCTTCCCTTCTTTCCTCTGTCGTCTACATCTATTTGTAATTTTAACAACTCGTAACTGAAATGTTATTTCTTAATACTCTATTTTGTTTTTACTCTTTAAAATATGTCTTAGAGTGCTTTTCATGTAAGTACACGCAGATTTACCAGTTTTATATCGCTATACAATTCTGTTGTGTGGAATTATATTGAAATAATTCAACAATAAAGATATTAAAATAATTCCCTGTTCATGGACATGAGGTCAATCCTATATTTTTCTGTTGTCGAAATTATAGATAATGGGCAATGGCATACTTGTGCATAGCAAGAATTTCTATAGGATGGGTTTCTGAAAGTGAATCGTTGGGGGAAAGGGTATGTTTCTTTTATGCGTAAAATTTTGCCAGCTACCGACAGATGACTCTAAGATGACCATGTGGATATACCCCTACCAATGTTTTCCTACATCTTTTCAACACTGACCCTCATGTGGTTGACCTAGGGAAATTGTAGCCTAGCAGGTTAAAGAATTCTCATGGTAATATGAAGGATTTCAAATTAATGCCTAGTTTGGAATTCTTACTGCCACTAACTAGTCGTGTGATCTTGGGTAAGTGACTTGTTCTTTTTCAGCCTGTTTCCTCTTCCATAAAATACAGGCAATGCTAATAACCTTTCAGAGCGTTGAAAAGAGTAAATGAGATAACTATGTAAGTGAAGTGCTTGACGAAATTCTCAGAACTGGGAATTATTGTTAAATTATTTTTCTTTCGTTCATCAGTTTTTATTTAAATGTGTTATACCTCAAATATGTCTCACTTTGGCCTCTTATTACCTCTTATTACGAAGTCCAGCTTGATTACTAAATTTTCAGAAGAATAGCATTGCTTTTGAAATTATAGCTTAAATTTCAAAAAATATGTATTTGCAAGAATGCATTTTGATCTTGCTGACTTTAACTGTCCACATACCTGGCATTATTTTTTTAAACTTCCTTTCGATTGTTCTCTTCGACCATCTAATAACATCATTGTTTCTTGAAACATGCATCTTACAAAATGTATTTTAACAATGCTATATCATACTAATCCTGGAGAAAAGCTATAGTTTTCTTATATTTTCTTTTCATAGCAGATGTATTACCTTAAACAAACAGTTTTAAAAAGCCTGAGTTTCCATTCCTTAATGTAAAATGTTCCCAAGAAAAAAAGATGGACATTAAAACTTCACAGTTACACTGTGACCCTTGGTTGTGTTTCCAGAAGCTGCTCGGGCTGAATAAAATTATTTGGTTTGTAATGAGTTTTAGAGGAAATGAAGAGAATGGGGTATTGGAAAATGAAGTATGTCTCTTAATTGAAAAGAGACTGTGATTGTTTCTTTCCAATTTAAATCAAATTATTATGACAGTGGTTTCAAGCAATTGGAAAGAAGAATTATTCTCTGGAAATAATGACTTCATTATATAATCTAAGAAACATAAGTTAAAAACCCCATTAGTTGTCTTTCTGCTGAAATAAATGATTTAAAAGTGAAAATGTTTTTATTGTTGTTCATCTGCAGAATTCATTTTTTCTCAAAATAATATATAAGCGTTAGAAGGCAGGTATCTTGTTCTTGACTAGGATGTCCATTTGGGCCATGATGAGACAGAAACCACCTGGGCAAAGAAAATGGAACTACACGGGATATATAAATTAGGGTGAATGATATTCGTGATTGTAATCGATTTACTTGTCTGGAAGTTTCAAGCAATTATTTTTTAAATTTACTATTTGAGATGAATATGATTTAAACTTTCAAGAATATAATTTGCATTTTCACGTATTCACACAAACACATACACACACCCAGTACATGAAAAGACACTGCATTGGACATAGGGTGCCCCGAATGTCGATGCCGATGGAGGAAACACGACGTGGGTTTTCCACGCATGCCGAGAAGAGCACGACTTTGAAGTATTTCCTTTTTACCTTTGAGGGAAAATAATCTCCCCAAATTCCAGTACTCGCTAGCTCTTTAATAAAGTAAAATGCTACCCAATTTAAAGCTCAAGAACAAATACTAATTGTCCAAATCCAGATGTTAGAAATAATTACCAAAGCCTTCAGTCATTTTCCTTTTCCCGTTTACCGGTACGTGGACCATGAAAGTCATCATTTAGGCAGAGCCCTTAAACTCTTGAGAGTCTTGTCTTGATTGGTTTCCACATTCTGGAGGCTGGGAAATTTGGTAAAACAATGCAATAATACTTACCTACATGTCTGTATATCTGTCTGTTTATCTGGTTAACATCTAGTCTGCCAGTCTCCCTATCCATCTCTCATAACTCCGCTATAGTACATACACTGCCAGTTATGTTTCTTCTTCGTTTTTGTATAACATTTGATGGATTGGACTTCTAGAACAGAGGCATTTGGGAGCAAATGCTCAGAGAATCACATCATCCGTTCGCTCTTGGATAGTTTTAACCGTGTGAAAATTCTTGTTTGTTTTGAATTGAAACCTCTCCCATTCGGGCGCACTCTTCCTAACAAGCAGCTGACCCGGTCCCCCCGAGGCATGGCTGTCATCTTGGGCCCTCCTGCCCTTTGCCCTGTCATCTCCACCTTGGCCCCTCTGCCTTTCACACTCAGCTCTGGGGCTTTGCTTTCAGTACGTATCTCTGAACAAGAAATGCTCCTACGTACAAGTGTCCGTGTGCGCCCGCCTCCCTGGGCACTTTCTCTTTCTGTATTCTTAACCTTATCAACCACAAATTAGTATTATTATCCTTATTATCCACAGATCTTAGACACAGACAGTTCTTAAAGGCATCACCCACGTTCAGACTGATGAGCAGAGTGAGGGAAGCAAAATAAATCAGAGTCTGTGGACCAGTCCGGTTAGGACAGCCCCGGAAGCCTAATTCCGTCCCTTCCGTGTGCGCCTCCCGCAGATGCGTCTTCCGAAGCGACGCTCGCTCAAGCCAGCGCCTCGGCCCTCGCCACCCCCGCTGCTTCGGGAGCGAGGTCCAGATGCCGCGACGAGGCCTCGCGGCCCTTGGGCCCATCTCGCCAGCTTCACCTGCAGCGTCCCTCCTGTCGGAAATTTCCGCGAGACGAGGCTGCTCGCTCCTCCCCGCGGGCAGTGTGCCGTGGGTGGCCGGGCGCGGGGCCTGCTCCGCGGGCCGCTGCGAGGAGCGCGCGCGTCCACGTGTGCGAAGCCGCGGAGAAGCGTGCGCGGCGCGCGGCAAGAATTAAAGGCGCGTCGGCAAAAAGCGGCAGGCAGGCCTCGTTTATTTCACGCACCATCCCTTTTCCCTATGAAATTGTGCCTTGCTTCTCCGTTTAAGTTCCCCCCTCCCTTCGAGACACTTCGGATGCGGTCGCCGTCACCCTTCCGTGGCGGCCCGCGCCGCTGCGTTTGCGTCCGCGCCGTCCACGCGGGGCGCGCCGAGGGCGGCCGCGCCATTCGCTGTTGGAGCCGGGGCTCTCGGCGGGGAGAAGGAGCCGCCGACAGCACGTCGGGCCGCCCGGCGTCCCTCGGAACTGCCCCGGGCGCGGGGACAGGTGGCGCCCCAAGTCACCAGATGTCGTCGAACCGAAGCAGACTCGGTCCTCACGTGCGCGTCGTCACGCGCATCTCTCTCCCGGCGGCTCAGTGGCCGCGAAGTGAGGGTCGCAACACGGGCCTCGGCGGCCTCTGCCGGGCCAGGGCGCTGCGTCGCGTGTGGTGGGGCGCGCGCCCCTCCGTGTCCCCTGCCCAGACCGCGCCGTGGGGTCCTCCCGGCCTCGCCTGCCTGGCCGCAGGCCCTCGGGGGACGGGGCGGCGCCCGCGCTGCCCCGCCTCGCGCGGCGCCCCGACGCCCGCTCCCCGCTCCCCGCTCCCCGCGCGCGAGGCGTGCGGGGCCTCCGCAACGAGATGCGCCGGGGACAGGAGACCTCTGAAGTCAGAGCCCTGACGGCCGCCGGCCGAGCCCGCGCGCACCTGCGCGCACCTGGCGCGCACCTGCGGGCACCGCTCGGCTCGTTCTCCGCGTCGCTCCCATCCCGTCTCCTCCGACCAGCGGCAGCCCAAACCCCCCACGCGAACCCCCCGAGAATTCCCAGCCCTCTTCGTGCACCCGATGCCGCTGCCTGGAAAGAGATGAGCGTAAGAAAAGAGGGGCGGCGGCCGGGAGCGGGGTCGCCCGCGCGGAGCCCCGCGTGAGCAAACCGGGGCGGGGGCCTAACCCGGTGGCGGTGCCAGCCTCTCCCCGGAACGGAGCCTCCGGCCCGGCCGGCCCGAGTCCTGGGCGACGCTAGGAGGTCGTCTGCCCGGCAGACCCCCGCCGGCCCCCAGGGAGGCGGCCGGCCCGGAACGACCCGCTCTGGGGGAGTCACGGCCCCCCCTGCCGCCTCCTGCCGCCAGCGCCCCCGCTGTGTGCGGCCCTCGGAGCCCCCCGCTGTGCGCGAGGTGAGCCGGCGAGCGAAGCCAGTTGGACCTCCGGATTTCCTCGGTTCAGTCGCGGTTTTTGACATAAGTTTCTTCCATGCCCGTTTCTCTCCACCCCACTCTGGTTGAGCCTCTTGCAGGATGATTGACAATAGGAACCCCCGTCCCCCGTGGGAACTGTGCCCCAGGCCTCAAGGACGTGGTCTCGTTCTGGTCTTTTTCAGGTAGTCGGCAGAGCCGGGCGGCGTCAGAATATTTCCCTGAAACTGAAGTACCACCTGGTACACAGAGGCCGCTACGTTGTATTTGCATTTTCATAACTACGTTCCGTGTCCTTTACGAGGTTCTGTAGCCCTTGGGAGCAGATACTGTGCCTGGCAAAGTTCCCGACACAGATGGTGTTCGGTGAAAGTCTGCGGCTGAGAAGTGTGAGGTGACGAGGTAACGCTCCTAATTTATGAAATACCCATTCTCTGCTCGTGTTATTTCCTGCTTTCGGACAGAGGTTCAGGCAGAGAGCAGCCTGCGTGAGTCTCGGGGTCCTGGCAGGGCCGTGTGGCCCGGGCCGCTTACCCCGGAGCGTGACTTCCCCGGGGACAAGTTAGTCCTGTGTCCTGGGCAACCAGCACAGGCAGCTCGAACCTTGGCGAAAGGAGGGTTTTTGAGGAAATGAAATTTAAAAGAGACACGCGCCGCAGAGTCCCCGGTACTGATGCCGGGCTCGTGGTGACTCGTGGTGGCTTGTGGTGGCTCCTGGTGGCTCGTGGTGGCTCGTGGTGACTCGCGCCAGGAGACATCCCCACCAGCGTCGTCTTTCTGAACGGATCTGTCAGTGGCCTGTTCTGTTTAATACAGAAATATTTCTCTCAAGTACAAATTTTCTTCTTTTCAACTCTAATAGTTTCTGCATAGTGATACATCGCTGTCCACCGACGCTTTCTGCGTGAGCTCCCGCCGACGCCAGACATGGCCCGAGCCGGGGGAGGCCTCGCTCCCCTCCACTCTGGTTCCCGGCCACTCGGCAGACCGGGCGTCAGCAGCCGCTCCGGCAGACGCCGCCGTCCGCCCTTGACACTTAGTGACAATACATTTCTCCTGTGTGTGTGCGTGTGTGCACGCACACATGTATTTCTATTCAACGAATAGCAAACAAATCTTAAATAGTACAAAATAATAGAGACTTGCTACAATCCAACTTTTAATATCATGAAAATTTTTAAGATTTTGGTCTTCATCTGAAGGGCCGTAATAGTCGGAATTACTTAGATTGTGTTATTGCACGTGAGTGTCTCTTACATCATTAGCTCCACGGAAAAGGCTTAGCTAACAGTCATGTAAAACTATAGTTTAGTTTTACATGAAACGATTCTTATGTGTATCTTCTTGGTCAGACCTGACATTTAGGAGATTTTGACTGTTTCTTGTCTTTGTAACTTTAAATAGGTTCTGTAGACTCTTGACAAAATAATGGAAGTATTTTTCATTATAAAGGTGGAAAAAATTTTCTGTACAATAACAGCACTTTACATAAATTTAGAAATACCACAAATGAATAAATGTGAAATCAAATTGCTCTTGAGGCATATGAGCTAAATTTGATTTTGTTGTATGATACAAATGCTTCATTTGTATTCATGTAGAAGAATAGAAAAACCCAGCCGAGATAGAATACTTTGGGGAGAAAATAGTCAATTTAACTGCAATAACTAAGAGAGATGACAGATAGGTGTGAAAAAGAAAAGAAAAACGTACCTTCATGTGATAACTGCTGTGAAAGGTAATATTCCTGTTTTAGAAAAAGCTAGATATTTAGTTTTATTCAGATTGAAAGAATGTTATCTTAAATTGTGATGACTATTTTGCGATATTTTATTATTTTGAGATTTTTACCTAATAAATTACATCAACCATAAGCTGAGCATAATTGAAGCATGTTATTTTGAAAACCACAAAAGCATAATAATCATTTTTATAGGGTTAAGACTATGGATTTGCAATATTTTTCTCTTGCAGGACAGAATTCCTTTAAAGGTAATTTATGTATTTTTTTTTAGCTAGAATTTCCACCCCAAAGAACATTGTAGGTAAAACCGCAGAGTGTGACAGATTTAAAATTGACTCGGCCGGTGCCGGTGGGCCCCGAGGGGATTCCCTTGGCCATTCTTTTTTTTTCACCGAACAAGGAAGGCTCCTTACGCACCCCAGGGCCCTGGGCATTGGAAGAGCAGCTCGAAAATCAATACATCACTGTATAAAGTAATTCCATGTTAGTATGTACACGACTACATTAACTTATTACAACGTGACCGATATTTGAGAAGGACGTTATTTACTGGACTTTCTCCTTTTACATATAAAAATCGGATGATCGTTTTCTTACTAATAGATATTAAATTTTATGTCTCAAAGAGAGTGGGGTATGAAAGAAAGGAAGTCTAGTTTAAAACAGTGTTCCGACCTCCTAGAAATAATTAAGTCAACTGGGGAGCTGATGTGTGAGAAATCAATAAGTCTCCTCGAGCCAATGAAATAAGGTATCGCTCCCAAGTTTGCTGCATTAAAATGTTGGCTAGAGCCAGATGTTTGTGAAAAACCGCACTATTGATTTATCAGAATAGTAGGAAACATATTTTACTTTGGGTTATTTTCATTGAATCTCCTCACTTTTGAAAGATTTTCAGTGATGGGAGTGTGAGATCCGGGTGTTAATCGGCGGCTCAGACTTTCTCAGGTGAGGTTGGCAGTGGCTGGCAATCTCTCCTGTGTGTTTTGTGGCATTTTTAGGACGCGTTTGTCTTGTAGGATGTTTGCCACTGAGCATCTGCTGGAGGAGCAGCTGATAAACACCTGAGTGCTGGGCCGCAGGGCGGCTGGGCTGAAGTTTCGTGTGTGTGATATCTTTTGATTAATGTCTTTATCCTTTACTAGAGTAAATGTCGTGAAAACTATTTTGTTGATAATTTTACGCCCATACTTAACAACAGAGGTGAATAAAATAACAAAAAAAGATGCAGTAGAGGTGATCAAGCAACCATGGTTGGTCGAATGAGCTGATCTCCTGGTCAAAGCAAATAATATGATCCCCATGGATCCGTTACTGCCCACACTTTTATCACTATGAGAATCGTAGGCATAATTTCCATTAGGAATATAAAGTTCATATCTACATTGGTAACAGAACTGTCACGATACCAATTTCGAAATCGAGTGAAAATGCCTTTTCTGTGAATTCTGCTTATAACAAAGTGTAAATGAATATTTAACATTTTACTGGTGTTTCTAGAATATAAATACTATACTCCCAAAGGTATGTGGAAAAAGTGCTTCTAAGATCATGCATGTGTGAAATATGCACATAGAATGAGTAATGTCTAAAGTTCTAACCGACAGTCACATACTGTGGTTTTATGACACTTACATTAACTTATGCTCGTATGCCAGGCACTGTTCTAGGTGCTTTGCAAGTACAAACTTATTTCATTATCTAGACCACATTATGAGATAGATATCATTATTATTCCCATTTTATAGATGAAGAAACAGAGGAACATATATATTAAATAATGGTGTCATGTTTAACGTGGACTCAGGATTCAAACTCGGGCTCTTTGTCTCTAGAGAGTTTAACATTTGCTCTGATCCTCTTTGTGTGGCCTCCAACATCTAGCCAGTTACTTGGAAGCCATAATAACTGGCTTTTTCTATATGACGGAATTTTTTATGTTTCCTCACTCCACTCTGGGCTTTAAAAATCCTCATCTCCTTTTTCAACTCAGCAATGAAGCAGGTGAGAAGATAGGGCTGGTACCTGGTCAACGCTCTCTATGAGGTCTTTTTCTTACCTCATACTTTCTTTGAAGAAAAAGAGTGTTAATTCCAAAATATTTGTGGTAAGTTGTGAAATGGCCAGAATTTAAGGATTTCAATGTGACTTGTTAGATCAAATGAGATAAGCCAGAAAATTAGTTAAATATTCTCAATTTGGTAAATGATCTGTCATAGGATTCGATTTAACAAATCCTTTTAAGCAGAGTGTACATTTTTGTAGGTTTGGCAAGGTGTCAAAACTTATGAAATATTTGGAGGTCTCAATTCAGCAGTGGCCTCAAAATAGATTCTCTTTAATGAAAGTTAAAAGTTAAAAGGCAAAATTGAAATATATCCTGCCTTAATGTTTCATAAGATTGCCAGGTTGCCAGATGATACTTAATTGGAAGCTCGGGAAATAATGATGAGCAGCCTAATCAGGAAAAATCTATTTGGTCTAATTCTCTGGAGAAGTTTGCACAGACAGTAAACAGTAAACTAGAGACATTTAGAAATGAGTCTGACAGAAACAAAATAAAACCAGTCCCTCCCAACAAAAACGGGCATGAGAACAGCAACCAAAAAAATAGCAGCTGTTTAACTCAGTATAGCACTACAGTCGTTATTTTTGAGGAAGAAGATTAGACTTCATCCAGCCCTGAAATGGTGATGATGAGAGAGAGTTCTCAGTGCTGATACTTAACAGGCTCCCTCCATGTTTGGCAGTGGTGGCCGAACGTCTTTACTCAGTGTCCGTGACACATTTGCTCCACAGTTTAAGAGTTAGAGCTTGACATGTGATGAAGCCATTTTTTTTTTTGGTCAGCATGTGAGGGAGAAGGAAAGCGTGGTCCGCGAATGGACATCTTACTCTGGAAGTTCTGAGTCATGTTGCTTTTGCCTCAGCCCCTGGGCGTGTTGTACTACGCACAGGAGAATTTCTAGGCGTTCTTTAGGACCCTGCTACCCCATGCAGGTGGCGATTTAAATTCAAATTCTCATTCAATAAAGTTAAGTAAAATTAGAAAATTCCTCGGTTGCTTCAGGTACATGGCAATCGTCGGTGGCCCCTCGCGGCTCTTCCTGAAATCATGTGGTCCGTGCGGGGCGTAGACAGAATGCGTCCTGAGTCCTCAGGGTGCTGGTCACAAATAGAGTGAGTGTGTCCTGACATGCAGTGCCGACTGAGACAGGTTCACGGGCCTGGAGCAGGGCGGGAGCCAAGGCGAGTAGAGACGGTGCTTTTGGGGTTTAAGCTCATTGAGCAATGTCAGCTTGTGACATTTAAATTACATCTCTCTTACATAGTGTGTGGTCTGAGATGTCTAAAATCATGATAAAATAGTCTGGGATTTCGGGCAGCACAGAGTGAAAGGGTAGCGAGAAAGGCCTATGACTCGAGCCAAAGATCTGATCTTCGAAGAAGATCTATGCTGTTATCTTAACTGGCGACAGCTCAACTAACAGAAGCATCATGAATGGCGCAGCAATTCTTTGGAGACTCTTCTGGCCAACATGTTTCATTATTTATTTCTATTTCTCGTTATTGGAATGGAGTTAAACATTCTTACGCTTTTATGAATTTTATCGAAGTGCTTGATTTATCCATAGCCCGGGTCTTTTCAGCTGTGACTTATCACGGCTGCTCAGCACGTTTGGATTCTTTACGTTTCTTTCAGCTTATGCGAGAGGATTGCTTGCAGGATTTTTAGAAGTAAAATTATTCTCATTGCATCGATTTTTATATTATCGCTAATGAGATTGCACATGGAATAACTTCACATGAATCACAGCTCGGGTCTGCCTCGCCACGAAATTCGCTCTGTTCTTAGCATTTTACGTGCTGCCTTTCTCATGTCTGTGGACATATATTCAGAGTATTCATCTGTTGTTCAAGGTTATATAAATTATCTGTGAAATAGTCTTTCTCTTTGTTTTATATAATATTTATAATTATTTTGTTTTTATCGAAATGGAACAGGCAAGCTAAGAATTCAAATAGCACGATAGGCCTTAATGAAAAGGTTCGTTCTTTATACTCACTTGTCAGAAGCAATCATTTTCGACTGTTATTATTAGACCCTTTGTTGGTTAGTCCCATGCATCTAAATAATAAGCTATTTCTTGAACTATCAACTATGGAAATATCAGCCATATTGTCTATGTCATGAAAGATGAGCAACTCATATTCAATCCCTTTCTACCTCTTCAATTGCCGATATTCTTAATTATTAGTTTATTAGTTCCTTTTGTAACTTTAAGTAATATGAATAAACATATTTATTTTGTTGTCAAATTCAGACAGCAGCTCTCGTCTGCACTAGTGTTAAGTTCACAATTATAGCGCCCTTACTATTTCCTTTTAGACTTCTCCACCTATAATTTTACTTTCACACTATTAATATTGATCATATTTACATTAGGTTCCCAGCGTCATCGAGTCTGCCACTGTTAATCTGTAGGTTGACTCGAGGGACATAGCCTACGCTTTAGCTCTCCACATCTACGTAAGAATTCCATGTATTATCTATATTTAAATCTCAGAATTTTTTATACATTGAGCCTATTTTACTAGTTTTAGCTTCAAAACCAAGCGGGGTGCTAGAACTTCCTCCCTAGGGTCCATAGTAAAGACCTCCAGTTAAAAGATGATCACTGGAATTAAGGTCAAATGAATTATCTTTTCTAACGTTCCTTCGTTAACTGCTGAAACGCAGGCCACATTGTAGTTCCCTTCGTATTTCAACCATGAGTTTTTCCTGGAATTGTTTTTGTGTTGTTGTTGTGGCATTCCTTGCGAGGACCTTCTTCTTGGAGCCCACCACCTGGCTGCTCCGGCTGGGGCCAGTCGTCCTCCAGACTGGCCGCCGCCGCCAGCTTGGTGGTCCATGCTGCGCGAGTCCCAGAAGGGCCCGCCGCCCCGTCCTGCTCTTTCTTAGTTTTCACCCTCGTTTCGCTTTACATAGTCACATGGGGTTCCTGGAAGGATGGCGAATTAATGTTTCGAGCCCTTGACTATGTGGAAATATCTTTGATTTAGACTCGTGTGCGGTTTATCACTTACCATGGTGTAGAAGTTGAGCGTATATTATACTTTCCCTTAGATGTTTGCAGCTTCGCTCCATCGTAACTTAGCATCTTGATGATATGGAACCTGAGGCCAGGTTGTTTTTTTCTGCCGCTTTAGAAATTTTCATTAGCTAATCGATTAATTACATTTTCAGCGTGGTTTATTTGACGATCATTTTATTTCATAGTTATTCTGTTAAGTTCGTTTAATTGAGATAATACTTTTGAGTATGGATATAGCATTTAACAGAATTAAAAAATAATTTGGTTAAAAACAATTTGGGACACACTGAATTTGTTCTTATGGCAAATATTAAGTTGTGTAAAACCTGCTTCCTGACCCGGAGAATTTGAAGGTTATTGTGATTATTGTAATTTTATATCCTATTCATACTACTTAAAAATTTCTTTCAGAATTTTTAGAGTAAAAATTATTATCCTATTACTTTGTATCATATTTTTAAATTTAAAGAAAAAAATCAACTTTTTTTTCCAAAATGTACAATTTTGACATTCAGAATGTTAGGGATGATAAGAAAACAGAGGATAATATTTATAAGGTAGAATATACCTGTATCACCTTGGCAACACGCTATGTCATTGAGAGGGCATATGCTTTGGAGGCAAGTGGGCAGGGGTTCAAATGACAGTTCTCTTCTTCATTGTCTGCGTGCACGTTGGGAAGTTAGCTGTTGTTTCTAAGCTCCGGTTTCCTCCTCTATCAAGCAGTGCAGGTTACTTTTACCCATGGAGTGACAAGGCTGCGTGAGATGTGGTATCAGAAGGCCCGGCTTATTGTTGGCAACCACCGCCCCTTTTAAAAAAATTTAATCTGACGATCTGATTCTGTTCACTGGCCTGGGTCCCCATCCACCTTCGGCGTAATCATTGGTGTCGCCAGGTTCACTCCGTCGGCCTCTCAATGCTTTTCTCTCTGCCGCCTCTGATTTTGGTTTCTGTGCCTCCTTTCTTGCCGTCTTTTGATTAGTTTTTAAAATTCCATTTTTAATGTCATCGTTGGCATTTTAGTCAGACCTTTCGACATTGCTTTTTGAGTGCTTGCTCAAGGAATCGTAGTATACGCTCTTTTCACACTGTACTTAAAATGGATATTTTACTACTTTATATGAAATTAATTAAATGGAGCCTCGAACAGAAAAATATGCTTTTCGGACTCTTCGGAGCACATCGCTGCTTTACACTGCGGGACTTTTCAAGGTGCGACCCCTCACAGTCCCACAGGCCACGCCAGGCCCCACACGGGGTTTCCTGGCTGGATTGATAGATGTGGTTTTGTCTAGTCAGATGTACCACACGGTGTTTTTAAGATAGTTACACTGTTGCAAACATGAAAAAACTTGGACCAAAAAGGATGCAGTCAGTTAAAAATAAAGTAAAATAAAAGGAAGAGATGTTTGGACCTCGAATTGTATCAGGTAGAAATCAGACCGAGCTGAGCTGAGTCCCGTCTGCTTCATTATGTTGTGTAAGTTAAACCTGGACAGGGCAGTGGTTGGCAAGGTTGAGATGAATTCCGGGAGGGTCTCATATTTCACTTGATAAACTTTACAATGTTAAGGCACATCGTGAACCCTAATCATTTCACAATTTAAAGTAGACCACACAGAATAAGGCAGCGATTCATTCACTTGTGGAGACAAGACTTTATTTTCTTCATAAATGTTTCTGCTACATCTTTACTAACAACATCTATAAATGAATAACGATGGACACGTCGGCTGTGATTGTGAACATCAGAGCGTGCACTTTAAAAGTTTCAAGACTGTCTATTAACATTTACTAATTATGGTTGTTTAGAGTCCTACTTTTCTCGAGACTGCTAATGAGACTCTTAATGAACAACCGAACTGTCATCTATCTTCTGGTAAAGATTAGAAATACCCATTAATTCTCTAAAATTAAAAAAGGGAATACCTACATACGGAATATTAATTAGAAAACAGATTCTTTATTTCCATGAAAATGTTCACAGCCTCTTTGGATTACATCTGAAACATTTGCTAAAGCCGTATTTTTTTTCTCCTGGCGGTGACAGCCAGACTGTTTAAGCTCGTGACTTGTAATTTTCCAGACACTCTTTTTACAGTGCTCGGGAATATCATTTGAACGCGGCTTGAAGCACGTGCTATTGCCGAAGCCCTCAAAGCTGCATAGCAAATAAGAAACTCGCGAACGTGTCCTTTTGCGGTTCATGTTGCTGAAAGGTGGTCAGTTATCTACATGAAATGATGACGTGTAAGCAATAGCATAATTTAAAAAAATTTTTTATGCGCCCTCTCTTTTTGTGTGCAGCATAAACTTAAGAACTGAGGCCATTTGAACGGGTATTTCAGACTAAATGATATTTTCGACTTGAAAACATTTATACCCAAGAGACTTGGATTATGGCGAGTTGCCGCCAACTTTCCCGTTATGCGGAACGCACTCGAGTGTGTAGGATGCGCTTGTGCGTGTGTTGCTGAGCGTACGTCACGGGCACCAAATCCAGAAGGAATTTCCTAAGCGCTGTTGCCGACCTTGGAACTGGTCTTGCCGTCAGAACCTTGACTCAGATCGCTAACGGACCCAATCCGGTAGGTAGTCTGACGTTTTGGGATTTGTTGTGCTGGGGTGCCTAGTGCATTTCAAGACATTGCACAGCATCCCTGACCTCTTACCACCAGATACTTTGGTAGTAACAAACTAAAATGTCCCCAGATATTGCCAAATGTCCCATGCAAGGGTTAAGAAGGTGTCAAAATCACCCCTGATTAAGAGCCACTGGTCTATATGGAACCTTACTGTGATGATCTGCACTTTCTAGAAGGGGAATAAGGGCAGTCAGCTCCCGAAAGAACCACCGTCCTTTAGCTGATGTCTAATCAGGAAGTTCATTGGAATCCAGAAGAGGATGTAAAATCATTCTTTGACGTTTCATCCCGTCAAGATCTATTTCCACCAAGTTTTCTTCTGGTTTATATACAATTGGCTTCAATGCGTGGCTGGAAAGTTATTCCGTCGCAGTCACGGCTGAGAACCCTCTCCTGGTTGCATGCCGAAGAGAGTATGCCGGAGTCTTACTGTCTTCGGAGTGGAGCACCCGTGAAGCAAACGCCACCCGACCTTTCCAACGCGGACTGCTCCACTTTCCGCCGCTTCTGTGTAATTTCGCGCTGAGTGAACAATTTCTGCTTCGAGATGAGGATAGGCAAAGCTGTAGAGAATGAACGGGTTAGTAAGTCCTATCATTCACATACCAATAATAATTAATAGACGTCTTCCTTACTCTTACAGGATAGATCAGGGCGTCAGCAAAATTTTTCTGTAAAGACCCAGAGAGTAAATACTTTAGGATTCACGAGCCATACGGCCTCTGTGCAGCTTCTCAACACTGCTGTTGTAGTGCGAAGCATCCGCTGAGCTGACAATAGTCGGGAAATGGACGTGGCTGGGGACCCGTCCATCTTCATTTGGCCCACGGGCCCCGGTTCGCCGAGTCCTGACCTAGAATATCAGCAACGGCTTTCATCTTTTTCGTGTTCTTCCTTTGTCCCATGGCTGGCCTGTCCCCCAATTTATTTATTACTTACGTATAAATAAATGTGTATCATTCATTTGCTTTTCAAAAAATAAAGTTTGACGACCAACGTATCTATGACAAATATAATATTATTTAATTTTCCTTGGTTTTGAGCTTTATAAAATTGTGTTATACTCTTATAAGTGCTACCATAAAAACGGTAAATCGTGAAAGTGTTTTTAGAGTTGCTGTTGAGGATGCAAGTTATTTAGTAGTAATTGCCTCTTACATCTTTGCATTTGGCTTCCTTCACGCCAACTTAGTTTTAATTCGTTAAGAACGATTGACTACTTTTAAAATAAGTACACTAGAAGGAACGATAATCTCCATGTGACGGGATGGATTTTTTGTGTGTTTTGCATAGACCAAGTTCGTCTCGAAACAGAACTGGTTTTCTGTCAATGGAAAGTACGCAGAGTGATGTGGTGGTTCTTCTCCTGCTCCCGTTTGATCCCAGTCGCGGGCGAGGATTTCTTTAACCATTTTAATCCAGTGTCACGATTAGTATTCTGCAGCATCAGTATAAAAAGTAATGTATCATGACAGTAACTTGAAAAAATAAGAGTGACTGATTAAGTAGCTGATTAGCTTATTGGAATCCAACTCACCCATAAGATACTCTGATAGCGAAACAGTAGAAATAAGGAAAACCAGAACGATCGAGGCCTAGCCTTTTGTTTGTTTGTTTGTTTTCCTCTTGAAGTGACTCACCTGTCCTGCCCTGGTCCCAAGCAGAAAGTGCCTCGGTTTATCACCGACTCGAGCACACTGACAGCAGCCGAAGCCATCGAAGTCGATTCTGGGGAAACTGAGTGTCCAGAACAATCTAAAATTGAAAACAACATAAACCCATCCGATGCGTTTATGGTCAAAATATCATATGTTAGTTCTTTTCAGTTATAACCAGCCGCAAAAGGCCATGCCACCAATGGCCCAGTGACAGACATCACTGAAGCACAGACATATCAATCAAGCGTAACTGACGTGGACCCCGCGAGGCCACAACGGAGTGCGCGCGCTCTCGGAATGACAGCTCTCAATAACGTCTCCAAATTGGCCTGTTGCCACAGGGTTAATGGCCGCTCCGTAACTGTGGAGGGATAATTTTACAGCCTTGCCACGTTCTGTCTGCAGCATTTAATGCGATTTCTGTTCTAGGGCTCTGATCTCCTGGCTGTGAATAAGTAATGTGAGCGCATAAATAGATCTCAACAAAAGTATAACGTAGCATGTGGCAAATTGGAAGATTAATTGAGGAGGGGTTGGGGAGGGTCATACAGATCGTTAATAATTCTGAAAACAGTTGTTATTCAGTGAATTCACTCCTCGGCTTACTCGTTTCCCAGAAGAGCTAAATATGTAATCATTTCTCCAGATTTGCTTTTCTAAAACATCAGTCTTAAAAGAAGAAAGACAGATAATTTACCTCCTTGGGTGGAACTCCGAAATACTTTCAGGCTCATTCAGAGATAGGGAGAGATTTTACTCGTGCTCTTTATGAAAAATTCTGCTTTTGCATTCTTTTTCTTCTTTCTTTTTGGCAAGAACAGGGCCAAATATATATAGCCATCTGAAATGTGACTTTAGGACGTGCGAAAAGCACTCTGGTCACAAAAAGCCCCTTTAAGTTGGTTTTCTGGTCTTTGGCAGTCTGCAGTCAGAGCATCTTCGCTTTGGCTCTGGACGTCTGGCGTCCTGGGAGAACCCGGAGCGGTCGTCGGCAGCGACGAGCCATCAGCTCAGCGCGTTCCCCGAGTCGGCGTGTCAGCACCAAGCGCAGCCGGTCCGTCTTCGGCACTTCGCCACGTCCCGGTGCTGCGTGTCTTGCCGCGTCTTCGCTTACGTACCACAGACATGTCGACTCCGTCATTCTCATGTGTGCAGGGAAACTGAGGCTCAGAGAGGCCCGAGAACTCGTGGGAGGCGAAGCCGAGGCTGCGTGGGAGACTCGGGTCGCCGAGGCCAGGGTTTGCGCCCTTGGGTGCCGCACCGGGACCCGAGCACCGATGCCGTCGCGGCGGGGTGAGGCCGGGGAGGGGCAGGCGAGGGCGCTGGGACGGATCCTGGCTTCTTCGCTGCCTTTCTGCTGGTTTCTCCTTAGTTTCCGGCGGGGCCGGAGCGGGCACGAGCAAAAATGGGGCCTCGGCTGTCGCAAGCAGGACGGGGTTTTCAAAGCTGCAAACCGTAACTCATGAGCGGGTCATAAAGCCAGTCGAGTGGATTACGAGCGGCATTGTGGGGAGGCCTGGCACAGTCTCGGGAGGTTTCATTAAAATATGTCATCGCCCGGATTACGGGAGTTACACGAGGTTACGATCCAAGGCTTGGGAAGAGAATTTCCCGGGCCGTTTCCTCGTGGGTATGGGACAGTGCGTGTGCGAGTGTGGACGCCCGGGCGGCCGCGCCCGTCGCGAAGCGGCTTCCTCGGAGCTCCCAGGGCGGACACGGGCCGATCCGAGCAGAGCAGTTCGCTGTGACTCTCCTCGGAGGCCGCGTGCGGCTCCTCTCAGGTCCGCGGGCCAAGTCGAGCATCCCCTGCAGGCAGCATGCTGTGGCCGGCGCAGCAGTAACGTTGGCCGGAGAGGAGCAGAGCTCCCCGCGGTGTGGACCGCGGTGTGGACTGCGGTGTGGACCGCGGCGGGAAGGACGCTGCCCCTCGGCCCCCGGTGCCTCCCCGCGCCCGCGGCCCGTGACCATGAGCTGACGGGCGCTTTGCCAGGGCCCTGAGCACTTCGCGTGCCCTGATTTTTCAGCATCACAGCAGGTCGACGCTTTAAGGACCCTCCTCAGTCTCGTTTTACAGGTGGAGAAACGGGGGGCGCGGGGTTCGCGGCCCGGCCCTGGGGCTCCGCGGCCCGTGCTCGGGGTCACACGTGAGGGCCCAGATGGCGCACGCATTCATTTTGTACGAGCACAGCTGACTTTTGAGAATCTGACCCCCGTTTGGCTAAGTGTTGGGATTTTCAGTTGAGTTTCAACATGTGCGTAAATTTTTTTTTTTAAAGAACATTATGGAATAAAACTTTTTTAGCATTCGGGGCAAATTTAACCTCTTAATTGAAATAGCATGATTGCCTTCAAGGAAGTGGTTTTTATCGTTAGAGGACGGGAAGGACGAGTGAGGAACACAGAGGCACGTTCGCACCCCGTCCCCGTGAAAGTGCGAGCGGCCAGCGCTGCGGAAAGGCTGACGTTGTCCGGGTTCGGCCGGAAGAACAGAACCGGCGTGAGCGGCGCAGAATAACGGATTCGTCATAGGGACGAGACCTTGGATAATTATAGAACCTTCTGGAAATGTCGATTCAAGGACTGTCGAGTCTGGTGTTGGTCCCGGGCTGGCTTTCGGGGTGCAGAGCAGGTGCGAAGTGGGTGGGAGCAAAGGCGTGCTGGGACCTGGTCTGTCCTCGCCCCCAACCCTGTCGAGGCATATGGGTGACCTGCAGGAGCCGCTGGCGCCCTGTGCGGGGGTGCGACACCCACGCCTGGCCCCGCTGGAGAAACAGAAGGAGGGCGCGCGCTGGGCGCCGAGGCCTGCGGGCGGCTGCCCTGTCCTGCCGGTGGGTGAGGCGGGCGGGCTGCAGGTGCGCAGGGAGGGGTGCCGGGCGCCCCGAGCCAGTCTTCAAAATGGAAAGAAGGAAATGGAAGGAGGGAGGGAGGAGGAAGGAAAGAAGGAAGGAAGGAAGGAAGGAAGGAAGGAAGGAAGGAAGGAAGGAAGGAAGGAGGAAGGAAGGAAGGAAGGAAGGAAGGAGGAAGGAAGGAAGGAAGGAAGGAAGGATGGAGGAAGGAAGGAAGGAAGGAAGGAGGAAGGAAGGAAGGAAGGAAGGAGGAAGGAAGGAAGGAAGGAGGAAGAAAGGAGGGAGGGAGGGAGGAAGGAAGGAAGGAAGGAAGGAAGGAAGGAAGGAAGGAGGGAGGAAGGAAGGAAGGAAGGGAAGAAGAGGAGGAGGGAGAGAGGGAGGGAGAAGGGGGGACGGAGGGAAGGAACGGGGGGTACATCTAGAGACGTGTTCGTGTTCAGCGTTCCTGCATGTAACCGGAAAGGCCGCCCCCGAGAAGGATGGGGCTGTGCTGCTCCCGTGCGTCAGTCCGGGCACGGAGCGCGTGGTCTGAGAGGGGCCCCTCTGCTCCCGGACGCCCTTCGGGGCCTCGCTCCCCGTAGCTCATTGCTGCTTCATCCCCTAGGCGGCCATCGTCCTCCAGACAGTGACTCTGCCGCCGCCGCAGCGACCTGCAGCCTGCAGACCGGGGGAGGGAGCGAGAAGGGGATGGACTCGAGGCACGTCGCCCGTCTCCGGGAGCTGTGCGGCCCCCTCGGCCCCGTGCGCGACGTGGACGTGGGCTCCGCCTGGCTGCCACCTGCTTTGCTAAGCCTCGGGAGGGTCTCGCAAAGCGGAGGAGACCGGAGAATGCTCGGTCGCCGCCACAAGTAAGAAAATGATCACACGATCGCGTCCGCGTCGGTTTCTTTACCTGCGAAATGGAGACAAAAGCCTATTTCACAGTGTTATTCTGAGAAATCTATGAGGACACATGTATCGGAAAAGTGCTTTATAAACTGTAAACCACTGAACTATTATGTTTTTCACTTCTACCGGTCACCGATACTCATGTTCATAAGACGTTCATTTATGTGCACGTTTGTCCTTTCGTAGGGGGGTCCGTCTTGCTTCTTCATGATAGATCTCTTGATGGCAGAGCCCTGATTTAAGTTGCGATACACGAGACCTGACTCAGCGTTGCAGATATAATACAACTCTGTGGGTAACGTGGGCTATCAACACATTGCAGGTTTACAGTTCTCTGAGTGCGTAAGTGGCTGTGGGACCCGAGAGGTAGATGAACACGTTAGCCTTGCCGACACCTGGCAAACCGGTGTACTAAATCCGCATTTGCTGCTCGTATGTGCCCTTGCCTGGCGGGTTCATCTAACGTTTAGAAGCCTTCAGAAAGTATGTGATGAGTCTCCTTTCCATTTATGTGTTTATTTGGAGATGTAGGGAAATAAAATATTTGGCTACGCAGTTTCTAAATGTTCTTTTTTTGAGGGTCATGCGTCATCGTATTCAGTTTCGGTAAGATTGTGTATTAAATGCATTCTCATAATTTTTATTTTAATTGGTCATTTGAACGTATTATCATTTAGAAGTGCCTATCTGGGATCTTTTGCCTTTTCTCCCTTATTATTTCAGCTTTTCTATTGGATTGAAAAAGTTATTTTACAATCTTTTTCCTCTAAGCTTTATCGAGATATAATTGATAAACAAAAGTTCTCTGTGTTTAAAACGTACAACACGATGATCTAATATTTGTGTACATTGTGAAATGATTGCTATAGTCAAGCTAATTAATATATCCGTCATCTCACGTAGTTATTATTATTGTGGTATTTTTTTTTTTTGGCACGTGGTGCCACATGAACACGTGAGATCTACTCTCTCACCAAATGTCAAGTATACGATACGATGTTGTTTGCTATAGTCCTGCCGCCAGTTAGATTTCCGGGATCTGTTCACCTTGCATAACTGAAACCCTGTATTTTTCCAGCACTTAGCCCCTGGCAAACAGTGCTTTGCTCTCTGTTTTTATGAGTTTAACATTGGCCTGCAGTGTTTTTTTTGTCCTTCTCAAGGCCTCCATCTAGCTTTGGTATCAAGCAATGCCGGCTGTGTAAAATGAGTTTGGAAGTATTTCCTCCTTTTCATATTTTTTGGAAGTGTTTGAGAAGCATTGGCATTATTTCTTATTTAAATGTTGGCTAGAATTTGCCAGCGAAGCCATCTGGTCCCGGGCTTTTCTTTGGGACGTTTCTGATTTCTGAGTCAATCCCCTTCTGCTGTCTGCTCGGATGGTCTTCTTTTTGAGTCATTTTCGGTGTGTCGAATGTTTCTAGGACTTCATCTGTTTCTCGGTTATCCGGTTTGTCGGCAGGTAAGTATTTGTAGTAGTCCCTTAAGAGCCCTTGTATTCTTGTGGTATCAGTGGCATTGTCTCCTCTTTTATTCATAATTTTATTTATTTGAGTCTTATATCTTTGTTTCTTAGGGAATCTAGCTAAGTTTGTCAATTTTGTCTTTCTTTCTAAAAATCCACTGTTATTAGTCTTTTCTATTTATTCTTATCTCTGTTTCATTAATACATGCTTTAATCTTCACTGTTTCCTTCTAACTTTGGGCTTAGTTCACTCTCTAGTTTTCTCTTTTTTCTTAATTAACTTTGTTGCTATAAATTTCCCTCTTAGAACTGCTTTTGCTGCATCCCGTACATTTTGGTAGGTTGTGTTTCCATTCTCATCTGTCTCGAGGTATTTTTTGAATTTCCCTTTTGATTCACTTTTTGACCCATTGCTTGTTCAGGAATATATAATTTCATTTCACACATGGTGAGTTTTCAGTTTCCTTCTATTATTGATTTCTAGTTTCATACCATTGTGGTCAAAAAAGATACCTGATATGATTTTGATCTTAAATTCGTTGAGACTTTTTTTGGTGACTTAACATAAGCTCTGTCCCGGCCAGCGTGACCCATGAGTGCTTGAGAAGAACGTGTATTTCTGCCACCGCGGGGTGGGATTTGTCTGCTCTGTATTTGTCTGTTTGCCTGCTTGGTCTGTGGTGTTATTCAAGTCCTTGTTTCCTTATTGATTTTCCGATTGAAGCCGGTTATTTAAGTCCTCTACTGTTCTTAGAATGCCGTCTGTGTCCCCCTTCAGTTCTGGCAGCATTAGCTTTACATTCAGATGCTCTGATGTTGGGCGCATGCACACGCACAGTGGTTAGTTACAGCCTCTTGGTGAACTGGCCTCTTTCGCATCGCGTAATGCCTTTCGTCTCACGTCAAAGTTCCTGACGTAAGGTTCATGTCGTCCGATGCACACGCAGCCGCCCCCGCTCTCTCTGGCTGCCGTTTGCACGGAGTGTCCTCGTCTGTCTTGCCACTTTCATTCTATCCTTACAGCTAACGGGAGACTCTCACAGGCAGCACGTTTTCGGATCTTGGTTTTTCGTTTCGGAGGGAGACTGAGAAAAACAGAGGCCAGTGAATGCCGCACTCGGCAGCCAGAGGGAAGGTTAATTATTATCATTAGTGATCTTCACTCTGAATCGGCTTATGTAGCTAATGAAATGAAGCCTTGTTTCCACCCATTCTGATTCCCTTTAACCTTTTACCTGACATTTCATTGCAACATCCTAAGATTTTTCTTGTTATTATGGTAATCTCTTGGTTTTGTCTTGATGTAACATTTAAGTCTCACTTAATATGCATTCTTGAAGTTATTTAAAATAGGGAATATAGTATGAGAAAGATAGAAACAATTCACATATTCCAAAAGGCCATAATAAGTTATTTTTATTGCTACTTCACCTACATGCTGTAGCATAACTTACTGACTTGTGGTTTCAGAAACGTGTTTAAACTTTTTGACGTGGCTTTGCCCTTTTGTTTAGTACTCCACAGATGTTTTTAAGCAGTGAATGGATTGGACAGTCATTCAGTTTCTTCCAGATTATTTTTCTTTATATCATGTATTAGAAAGAAAATAAAATTGTATGCAATTATAAATAAAATATATCCATATGTTCCAGATCCTTCACCATCAACTTTTGTTCTGAATTCATTCATTTAAGAGTGGCTGACCTCTACTGTTTGTCAGATGACAATGTCAAGATGGAAAGAGAGTGTCTGGAATCCAGCTGGGAGACGGTGTGATGAAGGAGACAGTGAGCTTGGACTGGTGCAGAACTCTCGGGAACATCGCCTGGTGTCTGCAGGGTGGGGGGCACCGGAGGGGCGTCGTGGAAGGGGGGCGGCGGGGAGGAGCAGGCGATCCGAGCCCTGAAGTTGGAGGAGGAGTCGATTGGGGAGGGGGCAGAGCTGGGGATGGAGGGGAGCAGAAGGGCAGAAAGGACAGGAGCAGAGAATGAGAGGCAGGAAGGAATGCAGGTCGCTTCTACGGGAGGAATTTTAGATCAACGGGGTCGGAGGGCGAAAGTGGGGAAAGATGATTTGTAAGAGATAAGCCAGAACCAAATCAAGAAAGGTCTTGTTTGTTACGGTGATGGATGTGGCACTTAAGTTCAAAGAAATAGGGGAATGGCACGAACGCTTTGTGTTTCATTAAGATGGCATTATAGTGATGAGTTCGTAAAGACCAAGATCAATGCGTTTAATTATTTGAACATGAAAAGGCTGCAGGTCCAAAACAAAAATGACTAAAATTAACAAGCAAGTTAAATCGGGACAACTATTTATAATACATGTGACAAAGGTTAATCGTTTTAGTATTTAAAGAGTTCATTCGAATTGAGAACAACAGCACTAAGGAGATCCTCACAGATAACAGGGTGTGACACTAATAGGTAATTAGGAAATAAAATAGGCTCACGAACTGATTAGTATTCAAATTGAAACAACTGGGAGGTCTCATTTTTTGTTTCTCGAATTGAGAAACTTGTGAAAAAACTACAGTCAGACTACCCCATGCCAACAAAGTACGGAGTAAAAGGAATTTTCATGCTCTGCCAGTGGGAGCGTAAATTAATATATTCTTTGGGTTTGCAAATTGACCACACTCAGCGACCTAGGATTCTCTCATATTGGCGTATTAGCTAAGGAAATAACCTGCATTATAGAATGGGCTATTTTGATGCTTAAATAAGATAATTCATTTGCAACACATTGCCCAGGCACATACAAGCGCAAAGTGAATGTTAGCATTTTTATTAGCACCAATATGGGCCGTTCGACAAAATCAAAAGTCACTTTCAGTAGCATTTAGAATAGTGTGGTACAGAGACTAACAAAGGTTTAATTTGGTTCATTATTATATTATTTTAAAGTAGGATTCAGGAAATAATTTGACAATCGTGACAAAAATCTACATCTTGAGACTTTTTTGTATGTAGAAAGAGCCTATTACGTGATCATTAATGATGCACTCGATCATTGATGAAGAGCGATACAAGTTTGAAGAGAGACTTGAAATAAAAATTCAGCCTATCGTTTAAAAGAATGGTACAATAAACTCTCCAACAAATACATGTTGTTATCTGAAATTACCTTAAAATGGAAGAATTACGGTAAGACTTGAGGCAATTTTTTCTTTTGGTCAGAGGTTGTAACCTAGCTGGAAGCAGGGGAATGGAAAGCAAAATTATAACTGGATATCGGAAAATGGCTTAGCTTGTATGTTTGGAAGCTGCGGGTAGTCCAAGATTTGAGAGAAGTCTTTTTTTTTTTTTTTCCCCCACTTGAAATAGCTTTCTCAGGCTTAGAATTGCATAATGAATCAGACTAACTCAAATCACCCAGCACATAGCGATCGACATTTGGTAAAATACACACAGTGGAAGTTTCGATGTTCTAGCCTAATTTTTCTCTTCAAATGCGTTTGTCCTAAAGAACTGTGATGTGCACAGCGCGCTGCATCTGGCAGAATCGAACGATGGGACTGGCTCCCGCCTAGGCGCTGCCTCGAAAAGAACACACCTGCCTCCCTGGGAGACCTTAATCGCTGGGCCGTGGGGTTACTTTGGACTTTGGACTTGAGATGCACCCAGGGCGGGGGGGGGGGGGGGGGGGGGGGGGGGGAGGGCGGGGCGGGGGGTGTGACCGCCGGTCCTCGGAGCCCCACCCTTTCCCTCATCTCCCCCTTCCCTGCCTTCTCTCCTCCCTCCCTCGTTTCCTTCATCCTTCCCCCCACCCCTCTTCCTTTTCCCTTCCCTTCGACAACGCCACTTAGATGGCTGGCTCAGCCCAGCTGACTCTGCGTTAGCCTTTCGTTCAGGAAGAGTTGCGGGTACCCCAAGGGGCACGCACCACGTCTAGGTGCCGTGACGTCGTTATTCCTGTGAAGTGAGCGTACGCGTCGGAGGCGGGCGATCGTGTTCGACCCCCGGTCCTGCTGCTGCTTAGCGGTGCGATCTTGCTGTATAAGTCACTGAGTTTCACCGAGTCGATGAATTTCACTCACGCAGTTTTCGTAATTACAAATCGGAGTCCATAAGATCCAGCCTGCAAGGCCGTGGTACAGCTGCGGCGTATAGTAAATATTTACTATTTGGTACCAAACATTGTTATACCTCCCAAACAAACAGAGGAGCGAAAACTTCCTGGATTTCATGAGAGAAGATTCAACACATAGATTTCAGACTGATTATCAGCCTTTCTTGTCACCGTGATGTGTGGCTCATTCCTAAGATGTAAACATAATTTCTTTCACCACCCTTTTATCTCTCATTTAAGAAAGCATATACAAACGCAAGAAAATTAAATTTGCAATCTTCTGGAAATAATTTTGAATGGGATTCAATTTATTATTAAAAAGGGTAAGTAGATTTTTGTACATTGTTATTAAAATTACCTAAGACACACCATACGACTGACCATTGGTGAATCACTAACCTGCCGAAGGAAACAGAATGGTCGCGGACAGACAGCTGCGCATCCCTGCCGGTAACAGTATCCCACAAACGTCACACTGAGCGCCTCTGCTCACGTCGGGGAACAGTCAGAGTCCTGAGATGCAGGTTTTTTGAGGAGTAACTGAAAAGGAGGGAGCTGTTTTCGTTAAAGAAACAGGTGGAAAGGTGAGCCTGTGGCGAGACTGGGTGGGTAGAGGCCCTGAAGTTACTTTGAGACGCCGATTGCTTCGCCTCTGCTGCTGGTTTATTACAGGACAGGGCAAGGGACAGTGGCCGAGGGGGGCGGAAGTCTGCTCACGCTGAGAAAGGTCGAGCTTTAAAAGTCTGCGAGAGCGGAGGTCCTGAAAGCGTCCGTGCAATTTTATTCATCTAGGCCAGAGATGAAGATATTTTCCTTTAGTGCAGTGTAAATATTTTTTTTTAGAAAAAAAAAAAAGGGCAGAAATTAAAGGCCAGGAACTTAAAAACATGCACTACGAACTCATATATGTCCCAAGTGATTTAAAAGTATAAATTGAGAAATATCATTTATTTCCTATACTAGTCATATTTTGTTATATTTTATAATTAGTTAAACATGTTCCCTACTTATTAAAAATTACAAGTTTCGATCGTAGCTACATACTAAAATATCTTAATTACGGGAAAGTAATTATATCTTTATACTAAATGGCAGACAAATCCAGCAGTTAACTTTGTCATTTAATACAAAAACAGATCGTATCCTAATTTAATTACATTTCACACTTTAATGTAGCAGAGTCGCTAGCGAACGCATCTTTCATATAGCTCCTTAGGTCATAAATATTCTGGGATCCTACATTTCTTTTTATGAGCAGATGGGAAAATTACTACAATCTAGAAACTGAATAAACAAAGGAACTTCTGCGTTCACTGATTTTCTCTTCAGTTTCAGCTCCAGTCAAGGTTAACTGTGTTCTCAAGTGGAGAATTAAATTTCTGATTTTCTGCGTATCTTTTCTAGATGGAACATTCTTCCTTTCTTTCAACCATTATTCATGGCACATGCTATCGGGACCCTTTATTGTTCCAGTGTCATTGGAGGGAGACTCATTTTGCTCACAACCCTCTGGCAGCTGCCGCGGGGCTCACCGTATCCCTCAGGCGCGTGTGGCTTCCGTCCACGACAGGTGTCCTAGGGCTGGCACCTGCGGTTCCTGGCCGAGGGCTTTCTCTGTCTGGTACTCCAGTGTGGCCTGCTGGCACTCATCTCAGTCCCTCGGTTTGCTTCTGGGAAAACCCAGCCGAAATCACCCCCTTAAAATATCCTACTGTGTACTTTGCACTCAAGCACAGAATTTCTCCTTTACTTAAATCTTAAGAGGCAGGCGCTATTAAGATAGCAAAGGTGTTTTGGCAAGCCGTGTTGATATATATATATATTTTTAAACTTGACTCTAAAGGCAAGGGGAGATCACGAGAGGGTTCCAGCAGTAGAAAGGCGAGATCTACTCCTTTGCGATGGGTGGATCTGAGGAAGGCAAGACTTGAGGTGGGCGTCCTGCGGGCGGGAGGTGGCGGCCGACCTGATGACAGACACGTTTAACAGCGACAGGGGAAAGGGTGTGGCTTTGAGAGATGTCGAGGAGAGAGTCACAGACTTGGCTGCTGGCGTTAAGGAGGTGAGGGAGGCGACAAGGTAACTGGGCAGAAGTCGGTGCCATTTTTCTTTTTAAGGAAGGAGGAGATTTGAGGAGAGAAGCTTTTTGTTTTTGACACGTTGTGTTTGAGATATTCGTGTGAGCCCGAAGAAGCATCTGCCGTTTTAGAGAGAATATAAGTAAAACATGTTTATGAAACCGATATGTAACATTCATTCTATTTGTTCAAAAGTGCCTTCCACTTTCTATAACATTTTCTCCGCATCGTTTTTTCATTAGCTGTTTTTGATTTTTTTCAGTTACTGAAAACTACGTGGTGACGTAATATTTGCATGTCAGTTTACACTTCTTAGGTCTAAGGAGAGAAGGTGAAGCTCGGATCTAAGACACTCGAAACCGATAACATAATTACGATGCGCAAATGGAGAAGGACGGCGTGCGTGCGACCATCCTTTAGAAAATGACTCTAGAATTAAAGGAGAGACCTCGTCTTGTGAGGCTCGAAAACTCTCCGGTTCTCTGCAAAGCTGTGGCAAGCGCCGTTCAATATCAGCAAACATTAACTGCTTTCTGAAGTCCTTTCCTTCCCCCCTTTGACGTGTGTGTGTCTGTGCGGCTCGCGCTGTTTAACGAACAGACGGACGGAGCCTCCCACCCTCACGCCGCTGGCTGCCTCGCGGGGAGGGCGGGGGGCTGGGCAGAAGGCGCCGGAGCAATACACGGAAATTTTGTTTGCTGTGATAGATGCTGCTAAATGCTCTAAAAAAATAAAACTAAAAGAAAGTGGAGGAATCAGGGTAAGGGGGACGGAGAGGTGGGGGTTAGACCGGCGTGGGGGGCAGCAGGCAGTAGGGTAAGAGAGCCGGGTCCTGAGATAACGGGATCTGAGCGATGCTCTGCTCGTGGGTGGGGAGGGAGTGAGGCTCCAGGCGCGTTCCAGACAGGCCGGTCCTCGCTAGGAAGCGCCTGGCCCGCGGGCAAGGCTGGGGTCCTCAGGAAGCTGCAAGGGGACTGGGGGGCCGGGGCAGAGTCGGGCGACCCCGCGTCTTGTCCGCGTTGTGTCCTGTGTGCCTGGCCCGCGGGCACGGCCGGGGTCAAGGGGACCGGTGGGCCGGGGCGGGGTCGGGCGACCCCGCGTCTTGTCCGCGTTGTGTCCTGTGTGCCTGGCCCGCGGGCACGGCCGGGGTCAAGGGGACCGGTGGGCCGGGGCGGGGTCGGGCAACCCCGCGTCTTGTCCGCGCTGTGTTCCGAGCTCTGGCTTTTGCCGTGAGAGGCAGGGGCCGCCGTGCAAGGCTCGGCGCGGGGCGCGGACGTTCTCCGACGTGTGTCTTTAAAGGGTCACTCGGCCTCCATCGGAAGTGCAGGCACTGGACGGTCAAGCGCGGACGCAGAGAGAGCCCTTCGGGGGCCCTCGCGGCTGCCCGGGTGAGAGACGATGGGCACCCGCCTCCTCCGCCGCGGGACGAGACGTGGCCGGGGTCTCGCACGTGCTCGGAGTGGACGGCCGGAGGAGGGGGACCTGCGGAGAGGCCGGCGGGGGGCCGGGGCCCCAGTTCCAGTTTTGCCGGGCTAAGTTATTAGATACCCAAGTGGTTTAAAACAGTTTAATGCCATGTCTCTGAATATGGATAACTCACTGCGAATCAGGTTTTTTTTTTTTTTTCTCATTATTTATTCATTTTGTTTTGCGCTAAATAAAGGCGGCGCATTTGCGGCAGGGGACTCAGGCATAGCGTCATCAGCCTGGCTTTGTGTGGGTCGGTCTCACAGGTCGATGACGCTGGGGGGTGCCGAAAGACAACTACAAGACGGGGGGCGGGAAGACCGCATGGGAAGGAATTCCCGTGAAGGGAAGAGGCAAAGAAAAGAAGCTTGCCCCATAGCGGAGCCTCTGTCGTCAAACCAGGGGCAGTTGTTGCCTCAGGATGGGGTCAGGCGCTCAGAGTCGCCCCAGATCCTGCTTCTCCCCATCACGGCCCCCGTCACCGTCTCCCTCGCACGAAGCTGCATCGCACAAAATAATAGATCTTAACACGAGCTTAAAAGGCCGCTGCTGACGCTGTGTTTTCCAGTCGACGGGGAAGGGCAGAGGCACCGTTTCTTCTTCTATTACGTGCATTTTTCTTTGAATAAGATGAATTTAAACATTACCACTTGTGTCCAAGTTGGACCTTTTCATATCTCCAGGCTCATTTCTCAGCCGCTCTTCAGAGATGCTAATTTCTTGTACAGGAGTGTGTTTCCATAACACCGAACTGTACCTCTCAGTTTTTTTTCTGTATGATAAGAAATCAGCTGGTTGATTCATTACAATCAGAAGAACAATATGACGCAACGAATTATTTTGCCTCTTATGTAGCAAACGATACTTTCATTGGTCGAGTAGTTTTTTTTCTCACTTCAGATATTTTATTGTGGCTTCATAATGCTTTAGTTTATGGAGATTCTGGACATTCAGTCTTGCATGGACATTGTTTAATCTCCAAATTCTATGATTTTGGAATCTTCTAGAGAGCAAACGCTGATAACTCGGAATTCTTGTTTAGTTGGACCCTGTCTGATGGAAGTGTATTTATCAACAGTCACCTGGAATCCGAGCTTCCTTTCTTGAATGATCGACCAGCCGAGTCCCTAAATGCTTGCAGAACCTTCAAAATTAACCTGCAGGCGTTTTAAAGGAGAGCCGTACCAGGAGTCTGTCCTTCCTTTGTGCCTCCGACTTCCTTCGCCGAGGGTCCTTTTCGGAGGGGCACCGTGGTGGGGCCGGAGGGCCGTGTCGTGCGGAGAGGAGCTCGGCGTAGGTATCTCACCTCTCACAAGGCTTCCCGACCTTCTCCCAAAAGCATCCACGGGGACCGTTGAAGCACATGGGGCCTGTGCTGTGAAAAACTGTCCCCCTTTCATGGCCAAGAGCGAAAGTCAGCCAAAGGCGACCTTTTGTCTGGTTTCGTGCTCAGCCGAGGAGCCCGCTCGTTGAATTCCGGCGACCCTCTGTCGCTGGGTGCCAACCTGCGGGTGCGTGCGTTGCTTCGGGGGTAAACCTGCAGAATTCGCTTTGCAAAAGATTCCATGGTGAGGGGCGTGGGTCACGTCCCCCAGATGAGGCAGCGCTTCGGGGGGGCCAGGAAGTGGCTCACAGACATCGCCCCTGCTACGGGGAGCTCAGGCTGTAGCCGGATCGAGTTTCGTGGTGGTTCTCCTCCATCTCTTTGAGGAGCCGACCTCGCTTCTCTCTCTCTGCAGGGGCAGACGGCAGCCTGCGATGCGAGTTATCTGTGTTGTGTTTACGAGGTCTGACCTAGTAATGTTAAAATAATAGGAATTAGCATCTAGCCAGGATTTTGGTTGATCTGAAAAGTTTCTGCATATGCTGAAAAAACACCTCTTTTCTTAAAGTTCCCAAGCTTCGTTTATGTGCTGCATAGGCTGTTTGACTTGGCATATTTCACTGACCTTGACGAAATAGACCTTCAAATATTATGAAAAGCCCTTAGCACTGGGCAGCTGGTCAGTGGTTCAGGATTTAGCTGCCGTTCAGTTTTTGGCAACGGTTTCTAATGTGTCAGCTGAACAGAGTTTCCATTCTGCGTTTTCGGTCTCCTAAAACCAGATTGGCCATACCTGCGTTTCTGATCCCGTAATTTCTTTTTTCATATTTATGGCCGTTTCCTGGCCGGGTTTGGGTATCTGTCTGTGGCAGCTGATTCGCGGGCTGTCTGGCCGGCCTCGGAAGGGGCAGAGCGACATTTCACAGAGCGCTTTGGCATGTCTCTCTCCGCCATTTCTCACAGACTCTGGGCATAAATAATTTGTTAGGTACAGAATATGCAGACATATAAAGAGAGGTGGCAGCCCGGATGGTGAGTCAGGAGGCATAATTAGGTGCGAGCGTCTGCTGGGCGACTTTGGGTACCAAGAGGTCTGGCGTTGATCCGGCAGTGGAGGGGAAGGCGTCGTCGATACGGGAAGAATGTCATGGAAACGACATCTTATGAGAAGACCTTGATTTAGTGTCTCGGATAAGCTAACGGGAAAAATGGGAAGCGATGACAAGTCCTAACGGTCTGGACAGGCGATAATGAGGTTTTAATGAATGTTTCCTAAGATTTCTTTACTTCAGTAGTGTGTGATTGAAAGTAAAAATAATATTTTTTCCCAATTTTTGAACAATTGGAAAACATATAGATTCAGACACTCTTGAGAAAATTTAGGTAATGAGTTTAAGGCTCTAATAATTTTCATCTTTCCTTGTCCATCCCGGAATTCCTTTGTGCCGCGGCCCCTGCCTGTCTCAATTATGCAGTTCCTAACCTTGACCGAATGTCTTAGAAGTAGTTTTAGGTTTCCGTAATTAAACATTTTTTACTTGAAAGAGGAGTTTTGGATAACCCATAGTAATTATCTATCTATCTATCTATCTATCTATCATCTATCTATCTATCTATCTATCTATCTATCTATCTATCTATCATCTACCCACCTCTCATCATCTACCTTCCTACTTATTATCTTTGTATAGGGATAAAATTTTTCAACATAACACATAATTAATCTTTACCAAAAAAAATACAAATTATGAAATTCCAAACTATGACTCTTATCCAATGATTGATGGATTCTTTAGCATGATCCACTCTTTACCAGCATCCAGCAAATATCTGTCTTCTTAGGAACTTGTAACGAAAAAGGATAACTTTGAAACGCAGCTCAGTGTGAGTTTTGACCTTGTGCTTCTGAAGTCCCCTGAGAGTCCACTGCTTCAAGATCCTGACAGCTGATCCCGGGTAGGACAATTGCAGCCGCATGTACCACTTAGGTTATACCTAGGAACTGAAGAATTGAAATAGATTAAAAAATGACTCCAAAAAAAGTTAGTTTTTTTTTTCTTTCTTTTTTTTTTTTTATCTCAGCTGGTGGTGTGTTTCTATACGTTTTGCTAGACTCGGATGTGTATGTCCTTGAAAAACAGTAGGGTCCGCTCAGCTGTTATCATTTCCTATCCACTCTCTCGATCTGGGCTGATCCACGAGCCACCGACAAAACGTGGTCGGTGTGAATCGAGAGGTCGCGTGTGCAGAAGATGCACACTGGATTTCGAAGACGAGTAAAAAACAAGAAACGTAAAGTATTTCATTAATAAGTGCATTGATTACATCTTGACATACTACTTTCGAAATATTGCATTAAATAAAATATGTTATTAAAATTATTCCATTTGTTTATTTTTATGAAGCTGCCGGAAAATCTAAAATTCAACATGCAGCACACACGTTTTTACGTGAGAGCGATGGTCTAAACATTCTCGTTAACAGTCGCACACGCGAATAGGCCTCTGAAAATTGTCTTTGGCTTTCCTTGGAAAAATGCTCCATTTGCTGGAGCCCACAGCGGAAGAGCCAGGATCCATGGCCCAGAAAGGGGAAGAGGGCCAATCAGGGAAACGCTGTGGAAGACAAACTGACTTTAAGTGGTCACGTTTTGAAACAGAAACATATTTATTTACTGTGTTTTGCTTCTTCTGCATCTGCATTTTTTGAGTTCTCTCTCTCTATCCTTTAGGAATAGTCAGTAAAAATCCAAACTCGTTTCGGATTTACCCAGTCTCGACCTAGACGGGCGGTAGGACCGTTCGCTGTCACACTGGCATTGCCCGTGGGTGGCGTTCGCACCTTTCACGGAGGTCCGACCTTTCAGATCACAGCGGGGAGGAGGACGCGCGTGGACAGACAGAAGCTTCAGGCCTGGCCTCTGCCGGCCCTGAGCACGTGGCGCGGCCGGAGTCTCGTCTAAACTCCTGAGATTCGGGTCTCAAGGTTGCAAAGGCCCAAAGGAAAGGCAGACGGCAGGGTATTCTGTGTAGAAAGAGGAGGAAGAGGCTTCTCAAGGCGAACCAATAAGTCGAACTTTCAGCTCCTTTAAAGGCGTCTTCCGTACCGTATTTGCAGACGTATCGGACACAGCGCTCGTTCAGTCGGCGGGTCTGGCTCGCTTGGAGCCCGTTCTTCTGCCTCGAAGGCCGTTGACGTGGCTGTCAGGTCACCTGTCTCTGCCTGGAGACCTACCTGCCTTTACCTTCCTGAAGTGCAGCTCAAAGTTGGTTAGAGGTTTGCAGGGACTTTAAGAACTTTGTTTCCCAAATGCACAGTAAATTGAACAGAAAACGGTCGTTATGTTTTCTGATTGAATTCTGGAAATAATTTCCTGTGTATTCCCCCCCCCCCCCCATTGTTCTGAGAATGTGTGGAAAATGGTGTGGAATTTATAACAGATGCAGGGCTCTAATGTTTAGTCTATTTCCTTAACGTTTTTAGTCTATTTCCTTAATGTCTTAACATTGCAACCATTTCTGATTTTGAAGCGTGATGCATAAAATTTTAATTCAAACGGAACAGGCCTCGCGTTTGACTGTCTCTCCCGAGCGTGTGTTTGCAGGTGGAAGGGCGGGGCAGCTGCGGCATGCCTGGCTCTGGACTGGGGTCGCGTGGGGCGGCGGCAGGCAGCCCGCGGCCTGCGGGGTTTGTCCGCGAACGGCCGGGTCGGCGCCCCTGATGGTCCGAGCCGGCCCGCAGGTTTCGTCCTCTTCCTACCGAAGCTTCCCTGCTCGAAGGTTCCGTCCGGTTTGCAGTTCTCGGTCCCTATCTGTCTCAGTCGCCACCCAACGCGTCCGGGGGTGCGCGCACCCCGGGGCAGCTGGGACCTCTCCGCTGCGTGCACCCCGGGCGGCTGGGACCTCTCTGCTGCGCGCACCCCGGGGCAGCTGGGACCTCTCCGCTGCGTGCACCCCGGGCGGCTGGGACCTCTCCGCTGCCACGCGCCTTCGGAGCGAGATCCTAGAAGACGCGCCGTTGACCGAGCGCAGCACGGAGCGCCGGTCTGCGGGGCGAGCTGGACGCCATCGTCCCGGCCGGTTCCAGACTTTCAAACGTCTGCGCAAACGAGCAGGTGCAGACAAGACATGGTACCGAAGCTACTGACTTTTATTCTTTTCCTTCCCTCCTGAAGTCTTCCACGTCAGCTCCGTGTTTAAAATCTTCCAACATCTGCCCTTATGACACCTTGAATGATCCCGTCCTTTGCGGTGACCGGCAAGGCACTGCGTGGCATGGTCCCCGCCATGTTCACCCTGCCTCAAACCCTGGCCCCTTCCTGTCCCCTGAACACGCCAATCTCCCGTCTGAGGGTCTTGGCGTGGTTATTCCTTCTACTCGAAACGCTTCCCCTTAGAGCTTCTCATGCCGGATCCTTCTTCCCGGCTCACACAGTACCGTCTCGGAGAAGTGCTTCCTCTCTGCTCTCTTTGACGTAACTGCCACCTCGACCGTAGGTCGCTTGACCCACAGAAATCTCGCTTCTTTATTCCCCTCGCCGCCCCTTCTCTCCCCGCCATCGTAAGTTCCGTGAGATCAAGAATCTCGTAACGTTAGTTAATCTTTCATTTCCAGCTTCTGGACTCCGTCCTGGCACATAGCACGAGCTCGGGAAGCGGCGGATGAGCAGGGGAGCCACGGCGCAGCTCGCACTTTCTGGAGTCCTACGTGGGTCAGCTTTGTATCTGGGCGGGGTTTGCGCAGAGGTTTTAAATAGCTCTCGTCAAAGGAGACAAAAGAAGAAAAATGGCTTTCAAAAAAAAAAAAAAAACAAAACAAAACCCATTCATTATGTGACCGAGGAGCTGACAAGAGTCTTACTGCAGAAATAACAATTCCCGGAACAGTTCAAAAAGCAAACGGAGGCCTAACGTTCCCTGGGGCAGGTGGCGGCATCTCTGAGAAGTAAAGACGAAATGCACCGCGAGCCTCTTTGTTCCCTGCGATTGTTACTTGGAATCCATCTACCTGGATTCCAGGAGGAGGGGGACAGTCCTTGGGAGCAAATGCGTCCGCCTCCTGTCCCCCCGCACGGCTCAGTGCGTGGGGTTCGACAGACGGCGGAAGCCGCCCGGCCGGACAGGAGACAGAAACATCGCGCTTTAACATAAATCCCCGTGTCCGAAGATGCCGCCCCCCACTTGCCACCGCCAGCCAGGTGTAGCAAAGGGGGTGCCACCACTCCCTCCCGCCTGCCGCCACGTGGGGGGCTCTGAGGCTCCACGACGGACGGTGTTCTCCGTTCCAGCAAGGATGCCGGAGCAGGGTTAACACCCAGAAGGAACGGATTTACCCGTGAGGCTGTGGGAGAGAGCTCCCGCGTCCCTCGAGCACTCCAGGGTGGCTGGAGGAGATGTTTTGGGGCCAGGAGTCCAGCCTTGGCAGGTTGCGTCAGAGCCTGCGAACGTTCCGCGATCACGGCTCATCAGACTTCACGAGAACGGTGAGCTGTGTGTGCGGCCCGCGCACCAGGACCCTGAGCTGTGAACGTGCTGCAGCCAGGCATGTTTGCTCACAGCTTGGCCACAGATCTTAGGTATCCGAAGAAAGCGTTTAGAGTCACAGCATTTGATTCTGAAGTTTTCCGGCATCGGAGGTTGATGCTCCATCCTCTTAGCAATAATTGTATAACCGATTACCCAGAGTCCTACGGCATCGGAAATGTATGAGGACCGGTTATGAAGCATGCATTAGAGCAGATGGCCGCGAGGAGAGCCAAGTCGACCGAATGATAGACATTACACATTAAGAAACTCGTCTCAGACGAAGGCTTAGTATGTCGGTGCTGTGCCGAGCTTTCCTCTCCAGCACGTAGGACGGAGTTAGAATGTCGTCTTCAGTCAACCAAATCTCTCGCCCCGGCAGACGGGGACAGACGGTCATAAACTCCTGTGCGACTGGTCCGGGCGTCCCTGTCTTTTATTCTGCTGTATGCGTTGAGAGCCCGTTCACTTTTAAAAGTACTTTCACGTGCAGACGGTGATGGACACAGCGACTTAGCATGCTTCGCCGTCCTCAGCTCCGGGAAGCGGTGCCCTGCCGGGTGCGGACGGGCAAGGGCTTTGCCCGTGGCCAGTCTTCTTCGATCGACATTTATAGAGTGAAAGGAGGAGGTTGTTTACGCAGAAAACCAGGCTGTTCGCCCTTAGATACTAAAGTACTTTACGTTTATAATTCGAGAGTCATCTGTAAATCCCATCCATTTCGTCAACGTTTATCTCTAGTTACCGTTTCCGTTTACCATCTGTCCGTTCACTCATTTGTTTATTTGTTTGGTCAGCGTTTGTCCAATGTCTGCAGGCGTCAGTCGTTCTGTATGACGCTGACGGATGACACGTGGTCTTCATCCCGGACGGACGGAGTCGCCGTCAGGGCGGCGACTGAGCGCATGAACGGCTTCCCTAGCACAACGAGAGACTCACTCCGGTGAGACAGGTGCACTCACGTCGCAGGCGCGCATCGGAGGAGAAGTTCTGTCTCAGCGCGGTGGGGCGCGGAGGAGGCGGTTTCGTGGAGGGACTCGGAGCAGGTGACTTCTGAGCAGACTGTAAGGCAAGGCTCCTCTGACGGGGAGGCCTGCAGACGGGGTCTGGCTCGTGTCCGCCCCGGTTAACTCAGCATCTGGGCCGACTTTCGTGCCGAGTGGCGGTGACAGTGACAGCGTGGCGGCGGGCTGGAAAATGCTCCCTGGTCCTTTCTTAGAAAAGCTTGCTGACATCTGGTCTAAAACGTGGTGCTTTCCGGCGGGGCCCGGGTTAGGAAAATGAGCATGTCCAGAGGCCTGGGGACCAGCCGAGTGAACTTGGGGTGTTGGGGCGGGGAGCGGAAGTTCGGTGGAAGCTCGCAGGTCGCCCTGGTTAGTGAGGGCTTCGCAGAAGAATTTGGGGGTGGGGTGGGGATAGAAAGCCGGCCCGAGCCAGGATTGTGGAAGGTTTTAAATGTCGGCGAACGCAGCACCGATGCCTGGGAGTGTTTCTCCTGCTCTCCCTCGGCGCTTGGGGAGGGGGTGCCCTGCACGCGTGTGATTTCAAACGGGAGCTTTCTGCTCAGGAGAGGAGAGCGAGGGGCCGGCCTTTCCCTGCGTTTTCGGCGCGTCTGCGGGTAATGCGTCTTCGAACGCCATGCAGCACATGGGCAGGGCCCGGGGCTGCCCACTCACGTGGGAGGCGTCTCTGGCCGGGGACGTCCGCGTCAGAGCCCAGGGCCAGCCCGGCGAAGCGGGGGCTTTACCCAGGCCACGTAGCTTGATCTAGGGCGGGCAAAGTCATTCTTGCAGTTCAGATGCGACCCAGCTCGGTTCGTCATTAAGGGCTTGGGGATAAAGCCTTGACTGGAAATAAATGCGAGGATACAGGTTTGGGGGTCCTAGATCTGGGGGTCCTACCTGTCGTTTCTTTTCACCGCAGAAGTGTGACCACGGCAGTGACAGGAGGCTTGGAGAAGTGTGTTTCAGCAAATGGGTCCAAAACCAGTTAGTGCCCCGCAGTCAGCTGCAGTCTAGCTAGACTCCCGGTCTACCCCAGGCTTGATTCAGAATTTTTGCGCATGGACTCCTAAAATCTTTACATTTTTAAAACCCCCTAGATTATCCTCATTATTCAAGCATTTGGGAACCACCGTTCCCCGAGACCGTGTCTGTTCAGGGTTGGCACTGCGTCCTGCTATGGAACTCTTGAGTTTTGCTACGTGCCTGTCGTCGGTGGATGGCCTAACGAAACGCGCGTTTATTCGATAACCAATCCCAAAGCCACCGGGAGTTTTAATTAGTGAGCGATATAATCTTGGGAGTGGCACGTTTTAGGATTATTAACAATATGGCGGAGTCGCACGCGTAGATTAGGGAGAAAAAATGGCTGCACGTAATGCCGCTCATCGAGCTGGAATACATGTGGACCTCGCCCTAAGCTTTTGTTAACACGAGATGTCTTTCGCAAATTTCCTAACCAATGGCTACTAAAGAACCATCTGGATTACTTCAGGAAATCTCATCGCTGCTTGTGAAAGACTCCGACCCTCTCAGATACTGCGAGAAATGCCTTTCTCATGCCGAAACGTGCCCCTGTGTTTCCCACGCAGTGACTGTAACGTATACACCCTTAAAACGATGTCGAAGGACACCAGTATTTTTTACTTTAACTCACTTACTCTTCACTGCAGTCTTTTTTTTTTTTTTCATTCTAAAATGCCTGATTTTTCCAAATAAACCTCTGAGAGCGTAGATTTTAAAGTTCTTGTCGCTCGGTACGTGACCTTTTAAGCATCCTCTAGATGAGTATTTCCTAAGCGTGCCCTCGGTGATCGCGGTTCTGAGAGCCGCACCTTTCGGAAGGGCTTCCGTGGCTCGTTCGTCGGGGAAAGGCTGCACGTGGCCCCCGAGCCTCAGGGCCGCGCCGGCGTCTGCGTCTTCCGCCGGCCCCGGGGCTGGAGGGAGCCGTCTTTAAAACGGCGCGTGCTTCGTGCGATGCTGTCCGGACCTTTTGAGCACAGCAGCCGTGCTTTCGCCGACGACCCCCTCGGGCGCCGGGCATGGGGAGAAACCGCGCCGGCCCAGGTGCCGCCTACCCGTGTTGGGCCCGGACGTCTCTCTCCTCCGGGGGTGTGACGCCGAGGCCCTCTTCCCTGAAACGGCCGTCTCGACAGAACCGTGACCGACTCGGCATCTGTCGGCGTTTGCGGCGTCTCGCGACTCTCTGAGCTTCTGCTGCGCAGCCGGCGTCGTTAAAGCCTTTCGCTGTCGGCCTGCCCTCTGCTTGTTAACTGATGAACGGAGGGACGAGGGGCTCCCCGCGACCCCCGCCCGCGTCGGGGCCGGCCCAGGGGAGTCACGCGCGATCCAGCTTGCCTTGTCACTGCTCTTTGCTTAGTGTCTCAGGTGACGTGGATGGCGGCGCACAGAGCATTTTTCATTTATGGTTTTCACAGTCAAGCCGTTTACATATGCTGATTTTAGAAAGACGCAGCAGACACAGTGTTTGTGGAAATTCTAAGCGTGAGTGTCTGCTGGCAAGCGCTTTGTCTGTACCTCGCGTGTGTGAAACCACTTGGCAGGTGAAAGTCACTGTGTAATGTTAGATGTTGCTACGTCTAATTTTAAATAATTATGGAGTTGACAACCCGAACTTCTTCCCCCCACCCCGCCTTCAGTAGAGGTGGGAGCAGAGAGCGCAGGGGCCACACATACCTGTGCCGGAGCCTCTCTCTCTGCAGACGTGGTACGCCACGACAAGCATCTTTGGGGTTCCTTCTGACCCCGGGTGTCCCACGGGACTCGGGGTGCACAATGAGCTAAGGCGTTCATTCTCTTTGCGCTTACAGGAACCCCTGCTCTCTGGGCCTTGAAGTTGCGCTTAGCCCTAGGTGAACGTGACCCGAAATTATATTGCTTACGGCAAAGATCCCCATTAGAGGTCGTTGCTGGCCGCTCAGTACACTTTGAAAAGTTACCAGGGACCGGCCCTGAGGAGGCGACGTCCCCTCCGCTGTCAGCCGCGGGGTCCCTCTCCCCCTCCCCCACTTGTCTCCCCGTCACGATGAGTGAGTGGATGAGAAGACGACGGCGATGAAAAACGCTGCTGTTTAAGGTAAAGAAAAATCCGTTTAGACTCCCCGACGCGGGAGTAAATGGCAGGCTTTCGAGCAGAGGCGGACGCGGGCTGTTTATCAGCTTAAACCGCAGCCCGCGGGGGAGGCGGAGGGGGGGCCCTCGGCGCTGCCGGCCGGAGTCGTCCTCTCACGACGCGATTTCTCATGATCCTCATCAATTCTGTCCCCCGCCGTTTCTGAGGGTTTCCTTTGAGAAAGAGAATTTTAAACACATCTGGGTATGACTCTGCGCATCCGTATGTATCGGCTGTTTTTAAATATCACTCCCCGAGTACAGACCGGCATATAAATCTCCATCATTAGGATAAACGAACGTCGTGCTGTAAACGTGGCAGAGCATTAGAGATGGGTCCCGGGGGCGTTTTCGGCTGTGTTCTGTGAGGCGGTTCGCGGACCTGGGCATGGCGGGGGTAGAGGGAGAAGGAGCAGAAGGGCCGAAAGCCTGAGGGGGTGAGGGGCGGGTTCGAGCCCCCGGCCGGTGCAGGCCAGAGCGACGCTTCCGTACGTGGGACCGGACGCGGTTTGCCTTCTAGGACGCCGGGTGTGTCTCATGCTGAGAACACGTACATCCATCTCTGCCCCGTGCGACTCGCATTTAGCCGCGGGGAATGAAGTATACAGGTTAGGAATAATGTCACTGCCGCTGTAAACTAGGTCAGATTCGTTGATTTAGATGAAAACAGACGTAGTAATTGTAATTATTCCAAGTGATTTTTGCCCCAGCGCGTTAATGGTACTTAGCTGTTGCAACGAGCAGAGGCTTTGGTTTGATCTTGAAGGTCGCGTTGCTGATTAATCTGATGCTGATTCATAAAGGCGCCGTATCGTATAGTGAGGAGGACATTTCGTCAAGTCGAAATGTAAAATGAATCAAGATAATATGTAATCATGGAAACTCTCTTGCTTGTTATCAACGAGGAGAATCAGAAAGTAATGCCCAGGACACATCTCAGATGGAATGGCACTTATCTTTTAAAGATCGGAAGTAGATTGAAAGTAGTTAACTGTATATAAAATAATATGGAGAGCGAATTAAGAAACAGATAGTTTGTTGGAAAGAGCGGGGATGAGAGTGGCCATTGCAGCGGGAGCTTCCTTAAGCCGGGGCCAGTTCTCTTTCTTTCCTTAGTGAATAATTTCGACGTGGAATATGTGAGTTTACAGTGTACAGTGTGTTACTTCGGCAGTTTATATATCGCAGTGTGACTGCCAATGTGGCAATACTTATCCCATTACATAATCATCGTACTATAATATTACTGTCTACATTCGCGATTCTGTGCGTCGTGGCTCTATGGCTCATCTATACGCGTTAGAAAGTTGTGCCTTTAAACACCATCACTGTTATCCTCGACCCCAGCCCCTGGCAATCATAACTTTACTGTTTTTTACAGGTTTAACTTTTTTAGATTCTACATATAAGTGATATCGTCTAGTACTTTTCTTTCTCTGTCTGACTTACCCCACTTAGCATAATGTGCTCAGGGTCCATCCCCATTGTCACAAAGATTGTGCTCCTTTTTCAGGGCTGAGTAATATTCCATCGTGTAGATGTACCACATCTTTTTTCCCTTTCATCTGTTGATGGGCATTTGTGTTGTTTCACATCTTGGCTGTTTGGAATAACGCTGCGATAAACATGGGGGGGTGGTGAAAAGGGAACCCCCACACACTGCTGGCGGGACTGTAAATTCGTGCACCCACTTTGGAAGACAGTACGGAGCTGCCTCAAGATAGTAAATTGGATCTGCCACACAATCGGGCACTTTCGCTCCTCGGGAGAGACCTGGAGAAAACGAACACGGTATTTTCACGAGGCGGATGTCCAGAATTACACACAACTGTCAAGATGGAAAGAGCCCGAATGCCCATCGCTGAGATTGTTCTGGGATCAGAGGCCACGCAGCGCTGAGGAAGGTGTTCCACCTGTGCTTACCGGGCCATGAAAAAGAGCACTTGACAAGTCACCGAGACTCTTCTGTGAAGGAAAGGAACTTTAGAGCATTGCTACGAGACGGCCATGTCTTCTTCGTTTGTCTGTTTTCTGGACTTTTCTGTTCTTCATTTATGTGCATCCAAGTCCAAATCAACTTTCTTTATCGGCACTTTTCACAAAAGCAAATTCTATTATATTATGTGGTAATACCGAGAAACATTTGATAACAAACTGTGTGAATTTCAGAGTACGAGTTTTTAAAATTAATTTCGCCGCAGGCGTTCGAATGCGATGAATGAGCACAGTAATGCAAATGCGTCGACCTTCATCGATGCGTTGACCTTCATCGATGCGTTGACCTTCATCGATGCGCTGCTTTGGCTCAGTCGTTGTCTCTAGCGACTTCCAGTTTGTCCGGCCAAGCAAGCATGCTGAGAACCGCAATTTTTAAATCGATTTTGTGTTTTTCAAGATGTGTAGCAGAGACTCTCAAGACTGTTCACCATGCCTCTGAGACTAGACGTACAGGTGACGTCCAGCAGATGCGTTACCAAAGGAATTAGCAGAACGCCTCGTTATTATCGCTCTCGTTCCATTCATTTGTGTTACTGTATTGAGCCATAATAAAACGGCATTTCTTTTACTCTTTAAAATTGATTTTCCCCCCAAGAATTCATGTTGGCTTTGTCCACATTTGATTAGAATCAATTTGATATCCCTCTATCCTTGGGAGAGAAGCAGTATGAACGCAATTTAGAAAATCGCAACGTTTAGAATGGCTCTCACGTGGTTATTATTGTTTTTTTGATTGAGAGCAGATGCACAGGGGTCGCGGGTCCACGCAGAGGCTTCCTTAAGTGTTGCTTCGTGCTCCGGCCAGCGGCAGCTCCTCGCCAGGCACCTCTGTGTCCCGGGCGTGCGGCCAGCGGGAGCATCTTCAAGGACGGACGGTCCAGAATGACTGCGGGAGAACGTGCGTTCTCCGGACCCGGGACGAGGTGTCTGACGAGGGCGGGGTCAGGGACAGGAGTGTGACCGAGGAGGAGAGGTTAAGGACTGTGCTGGGCAGGGGTCCGACGGGCGGGCAGCCCCTTCCGGAAGTGTGTTCTCTTGCTAAATTTTAGTCGTGACGTGTGTGAGCTTCCAGCCCATCATACGCACAGTTCCTTTGGCCAGAACTACCCATTTTGTTCTCTTTGCCCAAATAATTTGTATTGTTAAGAGCCCGTAGGTAGATTCCGATGCCCATGGCCCAGTGATGACCGTTTGAGAAAACACTGACCTCGAGGAGGAGATGGCAGCTTTTCGTGTAGATGGTTTACAGCTGAGCCTTATGCAAGAATGGCTGATATTTGTGATTCTGCTACGTGGCCAGAGTCTGGATTGCAGAAATGAAAACTTGCTAATTCAAGAGGCAGCCGTATAAAATTTGACCTTAAATGCTTCCTGTTTAATGTACTTAAAAAAAATTAGTTCTGCCACCCAATGTTTTTCTCCTGGCTCTCTGCAATCAAGACACACTCGACCTGGGCTTCTAGAGAAAGAGAGACAACCCACGCGGAAAAAGTCCCCGTGAAAATGCTCATGGGAAGGAGTTTCGTGGATAATGGAAGAATTATTTAAAATATTATCTTAAAGGTCAAATTGACGAATACCTGCTTCTTAAACATTTAAAAATTAATATAGTAATTAGCTTTAATTTTGGCCCACGTAGGATATTTGCTAACCTTTTATTTATTTTGTAACATGGTTATATTGTGCAAGAAGTAAATGGATTAGTGTCTTTTTAAAAGCGTAGTTCAAAGTAATGTGTCTGATAATAGAAAAACAAGTCATGTGTTCTGAAGATTTTAGGTTCTTTAGCCAACGTGGCAGTGCATGGTGTGTGTGTGTGTGGGGGGGATACTAAATTTCTTGGAATTTGTATTATTGATCCCGAGAGTATGTTTGAACTAACCTCAAAAGAAAATATCAGTCACCTTTTTATAACTCAGACACTATTAAGAATCATAGGATAAGATGAAAAGAGTATGCTTTGTGCAAAAGAAAATCTTTTGAAATTCTGAGTTATATATAGAAAAGAATCGATTTCCTAGATAGCTTAATCTCTTTCAATTTTATATATAACTATGAAATCAAAAAATCCCAAATCCAGGTTACCTTAAGTTTTTTTGGTCTCCCGCATGTGAGTCTATTAACTATATCTTTTCGGAAAGTTGCACTCTCTAATGAAACACGTGAGGCTCAGTGCACCAAATTCAATCTCTTAAACACGGGACAATTTGTTTTCCTTGCGTACATTTGTCACCTAAATTGTGGCGATCGTTGAAGGGTTTACGCATTTTGGACACAGAATCCGAAATGAAAATCTAACGTTATGAAGATAGAGATTGATAGTTTTTGCGCATGGAATCAAAGAATCTTAGAGACACAGCGGCTGTTTTAACCCGATGCCTCTATTCCCCGTTAAAAAAATTTAAACGCAATCCAGCAGCGGCAGCCGCGCCTCCAGGCAGAAATCCTTCAAATTTACTCCACGTTCCATCTACCCTCTGATGGGAAGTTTCCCGAGACAACACCGCCCCCCTTTACGATTAAGTTCCCTCGCGCTGTGCGTTTCTAATCGCTGGAAACTTCCGGGCCGGATTTGGCTGTCTCGTGGTTTTCCTCCTCGCCCTTCCGCACCGCACGGGAAGTGCGCACACGTGGCAGGCACCTCCGTTTGAGGACATGGCTCGTTCTGCCTCGAGTCCTCCCTGTGGGCGGAGCAGGGGTTCTCTCGGGGAGTTACGCCACGGCGCTCGACGATACAGTCTCGTGCGTCTGCTCCTCTCCCTTCTAGGGTCGTTTGTTCATTGCGGACAGGGACAGGGTCATTTTGATCTATTTCTAGCTCCGGCGTAATGTCTGCAGTAGATCAGACGATGAAAAACTAATATCCAAGCAGCTTATGAGAAGATTGAGTGAGCTGTCACTACCGAACTTTCTAAAGTTCTTAATAGTCCCTTAGCAGAAGGGTACCAGAAACTAAACGTGGCAGCCCTAAGGTTATGGGTCGGTGCAGAACGCAGAGTCGTGACTGCATGTCAGGGCTTGGATTGTCCACGCGTAGGCAATGTTGGGCGTAAGTGTCTTTTCCGTAGATCACCGTGAGCGGATCCTGGGATGTGGTCTCAGTCACACACACCAAGATTGTTTGCAGTTGGCTGTTTAAAAGCCGTGTCTCCCAGTCTGGATATGCAACTGATTTAATCTCAGTCTAGGACCAGGAGCGTTTCCTGTTGAATTGACTTTTTTATTTAAAAAAAAAAATTAGTTCTGCTATCAAATTTATTTTTCTTGACTCTGCATTCTGAGTAAATGTGGCAAACTCGCCTTTAATGTATCTTCCCAAATTAACCGGCAATGGGTCACTGGCACCTTATTGCAAATTTTCGCCTATCTATTAATCAGCATATTTTAGTATAATGATCATTCCACCTAGCTATGCCGTTAACCAGGCTTGTTTTGATTCTCCACAGGCCGTTCGGGGGAGGCGTTATCGAAAGATGTGCTGAATCATACACTTTTCTAAAAAGCGGTATTCCTAATTATTTGTCTTATAATTCTGTCACACAAAGGAAATCGGGGTGTTGTGGCAGGAGCTTTCCTCGGTGGCTCTGGCTGGTGTCCAGGGACAGCTGCTTCCTGAGCGGCCAACGGCCTGAGCACACTCCCGAGATAACTACGCTCTTCTCTTTGGACAATCACCGACGATATCCGTCTTTACTTTCTGGAGTCACGTACATAAGCTAGGATTCTGCCGCCTCGCCCCAAAGACGCCCCGAAGGCGTGCAGACGTCCCCGAATCTCGCCTCCGTTCTGGGCGCCGTGGGACACGAAACAGGGAATCGTCACGGGGGTCGGGGGTTAACCAGATATTGTGCACCGAGAAAAGACGGCTTCACCAGTCGCCGTTAGAGACGAGGTTCTTTAGAGCGCCCCTGTCTGGTCACCTGTGCAGTTTTGGGATCCGTAACTTTATACGGTTGGGTCCTCTGTAGGTCTCGTCCCTGGCAACCCGGGAGGGCATTTGGCTCTGCCAAAATGTCCGTGCCCGAGAAGGTGCTTCTGGGTTCAGAGGGCTCACGGCAGTCATTTCTGCTCCAAGCTTATATGATAAATACAGGAAAAAAACTACTAACCCGCGACCACCGCCGGAACGAGGTGTGAGGGGACCACACAGAGACGCGCGGAGCGGGCGGCGCGAGGCCGGACGCCCTGCAGGTGGCATCCCACCCGTCAGACGGTGGCATTCGGGGTTGTCCCTGAAGGGATTAGTAAGCCCCAGGGAAGTTCGGTGAGTCGTGGGCGTGGACGGAGATTACGAGCTTTTAGGTTAAGCTTAGGTAAATTATTGCAAAGTGAGCATGCTGTGATTGTCGGCTCTGTCTCATGTTTCGGGGGATCGTCCAAACTTCTGCCTCACAGTCTCCAAATGTTCCCGTTCATGGTTTTCGGAGCGTAAGGAGCGCGCTTGCACCTGTGGACGCGGAGAGCAGCCGCCCAGAAGGGGAGCTCCTCTGTACGTGGTCTTCGCCACGTTTAATTCGAGTTCAGAAATTCAACTGCGTGAAACTATGTAAAAGTAGTTCACTGTTTTGGTGGGATCGGGCGGTGCTTCGTGAGGCCAGCCGGGCTGCGGGGGCACAAAGACCAGGAGTGAATGCGTTTTGTTTTCTTCAAACCGTGCAAAGCCCCAGCCGGGGAGATGAGCGGGCGAGGCGTCATGCTCCCCCCCAGGGGCTTCTAGCGATCGTTGGTTTTAGAACGGACTCGACCTTCAGTCGGCATTTCGTTTTCTCTCACCTCCAAGCCTCGGGATGGATACCCCGCCCGGCAGTCGGGGGTCCTGCGACAATTGGTGACGTGATTCTTGCAGCGTTGCGACCTGTTAAAAAACAACGTGTTGTGTAAATGCCTTATTGAAATGTAAAGTGCTTGTCATAGGCCTCGTGATTATCAGATGCCATTGCACGAAATCTGTATGTCCCCCTTCTGTGACATAAATCTAAAAGTTCCTAATGCAATCCCAGCTGTTACGAGGCCGTTCTTACAAATATGAACCTACGGGGCAAAGTGGAAGTAAATATGTTATACGGCAATCCAGAATGCTGCAACGCATTGCAGGTTTGAATTAGCATTAAAGGAAACGATTAGATTTAGCTACAGTAAAGCTCATTAAGAAATAATAATACGTAAGTATTATTCCCCACCTCTGGAGAATGCAGTATAGCCAGGCCATTGGATTCTTGCTGTGCTAAACCAATCCCCAGACCCCGAATGGTCAGGCAGTCGGCCTGATTAATTCACAAATGATTATTTATAATACAGGAAAATAAGAGATAATCAGCTTGTAAAAATTCCTTCTCGCAATGCGATCCCTTCGAATCCTGAACTCTCTAGGAGTAATTTCTGCAAGTGTCTCCTGGCCTTCTGTTATTTGCAAATTACAGCTGTATTACTTTAAGAAAATTCAATATCTGAAGATCGTTATTTACCAAATACACGGAGGAGAGAAAATTGTCACTATTTGCACTATGAAAAGACTCTGGCTCACAACGTGATGCCTCACAATCTCTGCAAATAGGGAGCTGCTCCCCAGGGAGCATTTCGCACTGTGAATTGAGTAACGGGAACGTGGCGTGTATAGAGCGCCCAGTCGCACATCTACGGCGGAAAAAAGAGAGATTTCCCGGTGTAAGACGATTTCTGACCGAGTCGTGTTCGGGGCAAGTTTACACCGTTTAACGCAAATCTCCGTCCTTGGGAATCTGTTGGATTTTTTCACCAGAGACCGTTTGGCACCTTTCGCCAATCGGCGTGATCGGATCGAGCTCTGGGTTCGTCGAGGCCTCACCGACTGTCCGGACTATGTCAGTCAAGATGCTAAATGAAGCTACGGAGCATCCATGATATTCTAATGCACTGGTTGCCATGGAAGCTGCTCTTCCAGCCTGATTTGATCAATTTTTTTTTTCCCCCAGCAAGTAATTTGATAATTCTTTCCAAAGGGAAAATGGCATAATGTTCTTGTTACAAAATTGAAGGAACCAGACCGTTTCTTTTCATTCCTAACAGTCTCCCCCTGATAATTACGACGTTTTGGTTGTTTTATTTACATTTTATTTCCATCTCGGCAGACGCCGAGGCCTAAACGTCTATCTTTTACGTGTCACTGCCTCTTTACTTTGAACTCCTTGTCTGCGCTGACCAGCAAGATCACCTTCAAAATTCATCTTTTTAACGTCAGCGTCGGCGATGCATTCCTTGCGAAACAGCGTCTCACCGCATCGCAGTTAATGAGATGTTGAGGCCGAGGCAGCCTCACCCGTCCGCCCCCGCGGTCGCCAGAGCGCTCACTCGGTGCCGCGGGCGCACGTCCGATTTGCCACGGTTAGCAGGACTGAGACCCTCGTTCAGAAGCTCTTGCCCACCTGGCCCGGACAACCTGCCTCCTGACGTGACGCGGAGCAGGAATGGAACGGGCCCTGCTGCGAAGCGTCGCTGCAGGGAGGGGCTTTCTCCGTGCCCCTCAACCGATCTCGGACGCGGGGCAGCGCTTTATGTTGCGATTCTGGACATGAGAGCGCGTGGGCGTGAGTTTGCATGCTTCGCTGTACCCGCTGAAACAAGCTGGACACACGTTCAGCCATGGGGACGGCGCCGGCTGGCCTGCAGGTGGCAGTGTGCGGCAAGGAGAGGCTGCGGCAGCTCCTGCCTGCGATCTCTAACAAAAAAGTAAGAAGGGAAAAAAATCCGTTTCTCGTCAGGCACGTCCGCTCGCATCTTCTGCACCTGCTCTCCTTCTGCAACGCCCGTCTCCGGTGTGGGGCTCTGGGCCCACGTGCCCCATGCCGTTAAAATCATCGCGGGGCAAAGCCAACGTCCGCTCTTCCGTGCTCCAAATGACCCCGGGGACCCGCAGTTCCACAGTGCGTGCCCCGGGGACGCCCCGCGGTGCCGCGATCCCGCGGGTGTCGGGGAAAGTTCTTCGACTGACTCTTCATACTCGGTTGGAAGCGAACGTCTCGACTGCTCTGTCGTCTCACATCTTTCAAGACCGGAGCACGGAAGTCGATCTGGAGACGCCGGCCGGGGTACAAAGCACAGGCGTGCAGACACGTGTCTGAGGAGCATCCAGACTTCGGTGTTTGGTTTTGAGCCCTGTGGTTCCTCTCCGGGAGGTGCTGTTCCCGCCGGCTTAGTTGGGGCTCAGGCGTTGCCGGCTCTGTCTAAATGCCGTGTCACAAATCCGAACGTGGAGGGAGCCCTGTGGATCCCTTTTCTTTATAACCGTGTGTCCGTGCTGTGCTCATGTCCTTCTACTGGGGGCGTGGTTTTCACATCGAAAACATAAATCTGGAAAAAGCCCCCGGAATTTTCTAACCCTCTTTTCTCTTATCCTAAATAAGAACTATTGGATTTTTGCAAATAATGCGTGTCTCTAATTACCAATTTTTTTTTTTTTTGTGTTTTTTTTTTTTTTTTTTTTTTTTTTTGTGAAAGAGACAGTAGAGAAATCAGAGCAGTCCAGACATTGCCGTTCCGAATCTTTACCAGAGACTTTGTTGCGTCTTATGTAATTTTATTCCATCCATGTCTGATTCAATTAGACGTCTTTCCAACAAAGCAGGTTACAGCATCTGGGGCTTTTGATCTCCTCTAAGCTTCTGATGTAATCGGGCAAAATGGTCACTTCAAAAGGAGAAGCCAGACCCTTAAACTCTATCTCCTCGGTTTAAAAATGATGCTTTTAACCCTTCACGTTCCCTACACAGCCGTCGGCCAAAGTCGGCATCCGGGCTTAGCTGCAGGCCACGACCTTAAATATGGCAGACCATTTTAACGATCTTTTAATGCCGTGTTCGTCAGCGATGGCTTATTCTCTTCACTGATATCCAGCTTATTAGTTCACTTTATTAAAAAAACAAAAAAACCCCAAAAAACAAAAAAACCCAGCAGAGCAAGATTCTTGCCAAGGAACTATGTAGCCCCCCCCAGCTCTTCATCGTCAGAGCCTGCTCGACTGCAAGGGGTTTCCCTCGGTCTCCTTGGTCTTTTCAGTTTTTTTTTTTCAAATTCATAAAAACAAGCTTTTTCCTTGCACCTCGCCCGCCGCTTCCCATCTTCAAGCCGTGAAGCTCGTTGCGCTTTATCAGCCGTCACGCCTCTGACGCTCTTTGCGCGGTGCGGGCTTGGCGCGTTGGTCCTTTTGCAGCGGGCGTGGCTGGGTGCGGGGCTCGGCTCCGGGACGCGGCTGCCCCCCTCATGCCCGAGCTTCCCCTTGGGCAGAGCGCAGATCGGCCGCTGTTCAACAAGGCAGGCGTCTCGTTTTGTTCCTTTCCCATCCATCAATCGGCCTTTCCCCAGAACTGGTGTTCTTCCGCTACTATTTGGTTAACTTGCCACATACAAGTGATTTTTCATGTCTCGATTGGGGAAAGAAGCTCTTAAGAGTGATGTTTTCCTCTCCGAGTCGGGGAGGAGCAGCTATCTTCCCGGAGCCGAAGAGCTTGCCCTCACGCTCTGTCAATGACTTCCCAGCCTCCAGCACCTCGAAGGTACCGGCTTTGGTGCAAGTTAGTGATGTTTGGAGGAAAATGTCACATGTTTAAGCTCCTCTTGAGTTCAAAAGAAACAGGAAAATTACATAGCCTGAAGTGATAGACTGCTAAGATGAATTACGGTGACAGCAACCCTGAATGTTTAGGTGTATAGGTATATATTTTTTCTTTGTAAGGATCTCAAATCATGGCATTCTTGTGCAGACGCCTGTGCGTTTTCTCCCGCTCACCGTTAGGAAACAAGCAAGAGTTATTTGTCTCGTTTTGTGGATGGGCAAAATGAAGCGAGGCTAAGTGAGCGGAAATATAGCGACGGAACCGGGGATAAATGTCCCCCGACTCCGCGCCTGCTGCCTCCAGCACTTTTGAAGCCGCTGGCTTCTGTGAAAGTTAGTGATATTTGGAGGAAAATGTCACCACTAAAGCGTACTGTACCTTTGGCTGGACCCAAGGGAGTGTGCCTGACTCCAGAATGCAGAGCGGTGGTGTGTTTCTGAACGCTCGCGTGGCTCTATCTTATGTGCTAAAAGAAGGCGATTTTCTCTGATTACTCCAAGTGTCCAGTAACTGATTAGGAAGCGTTCTTAATAATAGAGGAGGCTCCAGTGAGTTTCTCCTAACCGTGCAATCTATTTTGGGCCACATTATTAAAAAACCGTTAATGCCTAAAATAGAAGGATTGAGCATTTTCAGACAACAACTATGATAAGGACTGTGGATATCCAATTTTTTTTTCTGATGAGGCCAGCATTATCTTTAAAAATATATGTATTTATAATCTCTTTTTGATTACAGTGTGTTCATAAGGTAAAAGTTTAGAATATGCAAAGATACAAAACCATATTGTCTGTAATTCTATCACTTCAGTTTAATTATTGTTCAGATTTTTAAGTTAGCATACGTAGAGAATTTTACAAAAATAGGTTTGTGAGTCTCTCAAGGGCACCCCAGTAAATAGCGCCCTTTTAACACATCTGTAAAGTTAGAGGGAAAAAAACCTCAAAGAAATATAGAGTCCAAAAAAATAATGTCTGTGACTAACTGAGGTGAGGCGGAGCAAGGGGCCTTGTCTTTCTTTGCTCACCGGGTAGGCCCGCCGATAGAGAACTCCGGGGTCGTGGGGGTTTCGCCATCTAGTCCCGGGCGGTTCGGAGCTGGAGCTCCTGCGTGGCAGAGCCCACCGTGTGCCCCTCGCAGGGGGAGGGCACGGTCGTGTGCTGTCAGGAGGAAGCGAGTGGCTCCGACGGAGCGTGCCCGGCCATTCCTCCCACAGCCACCAACTCGCGAGCTCACAGAGCCAAGAGACATCTGTGTTACACACATTCGTGTCCCTTCGCTGCAAGGACGTGTTAGTTACAGGGACGTGTTTCTTGCTGACAGCGTCACATAATGCATGTTGATTTATGTTTTGCTTCCTCCCCCCATTTAACCGGGAAACGTGATTTTTATCTAGAGTCTACATCGGCTCACAGGACTTACGTTTACGTGACGCGATTCGAGGGAAAGGAGTGAAGCGATTTGTAATGTCTAGGAAGCTGCTTCGTCCTGGCTCATAAACGTAAAGAACCTACTGCTCTTTTTCTCCCACGGACCATACATTTATTCAAAATATTGCGAATTCATTAACATGAGACTGAGTTGCGTGTTCATGCTATATCAGTCGTGGCTTGTTCATCAGTCGAACGAAGAAATCACAGTGTGTGTTTAATTGGCCAAGCCTGGCCTTTGGCGTATGGCAGGTCATCCGAACTGGAAGTCGGTATTATTATTACTGCCATGTACAGAGGGAAAACTAGAAAACAACGTGGCGGGGACGAGGGGCACTACCAAGCTCCGAGACCTGCTGGGAAGCCGCCGAAGCTGCTGTCGTCAAGGCGCCGAGACAGTGAGCGATGAACCGGTCAAGGGAACGGAACAGAGAGCCCGGAAAGAGACCCACGTAAATACGGCCAACGGAGCTTTTAACGAAGGAACCAAGACCGTATAATGGAGAGAGGACAGTGTCTTCAACAGATGGTGCTAGAACAATGGACATCCACATGCCAAAAAAAAAAAAAAAAACGAACCTAGATACAGACCTTGCACTAGTCATGAAAATTAACTCACGATGGATCACGGAACTCAACGTAAAATGCAGCACTCTAAGAATGCTAGAAGCTAACATAGGAGAAAATCTGGATGACCTTGGATTTGTGAATGACTTTTCAGCTACCACACCAAGGGCAGGGTTCATGAAAAAAGAGTTAATAAGTTGACATTAAAATTAAAAACTTCTGCTTTGCGAAAGACAATGTCAAGAGGATGAAAAGACAAGGAAATAAATGCAGGAGACGTAGCTGATAAAGAACGGTTATATAGAAAGAACTCTTAAAACTCAATGAGAAAGCAAACGGCTCTATGGAAAAGCGGGCCAAAGACCTTAGCAGACCCCTCACCAGAGATGCTCCGCAGATGACGAGTTAGCCTCCGTAAAGACGCCCCGCATCGCGCGTCATCGGGGAGATGCAGACGACAACGAGGTACCGCTCCCTTCACACCCCTTAGAGTGGCCCGGACCCCGAGCACCGCACCGCGAAGGCTGGCGAGGCCGTGGAGCTGCAGGGACTCTTCCGTGCTGCTGGCAGGAGCACGAGGCGGGACGGCGACTCTGGAAGGCCGTCTGGGGGTTTCTTACGAAGCGCGGCGCGCCCTTGCCACGCGGCCCAGCAGTCGCCCTCCTTGGCGTTTACCCAGAGGAGTTGGAAACTTACGCCCACACAAGAACATACACACGTATTTACGAGTTTCCTTTGTAACTGTGAAAATTTGGAAGCAACCGAGATGTCTTCAGCAGGTGAGTGGATGAATCAACTGAAGTACGTCCAGACCACGGACTGCTGTTCAGTGCTAAAAAGAAACGAACTGTCAAGCCACGAAAAGAGGAACATTAGTTGCTTATGACCAAGTGCAAGAACCTAATCCGAAACGGCTGCAGACCGCACGATCCAACCGCACGACATTCTGGAAAAGGCAAAACTACGGCGACAGTAAAACATTTCCGTGGTCGCCAGGGCCAGGGAGGAGGGAGAGCACGGAGGATCTTCGGGGTAGTGACGTTGCCGAGCATGATGCTGCAGCATTACGCCTTTGCCCAAACCCGCAGAACGTGCAGCACCAAGTCGAACCAGGGACTCTGGGTGATGACGTGTCGGTTTAGGTGCCGCGTCGGTGGAGGACGTTGGTAACGGGGAGGCAGAGCGTGTGTGGAGATGGGGCGTACGGGAAATCTGTGTGTCCTCATGCGACTTTACCGTTAACCTAAAGCCGCTCTGAGAAATAAAGTCGATTAAAAAAACAACATGGAGGCATACATAATTCTGTGATAAGTCGGGTTATCTAAATACCGACTCGAAGTAGAAACGCATCAATGTCGTCTTACCCAAAAACGGCAGTGGGGCTTTAGGCGACCCATGAAGGATGGATCCGGCCACGGGTCGAAGAGGGAATGGCATTAGCCAAGGCGTAGCAGGAGCTCGGGCTCCGAGAACGCGACTGTTTGTTCTGGGAGAAAATGACGCATCTTGGAGGGGAGCAGTAGTCGGATCCCCGGCTTCTTCGAGTGGCTCGGAGAGCGTGTGCTCGGTGTTCAGAGCGGACCCGAGAGTCCAGCTCAATACGTTCCTCACCGTAATCATTCTGCTCTTCTCCCTCCTCTGTTTGCGCCATCTGTATTTTCCTGATCTTTGTGACAAATACTGAAAATGGTAAGAACTGAAAAACTGACTATGAACAGTACTGGCTATCGGAAGAACGATCTCGGTGCGAATTTAGCTTCGAACCTCATGAAGCGGCCGTGGGGAGCCCTCGCTTCACGCTCTCTTGAATGCGTTTGTCGTAACCACCAAGGGACAGCTCTGGCCTCGTCGTTAGGGTCATGTTGCACGGTAACTGGAAGCCACAGCTGCCAGGTTGTTTATACAAGTTAATACATAGAGGATGCAGTGAAAATTGGATGCTGAAACCAAGAATATCAGGGCCTGAAAAATCAGCATTTAAAAATGGCGTTCGCCAGGGGCTTTGTAAATTCTACAATATGCAAGGGAGACCGGCACACGCTCATATTTATAATAATTGGTCTGGTAAATGCCAAATCAGCCGTAATCATTTATATTTACGACTCGCGATTTCTCGGTACTTCGGACAGCAGCCCATGTGATGGCGGAATTCTCTGCTTGTTCGCGCCGGGGAGTAACAGACTCCGTCACGTGGAGTGCTCAGTGGGGCGGGGAAGCGTGTTGAGCCAGAACACTCGGTGTGGACTGCTGTGAAAAGAGTCGGTCCCGATCAGGGTTTTGAATTCTGTCGGCTAGTATTTCTCCCCACTCTTGGGAAAACCTAAAACCCAAGACAAAGCTGGAATTTAACAGCTGCTATCGCATAATCAGGACGTTCTTCTTCACGTGGTAGCTAATTCCAAACCATCGGGATACGGCTTAGGCTTCTTTAAAAAAATGGTTTTCACTTTCAAAGTCACTATTATTTAACTTGAAAAAATTCAGTTCTTATCATCCTCCCTTCTGCCTATGCAGCCAGTGATTTATACCTTTACGATCATTTCTTCATTTCTGCCCGGCTTACTCTCAAACAGCGTATGTAACACATTCTGTCTGAGATGTATATAAAAAGTGTTTCCTTTAGTCTTGTGAAATATTTTGTCTCTAATTGTGATTTTTTAATAAACACGCGTTTTCCCTGGGTCTTTTCCATCCCACATGTCTTGGTTGGTGATTCGCTAATGTGGCTTTTTCCCTCCGTCATTGGATGGTCGCTTATGAAATACTTGAACTCAGCTTCACGGGATTTTTTAAATTTTGCACTTTTGATCATACCCTTGACTAATTTTCTTTAGCTAATAGGACATTTGTTTAAAGTTCTATTATGATAGCAGATCTATAATAGTACATTTTATTATGATGATAGTAGATATACAATAGTACATTTTGCTAATTTCCTGATATCACTTTGGCATTGAATAGCACTTCCTTTAGAATGTGTTAATTTTTGATATCGTTGTAGATAACGTAATAGCGCATGATTTTATAAACCTGCATAAAGGTTTACACTTTCCCCAAAAGCCTTACTGTAAATTTTTTAGGGCACGGTACAAATCAAAGTGTCAGTTTCAGGGAAAGTAAAGCTTGGTGTCCATGAACCAGCCCTCGCGATGACGCCGACATTGTCATCGGCGGCTGCTCGGCGTGCTGCAGGTGTGGTAGGAAAAACGACGGCCCCGTCTCCGGCGGCGTAGGGCGGAGCTCCCGTGGAAGCCGCCCTTCGGTTGGCGGTCACAGTGTCGTTTCCCTGATTCACAGTCCGTATCGTTGTCCAACACGACGGACGAGCACCCTCCCGTTTGGCGCGGTAGCGGGCGATGGACAAGCGAGTCTGCCGTCCTGGCTCACCAACGGCTTGTCACGGCGCCGTGTCTCTCGCCGTCATGATCCGTTAAGTGCCTGCTCATGACCCCGCCATTTCTTTCGGTGCTCCTCGGCTTTTGAGTGAAGTTCTGTTGTTTATTCTCCGGCCAAGACTAACCCAGGGAGGTCGTGCGGAACCAATCATACTTAGTTCCGAGATATTAGCGACTTTATTCTGCAGTAGGTAGTTTATTACTCAGGAATGACTTGGCGAAGTTTGATCAGAAATGAAGGACCCTTTCAAATGAAGAAGAGTTTCCGTGGGGCCAAATAGGGTGCATCCCCCAGGAAGAAGCCTCGAGGAAGAGCGTAAGCTCTGCAGGACAGGGTCGATCGCGTCGTGTGGGTTCAGGTCACGTACGTGTCGTAGCGAAGGTACGAGGAGACAGGAGTGTCTTTTGGAATGAAAATGTACGGGGACGGTCAAGTCTGGCGTGCATGCTTTCCACAAATTCACATTCACGTCAAATAGGAGGTTTGGGGACATTTACAGCAATTCTCCACGGCACATATGTCAGCAGCAGCGCTGCCTGTGCACAGAAGACCGATTTCGATAGCTTTGCCTCAGCTCGGTCACCTACCACACACGCTAGTGATTAGGGAACCATGTTTACGTCTTGCCTTGAGGAAGGACGTGCGCTAATTTCCCCATTTTTCATAGCCTCGTAGCATCTTTAGATGCTGCCCACGATGCCGAGATGGCTAAAACTCTAACTGCATACTTTAGAGCCGCAGGGGCAGCCACTGGGATACCTCGAATGCGTAGTGTAAGGCGGTCAGAAGGAGGGGCGCGAGGCTGGTACCCCAGGCTCTCCTCTCCCATGGCGGGGAGGCCTCGATGAGTAAGGAGAGAGAGAATCCTGTCATGCTGATGGCGACCAGTGAAATAACTAAAACTGCAAAAGGCTGAACCGCCTGTTGTAGGAGAATAGGGCTGGAGGTCGGACCTGGGACAAGGGACCTCACGTGTTCACGCTTACGCTCCGCACCGTTTGAAGTTACTTTGTCTCAGGAACCCTGTGTCTTTAGGGGAGGCAGCCTCCTTCGGCATGGCCCCCGTCTGTTCTCGCGGTCCGTGTGCATCGTGAGCAGGTGCGGCTTGGCCCAGGGCTCCCGGGGCTCCAGGCTCTGCACCCCTCCGCGAGCTCCGGCGCGCTCTCACGGGGTTTGTGCTGTTGCCCGCTCCGCTTCAGGTGCGTGCGGTGGCGTCGGCGTCACCCAGAGCGGGCGGCGAGGTGGGACTGTGTGGCCGGACGTCTGCGTCGTTGGGGTCTGTGGTAGATGCAGAAAACCTTTCCCTCCCCGGGTGTAGGTGAGCACGCGGGGCCTGCAGGGTCGTGTTTCTCCGCGTGTGACCCACAGACCCCTTGACTGAGGATCGGCCCGGAGCGTTTGGAATTTTCTAGGCCTCCGAGTAAACGCGCTGCCCCGGGAGCTTTCGAGTCCTGGGAATCTTAACGCTGAACGGCTTCCCGTCTGGTTCCGGTGTCTGTTAAACTGCGAGGGGCTCTGCCCGGGACGCAGAGCCGCGTAAAACACCTGCGCCAGGTAAGCGCGCCTCAGGCTCGTGGCCCGCGGGCGGCCGTCGCGATGCGTGCGGGAAGGCGGCTCCGCGGACGCGCCAGCCAGACCGTGACCTGGACAGCTCGGCGCGCGTTTCGAACCCCCGGTGCCGCCTCCCCTCGGCTTTCATGCCACCCGCTGTCCCTTCCTGTGCCGCAGCCACCGTGACGCAGGCTGGCGAGGCAGGCGACGTTAACCCAGCCCCAGGCACTCGTTTCCAGGTAATTAGCTGAGAGCCGGACAGCACTTACGAAGAGCGACTTACCTGTCTGGGAGATTAGCTAATTAAAAGCTCAGGCAAGGCCGGCATTATTTTTTTAAACCTATTAAAAGGAAGGAAAGGAGAAAAAAAAATTGCCTTCTGATGTTTTTTTTCGTGCCATCATTTTCTAGCATGAAAACGGAGTGTGCGTTTTCGACTCCTCTGTTCTGAAAAGTGGGATGGGGGGTCAGTATGAAACGGGGGGGGGGGGAGGCAGGAGGGGGAAGCGAGTTGGGTTTGTTCAGCCGGATTTATTTAAAAAGGCGCAGTGGAAGGGGGCCCCGTTTCGGACACACGGGCCGGGCGATTAAGGGAAAACAGGTAAAAGTGTTGGATTTCGTTCACGGGGCGTATTTTTTCTGCTGTCTGAAATCACCTTCGTGGTCTGTAAATTTTCGTGCAAATCATCGTGGGTCGGCGAGGACGGATGAATGAGATACTCGCTCTAGCGGGAGTGATCACTCCATGGGTTACGCGAAAACAGAGGCCACCTTCTTGCCGTCGATACGACGAGAGAGGGTTTATCTCTCTCTCTCTTCCTTCCTTCCTTCCTTCCTTCCTTCCTTCCTTCCTTCCTTCCTTCCTTCCTTCCTTCCTTCCTTCCTTCTTCCTTCTTCTGCTCGAGACAACCACGAAATCGCACCTCGGCGTATCTTCCGCGGGGGCACGCCTGGCCGGGTCAGCGCTGAAAGTGCGCCCCCCGAGAGCCTCGTCGCCCGCGGGCGCCCTCCGCTTCTGGAGCCGGCCAGTGATCCGTCAGAACCATCTTTTCAGAGTGAAATCCACTCCGGACGACAGTGTCCCGCCTTTAAAGATGTCCGGCCGTCTCGGCATCCTGGGGACAGCCGAAAGGCCCGCGAGGGCAGCCCGATTTGGGCCGCGCATCCCACGCCGCGAGCCTCACGCTGCGCGCGCCCACTCTGCCCGGTCTGGTCGCGCTTTTCCCTTCCGTAGGCACGTTTCGGCCCTGCGACATTCCTCCTCTCAGGGGGCTGTGCTGTCGCGGTGTGCGAAACGATCCTGTGCATAGCCCGATGTCCTCCCGCCGCATCCAGGGAGTGACCGGGGGCTCTTTGGTTTGGGAAACACATTAAGACATGGCGACTCTCGCCATTCGCGAATTCGGATCCATCTATGTAGATTACACCCTTTTTTTTTTCCTTTCGAAATGAAGAGACGCGCACCTTCAAGATTGTTCTTTCAGAAGGGATGTGCTCGCCGGTGGAGTCTGCACTGTAACGTAATAAAGATCCATCTAGGCGCTAAGACGTGCGCACGGTTTACCGCCATTCTGACTCCAGGCTTTCATCATCCGCTGCCGGCACCGTTGCTCGGCCCAGCTCGCCTTCCCCTCGGTGACGGTGACGACAAAAGATCTGGACCCTCTTTGTGTTTATTTCGTGGTTACGTTTAGGCTCCGTGAAAAGTCATAAACTGTTTATTCGTGGCGCGCGCTTGTCTCTTGGGGTCAGGCGACCACGCCGTTTCTTCGGCTCTTTCTCTTTTCTCGTTTAAGGTCAGAAGCTCTCCTTTCTCTGAATTCTAAATGAATTTCTAAATCCGTTGTCTTCAGGACACGCGGTTCTCCCCGGCACTCCCACGAGCGGCGGCAGGCGGCGACGGGCCGATGTGTCGAGATGGGCATAGGATAGGGCTGTGCTAATGTCCCAGGGGAGGAGAGAGCTTGTGAGCGCCTTTGGGGAACTGAGAACAGACCCTGGCAGCTGGCGGAGAGCGAGCCGGAGAGAAGGTTCAAGAGGAGGCTGAAATTCTGAGCCAGAACAGGGAGGGCTTGTATGGGCCTGCCTAAGAGTTGGCATGTTATTCCAGCCACAGAAAGAAGCCAAAAAAAAAAAAAAAAAAAGTGTGTACAGCAGGGCAATAGCGCGGTCGATCGAAGCCTTACGGAAACGTGAGCTTGCAGAGAATGGCTTGTAGGGGACGAGGGCTGACATAGGCAGGCAAGGGGCACTGTGACCTGCGACTCGACGGGGCTGCCCGCCCCTCCTCCGCGGCCCGCACAACTGAGCGCAAGGCTCTGCGGGAAAGAGACACTCCGCCTGTCGTCTCGGGAAAACGGCGGAGGGCCGCGCCACAGACCCGTGCCATCTTTTAGTCAAGATTTCGGCTGCCGAACTACGAACTCCGTAACCGACTGGACACACAACAACGAAGCTTTCTGTCAGCCTTTATGTCATGCAAAAACCTACCGTCTCTGCGGACACCGTTGTGTGTTTCTACCCCAGATCTGGTCGCGTGATGGCGGGGGCCGCTTTCGCTCTCCTCGGTGCGTTGAAAGCTCACATATGAAGAAATAACTGGCTCAGTATCACAGCTCACACAAGAGCCATTTTAAATATTGTCTTCTGACAGTATAATTTATAGAACTCAAGATAAATAGCCAAGTTTATTAGGTATGAAATTGCGTCTGGGATGGATCTCACATCCCTACACATTCCCATCACCTCTGATGATGAACTCACCTTTACATGAGAAGCTCTGCTTCGCTCCGAAGACGTCACGTGGAATTTAAAAGGTACCAAAAATATGAGCGAATGCGACTTCTAATTTCATTTGGAATTAAAAAAACATCACTAGGGCAGGCAAAACTCGACGGTAATGATAGGGGAAGGCTTGATCTGGAAGGAAAAATCCTTTAGGGAATTAAAAAGCTAATCATCTTACAACAATAAACACTTATCTGCATTGTTTATACGTGGTAATGTGGTTGTTAAAGAGGTTTTAAGAGTCTGCATTAGTGCGTCGAGTTTGTGCCGAGTTGGAGAATGAGAATGAGTACTCGAATCATCAGCTGTGCGTTTCGGCAGGTTTTCGCCTTGAATGCTAATGCGCTCTTTCGAGCACCGTTTGGATGAATTTTATCGTCACGTCAGGCACGGCCTGTTTTTTCCGGCCGGTCACGTCTGCCTCGTCACGGTCAGCATCCCTCCGCGGCACCGGGCGCGGCCAGAGGTGGCCCTCACGCGCCCGTCTCCGCGGCTTCCCGGCGGCATGATTTTGTCCTGATTTCCTTTGATTTTACGCCGACGTGGGTTTTAGCGGTATTTGCCTGCAGCCTCTTTCAACTTTTCCTTTTAATTAAAAAACCTAATTGGGAGTAATAAAAACTTCCAATTAAGCCTTTTAAATAAAAACTGAAAGTCGAACGTAGCCGTAGTGCAGGCGCAGGCGGCGACGGCTCCCGTTACGTGCGGATTCTATCACTGCGGGACGGCGTGTGGTCTCCGCGTCGGGCATGAGACCTCCCAGGGACGAGTGGCCCGCCACGGAGGCGTCCCGGTGATAATTACGCAGTTAACCATCCGTGCGGCTTTGGGGGGCGGAGGGCTTTTGTTTGTGAGGCACCGAAGGGGAGTTTAAGTCACCATCGGGGGCACTCATTAGGTTAAAATTTCAGTGATCTTGAGCTTTCAGTCATAAAAAGAAAAAATTCTGATATTCGAGCAAAACTCAAATATTCTAGCTTATTTGTTATTTTCATTCAGGTCTCAAATGAGCTACAGGTTTTCGACTCGCCCTGTTTTCCTTCATTTCCTGCGCTGGAGGAATGTGCTGGAAAAAGCCTGCAGGAGAACCCGGGATCCCTCCGTCTCCAGCCGCACAGCTTGGTGCTCAGCCTGCAGATCCGGGGATGCTAACCGAGTGGTCACGGTCTCCAGGGTCGAGTTCGGCGCTCTGAACCTGAAAACTGGACCCTGGGAAGCCGAAATGCAGTGGCATTTCCTGAGCCGACATTTTTCTCATGGTGGAAAGTGTTTGCTGGCATAGCACACGTTTCGCTAAGTCAAATCGCATCTTGCACACGCTAGCGACGTGTGGTACTCGAGGGAACGATACCATCCGCGCGTCGGAGGCCCTGACCAGCCGACGTCAGCCGCTGTCGGCCATTCCCATCGCCCTGGGTCCTCGGGCCGCGGTCACTTAGCAGGTGCTCGGTCAGTCCGGGAGGAGCACGGAGCGTCTCACACCATCTCCATCTGCCTCCTCCGCCCAAACCCAGCGCGGCCTGAGGTTCTGGCTCCGGGGACCGAAGGGCTGGGAAAGAGCGGGAGAGGGAGCGAGGCCCCGTGAGCGGCTGAGGACGAGGTGCTCGTCGAAGGGGGAGAAGCTTAGCTCGGCGGCGGAGATGACGGAGGTGACGGGTGGTCCGGGGGCAGCGAGCTCCCTGGGCGTGTCCAGCGGCTTTTAATGCGGGAAACGGGCCGCAGATGACGAGCGGAGAAGAAGCCCAGCGGGAGAGGCGGGCGGCTCAGGCACGGGGAGCAGGAGGAGACCACGTCCAGCCGTGGCTGGGGACAGCGGGGGGCTGGGGACAGCGGAGGGGGGGGACAGCGGGGGGCGGGGGACAGCGGAGGGCGGGGGACAGCGGCGTTGGCTCTGGCTGAGACGTTGCAGAGATGCAGATGCCTCTTCTGGTTCAGGGGAAAAGAAATAGTAAGAGAACACGGGGGGGGGGGGACCGCCCGACGCCCCAGGGAGCGCGGCCGGAGCTCGGCTGCGTGTGGGTCCAAGTCACCGAAACGCAGTGGATCCTGCAGGAGCTGTGGGGGAAAACAGTTCGACGGGGAGGTTCTGGAATGGAATCTCTCAGCAACTCCTGGCTATTCGTTCTCGAGCAAATCTTTAGCCCCTTGAGCGCCGGTCCCTCCCTCCGCCTGCCTCCGCCTGCCTCCGCCTCCCTCCACCTTTCCTCGCTCCTTCTGCCCGCCCCCCATCCACCCCTCGCTCAGTCTGTTCTGGTGGTACGTTCGAGGATCGGTCAGGGCACCGTCTGAGATGACTTTATGTCTGACATTTCACGCCTGTCGCTTGCCAGGGTTCGCAGCTTTCCTCTGCACTGGGGCCGAGGTCCAGAAAATTATTCTAGCCCCAATAAGAACTCTGCCTATCGGGTTTCATCCTTGTGGTTCTTGTAGGACCTGGGGGCCCCCAGGGAGAAGGGCGGTGGCTTTTGTACCCTGAAACTGCGAAATCCCTTGAAAGCCTCCCTCCCCGTCAACAGCTCCATTTCCTCTCTCCCTCCTCTGGGCGCTCCAGACCCTTCCTCTTTTATTTTTTTCCCCCACGTCTTGCTAGTGTGCATTTAGGGTCCAATATGTATAAACTATGAAAACATTTAAATGAAACGTGCTCTGCGATGTTTTATGGAAGAGCTATATAATGATCAGAAAGCGAATATACAAAAAGGAAATCAGAATAGTGCATATACATACTTTGCTATAGAAAATTTGATTTAAAAACATAATTATTTGATTTAAAAGGTAACAACTGTGCCTGGACTTGCTTTTCAAAGACGCAGCTGCTAGTTAATAATCATCTTTCCCCAAAATTCATCCTTTAGGCTTAATCCCGCTACCCTAGTGATTTTTATCACCAGTGAAATGTGGGTGGTATCGAACACTGGTGCTGTACTGTGCCAAAGCCGATGAAGTCCTTTTGTTGTTGATTTGGACTGGGCGCCCAGGGGAGAGCGGAGTAGGGCCCCCCAGTGCAGGGACTGGAGAGCTACAGCACAAAACGGGAATTCCTGGAATTGAAGGACGCCTCTTCCTATTTCAAAATTTACTTCAGGGGCTCCGCCGGGCGGCCGGGGAGAGGAGGGTTTCGCTCTGAGGGAGGGGTTTGGATGTGGGGCACCGCCAGCTCCTCCCCCTCGGCCGGCTCTCTGGGGTCCGCCTCCCCACCTGACAATCTCAAATGCTTGGGTGGGCTGCTAAGTAGAAATAAAAATGATAATTCTCTTTTATTTCTTCTTCTCCTATGCAGTCATAATAGGTGGATTTTCATTAAACACGGGAAAGTAAAAAATGGGAAAAGCACTTTTCCTGGACTCTCTCAATGTTCTATAAAATGTTCAATTAACTGTACTTGTCTCTGTCCATATTTCTTGCTATACTCGTTAGATTGCATGAGGCACTTTAGTGCCTCGGTTAACATTATGAAAAAAGAGAGAATCAATTTATTATTTTTTACTGAACTCAGAATAACTGGGTGCATAAATACCGCTACTAATCATTTCATTTGTTTCATGACCCGTTGTTTAAACTTTTAAGGAACCCGTAACACGCCGGGAACGAAGCTCTCTTCAAGGAAAATTCAGCTAGTGGTAATAGGAATAAAGTCTGATTTTCCCAATGCCTTTGTGCGCCATCTCCAGCCACCACCGTCACCGCGGGCTGTCAAACCATGTAACAGCCAAGCAGGTAATTCCAGTGCACGAATCACGTGGAGACTTAATAACAGAAATTATCAAGGAGGACAGAGAGCCGGTCCGGATCCGAGGCGTCGTCCCGCGTGGGGAAATGCGGTGTGAGTCCCAGCCCCGTGCTGCGAGAGCTGGGCCACCTGGGGAGAGTCCCCTCCTCTTCTGAAGCATCGGTTTCCTCACCGGCAACACGGGGGTAATAATACCGAGCCCCGGGGTTGCTGCCGGGCCCGAGACGCGGCTGAGAAGCGCCGGGAGCAGCAGGTTGTGCCGGGCGACAGCGCGGTAGCTCGGTGGGGCCGCCACCAACGGGAGCGGAGCCGGAACACGCTCTGGCACCGTGAGCGCCTCGGGGCTGTTTGGCCACAAGAGCGCGGAGGTCAAAGCATGGATTCGCTTTTCATTTCGGAAAATGTGGGTGGAGATCTGTGGGTTTCTATTGCTAGGAGAGGGTGTGTTGCGTGTGAGAGAGAGAGAGAATGAACGACGAATGTGCTGGTAGTGGGTGGTGACGCTCCTTCCTGGGCACACTCGATCCGTGCGTTAAGACATTGTTTAGTGGCGACGTAGGGAAAGGGCGACCGAGTCGAGAGGAGCCGACGTGGGTTTCCGTCTCGGCCCTGCCCGGTGCCGGCCGCACGAAGCGCCCAGCTCGCGTGGGCCCCGGCAGGTGCTCGCCAGGTTCGCAGGCGCAGGAGACGCGGGTCCCGAATGTGGGGCGCGGACGTGGTTTCGGCAGGCTGCACCGTCCCCTCCTCCTAAAAGTCTTGGCAGGGGAACGAGAGCGTGAAAGGAGACTTGGGTCGCGCAGGCGTCCGAGTCTGCGGAAGGGAGGGGAGCTGCTCGAGGTGCCGCCGCCTCCAGGACGCGTCCTTTGTCGGTGTGGAGCTCCGAACAGCGACTCCGTCATTCCTGGATGACTTATGCAGGTCAGTGATCCTCAAACTTTTTTGTCTCAGGACACTTTCATGCCTCTGGAAATCACTGGGGACCCCAGAGAGCTCTTGTTTACATGAGTTATATGTAACTCCCGGGACCGCCGTATTAAAATTTAAAGCAGATATTTAAAAATATTATAATGGACCATTACACGTTAACATAAACAACATTTTCATAAAAAAGAGCTACACGTAAACTATTCGGGGTCACACTTCTGTGCAGCATTAAACATCTTTGTGCAAAATATTTCTGTATTTAGAAATGTCCTTAAGTTGGAATTCTATTGGAATTAGTGGCTCAGTAAAGATTTTTAAAGCTTTGAACTTACGTGAGGAAATTACTTTCCAAAGGGCCCTATCATTACTACTCCTACCGGGAGTGTACAGTAAGAGTGTTTGGTGATTTTATGTGGCTTCTGGGCCTTGGGGGGCAGCATCAAGCAAAACGGAAGGGCTGTGTCTGTGGCTGTCGCTAACGACGTAATTTGTTTTAATTTCTGCAAGTTCGATAGGTGCGAAACGTAAAGTATACTGAGCAGGAAGCACCAACACGAGCACGGGCACCCGCGGGTGTGCCCTTCTGGGATACGCGGCGTTTTTCTGGGGTCTCCACTCGCATTTAATAAAAATCAATCTGTCGTATTTCCCTGAACTCAACCCTAGTCCTCATGATTCCGTTCTGTTCTGGCTGGCAGACCTTTAAAAGCGCTCAGAGAGCAGACTTCGTCAGCTTATTTACTTTTCAGGCAGGATCTGACCCTCGGGCAATACATTCCAAGGGCTCTCGTTTGATCCCGTTTTAAAGTCTTGGTGGCGGTAAAGCAAGAATGGGGGCAGGGTGGACGTGGGCTGAGGCGGAAATCCTGGGATGGACGTCCTGGGACGGGTCCTCGGCCAGGTGCTGTGGGAATGTAGGAGAGGGTTCAGACGGTGTTCCAGGCCGCAATTGTCCCCTCCCTAATTCATGCGTAGAGGTCCTACACCCTCTCAGAATGCGCCCCTATGCTGAGATAGAATGTTTGAAGAGGTAATTAAGTGAGGTCATTGGGGTGAGCCCTAATTCAATATGATCTGTGTCTTTTGGGGTCCATTCTGGGGGGGGGCAGTAATGTTGGGGGCACTTGTAGTGTGGTCCAAGCTTTCCCCAGGAGAAGCGGGGAGTTAGGGTCCCATCCTGACTTCATGGGGCGTCGTTTCTGGTGAGAGGTTGTCTCAGCCTTTCCTACCCTTTCCCGTGTACTTCCCTCCACCCCCCGCCATGTGCAGGAGTCTCTCGGCTAGTTTCTGGAGTTCTCTTGGGGGGATTGCTCCACGTGCATCTGTACATACAATGCAGGGCAGGAGATTCAGGCACTCTTAGGCCGTCTCGGTCTGGAGTCCACGAGGTTCTTTTGCGTGAACTCCGACTCAGGTTTGTGGTTGCCTCTCTGTGTTGATGGTAATATCGTCACACGTATACCCCATGGGGCCTCTCTTTGAGTAGCATCAAGTGTGCACTTAATCCGTGCTTTTCATAAGGACGTTTCATGGACTAGTTTGTGACACTTGATCGTTCTCGCACGCATCGGACGTTTTGCTTGGTCATTTATTTTACAAATGGCCTTTAGTTTGCTTTTACAAATTTTAAAATGAATTATCCGTTTATCTTAATCAGATATTTCACCAGTAAAATGGGTTTACTTGGGAACAGCAAAGAAGTGAAATTCAGGATCTGTGGTCTCATGGTGAACCATGCAAGTCCAGAGAAAGACAGGAGAGGAGGCTCTCTTATGGACGTGGGAGGGGCTGTCGTAAAGGAAGGAGCCATTGGAGGAAACGGGAAGTTCCAAGAACGACTCCTCATTGCCTAAGTCGTGGTAGCTTCCCATTGGCTTAGCCGTTGCTGGGCAACGAGGATGCTCTTCTCCATCCTTCTGAGCTAGTGAAGTAGTGTCACTTCCTGTGGGAGATGCAGGGCTTGTCTCTTCCCCTCAGGTCAGTGGTGTGCGCTGAGCGACTCGTGGGAGTTCTCTCTTCCCGTCTCCTGCCTTCGTTTTAAATGAGGGTCCTGTTCATTTTCACAAACCAAAAGGGCTTCGTACAGGATAACTTATGCCTTGTTAGCTTTTTTCCTGCTAAATTCTTTTTTTTGCAAGTGTTGCCACAAGATGATTTGGAATACATTTAAACTTCCTTAATTGAGTTAGGTTTTACTAAAGTTATAGAACTATGAATAAGTCACGAACAATAAACTAGGTGAGATTCTAGTGGGGAAAAAAATCAATGTGTGCAAACGCGATTGTTGTTTTTCCTGAAGTACTGAGTTTAGGATTACACAGACTGCATTGTGTACCATAAGTTTTGAGCTTCTCTTTTGGCTAGTCCATATTAGCAGAGAAACCGTAGAATTAATTTAGCCAATGGCTTCAGTTGAATGTTTTTCTCTCACTTTTCTGATTCTCTGAACACTGACCCAAGATTCTCGAGTATTATTGTTTAAAGGAGACTGCTATTCATATCATTAATTCCTTTTCTTTGTCGAATCAAGTAGAAAAATTCTTAGCGGTGATTTGGAATTTGGCAAAGAGATTTATAAGTTCACTATTTGGAACTTATTTCTTTTTGAGCTATTTAAAAATTAAGGTGGCAGACTCTATTTTTATAGGAATCACTGGAAAATGTATAGAAGAACATTTTATTCAAAAAGGAGCATAAATCATCTTAATAAGTAAAAGTTCTCTTCCTTCTTTATTTCCATTATCTGGGTCAGGTATGTGAGATATGATTTGAGTGAAGGATAATAGAAATTTAAGTGAAAAGGTAAAGACTGTCATCCTAAACATGATAATATTAGATGGGGCAACCGCGCAGCTACAAATTCCTGCGAACTCATGATTGACTTTTAGATCTAAATTACGTGCACTGGACGGTCTAACCTCTGCCGCCCGCCCCGCACTCTGGGCTCTCAGCGGCCGGCGGGGTCGTTTCACCATTTCCTCTCGGATGCCCCGTCCATCGGCTGCGGTCCGCGTGACCCGCGCCCCCTGCAACCGGGCTGTGTGCAGCACCTGCGACCCCGCCCAGCAGTCCTGGGCATTCGAGACATGGCCACGTCTTCTTACTTAATTCCTACAATAGCTCTATAACTGGCCTCTATGGATTTCCTCTGCGTGGTGTTTTGGTTTGAACCCAAGTAAATGAAACCAACATTTAACTAAGAGAACAGCACTCGGTCGATAGGAACGACTCCTTGGGAACTATGTCCCTAGCGTACATTCTGGCTTCCGTATTAATCGGGCCACCAGCCCCTTTCAAGCATCTGGTTGTTGGGTTGGGTATAAAGAATTTTTTTGTGGATTGTTGACTCTTCAGCTGCAAATGCAAGTTGTGGGACTAATCGGAGGTTTTCAAACTGAGGACGGCATGAGACGGTTGTTGAAAGTCCCGATTCTAGGTCCCTACGCCACACCTTGAAATCATGGGGTCAGCGACTTGTCTCTGAGACGTGAGTTTCGCGAATGCCTCGCAGGCGGTTCGGGCCCAGAAAGCACTGGAACAGGGGATGTGAAGCTCGGACGCGCACCAACTGCCCAGGGCGACTTTTTCCTTTTCCTTTCGTTCTTGACTTTTGGGTATTACCCTCCCCTTCTTCCTCTCTTCCGCCCCCCATGATTTTGTGTGGCGTGCTGTTTATTCTGCTTACGGCTCTATCGCGAGCCGCGAACGCGGTGTTACTGTGTTCACAGCACGTGCGATACCGTTTGTCCGCCTCCCACATTCTAAATGCCATTGTTGTTTTGAGTTATTATTTACAATTGCTGAACTTAAGTTGTTAGACGTATCCACTTCGATCTCAATTTATTATTCTTCGTTGACTATGGATGGCTTTTCCGTAACAAGGATCAAATATTTCCTGAACAGCTATCGAGAGGAAATACTAAAATGATAACGAGAGTAGAACTATTGTAGCTTGGCCGACTTTGACAGTGGGGGGCCATTGCGATAGCTAAAACATTAGAAGTCAGACGGCCTCTGAATTTTGCGTGTTCCCAGGAGACTGGAGGATGAGAAGTAAAGAAGGCTCTGTTGCCGAAAGGCATTTAGGGTCATTGATTAAGTCCGCAAATCCTGGGGGGCACTTAGTCTCCATCAGGCTATCCTGACGATGCGCACCGCGAGGCCCGGTTTCTCGGACATGCGGCGCTGCGGCCCCCGGGGGGAGGGTCCGTGTCGTTCCGTGCGCCCCCTGTTCGCCGGTCCCCGGTCCCTGGCGAGACTCCCACCTCACGAGCGGCCTTGCACTGCGAGGCGTTTCACGAAGCAGGGCCGGGCATTTCGGGCCCCAGGGACGCGCCAGGTCGTGGGTTTGCTTCGCCTTCGGCCGCTGGCATGGCCTCAGGGTCAGCTCCGTCCCGGGGCGTGTGCCCTGGACTTGGAGAACACACTGTCTCGGGTCTGGGGTTTCAGTATGAATGGGAGCTTTGGGCTTATCCTTTTTTCTAACGATGGTGGGCAAATGGAATTATCTTTAAAAAGGCAGTGAGCAGTGTGCTTTAAGAAGTCTGGGTGACTTACCGTTAGCTCCTTTTCTGTATTTGAATATATTTTAGAGGGGAAAAAAAACCCTCCACGGCACCTGATACTTTTAAAGCTGGAATTAAAGTGCGTCGAGGCTTTCTTGAATCTTGTTATCTGTCATTCTAAATCCTCTTGAAGTTGGGTATAAGGAATAATAGATATGTATTCAGTCAGGACGCTGAAGATTTCTGCCGGCTCGGGATGAGAAGATTTCCGGCTGTCGGTGTTTAAGCTTCGGCTTGCTGGCTGTCACTCAGCCTCCACGAGGCCAAAATGAGATTCTAATAGTTGTGACTATGGAGCGGGCGCTTTTTTTTATTAGGTGAGGCAAAGTGTCAATTAAAAGGGTATTGAGATAAAGAAATTGAAACTAGATTAAGTTTATACTTTTTCATGGATGATAAGAAAATTCATTTTCCAGTTACATTTCACTGAGGGAACCCCGTCAGAGGCCAAGGCGGAATGCCTCACGCATTTAAAAGACTGTCTTTAGGCCTTAAAAGGACTTAATAGCTGCCGTCTAATCATGTCAAAAGAATTTTTATATGTAGAAAACAAACATTTTAAATAAAATTAAATGCCAAAATCAAACATTTGCAGTAACTTTTAAAGAAGCTATAAACGGCAATCTTATTTTTTCCTTCGTCTTTACTGCTAGTTCTCTACCATTTAAATACCGAGCATTTTTAGTCTTTCACTGGGGTTTCTAATCTTATAAGGAAGTCTGAAAACTATATTTGATGTGGATCCACAAACGTAAATACTGTGTACATTTCCAGCGTGACTATCTGTTTTTAGAGGCAATGTGTGGTAAGGCTAAGCTTAATATTTCAGTACAACACTGAAAATTGTGCGTGCATCTATAAAACACATGAAACACTAAGCTAGAAATTGCTATTTTGACTGAACTATATAAATAGAATTCAATCTCTCTCTGATGGTTACTGTATATAGTGAAAATGGTTGGATAGATTTTTCTCAAATTTAGAAAGCCTTCCTAGGACTTCATATGTAGGCTAAGTGTTAAGAGAGAAATTCGCTCAGGGAAGGCAGAGCCGGGAGTTCTCTCGAAGGGATGTCTCCAGGGGCGCTGAAGGTGACGGTTTGCACAGAGCTGGTTCTCGCTCTGAAACTCGAGCTGGTGGGCTTCTAGATGCTTCTAGGCAAGTACCACCAGAGACTTCTCTACAGATTTAGTAGCAGTTAATGATCCCTGCCATTTGTTGGGGGAAAAAAAACCCATAATATCGAAATCTAGCTACTTCTCTTCCCACGAGAAACTCACTGTCGCTAGAGTGAGATTTTTCCGGTTAGTAATGCCACGCATCCCTCTGGTTGTTTTCCAGATTTTTCTTTGTCTTAGCATTCAGACGTTTCATCATGACCGCTCTCGTCAAGAATTTCTTTGGGTTTACCCCGGTAAAGGTTCGCACAGCTTTCTCGCATCTCTGGGTTTGTGCCTTTGGCCAAATTTGTGAGGCGTGAGCCGTTATTTCTCGAACACCCTTCCCGCCTCGCGCCTTTCTCCTTTCCTCTAATATTCTGATGACAAGAACGCTGGATCTTTCTGTTGCTGCTCCACGGGTCTGCAAGCCTCTGTTAGTTTTTCCAGGCTGTTTTCTCTGTTTTTTTTTTTCTTTTTTTTTTTTTTTTTTGTACTGGGTCAATTCTCCTGATCCTTCCTCAAGCGCACTGACCTGATGCTGTTATGTCCACGACTGCGGAGACCGTCCAACTTTATTTTTTCCTATCAACTTATTTTTCAGTTCCATGAGCTTCATTTGGTTAATTTGCACTGTTTCTGTTTTTATGGCCAAGATGTTCAATTTCTTCCCATTTGTTTCAAGAGAATGTATAATTGATCGTTAAAACATTTTTGTGATGACCGCTTTGAAATCCTTGTCAGATAATTCCAACATCTGATTTATCTCGTTGTTAGCAGTGGTTGATTGTCTTTTTCTCATTCGAGTTGTGATCTTTTAATTCGTAGCACAGTGGCTTTTGATCGTATCCTCTTGTGTTATTTTTCTAGTCCTGGGATTCCGGACAGTTTGCCTTCCTCTTCTCGCCTTTAGAGTTTTTCTTGGATCGTCTCTGTGTTATTTCCAGAATTTACAGTTATGCTTTGCAGAGGGGAGCAGGGAGAAACGAGGCTACTCATCTCGTCTGGGACTCAAACGTTGCCTCCTACCAGAAGAAGGGAGGAATTCCAGGTCAGACGTGGACCGTCCTCTCGGGATCCTTGTTTGGCGGCTAATCTGTACAACCTGTGTGATCTTAGGAAATCTGTGTAACTTCTCTGAGCCTCATTTTCTGTCTCAGGAAAATGGGGGTAACTCATTCATTTGTCATTCTTTATTCATCTGATAAAGTGTCATTGCAGTTTTACCCTGAACTGGGCGCTGATCCTGGCACAGGTCTAGTACCTGGCCTTGGGTGATCAGGGCAGGTGGCTATCGGCCTGCAGTATGAGAGGCTGATAAAGAAAGAGTTGGGTGTGTGGCCTCTGCATAGATTTGCATTCGAAAGAAACGCCCCCAGGCCAGGTGTCAGCGAGGCCCCAGATGTCAGCATCCAAACAGAGAATAATAGAAAGGCGTGGTTAACGGCAGGCACAGACTTTGTCCCATTTACTTCCCGGAACAACCATGGGGACGTTTTGATCTTGTGATGAGGAGGCTCGTTATTTGACGGCGGAGAGAGGCTCGGTCTGGGACGAGACCCTGCAGGTGTCAGCGCGCCGGGCCATCAGCTTGCTGCCTCCGCAGCGGCTCGCGGGGCGCCCGGGTGCGGGGGAGCCCCCGTCCGCCTGCCCGACCCCCATCCCCCTGCCCGGCCCCTGTCCGCCTACCCGGCCCCTGCTGCGGGAAGGGTGCGAGGCCGTGCACGGGGAGCACCCCGAGAGGGTGCCCGGGGGTGCTCCCCGGAGCTGGCCTAGCGCAGGCCCGGGCAGTGGAGAATCAGAGACTCAGAGACTCAGAGAATCGGAGAAGCCTCTGGAACAGCGCAGACTGGCTTCCTGTTCCAGACGGCTTGGGGGGCCGAAGTTTAGGAGAAGAACAGCGGAAAAATGAACTAGGCGCGGAAACGGGTCGCCGGCTGGTTACGGAGAAAGTACTCAGAAAGCGGACCGAGTTGGGATGATTTCATCTGGCCACGGCTTTTCTAAGAAAAGAGGATCTGGATGCTCTTATCTGTCTGAAATGTAGACGTTTCCATCCCTTACCTTGCGCTTCTCTGTGTCCCTATAACCCTGGTTCGCGGCCACGTGGCTCTAGTGACTACTCCGATAATTGTTTATTGAAAGCTGTTATTGTGCTCCTTGGGTTTTCCCTGTTTCTTACAAAAATAGACGGTGAACAACCCAAGAGAAGAGCCGTGTCTAGATCCCTCACATCATCTGGCAAGTTCCGAACCTGTGAATGCCCCGTGAATGTTAGGCTTTCATGAGCTTGCTGCTCGAAAGCATCTTAGAAGCCTTTAATTTAGCTCTCTGGCCTTGCCCATGAAGAAGCAGCCTTTGGGGGGGGGGGCGCCCCTCAAGGTCAGGGGCGAGGTGCCGATTCTGCCACGACTCAGCCCGGGGCCTGGTCCTCACCACGCGTCCTGATTGATAGATGGAGAGTTCGGTGTTTGCTCTGGCGTTCTCATGAGCTCACTGGGCTTTAAAAGAAAAACTGAATTCCTTTAAATGTTTTACAAATTATAATTGCCTATAATTATATGAAATGTCTCGGATGACATAATTTTTAACTAGGCCTTTATTCTGTCATTTGTCATTGATATAGATGACAGGAATAGAATATGTATTAAAAATGTCAAGTGTACTAGGTTGATGACATTTCACGTAAGTGAATAATTAAATCCCATTTTGGAAGAACCGGTAATCCCCATTTCCAAAGGAAACGCATGGTATTTGAGAACACTCCGAGGGGTCTCCCACTGGCATTCTGTAACTCAAAGCTAGCTTCATGCCTCTCCGCAGAGCTGCCGAGGAAGGAAAGATGACTCTCTGCGGCAGCCCGGGGAAGACCACAAGCACACAGGTGTGCAAGCGCCTCCCCGAGGCACGTGGAAGGTGCACGTTTTGTTTCTAGCAGCGTGTCCGGGGGCCAGAAACAGACAGCTCACCTTCGTCACAAACACTGGCAGGGGCACGGTCCACCGTGGGACGAACGGAAAAATGTTAACTTGCTAGAAAGTAGCAGCTCTCGTAGGGCCGCAGGGGATGCTATCAAAAACGATATTTTGTAGCAGTAATGTTTGGCAATGCCTGTGTTTCCGCCCTAATTGTATGTAACTCTCAAATTGCCAAACTCTCCACTCAAGCTCTTGTCAAAAGACGAGAGCAGCGGTGAAAATTTCTGACAACTCGAATATGTCACGATTCTACTTTGCAGTTATGTGAGCAGACCCTAGGGAACAGGGCATGTTGAAAATGGAAAGCAGGCTTGTGTAAGGCCTTTAACCTCCTTTACATGCACACGTGTGTGTGTGTGTGTGTGTGTGTGTAAATCAGCTGTAAAAAAAAAAAAGGCTCAGTAAAAGTCATGTTTCTGGATTATTTCAGTAATTAGATCCCGAAAAGAATGAGTTCGAACTCGTTATTCATATGTGATTATTTATTCTTTGCACTGTCTCCTGGGGGCAGAGCGAGGCGCATTATGGATAATACACCGGTTCCGTTTGCTGTTGTCTGTACGGCTTGAACTTGATTGTTAAATGTGGCAACGAGACCAGGTTGAGTGGCGCTTGATCTGACAGCACAGGCGTGAATGTGAGGGCACCGCCTGAGAGGTGACGCCTCCTCGGTGATCTCGCCACGGTCTAAAGCCGTGCAGGGCGCCTCCTGATTCTGGCGCACCGTCGAGTGGCGGTGGCGGAGGCCGGACGTTGGCCACCAGCAACGCGCTTCGTCTCGCTTGCAGTATAAGGCACATACCACTCATACGTACGGGTTTATCTGTGACAGTTACTTTACTCATTGTTTTCCTAACTGAATTTCCTAAGTCGCCGGAGGAGAAAAAAAAATTAATATTTGCTTCCCCATAAAAAATTTATTGCGGAAACAAAAGTCTTTGTTCCTTAGTGTGAAATGCCCACATGTCTAAAGTAGGAGAATTTTGCTGAGCTCACTCTACTCACGAGGGTACAACCTGGCCCCTCCTTGAAATAATAGAAAGGTAAAAGTAAAAAATAATAGAATAGCCTAGGACGGGCAACACATTTACGTAGAATTTTATCCCCAAGTTGGACTGTATCATTCTCAGCCCTGCTGCTTACATGGGACAGTGGTTTCTGGCAAACCGGGGAGTTACTCGGAAGGATGGACGGGGCGGGGCGCCTCCCACCTGGCCCTCGGCGTCCTCATGTTCCTTCTCGCTGGCACCTGCCCAGCCCAGCACGTCTATCCTCCCGCCGGGGTCACCCTGTTATGCGTCAGACATTAATGTGCATGTCTGACTGAGGGTCAGATTCCGAGTTATTACGAAAACCACTGGTAAAGAATTTTCTCCCGATTTCGAATCTTTTAAAACAGCCACAACAGCTTAAATTATTTTTAGGAAGATAAGTCATGCTTTATTACTTCTTTTCAGACGCTCAAAAGTTGCCTTATTGGCTGTTTCAGAGGGTGTCCTTAATGAACACATTCGTATCGGACCACGGGGAGCGAAACCCCGCGCGGAGGAGGCGCCGTAATGAACCGCGCAGAACTGAGACAACGCCACGTGCAGCCCGCAAACAGCTCATCGATCGGGAAAAGAAGCGAAGTGTGCAGGCGCGGTGCTCGGGACGGACTCGGGACGGTGATCCGCCTGAGATCTAGGCTTTAGATCCCGTGCCTCACTGTGTGCGGGCTGGGGGGGGGGGGGCGGGGGGGGCCAACGTGAAACGGACCCGTTTTCCTCCGTCGCGGGACTCCGGGACAGCGTGCAACGCCCCGCGCCTTCCGCGTCTCGGTGCGGCGCCCGGCGACCCAGGTCACCCTTGGCAACTGTGCTCTGGACTTAGCGCAGGAAGGCAGGTCCGCACGGAGAGTGGGAAGTCGTCCGCCTCTGTGTAGCAAGTGGTCTTAAATAAACTTTGCTCCAAAAACTTTTCCTTGTAGAACCGTTCACACTGTTTTTAACCTCGTTAGAACTCATTGTCCGCTGCAAAAGTGGTCCATCCTGGTTGGAGAGATAAAATAACATAACTATCATATGTGATTGACATAACTGGAACCATGAAAATTGAAGAAAAGGCATTTAAAATAGTCACTTTCTATCCTTCTGTGCGGTATGGTTGTTTCCTATATTTTAAAGCTTGAGACCAGCTTTCTGGAGATTTATATTACCTAAGTAATTGGCTTTCTAATTTCCTTTGGGAGTTATTAAACTGCCTAGTAGACGAAATAGTTTGGTGCCATTTTTATATGTTTTGACTTTTAGGTGTTCAGAATTCTAATGAGGGATTGCAGTTGCCCTAATTTACCCTGAAAATTAGTAAAACGGCTCTAATTTCGAGTGTTAAGAAACACTTCTCTTAAGAAATGAAATGCTGTAACAAGTGTAAAGCTCCACTTGTACGAAGTTGGTTGATTTGTCAAGTGCGTGTGTGCGCATGTGCGTGTGCATTGGCATTTAGCAAAGGCGTGATAGTGACATACTGAAATATGACACACAAAAAGCAGGAGTTTGGAGGAAACCGTGGAATCTACGCAAAGTTTCGCTTTGTGAAAAACCTTGGGTGAAGCTAAGCAAACCATGAACTCATTGAAAATGACAAAATCAGAACAGAAGTTGCCAAAAGGATCATTTTCAAGAACTAAGAACACTGCCGGAAGATCGTTTAGAGATATCCTAGGAACGGATCCTGTTATCGACTTTATAAGGAAAATATTTAGATTTCTATGCATTCAGACCTCTTCTTTCAAAATCTATTAAAAATTAACATCATTTGGAAAATGTATTCCAGGTACCGGGTGCCTCTCATTTGCAAAGCACCGTGGTGAACACTCTTCATAATATTTATCCTTTCGCTTCACAAATCGATATGGAATATTTTCTGTCACGAATCACGGGGAGCGTTCGGCAGGGCGCGCACTAAACCCACCTGGGAGGAAGACCTGAGTGAGCTCGGGCGATCGGTGGAGAACCGGTACAGAACCGAGGCCAGGGAGATCCGTTCGGAGGTGAGTCAATGGCCAGAGAATGGAAGACAAGGGCCCTGGACAGAGGCCGTGGCGGTGGGAATAAAGATAAAGGGATGGGCTGAGAACCATTTTTAAAAAAGCAAACGGTTGGAAAAGGAAAGGGCAGAATGAAGACGAGGCTCCTCCGGGGGGAGGAAGGGAGGCGCGAGATCTGGGAATGAAAATCTGGCAGGAACAATGTCCGGAAGTCCTGGGAACGAGCACCCCCAAAAAAGTCTGTCGCTGGGGAAAAGGGTCTTTAAATTCTAACCTGGCACTTTGGGAAAATACCCTTATCTTAGTCGGTGATTACTGTACGGAGCAGATTACTGCAAGAGGAATCTGGGACAGCGACCAAAACAGAAAGGCAGAAGCAAGAACTGGGGACGAACGAGCCACCATGCTGCGTGGGAGCCAGAGAGGAAACCGGTGCCGGGATCGGGCCACCGCGTTGAGGTCGGTGTGAGGACATGGGTGGCGCCGAGCCCCGGAGAATGGAGCCCGAACCAGTCCGTCGCCGCCGCTCGCCAGAGCTTTCGGTCTCCGAGCCGCGAAGGAAGAAGGGTGTGGGAGGCGGGAAGCCATCCGGAGTTTTAAAACTCCCAGCGTATCGTTGCCTTTGAAACTTCAATTTCCAGTTACGATTGCTGGGACACACAGGTATTCCGGTTTGCACATCGAGCCTACGATTTGCGGCTTCACAAACTCACGGGTAGTCCTGGGAATGCACCCCCCCCCCCCCGCACCGTTTTCTAGGATTTTCCAAGTAGACAGTCATGGGGTTGGTGCACGAGCGGGGTTGTGTTTCTCCCCTTCCCATCCGCATGCCCCTGGGTTCCCCAGGCCTCGCGGGCACGGCGTTGCAGGAGCAAGCGAATGTCCTCGTGTTCCCCCCAATTTGCGAGAAAACATTCAGTCTTTTACCATTAAATACGGGGGCTGAATTTCTTTTTAAATGCTGCGTATCAGGTTTATGGAAGTTTCTGTTCATTTCTAGTTTGCCGAGAGGGTTTTTGTTTGTTCTACTATGAATGAATGTGGAAATCCATAAGATGCTTTTTCTGCATCTTTTGAAAAGATCTTACAGCTTTTCTTCTGTATCTGTTTATAGATGAACTATATCAATCGCTTTTTTTGTCTTGTTTTTTGTTTTTTTGAGTGTTAAGTCAGCCTCACATTTCCAGGGTATACTCATACAGCCATTTGGTTATAACATATTATCTTTTTTATATCATGCTTTATCTAATTTGTATTTTGCTGGTAATTTGTCTGTCTTTGTTCATGATGGATACTGGTCCGTAGTTTTCTTGTAATGTCTTTGTCTGCTTTTGGGGATTGATTTATTACTGCCCCCACAAAAGTATAAGAGGAAATTCCTCTATCCTTTTATTTTGGGGGTAGAATATTGTCTATATTTAGTAACACTTTCTCCTTTGGAAGAATTCACCACTGAAACCATCTGGGCCTGGATTTGTCTTCGTTAAAATGTCGGAATAATGTTTGAAAAATGTAATTTTTACATTTTATGTATCTCAAGTATTTGGTCACGTTCTCATGTATTTTCTCAATTTCTGTAATGTATTTATCACCTCCGCGAGCTTTGGCTTAGGTAGCCGAGGTGTCGATGGAGGGAGATCGGTGAACAGCTTCGGCGCTAAGCAGACACCGCTTTGTCATATTTTGGGTATTTCACTGAGGACATTGAAAACTTCTGGTGAAAGGCAAGATTTGTAGTTAAAGATGAGGTCAACCTATCGCCTTAGATTAAGTCATAGACTCCTTGGAGCCCAATTTTTCCTATCTAAAAAAAACGGACATGCTGTATTATGAAATGGATTACATCAGATGAAGTATTCTGAATTTATGCCAAATTTATAGATGACCTAATTGGTCAGATTTGGGTGGAAAAGAAACATCATTCTTCATCGAGTTACTAACAGCTCCAAGGTTTCAGTAACAGAACTGTGAGAGGAGCCACGAGTCGCTCTTCAAAGTCTGTGCTCCCTTCTCTTTCGGGGTCAAGAGCAGGATTGTATTTCCCGACCGCACTTGGAGGTCCTCGTGGCTGAATCCCAGGCAGCGAAATGCGAGAGGAGCACTGGGCGCCTCTCCCAGCCCTGGTTCCTCGGGCCTCTGGCGTGCGGTCCTCCCAGCGCGATTCCCCGTCAGGCTGACGGGGGTGCCGCGGTCAGCGGCCTTGAACCTGGGTCCCTGAGTTATCCCGTGGGTGAGAGTTGCCCTGCGAACACATTCATCTGTGCGGTAATGTTGCGCGAAGAACAAAATCATCTAAACTGTTTGGATCATTTGGATAGACATTTGCTAGAACAGCTAGTGTTATTCTAATTTGTACGATTCGATAGGGCGAGAGTTCCCTCCTAATAGTACTAGAATTTTCTCATTAGGAAAAGAGAATGGTCACATGTGAGCATTCCCACCTGGAGCTATTTCAGGGAAGCCCCAGCCTGTGATCCCCCAAATCTGCGAATCACGGGTGAAAAGGAAACACACTTCCGAAGAGCTTGTGAGTCGGGTGAGAGGTTCGAGGGGGGCCCCTGGGCTGGTCTGCCCGTTCGCGGACGGGGCTCCTCATCCGAGCAATGCTGCAGAACAGGGCATTCCAAGTGGCCGTGACATTTAGTTTATGTCGCTAGAAACTTTTCTGCCACCTAGAACTGCGAGGCGGTGCGTGAGCAACGTTGATTTAGGAACTCCTAAATGTCTGCCGGAGAAGCGGGAGGATTTACACGTACTCAGGGGCAAAAGGTGCTCTCAGGTATTTTATGTGGCTGACAGTTTCTATAATTCTACTTTAATGCTGCGGAGTGTTCGCGCACACTTAAACAGGGCTCCGCAGCACGTCGGAAACAGCGAGCCGACAATTAAAGTGTGGGGGATCGTAGATTTGGGTGCTTTCCGCTGGTGGGAGGCTGTTCAGATTCCCAGGTTCGTCTTGACCCGCCGACAGCGGTCATCTCTCCCCTGCCAAGACTTGACAAGGGTTTCCTTCACCTTGAGAAGCCGCGCGGAGTGGAGAGATTCTCTGCCTCATTCCTGTAGTCTTACCACACCCGACTGAGTCAAGGTAAATTGCTTTTCTATTCTGTATGCTGTTACATTTTTTAAAAATGGTTTTCCAATCACAGATTTGATTCCTCTCTTGGTATTGAAAGATGATAAACAAATATATTTTTATGTTTCTTTTCCTTAGCAAGCTTTATGATTTTTATCCAGCTACTGGACTAATTCAATAAGCAGCAGACCAGAAGGCAGTAAATGGACACGCTATTAATTTTTATTGCTTAAGTTTCTTTTATGTATGATTTGATCTAAAGGTGTTGCTCACATTTTTATGGTGAGACTGGCGGACTTGAAAAAATCTAGCTCTATAATTCTTATTGATAAAGCCGGGACGTTTTTATCTCAGCCCAAGAAATAGCAGTGCTGCAGCTGTCGTGAGCCGGGTCAGTGAGCGAACAGGCCTGAGTCGGGAAGGGAGGGCCAGGCGGGTCGGCGGCCGTTGACTTGTGCGTTCGGTGGAACGCAGCTGGGAAGGTTTCATTACGGTGTGGATATCGGGGCTCCGAGAACTTGCTGGGCCAATCGTTCATCCTTTTCTTTGTTCACCTTTGAAATGAGAAGTGTAGGGCCGAGTTTCCTCAAGAACAGGGTCTTAATATTGCTTTGACTCGTGGTGGCGTAGCATTGGGCTGAGGCAGTTGACCCTTAAAACGAAATGGTTAAATTAAAAAATAATAATAATGATGATGCGAACAAGGAGCGGCTCGCCTCCGGGCGGACGGGCACGCTGCGCGCGGGCCCTCGTCCCCGAGGCCGTCGGGTGCAGAGGGGCTCTCGCGTCCCGGCCCCACCGGATAATCCGCTGCTCTGCACGCGCGGTCCCTCGCCGCCAGGAGTGGAGCGCGTCCTGTGAGAGACACGGCAGAAATGCCGGGTCCCGTCTGGAACTCTGGGGTGGTGACGGCACAGGCCTTTCGAGGGCCCTGGAACTGCCACTTGACCGCTATTTATTGGGGGCTTACGTGGAAATACAAAGAGAAGCAGCCCGTACCTCTGAGGAGCTTAATCAGAAATAAGACCCAGTCACGGATACTGAACCGTGGTCGATAACCACGCGGGGCTGTTTTCCATCTGTTCGAGGCCGCCAGCCGCACGACCGGGACTTCAAGGCGAAGTCGCTCGTGCTGTGCTGCCGTGGTCTGCGCAGTCTTATGCACATTCAGTTTGCCTGTCAAAGGCTGTTCAGTCCTAAGCAACAGAGAGCACCGAAGATGGTCGCCTTCCCGTCCTCGATGAGCGGCCCTGGCGCTCGCAGAGGAAGACGGTATTCACGGCCAGAGACCTCCGAAAATTCCTCGTGGAGGATGGAAGATGTGAGTCGGGCATTTCCCAAAATCTGCCTGTGGCAAACATAACACTTAATGAAGAGCTAGAAACTTTTTTTTTTCTCCACAATTGAGGAATGAGACAAGTATGACCATTTTAGTTGTTTTTTTTTTTTTAACGCTAGGCTAGCGATCCTCAGGAACGTATTAAGACAGCAAAAGACGATAAAAGAATGAGAATTTGCAAGCAATACATAAAACAGCCAGGTTGCCGGACACAAATCTATAGTAGACACTTTCTAAATAGCTTTAATGAGATATAATTGACACACCATTATGTGTAACGTTGATCGTGGGCTTTTTTAGACATTCTCTATCAGGTCAAGGAAGTTTCGTTCTCCTCTGAGTTCGTCAAATTTCTTTTCTTAATTATGAAAGACTTAGATTTTGTGAAATGCTTTCTCTGTGTCTGTTGAGAAGGTCAAGTGGTTTTGTCCTTTTTTCTGGTGATGTTTTGTATCGTGCTAACATATCTTCGGATGGTGAATCGGCCTTGGATTTCTGGGGTAAATATCACTTGGTCATGATGTGTAACCCTTGTCATATACAGTTTTTATAAACTGGATTCAGTTTGCTAGTGACTCGTTTGCATAATATGTTCATGAGAAATATTGGTGTCTGGTTCTCTCCTCTCGTGGTATCTTTGCTTTTGGTATCAGGATAATATTGGCTTCGTACAATAAGTTGGGAACTGCTCCCTCCTTCTTTTCTTAAGAAATTGTGAAGAAACGCAGTGAATTCTTCTTTCAATATTTGGTAGAATTCACCAGTAAAGCCATCTTGGGCATGGATTTTGCTTTTTCAGAAGTTTGTGTTTATTTATTCCATCTCTTTACTATTTATAATAAATTCCGATTTTCTTTCTTTTTTTTTTTTTGAGTCGGGTTCGGTAGTATGTTTTTCTAGCAGTTCGTCCTTTTCCTGCAGGTTATCTAACTGTTCGGCATATCGGTGTTCATCGGATTCACATACAATCCTTTTTATTCACGTAAGGTGACTAGTGCTGCTCCCTCTTTCATTACTGATTGTAACTTAGAGTTTTGTCACTTGTTAAACTTTTCAAAGGATCAAGTTTTGGTTTCACTGATATTCCCTATTATTTTTCCGTTCTCTGTTTCATCAATCATTATAGCAAAGTATTGCCATATGCCATGCACCATTTAAATACTTTTCATATTAATAATACTCTCGTTAGCCCTTTGACGTAGGTACTAATGTGACCCACACTTTACATATGAAGAAGGGAGACATGGAGTATTACGCCCTGGGTCACACAGCTAGTACTTGAGCAGACCAGGGTTTAAATCCCAGGGGCTTGGCCTTCGCGTTCAGACTCTCAACCATTCAGTACACTGTCTAAAATTATTTGTAACAGCATTGTCTGGACTAATGAGTCACAGCCATTAAATCGAGTCTGATAGAAATAAGGATATTGACATGGAAATGTGTTCTCTGTCAGCGTGCCAATGCACACACACCTGCAAAGATGCGTGTTGTGTGTGTCAATACAACTGACAGGGAGGCAAAGCACATTTCAACAATTTTTAAATTTGTATTTTTAACAAAACAAAAATCAAAAATCTGTGGGGAAATCATTGACATTAGAGCAAGATCTCAGATGATGATGACGAATGTGTATGCATACCACTGACGTGGATGCTCCTGAAATCACAAGACCTTAGAACGGGGAGTGGTGTTAAACCCTCGACCCCGACATGCAGGGAACCGGCGCCAGAGAGCGTGAAGCGGAGGCGCGTGGCGTGGGCCGCGGCGCGGCCAGGACTGGAGCCCAGCGTGGCCAGTGTGGCGTTTCGCGGTTGAAACCAGCGTCTGTTAAGTGTTTCATTTCTCCTTTCCTTTTATTTTTTTTAGGCGAGGCAACCCTCGATTGACCTCGCAGGTCGCAAGGACCTTGTTGGCTTACGATCCCTTATTTTTTTACTTTTAATGCCTCCAGCACCTGGTCTTCCTAGGTGGTCTCCCATCCAAGTACCAACCAGGCCCGACCCTGCTTAGCTTCTGAGATCAGACCAGATCGGGCTTGTTCAGGGTGGTGTGGCCGTAGACTAAGTTCAGAAAGAAAGTAGAGGATATAAATATATATATGTAGTAGTATATAAATACATATGCTATATATGTATGATTTCTACATATAACATAAATATTTATACATAAAATTCGTGTATATGTGAAATTTATGTTTAAACTGGATTTCATAAACCCAAGGACTTAATAAAAAGGAAACATATTAATATATTAAACTCTTGGGTTTGTGGGATTTAGTTTAAACCTAAATGATAATGTATAATGGAAAATATAGTAGTAAATGTATTACTTTGTAGTTCAGAGTTTATTTCCTTATATAAGGGCATATAACTTTAAAAGACATGCCAAGATTGGTAAATGTCAGTAATCATTAAGATACGTAGTGGAGGAAATATGTGTGTTCATTATACTACGTTCTCACATTTGTGCATGTTTGAAACTTTCCATCACCGAAGAAAAAAGACCAGGCTGCAGTGCACAGGGTTAAACGTTCAGAGACACAGCAAAATGCATGGAGTTTGAAATTTTGCAATGATCAAAAGCACTTGAAACTTTGTTTGATTTTATAACGTCGTGTTCTTTGACATCCGTATGCGTGCGTGGGGGCGTGTGTGGGTGTGTGCTCTGCGTATCATTCAGTCAAAGGCACAACGTCAAGAGATCTTTACTACAAAACAGCAAAACTCTGGAGGTTGGAATTAACCTGCGGGGAAGGGACACGGATTGCATTAGCACAAGGAGAAGCTCGCATGAATATCAGTTCGTCATATGCAATCCACACAGCTCTAGATATTGGTCTATGTGGGTAGGTGTGGCTACCTATTTAAGTTCTGTTCTCTGTTTTAAATAACTTTCTTCTTCGCGTTTCTCTAAAGGAATAAAAAAACTGGCAACCTTGACAAAATTGACAAGTTTAATTTTTGCATTTTATAAGGTCTTTAATATTAATTAAAATTACAAATTTAAGGATGACTAAATTACACTCCTGCCAAGTCGAGGACAATTCATGGGATAACGGAAGAAGACCTTGCGATTTAATGGTGCCACCGTTAGTGGCCTCCTTTTTTTTCTTTTTTTAACCAGATGTACCTGAGGTGGCAGATTGCAGAGCAGGTATGATTTTTATATTTGTTGACAAGTCGGTGGAGGAACCAACTCCAGCTGGTCCTGCCCTCGGTGTTTCTTTAACACGGAGCTCTGGCTCGTTACACCATCGGAGTCCAGCGAATTTCTCACCTCACCCTCCGGTCTGTCACTTTCTAGTCCTCTACAATGAAATACCGATGGCGATCCTATCTTAACTGGAGTGAGAGATGTGCCATGTAGGGTTATAATTTTGTTTTCCCCCAAATGAAAGAATGATGCCTCATTAAAGTGCCCGTGTTTCCCTAGGGATCTTTTCGATAATACAGCCTGGCAAAAATTGCAGACTCGTATATCTGACATTAAATGGTAAACAGCAATTCTCTTCCCAGCCCTGATGTTTAATACCATCTTTATGTATCCGTCAATTGTGAGAGAGGTCTTGGCCTCGCTTTTATTTCCTGGGACCTCTTTTGAAATTCTAAGGACAATCATTAGAATTAGAAATGAAAAAGATTCTTCTGCAACATAGGGAATTCTAGGATAGAGATTTCCTTGATCTGTGGACTGGAAGTTGGCCTCAGCGGCCCTCTGATTCGGCTCGTTTCCCCGGAATCTTGAAATTACAGGTGCGCGGTATGTTTCTGCATGTGCGTAAGACAAGATCTGGCCTTTCACCGTTATTTTAGGCCAATTTCTCCAATAAGTTACCCTTTAAATGCAACTAAAAGTGACCATGTTTACATGTCATATTTCAAACTCCCATCAGATCACTTAAAAACATATAGAAATCTTGTCGCGGAGATGCAAAATGGACGTCTCTTGTGTTTCCTCTATACCCAGCATCAGACTATCTATGAACATGTTTATCAGTGCAAAATATTTGTTCCACCCTGCAGCTCCAATTACATGCCTTTTTCCCTTTAATTTTAAGCATTGGCTGTTGGCCAGGAGCCGTCCCTAGGTGCTTGGCCCTCCCTCGGGGCAGAGCTGGGATGCCGGGCTCCTGAGACAAAATCTTCCCTGGACAGACTCGGGTCAGCCTGCCAGAGAATCTGTGATGGGAAGGTCGTTTGCCTTTTCTTCATCTTAAAGGTGAGAAAAGCCCCAGCTGGCTAGGTCCAGGAAAATGGAAAATGCGCAGGTGACATTTACCTTCTGATTCTTCTCTTCCCTCCCTATGTTCACTGTGTAAACCGAGTCCCTGAGTTAACTTTCACTCCGTGATGCTGAAGCCAGGTGGTGCTCTCCTGCCTGTCTGTTAGAACCTTCTTCTTCTTCTCTAACTTCGAGAATATTCTTTACCCTATAAATAATAAAAACAATAGCAAACATCCTGAATGATTCTGAGTTTTCTTTTACTTACCATCCTTCCTTTTTGTGTTTGATGCAAAACTCTTAGAATACGTGGTTATCTTACCTATTTTCTCCCATTACTTTCAAGTTCTACAATTTAAACTTTGTTAAAAGAACTCTAATAAAATGTCTCATTGAGTTAAAAGCCATCAGTTGAATAACATTTACAGGTTTATAAACCGAATTATATGAATCGATTTCATGGTTTTTAAACTGATATCACATATATTCTAATAAGCATTTGCATTCTACTATACTATCTTTTATCCCTGGAGAAGCAAAATTTTTCTCTGCAAGTAGTAGGGGACATTTTTCAATGTTGCAAACATTTAGGCCATTTATAAACGAGTCCGCTTTTTCATTCGGGCTTAAATGAATTAATTTTTTTATAATAAATTCAGTTATAATAAGAAGAGATCCTTAATGATAAATATTTATAATTAAAAATAAATATGTGAGTACCCAGTTAGTTTTGTTCTAAATTACTGTACATATTGTTGCTCATAGACTTTTTTTACCTACTTCAATCCCTATTAAATATAATAGTTGTTTGACTAACATGATGAAAATTATTCTATTTATAATTAAAATTTTTGGAAGAGCTTTGAATACTTGGTTCCTACAAGTGGAAATTAACATTTTAAAGGTGTCGCATTGCCTGAGATTTCAGCAAAACATCCGGTTATTTTTTAGCCTCAAGAAGTGGGAGAATTGAACTTATTTAAATGTCACTGCTTTGCAAAGACTTTTAGTCTCTCTCTTCTTTCTCTCTTTATCTCTCATTTGCCAGTGCTTACATAATCTATGTACTAAGTGTATTTTGGGGGAGTATAACTTTTTAACAGACGCGGTTATTAATTTTATTGCTCCATATTTACATTAGAGATTAATATGTTTGCCTGAATGCCCGGCAGATTTGCATCTCTTTGTTCGGTTTTATGATTTTTGTTTTAAGCACTGAAGAAGTCAATCACTGGTAAAACTGAGCTAATGTCAACAATTTCATTTTTCAGGATTTTTTGTGACATTGAAATTTTGGAAAAACATGCATATCGATCAATTAGATGGTAAAGGTAGAAACTGAGGCTTCAATAACAGAGTTATTTGGTGTACTTTTAATTTTTATGCCTACCCGATGAGAAAATTCAAGCCATTTTTCTATGTGTTTTTAAATAACTTATTGCCATTTTAAAACTCTTTGCTGTGTTTTTCCAATTCTTTAATTCCTTTAATAAGAAAATCAACCTTATTAAATTGTTGACAGTAAAAATTAAATTCCACTTCAATATTTTTTAACCTAGGAACCCTAAGAGCTTCTCAGTGTTTAATTAACTCAGTTGTAGAAGGGTTAACAATCAGAAGTATATCCAGGTCATCTAAGTCCTACGTTGTCAGATGGTTGCTAGGCAACAGATACCAGGTTTGGCTGATGCAAGTTTCTAGGCAAAGCTTAGAGTGTGAAAAGAAAAACAAATTACATGCACCTGCATTGCTGTTGTTGTGCCTTTTGAAAATAAAGTTGTGTTTGGAGGAAAAAAAGCCTTGACATTTATTATGCACATTGTCTTTCTTCTAAATGTCAGAACTCTGTCGTTTGATAGTTAAGTGATAAGAGACAATAAATTAAAATGACAGATGACATTTTACTTTTTATGTGGTTTTTAGATATGGGCCTTTCGCCTAATACTGTTTTTGTATCTTGTCATCAAATTAATTAATTTTCTAAATTTATTATGACTGAATAGAAGCTGAAGATCAAAATTAATGAAATATAATTAAAAATACACATTTTAATAATGCTACTAAGGACAAAAAATGGAAATGACTTACTCATATAACATGATTCTGACACGACAGACTGTCACCAGGGATGGAGATGATGTTGAGAAAGAGACCTTATGTTAGAAATCTAGGGTGAAACACTAAGTCTACAAATGACTTAAAACCACCATTGTTACATGTACTTGATTAATTCTTATTTTGTGTAATATATATTAGTGGAGCAATAAATATGGTAAGATATATAAAGTGTTAGCATAATGCCCACCTCCTAGTTATCAGCTCCAAAGCCGTTAGTTCTTACCTCTCTCTTTTTACTGTTCATGAGAGAGTAGGTGAGAATTTTCATTTTGGTCAAAGAGGATTCAAGGCCAACAGAGCTAAGAGGAAACAACCGGAATGATCTATTACACTTCTGGTGCACAAAAAATACATCGTTTGCTCATTAGTTTTCAAACACATTTTTTCAAACAAGTTTCAGAGACCTGATTTTTACTCCCTAAATGAGTCGTGGCAAAAATCATTTAGAAATTTACTTTCGATTAATCTAGTTTTTCATTGGGAAAATTTAATTCAAAATTTAGCAAAACAGGTATTTGTGTGTGTGTGTATGTGTGTGCGCGTGTGTGTGTGCGTGTGTGTGTGTGTGTGTGTGTAATTGGATGCAGTTTCACAGTTTAAGAGATTTTTTCCCCAGTGAATTTTCAGCTTGGGGGATTAGATCAAAACATAGAAGATATACATTTAAACTTGACATTTTTTTACAAAAGAGAATTTTGTCAAATTTCTATCTAGTGTGATGATTCTGGTGTCTCTCTCTGATGTCCAGTGTTACATACTAGAACTTAGGAGAATGGACTTAAAATAAAAGATATAAGGAAGGTGAGTCAGGTGAGGGCATACAGTGATGATGATTTAGCAAGTCAACTAAAAAATACCATATTTTTTCCCAATTCAAACCGAACTTTCTGTTTATATACCTGAATTTTGTGTTCTGTTCACTGAGCAGATACCTGCTCAGTTATTATAGACTTAAAAACCTGGGACCAGGATTCATTTTGTCTCTTGGGAAAACCATCCAAGGAATATCTTTTTATATTCTTCATGTATAAAGGGAAGGTTCCAGAACCCCCATGAGGTTTTGGTGATAACATGTAACAAAAATAAAAATCAAATAAAAGTATTTTAAATTTAAAGCATTAAGTTCTTAAAGACCGCGTCTCACATAAAGAGAAATCATGTTCGTGCTTATTATATAAGCTCTATATAGCAGTTCTTAAAGTATGTGGCCTCATTCAAGAGCAAACTGTCTAACACTTTCTAAAATAAAAAACATGCTCAAACGAATATTGTTACCGGGTTATAGAAATGTTTCGACACGTTATGAAATAAGCGCATTTAGGAAATCAAGTTTGTTACAAATTGAGAACTAGATTGCTCCAAAGGTGATATTGCTTTCAGATTTTTGTCTCTTAAAACTATCATGCTCAATTTCCTTTTTTTCCTTTTGACATCCATAAACAGAAGCATGTCTGGATAAAAAGAGTTTTATCTAAAAGGGAAGAAAATGTTTTAAAGAATTAGTATAGCTGCTGGATGCTTAACATGGGCTATTTGGGGAGTCATTGTGGTTAATTCACTTTTGTTAATTTCTTCTAGATTCTTCCATGTTGAGGAACACGTGAAGTCAGTGGAAGCAGAGGTATAGAAGAGACGCAAGCTGTGTAAATCCCACCACCCTTAAACTGCTAAGTACAGTGATGTGTATTTTAATAACGAGACGTTTATTAGTATTGGAATGCTTCTAGTCTCATTGAGTGCCTAAAGCCCTAATTAACTTCTTCCGCCCACCTCGCTTCTGTAATTGAGTATCTGTATGGAATTTCATGGACATTCTAAGAGATGATGGCGAAAGACCTCTTAGTCCTGAATCGAGGTGGGGTAAACTAGGAATGTTTGTTTGATCAGTTGGATCACGACATTTCTTTCAGTTAGCTCACAAAGCGAAGGTCGTGACAGGACCTTCCTTTTGAGACACTCTCTGTTTTTCCCAACCGTGGACAAAATTCCCTGGGAACTTTCAGCACACCCTTGGGCGGGCGAGAGACACAGCAGTTTAGAATAGGCCAGTGCAGAGGGCTGGGGGAAAGTAGGAGAGATAAAAATGTATTTGGGAAATACGAATGAGACGACCCAGTGAACGCCTGCCTGCAGAGAGGCGGCGGAGGAGAGTGACGAGTTAAAGATAATAGTTCTAGTAAGTACTCACATTTTGGAATAATTGCTGCGTAGACACTTTTCTAAGCAAGTCATCTGTTAGATTTGGCTTTCGAACCTTTTTCTGAATGGAATCCCCATGACCAAATCTGTTTTATGTTATTATGTACACACATATATTTATGAAACAGCCCCACTCAGAGTTCTGACTTAACAATGAACTAAAGGCTAGAGCAATACGTCGAAATAAAGAATAATGGAGAAATCTGGTGTTTTTTTGGAGGGGCAATGGGGAAATGATGAGTTTGACTGGATATCATGAACTGTAGATATCTCTGTGGATCGGAGCTCAGGAGGATTGTTTGAGGGCGTGGATAAAACATTTGGGAGTGATCAATGCATAGATAAAAATTCAAGCCTATGGACTGCATGAGGTCACCTGGGCAGAGAAAGTCGAGTGAAAAGAAAATGAGGTTTAGTTGGGAGCCTCGTACAACTCAAGCATCAGTAGTCAAACTGAGGAAGAATTGCTGAGAAAGAAATCCGAGAACAGTGGCCTAAGACAGCGGAGGTCAGGAGAGAACATGGTCACATGGTCACGGAATCGAGGTGTCTTTTTGTTTTTTGTTTGCCTATAAATGATGAGTCCGTAAAAGTGAGTGGTAAACGGTATCCAGCGCTTCTACGAAGTCAAGTAACAGTAATAAAAGTTTCTTCTGGGCTTAGCTGCCGCCTCATGGCGGTGACCTCGGTGACAGGGCTCTGTAGTGGAATGTGTAAGGTCACAAATGCGCGACTTAAACAAGTTATGTTGTGTGATGAGGTAAAATTCACATCTCACATGTTATCGAGGTAACGCTCCTGGTTTGGGGGAGTTCCCGGCTTGTCCCGCTGAGCCTGAGGTTGGCCCTCTGTCCGCCGAGACTCGCTCTTCCACGCCAGCGAGGGCGTGCGAGCAAGGGGACCCCGCCACCGTGAAGTCAGCCCCCAAGCTGCGGACTTTCCATGGACCGCGGTTCAGGGTGTGCCCGAAGGCGTCGTGAGCTGGGGTCGCATGGTGGTCTGGAGACGAGGTGACAGTGCAAGGCTGCTGTACCCCGGGGTCATCGACGCCGGCTCGGGGCCGCCCGAGGCCAGCGTGGACGTCGGAGCGGAGAGCGAAGTCGCGATCCAGCCTCGCAGTTTAGAGAGGCGAGTGCTTCGGACGGCGTGGCCGGTCCAGGGGGACTGTGGTACAGCAGCGCGTCTCCGATCAGCGTGGAGCCTCAGGGAGGAAGCATCGCGCCGGTACTGTTTAGAGGCGGCATGCACGGGAGAATTTGTAACTAGAAAGTGATCAAAAAGAACATTGTCCCGCCAGGACGTCCCAAAGGAGGCGTGATTCCCGCCGCGTTGCGGAAGCTTGGCCCTCGGTCCCCGTGTGCTACCGCAGCCTGAGTTCCTTGGCTTCTCAGCAGAGAGGGGTGAGGACTGGGGAGTCAGCGGCTGGCGGCAGGTGCCGAGATGCCTTTCCCCTTGGGCCGCGGCCCCCTGACCCGGCAGCGGGACTCGGGGTCGCCGTCGTGACCGCCAGCAGCCAGGCCCACCCCTCGCCGGTGTTTTACAGCACGTGGAACGGAGTTATGAACAGCAGCCACTGTCATTGCCTTGTGTTTTGATCCAAAAGACACACTGAGATCGCCTCGGACAAACGGCCCTCGCCGTGAGCGTTCCAGATGCTGAATCGCTTGTGACCGGCAGGAAGCAATGGAGCGTCGGGAGGAGACCGGAGACGGAGACTCAGGCAACCCCGGTTAAATGTCAACAGCGAGGCTTCGACATCTGCTGTTTAATTGTGATTAACTAGTAAGCACTTGATTTAATTAGTAGTTGCTTCCATTAGAGGAGAACTTGGTGGGTAATTTTTAAACGTTTCTAAGGCTTCATTTGGCGGGTAGATTTTACCTATTATAAAATGCATTTGCATGTAAGACGAATTTCTTCAATTGCTTTTTGGTAAAGAATTCTAGACTTGACACTTCGAATAAAGTTCCATATTATGCAAAGCAATCTTTTTTTTTTTTTTAAAAATATATATAAACCGAACGATACTGATGAATTCACAGAGTTCTCGTGTGTTCTCTTTATTTACAGTCATTAGAATTTATGCTGTTCTCAGAAATTATACCTTATTACGTGGTTTATTTTTTTTTTTAATGCTAAAGGTGTTATCTAATTACACTGTAATTAAATGTAATTTATCAAATAGAAATAAAGACAAAACCAGTAATCAGAGACTCCTCCTCCGTTCGCAGACATGCCGTGGAGGTGTATCGTGTAATTAGTTTACCAGTGTTTACTCTGGAACAAGTAGTATAAAATTGCCATCATTTTCCCTTTCATCGGCTGACGGCGCACTCGTTCATTTGCATAGCCGTACAATGGGAGCCGTCGCCCTCATCAGGGCTCCACTGTGGTATAACCAGCAGGGGAAAGCGAGGTTTACGAAGGGGGGGGGGGAAGGACACGGACCTACCGCGCAGGGAAGGAGTCCGAAGTCCCTTTCCTTCTTGGGGGAGCAGCGAGCATCAACAGCGCCGGCGAGCCGGCGAGCTCGGAGGGTCGGCGAACGCTGGCTTGGCTCTCCTGGGTCACGCGGGCTGGAGGCGGGGTCCTGTGCTCCTTCCCTTGGTGTCCAGTACAGGGCGGGGGCTGTGCTCTCAGAGTGAGCCCGCCAGCAGACCGGCAGCGAGAGGGGTGTCGCACCGCGAGCCGCCTCCTTCGCTTTTTTAATTGTCCCACTTGCGCTCAGAGCACACGCTGCACTTTCCTACAAAGTGACATAATGGGTGGGACCGGGCCTTGGACACCTGGGTCCCTCCTCGTGGCCTCCTGTCCCCCAAACTGGAGTCAAGGTTAGCGTCACCTAGCGCTGATCATCGCATCATGTACGCCATCCAGACACGGTAGCAGGAGTTCTCGGAAGCAGTTTTGGAGACAAGAAAAATACAGGTTTGGGAAAATTGCCGGCTCAACCCTCATGCGATAGGATTACAAAATGAGAACTCTGCTTTTCTCCTTATAGATTTTACAGCAAGAAAATGAGGGAGCGAAAGCCATTTTATGGCCTCTGTTCACGGAGCGGGCCTCGCCGAAGTCGGCCGTGCCCGGATCAGGGTGGGAAGCAAATCTGTATTTGCTCAATTGTAGCTTTCGTGCTCAGCTCGCCCTCTTCTAGCTCATAGTTCGTCCGTGCTTTTGTTAGTTTTTCATTCTTTGCGGGGCCCCTTCTGCTCTGAGCTCTTTTAAAGTACAGTATTTACAAATTTATCGTTTTGAGTGTTTGGGAAAATCCTTTGTCTCGGTTTTCGGCTGCTCTCTGGCTAAACTCTCTTTATTTGCCCTTTGATTCTTGTTTCTGTCCTTCTGCGTACTCGCGGTTCTTGACCTGGACCCCGTGCTGGACCTGTTGGACTATTACCCATCTTGAAAAAAACATCTTCCGGGATCAAAAATTTGTGGGCGAGTGTCTACATACGTCTGCTCGCACATGCGTGCGTGTTCGGCTCGGGCTGCAGGGGATCCGTGTTTCAGGGTCACGCGTGTGAGCTAAGCTCGCCTCCCCTGCGCCTCACTGACCGAGGTGGAAGGGTGTGGGGGCCCCACTTGCTCTCTGCCTCTAGCGCTGTGGGTTGTAAACACGCGGTGGCTGCGAGGCACCTTCCGCCAGCCAGGCCACGGTCACGTGGCACCTGTCGGCTGATGTTGGTGGTCGGCACTGTTGTTACCAACTGACCAACTTTTGTGTCATTAGCATAACGGTTTTAAAATGGATGGACCTTCCGATGTCACCGGCGATTGCGTAAAGGTAGAGTGCCAAGGTTGTCATGTCCGTGCGGGGGCCTCTGTGGCCAACGTCAGGCCCCACGATATTCAGAAAACGTGTTCTCCTGAGTAAAAGCATGCGACACTAATCAAAGTCATTACTGTACGAAATTGAAAAGGCCAGGGGTTGTTTTTTAAAAGAGAGCTCCTAGGTTCACGTGTGGAAACACGGAGCTTCTGCGAGTAACGCGTAGCAGAAGTGAATTCTGTGCTGTTATAGGTTTGAATTCTTTTCTCAAATCGCATGGTGCTGGTGACCAATCAAGTAGATGGGCAGCGTTTGCGATTAAAGGTAAAAAAGAGTCGTCTCCTCTCTCTAAGCCCTGACCTGGCCCGGAGGGAGCTGTCCTGTTGCAGGCCTTCTTACCTCGATGACGGGATCGCTTTGCCAACTTCATCAGATCTCTGCTCGTTGTTCACGAAGCAGTCACGGCCACACGGCCGGGGGACGCGTTCCGAGACACGCGTCCTTCGGGGTTTCGTCCGAGCGGCGCGGCGCAGGTGCACCAGCCTCGGGGCGCAGCTGCTACTGTGCGCTCCGCCCGCACAGCGGGCAGCGAGTCGGCGCGTTCGCCCCAACGCCCCACGCACGCGCGTAATTGCGCGCGAGGCCCACGGCCCCTCAAGTGCCTGCCATCGGCTCTGATGGCCGCGGCATCCCCCTGCAAGGCCGGCCACCTGGGGCCAACACCTGGCCGGGCTCGCGGCCAGATTGGCGGCCCGCCCCTCCCCCCACCCCACCGGGGCGCCGTCGGTCGAGACATCTCATCGGCTCCGGTAACCGAGCATCGGGGCGACTTCGTCATGGTCCACGTCGTTGTTTTGCCTGTTCCCGCCCTTTAAATTCCTGCTCTTCCGATGGAAACTCGTCAGTAAACACTGGGCCCTCAAACCCAGGCCCCGCCCCCCACTTCGGTCAGAGCGGAGCCGCGGGCCGCGCATGCGCCCTGCCTCCCCCTCCCCAGAGCGCGCGCTGCGCCCCGGGTCGGCCTGGCGCGCTCCCCAGCCCGTGGGTGACGCGCGCACGGACCGCGGATCCTGTGGCGTCTCCTGGTTACCGCGGATGCGAGTCTCGCGGTCATCGCAGGACACGAGGGCTGGTCCAGCGGCCACGCCGGGAGACGTCTGGGTGCAGCGCACCTGGCCCAGGTGAGGGCCCCCGGCTTTTCCGGCCGGCGGCGTCGCCGTGGGAGACCGAGTCGGCGGGGAGAGGTGAGGCTATGGCCTCAGTGTTGCCGGGCGACAGGAGGAGCATCGTCAGGTACAAGGTCGTCGTTGACCGAAACGTCGTTATGTGGTGTGTCTGTCAGACGTCGCTTTTATGCGCGATGCCTCGGGCGCTGTTCCGAGTGTAACTGGAGAGGTCGGGGCACAAGCTAGACGGGGGTGAGGCCGGCAGGGAAGAGCACGGGGAGTCCGGGGCGGGGACCCCCCTCTGGGGAGCCGCGCGGGAGAGGGGCCGAGAAAGGCTCTGGTTGGGGGGAGACGCGCGGTGGGGAGAAGCCTGTTCGCATCTGCTCGGCTGGGACCCGAGACCCCACCTGTGCGCACGCGCGCGGGCGGGATCCAGGTGCAGGACCGCGGGAGGGGAAACGCGGAGCAGTGCCCTGGACCGGAGGGGGGACAGGTACGGAGGGGACGGGTACGGAGGGGGAGGGTATGGAGGGGGCGGGTACGGAGGGGGCAGGTAAGGAGGGGACAGGTATTGAGGGACAGGTGTGAGCGCAGGAGCCGGGCCCGGCACCTGGCGCGTGGGAACGCGGTGTCCGCCAGGAGTCCCCGCGTCGTCTGGATTGTAATTCTTTCCTTCTGATGGTTACCTTGACTTTAAAGAATGTGGTTATCAGCCCAACTATTTCCTCCACCCTCGTTGGGCTTTATTTTCATGTTATTGGGATGTTAATATAGATATTTTGTTTTGAAGCTATTAGAAAGTCTTCTATGCACTGGATTTAGGTTGAGGTTAAAAGTTCCAAAGTTACTCAGTATATGTTGTTATAACTGATATTTCCCCCTTGCTCCGATGTGGATAGGAAGTTGTTTTTAGGAAAGAAACGGCCTTTCAGGTGTTTTCATTTATGACCCGCTGGGTGTGGTCCACTGGTATAAACCCATCTTTTTGGCGTTTGTTCTTCATTTTGTTGTAAAACGTTTTCTGTAACAGGTCCAGAAATGCCTTGTGTTTATATCTACTTAGTAGTTTTATAGTGTTTGAAATTCCAATTTTAAAATATTTTTTCCTCGCGAAAAGATGGCGTCGTTGGGGAGGTGCAGCGGGCTCCCTCTGCCGCTTTCTAGGTGGGTCTGTTTTTTTGGGTGATGAAGAACTTCACCTTGGAGTGAGGTCTGGGACTAGAAGGGCGTGTTTGCTGATAGACCCCGAGGAGCAGGGCCCCAGAGCTGTCTGTCACCTGAGCCACACAAATGTAAGAGTAAGGATGTGTGGAGAGAGCCTGGTTTCCACGCAAACACTGGCTTTCTCCAAGCCGATTATTATTATTATTTTTTAGACTATGCTATTGAATGTCAGGCGTGGGGGAAAGTCTGGCTCCCTGTGCAGAGGTTCTAGAAGAAAAATTCGGTTGCAGATCAGTGAATGTTTCCTGTGAATATTTTTAATGACTTCCTGTTTTCAGTCATGTTTCCGGTTTTGGCGATTTGCTTGTTCGTTGACTTTGAGCCCGGATCCTTCCCAGGTTACTTTTGAGTGATTTTTTTCACGCCTGCCTGGAAGTATTTCTAAGGCATGTCTAGCATGTAGTTTTTTCCCCTGTCAGTCTGCTCACATGCACCTTCATCTTTGACAAGTTTGTTGAAATCTCTCTTATTCTTTGATGCACCTCTCAGTTCTTCCTCTGGTGTGAAATTATTTATTTTGTATTTAGAAATCTTTCAGGGGTAGTTGGAGGGGTAAGTAAAAAGCAAACACATGTTTCTAGCCTGCCATTGCAAATTGGAAGTAAAAGTATGACTTTTTTTTTAAACAAAACAGATACATAGATTGGTTACGTAGTTTTTGAATTTGCTGATTCTAGCAGAGCGATTGGGAACACGGACTTAAAAAGACATGGGTCTAAAATCAGCGAGACCAATTCTTAGCCGTCCTCTCTTTGACTGGGTACCTAGCCACAGGAGCTCAGTGGTCGAAAGGGTTAATCGACATGACAGAGGACTGACTTTTATCATAGAGCATATCCTGCATTAAGGATTTAAATAACAATAATCACTCTTTTTCTTAGGTAATAGTAATAAGACACTGAAAATGACCACAAAAAAAATGGGTTATTTGGTTTATACTGTCGGTATGATCATTATCGTTATCAAATATTGATTGAAGCCTATGATGTTGCGGGCAGTGAGACTACAAAGACATCATGCCGAGAAGCTGTGTTTCTGTCAATGTAATGAAAAATAGTTGTTGCACGCAACGTGTATGCAGTGTTTTTACGTTACGGTGGGGATACGATTTCTCTTTGAGGAAACATTTCCAATTTTTACAATGTCTGGTAAAATATTTTGTACAAATTATTTCACTAAGACATTCTGGTGTTCTATGAGTGAATAAAAACACTTCTTATATAGATTTTTAAAGGAAACATTGCTGAATATAGTGTACACCTGAGATACAAAAGTAGCTTTCAGCTTAGATAATTATCATTCAGCATATGTTATATTATATATTTTAATATATATTCTAATATGGATGATATATTTTAAATATATAGTATACGATCTATAATTATAATTAACACTATATGTAGTAGATAGATGGTAGATGGTTGATAGGTAGATATCTCGCAGGCATGGGGCTTTGCTAGTCGCCCTATTTCTGCTCCTTTATTCAGACAAACATTAATTCTGGTTATGTGATGCTGGATGATTGTTAGCTTGGAGAGCAGCAGAATCTAGCTTCATTTGGAAGTTTTAAGTTACTTATCATCAGCTGCTTGGGATGGCTCCGAGATTTTGACGTGGAAGCAGCGGTCGGGGCTGAGCCGTGCCACGGAGTCACGTGGAGGGCACGCGTGGCCGAGCGTGCGGGCGGACGAGTGAGTGTGTGTGCGGGCGTGCGAGGCAGGTGTGCGCACCACCCTGAGCCCGTGCCCTGCCTACGCACTGACTGGGGGAAAAATAATAATGAAAAGACCAGAAATACACTCTGCGTGTGCTCCGATTAGGGGAAAAGGGCCGTGTGAGCCGCTGCCGAGTCGTCGTTCGCGTCCATTTTCTCTGTCGGAGACGCTCTACGTCACTGACCTACGGGAGCTCTTTACGATGACATCCCGCCACGACCCTGTAGCAATAAAGGCACCGTGCTCGATGTCACCGACTTGTAGAATTTTTAGTTTTCATATAGAAAGCATGAATATTTTTACATAATTTATCAATCACCGCATATGAAATACTGCTCGAACTCACGAACCGGAAACCGGACATTTTTCAAGCGAGATAATCACTCGATCTCTAGATGTTTGCCATTTTCGACAACATAGTCTATAGAACTTTTTCCAACTCCTTATTTTGGTTCTTTTCGATGCTTTTTATTGTCTGCATTGCTAGATTTTCTTTTGTGCTCTGATTATTTTCTTACTCTATACTCTTTTTTTGGGGGGGAAACATCCGCAATAATCATTTAGATACAGACACTACAAAATACATGACTACCCCTGGGCGTCTTGTCCTGATCTGTTTTCTAAATGATATGTCTGTCTGTCTGTCTATCTATCTATCTAATCTATCAATCATCTATCTATCTATCTATCTATCTATCTATCTATCTATCTATCTATCTATCTATCATCTCTCTCTCATCGATCCATCATCGTCTCTCTGTCTCTGTCTGGGAAGACTCAGAGGAGCCAGACTATTTTCACAGCTCCTCTCCCCTCTAATGCTACTTCCCATCGTCCCTTCTCCACGGTGACTTCGGAGTACCCCTTTCCAGCACAGGTCCCAAAACACAAATATTGCCAAAGTGCTCAAACTTCCTGAAAGACTCCAACTACCTAAGGTCGAAATCAAATTCTTCTGCGGCACAGACCTTTGCCCTCCTTGCCCGTTCGACTTCTTTTCTACTCCTCCACACTATGGAGGGACAAAGCATTACGTTCTCCGACAAAATCTGAACCAACGGCCCAAAAGGAGAATAAAAAATTGGACTCTAAGTGATGGCTGTCTTTGCGCTGGCCCGAAAAGCCCTCTTTCTCTTCTCATCTGCCCGACTTAGCCTTTGAGACTCATCTCAAGGAAAACCCCCTCCATGACGTTTTCCAGAGAGAGTTAGATTCTTGTCCAAGCGCCCACATTCCCTCAGCTTCTAGAAAATACCTCTATTATAGCACCCATCGCATAAGAATTCCATCATCTTTTACGTGTTTGTTTACTCACCTAGACCGAACGTATTCAAGCCGGGGCTGAGAGACAGTGTTCGTGCTATTTCTGGCACCGAGCTCAGTGCCTGGCATAGTAGATATTTAGTACGAGTTTGATGAATGGTTCGATGGAACGATAGGGAGATGAATGACAAAAATCTGCTCCTTTCCAGAAATAATTGCTTTGAATATACCATTAGTCTTGCTTTCATTTCGGTGCCAACGGTTCGAAGAGATTTCAGTGACATGGCTTTTCTGACCCTGGAACTAAATTTCTATATTTTACAACTGCAATACCAAGGGCTGGAAAATTGTCTCAACTTGTACGTTTGGTTCTTTTACATGTTTAAGATTTGAGGCGTGGAGGGATTGCTTCATAAAATTCAGAGTGAGTCTGGAGGACATCTCGGGAGTTACTTGTAAATAAGAACGTTCTGTTTATCTTCTCCCGGCTCACGAAAGAAAAAAAACAAGCAACGCTGGGGAAAACAGAGCCTGCATTTTAAGTCACCACAAACAAAAGTAATATACAGCAAACCGCAGAGATCCGTCAGCCGCGAGACGCAGCATCCATTTTATAAACAATTCACTGGAATGTCAACAGTCAGCCTGACAGGGGAAGAAAGCGAACGATATTTTTCAAGCTGTATCTGTTCTGCTGAGTAAATCTTGAGCAAAGTATTGCGTGAGCTGTATTGATCAGGAGTCAGAGCCATTCACATGTGAGGAGACCATATTTCTAACATTAAACAGATGATTTTCTTGGTTGAGATGCATCTCCTTTGAAATCTGAAAATGTTTCAGTGTCGTAAATATTAACCCCTTTCTACAACGGAACATTCGAATGACGTTACAAAAGATTTTTCTCCTTCTAGTGATGAAAAAAGTCAGGTCCGATGATTGAAATGGTAAGATATGTGTAATTATTTTCATATTAGCGGCAGAATTCTGGTCACAATGGAAGGGAGTCAGGAAATTGAAAACAGATTAGAATTATTGACTTGCAGAGCAACCGATATGATTATGCACTTACTAAGAATGCTTTGAATTGATTACGGAGATGATCAGACTAAAATTTTATATATAATAAGACCCTCGTCATTGTTCGGGTTCTCCCCAGAGCGAATTCTTAGATTTCTGACTTCGGCACGGGGCAGCAGGGGTGTCGACTTGGGGTTTAGATGTCACGTCAACCGCGGCAGGCCGTGAAGGGTGACCCGCAGCGGGGGAGGGTGCAGCAGGTCGAGGCCGGTCGGGGCTGTGGCCCGGGCCACGGGCTCTAAGCAGTGCAGCCCTGACGACGAGATGGGGAGGAGGCGGCGTCGGCTCGGCTCCCTTAGGAGGAGGAAAGGCGTCGTGTGCGCGTCGAAGGCGACACCGTGGTGGCTTTTCTGCCGCGCGAGCATCTCCGTCTTTTTTTGACCTGGCGCTCAAAGGTCAGACATTTTCTGTGTTGACACAGTGCTTTTATCGTTTTTTGTTTTTCTTAAAATGTGTATCTTTTTATAGTGCTGTGCAGTGTTATCCAAGCATGGTCACTCTGAGGTGGGGTGGGGGCGTTATAATTTTACCTATATTACTGGTGATAATTAAATAGCCACCCTGGAAAAAACGATTTTTCCCCTCACGGCCCTCATGGATCAGGTGAAAGTCACTAACAGTCCGTGCCGTTTGATGTCCTTGTCTTTGTCAAATGGCTGGGAAACAAGACTCCCTCTGCTCTTGGAAATCTTAGCGTGTGCTCCCTCGGGGCAGGGTCCGCCGGGCGACGCCGGCCGTGCGCACGGCGAGGCTGCGTGTTCGGCTGCCGAGGTCGCTGGGCAGATGCGCAGGGGCCGCGTGTGCAGGACCCGGGGCCGGGGGCTGAGCTCTGTCCTGCTTCTGCCCGAACCGATTTTGAAAGCTTGGGTGAATTACCTGCAAAACCCGAACTGTGGACAACCTGCTTTAAAGCATGTGAGCGCCCTGTAGGAGGAAGAGGCGAGGAGGTAAGGGTCACACTAAAGACTAAAGGAACATTTAAATGGAAGTATCGTGGGGCGAAGAACCCCGACTTATGCCTTGGGAAGTGCCAGCGATTCATTGCTCAGGCCGAGCAGGTTATCGGAACGCAGCGAAGAAGCCGTGGAAACACAGCTTCTCCTCTATCCTCTTTGTTTTGTGAGGAAAACTTCATTCTGTAGGGTTATGTCCTCCTTTTCTTCTTTAAATGAACTCCAAAGTTATATGATTCCAGAATGTTTTATTCACTTGATTAACTCTATTTAACATTAGTTAACGTTTCTTAAGACCTGGTATTATCCCATGTGCAACTCATGGGAAGCCATGACTCTCCTGCTTTATAGACAATGAGAGGAGTTTCAGGGAGACGCAGCACCGAAATCATAGACGGCGGGACCGGGGATCATGTATGTCCGGGGATCAAACACACGCACACACATACACACGCACGCGTGCACACACGCACAGACACACACACACGCACCCGCGCTCACACACAGCAGTCTCACAAGCAGGATGTTGTAAAATTGTCTGACATCTTTTAAACATCCTGACGATTATTTGAATAAACGATTTCCTGCGGTACGGTGGTCACATTTGTTGGTTTTCGTATCTCGAGCAGCCGTCAAATGGCCTGACATACTCTCGGATGGTACAGTGGCGAGTTAACAGACGGCATCGTTCATGCGTTTGTGGGTACGTGTCTGGGGCTCGTGCTGGAAAGTCCAATGGTTACGCGGGGTGCAGTCGGCGCCCCGGGCCCGGGTGGCGGGGACAGCTCGGATATGAGGGGAAGAAGAGAACGAAGCAACGTGACCGCAGGACTGAGCGCGGGGAGGGAGGGGGCCCAGGGGACCCCGCGGACCTTCTCTGCCGCCCCCGTCGTTGCCAGACCAAATGTGTTTTCTTTCTGAGCCTTGGCGTTTCGTAAATCGCCAATTTTCGTTCTTTTTTTGTTTTCCGTTTTTAGCATACCGAGATTCAAAGTTGAGAGCATAATTAGGCCTGTTTGACTGAGCACGAGTCGAGGTAAACACGGTCCCGCTGGGAAGGAGGCAGGGCCCCGCGGCCCGCCCCCCGGGCCCTTCCCGCTGCCGTCCAAAGTGCTCCTCTTTGGACTGTTATTCTTCAACCATTTTTAAAATGTCACTAGGATACGTATTCCCGAGGGATATAAGGAAAAATGATATTCTTACTGCCCGTGCTCTTGGGGAAACAATGATTTAGGATTTTATTTTGTGATAACAACTGTCACAGCTTTCAATTCTGCTGTTTCTCAGAACTCTTGTTATCCAAGGAGCGACATAACTTCTAAATGCTCTTTTGAAGCAAACCTGAAAAGTCATATCCGTCTTTATTTGTTGCTCCCTACTGTTAGGACCTTTTATTTTCCAGTTTTTTTTTTTTCTTTTTAAGGATTTGCCTTATTAGCTATCACTTTTCCAGATGATTTCCAGGAAACTGCTAGCCTGCTTATCCTATTTTCACCCGTTGGATTCCTGCTGTCTGTTTCGGTACCAGAAATATTTTCATTGGTATGCGCGTATCCTTCAAAGGTCTGTGTTTTTTGTGTATCGATGCATGTCTCTTAAATTTAGTTAACGGGAGTAACTGCATTACCGCGGTAGAGGTTACATATTGTTTCCATCTGGATTCCTTTGAGTTTTTTTCTCAAGAAACATTTCTACACCGGGCGCGGGGTGCCTGAGGACAGACTCTCCTGTTTTCGCATTTAGGTGACGTGTGGCCGGACACAGACGTTAGCGGTGCAGACCGCCCTCCGCTCAGCACCTCGGCGGCATCGCCCACTGTCTGGTGCCCAGTTACTTTCTCTTCCTTTATAGGTGTTTTGCGTCTCTTGATTTTTTTTTTTTTTTGCTATCTCTTTTTGTTTCTGATCTTCTTAAAAATCTGTCTTTTTTTTTTTTCCTTATCTATTCTATTTGTTTTGTGAGGAACACTTCATTCGTTAGGCTTATATTATCCTTCTCTTTTTTAAATTCTAGGGCAGGCTTAACCACAGTTTCTTCCCCATCTTTGTACATTTCTTTTTTCTTTTATATGAGCTTCCAGATATGTAGCAACACTTCTGCACCTTTTTTTTTTTTAATATATCTTAACTTTAACTTAAATTTTCCTGCTCGTGCTTCTTAGATATCCCTTGTTTTCCCTATGTGCAGCTTTCCTCGGACTATTGAGGTTTTGTATCTGCATCTGTACCTCATTATATATCTAGATCTTTTGGTTTCTATATTATTTTATAGCCAGGAACATCCATTATCTTTATAGATATTGAAAATAATAATGGTAGTTATTTGGGTGATAACATTATGAGCCATTTTTTTGGTGTCTTCAGATAGAGCTGTATTTTTAAAACTCTCCCCAAATTGTTATTAAAAAATAGTTTCCTCTGGGTACTTCAACTGGAGTGTGTGCGGAAACCGTTACGTTTTATGCCCTTTGGGTTTTTGTTTGTTTGTTTTGGTTTATTACTTTCCGAGGGTATTTCTGTTAATAAAAAACACATACTAAGCGCCGGTACAGAAATGAAACCTGTCCCGTGGTTAATAAAATCTCGAACACCTGAGAGAACTCAACAACCTGAACTTCAAATACGGGAGATTTTATTCCCCAAAAGCAAAGAAAAATCGTTACTGGGTGGATTTGACCAGTTGCAGAGAAATAATGATTGGCGACTTGTCGAAATCATCTTATGGATAAGTTTTGGTCAATTGTTTCTTAAAGGAATTTAGCCTTAAGAAAAACCGGTTTCTGGTGAGACGGTTTTTGAAAATTAAAGCCCAGCAGTTCTGTCCCCAGGGGCCTTCTCCGCGCGCCTTCGACTCTCGCCGTGCGGCTGGGAGTGGGGTTCCCCGGGGAGAAGGAAGGGCCACCACGCTCCTCTCCGGTCCTTGAGGAATACGGCCGCTTGTCCTCTGTGTCCCTCTCTGACTTCTCTACGTCTGTTTACTTAGCTCCAAGTTTTTACCTCTTTCAAGTTCTCCCCAAATCCCATAAGATCCGGCAGCTGTCCCCCTCCGGGCCAGGAGACGGCTTTCCCACGACCTCTTCTGTTATTGATGGACATGCGTCCTGGGCGTGGGATGGGAGCAGTGGTCCACAGCCGCGGGCGACTCTCAGGCGCTCGCCCGGTGTCCTGCAGTGCAATCCGATTCTGGCTCTAACTCCCCGGAGGAAGCGTCAGATCGCACAGAGGAGGGCTCAGCCCCCCGAGGGCCCCCGCCCAGCTGTGCTTCTGACCCGCTGGCTGAGGCCTGTAGGCTCCCCAAACCCCCTCTAAGGTGCAGCTAGCCTGCTGGGGTGCTCAGAGGACTCAGGCAAGTCCCTTGCTTGCAAGGTCACAGGTTTATTTTGCAGGGTCACTCGTTTATTGCGGGCAGGGTGCGGGGAAGAACGCCAGCCTCCCCGCTCTCTGAGGGCACCCCCTCCCCAGGTCGCCCTGCGTTCGCCCCCCCAGAAGCTCGCAGCCCCCCTCTGCTTTGGGGTTTTATGGTGGCTTCGTTACCTCGTCACGACCGATTAAATCCTTGGCCGCTGGCAGCTGAACTCAGTCTCCAATCCCGCTCCGCTCCCCAGAGGTCGGGGGTAGAAGTGGAAATGAGTCCACCCTCTAACGACGAGGCTGGCTCCGCCGGCCGCCAGCCCCGGGCTCCGGGGCTACCAGCGGTCATGCCATCCTCAGACCACGACGCCCGTCAGCCGCCCCGTCCCACGGGAAGTCCTGAGGGCTCAGGATCCGGAAATGGGGACAAGACCACGTGTATAGTCCCCGTTAAAATCAGAGTGTCACAACATATATGGCCCAGTGATTCGCCATAGTCGTTTCCAACGATGCATCGTTCTCATGACAGCAGTCAACATGAGCGTTTGCCACCTTCGCACACAGCCCGAGATGAACGAGTCAGATGTTAGAGAGTGCGCACAGTCACGACTCGGCGTTAGCCAGCCGCGTTGTGAAGCCCCTCGCTCCGTTACCGATCAGGTCCCGTTTCATCAGGGCAGCTTATAGCAAGTTAGGAATGACGCGCGCCGGCGGAGGGGACCCAGGCCAGCCGTCCTGCGCCGTGCCCCGCTACGTCACTCGGTTTCGGCCCCATCCTCTCGGGGCGTGATGGCGCCTGTCCAGTCCGGTGTGCAGTATGGCCTGGGAATCAAATGGTGACCGTGTGAAACAATATGAAAGTCAAAGGGGAGTTAGAGATCCGCTGACGGAAACTCTTCGGCGGAGTTATAAAATTTTCAGAGAATTGCTGTAAACTAAATTATACGAACTGTATTAGAAGCCCAGAAAAACATTCCCTCACTCCTGAACGATTCAGCTCTCGGCTTCCAGGCGGTTATAAATAGAGAGGAGAGCTAACGCCCAGGGGAGGACTCTGCCAGGGGGGCGCGGAGGCGGAGGGGGGGCCTGGCCCTCGGGCGGGCCGCGTGGCGCGTGGCCTTGGCACCCCGTGCGGGGGCGGGGGCCGCCGTCCCAAGCGGAGTTCAAGGAGGTGCGCTTTGTGGGTGGATGGGCTCCTGCCGGATATGTGCCGTTTCTGGGCCTTACGGGTCCACCTGGTAGGTTTGCTTACGGCTGCGGCCACAGAGTCTCTGGGGTAAAAAATAAAAAGAAAAGAAACACGTGGGCCAACGACCTCTGAGGCGAGGGTACAGCAAGTGTCGGCGGAGAGAAAGCCTGTGTCTGGGGCCGGGGGGAGGAAGCGCTTACCCACACCCCGACAGGCCCTTCCGCTGCGTGAGGAATGTCGCACCGGTATTTTCAGACGGATAGAAAGTTGTTTTCCTGGAGGGATAAAATGTTTTCACACGATTTTCCCCGAAGAGGAGTTAGATAATTGAAGGGGTGAGACAAGTCAATAATATATATGCAATAACGACAGCCATTAATTTTTAGCTCGTAACTTTATGTATATTGTCGCTTAATCATTACAAAGAGCCAGACGGGTATTATACTCTCTGCTTCAGAGCTGAGAGAGTTGAGCTGCCGAGACTCGGGCGGCCCGGCTGCTGGGCAGGAGGTCAGAGGTCAGACCCGGATGATGTGAGCCCCGCACCTTACGCCCCGTTCTTTGCCTGCTCCCTTGATTCCCAAACACCAATACTTGGGCCACCGTATCTTCATGTCGAAGACTTCACTGGTTTACTGCATGTGTTTCAGAGGAATTCATGATTATATGTTTGGTAATTCCCGGTGACAAAGTTAAAAACTGGACATTCCGTTTCTGCCCTTATTATATGGTACATTTCCAGTTCATGAAATTCAGATATCGTTACACCACACCGACTGTATGAGTAAACAGCAAGCAGATGTCGAATGCTTATAAAATTGCCTCTCTGGGATAGACCGGTTAGATTCAGGGGCCAAATAATTTTTTTTATATCCAAATGTCGAAGCCATTTATACTCTTACACGTCCTGAAGCAATAAACACACCGACCGGGCATGAGGACGGCTCAGCGTTCGGCGTCCCCTAACGGTCACAGACATTTGTAGCGTCCGCGGCTAATTGTGAACGCAGAACCCGCCCGCTACGTGGCGTTTGTCGGGGAGCACGTGGCATGTCCTAGGGTGCTTCCCGTGAATTCTTCTTTGTGTGCCTTCGCCGGGGCCTTCATCCAATTCGTGGCTGGAAATATCAAAGTGGTTGCTTAGAAACGCCGAAGTTGAAAATTTATGAGTTTTTAGGAGGTTGCATTGAAGTGTCGGGGTAGCATATGGTGATCTGACATGTTTTGTTCCCCAGCCAAGGAGCGGGGGGGCCTTCTGTGATCCCTCTAATTATTTTGTGGCACTTTAAGATGCCAGGCTGAATTCAGAAAACAGCAAGGCATCAGGGCGAAGGAAAAAGAGAATGTACTTTTTGTTTCCAATTATTTATGCCCAAAGTATTTGTTGATCGTTTAAAAAAAATTAATTAGAATGATTTTGGAAGGCTAAACCAGAGTATAAGTTTTATGTACCTAATAGAATTAAAGACTCATCCTTTTGGCTGAAAGAGAAAGGAAGCAAGAATGCATATTAACAGGGGGAGAAAAAAGCCCCGAAATGAAGATATTTAATAAGGAGGAGTTATGGTCCTAGAACATATCAAAAGCTATTTAATACCTATTTACTGGAAGAGAATTCAGGTTTTTTTTCAATAACTCAAGAAGACTGTGGAAATTAAGAGACAAAGTCAAGGAAAAAAAATACACATGAATTAGTAAATGGTCGAGGAGTTGAAACCTCGGTGATACGTCGACGTTAAATCGTGTTATGACGTTTACTTGGTCTTCTGGGAAGCACCGTGAAAATTTTGGAGAAGCCAACCGAATCGTTCGTTCATTCTCTTATTCCACAAGCGTCCACCAAGGTCCAGCTCTTCCCGGAAGCGCCTTGGGGTCTGGGATGACAAGGACAGACGTGGGCGTGGCCCCCGCAGAAGCCGTCACTGCGGCGCAGGCACATGAGCCAGCGCGGACTCCCGCGTGGAGGATGTGGTGGGTCTTCGTCGGCTCGGAGCAGCTCCTGGCGCACACACAGAGACTCAGGGAGTCCCCAGGGCAGGCTGGGGGCCGACGCTCCCAGCGGGAGGGGTCGTTTCAACACGGCAGGGCTTTTCCTTGCCCGCGCGTGTCTGCGGGCTCGCTGTGTTCGTGAGGCCGCTTCGCACGTGGCGATGCAGAGGCCCCGGCATCTCCTGAGGCCTCGGAGGCCACTGCTGGACCCTATGCATGAGGCGGACAGCTGGGGACAAGCAGGACCGCAGGTCGCTGTTTACGGGCGAGGAAGCCGGACGGCATCTCCGACCACTTTTAATCCCGGAGGCAGCTGCAAACTGCTGTTCTAAATGTGTGCACCGAGAGAAACATTAGCGTAACGATTTAGAACGCAGGCGACACAGATCCGGAGATTCGAACGCCGTCTTCGTCGCGTGCATGGCAGAGGAGAAAGAAGGTCTGGAGCAGAAAGAGAGTTCACCGGAGCACCAAGGAGCTCGGCAGGGCGACAGAGGGCCAAATCAGACCAGAGCGGGCCGGGCGCCCTCCTCCTGGTCTCCTGACGGCCTCGCTTCCCTCCCGGCGCGGCTGCCGCCCAAATGCAGCCTCGACCGCATCTTTCAGAGACGAGTTCTGTGTCAGCACACCTCGCCATGGTGGAAGGAGACATGATAGAGGCCCGGCGAAGTTGTCCAAGAAGTGGAAATTCTCTTCTTTGCCCTCTTCGAATTTGATCCCCCAAACGACCTGGGTAGGAAGGAGCGGGCAATGAATGTAGAGTCAGTGGAGCCTCGAGTCGAGAAGAATAAACAGTCACAAAGGTGCCAGAAGAGGAGGATGACGTGTCGAAGACTGGAGAGCTTACCTCTGGAGACTCCAGCGGGTGGAAGTCGTGGGATGTGTTGCAATTTCGCCTCAGTTTCGCTCATGCTGGTTAGTTCTCAGAGCTCATGGTTTCAATGGATCCCAAATGAGCTCTAAAATGTGGTTAAACCTAAGCATATATGCCAGTGGGAATAGAATGGTGTGCAATTTGTAACCATGCAAATGATTTCAAGTAAATACGGCACGCGAAATCTGTGTGTGGATCAATAATTAAAGTGAATTTTTTAAATAATCCATCGCGGGTATTTATTTCCGATATCTATGATGTGACTCACTGCATCGGGGTTAAGTAACACATGATAAGATGCGTTGGGCGAAATTTCTAGTTTCAACTTGAAATGCCATAAATCTATACTTATAAGTAGGGCTCAAGACGAGATGGAAAACCTGATTTATGACAATACATCAGAAAATTAATACCCCACAATACTAAAGATACCGGCTCTGCAAAACGTGACGCAGGTTTGCTGCGTGTGTGGGACTTGTGTTTCCTGAAACGCAGCGTCGCTTGGTGCGTTATTTAATGTTCAGAGCCGTGGATTGCGAGGGCCAGAGTCGTAGAGTGAATTATTCGAGGAGAGGATGGCCAGTGGAGGTGGGGGGCCTCTGTGTTCCTCTCTCCGTGATGCAGATCTCTGTGCGGGGAGAGCACGTAGGCGGGTCCCCTGCAAAGATTCTGTCCGCGCGAGGGTCATCAGAGGAGAATGAAAACGCACATGCACCGTTGAAATGCTTTGTTTTGTATCGACTCGTGATACTTGTTTCTTTTCCCCCGCTAGCTTTAGATGACTTACCCACGATTAATAGCATATCAGTGACTTCCTGATAATCTAAGTCTTTCCATAATGATCCTAACCCGGATGCGATTAAGAGTCAATAGAAGTAAAATTTCAGGACCCGCCCTTGTTGCTCCGCAGCCTGACCTTCTGGCTCGGGCCTTCTCGGCGGCCCTCGGGGGGGGCCACCTTGCGCGCCGGCGGCGTCCACTTCGCGGCGAGCGATGAGAAGATCATTTTAAGCTCTGCGCTGAGTTCTCACGTCCACTCCACGCGCCCGCGGCTCACAGAGGTATTTTTGGCAAGTGTTCTGCAGAGTTGAAAAAACATTGCTCTGTGGGTTTCTGAGAAGCGTTTGCGATTTTTCTCACGTGTAGCCTGCTGGTGGCAACTTCTACTCAGCAGGACGCGGAGCATGCAAGCCGTTCACCCAGGGAGCAAGTCCACAAGGCGAGCGGAGGAGAGACTGGCTCATGTTTAAGAGAGATGTGTTTACTTATACCTCCAAGACCATTTCCGATGCATGTTTAACATATGCTGAGCTGCAAGTACTTTGGTTCAGTTGTTAGTGGGGTAACGAAATCTCAGTATTTTTAATGTGAATTTATTTATTTATTTATTCATTTGAAGAACTCAAAAATAGCTACGGGTCTTTTTTCTAAGACTATGATTTTCGAGTTGAGATGCCAAACTTTTGTAATCACTTTGTAAAAATAAGAAATATATTTCAACTTACCAGTCAATATAGACATAAAGTTTTAAAACTAAATACAAGAAAATAACCCTCGAATGTTAGAAATACTCTAATGTTTATGGAATCTCAAAAACCAAACTTTAAAAGTACAATTCTGTTGTACTAGTGTTGAATATCTGTTTGTTAGTGTACTTAGCCACGGTGCTCGCGTCAAGGCCAGAGGCAGGAAGGACAGAGGCGTGAACCAGCTCGTCACAGGTGGGCCGCCTGTCTGGCGAGAGAGGCAAAGGGCTCTGACGGCCAGATGCTACGTGGACGGGACGTGCTGGGCAATTTTGCACTGGGCAGTGGAACAGAATGGTCATTGTCAAAAGAAGCGAGACTTGAATTAAATGTGTCTAGGTTTGTTATGGCTTCTGCCAATAGGAATGAAGAAAATAAAAATGCAAACACAAAATTAAAAAGAAAGTCAAGGCGTCATCTCAAATGTGAATAGACAGGGTGTTTACATGCTTTACTTTCATTTTTTTGTTTATATGCTCTGGTTAATTTTCTCTTACATTACATTTTTGCTTTTTATATAGCGTTATTGATTTCTCTCAGCTATTTGCAATAGCTAGAAAGTCACTTTCGAAAGACTAATTAGTTAAAAGGCTTACAATTTTGATGTCAACTTTTTACAGAATTTAGAAATATTTTTTTTTACTCTATAGGACACTATTACAATATTCTAATACTAGTGTACATTTTTTTCTTACATTTTAAGAGCTGTCTTTTTTCTTGAAATTGAGGTTTAACATTCAGATACATTAATAGTTAAGCGACCAAGACATTTAAAAGAAATTTAAGGTCATTGCAGAAGTGCCCTTCTGTTGGTGAGGAATACATATTTCAGGGACATTCTCTTGAATTTATTTAAAAGTTGGAAACACGATATTGCTAAATAATTTCCCTACATAATAATTTCTTAAAAAGTTGTAATTGCTTTAAGTTTTACTACTGATTGTAGTCATTTGTGTGATTGTATCTATGATTGATGCATTTTATTGTTGCAATTGTCGGGCAATTTTCTCTGATTATATCCATGACTGGTATTCTTTATGGTGCAATTGTGTAGTAATAGTCTGATTATATTGCTATTAAGGTTTTTACGTATCTTTTTCTCAGGACACATTTGAAGAATAGAGACTTTATTTCCAAGAGTATACACTCCCCTGTGAAGCAAATCAATCCACCTGGCTTGGCCAAATTGTCTTTTCACCCAGTCAACAGGCTGAATGATTTTCATAACAAAACCACCGTGCTCGCTTTTCATATTGTAATTTTGAGAATGCAGTTTAAAAAGTTATGTGACTCAAATTCCTGATGGGAAATCAGGAATAAAGGCCCAGTAACAGAGACCAAAAAGGAGTGGCCAGAGTATTTGAAAAAACCTAGCAGAGGACCGAATCAGGAGGGGAAGGAGGAGGAGATGGCCAGACGGCTGAGAGAGGTGGGGGTGGCTGCCGCGGAGACTCGGGGATGGTGGCCTTGGCCGCGTCGAAAGCAGATTCCTGGCTGTGGGAACACGAGCCAGGCGGAAATGCAGCCGGAATTCCTAGGGAGGTAAACAAAGTCACGCAGTGCGGTGAGGGCATTTTTTTCTTGGGGGCTAACTGTGAAGAAAGGGAGAAAGATAGGCTACTACATGGAGGAAAAATGGTTATTTTTTTTAACGCAGAAGAAACGATTCCACAGTGAAGGTGATGAAACGAGAGAGGAAGATGCTGAGGGAGGAGGAGGTCTCCGGAGCGGTTTGGAGTTTCCCTCAGTTGGAAGTAAACTGCACGGATAGATCGGTCCGTCTGTCCCTGGGGCAGGAGGAGGTGTGGTGGCCGCATGTGACGCTGGGTGTGGGCGGAGGGGCTGTCTGCAGCTTGGGTTCTGCGTGTGACTAATTGAGGACGACGCATCTTCTCCCTCAAGGCAGCGTGGAGGCGCGCGGGCCTGCGGTGGAGCGGAGGAGCAGACGACGACGTCAGGCCCCGCGGTGTGGGGGCCCCGAGGACCTCGCCGATGGGGACAGATCGCAGGGCTGTGGGCCGATGGGCCGGGGCCTCGTTGGGCACAGAGGCGCGACTTTCCCTGGCAGAGCTTAGTGGCGGGTCGGGGCGGTTCCCTCACGGGGCGTCGCGGGTTCGGCGCAGAAGGAGGGCGGGGAACGAAGCGGCCGTGGGTGGCGGCGGCCGGTGGCTGGCCCGGGGAGCAGCGTGTCGGCGGAGGCCCTGGTGTCCGGGTCCTGCGGGGCCGGCAGCGCGGTCTCCAGGAGGCCAGGTGGCACGGCCGGGGTCCTGGGGTCTGGCGAGAGCCGGCCATCTGTCCGGCGGCACCGGGCAAGTCAAAGCGCTCGCGGGGCAGAGGCTTTGAAATGGGAAAATAAGGTTTTGGAGCCGAGGTTTCGAAGGCGCTGACCGCTCCTCGACTGGGCGACGACAGGCGACTGCTCGCCGTTGCCGTCGGCGCGCTCGTTTGTTCGCTGCGAGGAGCGGTCCCGGCGGCGTCTCCCTGGCGGGCGCCGCGGGCCTCGGGCCGCGTGGCTGCAGCAGCGACCGCGGCCTCCGGCGCGGGTCACTGGCCCCGTCGCCCGGGGGTGAGGACGGCGTCCCCGTGTGGACGGCCCCGCGGAGCAGCCGGTCTCCCATGTTGCTTCGTTCGAGCCTTAGAAACGGAAGCGCCCTGAGCGCGTTTCCCGTGAGAAGCCTCGCTGCGTCGGGGGGACGTTACTCCCCGGGAATCGTGGCAGCGAATGCCACAGGCGCGCGCTCAACGGCGCCTAATTAATGACATTTATTCTGATTAAACGTGCAGATGATGATATTCTGGATGGATCAGGTTAAATAAAATCTGTTATTAAGACTCATTTCGCCCTTTCCCGCTCTTCGGAACGCGGCGACGAGAAAGTCCACGACCGCCTGCCCGCCGGGCTCGCGTCAGGGTCCCCACTGCGCGGGGCGAGTCTAGGGTGTCGCTGGGCCCAGCTGTCTTTCGGAAACTACACGTATGTGAAAATTAATAAACAGGAGTCTCATTTAAAACGGAGTCGAGAGGTGGAAGGGAGAATTTACTCTCGGTCCCTCGGGGCACACCACTGACCCGCCAGACGCCGCCCTTCGGGGAGGACAGGCCGTGGCCGGCCGCTCGGCCACACTCCGCGGGGCACACGTCTGCGTGGATCGCTTTGCTGGCGGCCGGGACCCTTCGAGACGTTTCTTTGACTTTACTTTCCCTCCGGCGAGGCCAGCTCTGTGACGATCGCTCTCGCTGTCCGGCGCCTCGACTCCAGCCCGGTGTTTTTCTTCTTTTGGCCCAGACTCTGCGATTTTAAAATTTGGGACTAATTCACCGTCTCCAGGATTCTTCTTGGCCACCTTTACGAACGTGTGTAGGAGGCCACGCCATCGTGCGCGGTCGTCGTACGTTACTGGGAAAACGAGAACAGAAGAGCGGAGAAGCCGACCGAGTCAGCGCCACCTCCCGCGCGGCCCGCCGGTCGCCTGCGCGTCCCCGGGGGGCCGGGAGGCGAGGGGGCAGGGAGGAGCCCCTAAGAGGCAGGAACTCGGGAGCTTTAGGCAGTTGCTTCTCATGGTGACGAGGCGTGTCCGGCGGCGAGGCAAGTTCTGTCGCGGCTGGAAGTAGGACCGACTTTTTATTCGAAAGTCTTCGTCGTTAGACTCGTTCCTCGCGTGGCGGTAGCGGAGCGTCCCTGAGAGGGCTCCTGTGACCGCTTCAGCCCGTCGCGCGGAGGGTCAGCGCGATCTCGGGTCGCTCGCGGTTGCGGAGACGTGGCCGGCCGCATTGGACTCGGACACGGACACGGGGCGCACCGCGGAGTCCGCGTCCGTTTAAGCCTCCGGGCCGCGTATCGGCCATCGTCGCCGGACGCAGTGACCAGCCGCGGACAGAGCCATTTCAAGCCGCTTTTTCCTAAGCCCCCGGGTCCGTCGCCTTCACTGACCGTGTTCTAATTGCGATGTTTATTTGCTTTTTAATGACTCGGTGTCCGTGGGACGCCCCGGTGCGTTCGCGCGTGCACCGGCCTCAGACGCCTGCGGGGCCCGCCACTGCGCACCCAGAGGCCCTCGTCTCCTTTAGCACAGGCGGAGGAATGGCCCGGGCCGAGAGGGCGAGGTGAAGGCGGGGAGGCGCGGGGTGGGCTTTCCGCGGCGAAGCCCCCGCCCTGTCCCGCGCGACCCGGCCGGCTTTGCACCTGCTCTTCGCGGTGGCGACGGGGAGGAGGACGGCGCCCCGAGCCGCGTCAGCGCTGGCCCGAAGGGTGACTTATGTCGGGCACATTCATCCGAAACCGAACTCACAAATACCTCTGACACGAGCAGGTGCCAATGCCACACCTGCGGGCGACACAGCGTCCCGGCTCTTCCTCCGCGGAGCCCGCGCTCTGCTCAGGCCTGGAGCGGATCTGTCCGACGGAGGCGTCTGTGAATTCGCTCCAGGGGGCTGCGACTTTGTGAGAGTAAAGGAAATAGTGAGGACAAAGTTTGAGGGGCAGTTGTCCTTTATTGATTGCTAATTTCGAATCTATTTTTTAATGAAACAAATTTCAGAAGCATTCTGTATGCCAAAGAAAGTGATTTATTTCCTGAAGTCTCCTTAAGAATTAGCTATAAAATATTCTGAAATTCAACGAGAATTCAGCAAAAGCTATTGTGAAATCTATTGTTACCATGTTATATTTACAAAAAAAAAAACAAACAAAACAAAAACGAACGATGCTAATTTAGTTTCTGTGATTTATTATAAGAATTGTAAAGTAACAAAGAATGCTTAAATGAACAGTTCTGCATTTCGGGTGGTTAAAACCAAAAGAAGCATTAAGAAATGTAAGTGGTCTTCTAATCTAAGATTCATAAAAATAGCATCCGCAAAAAGTGCAGTGTATAATTACACTTTTCCCAGCATATTTACATTCTTTTTCACATTGTCTCGCTTTTTGAAAACAAATCTGGGTGCCAAATATTAGAGTATTCAACTGTTACACTAGCTTTTTAAAAACATCCAGCATAACAAAAACAATTGTTGTAACATCTGGTCCTTTTTCAAGGAAACCCTGTTTTCTAGATCATCTGTAAAGTACCACAGGCACAGAGGTGATTCAAATCCACTACTTCTCATTTTGAATTTACTTGTTCTTGTAAAGACGTTACTGCTTAACAACCACAGTTATAAAACCGTGGCGCGATTTGAATGTTAAGAGAAATAAGCTTTTCTTGACGTCTTACTCATCCATTAAAACGCAGTCACGTCCTGTCTCTGTTTTGAAGTGTTCTCTGTTTTTTTTCTATCCTATGCTTGTTGGACCCTGTTCTGAATTTCTGTATTTTTTTTTTTCACAGTTGCATAGTCTCGTGTGCTCTTCCCTTTCGTGTGGGGATAAGCCGATCACACTTCAACGTCCTCTAAGACGAGGACCTTATTCTTCGTATCCCTTCAGCAGAATGTCAGAAATAGAGCCAGTGGCCCCAAAAGATTTGATTATTCTCAGTTGGCTTTGGGTAACAAAAGTAACTCCTGGTGCCTGGGTTGCTGGTAAGAGCTGTGTGGTCTTAAAGGTACACCAAGGAGTCAAACGCAGTAATCAGTCAGCTGTAGCTCACTGCCACACGGATTCGAACAACTTCTAAGAGAATTTACTTGGGAAAGTCACGCGCCGATGAGCGCTGGGTGCTGGACCCCTGATATTGTCATAGTGGAGGCAATGTGGTCACCTGGGGGGCCTGCATGGACCCCTTTATTTCTGCTCCTGGATGTTGTACTCTTGTCAAACATGTATCTTAAACTTTTAGTCAGAGATATTTTTCAGTGTGGGTTCTGAGAGGTAGTTTTATTATAGCAACTTCTGTTGTCAGAGATGATTATAATGAGTGAACATTGTCAACGCTTGGGGAATGTTTATGTAGACCGCATATGCCCAAAAGAACCAGAAGGGAATTTAGGGCAAAAATTTTGAAGGAAATGAGATGTAGCACCTGTTTCTTCCTTACATATTTAAAAACTGAATTACAAATAAGGTCTGGATGTGGAAATACATATAAACCTACAAATTAGCTATCAGTTACAGCCTTTAATCACTACTCTGCTTAGCTCTGAGTAGCTGTCCTAACTCTTCCAACAGAATCATCTGGAGTAACGTCTTTGACGTCTAAACGGTCTTTTTTGTTGCATTTGGCCGAATCTGTTTGGTTTAATTTCGCAGGATCCAGATTAGACACATTTATCATGGACACGAAGAACAGGGCGACATCTCGATCCTAAATTTCGCACCCCGAGATCGCCTTCGTGGCTTGCGTTGAGTCACTGGTTGCTTTTGAAAAGGAGCAACAAAGACGACAGATCCGTCTGGTAAATGGAGACTAAAACCCGCATGTGGGATGTAAACCTGCAAGCAAACGGACGAGAGGCACACACAGACGCTCATTGACCCAGACGACAGTGCGGTGGTTGCCAGGGGGAACCAGGGGGCAGGGGGCGGCAGATCCGGGCGAAGGCGTCAAACACACACGCGGCGATGGAAGGAGACTTGGCTTTGGGTGGTGAGCAGACAATGCGATACACAGATGATTTATTACAGAGCTGTGCACTTGGAGCCGGTATAATTTCGTTAGCCACTGTCACCTCGATGGATTTTTAAGAAGTCCCTCCGTCCTCCGGTGGCCGACCTTTCTGCGGCCTCGCCTCCCCCAGCTCAGCGGCGCGGGGAGCCCCGTCTTTGCTCCTTGCCACGCTGCCTTTTTCAGCTGGGACGGTTCACTCTACCTCTTCTTTGTAGAATCTTGAAAATATTTGTCTTATGGATTTCATCATTTTCCCAGATAGAGATCATCGTTTCTGCACTTGATGGATAAGCTATTGACTTGAGAAATGCTTTGTTTTTCCAAAGCATCTGAACTCATAAAACAATGAAAAATTTTCATTTAAATGAAATTCCGCAGCCGCATAACCTCTCCTCTGTGCAAACACATCTGGAGTTTGGTTTCCATGGTTACTGGTTAGTAGCCCTGTGCGCTCTGTGCTTCTGTGCGGGGTTGGATGAGTGTCATTATAATGAGGCAGAAACTGAGAATAATGCTGTAGTTGAAGGCCATGCAGAGTTTAAAACACACACAATTTTAAGGTTACAGTTATTAAAACAATACCAGAGGGGCTTCTCCTCCTCCAAACGAACTGCTTTTCCAGTAATGTCATAGGAATAAGAACAAGAAGAAAAGAAAGATTTGAAAATATGCCTATATTCTCTATCTGTAACGTATTACTAAAAGAATGTGTTACTCATTTATAAAGTTGATCTTTTTAAAAAGCGTGGAATAATTTAAGTACGATAGTATAGTTTGCGTGTGTATATTTAAAGAAAATTTAAGTTTGCACATGTGTATTTGACCTAAGGCAAACCAAACACATTAAAAAAAAATTGAACTCTTAGGAGAAAAGTTGTTCCTAGCATCGCTAAACTAAAGGGTAGCTCCGAACTAGTTTGTTCATGGAAATTATTTAATTTTCCTTATGAAACAATGAAATAAGATAGGTTTGGAATGGTGTCTCAAAAGAAAAATCAAGCTGTACCTTAAAATTGTGTGTCGGTTGTATGCTATCTCTGTCCAATTAAAGCAGTTTGATCTACGTTTAGTTTAATTTGGCATCTGGGTGGAAATCTCGGTGCAGTCATTACTTCCAGATCAGCTCCCAAAATGTCAAGATTGTTACGCAGAAAAAACGCTGAGGAAACTGACGGTAAAACTCTGACAAGGAACCCAAATCCGATGCACTTCGAGGAGCCAAGCAGCCGTGTCTGCCGGGCGAGAGAAATGCTTTCCATCCTTTCCCCATTACCTTCCAGCTGTTCTTGGAGACACAGGACCTGCACCGAGCAGAAAACAGTGCTTTAAAGGCGTGCGTGTGTGTGTGCGTGTGCATGTGTGTGTGTGTTTTAAAGGGCAGAGTGCAATCCGTTTCCTCTTGTACCTGCTAGGGCCCCGTGTCCCACGAGTGAGCTCTGACAGCTAAGCGCAAACTGGAGATGGGCGAAAACTATATTCCTACCGCTCATATTTATTCATGAAATGTGCTAATTTAGCATTTAAAATGTTAAGCCAGGAGATAGACTATTCTCTTTTCTCCCAATAGAATAACCCTAGAGCAGGTGACCTAACCCGGGGTCCAAATCCCAGAGATCCATGAAACTTGATGGGAAAACAATAAATCTTTATTGTCTCTAACCTGTAACTGAAAGGTAGCTTTCCCTTTGAAGGCAAACGGTAAACCACAGTTACATTAGTAGAACTTGCGACTTTCTCCTCAATAGAGGTCGTAAATACTTTGACATATTTCAGTGGCCTCAGGTTTCTCAGTATGTCTTTTATTTGCATCGAAACTTTGGATTTGTGGTAGTTATGAGACCTTTTATTAGATCCTGGTATTGGTGATTAATAAAGCAGCATATATATTGGCATATAATATATATTTTATTTTTAAAGTCGATTATTATCTGTATTTCAGCGTGGTCTGCTTCTTTGAATTTCTACTTACTTTTTTAAGCATTTCCTTATGACTCATCATACCACCAAGTCTTTACAAGGCACACAAGGGAAAGAATCTCTGCGCTGAGCACAATATTTGCTGGATAATAGATGATTATTAGATAACTAATGGGGTAATAGACGGGGGCTCCGTACTTCGGCCCTGACGCCAGAGTAAGAAGGCAGCCAGCAGGTGCACACTGAGCGGCCAACACCCAGTCTCTTCGTCAGCACCGAAGCCGTGTGACTCCCACAAAGCTTGATCGTGAAAACGGTAAGATCACCGCGATCGAAGGGAGGAAGATGTCAGTGGAGACTCGGAAGACGGCATTACCTCCCAACGTGAGCTGTGATTACAAAAAACCATGAGATTGCTTCAGAAAACTCCTTGACATCCTCAGTGCGGAAAACCAATAAGAGTCAAAAGGATGAGATGGGATGGGGAAGGACAAGATGGACAAGAAGTAACCAAGGAAACGAAGTGCCCCGTGTTCGAGCTAAATTTTTATCTGAAGAATTAAGGAATAGAATTCACAAAGAAGACAATCAATTTAATGATATGGAGGATGAACTTCAGCCATGATCCTCCATTGCAAGGCACGGCAGAGAAAAAGGAATGACGGGGAAGGGAATTATCGGTATTTCAGCGGGAGGAAAAAAAACAAGAATAAGTTATTGTCCAGGACCTCAAGTTATTGTCGGAGAATTGTTTCTTCAGAAAAAAAGTTACCAACACATACAAAATGAAAGCACCTTCAGGAAAACCTTTACCGCTTCACATAAAACTTTTTAAAAAAGAAACCTCTATTTTATAAAAAAGTCAGCGAGGCACATGAAGAAAAAGCAATTTACGACAACCAGGTCAAAAGAAGGTAAATAAAAAACAGTATCTGTAAAGAAGTAGTCTAGCCTCCAAATTCTCTATAATACAAATTACCAGATGTTTTAGAGGAGGATGTTTAACAAGACTCGGTTTCATTTTTATCCAAATGAATCTCCTTAGAAATAGAACAATTATGGAAATATACACACGATTCATTTAAAAATTACTTTGAAAAATATTTCAAACTTTCAGCATGTATTTCAGTAATATTCCAGCTAATCATAAAATAATTCCAAATGAAATGCTCATAATTGGAGAAGTTAGGTATAAAAATGTGACAACTAAGACAAATTAAACCTAAATCATTTTTCAAGAGAATTTGTGAAATGTGAAAGAAATTGCGGTAAGCTTGGTGCGAATCGTGTTGCGTTAGTAAATGCTTTAATGTGGGAAGGCGCAGTGGAAATTATGGGGTGTCATATTTCTTGTCGTGCGCAGTAGATGGCCGTTCATTTTGATCTGCACCCTACTCAGTGTTGTGGACTCTCTCCAGACTTGTTAGTGACGTGGATCAGAACTTTCTACACTAAGGGGGGATGCCACGGACTCTCACTGCTGTCTTAAAGGGGTAAAACCTGAAGTGTGAGCCTTGCAGTCTCCGGGTCTATGGTCAGGTGGTTTGAGGCTGGTCTTCGGAGGTGGGACTTGATGGAGATGGGCTAAGTCATGACGTCGTAGTTCAGGTTTGTTGGACACAAAGCAGGGGGCTTGAACTGAGCCCTGACCGATAAGCAAAACGTTTATCCAGGTGAGCAGATAACGTCTCTGATGAATAGACCATGGGAATGTCCTGCATGAAATAGTAAAGTTGTGTAGCGGTTTGCAGCCTATCTTTCGTAGGCCGTTTTTTTTCTTTTTTTTTCTTTTTTCTTCTCTTTTATTAAAAGAAAAAATGACAAGATCGTGCTGCCATAGGTGGTCTGCAGGCTTATCTGTCATGTTGATACACATGGCCTCAATGACATTTTTAAAACTCCTTAAAAGTAACAAGCAGTAACATCAACACTGCCATAATGTGGAATGTATAATTACAGCAGATGAATATGTGTGTGTATGTATAACAAAACAGATGTCAAAATATTTTAAAGTTCTGGTAAAAGTGTAAATGCCTAACTATTATATTGACAAAAAGAGACTCAGCTGGAGTCGAAGTAATTACATTTTAATTTATGCTGTTTACAGAACTATATTAAAAAACCCCCAAAATAAAAACTAATGGGCAAATGCAGATAAAAAGTGGTTAATTGTCATTTAGGGCAAAGTTGTCATCAAAGTAAATGTCCTAGAAGGAAAAAATAAGTAAATTTTCAATAGAAAAAATACACAGCCCTCGTCGACGAGATAAGATGCTTTATACGGTAAATAGCAGAGAATACCAGTATACCAAGACATCACTTTTAGGAATCTGAGGAAAAACAGTTTAAAAGATCATTTTAATACGTTAAAAATTCCAGCCTTTACCAGAATAAGTAAGCATAAATATATAAGTATGTTTACAGAATTATAAATGATCTATTAAAGCGTTTGTTACGGAAACAGAGAAGACTGAGTGTTCGTTCGAGGAAATCTCAAGCGAATCCTATAAATACAAAAGGTCACATTATATAGGACACGTTTTCTGATTTGTGTGCAATAAAGATAGAAATTACTGTCACAGGTTTAGGCGTCACGATAACAGAAACAAATTACAACCGCTCTTAAGTTTAAGATAATACAAAACTTTCCCCTGAAATTTTTGAGTCAGAGTAGAAATTAAAACCATTAAAAAGCAAACACGATGACTTATTTCACGCAGCATAATAACCTCTGGGTCCATCCGTGTTGCTACGAATGGTAGGATAAGCCAGACAGAGAAAGATAAATGCCATATGATTTCACTTACATGCGGAATCTAAGGAACAAAAAGAACAAACTAATCAAACACAGACTCACAAATATAGAGGGCAGTCTGGTGACAGCCGGCGGGGGGTGGGGGGTGTAGGAGACTGGGAGAAAAGGGCGATGGTTTAGAGAAGTACACATCAGTACCCGATAGATGATGAGGAATGCGGTCAGCAGTAGGATGATGGCTGTGTGCAGAGCCGCGGGAGAGAGAGAGCAATTAGGGGGACCGTTTATAAACTCTATAAACATCTAACCGCTGTACTGTATACTTGAATCTAATAGTAAAGTAAAATTAATTAAAAAGTCAATATTTCTAAAACAAACAAACAGATAAAAATGATGAAAACACTGCTTTCCAAAACTTACATGACGTCGCCAAGGCTATACTTAGAATAAAAGCAATAACTTTTAAAGTTTTCATTGGAAAATAAGAAAGAAAGTAAATTAATCAATAGTTCGAGAAATTAGACTTGAATGCATTGAAAATAAAACGAGACCAAGCCAGAGAAACAGAATGATATACAAAGAAAATTATGACTATCAAATTGATAAATGGAGAATTAATTCTTATAAATTTTATTCAGTGTCAAATATTTGCCAACTGCATATCATGAATCATGTAAATTTATCCCCGGAACTCCCCGTGGGGCAGCTCTTACACATTTTATAGAATATCATTACATCATTGTTATGCCATTGGATGGGCGAGGAATCAAAGCATTGGAGAAGTTAAATTTCCCGTGCGGGGGTGCGCGGTTTACAGGCGGTGAGGGTGTCATCTGATCACTGTCCTCCCAATCCCAAAGGCCGTTCCTTAACCAGGATCAGCTTCCTTTTGCTGCCGTAATGAATAACCACCAACATCAATGACACATCATCACGCGCTTGCTCGGGAGGTCGGAAGGCCAGACGCGGCTCACTGGGCTAAACTGCCGTTTCCTCTGCAGGCTCCAGGGGACAGTTCGTTCCCTTCCCTTTGGCAGCTGCCGAAGGCCACAGCATCCCTGGGCACGTGGCCCCGTTGCGTCTCCACAGCCCGCGGCGCTCTGCCGAGGCTTCCTCACGGAGCGTGGTCTGGCCCTGTCCTGCTTCCCTGCCCCCCTTACGAGGCCCCTTCTGATGACACTCGACCGATCCGGGTAACCCGGCATGATTTCCTTATTTAAAAGTCCCTGAGTTTTGTGTGCAACCTTAATTTTCTCACCGGCTCTGGAGATGAGGATGAGGACGCCTTTGCGGGGCCTGCTACAATAATGCACTGCCTCTTTGAGTGTAAAAGGTGCAGTTCTGATGAGGAAATTATGTGCAGACTTTAGAAATGAAAATAGTTAAATAAACTAAGAGTGAGTTTGTGTTGCATGGGTAAGGTTCCTGGCAGAAAACACTCTAGGTGTTTAAGTAGAAAGGAATCTAGTCAGGGGTCCATCTCACTCAGGGCTGCGACAGTACAGCCGGACATGAATTGGCCTCAAGAAGCTGCTTTGTCTCTCTGGCATAGAAGCTACCTGCAGCTATTGCTGGCTCTAGACCTCAGTACTCTGCTTTTTCTTGCTTTGATATATTGGTCTGCTTGGGCCACCATGACAAAAACACCACAGACTGGACGGACGAAACAACAGGAGTTGATTTCTCTCGGTTCAGATGGCCAGGGAGGTCCCTGGCCAGCACGTCAGCACGTCCAGGCTCTGGCGAGGGCCTCTTCCTCGCTTCGGAGAGGCACGCCTGCTCCTTGCCTGTTCAGCGCGTTCAGCGACCTCCCCTTCTTTGAGCTGTCGGGCTGGGGACGCATCATGGTGACCTCATTTACCCTTAATTATTTCCTTAGAGGCGCCATCTCCAAATGCAGCCACAGTGGGGGTCAGGGCTTCGACATAGGAGTTTTGGAGAGGGGACGCACACATTCGCTCCGTCACATCTAGTGAGATGGGGTTCCTGAGCCCAGCCTGGATTGTCATGCAGCTAACCCCGAAACACGAGTACCCCTTGGGTGCCTTGGTTGGCAGGGCCGGAGCTCCCCTCCGGTACCACAGTGCCGTGGTGTGAAGAAACGCAGCGGCCGTATTTGTTTGTTTGTTTTCGGAAGGAGAGATTGACTTGTGGGACAGATGTTCAAAATATTTGGGGCAGCTGCAGAAGACAGAAAGTATGGCAAAGTAGATATAGTAGAAATATGAAAATAAACATATTCTGTAAAAACCACATGAATTGATTTCTAGGACCTTTCTGTGAAACAGAAGAAACATTAGCAAATTTTCATAGTGACTAAAGTCATTGTAGAAAACCCGAGAAAGCTGAAGTAAATGAGATTGATGTCCTATCCCCTCGAAAACTGGGTCTGGGGTATTTCATAAGACATATTGTTTAGATCCTCAAGGAACAGATGATTTTGCGCCTATTTAAACATTTCCAGCGCATAGAGAAAGAAGAAACGTTATCCTGTAATGCTGACGGCAAAAACCTAACCAAAAGAGTAAGGAAAGAAAATATCAATCTCAATAACGAGTATGGATGTAGAAATAGCAAGTAAATTATCAGCAAATGATCTCCAGCCGTCTTTAAAATCCTTACTCCACCACGGCCGGTGGGGTTTATTTCATGAATGCAGGAATGGATCGATACTAGGAAATCTATTAAGCAAATCCTTCATATTAACACATCTCAATGGCAGTATATTTTAACTATCCCCACGTAAAATTAGATTGACTATAATCATGACTCGTGGCTCAAAAGAGAAGAGTAGAATTTTTACCTCGGTCCAATAAAACTACTCACAATATTGGTCTCAGACTTGAAATCTGAGTTATGCATCCTGTCAAATTTTAATATGTTTAATTGGCTAGTTCATTCAGCACAGATTAAAAGCTGCACATATTCTAAACAGGAGGCAACATTTTGACTATTTACATGTTATCGCCAACCTTTGGGCAACAGAATCATCAGAAAATCTACGGGAAGACAAGGAGCAGATCTAGTGATGAGTCTGACATTCCTGGGCCGTGTGCTGGCTCAGATGGCTGGGCAAGGGCCCAACCTCACTAAGTCTCATTTGCCGTAGGTTCGAGTAGACGTGCTCACTGGGTCGGGCCTTGACTGTGAAGGGATTGCACACCTCACACAATGAGCGCGAGGCTGGCTTGGCGTGAGCTCTGGTGTTGTCTTTCATTATTGCTATTGTTGGGGTACATAGAGTAACAGTTTAATATAAAGTAATTTAAGAGAATAGGAAATATATACCAGCAATTTTCAATCTGAATTAAAAAAAAAAAAACCCAAAACATCAAATTCAACTTCCTTTGTGTTATTTATGGAAACAGAAAAATACAATTATTATTATAGCATCAGTAAAGCAAATTCCATAAATTTCAACTCAACACATGTAGGAAAACAAACTAAAAACAAATAATAAAAAAGACACCTTGATTGACTTGAAAGACTAAATTGGCTGAAATGATGACTTTTTTTTTTCTGCCCAGAAACTTTTAATTACTGTCTACAAATTTGTGGAGGTTTGGGATGACTACTTGACTTTGGATGGTTGTACTGAGTGCATTTGTGAGGGCCTCATCCCTAACAATTGTCAAAGAATTAAGGAATCACGCACAATCTCGGGGACCCGTGCCTTCATTCTACTGATCCTTTGAGGCGAGGAGAATGTGAACACCTCTCTCAAGTACAAATCACTTTTCCGTTGTGATTTCATACGAGTAAACAATGCGTAAACATATCAGGAGGACGTCCAGGACGAGTCTTCCTGCCATTCGCTCCGTCATTTTCCTTAAATTTCATCTATGTGTTACTTTATCATTAGGATTTGAAAGTGATTTTATTCTTCCCTATTCAATAGTCCCCAAATGAACAAAAAGATCTCTAATTTACTCATGTTTTTAGTAATTTATTCATATAACAGATATTCATTGAGTACCTGTTCTCTGCCAGGCATTGTACCAGATAATTTGAATATATTAGTTAAAAGAAATGACTTTCTTTAGCTCATATTTTAGTGGTAATTTCCTTCTATTGCAGGCATATGATCCCTGGGACTTCTGTGGATTACAAAAATAAATTATGTGTATCTGACAATCTCTCATCAAAAGGCATCAATATTACTTTGCCAGTAGAAGTGATATTTGGATAGTCTAAATGTCTTTTTTATAATTCTTATCACATAGAACTATCCTTGTGCAACAGAAAGTGTTTTAAAATGCATAACCCTTGTCAGATCAACATAGCAGATTCGACCATAAATCTGTATTTCCAAGGCCATTTTTCATGTACTAATTACAATATCTATAACATCCTTTTATATAAGATCCTTTGTCTCGTGACTGCTTTAAATTTTCTCCATTATAACGAGGTGAACATTCAATTAAATTCAATGAGTATTTTGAATTAGTATAATTGTGTTACATTTTATTTAGAGAAGAGATTTATCTGGAAACATTTTTCTCAAGCACCTTACAGTTGACTGGGTGAGATTTTTTTAAAGATAAGAAACTTTAACATAAATAAGGGAACGCAGGGGGAAAAAAGAGGGGACATGAAAGGAAATAAACAAGGGCGAAGGGCATCACCGTGAAACTCAGCCCCGAGGAAACGGGCGGGTGCTGATAGACAGAGGAGGAGCGAAGGGGTAAAGTCTAGCGTGAGGGAAAGGACATGTAAAGTCACAGCGGTGCTAGAGCGAAGTATTTGAACCCCGAAAGACCCCGAGAAGTTGAAAGAGGCCGGCACAGAGGGCGCGTGGGGGCAGCGGCAAGAGATGAGTCTAGAACCATGTGAAGAGCCTGGACCGCGGGGTGGGGCGGTTAAACTTCATCCTGTGAGTAATGGAACACGGCGTAAATGTTTGAGGACCAAGCTCTCGCTTGTGCTTTAGCATAAGAATGGTGGACATCCTGGAGTCAGTTGGCCTGAGGGTAAAGATTGAAGATACAAAGGCCCCTTTCGGAAGCCGTTGCCATGGTTCATCTGAGCCGTGATCGGGTCTGATCTGGGCGTTGGGAGGGAGAGGGAAAGGAAGCAGAATCTGCATATCAGATGTGGATGATGGATGGATCCAGACCCGCCTTCATTGGTATCAGAATGACTTGTGAGGATGGAGACGCCGTTAGTCAAAGAAAAAGAACATGGCTAAAGAGGAGTCTGGATGTAAAGAAATTTTTTTTTGCATACTTGTGGCCTTAATTGTGTTTAATTAGTGCCGTGGGAGGAGTTTAATGTGGACGTGTGCACACAGGCAAGAGTATGTTCGAGTTAAGACCAACCGCATATTCGAAATCCCGCCTCGCACGTTCCTTAATGTTAGTGGCGTTAGCTATACCTTTTATAATGTTATTTATAACGACAAAATAGTTCATACGCTGGTAAGACGTTTACTAGGTACTTACTTCCCTCATCGTTGGCAGGGTTGTGTTTGCTAACATTTCCGTAATCGTGGGAAGGGAGTTCTGGAAGGAGAGAAGTTGGAGAAGGATAGCTAGCCTTCGCGACAAAGGGAACGCTGGACTGCTTGTTGCACAGATGTCGAAGACTTCCCGAATGTGCCGTCAAGGTCATGTTCAGTTATGCCCGGGCACTGTGCGCGGATAACGCACGGTTGGCGTCTCCAGGGGAGCTGCCCGCAGACGTGGTCTGCCTCTCGAAGAAGCAGGCTCCAGGCGACGGCGGTTCAGACTTTGATGCGCGCACATCTAGTGCACGCCGGTCGTAAAGGGGCCGTTCGGTCGGTCCGCTCCGGGCCCCGGAGTCTGCATTTCTGACGAGCCCCAGGTCGTGTGGACGCTGCCGATCTGTGGGACATGCTGAGCGTCAAGGCACTAGATTTGCAGCAAGAACTTTGGAAGGCGAGGAGAATTCGGTGGTTTAAAACTCCCCTACGAAGCGTATAGCAACCCGCGGGAAAAAGCCTTGGGCTTTTCGCACTGCATTGCTGAACTCGGTTTTCATCCCCAGTGTGAACAGTCCCGATTCCGAGCGCCGGCCGTGTGGCTGGAGACGGCTGGTCACGTTGCGGGACGTCAAGGTCCGCTTCGGGCTCAGTCACCTGAAAATTGAATCTCGAGTCGTGACGAGTCCTGATCGTGGCTCAGCACGGGGGTGGCCTCGGGTGCCACGTTCCTGCGAGCAGCGCCTTCCGCTCTGAGGTCCCCGTGGGGCGCGAGGCGACAGAGGCCCTTCGTGTCTCCTCTTCGCTTTGAAGTTTCTTTGAGCTCTCAGCTCCCTGGGGAAAGCGGACGGAGCTCCGGGGTATCAGGACCTGGCGTATCAGGACGGCATGGGCCGCCCGCCCCCACTGCCAGAGAAAACAAACGAAAACGGAACCCTGAACCGTGGAGCCAAGTTTTTTTTTCCTTCTGGTTTTCTTCGCTGAATACTTGAGAACGGGTTGGTTCGCAGACGCATTTGGGGAACAGCTGGCGATTAACTTCGGCGCCTCCTCAGCCTCAAAAACCCTCTTCTGTCCGTTCCTAGGTGTTCCCGATCTTCATTTTTTCCCTCTAGTTTACAAGCCATTTCTTTGATCTTCTGTTCACATGACTGTTTACACGATTAACCCCCGACGCAGGAAGTACTTCTCCCTCGAAGACTTTACAATGTACTTCTTATAGACTAAGTTTTAACTGCTGGGTTTCAGGCGTAAAATCAGGGATGCTAAAGAATTAATTTGGGATATCCAGGTTCTTCTACATAGTTCTTAAATCGTACCCATTTCTGTTCAGATAGCTCAACGGAAGACTGCCGGCCAAGGCAGTGGCCTGAAAGAATTCGAGCACATGCGTGCGGCTTGGTCGATGGTAACTTGGTGAGAACCCAACTGATGATCAGAGCGGAGGTCATCTCCGTGGCAGCGGGTCATCTCTGTTAATTTGGGGTCCTCGATACGCAGTATTATTGCCATTATGGCTAACTGTGGGAAACACGGTAAGAACCAAGGCATTTTTAGGATTTTACGAGGGCATCTGAGTCAGTCGCGTTGCCTTGTCCCACGAGTTCGGTCGTTTTTACGCTTGATGAAGAACCTCTGGAATTTCATTTAGGCCAAACGTGGAATCATGTGCACGGTCAGAACTGCCACCGACCTGCGAGCGTCCCTGACGGGCACCGAGCTCTGCGTATCACTCTCCCAGGTCTGCTCACCTGTGCTCGTACAGCAGTCCTCACGGATATACAGTACCGCATGGAACAGCGATATTTAATGTTATAAAGATCTCAGAAATTATGCGTAAACACATTTTAAGAATCTGTTGAGTTTAGACTGAAGACGGGCACTCTTCTTATACTTGAGTGTTTCTGGTTCATGCTCCTGCCTCGTATTCTCATCACGACTTTGTGTTTCTGGAGAACAGAATACTAAATCCACTAAAACTATTAACCCTGGTCCAAGAACGTTCAGCTCCATAGGAAAACCACATGCACCTTTTAGGGAGATAGAGCAGATTTCTCCAAAGCACGACTTTCATATTACGATTTCTTAGTTATTTAAAAGACAGTGTAATCACTTAGGCTCCAATAATTTTGACGACTCTGGGTTTTTTCCCCTAGCATTTATGCATATTAAAACATGTTGACTCATTATTCTCAATGTTTTATGGTTATCCTATCTCATATCATTCATATTTAAAATGCTTGAGTTGTTTGGTTTTCAGTGGAATGTATCGTCTTTTATTTCTTTGTACTTCGAGAAAACAATTACAACACACGAGCTGCATTTTTTAGATTTTGGCGTACTCCTGGACTTTGCAAACCAGGACATTTTGTTCTTTGTCACTACACATGCTCTAGGTTTCTGGTAATTAGGACATTATAGTAAATTTATGAAAACAAAGAAGGAAATCCTGCTGGAATTTCATTACTGTAAACAAAGGGATCAAGAACACCAATATTCCTGCATTGGGTGAGATTAATGATTGATCTACCCCTCCCTCTGTCCCCCCCTCCCCGCCCTATCTTGCCTCTGAGGACATATTTGGAGTCTTGTGGAAAGAACAGAACATTTTGATACAATGTGAAAGTCAGAATATGTCTGAAATTCCCCACGAAATTACTCTTTAAATATTTTCCAGTTAACCATATCTTGGAGTAGTTTTGATTTTACCGGTGAACGGTGTGTGCTCAGGGCGGTACAGAAACAGAAAAACTCACTTTATTGATTTACAGAATTTTGCACGGAAATCCCTGTTAATCTCTCACCAAGCTCAGTTTCGTAGCCTCCTGTTCTTCTCAGTGGTTATCATTCCAAGTGAAAATCTCAATCTTTTTTTTCTGTTTTCTCTCTCTGTTGGTAATTCTAGTTGCCCTTTGTGTGTGTGTGTGTGCGTGTGTGTGTGTGAATATTATTTTTTTGCTTGACTACTAGAGGAAAAATAAACAAAAACAAATACATCATTGTATATTATAATAGTCATTAAGAAAGAAGAGAAGGGGATTTTAGAAGAGACCAATTGTGGGACCTAAAGTAAACTTGGGGATGTCACTGTGAGCAAATGACATTCGTGTGGTGGTTTCTGAGACCTTGAAAATAAGTAGGACCTAGCTGGATGCCAGTGCAGCGATTTTCTAGGTAAAGCAAAGGCAGGTGCAAAAATCCTGAGGCCAGGATGTACTTGGTGACTTAAAACGTCGAAAAGGTGGCGGCGTTTTTAGAACACAGAGAGAAAACGTGAGGACACGAGGCGGTCCTGGAATAGTACCTATTGGAGGCTGCGACAAAGACTTTAGTCGTTTGAGCCTTTGGAAGTCATTTGCATAAAAATTCTATTTAATATTTCATATTGAGTGAATGCTCAGATTGAGGGAGATTTTTTATTTTTTCCTCAGGTTCCCACAGAACATTTTTTATCGTAATTTTCATAAGTTCCATAATAGGTTTATAAAAGCGCCCTTCTAGAAAGACTAATAAAAACTCCTGGGTTCTATTACCATATTTATTTTTATTTGTTGTTGTTATACATATTCTTAAAAACTTCTATGTGTATAAGTAGAAAAAACAACTTCTCAGTTTTGGAATGTTTTTAACTTTATGATATTTCTAGCTGTTATTATTTCTACCATGAGGGATATCTGTCAAATATTATGGCTGGGTTTCTGCTGAAGCCAGGAGGGCGTCTCCAGTTGACCTGTCGAGGAAGTGGCAGAGCCACTCCGTTGGGAGTGTCTCCTCAGTCATGTTTGTATTGTCCTTACTCCTGCCCTGACGGAATGTTTCGTTCTCTTCTTGGACGTCTTCGGCGTTTCATTAATGAGATACTCTGCTTCTTAGTGCTCTGGGTTTAGAGGTATTTTAATTTTACCATACGCTTCACTACGAATGGAGCTGCTATAGTTAGCATTAAATTCAAACTTTCATCACAGTCGTTCCGTTTTGAAGGCTTCACGTGAGAAAAGGATGTGGAGAAAATAGACACTGAGAATAAAATTGTGCCCCTGAAGTCCTCGTGGCAGTAAACCTTTTCAGATGTTCACTCACCCAAATATTGGGCTGCTGCCATGTTTCTTGGAAGATCGCTTAGATCGAAATGATTCTCAGATCAAAATGATTCTTTATATTATCAGCGAATTAAAAAATGTTTTCTTTCTATGTAGAATCTAACGAAACAAAACTAACTAGAGACAGACTCCTAGACACAGAGAACGAACCGATGGCTGCCCGGGGAAGGGGTAGGAGATGGGTGAAGAATGCAAAGGGGAATAAAGTGAAAACTTCCGGCTATAGAACAAATAAGTCACAGGGATGTAATTAACGCACAGGGACTTTCGCCGGTAATACCCTGATGGCTTTGTGTGGCGGCAGCTGGTGTCCGCATTTGTCACGGTGATCACGTCGTAAGGTATACAAACGTTGAATCACTAGACTGTACACCTGAAACTAATATGATATTGTACGTCAGCTATAGTTTAGTAAAACAAAAATTATTGACCACATATTTATTCAATTTCAAATGGTCTTCTTAGACAATCAGTCGACTATCCTGAAGTAAACCCTCTTTTTCGTAATCTCTGACACATTTCAGTATGTACGCATTTTAGGTGCTTTGCCCTTTGAATCGATATCATTTTAAATTAATTGGTGTACATTTAGTGTACCTCCTTTACTTTTACGAGTAATTTTTTTGGACTTTTACCGGTTTTTCTTCTCACATTTCTTCTAGCTTATTTGCCACTCTATGATAATGGAGGACTGCCTGATTGCAGAATTAACTAAATATCTAAGCGGAGATTATATTACGTGGTACAGGAGATACAGAGGTTGCGGCCTCTAGCTGTTCTGACAGTAATTTTCCATCTCGATATGTTCAGTACGGTTCATTTCTCTTTTTTTCTTGTCGCAAATTCATCCTTCCTTGTTGTTTCTTTTTGCTCTCTGCTAATTCATTTGGTTTCCTTTCATGCAGAGATTTAAAAATTGTAGTTTTATGAAGACTCAGTCTTGTAAAGATGTTCTTTATTCCCTGATGGAGCTATACATGCACTGGTAATCTCCATTGTTATTGCACTATGTGTTTTTTTGTGTGTGTATGTAAATTACAAGCTGGTCTTTAATTTTATGTGGACCAAGAACCCTTGGACTAGGTGTAACCAAGAAAATCTCGAAGAACAAGACATTGAAACATTTAGTAGAGGTACACTGATGAAGGCAATATGGGATTGGTCTAAATCTTGACTACTAGAACAAAGTAGAGAATTCAGAAATAGCACAGGCTCCAGGCATGGGCACAGGCTCCTTCCAGAGAGATGCTGGGGGACTGGTTTTGTTGTTGGAGTGAGTTGGAGGGCGAGGCCGGGGCCCTTCAGGCAGCGGGCTCTGAAGGATGCAGTCAGGTCTCTTTCAGGGGAGGCCTGGGGGTGTCATTTGCCTGTACCCCCTGTCTAGGTCAGTGCTCACAGGAGCATTCCCGAAGAGCTGGTTCTTTGTTTGCAACAGTCTTTTATGGCTCTTGAATGCAAGCCACTGACCATCAGAGCCAGGCGATGGGAGGTGGGGGGCGGGGTGGGCATCTCTGATTGGCAGATGCGAACGCTGGCGTGTGAATGGCTAAAACCTAAAAGACTGGCAGGTGAAGCTTTTGCAAGAATGGAAAGCACGTGGGAGCCTCCTTCACCGCTGCAGGACTGGAAGCTGGTGCAATCACTTTGGAAACCTATCTGACAGGATTTCCTAAAATTGAACCTGCATTCTCATCCAGTCTGCTTATCCAATCCTACTTCTAGGTATTTTCCAAAGAGAATTGAATGCATCAAAATATACATACAAGAATGTACATCGTGGTGTTGATTATTATGTCTCTTACCTAGAAACTATCCAAGTATGCGTGAAGAGCAGATTTGGGGGAATATGTATCTCTGAATACTATTGAACTATTATTATTCACAGTAACGTGAAAGAAACAAGGATTGGAGGAGAAAGTTGACATTTGATCTCTGTTTTGAGAACGTAATTGGGGAAAATGTGAAAAGAGGATTTAACGAGCAAAAAATAATGTGACCGGGCGAATTCCGAGATACCCAATCCTGTTTTTCAGTACTTGATAAAAGAGGCTCATAAAAGTCGAAGATATTACAGTACGCTGATTTCTGAATTTTTCACTCAAGGAATCTTTTCTCGATAACTAGAATTAAGAACAAGCGGCGAACTACTGCCTAGTCTAGGTGCGGAGGGACGACATGAATGGGGTAGTGGGAGAAAGGAAGTTGGCACATGAGAAGGAGTTCGAAAAGATGTGACTGGCAGAATTTGGTGAGTAATTAATGTGGAGAATGAGGGAGAATATTTTCGGATTTCAGGTCGAATGACCAGCAAAAGGAGGAACTCTTTTACCAAGCTAGAGAAAGGAGAAGCAGGTTTGGAAGGGGGACAGAAAGATGTTTCATTTATTTCTGTGTGCAAACGGGTACTCAGGGGCCAGCAATAAATTCAGAAGTTCCGTTCCAGACTCGTTTTCAAGAATGAGGTGCCGTTTGAATGATTTCCTTAAATCCATGGCTAAGAGCTAGGCTGACTGGGTAGCCACATAGGTAAATGCCCTGTTTTTATATTTACTTGGTTGTTTTAGCATTGTGTAGACATACAGAGAGTCTCCTCTCATCAAAGCATTTCTGACGTTTGTTTATGTGATCTTGGGCTACATCTAAGTTAACTGTGGCGGGGGCGGGGGAAGGTACATTGTTCAGTAGCATCGAAAGTGCTATATATAGATTGTGGATCGTTTATTCAAAACTAGAGGTTCGGTTCTTCCTGTGACCCAGGCACTGTGCTAAGCCTAGGGGGACACAGGTGTGTAAAAGAGATGTGCATCTTGCACTCCCGGGACTGGGGCCCGGTGTTCACCAGTTCGTAAACGCAGCATTTTAATCGTAAATGCTGACGAGGTGTGACACTGTGCCTGTGAGGAGAAAGGTCCGCGTCTCTGTAAACAGTGTGCAGAAAACAATTAGCGTGAGCGGTGTTTGAGAATCTAATTGGAATGTGTTTTTTTGGAACAATGAAAACAGTATCACACTAAGAATTTAAACTAAGTGCTGATCCAGGTCAGCGAAGTTTGTGATTAAATCTCATTCTAATATATTATAATTTATTGAAGCTGAGTATACGGGTCCTGGCAGACCAGGAAAATTATTATAAGATATTTTTGTGTGAATGTACTTTAAATCTCATGATAGTTAACTCGTTTGAATTTTTATGTGAAGTGAAAATCTTAGCCAGTTTAATTAATTCTAAGTGATACTTGAAAAATACTACTTTTCAAACTTTACCGGAATCATCTGATCTATTAAATTGCTTCTTCTTCTTTTTTTAAATGATGGATATTATCTCTGTGTAGTGTAACAGGGAATTTAAAAAAACAACATAAAATCTTCACAGCCCCCCAGCAAAATATTTCGGTTTATGCCGTACATCTTGGATTCTCGAGGACGTGTCCCTCAGTCTCCTTTTCCCTCTGGGCGACCCCTCATCTCCCCTGCTGGCTTTTCCGGCTCTAACCCCTCCTTTAATCTGGTGTTTTCCCAGCCTGGACTCTGGCTCCTTCTCGCGCCGTAGGTAGGTCGTCTGGTGTGGCCTCGTTCATTCCTGCCGAGTGTCATCATCCGTAGTGGCGATTTTCTGACTGGTCGTCACCGCTAGCTGCCTTACCCCCGGCATCTCATGATGAAGAGCTAGGTCTGAAGTTAGATACCTGGGTTTGACTCTTCGCTTCTCGATTGGCCAGTACCACCCATGTCTTTTAAAGACATTACCTAGCTTTTCTGCGTTTTGGCTTCCTTATCTGCAAAATGACAGAATAATGGCAGAGACGTCACAGGTTGTTCTGAGGCTTAAATAAGGTACTATATAAAATCGCCTGGAAGATCAATGTAAATGGTCTATATGTTTATGAACAGGAGTAGCATTTCCAGCTGCAGAGGTGGACAAGTAACCAGGAGCTCCGTCGTATTATTTGATTTATTTGATTTCCATCTATTCTTAGTTTCTTTCTTTAAGTTATTCTATTTTGGTTTAGACCCTGTTATTTGTTGCACTGAGGGCCAAGGCAGCATCATCTTATTAATCGTTAACATGCCTCTCAAGATATGTTAGGACAAGATGGTCAAGTGAGTTACTCCTTAAATTTATGTCCAAATGCTAATGACAGAAACACAAACAGAAACGAGTATTCCTTCATGTTAATTTTCATCTCAGCATCTTCATTCTGGCCAACCCAATGGGTGCTGGAATCATACTGGTATATTAAAGAGAGATAAAGGGAGAACATCTGAGTAATTTAACATTTGCTCAAGACATATCGCTGAGGAGACTAGAGATTGAAGAGTATATCCACACAGAGAGAAAACGTGATAAAACCAGAAATAAATCCAAGAAGACCCATAGAAAGAGCATTGGGACTAGTACAGAAGTGAAACCAATTTTCTTACAGACCGAATCAGCATGCAAAGGCTCAAAAGCATCCCTACGTGACAGTAAAAAGTAATAGAGATTATGACACATTAATAATGGCATTTAACAGGTTTCGAATACTTACCGTTTGCCTGATACTTGTGTAAAGGCTTTACATATTCTCAAGTAAGATGTAAATAAATACCTAGGAATAAACTTAATAAATGATGGCAAGGTAGGTATGGAGAAAATTATAGAACAATATTTAAGGATAGAAAAGAAAATATGAATAAATTAATAAAGGATATGCCACGTCAGGGATTTTAAGATTCACAGAACTTCAACAAGCTAATCTTACTATTTATACATAAGATCTAAGGGCCAAGAAGAGCCCTTAGAAGGAGCTGGAGGAATTTCCTTATCATACATAAGCTTACTGTAAATCTAGGATAATAAAGACAGAGTAGTATCGGGGTGGAGATACATCCAAGTAGATCGATAGAACAAAATAGAGCACTCCAAAACAGTCCACGAGTGTATGGAGCTGTGAAGCCTGACTGGTCACCACACGTCTGAGGAGAGAGGACACCGTAAAAGGTTCGGGGACAATTCCTGCCCTTACAGAGAAAAGTAAATTTAGATTCCAGTTACACCATGCACAGAGATCAATTCTTGCTAGATGAAAAAAACTTAATGCAAAAAAAAAAAAAAAAGGAAAAATAGGAAACCTTTAAAAACTTTTAGAAGAAAGTATTGAGATTATATTTATGATCTAGTGGTTGAGAAAGATAATTTCAAGAACAGAAAAAAGCACAATCTATCAAGGAACCAGTTGATGCCCTATCTTTGTTCAAATTTAAGTCTTCTGCGTAGCAAAACGTATCACGTGACTTCATTTTAAATTATTCTTTAACTTGTTTTTAGTACTTTACTATATATCGATAGATTTTCAGACATCATATGTTATTCCTTGTCAGAGTTTTGAATATTTCATAAGTAACATCCCAACTTGCTTTTTCTTTTCATTTAATAGTATGTTCACAATGTTAAGGCGATAGATGTAGCCTTAGTCCATTCATTTTTAGTCGCCGTAACACCCCGAGATGCGGGAGCTCTCCCCAGCATACGTGTGGAGAGAAAGTTATGCTGTTTATGATTGTTTGTCCTTTTCTGAACACCACGGCCGTGAACGCCGTAGCAGCAGGACCTTGCGTGAGGCTCCTGCAGAGAGATGACACCTGGAAAGGTAAAGGCAGGAAGCAGAGAAATCGGGTGCAGGAGGACACGCCGACCTTCACATGGAGCGATAGGAAAAAGGAGAGCGATCGGAAGCAACTAGTTGCAAAAGTTGGGCAGAGGGCGCGTAGGTATTCATCCTGTTACACTACGCGTATATAGTGTAATTTATTCTGCATATGTATATATTTGAAGCATTTATATGCAAGGAAAGTTCTTCGCTTTCTATATGCTTTGTGCCTTGAGTTCAACATTGGATGGAATTATAGTCTGAATTCTGCCTTTTGCTTTTTTCTGAGGTGTATTTGCATGATCTTTTACCTGCAACATTTCTGAGCCATTTTCTTTTAGACGCAGTTTTTAAATGCTTCATAAAAAATGAATATTGCTTCTCGATTCAGTCCGACACCCCCTTTTCCTTACGGTAAATAGCTGGGTTGATCCTACTCGAGTTTTCCAGCAGCTTCATTGAGATATAATTTATATGCCATGCAATTCGCCATTTCAAATATACAATTCAATGTTTTTTTTTCATATATTCCTTCACAGAGTTAAGCAAGGCATCGTCAAACGATATAACTTTAGAACATTTTTGCCCTCAAAAACAAAACAAAACAAAACAAAGCTCCATACCCCTCATAGTTACCTTGCAACTTTTTGTCACCACCGCCCTGAGGCAGACGTTAATTTCTGTCCCTCTGCGACTGCCCCCTCTGAACATGTCACATGCAGAGAGCCACATAAGATCTGCCCTTTTCCATCTGAGTTCTTCCATCCGAAAAATGTCGAGTGAAGGTTGTCCAGATCGCAGTGTGAGTCGTCACTTCATTCCTTTTCACTGCTGGGTAATATTTCGTCGGATGAACATACCTCATTTTATTTAACCATTTATAAGCTGATAGATATTTGGAGTGTTTCCACATTTTTTAAAAATTATTTTGAAGGCGGCTATGCATGTTCATGCACAAGATTTTGAATGGGTATATGTTTTATTCTGGGTCTGCATTTGGGACTGGATTGCTGGGTCATACGGTAGCGTTTTGTTAAATCTATAGTGTTTAACATGTTAAGGACCTTCCAAACTGTTTTCTGGAGCAGCTACGTGAACTTACAGTCCCGCCAGCAACGTGTGAGGGCCCCTGCTTCTCCATGTCCTGGTCAACACTTGTCACTGTCTGTCTTACTAAATACAGGCATTAAGTGCACATGAATTAGTATTTCATTTTGGTCCGATTTGCATTTTCTAAGTGGCTAATGATGTTAAACATCTTTTCGTGTCCTTTTGACCAAATCTGTATCTTCTTTGCATTAATTGTTTATTCAAATCCTCTGCTCCTTTTTTTGAATTCAGTTATTTGTCTTTTTTATAACTGAGTTGTAAGAGTGCTTTATATAATCTGGATAGATACAAGTCCCTTATCACATAGGTGATGTGTAAATATTTTTCCCATTGTGTGGATTGTCTTTTCACATTCTTAGTGATGTCTTTTGAAGCTCAGGAGTTTTATTTTGATGAAGACTAATTTATCTAGTTTTTTTTTTTTAATCTGAGTTATTAGTGTCACATCTAAGAATGCTTTGCCTAACCAAGGTCACAAAGATTTACTCCTGTGTTTTCTTCTAAGAATCTTTTAATTTTAGCTCTTCTGTTTTAAGGTATTTTTTTTGTATATGATATGAAGCAGATATTTAAGTTCGTTCTTTTGCATGTGGATATCCAGTTGTCTGAGAACCATTTACTGAAAAGGAAAAAAAAGATTCTTTCTTCACTAAATTGCCTTGGCCTCCTTGTTGAAAATAAATGGACCCTGCGTGTAAGGATGTATTTGTAGGCTCTTATATCTAGGCCAGTGATCTGAATGTCTAGCTTTCTGCCAGTACCACACCGTCTTCAGTATTGGAGCTTTGTAATAAGTTTTGAAATTGGGAGGTACGTGTCTTCCAGTTTCATTCATCCCATTCTTAATATATCCTTATTATGCATAATAAACATAGTACCATGTAATGTAGTGCATGACATATGATATAATGTATATTCTTATTACTGTTACTTATTTTTGTTGCATTTTCATTTTAAGGGTCTTTAAATTTCTTTTATATTTTCTGTTTATTGTCGTCATTGGTATTACTGTATAAGTGTGTCTTCTTCCATTAATCCTTAAGGTTATCTGGGAAAAAGTCCAGTTTTTTGGTCATTTTTGAGTTAAATTCATATGTTAATGATATTTAAAGTTTGAATTTTTTTATAACTCCCAAACAGCATGAAGAATAATTATAAATACTCGTGTCGCTCCCATTCGGAATGAACACGCGTTGGTATCTTGTCATTTTTAGCCTCAGATTTTTGATAAAAGAAATACAAGTTTGCCCCAAAGTTATAGTCCTCTTTGGCTCCCTCCCATAAGAAAGTAAAGAGGCAAAGCAAAGCTGGTGAGAACACACTCGCTCTGTAAACCGCCCGGACATACACGGAGGCATGTGAAGCATTTTCTGTAAACGGACGTCCCTAAACCATATTTTTAGACCGAAGTCCAATCCCACTATATCCGATGCTACAGGGCGCCTTGCCAAGTAAGTCCCTCTCTTGGAGGAAATAAATTTTTCCCAGCGTGAAAAATCAAACCTTGTAGAGCAGCATCAATATTCAGTATGGTTTCCCTTTAGCTCACTTCTAGTGTTTTGAAAGAGTTTGACTCATTTCACATGTGGGATCTGTTTATTACTGGCTTAGTGTAAATCGGAGTTGTAAGTAACTTGCGATGTTATACCTTGAGACTTCTGAAATTGTTTACATTTCTCAACTTTCATCTTTATAAAGAGTCTGAAAAATTCTATTCCGATAAAAATTTATTTAAACGATATCAAGGAAAATGTCTTTCCTTAAGTTAAACATATATATGTGTATAGAACCTATATTTATGTCCTATGTAGGTGTGTATGTAATCTATAGTTACATCATTTATATGTGGATTTGTAATCTATTACACATTTCAAGCTATTTCCAACCTCATGGGCTTCTTTGGCTTTGGGCGACACCAGTGACCTATTACTAACATATTATTCATAAACTTTTAAAAATTGAATGTCCAGTAGGAGTCATGCCCTCTGCCGAGACCGGATGTACGCACTGGTGGTCTCTAACTCGGAAGTTACACAGAAACAGGTGAGAACCAAAACGCGATAAATTTTATAAGGAATATGCCAATGTAAAGAAGAATTTTGATTCACTTCACGTAGGAATTTATGGTCATAGAGGAGATAATAAAGGGACTTTATTTTTGCTGTTTTTGTTTGAATGCCTCGGGCAATGCTTTTCTGAATTCCATCTTTATTATAAACAACAAAATATGAATAGGATACAATTTCATATTTAATATCCTCCAATAAAACCTGAAACGAGTATATTATTCTTCATTTATTTTTCTATGTTTTATAACTTTAAAAATAGTGAAAATAAAGGCGCCCAATTTATAGCACACATTGCATGTCGGCTGTACCACCAGTGTCTTGGGCAGAAAGTTTGAAGTTTTTTTTTTTTTAATTAAAAAAAAATAAATATTTTATTTCAATAGGAGATTGGTAGCAACAACAGGAGAGTTGTTGGCTTGATAACATTTGCTGTGTAATCTTTATTCTTCGATATTTGATGACACGCCTATGCCATGATAAAGCACTTTATAATCACCACACAAGAATAACGAATGGCGGATGGTGAGAGTCAGGTGCTCGGATCAACTGACTTCCTGCTAAGTATGGTTGTTTAGAAAGGTTTCATATGTCTTAGGATATTACCTGGGAAATGAATGCTTGTAGGTATAGAGTGAAGGAAAGACTTAGGATCTAAAGATGAAAGTTAGAATCCTGATTCCGCCATTGAAAAACAGCTTTATTTATATTGCTTCTGTTTATTCATTTCCTTTGAACTTGGACAAAATATTCGAGCTCTCAGTTCAAGCAGTGACGATGCGGTCTTTCTGTCGGAGCTGTTAGGGCATTCGGTGTTCATGATACACATGAAGTTTCATTTTAAGCTGTACGATATCCCAAAGTAGGAGATGCGATGCTTACGGTTATTTATAACGATAATATCAGATAAATGTGGGTTAGTATTCACTGTTTAAGACCGCAGACTCGGGATGTGTCTCCCGTCTCCAAGACTCGTCTGTGGAGGTGGTTGCTCACACGTTTCCGCGGAGCCTGGGGGTGCCGTGGAGCTGGCGATAGAGGTGCGTGCTTGGGGCAGCGCCTGCAGGCTCGAGGATGCGGAGAGTAAATGAGCTCCAGGAAGAGTAAGGGGGAGCAATGCCGGCAGATGGCACGCAATCAAGAGCCCTCCTGACACAGCATCTCTCTCTCTCCCCGACAGAAGAAGGTTCTGCCGAGAGGATTTTGTTAAACTTCTGTGTGAGACATGTGTTGAGCCTTTTCAAGTAGCAAGAACTTTCTAATGCACATTCTTGATTGTTCGGTTGGTCGTTTGAATGATAATGCCTTTTTAGACAAAGTAATCAAGATTCCATTGTAAGCAGGTTTTCCAGACAGGGAGGCAGGGTTGAATTCTAAGGGCTACTAGCTCTGTGTAAATGGACAATCTGTTTCCATGGTTACAGGCCGGCTGAGTAAACTATAAAATTGTAGGTGTTGGTTTGTGCCCTCTTATCTTAAAGAGTCTGAAGGCGATTGTTTCTATAAATACGGTTTCCATCTCTGGGCTAAGTACGGGTCTGAGGCTGGAACTAGGGAAGAGAGGCTTTTCAGCTGTATAAATAGCAGCTCGTTAAAGACACCTTCTGCGGGTCCTGCTCCATGATTTCGCTGTTAACCGCGACCACACTTCTGGCTTCCACGAGACTAATTGTGAGGAGATGCACTTCATCACGTCTTTGTGAAGTCGTCTCTGCTTCTGGTCTCCTTTCGCCGGGGATGCGGAAGGCTTTTGGATGCAAGAGATGTACTTCTTTTCAGGACTGTTAATGGCAACCGATTTTAGGAGACATGGAGAACATTTTAAAATATGAGACAGAACGGAGATTTCAAATCCAAAATAAGGTCTAGGAACTTGCCAGAAACATAAATGAGCATATGTGGTTCTTATTTAAAAGGATGGAAAGTTTTCATCTATACAAGAAAGTACATAGCTTTTAAATTTTTTAAAATATTATCTTTTTTACATTTTCCATTAAAGGAGTATTTAGAATTTTTTTAAAATTAAAAAGAGCAGCCTTGCCTCATTTTAATTAACTTTGAAACCGTTAAACCGTGGGTTCTTTTTTGATTTCTGCTCAGTGTCAGGAATTTTCTCCCCCTCCCCCCTCATTGCTGAGCTGAACTGATTGCAGAGCTCCCACCATTTTCAAAGGGAACCCCCGTGCCCCCCGAAACCTCCCTGGCGGTGTGTGCGCACACAGAGCCAACCGATAAAATGGCTGAGAATTACTTACAGCATGTGCGAGATGAAGATTAGAATAATAAGTTCATCATTATCACGATTATTACTATTTAATATTTATGTAGCACCTCACTCTGAGAAGCTCAAGGAAGTTTATGAATTTTACATTATCCAATGGGCTCTAATCTTAACTACACCCCTATGTGCTGGGTAGGGCACAAAATTAATAATGGATTCGAGTGACATATTGCTAGAGAAATCTAATTTCATTGCCGTTTAGCTCTCTTGTTATTGGAAAATGGCATGTATTTGCCTAGAAAGTTGGATTGCTATCTCATTATTTTAGTACCAGGGGTCCATTTGCTGTTTATTTTGAAATAACACCAGGTGACAGCTTATTCAAAAGTGAAGAAGAAACCCAGTTACATGTAAGTGCGAAGACAATTCTTATTTACATTTAGTGCTTGGCATTAACATTCCGAACTAATCTTTAATGAAAATAGAAAATTTTATTGCTTTTTATCTTATGCAGAGTCCACTAGTTTTATACTCAGTGCCTGAACTTAGATCTCTCTGAATAACTTTTTCTGGTCCTTTAAGGTAAATAAATCTGGGTTCAATATTCTGTCTGTGGGCCTATTTTACACATGGACATGAACTTCAAATTATTACAATGAATTATTTGATACTACTTTTGTAATCTGAAATTATGACAGGATGTAAACATCGTACACTTCATGAATCTAATGGAGTTATTAAAAATATTGATTTTCTCAATAATACTTCACCAAAAAGCCCTCGTTTCTTAGACTTTTGAAATATAACTTTAGCTCTACTGGATTTAGGTACAGATTTTAGATATTTTTCTTGTGATATACTGCTGATTTTCCCTAAGAATCTTATCTTTCTTTTCCTCTTTTTCCATTAAGTGCTAATAATCTAAAAACTTGAAAAAGCTTATTCAGAATTGGCTGATTTATGTCTAGGAAGACATTGAAACAGTGCATATAGATAAATAAATAGAGTAAGAACAGTTCTGTAGCCCTGGGCACATTTTGTAACTTTTCATTAGAAAAAATAAATTTATAATTGTTGTATAATCAGTCAATAACCGTTAGTGACTACTTCATTTAATAATTATAGAATTCTAGGTAAATACCGCTTAATATTTTTATAAATAAGGACGTCAAAGCTGACGCTGAGTGATTCGAACAAGGTCACGTAGGACATCTCTCGAAACCTGGGGCCGCCTGCAGGACGCGCGTTGAGTGGAGACGCCCGCCACCCTGGACTTTCGGCGTCGAATGCGCAATCACGTGATGCAGGTGTCACGGCAGAAGTGAAACCCCGGCCAGCTCCGCTAGCACCCCCCACAGCACAGCAGTGCGGGGACGGTGAAGCTTTGCCCTCTGGACATCTGTGTCAGTAAAGGTCACGGGGCCGCGGCCTGGCACCGAGGCGGAGTGATGACTTCAGGCGTCCCAACCAGGGGGGCGGCAACGCCGCTGTCACTCAGCGGCGCTCGAAGGTGTGGCCGCGTCTGTACCTTGCCCGGCACGCCAGGGAGCAGGTGCAGCGGGGGGCGGGGCCTCGCGGGGCGGGGCCTCATGGAGGGCGGGGTTTCACAGAGGGGCGGGGCCTCGCGGAGGGGGCGGGGCCTCGCGGAGGGCGGGGCTCCCCGCCCGGGCGCCTGGCCTTCCTGTCCCCTCCGCTGAGCACGTCGCAGCGGAGCCGTCACTGTCTTTCCCTCTCGGCCTCCCCAGCCTGGCTTCCCGCACCTCGGCGATACCCGTGAGGACGCGATCTCTCTATTCCCACGGCGCCAGTTTCCTCTTGACCCCTGAGAGTGCGGGGTCGAGAAGCGCTCAGCAGGGGCCAGTCTCCGAGCTCTTCTCTCGATGGGCCCATCGCTGGGAGCGCGGGTCACACGCCACATGCCAACTCCCACCCGGACCATGTCAGCTACGCCCATGCCGGGGTCATGGAACTGTAGCCGAGTTCCCTTTTCCTTTTGGGAGTCTTTGTATTTAAAACAACGAGCATGTAGCACTTTTCCAATAAGGAAAGAAATAATACATGGGATTTAAAAATGCACCTTCTTTAATTGGCGCGTTTAAATGAGGGCGATGAAAAGGAAGATTTTAGGATCAGGAACTGACGGTATAATTACTTAAAAAGAAATAGCACGGACCTAAAAGCAGGAAAACTAGATTCGCTTCTCCCGTGAAACACTCGCCGTCATGAGCACTGACTCTGTTTCCTTTCGCATTCCGCTCCGCAGAAGTGCCCGTAGCCGCCGGTTTCTCCCGCAATAAACGTAGATAACAGGCGCGGGAAATCGTACCGTCCAGAGACGCCTTAGATCCCGGCGTGTTTCACAGCTCCGCGCCGCGGGGGGTGGCGCCGGAGCGCCGGGGCTTCGCGTCGCGCCACCTGCTGAGCGGGAGGCAGCTGCGCGCACGGCGGCCGTGGTCGCGCTCGCTTTGGACGCACCGGGGACCCTGGACAGAGCCGCGCGACTTCCGCACCGTGACGTCACTCCTTCGCCGGCATTAATGCGTTTCTCGCTTATGAAATCCTGGTTCCGTCGTGATCACTCCCAAGGGTCGCATGCTGACCCGCGGGGGACACTTGCGAATGCTTCTTGAACCAGGGGTTAAGGTCAGATGCCTTTTCCCTCTCGGTGATACCTGCGACAAAGAGTCCGTCCACTTCGTTTTACCCTCTTTTGTGACATTATCTTCTCCCCCCCCCCCCCCCCCCCCCGGCAGCTCAATAAGAAAAATAATGTCATGCAGAAGTATGACGTGTGCGTCTGGAGGTCCAGGTGCAGCAGCAGTGAGAAGGGCCGCTCGTCGCTCGCCCGGGGACCGCACAGGCGCGGGCGGGCGGGTGCGGCGGGGTTCGGCCTGCTTCGCCTGCTGATTTTGCCGGCAGCATTTTCTTCCACGTGTCAGCGACTGTTACTGTCATGTGTCATGTAAAAGCGGAGTGCTATTCACTCTGAACGAAGTTACTCTCTGTAACCGTCTGGTCACAATGCCATCTGAAGGGGGGGGGCGGTTCGTGTGCTGGTCACTGCGGTCTGGGCTGCAGTCCTCTGGCCTGTGCTTCATTATGTCCCCGACGCTTGATGGCCCTGCCGGTGCAGACACAGGGCTCGCCGACCTTCGTGGGCACCCAGCCATCCGCTTCGCCTGGCGCCCGAAGGCGGGCTAGCTCTGCGGGTGCTTCGTTTGTTTGCTCGTTTTGCCTCAGCGGCAGAAGACAAGTCCTGCGCTTGTCCCTGAGGAAGGAGGATAAGAAGCAAGTCACCACTGAACATCTCCGAGCCAGCGAGACTTCCCTAATCCTCTATTTTCCCAGGCTCCCTGGGTCATACCGCAAGGTGACAGCCAGCGACCTTTTCAATTCCAAGTCTGTAGACGTGCGAGAGATGATAGTTCTCAAAAAATTGCCTTGTGTTCATCTTCGGCAAAGCTGATGATGGCCAAACGTTCTGGCCCTAAAGGTCCTTGTGAATGGTCCTCTTCTATACCGAGATCTTGAACTGGTTGAGAAATAAGATGGAAAGCTTAGCGCGCAGAGGCTGAACTGCCACTTTTATTTTTATAGAAGGTTTGTTTTTGTGGGCAGGACCAAACCGAGAAGCAGCAGCCTCTCCCCCGCCACCCTGGGGGCCCCTCTGCAGTGGGCGGCATGGAGGAGCAGCCCGGAAGGGGTGTCGCCCAAGCAGCTGGCTCTGAGGACCTCGAGGCGGGCTGTGTTCTCACGTGCAGCTCTCCGCTCAAACCCACGATTTGCTGAGAAGCGAGGGAGGAAGCCGCTGCGGGCCGGGGCGGGGAAGCCAGTGAACTTCCTCCCACCGTGAGAAGCGCTGGAAACGGCTTTCTCCCTGCACCACGCACGTCGAAACCATCCAAAAACGGATCTGCCATTTTCAGAGGAACACCCTACCATTTATTTCCTCCGACAATATTTATGTTGTACCCTTTAACGTGTAGCTGGTACTTGCCCGCCCTTGTCCATTTCATCTTATTTTGGTTTCTTTCCTAAAACAAAGGCGTGATTGAAGACATTTAAGGGGGAAGAAAGCCTCCGTCTTTCCCTTGACCGCCTGCCAAGCCGGGCGCTTGTGGCAGTTGGCAACGGTGTCCTCCATGTCATTGTTCTATGCCACAAGGAATTAGGGGACATTCTGATCACATCCAGAGCTGCAGCAGATGCCCAGACCCGATTTATTCACCTTCCCGGGAGCCGCAGATGGTCAGGTCTCCCTTTCGTGGCCTTGGGGCTCAATGCACTTCCCGAGCTGACGGAACTAAGTGGGCCTGTCCCCCGCGACCGAAAACACTGCTGATTTGCCATCAACACTCTTTTTAGGGTTTTGAGGCAGATGTTTGTTTGCGTCACCTGCGCCGCGTTAAATTCTCGGACTATAAAGACATGGAAAGTACTTTTGATTATATGAGATATGCTCTTTTATATGAAAAGGTACACTTTCCCCATTAACTTTTTCTTCATATAAGCTTTTCTCTTACTGTGAATCATGATAAATTGCAATTTTTGTAGGCCATTTAGAAATCGTATATGGTTCAACCTACTATTATTTGAATTCATTCAAAATTCATACTATGCTTTCCACATGTTCTGAAGAACCTTAAATATATACAAATACATAAATGTATATAAACCTTAAATATGCACACATAAGTACCTGTGTGTGACACTTGATGTACACACATTCTTCATGTTATAAACATGTGTGTGCATGTGGCTTTCACAGTTCTTCAGAGCCTGTAGGCAGCATTTCCTGGACATACACAGCAAGTGTTTCTTGTAACTTAAAAAGAAGGGAAGTTCAAGGTTAGTCGCAGTGGAATCTGAAGTCACATCAGCGACTTTCACACTTCGTATACTCATGGGAGAATGACAATAAAACATGCTAATATAGGGGAGCAGAATAGATGTGTGTGTTTGGGTGCGTGTGCATGTGCGTCCTTTAGAGGTGGCTCTTGCCCCATGGCTAATGGTCAAGAGGAGGCAGCCAGGTGGCCGCCCGGGACAAGACCCTCCCGGTGAAGGGAGCGGCCAGGGCAGCGCCCCGGGCAGACCCTGGCTGAGGGGTCAGTGCTGTGGCTTCATTCAGACAGGGAGGTGGCCTCATCCTAGGAAGATGCATTTATAAATTTCAGTCACTCGAAGTGACTTTAGTTTTCATTTAATGAAAGGTTTGATAGAAAAATGCACTGATTTTGATCATATTGCTACTTTGCCAATGGCCATTCTGTTCCTGCTCGTGGATGTGGCTGTCCCTTGCCTCTCTTTCTAGTAGCTTCGAGGATTTAAATTGCAGGCTATATCCATAGTATGAATATATCCAATGAAATAAAATGTTTAATAAAAATATATATAGTAGTAATCGAGTAATTACAATATATGCTGTTTGTTTTTTTTGTTTTGTTTTATTATTATTATTTTTTTACCTGTGAATATGGGAAAAGTGTAATTTGTTAGAATTAACAATATGTGAAAGATTTAAATCTGTTTACTTCAAGTAAGTCTCTGGTGCTATTATGGATAGTTATTTCTCTTAAGAAATTCTCAAGTAGAACTTGTATTTATCATTCAAATACGTAGCCGAAGGAATGTGACTCTTATGTATAATTTCCTAAAGCAGAACTTATAAGTATCTTTTATCTCAGAACGTACCTGAGAAAATATTTCCGAAAGCGTATTATATTTTGTGTTTCTCATCTACTTAAATTTACTTACTGTTCCATGCCTTTGTTTAGAATTTTTCTATAAGAATGTTTATTGGTGACCCCATTAAAAACAATCTACAAAAGCCCTATCTTCGTATAGGACTTTTCGTAATTTAAATTCAGAATAACAGCGGAGGTGTTCCTCAGCTTGTCTTGTCAGCCTCCCTGGGCGTGTGGCAGCCCGTGGGCACGGGGAGGGGCCTCAGGGCCTCGCTGGGACCCGGTCGGTCATCTGTTTAAATGTTGTCACTCGCTGCCGCCGTCCCATTTAAGCTTTCCATCCTCAGTAGAGGTGAAAGACAGGCAGTCTACACCGCATCTACCCAGGGGACCCGCTCACGAACTTGTCACGTCTTAACCTAGGCTGTAGGAATCTGATTACCTGCCTTCCCGGAAAGTCACCAGAGCCCCCGCCCCGCCAGGCCACCTGGGACACCCGGGGTGCTGTCGGGAGGACGGGCAGGATGTGCGGACCCTACCGGAGTGTGACGCGACCTCCCGCGCGGCTCTCGTCTCCGATATGGTCCCTTCCGATGTCGCCGTTCGGATTCCTTTCTACGGGTTCTGAGTCATTTTAACATCTGGGTGCGGGAGGCCCGGCTCAGACGCCACCTCGCCTGGCAGGGTCCCCGGACCCCGACTCCGCATCGCCGGCCTCGTCTGCGGCAGCGGGGAGGTCCTGGCGGAGCTGCATGGGGGTGGGGGGTGTCACGCCCGCCCAGAACAGCGGGGTCCCCCCACCCCGCCCTGGGCCTCACCGCGCCTGGCCGCCACCCCGTCATGCTGCCATTTTCGGTGTGGATTTTACGGTTCTTTCCCCAAATGGATAAATCTAACTAAACCCCCACCAGCGCACACTCCTCACATCACATATATATATTCGAGGGGGAAGAGGAGTACCTCGGAACTGTTATTTTCCAAATTTGATTCCCCCCCTATTTTAGAGGACTTTGATAATTTATACAACAACAGTCTCCTTCACACCAAACTGTAACACGGACTTGGGGTACCTCGTTTTCATCCTGGGGCAGCAGGAGAAACGTCTCACGTTTGAAGTCCCTGGGCACCGTCCGTAGACATTAAGGTGATGCCGTGTTGTTTTTGGAAGGATTATCCACCGGTGTGTCTAGGACCAGATCATCCTGGGGCCTTCGGGTGCCTGCTTTGCATGACTGAAACACAGGCAGGTCCACCCTGCCTCGGAGGGTGAAGGTCAGGGGTGGGTGGCCCCCGGGTCACCCCGGCTGTGGTCGCCCGGCTCGCGGAACCGGAGACACCCACGAGCAGGTTAAGCCTCAATCTGGAGCCTTGATCCTTGCTACTTTCTTGACACGTCAGTCTTGAACAGCTTGGAGATTTGTCACCCAATTTTAGATTAAAAAAATAGGAGCGTATGACATTTCTCATTTAGTGGAGTAATCGAGATAAATAACGATGGCATGGCTTGCTCGTGGAGAAAGCCCGGGTGGCCGGCTAGAGCCTGTGCTGAGGAACAGGCCTTCGGGGGCCCGAGGGTGCCCGGGAGGGGCGAGACCCCTCTGCCTGCAGCCCAGCCGAGTCGCTCACGCCCGCTGCCTCTTCTCAAACGGGGCGAGGCAGAGCCGCGCCACTCACGAGTACCGCGGGCCGCCCTCTGTTTAAAAGGAACACGACCTTAGAATGCATCTGAATATTTCACAGGGCATAACAAACAGGCTAGTCTTTTTGAGGGTGCACATCCACAGGCTTTTATCACTTTTATTTGACAACCACATATACCACACAATTCATCATTTTTATCTCTATTTTCTTTCCTTTAAAGTCTGGAGAAATATTCCAGAATTTTTCTGACAATCATTATCGATAAAATGTAATAGAACATCATTTTTTAAAAATGCTTCTGATGCAGGTTAAATTTTTTCATATAAGTGTCTCCCAAATATCACACGGGTGTACTTATGACAAAATTATTTATTGCTTATCCGGAATTCAAATTTAACTATGCACCCTGTAGTTTTATTTGTTATGTCTGGCAACCCAAGGGAGTTTGTTAAAGTTTTCCGAATGTTGTAAACAAAAATATCAATAGTCTTGAGTCAATGTATACGTAAGAAAAAGTACAGATGAAGAAATAGGACCAATAAAAAGGAAAAATGGGTCGAATGGGCTGAGGGTATTCATATACGACTGTAAGTCCATTAATTTTGACATCACGTTGATCTACTTATAGATATGGTATGGAGAAAGCTGTCTGTAACTCTCCGTAACTAAGTAGTTAAGAGCCCATCCCTGTGGTTAGCATGACCGGCTATATCATTCTCAGGGTCTCAGGTGAAGTGAAAAGGCTAAGCTCCTTGTTTTGAACATCTGAAGATTTGAAGTTGCGACAGCAGAACTTGCACCCAAGCTCGTGGCCCCTGTGAGTGCGGGTCCCCGAGCAATGCAGCATGCAGCTGGGGCTGGCGGCCGGGCGTGGGGTACAGCAGGGGCGGGCAGTACTGCAGAGACTGTTCCAGTTGCCACTTAGCAGATGAACCGTGTGGGGTTTTAAGAGATTAAGCAACGAGGTGGATTCAGATTAGAATCTGGGTCGTCTGAGACCAGAGTACGTGAACATTACTGATTTCTGCAGTATTGAATCCCAGAAGAAAAAAAGCCAATGGTGAAAGTTAGCGGATGCTGACCGGGGAGATAAATGTTGACATGGGCGTCCATGTCTGGGGAGAGGAAGCGGATCAGATAAACGGAGGAAGCAGATTAGGAATCATTACAGCGAGATCTGTGGGAACCGTGCGTGGCAGAGCGTTTGCGATGCACAGACCCGTTGACGTCCGGAGTGATGGCCCAGGTCCGTGAGCTAACGTTGACCACGGAGGGGCAGTAGTTTGTGATGCTGTGACCTTTGGTTTAGACATTGTGAATAATCATATTCGTTCTAATCCCACCCTCCTGCAATAACAGTCTCTGAAATGAATGTAAGTAGGGGCGAGGGAGCCTTGTCAAGGGTGACAATAGCAGTCATATTAAAAAAGAAGAAGAAAAAGAAGCCTGCCTTCGGTTTGATGGACAGGATGTGATAACATCCACTCCAGCGACAGTGTATAAATCATCCCGGTTTGGCATACACTGTTTGCGTGAAGTCGTCCTCCTTTTGATGGAGTTGGCTTTTATAAGCTGATTTTCATAAGGGATAACAAACCAGGTGCCCAAATTTCCACATGCTTTTCTCGTACTTCAAACATAAAACCTTTCTGGCACTCAGAGCTTGGATCTGAAAATGCTGAGCATTAAGCGACATGGGTTAGTCTTCAGAAAGGGAGCTTCAGAGTGCCAGGGCCCAAGGGGTTAACGGAAAACCGTGTGGCTCATCCGTCACCCCCCCATACCCTCTAGCTCAGCACACCTGCTTAACGAGCTAGACATAAATGATCGCACTATAAGCACGTCTTTTACTAACAAAGCCTTGCGGAAGCGTTCCTTCTGCCGAAACAAAAAACTCAGAATAAATGATTCTGCTGAAGTTTTCTCAGATGCTACACGCAAAAAATAGATTGATAACTGCTGTTTTTTTTTTTTTTTATATATGGGGGGTAGGAAAAATCATTTTATGATTTTAAGTGGTTTTCTTCGACTGGAATTTGAGTATTCCTCTGTCAGGATCGTTAAGTACTTTCGATTTGGTAAACAAACCCGTAAATGGTCTTTCAATCTTCTTTCTGCCTCATGTTTTTTTAATTTATAACAATTTCTTAATTCCTTTCTCAGTTTCCCCCTTTGAGATATAAATATATATGAGGATGAGGTACATATGTAAGATAGATATTAATGCAGGTATTATTTATATCTCAGGGACAAATTCTTTAAGTATCAAATATACATTCATTTGAATGATACTTATATGTCAGTTAAAAGCAAGAAATACGTGTTCGAAGTCCACATGTAATTCTGACACATGACACTTTTCTTCTTTTAACCGTTTGGATATTTTATTAGAATTTTGGAAAATAGTTAAGCTTAAAGAAATCACCAAGATAAACAGTGTCTCATTTTTAAAAGATGCTTTACTTAGATAGAAATGGATTGAAATCCACTATAGAAGTGAATATTTTCCTGCCTCGAATCCAGAGCTTTTCTTCGAAGCGTCCTGCGTTTCTACCCTGCCCTCACTGCCCCCACGACACCTTGATTCCTGCCTCTCCCCGCCCTGCCCCGTGGCTAGAGGCCTCAACCTCATGCGGACTCGAGGGAAAGGGATTCCCAAACAACTTGTTCAGATATTTTCTTTCTCCGAGAAGTCACAACTCGTCATCTTCACACGCAATATCAGGAAGAATCGGAAATGTTTTTTAAAGACCCACGAAGCGGTGAAAAGCGCTGATGCTTTCCCCTAGCGTTTTGTAGTGCTTTGCTTCCAGAAGTTTCCCTGCTGCAGGGTAGATCTGACCGTAAGAGCTTCAGTCAGGGGCGAGGCTACTCGCGTCCCTCGGGCTGGCGTTAAAATGCAGGATTCTCTCTCACTGACAGTTTGCTGTATAATTACCCAACTTTCGTTTTTAAACAGCCGGGATTGTGATTTCGATGAATTAGCAATGAGTTCTATTTAGAAAGACCGACTTTCTCTCTCCCTGACATTGAGGGTTGTTGGCAGAGAGGATGCTACTCGGTATTTTCAGATCCACGGGGTAGGTGGCCCAAGGAAAGCGTCAGCCGCGCCAGGAGACGGGGTGGCGATGCTCTCGAGTTAGACATGAGGACTCAGAGAGTGTGTGGCTGTTGGGGGTGCGGCACGCGATGGCATCTTGGGTCCCTCTGCGGGAGGGACTGGGTAGCGGTTTCTCGACAAACCGGAATGCAAATACCCTTCGAATGTGGTTGTATACTTAACATTTAGTGTGATTTAAAGGTGTCTCTGCATATAAACGCTTTCATTCTTCTAAATAGATGACAGCCTCGTTTTGGATTGTTGGGGTGTATGGACGGTTGGTAGGGGCTTGACCCCCATCCCCACAGCCCGCCCTGTTACCATCGACAGTCCCAGGGCAGACTCGCATTTCCGAGTAATGTCCCTCAAGCCAAACGGTCACCTTGTGCATCAGAGCCAATTATATTTTGTGCCCAAATGTAAAACAGAGCAAAATTATTTCTGTGCCTTAATTTTCCACCCACTTAAACCGAGATTTGAAGTAGCACTTCTACGACCTAGCTTTAATAAAATGAAATAAAAAATAGTAAGAGTGGTCTCTAGGTCACCTAACGGGCCTGCAAGATGAGCTAATTAATCACATAACGCATCGCTAGTTTTGGGGGTCTATGCGAAAAGACGATTGGATTTTGTTTGATTTATCTATCGTTCAAAAAGCTCATTGTCTGACAAAAAAAGCGAGTAGGAGGAAACATTTGCCAAGAGAACTCTCGACTCAAGCAATTCACAGTGTGGGATTTATGTAAGGTCCGATGGCTTACGGTGAATGATTTTCTAAAGGGATGAAGAAAAACTTATTTTGTTTTCATATAGAACTTGGAGTGTAATGACAAAGTAATAATTACCAGATGCTCATATGATGCAATACGACTTTGCAGGGCCTGGATTTCAGAAATCCCAGTGCTGAATTCTCCCGTCAATATTTAAAATATGGAAGAAGAAATGCTTGCTGTTACACTGGGCATGGGGTGCTGTGCTTAAATTATCAGAAAGAAGGGGAAGGGTGTCATTCTGTTTTGACAGTTGAAAAGACAAGCTTCGAATTTCAGTTTGATCTGTTGGTTTGTTTAAACTCCACCTGTGGCAAAGTCAGAATTTTCCATCAGCAAGAAATTTGGGTCCCTCTAAAGATCTTTGGAGACCTCTACATAATGAAACAAACAGCAGGACTTTAAATGAGAAGTTTCGGCATACAGATTTGAAAGGATTTTACATTTTTAATATTTTTCTTGAGATTTAGCATATGTGTCAAGAAGTGCCTCCCACAGCGAGAATTCTAATTTATTAATTAACACTTGGTTATGATACTATACAGCACATGATACAATATATCACAGAATGTGAGAATAAATATAACAAACATAATTCGAACCCTGTCGTTTTTGTTTTTTTGGCTAACGTCCTGCTGGTCACTGCACAATCTAATTAAAAATTTAGGCTATTATTACCATTATGAGTCTTTCTTTCTCACTTAATCCATTTTTTGTTTTTCCCATTTTGTCAGTTTTAATTTTCATCTTAACAATATTTTGGATGTGCTAGACACCATATCTCAAGCTAGAAATTCACTTTTGTTAATTTAAGATTAATACAGTTAGTTTTAAGTCCTTTACGTAAAAGCATGCTGTGAAAACTCGAATTTTGATGTTCGGGTTTACTCATGAATAAATTTGAATAGCTGAGCAGCTGTACTGTTTTATTTTTTACTTAATTTTTTTTTCATAATTGCTAAAACACTATTCACACTGGAGGTACCACAGGAGGGCAGAGCATCAAGTCGTCCGCGCATGAAGCGGAGACTGTACTCGGGGTTTGCGGTGTCGGGGCGCGCCCGGGGGGCCAGGCCCAGCTGGCGGGTGCCGTGGGGTGTGCGGTGTCCGGGGTGCACCCCGGGGGCCAGGCCCAGCCGGCAGGTGCCGTGGGGTGCGCCCGGGGGGCCAGGCCCAGCAAACCCACAGTCTGCAGGGTTGATGGCTTGGTTACCATGGTGATCTCCGGACGCCAGGTTCGCCCTGCTAAAGGCGCGCTGGGCAGGAGGACGCGCCCCCCAGCTGGGCCCAGCAGCGCCCGGCGGGGAGACGCGGCCGCGCCCTGGGCCCCCGGCCGGGCCCTCCCCGAGCGCGGGCGCAGTGGGGAGGCGGGGGGTGGGGGGGGTGCCGTAACCCTGTGCCACGCCACCGTGCGCGCCGATATTCAGTTTGAGACATGTTTGTGACGTGCTCGTTTTCAGGGCCGACGGACAGAGTGCTCTGCTCGCCTCGTGCAAACGCCCGATTCACGGCGCACGCACGGGCGGCCCGTGTCTGCTGCTGGAAGCTGCGGGGCGTTTGCGTGTTTAACAGCGTGTGGTCGGTTTGCTATTAAAACGCGTTCGTTCCCTTCCTCTCGCCTTCGCGGGGTCAGCACACCCCCTTCGCTCTGATTTCGGGTGCAGGATAGGCTTGGCTTTGGCTCGTGGCACCGGCAGAAGTGTCTGGGCACCGGTTCCCAGCCCGGCCCGAGAGGCCTCGCACGTTTCCGCTCGCTCCCTGGGCTTCTGCTAGCACCCCGAGGGGACCGTGCCCGGGCCTGCACCCTGGGGACAGGAAAACATAAGCCGCATGGAGCAGAGCCCAAACCCGCCACTAAATCCGGCCTCCGTCACACAAGGAGACGCTCACATGCACAGTCAGCCTCGTGGCCATCCGCAGAGTTTGCCCAGATAAAGTCAGCCGAGACCAGCCTTCTCTTAGCCAACGAACAGATGGGCGAGAATAAATTATTGTTGCTTCAAGTGACGGAATTTTAGAATAATTTGTTACAGAATATTTTTGGGATAATGTTATGTCTGTGTGACGAATACATTCCTAGAAATAGAACTGTTGGAAGCGACTATTTCCCTAACTCAGTGCGTTAGAAACTTCATTCTTTATTGATATGATGGATATATATATATATATATATATTCAGTGATAAAATATAGTCCATCAGTGTATGCCTCCATTTATAGATTCTACATTTTGAAATTTACCCTAGTATGAAACCAACCCGAAAACTTTAACCCTAGTGGTTTATTCTTATTTGTCAATTGCATTTGTCTATATAAATTATAGATTCGTTTGTCTTATTTTCCCAGAAGCACAGAGTTAAAGATAATATACTCTGCCACCTAGAATAAGAAAGTCGGGTATGTGAGTTCTGTCTCTGCTGAAAACTCTCGCTGGGCAGCGTTTTGGGCCTCAGCGTTTCGAAGGAGAATTTGGCTGGGAAGCTCAGTGTGGCCCTTCGTGGTCATATGGGGCGTTAGGACTCTCGAAGCGGTACCCCAACTGACACTCTACCAGTTAAGGTCACTGATGGCTTTTATTGCCAGCGCTAACGTGAAAACAGCTGTCTCCTGAGGATACGCTGGGAGGAGGGTGTGCTTGCTAAACTTCTCACGTCCCCCGGGAAAACGTCCCCCTCCCAGACGGGTGACGTGCCTGGCAGTGCACACAGGGCTGGCTTTCAGGTACTTCCCAGGGCGTGTAGTCTGGACTCGAGAGCCGCTCGCTGACTTCAGAAATCTCTTCGAAAACAGCGTCATTTGCTTAAGGAGAGCCGATCCGCCCGTTTCTCTGGACGCCCTAAGCACCTGTCAGAGCTGCAGAGAGCCGTGTGCGTCCGCCTCAGGCCGGCCTCCCCGCCATGTGCCTGTTAATAGGTCATCTGGCGAGACGTCGTCATCTTATACTCAGAGGTACCAGAAGACACTTCCCTGTGCAGGTCACTGCCATCCTTATTTTCGGGTTGTTGATATCGCTTAATATCTATCACGCAAAGTCCTTTCCTCGAAATTTCATAATAAACTTTTTTTTCCCAGTTCTACTCGCACAACCGTGTTTTTCTTTGTCTCAAATCTTCGGCTGTTTTAAATTCCTCTGGTATCGCGTGCTCCTCGTAGTTTTGGAAGCCACGCCGAAGCTTGTGGCACGTAGCAGTGAACAAAACGTGAGTGTAAACGGAAAACCAGATGGAGCGCGATACGGTGGGACAAACATCGGGCCGCCCTTTCTCGATGACATCGAATCGTGGACAGAGGTGGGTCCCTGCGCTCACACCGCATTCCTCTGCGCGGCTGTTAATCCAACCGCCTGCTCGTTCCGGCATCGGGTGATCGAAAACGAGCCCGCGGGCCGCTCCCCGCCTCCCGGCGCCTCTTGGGACACGGAGGAGAACGTGCGGCCCGCGGAGCCATCGCAGGGCGACACTCACAACGTCTGTCCAACCTCTCCAGTTACTCACGGCATGCCACGGCTCCTCAGACGCTAAAAAGTTTAGTGAACCCAGACTTTTATTGGGTAGAAAATGAGGAAAAACCTCAGACCGGGCCCTCACACCAGTACAGCGATTCAAATAATTGTCGTATTCTGTTAGACTCACACTGGTGACCCAGAGGGCCAAAGTCAGTGTTTCTATAAATTACACAGGTAACAGGAACATCTGTCTGATCAGGGTTGAAACAGGTAATGACTGAGAATTTAAAACGTAAAAATAAAAACATGCAAATGTTTTCAGTTGTCTTTGTAAATGTGAATTTATTATTTTGGAGTACACTGAAAAGCCTTTCATTATTTTTCTCTGTACAGAAATCTTTAAGTAATTTGGACTATATGTTTTTAAGGTGTTGAGGTCGTTCTTTGGCTTAACTTTACCTGCCTGAGATAGCCAAGTAGATTTTTTTTTTTTTTTTAAAGAAACAGACAAAGGAAAACACAATCCTCAGAGTGTGTTTGCTTCGGATTACACGTGCGGATTTGTTCTCAAGGCAACCTGCAGATCTTCCAACCTCTACGACGTTCATATTTTTCCTGTTAGATTCTGTGTGGCATTTGTGTTTGATGTTGGACTATTACCTTGCTTTATAACCATGAACCATATATACACTATTTTATCAAATTAGCACAATGCTCTGGTTCTTATTACGAAACGATTGATTCAATTAGAGCAAATCGAGTAAGTAACGTTCAGCCTTGCAGACGAGACAGGTCCCTACAGCCAGTGCAAAGTCTGGATGGTCTTCCGTCGTTCCGAAGAGGTGGTACCGTCATCGTGGGGTGGCCTCACCACACACGTGCCAGTGACCCAGTGAGAATAATCAGGCGCTTCTGCTTAAACGCGTTGCGATAAGTTGTGCATGTCCAGAAAAGTGAGTGAAGAGCCGATGCCGTTTACCTCCTGCCTGGCCCGCGCCCTTCGGCCTCCCGGAGCCGTCTTCCCTGACGCCCCCGGCCGCTCGCGGTCCTGGGCGGGTTCTGCTTGTACCTCATTGGGACTGTTGCAGTTGTAGTCGGCCTTGCCGTTGCCATGGTGCCGGCTATGCCGTGATCTGCTCGTCTCCCGCTGAGCCGACTCGCTTTATGCGGCTCTCCTTGCAATTCGCTGGGCCTTTCCCCACCGTTCATTGGGTGGACAGGTCTTAATTACTGTGTTGCACAGAGAAGCGCTTGTCTATCTAGTGACTGGAGTCACTGCATTAAGCATCGCGGTCGTGCGCCAAAATCTGGTTTTGAGAGGGAAAAAAAAGCGCCACGACTTCAGTGTCGGCCACCTGTGATTTGGGCGGGGATGTCTCAGGGCCGGCTAGCCGGATCTGGTCAGCGAGGGGACCGGAAGAAGAGACGGCTCGAGCCAGGTTAAGCAAACGCAGTCGTGGGGTGCGAGATGGTGAACACCCTCTGCCCTTCTCCGCCCCCTCCTGCTGAGTTCGCACATGTGCTTTAAATTTTTAGTGATTTGTAAACGTTTTGGACATGTTCCAGATTCCGTCTCTTTACCAGTTATGTACGCCGAAACTATCTGGTTCCTTGGGGTAGGCTGTCTTTTATGGGGACATTTGCTAAATGCATTATTAATGTCATAGTCGGTTTTATTATTTTCTATTAGAGTTTGCATTTTTATGCCTCGTTAAAAGAAACAATGTGAACTTTCCACCTATTCTATGAAATATCTATTCAAAATTTATGGTCTTTAATAGAATTGTACATTTTTCTACAAAATGTACCTTGGTGCTAGATATATTATAAGGTTCTCATAACATATGCTTCTTATTAAATGAGTCTTTGAATTATATTCTCCTTACGTTTTTTCTGCCTAATTTATTGAAGCTCGTATTGTTTTAGAATATTGATCTCATTATCTGGCGATCTTATTAAACTCTTATATTAATTCTACCTACACATTATCCCGTGTTTGTTAGATAGATGATCGTATCACTTATACATAATAACATTCTTATTTACAGTTCTTTCCAGTCTTTCCACCTCTCGTTACTGTTTCTATGTTTAATTGTTTTGTTACTGCATTGCATATGACCTCGTTACAGTGTTGAAAACAAAGGGTCCTAATCAACACCTTTGTCTTCTTTCTAATTTAACAGAAACGTCCCTCACAAGTTGCTGTGAAGTATGACGTTGCCGAGGGTTTTGATGAGTCCTGGACCTTTTTCCATACGGTCCTGCCTTCAAAGACGATGCCTTCATATATGTGTATATTTTCAAAGAGAATCGTTTGTGGGAAGGAAGCCTTAGTGTCCTCTGGAAACACGTGGGCTTTCTGCACAGGCATAGGACAGACCTTTACATATCAACACAAGCACAATTTTAGGGGCTTGTGGATATGTTAGGTGCTCTCTACCAACTCCAAGTTAAGACCCCTTGATCTAGAAGAACTTTCTTCATTAAAACATTCTGCGAGCAGTCATTGAACACGTGTCCCATGACAATGACCGTGAGGTGTCCTGTGTGCACAGCGAACATGGCCCCCCGGGCACGCCAGGCGCTCATGGCACAGAACACTAGCCAAGGCAGGCATGGAAAACGGGGCGCGCGAGGCCTCTGAGGGGGACGTCCGCATTCTCACCTCAGCGTTTTGGCGAACGTGCGCGGTCTAATTTCAAACCCTGTTTTGTTTTCATGTAAAAGTTCCTAATTTCACGAAGAAACACTAAGCCAGGCAAATGAGGATGAGTTCATGGAATATTACATTAATATCATTTATCTAGCTCCTCTAATTCCAATTTTTCTTTTCTAAACCTCCCCGTATTTCATCATGTTACCCTGGGACGTGCTCGAAAGGTTTAATTTTGGTTCATCCAACATGTCGGTGCTCAGAGCTTTTTTATGAGTAGTTTGCAAAAACGTCTGTGGGTCGTTCTGCTCAAAGGGAATAAGACGCCTTAGGCTTTGTCGGAGGAGTTTTGTCTGCCTTTGCTTCCTAGAATGTCGTTGGCAACTCGAAAATATATAAACGGAAAGGATGCTTTGGTAGAACCGGTAGTAGTGACAGACAGGACGCCTTCCCCGGGTGGCGGGGGCGTGTGGCCGCAGGCCTGCTGCACTGAGGACGGATTTCGAGCCTGGGACTTTATCTTGCCCACCATGCTTGTTGACTCTCGGCGTGAGGAGCGGCCGATTATCTTCCCCGGCCTCTCAGCTGCTCTTCAAGCGCTGGGCACATGGCATTGATGCGTGCGCCCTCGGGGGAGGCATTCTGCCTCCGGCTGGATTAACCTCCCTCTTTTCCTGGATCTTTAAAAAAAGGATGTCAAATTGGTCAAAGCTTCCTGAGTGTGTTTCTCTTCCATCAGTCTTTTGAAATTAAATTGCCTCCGCCTGCTTCTAGAGAGATTTCACTAATAACTAATGTGAAAAATAGAACAGAGAGATAACCCTTTAGACTAAGTTTGCAGCAAGTTTGGGAGTAAAAAGTAAAATAACTAAATTTGTATATGTATCTTTGCCCGGCAGCTCATGTTTGATTTTGATATGTGCGAGAAGGTGAAAGGTTTGGGGACAGAATGATAACTATCACCACAATATTATGAAAACAATTACTTAGTGCCTCTGCTGCTACCAAAGTCAAGGCAACTCATCGATAGACTGATTCTCGATATCTGTTCTTGGAAATGATTATACTGTCAATCGATCTCTTTCCCAGAATTGGTAAAATCGACTGTCAGTCAATTACATTAAAATGAAATTTGTTCCAGAGAGCAGTTCTGCATTTTTCCTGTGCTACGTGTCTAATAGTCACATAAACTATCGGATCGTCAGTTCGCGCCTGGGCTTGAGCTTGATCTAAGACTTAAAGCCTTGATCTTTTGTTTCATGAATATTTAATTAGACTGAACTCTTGCTTTCACAGTGTGAGTGAGAGTGAAGCATGTTCTTTATTGCTAAAGTTATTCGTTTTGCTTGGCATTTTAATTTACTTTCTTAAACTTTTTAACCAAGGACCATTTCAATTCCAATGAGCAAGCATACTTTATCACACTTTTTCAGATGATTACATTTTCTCTTTGAAGTTTGTTCTTTTTTAATTCTGCTGAAGCTTGAGAATATTTCCCATCTAGTTCTAGCTTACTAAACATGGCACTGAGGTCACAGAGGAACCATTCTTCTATGATTTGGAGATTTTTGTTGGTAGGTGACTGACTATATAGTTCAAGGAATGTATCATACTTTTAAATATCTACTAGAAATGCTCCAATGTGAGTCATCTTCATTTTTCTGATTAATGGCAATGTGAGTTATCCTATTCTGACTTGATTGTATTAACATCAATTATCATATCCTGGAGAGTACGTAACGTAAGTTACCTATCGTAACCACCTTCCGATAGGTGGTGATGCTGGTGCTGGGGGGCGGCTGCAGAGACAGAGGAAGCTTCACTCGCTGGCCCACCGCTCGCCTCCTGCTGCGCGGCCCGGTTCCTAACAGGCCACGGACCGGTACCAGTCCATGCCTGGGGGTTGCGGACCCCTGATTTAGGGAATGGGAATTCTATGTAACACTGCATTTGGGAGCATTATAAACAGTGAAATCACCAACAAGAAAAGTAAAAAAATAAAAAGTGGTGCTAAGCAGACTGTGAAAATGACCCTTGGTTATAGGATGGCAGCTGAGACAGGGAGGGAGGTCACGGCCACCATCCGGCCGCCCCAGCGTCTCCGCGGCGACTGTGAACGTGCTGCAGGTATCGATTTGGGGTTATAAGTACATTTTAGCATATAAGACAATTTTCAAATACCAAACCTGTGGATAATGAGAAGCAACCGTACGCACGTCGGCATTGTCATCAGATGGAAGCTTGTAAAACGGGTTCGGACTTGGAGGTGAAGAATTTAGGACCCCACGAATTCCGAAACTCTCTTCCGTTATCCAATACGTTGACCGAGCTCTTCCAGGCCTGAGGCACGTTTCGGGGTGATCGCCTTTGCTTTAACTTCCAAGAATCTGTGCATCTTTGGGAAACCTCCCCAGTCTGCTCCTCTTGGGGTTTCAACAACAAAGTTTTACTCCTAAAAATGAAATCAAAACCAAATGTGTCTCTCCCGTATTCATTCATTATGTATTGTGATGTCTGTTACTTGTAAATGATTAGCAAAATAAAAATGAGTTTCCCCTTCCAGGAAAAAAAAAATATATATATAACTCAAGCCTTCAACTCTCACAGGAAGTTATTGCCAATGCTTTTAGTCTATCTTTCAATGCAGTAAATAAATAGATAAATAAATAAATGAAAAAGAAAAAGCTAAGTTTCTCATTTAACAGAATGAATATTCACCTCTAGAAACATAATTTCTTTAAGTGAAAATTCTTAAATATTTTTGACAATAACACGTATACATCAAACGTATCAAACTTTCAATAGATTTTGGGGTCAGTGGGATATAATTTCTAAGTACTCAGTTAAATTAACAATTTGGTAAAATCTATTAAAATCTACTATACTTGCAATATTATATATAAAGTTTAAGTTCATGTCTAAAAAAATAGTGTGTTTCAAAAGCCTTACACGTGGTTTATGTTAATTTGAATTTGCATCAAATTTGTTTTGTAATTCCAAACACACTTCTAATATTTTAAAGTTGAGTATTATTTTCGGAAATATCGTTTAATCATTTATAATTCCAAATTGTTTTTCAAAATGTCTTGACTAGCAAAACATTCTTTAAATCACACATGTTAAATAACCCAAATTTCCTAGTTCTCTTAAAAGAAAACAGGAACTATTTAGATTAAAATGCCAATATACTATACCCCCTCTTATATAGCTGATTACAGTTTAAAGAAAAATATTCATACAATGAATAATTACTTATCTTTGGAACTTACACGCTTTTTTCCAGTCATTCAGTACCACCGGATGGTTCTACTTACTTCCAGATGTGGCCCGTGGACATATCCCAGTGTGCAGGGTGACTTAATGTATATTATTTCCATTTTGAGGAAATCGAGTGACCTTAACTTCATAATATATAGACAGACTTCAGGGTTAGCAGACATTCATTAATCTGTCAACATTTATTCTTTTGGGGGCGTCCAAGAAAATTAAACCAGTAAAGTTTGCTGAACAGGTGCCAAGGTGCATATTGGAAGGGAAGGGCCTCGAGCTCCTACACAGAAGCGTGAGCGTGGGGATTAGCATTCTGCCAAGTGCAAACTGCACATCTCCGCGCCTCACGTGTCATTCTCCGAGATCTCTCTGGGGATTTACAACGCTCTCTTTGATCTTTTGACATGCAAAAATACTATAGGTATTCCCACTGCATTTTCTCCACACGTTCAATATTTTTATTAATAAAGAAAATACACAAGTATGGGCACACAGATATATGAGTGAAAAGAAATCAGGTATTTCGCCAAGAAGTAAAATCCTGCGTTTTCCACGTAGGAGACATACTCTGCCTTTGATCATGTAGTGCCTCGCGAGGGAGAGTCATTCCACTCTCACAGTTTACTTGTACTTACGTGTGAGAGAGCGATTCATAAATCAGAAGCGTTCCCAGCCATGACAGCTGCGGTTCTTCAGCCATCAGTAGGCGAGGTATGGATTTGTCCAGCGGAATGCGAAGGCACGGTTTTAAATCGCGAGGCGGCGTTCTGAGAAAGCCACGTGACAAAGTGGCTTTTTAAAAGTGAGCTTTAAGGACAGTTTTAGACCACCGAATTAGTTTAATTCTCCCTAAGAGAGCATTGGTTTAAGTAAACAAGAGGGTAAACATTTATGATGAGTCATATTCAATAATGCATTTAATATATATAGACATTTATGAGTAATAGCATCATATTCAATTTTTTTTTAATTATCTGATAATATCCTTTATATATCTTTATACATTTTCTATTGGGTATATATTTATTAGAGATTTATGTAAAGTCTTTAATTAAAATGATACAGGCTTTTCATCTATTACGTTCTATGCAGTTGTGGGTGAGGACCATACAACAGTCAAACTCAGGGAGTCGGGTGGAGGTTGCAGGGGCTGGGGTGGGGGCTGGGGGAGGGTGCGGGCCGTTGTTAGTCACAGAACACAAGGTTTCAGTTGTGCAGGATGAGCGAGACCTAGAGACTCAGTATGCAGGATACCATTTACAGTTAATCATGCTGTCTTGTGCACTTAAAGTGTGCGAGGGCGTAGATCTTGTGTTAAGTGCTCTTATCACTAATAATAATAACAGTAATAAATGCAGAGGCACTTGGAAGTGGTGGATGTGTTTACGGCATAGGTTGCGGTGACGGCTTCATGAGTCTGTGCTTAGCTCCGAACTGTCCAAGATGCATACATTAAAGGTGTTCAGAGTTTTGAATGTCAATAATGCTTTACTAACGTGGTTGTTAAAAAGAGTCTCCATTTTATTTTTACCGAGTAAGGACAAGGCTGTGTCAATGAGTGATCGCAGTGGGGTAAAAAAATTTAAAAATTCAGATAATAAAGGTCAGCAGACAGCAAGCCGGAAAAGTTAGACTAGTTGGCCCTGCGGTTCCACTAAGCCTCATGCCAAAGCCACAAAGCCGAAGTAAAAACGATTCCGGTCCCCACCGCGGGTTCCTCTCCTGCGCGACCACTCTGCATCTCACGCGGCCTCCCTCTTCGCTCTCACAGGAGGGTCTGGCTCGAGAGCCCCACCGTTAGCTCTGATAAGCTACGCTAGTACCTTGGTGTCTTCTCCGGGCGCTTTTGACACTGATTGACCGTATCTAGCTCAGGGAACTGGTAACACACTGCTTTAGTCTTACTCTTTTCATGGCTTCCTTCGTGACCAAAGAAAAGATGATAACCCTCTCGAGGAAAGTTCGAACTAGCGCCCGTGTGGGCAAAATACAGAAAGGAGAGGGAAGTGGCTTCTCATGCATTTTCAGGGCTTCCTTCTTCCTGAAGGGGCATGTGCGCAAATGATTGAATTTTACTCTCCGGCGCTCGGCGGCCTCCTCTTCACCGCGTTCATGGCATCTCTAGAGATGTTTACATATGAATTTCCGGGAAACATTCTCTGGGACGTGTGAATAAAGGAGACGGGCAAAAAATGAGCTGTTGCTTCATGGCATCGATAAACTCAAGCATATCCAAGTTGTATGCCAAATAACGTAAATTTTCGTTTTGTATTTATTTTACTCATTTATTTTATTTTATTTTATTTTATATTTTATTTTATTTTATTTTTGTTGCCTCTGAAATTGTCAGTCTCACGGCCTGACAGGACAGTACTTAGCAAACGACTTTGCCTACTGCACAAAAAGCTGAGGACGATTCAGTGTGATCTGAAAAGCAGGTGCTCACCTTTGGAGCACCTGAGTCACACGTCTTTAGGGTTCCTTTCACTGGGCAACGGCCGACAGCAAGAGAGTTTTTACAGTGCGGCCAGCCGGGGAGCCCGAGCTGGGCGGGAGGAGATGCCCAGGAGGCGGCCAGTGATGGCGGCTTCGCTGCCATCGGTCTGGGTCTGTCACCCCCTCTTCCAGTCCTCCCTCCCCCCGTCTCCTAACCGGCTGCCTGACTCCTAGACCTGGCCATGGCCGAGGATGCTCGCTGGGCATCCTTGTCACCGCGGACGGAGTTGGCATGCTTGCTCCCCTGCCCTGACTGTGGCGTGAGGATTTGCATTTACTCTCTTTCTGCCATGCGTGTTCACACACACACACACGCACACACACACGCTGTAACTCCCGTTACACTCAAGCTCTATTTGCTACTTTCTCTTCATTGAGATCTATGAATTTATACTTCAGTTTTTAGAAGGATGGAGCCAAACTCTCATTTCCAGAATTATTGTTTTTATGTAACTTGAATTTCTTCGTTATTCTTTAAGTTGGTTCCAACAGTGCAATAAATGGAAGGAATGTGATGGGTCCATCCGTACATAAAGAATTACGTACAGGAGAAAATGCTCACAGTACCTAAGACCTGGGAATGGCAGTCGAAAAGAGAGTCCTCTTTAGGTTGTCTGAAAGAAAAGAGAGAAAGAAATGATCTTAAACCTCAAGTTATTCCCGAAATCTAAGTTAAAATCTACATGATTCATTTTAAAACTTGAAAATATTATTACCAACATTCAATTCTTACTTTAAAAAGGACACAGTATAGTCCTTAATTTAATTGACTTGTTTTTTTCTCTAGAACTTGGCTCTTCAAGGATTCAGGACTCCGCCATCTGCATATTCATTTTATTTGTTTCTGAGATGTCTTTGTTCCCCCCCCCCCTCCACTTTAGGTTCCAAAGATTGCTTAATTTCTCCTGGCTTTGAAGCTGTTATAGCTAGAGGCAGGCGGAATGCGCTGTGATGAGTTTTAAGGGGACCCCGATTCTGTAGCCTTGCTTTTAGGGCCAGCACATGCATGTTTCGTTGCAGTGACATGTGCGAAGTTGTGTCGCCCGTTAAGTTGGGAGCCCTCAGGACTGTCCTCTCCCTGCCTGGAGCTGCTGAGATGTTGTTTGGAGATTAAATAAGAGAACAATGCAATCTTATGTGTGCAGAGCCCCGTAAAGTTTTAAAATTACCTTAACGTGTTCTGTTGATTATTATATTAAAATAACAATGTTAGTTATTACTTAATGGACCAAGCACTGTTAAAATGCTTCACCAAAAGCATCTGATTTAATCCTTCATTAGAAGTTTGGGGGTGTATTACGAAGGCATCTAAATATCTGCAGGCTCAGGAATGTGGGTTCTGCAGAAATACGTAGGTCGACTTAGTGAAATTTTAGCACGCTCGTACCCGGGACATATAATTCATTGTATTATCTTACTATTGCGTCTCATTAGTTACACATTTTGATTTTTTTTTTCTGTTTTAAATACCATATTAGCTACATTTTGACTGAATATTTTATCTCTTTTGGTATGTATCATGCAAAAGCTTTTTACCAATGGGCAATTAACATTATGGAGTTCTAGCTTATGATATAATCACTTTCCTTATGTAAGATGCGAGCTACTGTGCGTTTGTCCACAGGACCCCTGAGGGCGAGGTTGTACCAGGAACCGCAGCTGCAATGTCCTTTGTGATGGTGGCGAATGTCTCTCTCTCAATATCTTACCCCGATTGTTTGTTTACATAGCACTTAAAACCTTCTATCATAGTACTAGTTTGTTTATTTGTATTTATTTCTATTTACTGCGTTCCTTGCTATAATTTACTGGGAGACAAGGCAAAATTAAGGGAATTGTTTAAAAGTTAAAGTCACCTTTCAACCCGATTTGTATTAATTGTGTCACCAACAAAATGATAGAAATAGCAACCATTTTATAACATCAGAGCAGCTATGAATGAGGGAGCAGATGGGAGAGAAAATGGCTAAATTGGTACAAAAGGCCACTCACAATCAGCCAAACAAATTAGACTCGGGAAATTACATAGATGAATCAAGTTAGGAAAAAAAAAAAAAAATGAACGAGAGGCAAAGAAGCGGATTAGCTCGTTTTCTAAAAAATGCGTTTAAGGAAAAGACGATTCCGATGAGCACAATGCATCAGGCATCTCCAACATGGCCGCCCCACGGTAATCACAATCTACTGCATCCAATGGTCCTGCACACTAACCGGGCTAAATAACGGAGCTCGAAGAGCTCCATCATGAAAAGCTTGGATGTCCGTCAGAGAAGATGGGACTTGACCTTGGAAGGGATGGATAGAATTAAATTTCCTACTGAGAACAGTAGGAAAAACCGTAATTTGAGCTGTAGCCCCGACTCATAGATACCTGAAGTTTAACCCTATTACTCATAATGATAAAATGATATTTTGGGCAATTCGAGAATTTGCTCTGAGCCAAGGGAGTTGGCGACTCTAAGCCCCGAATCAGAGCAAAGCGGGCAGGACAGCTCCGAAGAAGCAAAAGCCAGCGCGTGACATGTGCTTAATTTCTCAGACACATTATTTAATCTCTCCAATTCGTTCTCAAAAGAAGTCATCTGGTGAGTTATAATAACTGTTACCTCACAAAGAAATTAAAAAGATTAAATCATGAATTCATACAAAAGACCAGGTACCCGGCCTGGGGGTTCCATTTCTCAGGACGCATGAGGCCTTTCGTTTCATTAGCCAAATGTGTGGATCTTGGATTGATGGTTGAAAGTGTGGTTCCTCCAGCAACGCTTGGTTTTGGGCAAGGTCGTCCGTCCGTGTCAAGTGCGGCGTGGGGCCAGTAGGGGGCAGCAGAGCACCAGCCCCAAACCGGGAGCCCCGGGCGCCACCTCCCGAAGGCTTCCCAGCCCAGGTGAGCTGAGCCCTGGAGCTTCCTCAGACCTCCGGCCTGGAGGACGAAGGCCGAAAGCCCCGAAGCTGGGGGGAGAATGAGCCCGCACAACTTCCAGCCGGGGTTCGACAAAGCAGCCATCCGAACCGAAGACGGGGGCCGCAGGCGGACAGACAGGGTCAGCGAAGCCGCGTCCAGCGGCACACACAGCAAGGCCGTGAAATCGTTAACGCGGGGCGGGAATGCAGCCAATGAGAGCGGATTCTCGGTCCCGGGCAGGAGATTCTCGGGGTGCTGGGAGAGCTCATGCCTGTATCTAACGTAGCGGCATTCCCCTCTGCCCCGCTGGGGACATGGCTACCCCACTGCTCAGTGTGTCACAGAGCCCCTCGAGCCGGCCCGCCTCCCACAGGTGCGTCAGGTCTGGAGAGGACTTTGCACTTACCAAAGCATCGTCAGTAAAACTAGGTGAGACGCAGAGAAACCGCGAGGAAACGCGTAGACTCGCAGGCCGGTTTTGAGGACCGCGGCCCCAGTGCTCAGGGGACCGGGGACTCTGATCCTGGACACGAGAGTCGACTGTCGAAACGATTTTAATTTACTCCGCGTCCTTTGTGAGTTCCGGAATTAACGGTCCTTTGTTGACACGACGGGGCCATGACAGAGACGCGCAGTGGGTCCGACCGGACAGGGCGAAGGGTGACCGCTGAAGGCGTGACGAGGCCGTGCGGGTCACCCGCGGGCCGCGGGTCGAGCGCGGGGCTCTAGTACCTAGGCTGGGGACGGCATCAGATGCTCCGACTCCAGCACATCGACGTGCGTTACAGCTTCCGTTTCTCTTGACTTAGCGGGACAAAGAAGGTCAGAGAACAAAAATAAGGTAAAAACGGGACGGCAGAGCCCAGCTTTTGCCCCGTCCCGGTAGTCACACTTCGCAGGCACATCCTGCTCTGGAAACCCGAGGGCTCTTAGCTTACTTTCTATTAGTTGCCAGTCTGTTTTCGTGGCTCAGATGGTAGGTAGAGTTCTTTTTCTTATCGTGACCGAATTTACCTACTTCCAGAAACACACAGGAGCCGAGCGGGCGGCTACCCTTCTGCTGTAGGGTCAGGAGCTGCGCTGGGCGGGGCTGAGGAGGAGAGGCAGCGAGGTTATCCTCGGAAAGACTGTCTACCTCCTTCGGCTTCTTCTAGAATATGAAAACGCCGTCTTCGTTTATGGGCAAGCACTTTGAGCCGCGCCTCTCTTCCCCAGCCCCTCCCGTACCAGTCAGCGACTGCTTACTCAGCGCATCCTCCGGGAAAGATGCTTGCGTGTGCCATCCCGCACCCAATGACGACGGCTTGTCACGCGCTCTGGGTCCGTCTCTAAGAGCCGCGAGGCCCCTCTGCTGGGCGTTAGGGCTTGCGCCGCGACCCCCACAGTGAGGATGCTGAAGTCCTGACGCTCGGATGTGGCCCACTTGGGAATGCGGGTGCGCAGAGGAGACCAAAGAGGGCGAGGCCATCGGCACCCCGAGCCGGGGCAGGCGGCGGCCTTCCACAAAGGGGGCGTTTGGACAGCAGGGCACGCAAGCGCTCACGGAGAGGCTGGGGACGGGCCCCCTGGCGCCCTGGGCCAGGGACTGTGGAAAAAGTTTCGAATATCCACGCACGCCCGGCTCCAGAAACTCACTTTTAGGCGCTTTGCGGGTCTCGATTTCTGACTGAACGTGGGAATTGGTGCTGCTGGGAAAGATCCGCGTCAGGGCCGGGGTGCCCCGAGACGAGCCCGCTGCTCCCCGAGCCGCGAAGCGTCACGTCGCTCTGCGGGATTGTTCCGCAGCCGTCTGAGCGACAGCTTCGGAGTCACGAGACTCTCTCTCCGTGGGGTAAGAGACAGGCGTTTCACTCTTGGGCGTATTGCGTTTCGAGTAGACATTCGACTCTCCTCCTAAGGGACGAGAGGACGTCTCTGGCGCCCACAGTAATCGGAATGTGGGAGCCGTGAGGTCGCCTCATTCATGCTACTTGTGACTCTGCAACTGCCGAAGATGCCGCTCAGGGAGTTTGGGAAATCATCCGCGTTGGAAGGCTCTGTTTCATTTCTGCTTCTTGAGTTAACTGTTTTTCATTTTGTTTGTTTGTTTGTCTGTTTGTGTTTGTTTGTTTTGACTGATGGTAAGCTACTTAATCTGTAACTTTTGCTGTATCTGCAAAACGCGTCGTTCAGACCCATGGTCGCCACGGTGTCCTGAGCAGCGCCCTTTGCGGCACTCGCATGGGTTTACGTAACTGCTTTGCTTTGCTACGGATGGTTTCAGGACTTAGTAAGACGTGTCTGCGGTGACGGGTTTCTCTGCTCTCGGTGCTTGGTTCTGTTTGCGTTTCGTTTTCCTAGTCCAGCTAAGTCATCGCGACCCCTTCCCCCGGCCTTCCCCCTGGTGCCAAGGGAGGCCGGGTGACCTCTCTGGCCAAGGCGTGGACGCTGGAGTCGGGTTCAAAAGACATGTTTCTGAGCAAATTAATCAGCTAGCCTGGACGCATTTTGAAAGGAAATGGAAGTTATAATAGTCACAATGCACATATCCAAATTGCTGAGGAAAATTTCTTTCCACTTTGTGTTTGCCCAAGAATTTTATAAATGCTACTTAATCACAGACCAAAGAATTACGGCAATGGAATCTGTAATGACAGCGGATTCAAAGAATAGTAATTAAAGTTATTATTATTATAATACTGTGTGCCGAGAAAAGCATTTTTCTAGTTTTATTTTTCCATCCTCTCTTTCTCGGTAAATTGTGCGCTTCTGTATCTTTTTATCCAACCTCCCAGTTCAGTGCCTGGTTCGAGACACGAAATAAACACTGGACGAGCGAAAGGCCGAATGAGCGAGCTGTCGTTAACGCTAGTCACGGAACGAATCGCCCCCAAAACTCAGCGGCTTAAGCCCACAGTGGAAATTTATTAGCTTGACTCGTTTCTGTGGGTCTTGACTTAGACTTGTCTCAGCTGGCGGTTCCGGCCCGGAGTCTTCTGAGGCTGCTGTCGGGGTGTCGGGGTCTCTGCCCCCCGCCCCGGAGCACATGGCCCCAAACACACCAGGACACGAGCTGTGACGTCTTCATGCTCTTACCTTGGAACTCACTCCCCGACGTTTCCACCATATCCTGCAGGCGGAACAGGCCGGTCCCGCTGAGTAGGGCAGGGCGCCAGCCGGGGACGTCCGTGTCAGGAGACGGGGCCATCTCGGAGGCTGGCTAGTACATAGGGACCCACACTCTTGAGCTTTCGTTTTTATTCAGTCGTTTCCTCATCTAGTTCAAATATTTCCTATTAGAAGGAGGCCGCCGCGGCACCAGGAAAATTAATCACTTTGCTATCGTTCTTAGAGGTCAAGTATATTCTCAACCAACTGGAAACCCACAGTGAGCTGAAGAATGAGCTACCCGACGGGCATCTGCGTGACGTTCCAGACCCCTGCGTGAAATCCCGTGCAGACCCCGACGGGGCGGGGTGTGCCCGCCGTTTCCTCGGTCTGAGATCTGCCTGGCTGACCCCCGAGCTTCTGCAGGGATGAAGCAACTCCAGTTAACGTCGGTACATCCCCTTAGCTTAAGTGCAAGAAGTCAGTCACAGAACGACCACGGAGCGTAAAGTCACCCATAAAATGACGCCGCCAGCCGGGTCTCCTAAGGAAAAACAGGCAGTGGACAGGAAAGACGGTTTCCGAAAGCAAATGCAGCGTCTCCTGGCCAAACAACGGCCACACACAAATCGGGGTGTATGTTCGTGCTGGAATGACTGTCAGAAAATTCAAAGCGAGTTTCCAGAGCAATTAGATCATCACAGCCCAGAGTAAGAATGAGCAATGGAATTGATGCCAGGCTTCCTGACAGGTACCTGGGCGTATGGCTAGGCGGGAGAGACCACACTCTGAACATGCAGGGTAACCCCACAATTACCGGTTACGTGTGTGTGTGTGTGTGAGTGTGTGTGTGTGTGTGTGTGAGAGAGAGATTTTGGCGTTTGTTTCTCTTAAATTTTGTTTTATGTGGGTTTGTTTCATTTTTTTTTAGTGGGGTACATATGTCCCCTTCTGTTTGGGAGCGGTTAGCGAGGTGGCAGTAGTGATGCCCACTCAACAACTCATAAGTCGTCGTAGTAAATTATTCAAAATGGGGGAAGTTGTGGTGTCGCCATGAACGATGGCGTTTAGCCACTTCTGGGTGATTTGTGTTTGAAGAGGCCTTCCGATGCCCACCCGGGGAGGGAGAAACGAGCCCCTGTTTTTTGTTTTTTGTTTTTCCTTTTTATGTGTCAGGCACTATGCAAAACAGCCTACTTTTCTTGCCTGATTTAATCTGCGCAAGACGTGGACGAGAGGTCGCCTGAGCAGCCAAGAGGGTGGGAGGGCGCGCGCCAGGCGGGAGCCCACTCGCAGCACCGGCGAGGCTCTTCTCCGCTGGCGATTTCGTCGTCAGTTCGCGTAAGCAGAGAATTTGGTCTCGGACTTCGCTCCACGCCCCCGATGAAGTTTGAGTCACAGTTAAGGAAGTATTTGGGATTAATGGAAGATTTTCGTTTCATAATTAAACCACAAGCCTTCACCTTCTGATAGAGACATACTAAGAAAATAATTGAGCGTTTCTAGAGGAAGCGCTTTGCGTGTATTTAAGGCCTTTTATTTTTCGGAGTATAGTACTTACCTGTGAACGCATCTACATGATAAAAAAGGTAAACATACATACGCACACGCATCTGTAAGGGTATTTAAGTTAATTCATGTATATTTGCTTTTTGTTAGTCATTTTAACATCTTTTTATGGAAATCTTCATAAATATAATATTGCAAAATACACCGATATTCCAATCGCCTGACTTTAAACATATTATTTTTACCACTTTTGTTTTATCTGTTCCTTCTTCCGCTAACTCATTTTTTTTTCAAGAGGGTTAGATTATTGTGAAGCAAAAGCCAAATATAGTCTGTAAATATTATTTTAAGACATTATTTCGATACATTTACTGCAGTGATAGGACTCTTTCAAGAAAGACTGCTACTCTTTCAAGGCCGCGTTTGTTTCTGCATATAGTTCTGTAAAGAAGCTCACGTAAACACACTCTGCTTAACAGCCGGTCCTCTGAAAACCAGGTAACAGGACTAACACCGCTGGTTTGCTGCATTGACAATGTCTCTGGTGTAAACACTTCCGAGAAAGCCAATTTCAGGCCCGAAGCTGGACATTCTTGAATGCGGGTCTGGAGGGAGAGGCTGCCAGCAGGCCGGGGGAGCCCGCACGCGCTGGCCGCGGCCCCCACTGCGTAGACCCGCCCGCTGCGTTCTGGGCGCTGGGCGCGGGCACATGTGGCCCCTCTGCAACTCGGCTCCCGAAGTCCTGGCTAATTTCGAACATGGAATGCACATCTGATCTCCATAAACGTTTTAATCCATGCCAGCGAGTCATTGGAGTATTTCTGTCAGTCGCCTGCCCGGGAGGCATAGAACATGCCAGGAGAAGAGATTTCTTAATTAAATCGAATCGCGTACCTCCTTTCCGGGCACCGTGTATCAGTGGATACCAGTCCATTTGTCCCATGAACAAAAGAAATACTGCAGTATGTAAACGAAGTTGTTGTTATGCAAAAATAAATATTCCTTTTCACATGTAATCGAGGCCAGGGAATTGGGTGTTTTACTTAACACAACATTCTTAAGCTACATAGGTGATTCATATTCAAAATCTAAGATGCTTGAGGCTGTTCAGTTTCCAGGCGTGTGAGTCATCCAAAATCAAGACATGGAAACCAGGGTGTATGATGTTAAATAATGCATGAGTGACATAATTTTATTGTGTATCTCATTAGTAAAATGCTGCAGGAGACAGTAATGTTAAAAAAAATTTTTTTTCTTTTCTTAGCCATTTTTTAGCATCATCACATTTAAAGAGTCAATTTTCAGACAAGCTGATGGGAAATCGCACGATGTTATAATGCAAGGCAGACAGTTGCTCTTCTGTGGATCAAAGGGAGAATCATGGCTCTCATTTCTAATTCAATGTTCAGTCTCCTTCTCTCTTTATTTCCCCTCTTTTTAATCTTCTGCAACAAACAATTTTAAATCTCTTCCACCTAATAAAATGTAAATTACCTCTTGGGTTCGAAGTTATTAGAGCAGTTTTATTAGCGCTTGCACTATGCGGCATTCTGCTAAGGAACCGGATATAAAAATCATCATCTTCTCCCGTCTCCTGGCTTCCACCTATAATTAATGGTCTCCGTCACCTTGTCTTACAGACAACCATTTCTTTGTAAGCTAATATGTGGTCTGGTGCGGATGTGGCCGAGGGTGCTAAACAGCCAATGTATCAATGTCCCTGCGTTTCGAAGCCCACGGTCTCATGCCCGACACTTGTCGTCGTAACCATGCCATCTGCAGGTGGATGCTGAACCCAGGAGCATCCGGTAGGAGGATCGCTTCTGGGGTCTGTCGCACGCGGTCGAGAGCTCCGAAGGGCGGAGAGTGTGAGCGCACATAGGAGGACGGTGCACAGTGCAGGTGGTGACCGTGTTTAAAAAACGTTCCCCTTGGGGAATTTGTTAGTCGAAGTGTCTACCAGAAACACAGGGATGAGCAAGTTAGTACGCCCTGTATGTGATCCTCGGTTTTTATAATTTCCCCGTGTCTCTCTATTGAGAAGCACTGAGAGAAATGACTGAGTGTATCTTTCCAGTTTGTAGGTTCTGACACACACACACACACACACACACACACACACACAGCAATCTAAAACTTGTGAAATAATAGTACCCTGTCTAGATACGACAGCATGGAAATCCCACCGTGTAATGAGACCCTGCGCTGGACACCTACTTTTATTTCTTGCTGCTCAGCATCTCCTTCTCCTTCCCGACAACTTTCCAGTTTGCCTTTAGGAATGTCTGCCCCTCCTCGTGTAGAGTTTCGGTGGGGAGATTAACGTATGTGCTCCGCCCACGGCCGCAGCACCTGGAAGGGGTTCTGCCAAGTGCTTCTGCCTGTGGGGCGGGGGCAGCACTGTTCTAGTTTCGAGAAGTAAGACTTTTTCTCTTAGGAATTAAGAATATTACTTCATAGGAGAGATTGAAACAGACCGATGTTGCTCATTCTCTGGCTTCTTATCTTTTCCTGCTTAAGGCTCGAGCCTTCATTTTTACAATAATCAATAGATCCATCAGCGGACTTAACTAAACCAAATGCGGTTTACTCAAGAGGAGATTTAACCACTTTCTTAGGGAGCAGCAAAGCTGCCTTGTGATTTAAAATAATTTTTCCCAGCTCTTTTCATCTCTCTTTCCGTTTTATATTATGGATGGGTATTACAATAGAAAAAGATGGAGTAATTATGTCTTGGATCACAGGTCTCTGATACGGCCACTTGGAGACAATATCTGTCTGGGCCGGTGATGAGGCCAGACATCCTGGAGCTATTCCAGGACACTGGGGGACTGTGAGGCCAGAGGCCGGGCCGCGACAGCTGTGTCGAATTGGCCTAATGTCCACGGGTGGGTAACTGACCTACTCACGGGTCACGTTTTCTGAAACCCTGTACGAGCCATATGATCTGGAAGGGAAAAGCGCATGTTATATTCCTTAAGAGTCATCGTATTAGTCATCGGAGGGGAAAGACTTTCCTTTTTCTCTGGCTTGGTTTTGTGAAAAATGACGGAAAGTTCTGCCTTGTCAGACCAAGGACAATGAGCTTTCTTGTTTCACCTTGGATAAGTCACGTAACCCAGACCTTAATTTCTTTACCTGTAATAAAACCCAGGCTAATGACCCATACGAGACTGTGGCTAGCCCATGAGGTAAAGTGCTTTGCATTTTCTAGTTAAAATGAAATATGTGGTATAATTAAACAAGAATACAATGATGATTAATCATTTTTCACCATTTAATTATGTAATGTGTGTAATTAATCACTGTAATTTAAAAGGTATAATAAGCAAGCAGAATGATTATGTATAATGGAACGCGAGGTGTAGGTTAAAAGGTATATATTAAAATTACTCGTAAGTATCCTGGAAAAATTATTAAATGATAGCACTAAATGCGCCTGTAATGTAATTAGTCTCAGGGCTTTATATATGAAAGGCAGGCATTTTCCTCCCCCTGCGCCAGGCGAAGAAGCTCTCTCTTGTTTTCTCTATCTTCTTTCTCCAGCCGAGTGTATATTTTTAAGTGCTCTGCAGTTTTTATTCAAGTTTCTAAAAAAGGAACAAAGATATCTGTGATTTTCGCAAGGACAGGCAGGGTCATCTCTCCCGGTAGAGTCTTCAATGCCAGTCTTCGTGCGAACGAACTGTTTCGATATAGACAGTTTCCATCATCCCAACGCTGGGAGCCTCTCCTTTAATTGCCTGATTTAGGGGAGAGTTTAGCCACACAAGGTCAAGGAAAAGGTTAGATTTTAAAACACAATAATTTTAGCAAAAGGGAGGGAGGTGTTCGATGAAAGGCCGTGATCCAGCGTCGCACGTGATCCTCGCTGCTCTTACCCGGAGGTCGTTGTTAAGGTTTTTTCCTCTGTCACGGTCTATAGGAGAAAAGAGATCTGCTTATTCATGAAATCATTAATTCATTTAGAAAACATAGGGCTAGAGGCCACGCTTCATGCGAACATCCAGTGGATGAAATCCACAGCTACGAAATGCCCACATAGCTACCCGGTACCTTTTCTTGTTCCCGGTGTCCCCAAGTAAAACTTGGGGGACAAACGACGGCCACATTTTCAAGAGAGTTTGTTGAAATATGACACCAGACGGGGCCTAACTTGCTGACTTAGGTCTACCTGGAGAGGACTTCAGCCTCTGTAACCAACGCCATCCTTCGGCGAGAAAGGGCGCCCCGGGTTCCAGGCAAATGCTGAGAGTTTAATTTTGCAACACAACTCGGTCGTGCGCCGAGGCCTGGCTCGTCTCCGCGACAGATCGTGAGGACGATGGGATACTATATAGAAATAAGAAATAGATGAAGAGAACAAAATTAGAATTGCGTGTGTCGTACTGGGCATTATTTGATATGTGTCAGATTCGACATTTTAAATGAATGGAAAATGATGATTTCATAGATGATATTGGAAGGCTGATTTTCTCAAAAAATAAATTAGGTGATTTTCTCATGATCTATCAAAAAATTTCATATCGGTTATAGATGATTTTAATGATGCCATAAAAATAGAAACACAATAAAAATGAATGTTTATTTGATCTTGCTCGCAGGAAGTCCTCTCAAAAAGTCCATTAAACATACGGACCAGGTGGCTGGCTCTCTACCTCATGGTTTTGAGCAGGATTGTGACTTTTAAAAATTAAACATGTTTTTGACTAATTTTCTTCTGCTTCTCACTATGGCTCTTCAAAGAACTGAAATAAATCATAAAAGATATAGCTATAATATAAAATTTCTATGAAAGTGTGCAAATACGTCTTTACGTATTAATGATCAGTAATTAGGTATCATTTATATAAGTTGTAAAAGATTTCAAAGACCATATCAGAAAACTAAAATTCTTACTTTTCCTGTGGAGGGTGGATGTTCGGTCTTGTTGATGATACCACCTAATAAATGCAATTATAGAAAGTTTTAAGTGCTACAGGACTAAACTCTCATCCACTGTCACGATTCCTTTAGCAACCTGGAATGGTCCTGTGTTTCTCTCGGTAGATGGCATCACTTTTGGAAGGTGCTCATACTATAGAGTGAACTGGACGTTGAAGATAGAGCTCCCCTTTTCAGTGTGTAATAATAAGCAGTGTAAACAGAGAAGTCAGTTGAGGTCGGCAGTTTCGGGCACAGGGTTGGAGTTTGCGCTGTTATCTACAGAAGTGCTTTGTACAGGCCGAAGCCATCAGCACAGATCAATTTAGCCTGCGGAGTTGAGTTTCTGGTAAATTACTGCTCTGCATTCGACCTCCATTTATACTTGCCCTGCGGGTTATTATTTATTATTGAACATTATTACAAATTCTTAAGGGAAAAAGAGTGTGGTTCGTTTGGTGTGAGGCTACGCAATTGTGCATGCAGTACCCTCAAGTTCTTGCAATTACCGTTCTGACCTACCGGGTAACAGACTGCTACTCATGAGTTACTTCTTGTGATTACAATATTACGGATTTATTTCTGTTTGTCAACATAGTGTGGTTCTTTATAGTCAACAGGAAAATATAGGTTTTAATTAGGTGAACTCTACAAATCGTCATTTCTGAATAATTTGCATGTCCTTTGTAAAATGAACTAAGCATAGCATTTAGCCTGATATGTGCAAAGCCGTGAACTATTTTGGGCTAAGTGTTTTCATCTGAATTACATTTTGGTATTTATGTCACCCTGAGAATCAATATTCTATACTCATTTCTAGTTCATAAAACTTTTATAAGAGTGATGCCACAATATTTATTTTGTATTACAAGATAAATGGTGTATGCTTAATACATCTTTACTCTCAGCAAGGTGTCGAGGTTTACTTATCAAAAATTTGTTTAAAAATTAAAGTATGGAGTAAATAATAACTAGGAATTAATTGAATCCCCGTGGTGTACCTTACATTAAACTAGGAGCAGTGGTCGGGAGGCGAGAAAGAGACATGGCCACTTGAAAGATACTTGAAGAATAGCTTAAAACACTAGCTCCGACCACACGAATCGTTACGATTCGGGTCCTATTTGCAAAGAAACCGAAAGGAAGTTACCGGTTTCATGCTCACTTGCCCCCTTTGGGCAGAGGCTGGCGACAGAGACACCAACTGTTGTTGCTAAAAATAGCGCGGGACGGGAAAATCCGCGGGAGACATTAGGGCTGGGGTGCAGACGGGGCGTCAGCTCGCTCGCCTTCTGCGAGGCTTCCTGTCGGAGGGAGGAGGGAAGGGGACCCCGTAGGACCCAGTGAAGGGACAGACGGGAGTTGATGCATGATCGCTGGCCCCCAAAAGGCTTCACCAGCAACGTGAGAACAGGAAGGGTCAAGTTCAGGCGATGCCGGGGACGGCAGCCACGTGAAAGGGAGTTCCTGTGTAGTCTATCCTTACAGAAGGCCGGGCGGCACGAGGTGTCCAGGAGGGTCAGGACAACTGTCCGGAGGCAGGAAAGAGCGCACCCTTTCGTAGATTATCAAGCCAGATTTGAATGCCTACAAAGATCTGCATTCCGCAGATGATCTGTTAATTGGCCAGTTTTAATCGAACGATCACCATCAAGAATATTAAACAATATGAGAATGAAAAAAGTCAGCCGTCAGGGCTAGCTTCTGCGTGTATCGAGACCACTCAGTTTGGAGAGCGAAATGGTCACTTAACCGCACATGAGTGTCGAAATAAATCTCAACCTTGTGTGTGCCAGATTATTAGTCAATGCAAATCATCTAAGATAGCGTGTTTGTTCTGATTGACGTGGCAGTCACTAAGATAACAGGCATTGCACCCGAAGTCAACCGTTTTCACTCAGGCATTTTCACGCTCAAACACATTTGCCGATGACACACACGCACCCGGTTTACCTTCCACCTCGACCATAGACGTGCTTAGCTGAGCGCGCGACACACAGCCACGGCGTCTTCTTGGCCGAAGGACTAACCAGGGAGGGCCAAGGCAACTTCTTAATTAAAAAAAAAAACAAAAAACAAAAAACAAAAAACTGTCGCGTGAGTCTTCCTGTGAAAATTCCATGCCCATTGTCGGTGTCTACGAACCAGGAGGAACACAAAAATCTGAGCGTTCTCACCAACAAACTGGTAAACGCTAGAGAAATGAAAACCCTCTGAACGGTGAAGACGTGGTCTTGCTGTCGCTGTCGGATGATGTGCTGGTGTCAAGATTTGAGAAGCGAGAAGGAAGGACAAAGGAGGGAGCCTCAGACCTAGCTGCTTTCCCATGCTCTGTCTTAAGGGAATTGAGATCATTTTGTTCGAATTTTATTTTATTTATTTTATTTTTGATTAATCCCTTAGTTTGAGATAGAAATATTGTTTGCCATCCCATCAGAATTATTTATTACTAAATTTAATGTCAATTTGTTGACCAACTTCGTTTTAATTCTCTCTTCCAAGATAAAGCCCCTGCGCGCTCTCTCCAGATACCATTTCTGCCATAAACGTCACTGAGCATCGAAAGCTCCATCCCGTTCTCTAATCCTATCCCGCCTCCATCTCCTTCCTAGAGCTTTTAAAGTCTTTACATCGATGCCATGTCTTTGACATTTGTATCAGTACAATAGAACGAGCTTAAAATTGAACATCTGGTACTTACACGCAAGGTGTACAGCCTCTTTCTTATCTTTTCAGTGAACCTCAGAATCTATTGCCTGTTTTCTCTTTAGGAGAAAATTTGACTTTGTTTTATACCACGTAGTATTTACACTTGAGCTGTAATAAGAGGGTTTCTTTCCTTTCTTCCAACACATCGAGAAAGGAAACTTCTCCCGACAGTCAAATTCTTATCATTTTCTGCTTCTTATTCTTATTGTCAGATAACATATTCTCAAGGTCATCTCTCAAGATAAATTCATGTGGAAGGTGTTTTACTTCTGCACGATTGAAAGGGGAAACACGATTACAGGCTAACATAGAAAAATCAAGCTTCATTTCAAGAGTAAAACAGTTAACACGCGCTGAGGTCTTACCTGGGACTAAGCGCTCTTCTAAAGACTTTAAATATACCATTATTCAGATTGATGTGCAACAAACCTGAGGCTCCGAGAGAAGCTACGCGACTCGCCCAAGGTCACTCAGGATTAGGCGACAGTGCCAGGAATTGAACATATGCGTGCTTAGGACTATACCACACTATTTTCAAATATTGTTTTAAATATGGACTTTCTCATTCGTGTAAAGCACAGAAGCTTGATAAATGGAAGGTTTAAAAATGAAAGAGATAATTTGCATAAAATTCTAAAGAAATTTAACAGCATTTACTCAACCATTCCATCCAGGTTCTGAAAACGGTTTGTTGTTATATATTGCATTTTTTTTTACTAGTTTCAGATGCACAGTACTATGGCTAGGTATTTATATAATTTATGAAGCGATCCCTGCGATTACTGTAGCACCATCTGGCACCACACACAGCCACAATAGTAGTGACTATATTCCCTATGGTGACTTTAGTAAATTAAATTTATTGTCGACAACTTTGTAGCGTTCTTGTGGAAACTATGTGCAAAGAATAAGTTTCTTGGTTACGTCAAAAGGTTTTAGTTTGTAGATATTTTTTAAATTCCCTGAGATAGGATACCATTTATTTTTTATTACTAGTGTTATTTACATCAACTTTGAAGATTAAGCCTCTCCTGGTGTGTGGGAGCACACCCCCAAAATTGAAATATATGGGGGGGGGGGCGGAAAACTACAAAGCAGATAGAATATGAGGAATTCATTACATAATATTCTAAATGAGATCTAAGGGCGGGACCACCTAGCGTAACGTAAAAGGGGTCTAGAACTATATAAAAGCTACGTACCATGATGTCACGTGTTTAAGCCAGGAGTATAGTAACATGGACATAACCATCCACCGAAGGAAATCATCGGGTTTCCAGTTAAGTTCCTGAAAATATTTTAAATGAAAGGGTGAAACTTTCATTTGAATGCGTCGCTCTAAAATTCAGATGTCGGAGTCCCAACCCAGTGTGCCACACATGTTTGGTCTTTCTAGAAGTATTCGGGGGGAGGTGAGGTCGTGAGGCTGGGCCTAATCCAGCGCGACTGGCGTCCTCATGCAAAGGGGGGACTTGGGGGCAGACGCGCATGCACAGGGAGCAGCGTGTGGCCACGAGGACGGCCACGGGCCCGAGCAGGGCTGTCGGGGAGGGGCCCATGGACACCACTCCTTGCTGGCATTGCCAGGGGCCCAGGTCCGCCCGATGGCACGCAACCCACGCGTTTTGCAAAAGGACGTTGTCCTTACTCTTGCCAAATGGAAAGAGAGAATGCCGCAAACGGCGCGCAAGCCCACGAACTCGCCGGTGCTCTCGCATTCGTACCCACCGCCCTAACTCGCCGCGCCACCGAAAGGAGCTCGATTGTATTTCTGTCACGGACCATGCCAGGTTTCCGCGAAGACAGTTTGTTTACGTAAATCTGCACAATTCACTCCCCTGTATTTTTCTGCGTTAAGAATAATTCTAACTAAATTTGAATTTAATGCACTGCCTATATATATTTTTTACTTTGTTCATAATATTACTTAACTATAAAACATTAAATGATATTTTCGTTTAAGCAATAATACTGAAGTCGATATGATCTTGTGTGTGTTTTCTGGGATAAGAATTGTTTTACTTTCTTTTTTCAACTCATTTGAAAAAGACGAAATTAAGAGGATACATGTTCTACTTTAATTGTTTGCTTTTCTTCTCCACCTTTTATGATGTAAATGTATTAAAATTATTGGAGCAGTAGCAACAGAATAACTCATCAGGGGAATGAATTTTTCATAGCTGTTCTTACTATCACTTATAACTCCCGAAAATATATATTATTATAGGAAATTCCCCTTTACTGCACTTTCAGACTGCAATCTAACAGTAGCCATGCAGCCATTGGTGATTATGTAGAGTCTTTTCAAAAGTACTTCATAAACATTATAATAGTGACTTAGAAGCCTTCCTTATTGCAAAAGCCCAGAAAAAGGAGTTGTTAGGTATATATTCAAATTTCATTATTACCAAATGTCCCAGAATATATATATATCGACCATTAAATGCCATAAAAAAGCATTTGGAAAATATAAACGTAAATGTAAAAATGCCGCTTAAACCACCGTCAGTTCCCATCCTGGAAAAAGACATTCGGCAAATGAGAAAAAGGCATTCAGTACAAACTTGCTCTCCAGCACTGTCTTCTGAATTGAATACTTTTTCCCGAACGGTAGCTTTTCTCTGTCATGCAAGTACCAAAGCCTATGGTCATCGTCATGGTGCCTGCCTCATGGTCCAAAGCATCCTCGTGGACGGTTTTAATTAAACCTGGAAAGGGCGCCTTCCACGGCGGCCCCCGGCTCGGCCTGCCCAAGCCACAGTCCGGGTGCCCAGCCAAGCGAGTGTCTCCGCCGCGGTGAGCAGCTCTTCAGTGCGCGCGGTTGCTGGGCTTGGCCTTTTCATCTTCCAGCGTCCGGATTAACAAGGTAGAGTGGCCGAGAGGCCTCGCCGATGACATCTGTGTGCTTGATCCTTACTTCAGCACGTGGCGGTAATAATAGTTCTTGGCTTAAGCACAATCCATTTTAAAAGTCCTGTAATTGCTGATTATAATAATCATAATCATGCAAGATGACGGAAAGGGAGGCGATCAGGAAACACACTTTCCTGTTGCAAAAGGATTTTTACTGCATCCATTTCGAATCACGTCCGCTCAAAGCCTTGTGCAGCCAGTATTTCAAATACGCGCTTTTTAAGAGGCTGTCTCCGCAATCACTTCCTGGGAGACAATGAAGACCTCCTTCCATCACGTGCTGCAATATGATGGCTTGAGTACCAATCTATTGGACCTGCTGGCAATGGGGTAAGTGGAAATTATTTGAAATTGGTTAGGCCCTGGCCCAAGGCATAGGTGAAAAAACAGAGTATATTTATTTCCACTTATCGGAAAATATACGAGTCATTTGTACATTGAGGAAACTCTATGCTCAGTTTGGAGATCGTCTCCCTGTGCAGAAATGACAATTTCATGGCTGCGTCGCACTGAAGATGCTCGTGCAGGGTCTGACTCAGGTGGCTTTTGACGCCAAAGCACTTGACCTACCGTTGGCTTCACCTGCTGTAAACAGGACTAGAGTCTGAACGTTTCATCGGTTGGACCCCTTTACATCACCCTGGAAAGTATACGCGAAGCTTTGAAGCCATGTGTCTTCCTGTGTTAAAAGCTGGGATAGAACAGGGGTGACAGGTAGCAGGCGGGTCTGGGAAAAGTCACCGTCGCCGGTTAGTCTTGAGACATTTGCATCTTTCTCCGGATTTCTCTTTTATCTGTGGAAAGACATCTGAGCTAAGGCTGCTAAGAAAGCGAAAAGGGAGCGTAGTCTGAAGCCAGACGGGGTTAGCAAATGTTCAAAATACCACGTTTGGAGAAGGGAAGAGGAAACTTATCAAAAAGACTAATCGCGCGGGCTGGTCAGCGTCGTGGAAGTCGCCCGTGTTTCCGCTGGCAAAGGCATAACGCCGTTGAGCTCGTCGTGCGATTTTTTGTTTACTTAGTCGTTTGTTTGTGTCACCTGTACCGCTCGGTGTCGGCAAAGAGAACACGTCGGTGTTCCTATGGGCAGATGTTAGCGGAGCAAAGGGCAGGGCCGTCGCGCTTTCACGGGACGGCGGCGGGAACGACGGATCGGAGCAAGTCGGGGGCAGGCGATCGAGGAAAGGGCCGAATCGCATTTTGCAGCCGAGACGACTTCCGAACTGCAAGTAGACGGTTTTGGGACTGACGACAGGACTTCGAATCGGAAATGGCAGACCGGACACACCCTTTACCTCCGTTCGCCCTGAGGTACCATGGAAATGTCAGCGACGTACATTTTCATAAAGCCGTGAGTCTGCGAAGGCAGAGACGACCCGAGGGTCCTCTTCCTTCGAAGCTGTATTTTGTTCTATGCACCAGGTCGTGGTTGTAGGAAAACGACTACGTCAGGAAAGTTAGGGGCCGACAAAGTCCGGGGAGTTAATGGTGTTTTAGGAAGTGGAAATGGGACATTTTAGTGAATGAAAGGTGCTCAGGTTCACAACAGACCTAATGTTAACACGCGGGGGAAGGTTGATCGATCACTAACACGCTTACGGCAACATGGGTCGGCATACATGTGCGCGCACATACGTGTTAGCTGGTCCTATGCAAACAGGGAACAGTGGCACTCACGAACAAGACAGGAATGGAGAAACAAGGCGGTTGACACCGAGGAAGGGAAAATAATTTTTCAAGTGACAGGCGTTAGCAATTCCTATGACCTCCTGCTTAGTTTGAAATGCATATCTTTGTTTCTGAGCTAAATACAAAAGGCGATTAAACATTAATTATTGGTGTTCGCTCCCAGAACAGACGATTGAAATGGGCTCGGCTTTCGGGAAGCTAAACAGGCCCAATAACAACACTAATGGTGATAAAGTGACGCCTTCTCTGACTTTTCCCTCAAAATGACGCGTCTCCCTCATCCAAATTCCTAAAAACGTGAAGGGCCGAGCAGAGCAAATGTATTCATGGACGATTTTTCTCAAACACCTTCTGTGGGATCTGTACAAGAGAAATAACTTACTAAAAAGAAAGAGAGGAAGAAAAGGATTGCAGGAGAAAGATATTAAGTAAAAAGAAATTCTAAAAGATTAATGAACTGTTGAATCCAGAGATTTAACTGCGCCTCTCAAATTAGACTTTCTTTAAGCCGCTGTCAAGCAAAAATGACCTCTGGTAGCATATTGCTCTAACGTCAAATGGGCATAAATTATCTTTTATGCGTGCTTATGGTATCGGTTTTTATTAATCATCATCTCATATCTAATTTATTTTCTCAGCATGAAAGGTCTTCACAAAGGTTGTCTTCCACTGCTTAATTTTATTTTTATTCTCTTTATTGTCCTATATTCTTAATATCATTGGTGATGATTTATTCTGTTATGTGTGTGTGTATGTGCATGCGTGTGTGTGCATGCGTGTGTGTGTGTGTGTAAAATTTAAGTTATTGTACCAGGGCATTATGAGAGGAAATTGAAAATAAAACACAAAGTTTTACACATGTGGTATTGTCCTATACAGATAATTGGCATGTGCAGAACGTGAACCCTTCACTCTTAGACTCTTGTGTTATCGTGGAGAATATTTCATTTGGTAGACGTGCTGCCTGTGCCCCACACTATTGAAAACTATCGTTCATTCTTCTATTTATTTATTCATTCCACGGAGATACACGGAGAATGTACTGCATGTGAGGAGCTGAGCTAGGAGGAAATCAGAGTTAAATGAGATGCGGTTCCTGTCTTCAGGAAAGTTCAGGGACACGGCTTTGTCACAGTAGTGGGATTTTGCCGGGGCGGCCTGGAGGCAGGTGAGGTCCTCGCCGATCCGGGCGGCGCTTGCGGTGTAGCCTCTGCTCGTCCTCCGTCGTCTATGCCTTGCAGGCCCCCCCCTTCTCCCTCCGGTCCCCGGTTCGCATGCCCGTGCACCCTCCCCACCGCAACGTCTCCTGCGAAACCTGACGTTTCGGAAGGACCCGGAATCGTTCGTGAGTTACTTAGAACGGTCGATGTTCGCGTCTTCTTTCTGAGGACAGAGCTCTTCAAGCCGCATCTCTCGCCGTAGAAATGTAGTCATTCATCGCCACTGGAGAACAGATGAGGATGCTCTATCCCGTGGGATAACCTCCCATTTCAAGGTCTGGCCTTACCTAAGGTACATCTTTGTCTGTACGAGGGACCTGTTTGTAGATTCCAGGGGTTCTTTGGGGGGACTAGCATCCTGCCATGATGCTATTACATAAAATGATTGCCATGAGTCGGTGCCGATTTACATAAATACCTTAACAGGTACGTACGTGGGGAAAAGAGGCGACCCTTCCTGACAGGAGACTTCACACTGGTCAGTGCAGAAACACCGCGGTACTAATCGCTGCAAGCGACGTCCACTGATGGAGGCTAAAATCAGCCACCTTGCGAAAGGCGATATTTGCGCAGCCTCAAAATGAACCTCGCCGACACGTATCGATTCCGAAGGGGAGGCGGGGACTCGGCAGACAGGTCCGTAAGCAGCGCGTGGGGATCGACTCGCGGTAAGACACGGCGGCGTCACGTCCGCCCGGCACGAGGCGCCGAGAGAGACGCGCCACTTGCCACGTCCCCGCCAAACGTCCCTCCCCTCCCCCCGACCCTGAGGAAACATCCGACGGGCCCAGCCCGAGGCGCGCGGCCAGCGAACTGGACCCGGCGGTTCGGCGAAGACCATCGGGCGCCGCGGTTGCCGCGTTTCGCGGTCGCGTCCGGCCGGCAGGCGCGGGCTCGCGGGCGCGCTCGGCCTGTTTTCGCTGCGTTTTTAAAGTCTAAAACTATTTTCTCCTGAAAAAGTTAACCAAAACAAAAGCGCCTGTACAGGGTTAGGGACATTTTTAAATTTTTTCTTTATTCTTTTCAGTGTTTTTCTGTAATGATTACGTGCGTGTTGCTTTTATATTCAAATAAAAAGGTTTAAAAGGTTTTAAAGGGGCCTGGCTCGGGCCACAAGCACCCGGTGGAGAGGGGGGGCCCCTAGAGCTGGCTCAGTCGCGGTCGGTCTCTGTGACATGGAGGGGCGCAGGAAAGGCACGGCAGCGTCCGGGCGTCCAGGTGCCCAGGTGTCCAGGTGCCCAGGTGTCCGGGTGTCCGGGTGTCCAGGTGTCCAGGTCTCTGGGTGTCCAGGTGTCCGGGTGTCCGGGTGTCCAGGTGTCCGGGTGTCCAGGTGTCCGGGTGTCCGGGCGTCCAGGTGTCCGGTGTCCGGGCGTCCGGGCGTCCGGGCGTCCAGGCGTCCAGGTGTCCGGGTGTCCGGGCGTCCGGGCGTCCGGGCGTCCAGGTGTCCGGGTGTCCGGGCGTCCAGGTGTCCGGTGTCCGGGCGTCCAGGTGTCCGGGTGTCCGGGTGCCCAGGCGTCCGGGTGTCCGGGCGTCCAGGTGCCCAGGTCGTAGGTGAGGGCGCCGTCAGAGCAGGTGGCGGACTGGCAGCTACGTGCGTGTGGACTCTGAAAAGCAAGGCCGACGTCTCCGTGTTGGTCAGCACTAGACGCTGCCCACAGTGGTCCCCTCCGGACCGTCGGTGTGCTCATTCGTTGTCACGAAGCTCGCCTTCTTCCGTGGTGTTTCCGTAAGGATTAGATGACGCAGACGCGGCCGCGTGCTCTGTGGTCTCTCGCCCGCTGCTGTGATTGTCCGTGGTCTCCGACTGACAGGTGAGCCACTGGCAAAGGGAAAATTACTCGAGATAACAGATCTGGAGACGTGAACCGCACCTGGCGCGAGGCCCGTCCGCCCTCCCTCAGGCAGGCGGGGCTGCGGGCTGGGCCGGGCGGGCCCCTCGCCCTGTGGAGCCTGTGCCTCGGCTGAAATGTGCATGGACCTTCAGCCGTCCTTAGCTCGTCTTGGCATCCGTCGCTCTCCGCACGGGAGCCCGACCTTCCTCTGACCCTGAGCTTCCTCGGCGCCGAGCGGTGCTCGCGCAGGTAGAAGTCACGGGGACAGCATGCCCTGGGCACGGGGAGGCAAGGACTTAATTTTCTTGCAGGGCAAAGCAGGCCGTCTGTTTAAAACTCATTTCCCTTCACGGCAAAGTGCATTGGGAGGAAAACTTTTCCACTCTAAATAAATTCTGCTGCTTGTGCTGTACATGAGGAGATTTATGAAGTTCATTTAAAAAAACTGGCTAAGTGAAGGGAGTTTTCAGTCTGAAATGAAGACAAACTAAGGGGAAAAAAAGCATAAACTATATGGAGATCTGACTCATCGTAGCGCATTAGCTCAGTGCTGGTGCATCCATAATGTTAATGCTGGAACGCAGTTTTAAAACCTGATTAGAGTGTAGACCAGGGTTTTAAAAAAAATCAAAAGAATCGGCTTCAGAGTAGACATCAAACAGTGCTCTTCGTGCAGATGAGAAGGAAGAGAAAGAGGGAGGGGCGTCTCCCGTTTACTCCTCGGTTCTCAGGGCAAGTGTCTTTAAGAAAACAGATAAAAGGTTAAGGCTCAACTCACATACAGAATGAGAGAATTACATATGTTTATGGCCCGAAGAAACCAAATCTCTTTATATCTAGTGTAATTTCCGGCTAACAATAATCTTCTAACAGCCACATAAAGGCATTAATAACAGGAAGTTAACGTACAGGGCTGGGTTCTCGTGCGCGAGTGGGACAGGCCCCTCGTCTTGCAGTCGTATGCGTTTTCCATTTTAGATTCTACACGCCGCCTGAGAAATTAAGTGACTTTTTTTTTTTTTTTTTTGCACTGAGGAACAAATGCAGAGCAGCTCATTTTTTTTTAGCTTTTGCTGAGAGGCAGAGCTGGAGCAGGCATGTGAGAAGAATTAATCTTAATAGAGACGCAGACCATGTCCCCCCGAAGTATTGACAGCTCCCTTCCGGTCCAGGCGCGGTGGTTGGTACAGACAGACCTGCTCGGTGCTTAGCCCCGGTGTGTGGGGGAGGCCGAGGCTACAAGACACCTGTTTGTCAGCTCTCAGCGTGACGGCTGGGCAGCCGTCCGGCCTTCCCGTCCCCAGTCCTCCTGGGGGCTCCGCCGAGCCGAGGGCCACAGGGCGGCCGGCGACCATGACTACAGGGACCGAGTCAAATCGCTAGAATTCCAAGCGGGATTGGAAGTCGTGAACGCCACGAGAAAACAGAAAAGGATGAATCCGTTGGCGGTGTCTCCCGCAGCCCTAATTTGACAAAGTCATTGCCACAGCAGATGAGCGTGGACGGAACTTCTCTTTGGAGGGTTAAGAAGCACTGAGTTCATTGTAGCTTCTCATCTAGACGCAGCGCGTTGAATCGAGAGATGGCACGATTGGCCTTTCGCTGCAGCAAACTAGCAATCCGCAGGCCAAGATGCAGTTCCGGGCTGTTACCTCAAAAAAAAAAAAAGGAAAAGAAAAGAAAAAGGTGTCAGTTCAAGTGACACACGTTCCCGCGACGGAGTGCCGCTGAACTGTTTTGTGCTTCGCAGGTCTAATTCCTGTTATTCACAGATTCGGGTCCCGACGTACGTGGCAAGTCACAGGCCACCGGAGTCCGGTGGGGAGAGAGGGGTGGACGTCACATCCGTACAAGAGGGATCCGGGATTTATTAGCTAGAAAGTAAAATTGTCTAAATCGATATTACATTGACAAGGCATGAACACGAAGTCAGTGAAGGTGAAGCGAAGCTTCGAAAGACACCGAGAAGCTTCTCAATTCACCGTCAAACAATCCTGCGTGACGATTTCCGCGTTTCAGAAGCTCTTTCCCCCAAACCGTACGGCACGTAAGTGGTAGAATCAAATTAACGATCACGACGCTCCACGCTTCTGGAGGTCACAGGGGACGCAGGTCGCCACACGGCTCCGCACCCCCGAGGTGCACCCCCGAGGAGGCCGGCAGTGCGGCTGCAGGCCCGCGTCCCCCGGCCCCTCGCGGCTCGCCGGAGGGACAGCAATGTGCTGTTGGCTGTGGACCAAGCAGGAACTCGGTCATCTGCCTCGAGCTCTTCTCAGTGCGATGCGAAAGGATACCAGATATGTTGATATTAGTACTATTTTATTCTAAAATGTCCACACCACTTCTAAACCCGCTAATCACGATGCTCCAAAATACAGGTCACATTATAAATAATGCTAGGTTACATTTCTGAGTTCCTTCCAAAAAGATTTCCATTTGTAATGACCAATATAAACTAGATTGCCTTTAAAAGATATGTATATACCACATATACTTAAATTCTAAAAAATAAAAAAACATACATGATATATGTACTATAATAGATGATATAATGTATATACCATTTCTTCATATTACTAAAGGAGGGTTATTTTCTATCTTATCTTGGGACATCATACATCTTTATCCTCCAGTCCTCCTCAGAGCTGAGAATCTGAAATTTTGTATTAGCAGTAAAGACAGATGTCAGCTTTCTCTTAGATAATGAGTACCAATTTTCGATGATTTTGAGAGCTCAAAATTTTTCAAAATGACATTGTTGTAGTGGATATTTGTAAATGTGAGCGGAAATACCCAAATCTGATAGAGAGAGAGCAGGTTTCAGGCTTATCCTTGGCTGCATTATAAGAAATCAGAGCTTTTCGGTCAGTCACTTTTTAATCAAATTTATTATTCAGTTTTAGGCAGATTTACTTTTTCTCAAATGTCGTTGCTTCTAAAACTATAAAACTTTCTAAGAGAGATAATTTCTTGATCTAGACATATGTAGTTAAAAAGACAGGTAATTTCATTGAAAAAGATACTATATTTAACAGAAGACTGGAGACATTTTGACATCTAGTCGGTCTTATGGTTTATCTTTGAGTATAAAGAATTTTTCTATTTGGAAGTGCTTCAAATACAAGTTGTACTATTGCTGATGACTGAATAAGAGAGACAGAGTCTTCCACAAATATTCTGATTTCCAAAAGTTTATCATTTAAAATCTCCCTTTCTCTGTCTCTCTCTCTCTCTCTCTCTCTCTCTCTCTCTCTCTCATGCTTCATTGGTCATTTACATTCTGTTGGTATTTTTTGTGTGTGTGTGAAAGTAATTAAATCATTTTTAGTTCAGTTTTGAAACAATTTAAATTAGCAACATTATTTGAGAACTGATTATAATACATTTTATATTTTGAAAACTAATCAGGTTGTACCATAATCTGTACATAGTAGTAGTTCTTGAACAAAGGTCGACATTTTGACGTACATGACAGGTAGATATCCTGACTTGGGTGAGGAGACGGCTTTCAGTTCTTCAGAAGAGCAGATATGAATCGGCCTCCATCTCCCATGGTCCGTTGGCGCTCGCTGAGTGACTAGAAATCTGTGTCACCTTGGCATGCTGAGTCAAGGTTCCCAGAAGCGTATTTTAGGAGTAGTTTGTGTCGGTAGCAAGATGCGTCGACGCATGTTGAAACGTGTTTAAAGCATCTCTGTAAACTGATGTCAGCAAACCGTCTATTCTATAATAATGGAGAACGTTCTCTGGACGCTTACTGTGTATTAAGCACTGTTCTATGTTCTTTCAGTGAATTAACTCATTTAATTCCCAAGCTAACGACGAGCTGGAGGCTATCGTTAACCTCATCGTATAGATGGAGAAACAAACACAGAATAGTTAATTGTCAGAGTCACACGTGTCAGTGAACCGTGAAGCTGACATTCAGCCGCAGGCCGTCTTGACCCGGAGCTCGGACTGGCAAAGTGCAAACCAACGTGATTACATCTTTATATGTTTATTTACACATACCACCCCCCAGTAGTCCCATTAGACCTTTGCAAAATGCTCACCCGGAAACGTTCAGGAAAACTTGCCCACGAATGCCTGACTGAGGCTCACACTGACATGATCTATTTAAAACAATGTCCCAAGAACACGTTCTTCGCTAACAGGCGGTTGTCATAGTCCAGCAATTTTAGCCACTCGATGAACTGCGATGACTTTTATTTAAAGTCGATTCCATCATTACCATTTCATTCGAGCTTTACCCTCACTATTCAGGTGTCAATATGCTTGGACCTCGTCAGTTTACAATCCTTTATTTTTTATTTTTTACGCCCACAGCACCTGGTCTTCCTGGGTGGTCTCTCGTCCAGGTACTAACCAGGCCTGACCCTGCTGAGCTTCCGAGATCAGACGGGACCGGGCTTGTTCGGGGCGGCATGGCTGTAGGCTGGAGTGAAATTTCTGAGTTCAGGTCTCTGAAACCATTTGGAGTAAATAGGAAGTTTCATTAGAATACCTTAACTAAATACTGAGCTGAGCAAGAAAGATGCAACTTTCATTTTAAAATGTTTTCTCATTGCTAAGTGGGGTCATTTTTGTGAGAAAACACATTATGATCATTGTTAAAAATGAAATTTGGAATAGTCTTCCCCCAAGGATTTCTAATGGAAAAGAAGCATTGTATCGATTCTTTAAAGACTTTTAAAGACCTGCTCCGTGCCAGGCAATTTTTCCATCCCGGAGATACAGCAGTAAACAGAACGGACGGAATGTCTTGCTCTCGGTTTTACTGCAAATGGTTCACAGACCTCTGAAAACCTCTCCACGGAGGAACAAAAGCGTGTGTACACAGCCTGGCCTAGCAGGGGACGTAAGTAGGTAAATAAGATCGGGTTAAATTATCAGGCAGTGGCGGGGCATGCGCCCGGCTGGCATGTTCATACCCAGCCCAGAGGTTTTGAGCTTCGTTTCTTTCAGCCATTTTACCAGCCAACCAAATGTGTCTACTTTTTAAAATCAGGGGAATCTCACCTTTCTCCGAGAATCTCAATGATTCAATGGTTCTTTAAACCACCCATTCCGACCCTTGTTCATGCTTGAAGGCACACTATGATGTGTGTGTTACGAGGAGTCAGTCAGATCCGTCTCGGCCCTTCTGGGGATGGGCTCGCAGCGCTCGCTGGGTTCGGCCGCCCCTTCTGGTCAGCTCCGACCTCACTTGAGTCCTTCGTGCTGAGTTCACCTTAGGGTCTACTAGGAACACGTCCTGAAGGAGCGGCTTCCCGGAGGAGGTGCGCCTTATCGTCCAGTCCTGAAGGAGCGGCTTCCCGGAGGAGGTGCACCTTATCGTCCAGTCCTGCTCTAAATCTCGGTTGTCTCTCTGAGCTTTGTGACCATCCGAGCACCCGGTTATGTTCGCAGTAGCTCTCAGCGCTTAAGGGGGTGTCAGGATCCGCTGGTGTCCCCACGGGGTGCTCTCAGTTGGCACCTGGATTCAGGCTGATCAGAAGCCAGACCCTTGGGCAGGACCTTTCGAAGTGCGAATATCCAGTCGTGGGGGACTGCCAGCCTCGGCCCCACTGGCCACCAGAGCCAGGTGACCTGCACGTGTCCCCTGGGGGGCGTTTCCCTCCCTCCTCCCCTCTGTTTTTTCCTGTTTTTCCTGAGGTGGCATTTTGCATGTCATTTTCTTAGGCTCTACACGGAGCAGAGAGAGCGAGGGAAACCGACTGAAATTTAAGGAATAAAGCGTTACAAAGCATATTATGCCTTTTACATCAACCTGTCATAATACGAATGGATAAAATAAAGTGAGAAAGAAGCCTCGCCAAACTCCCAAACACTGGCGAGCACATCGCAATACGCTTTTAGCTATATAAATGGATTACGAGTTCGGCATCTTCGTTGCAAATCCTTGAGCTTATCTTATTTGTTTACACCTGCTCATTTCCTGCCTCCGGGCGTAAACCGCATACTCTCAAGAGCCGAGATTCTACATATCGCAATACATTTAAGACCTCTGGCTCCTGAAACGGTGTTTGAGGACGGCAGACACTCAGCCGTTTACGGAGAGAATGAATACGCTAAGAATAGTGTAGTAACCCCAACACAGAGCAGCTGCCTTTCTCGCGGAGATTCCTACCATAAGAAAGAAAGAAAAAATGATTAATCCAGGACTTTCATTCTCTGTCAAACGTTCTGAATTAATCCATTCTAAAGAGCTGAAGGCATCCTGCTAACATCCAGAAACGGCTTTCAGAGAGTCGAAATCCTAAGTTCGACATGTTAATTCTAGAATGCATTTACAGCAGACCGTCTCTAAAGTAGCTGTTCCTCTCAGCCAGTTTCTTCAATTTCTACAATTTGCCAAATGTAGTTATTTATTTAGGTACCGGTCCTCTTTAAAGTGTTTTAATGCTATATGTAAAGGTCCACATTGTTTGGAACATAAATAAGGTCTCAAATGAAAATTAGCTTTTATTATTAAAAACAGATAGAATTTATCTAAGTGTTTATTTATATTCTGATCCTAATGCGGTGACTGATACATAGTGCCCAGCGGTCCTTGATAACTTAGAATATGTATTCTAGAGTTTACATAGCACTTTCACACACACTCTTTTATTTGTTACTCACTGGAGCTCATGTATTATTCACCACCCTTGAAATTGAAAAAACAAAACAAAACAAAACAAAACCATAAAACAAACGGTAACTTTGCACAACATAGTTACTTACCACAGCATTCCTTTCGAGTTAATTCAAAAACATAGCCCAAACATTTTAATGTAAGAAGAATTGAAATGAGAAAAAGAAGAAATCATGCGGAAGTTGAAAATGAGAAATGTTAAAATAACCCTGTCTTCTTACTCAAAACGCAATAGTTTAGAAAGCATTGTTTCTTAACTCTTAGGTAGCCAATACACGTAGGACCCAAGGTGAATATTGTACCGTGCTCAGCAAATATCAAATGCAAAATGATGTCAAGTCAACATCAAATATGAAATGAGGCCCTACCCCAGCTAGACTGTTGTTAAAGGCTGGCGATCGATCATTCACAATTGCGCGACCATATATTTACCCCCCGAATAACGAATTCCATCAACAGTTCAATATCAGCTTAGAAGGCAAAACATGTTCACTCACTGGCACCATTTCAGGAATTACAAGCATTAGGAAACAATTATTAGTTTATGCTTTTGGTTGCACAATGTGCAAAGATGCAGGATTGTGACATCCATAATCGAAAGGGGTTGAGACAGAGCAGGAAATGAGCAGGGTTACGTCTGGTGTTGAAGTTAAGCTGGTAAAATTAAAATTAGAGTCTTAGAACTTTGGACTATTATATGCGATTCCAACAATAACTACGAAAGAGAATAATTATATGCGTCTTCGGAATTACCGTGTTCTATGGATGGTGCGTGAACTTTTCGTCCTCTTTCTTCGTCATTTTGGTGGAAATATAGCCTTGGCTCCTCTCTTTAATTCCCAATATCACCCATCCTTTGTGAACAAGGGCTCTCTCGCCTCCAAAATACGGTGTGGAAAACGGGAAATGGTAATAATGGTGCAGAAAGGCGAAGCTATCGACATGTCTCTCGATTCTGGCTTGAAATCGCTGACCGGTCCTGGGCTGCTTCTCTCCCGGATCGTCACATGCTCCGTCAGCTAAAAACTGACTTGTCGCTAAGTCGAGACGTGCAGGAATGAATAAAGCATGACGATAACGGCCGAACGTTTTATCATGCACGCGGGAGTGGAATCTTGGGGTGCCGGCGCCACGTTATCCTCGGGGGCCCCGTGAGTACAAGGAGGTGGGAATAAGGAAAAGCGTCGGAGGGGACGATTTGTGATGGAATATTAGAAAAACGATGTGCGGCTGCTCCGGCCGAACCCGCAGTCGTGTCGGAAGCGAGTCGGGATGGAGCGCACATTTTCTTCTATTCAGCCTCGACCTGAATGTTCACATTGCAGCGTCCCGGGCAAGTACGAAGCGAGGGGTTCGACTTAACCGGACGCTCCCGAAGCTCGCTTGCAAACTCGACGTCATACCAGTTCAAGGGCCGAAGTTTTGTTGTCGTCGAAGGTGGCCACAGCGTCGAGCGGTCAAGTGTAACGAAGGTACGAAGCGTCAAGGTCGGGTTTTCCCTAGACGGCTGGAGTCGATGGACCGTGGCCCGTTCTCTGGCATGACACTTTCTACTAAGCTATAAAAACTGCCCTTCTGAAAAAACAGAAATAATGCCACCTACTTGCAGGATCTGGGGAAGAACGTGTGTAGAACGCTGGCTTCGAGTAGCCGATAAAAAACGTCACGTCTCCTCCGGAAATATGTAGCCGAGTCAGGGAGCCAAGCGTGGAGACATGAAGCCGTCCATTCTCACGGGACACGGCCAGGGGCCGGTGAGGGACTTCTCAGCGCGGGGTCGGCCAGCGGCCCCTCCCACACCTCGGGAGCTTTCATTTAGCCCGGGGGCCGTAATCAAGAGAGGTGGACTTCCACAGTAGGTTTTCCGGCCGTTTCTATGGCAACCAAATAAAAATAATTGCGCCGCTTCGGTTCTTAATGCAATTTAGTCAGAACATTCGCTGAGCACCCACTGTGCGCAGCGAAAGGCAGGGAAAGGTTATGGCAACGAGACGCTTCATTGTCGCAAGCGGAAGCCGCTGGGAGGAAATGACTTTCTCCGCAGATACATTCTCTGAAAAAAAGGCTTTTAAAAAGCTGCCCCATTTTTGCACATTGGGGTTTCTAGTTGTACCCTGAGCTGCGTTTCTTTGCAAACTGCTTCACAAATAAAGTTACCAAGAAAAGAGGGAAATGTGTCTTCTATGCTGAAAATGATTCGAATCCGTTGAGAAAACAGTTGAACACTAATCTACCGAAACCAGCAGCTTTCTCTCTAGAATTTTCTGCTGGGAATATAGATACACCTATTTCCCCCCTAACACAAATATAGGAAAAGGTTATTTCCCAAGGTTTTGCCTTTTTTTAAAAAAAGGTCCCAGCACAGTGATATTAAGCAGAAAGCACGTCGTTAAATGATGATGCGTAGTACACCAGTTACGGGAACCTTTCTCATGAAAGCGAGCCATGTAGCTTATCAGAATATCAGGTGAAGAACCCAAACATCCTTCTGCCCGCTTCTCACGGTCATGTGCGACCGGCCCACTCCAGGCCGGAACAAACGCCAGGTGTCTCGAACTGACCTTTACAAATGACGTTTTTGCCTTGACGCCCATCTCTTCCCTCCGCCGTTTTCCTGGGCAAAGAACTACGAAGGACCGAAGAGAGCCCTGAAGAATTCGAGGACAGCAGGTGCGGGCCGCGTCGGCAGCGAGGCGCGCGTGGTCACCTGGGCCGCGCTCCCCGGACGCCCTGCAGCTCGCGCCTTTCTTCCCAGAAGCCGGGCCGCGCCTCTGCCGTCCCGGGCTGCTCGGCCCTTTCATCGGCCCTCGGGGGCCGATGCACCCACCTTGCCTTTGAGGGTCAAATGCTGCCCCTTGGCCTGTGCCGCCCAGAGCCCTTATCGTGCACTGAGATCCGAATGGCACCCGGTAACCGTACCTGGCTTATGAAAGGCAATAGCTGGCAAGAGCAGAGGTGCCCGACTCCGCGATGCGTTTCTCCTGCCTTCGTGAGCGTAGCTTCCCCTGTGCTCCCATGGGCATGAGCTTGGGGTCGGTGTGCAGGTGACACGTGACATGTGCCAGCGTCCCCACGTCCTTGAGACGTTCATTCTTATAAAATTCAGTTCCCATGTTTTCAATACTTTTCGGCTCCCTCCCCACATCATTCCCGAGGATTTGGGAATTCCTTTATTTACCGTAGCGTGTAAGTGAATTCAAGTTTCGGTCAGCCCGCCAAGCGAGCTGGGACCACCACCTGCGGCTGGGCAGAAGACTCCCTTTCATCTGGACTCTCTAGCACGCACGCCAATGTCAGTGAGATGCCGAGGTGACATCTGCCTGAGAAATCAGTGCGATGCCAGTGAGATACCTGAGAATCGGAGCATCGAGGACCCAGCTCGCCCGTGTCCAGACTGTGACTTCAGCTGCACGTTCAAGGACATCGGCTTGGCATTTTCTTTCCGTGAGCGTCGCAGTGAAGATCATAGCGCATTTGCGGTCACCCTCACTGCCCTAACTATCAAGGGTACCAGCCGCTTGAGTCCCAAGACACTTGGTTCAGGTGACACAGGATCACAACCAGCGACAGGGACGATTTCATTGATTATGATCCCGCTGCCTGCCACAGTTGACGAGAATCCTTTTTCCATTAGAAAAGGTCTGGGACTTGACCTGGAAACCAAGGCCCGACCCAAACCGAGGCTGAAGTCCCGTCTTTCAGAGTCTCCCTCATGCCAGCACCGGCCCCGTCCGGTCAGGAGACAGAACCAGCGCTACCAATCTAAACACAAGGCATTTACTGTAAAGATAGAAAAGACTGCGTCTAACACAAAGATTTATCAGCTCCAAACGGGAAAGCACAACTAAGCAGTAGAGAAAACTATGAGTTTTCCACTGTTGCTGTAACAGATGGCCATAAACTTAGTGGCTTAAAACAACAAAAAGTCCCCGTTGCAGTTCTGTCTGTCGAAAGTCCGACCTGTGTTTCACTGAGCTGCGATCAGGCGTCCAGAGGCCTGTGTCCCCTGGTGGAGAATCCATCTCCGTGCCTTGTCCAGCTTCTCGGGGCCACTCTACTTCGTGAGCCCTGTCATTCCCCTTCAAAGCCGGCCGCGCTTTAATCCTTCTCACGTTGCATTTTTCTGCACCTTTGTCACTGTGCCTTTCTCTGACGACAGGTGGGAGAGCTTCTCCATCTTCAAGGACTCACGTGATTAGATTGGGCATCCCCAGATAGCCCAGGGTAATCTCTCCGTCTCAAAGTGGATAACCACGATCACATCCGTAAATTTCCCTTCTCAATGCAAAGCAACATCCTCTGGTCCTGGGGCTTAGGGAGGGGCATCTCGGAAAGGATATTTTCCTCCTGCACAAGAACTCTGCACAATCCAAGGATAGCCATGTGGGGAGCAGCTGCTACCTCTACGGCTAAGGCAGAGCTCTCAAGGAGTGACAGACTTGGAGAAGGGCTTCCCAGCACCGAGATTTAGGTCTCCTTCCGGAAGGTCAGACTGTGTAGACCTGGGGGGAGATCGTTCCAAGCTCTGAGGTTTTCTCTGTCTAGGAGGCAGGTTGAAAAAATAAACACACATAAATGAAGAAATAACGTTATTAGTATTTACGTGATGGGTAGAATATAAAAGTACAACGTGGTACAATATTATTGGGAGAGGGGACCAATTTATATTTGTTGGTCAAGAAGAAGAACTCTTTTAAAAGGTCACATTATAGCAGATGGTCCCTTGGTGTTAAGAAGCCAGCCTTGCAGAGATCTGTGGCCGGCGAAATGCGGAGTTTCCCTACCCCCAGTTAGGAGCGGATACAGCGCGTTTGCGAAGCGCCGGGAGGGCCGGAGGTCCGGGTCCTGGTGGCCGAGGGGAAGAGTGACGGACATCGTGTTGCAGAGGTGGACAGCGGTCAAGCAGCTCAGGGTCCTGCAACCCAGGAGACGGCGATTCAAATTTTGATGTTTTGTCAAAGTAGGATGAAAAGCAATTAACGGGTTTTGGCAAGGTACTAACATGACCTGATTTATATTCTTTTAGGAAAAATTACTCTCGTTACCGTATGGAAAATAGATGGTGTCTTATTGACTCATCTGGCTGCCCTTCGAAATGCGCGGTTTTTGTGGGTGGGGACTCCGCATCACTGTCTTCTTTAGCGTCTGTCGCGTTACTTGAAACTTGGTAGGTGCTTTAAAAAGTCGTTCGAATAAATGAATGAATGAGTGAATGAAAGACAAATGAAACAGCGTTTCCGAACAGGCAGCTGTGGAGAGCGTGGAAGGAGGCCTGAGTGGAAGCCAAACTGCGTGCAGTGTGCTGGGCCAGACCAGCCTTCCCTGGTGATGGCGGGTAGGGAGTCATCCGGTCAGCAGGTGGCCCCGTCCTGCGTGCCTGCTTGCAGGGCTCCAAGACAGAGCATCTGCTTGCTTTCGCCCCAAAAGCCTTATCGTAGAACCTGCATTGTTACCAGCGCGCTCACGGTCGTCATGCACTTTCTGCGTCTCTGCGATCCTCGAGAGTTGGTCAGAATTAAGGCTGAACAGGTGGAGAGACGCGTATTGTCTGTCGTCTGTTGTCTGAGCTTTTGAGTTCTCAGCTGTTTCAACAGCTAGCCGCCCTGTTCAAACTCTTGGAACTGAGATAATTGGCATGATACTCACGATTACTTCATTAAATTCACACTGAAATATTTTGATGGACAAGAAAGATTCACATGTAGGAAAACCATACTTTAAACTAGGGAAATGTGATGAGTCTCTAATCAGTTTAATAATAGAGTATGACCTGCGTGCTAAGGTAAATACTGTAGATACAGGGCGATAACAAAGATCAACAGTAAAATAAATATTATATGCAGTTGAAACTAATGACTGATTTATGGTGTAAGCACTTTACTCTCTGTCCAACATTAAATTTATGACAAGTACACGAGTGTTCTCTGACGGCGCTTTCCCTTTAGCTGACGAGCATGTGCTTGGTCGTTGTCATGGTCTTTATCCAAAGCTTAATATTTTGAAACACCCAGCTGTACACCGGTGTATCACAGAATCGCGTACCTAACAGAACCGAAACACATGCTCTCTAATCCGAATCGAATTGCACGTAACACATTTTCCTGTGATGACAAGCAAAGGGAAACACACAGGTGTGTAAGCAGGCTACAATGATCTTCCCCCGAATGCAAGCAGCTCTCTGTCTATTACGCGAAGATACAGCCAGCCGGGTGTTTTCCAGAGCAAGTCTATAGTGCCATTGGAGACTACAGGCTGTCCACGGCACAGCTTCTCCTAGGTCTTTACAAGAAATAGATAGTAATGGAATACGATAGTTACTAATGGGCCATCGAACAGCGGGGTAGAAAGGAAGCCGGACCACGGCGACACGCGCCAATTAGCGAGTTCTCGGAGGAGTCACAGGGCGAAGTGCTGGCTGTTCCCGGCATCGGTCTGAGCCGCGGTGGTGGAGGACTCGGCTCTGAGACGGGACGCGTCTGCATTTCTGCCTTGTAGGAGATTTCACGTTGGCCGATCAACTTATAATTAGCATGATACACGGCAGGAAATTTTTCCACACACAAAAAAATTTAAGAAGATGCTGAACATCATTATCTTAGCATCTGACTGGGAAAAAATGAAGCATATCTCCCCAGTGAAGAATAAAATGCAACCCTTTGGGAGGGTGCAAGGAGCCTCAAAGCATCTCAAACTTTACATTTTATGAAGCAATAAAAAATTCTCAGAGAAGAGCCAGCTAGCTTCATATTTGCATATGAACTGTGACCAATGACTCACTCTGAAAACAATGTGAAGGTAAATTTACAATTTAGCTCAGGGTCTGCATAGCTTGGTGTAAATGAATCAAACAATAGACAATGAATTTCATGGACAGTTAAGTTTTAGTCCTGGTGGAGTAAATCACAGGTGAGCTCACATTACAGAGAGAAATGTTGTTGGGATGATAAAAACAGTGAAGTAAAAAAGTCTCATCCTGCTTTACCTATCCGAGCTTCAGAAGAAAGAGCCGCTCAGCTGGGGGCCTAACAAGCGGAAATAGGAACAGAAAAGGACTAATCCCAGTGCCAAAAAGACAAGGAAGAATCAAAGCTAAGCCACCTGCCTGACCTCTCTGAACAACCCCAGGGTGAAATGAATCAACTCCGCTTGCAATTTGTGGCTGAGCTGTAGAAATGGGTGTGGGAAAAAAAGAAAGGACCCTGAGGGGAGGGGGGGAAGGCGAGCCTGACGGGTGGTTGTTTGATCATGCTCAGCCTCGCTCTGCCGGATGAGAAAAATCAAACGATTTTACTGTGTGTCACTGGAACTTTCACGGATTTTAATTCTGGTGGAATGCATGGGTTCATTTTGGCTGGTAGCGGAGTCAGACAGACCATGTCACCTAACACATTTAATCTGTATTTATCAAACATTCGACTTATTTCTTTCATTGATCCGAAGAGTTAGACATTCAAAATTCATAAATAAAGTAAAATCAAATCATTGGAGTCATGGATATACTCATACTTTTAAAGATTCAAATGCATTTTCAAAGCCTAAATAAGCCTGCATGCCACAATTTAATAGAAAAACAGTAGAAAGCTCTTTTAATGTTAGGTTTTCTCACAATTTACAATCCCCCTTCTCCACTCTCCTCAGGGAAAATAATATTTCAGTACAAAATTTGCATGTCTCTAAATCTCCTGAATCTAGCAAAAGATTATATTCTAGTAAATCTGCAAGTAAACAATAAAATACATTTCTAAAGTTAATAAGAGATCAATAGCCCAAGACAACTTCATGTGTTATTCTCTCTCGTTAAAAGTTACAGTGAGGTATTGTTAAGAAATTTCTTTTAATTATTTCTAGTAGAGATTTTATCTAAAGACATACCTATGGACCGCTAAATGTATAGAGAGCATATAACTTGGATGGCCAAAAATATTTTCCTGTCAGATTTTGTGGTCATTTAAAGAAGGTAAAAGAAAAAAGTGTGTGAAGCGGGGAGGGAGAGTTATTTTTGAACAAAGCTATTCGTCGTGGTCACGGGTCTGCAGGAGAGAGAGGGTTCAGGCTCCGCAGGGCAGCTGCTCAGCCTCGCAAGGGCCTCTTCGCAGGTGCCCAGTGTGGAAACACTCACAGTTCTTCGGTTACACTCAATCATTCGAGAGGTGATCATGACTGAGGAAGACTATCAAGGCAATGGAAAAGTTTTAGAGAGGTGTATTGTAATGATTGACTTTTATGATTCAGTTCATTTGATGGAAAAAAAAATGCTAATGGCGGTGGTATTGCCACTAGGTGATACATTCGTTCGCAGGCAAACATTTCTGCCTACAGATGAATCTAAGGAATGAACAGATCCGCGGTGCATTTCCGGCTATGCCACTGTCGCATTCCGCTCACCTGTCAAGTCGCTGCGTAGGTAATCCTCAGCCGCCTCCTCCGCAAAACGAAGGTGTGAGTGTGAATGTAAACCAAAACAACACCTTGGGCGTCCTGAGCAAACGTCGATGTTTAATTCTTATTAATAACATTGTTTTATGCATGTTGCTAGTCATCCCAGAGCAGGGACCCATCCATCCCCTTAGGGACCATTTTGAGATGAACGGTAATAACTAATATCAGAGAGAAGAGAAAACTTATTCCACATGCTCGGACTCGTATTTACACAGCGCTGTGGCTAGACGAGGTGTTCGGAGCACATGTCAGCCTGTGGAACGTGACGGAGCCTCATCTAACTGATGGATGCCTTATTAATTAGAAGAGCTTCATTAGAAGAACTCTTGCAAATTCTTTCCCAAGATTACTCATGTGTAAACTTAACGAACTAAGCAACAAACAAGTTGATAAGATTATTAATGAGATGCTTATCCAAGAAGTTTTTGCTGGCCGGTCTATGGGAGCTTTTCAGACTTTGGCGAATTTTCTCAAATTCTTGTTGAGTCGTCTTTACCTGTCGGGAGGGCCCATGCCGGATGTCAAGGAAGTGTGACCAGTGAGAGTAATTGCTGTATTAGTTCACATTAAAACTAATATATTCAAAGGCGTGCTAGAAGCCGGTACCAGCTAGGAAGACTGTTTCTGTACTCAGACTAGCATTAACTTGGCTTAGCAGATACGATTTAAAAAAAAATCATTGGCATATGATTTCCGACACACTCGTGAACATGGTAAAGAATTTGCCAAGGCGAACGCCATGACATCAAACTCCTATGCAAGAACGTACGTTGGACCGGTGCTCTGCGTCCGGCCCTTTGCCACGCAGCAAGGAGCAGGACACGTTCTCTTCCTCCCTGTCACGTGGACAGAGAGGCAGACATCATGACGTAGGTCCTTCCGATGTCCTGAAAGACAGTGGTTTTCTGACGGTGCGCACTGTCTAGGGTGAACGGGCAGGGAGTGCTGAGCTCAGCGCGTCGGGGCACCGTGAACACCATGCGACCCGATCCTGGCCAGAGAGAACAGTATCAAGGCAGAAGCCCCTGTCACGATATTCGTTTGTTTGTTGGTTTGTTTGTTTAATTTATTTTTTTAATGGTGACATCGGTTAACGGAATCCAGCACGTTTTCTGGTCCCTGCTCACACCCATCTTCGCAGAGTGATCGGTGTTCTTCTAAAACCAGCTGCTTTGCTTCAATGTCGTGTTTGCGAGATTTATTATCGCCGTTGTGGACAGCAGTAAATCGTTCGTTTCCTTTGCTGTGGAATAATTCATTGTATTAATATATTCCAAAACATTACTCATTCTCCTGTTGTTTGATATTTTGATGTGTCCGGTTTGGGCTTATTATGAATAATGCACCTCTGGATAGTGTTGTTTATGACTTTCAAAGGACACACACATGCCTTTTTCCTGGATAAATGTTCCAAGTGGAATGGCCATTTCATAGGGTTTATGCATTTCAAGTATATGTAATAAAAATATTTTCTCGGCTTGCGTTTCACTGTTTAAATGTTGCCTTTTGATAAACAGAAGACTTAACTTTCTGAACTAAACTTTTTGTTAAATGAGTAGACTCTTTTTTAAGAGCACTTTCAGGTCTATAGAAAAGTTGAGTAGAAAGTACAGGGTCCTCATTCATGATCGAGTTTAATGTTGTCCAATTTAGCAAATTGTCCTTCGTCTTTAATTTTTAATTTGATTTATGGAATCTTCACTTGCCCCTAAATCAAGAAATATTTGTCTCCCCTATCCGAGGATGTTCACTATCTCACTCAGAGCATTTTTTTCCCAACTTTTATATCTAGATCGACAATCCACATGAGATTTTCAGCACTGATGTGTTTCCACATTTATCCACTAGGCGACTATTACTATTGCTCAAGAATCCGTAGATATATATCTATTTCTGAATTCAATTATTTTTTCACTTAATTCATTAACCCTTGCACCATTACAACATTTTCTTAACGACTGTATATTTTTATAAGCCTTCATACGCAATTGTTTATGTATTTTAACTTTTTTCTTACTTGATTCGGATTATTTCTTGATTCTTAAGACATTGCTACCTTATCGTCCCGATGCCCTGTGGGATTTTTTTGGCTTTTCTAATTGTTCTCCTTTGTTTCCAGCGTGCCTATCTTTGCTATCTTCGTGGAAACAAAGACAGTATTTTCCAAGTAATACACAGTAATGACAAGGGGCGATATTCCCGTTGCTCTCCCTTGCCTTGCCCCCTTTCAAAATTTATAAAAACAAAGAAACGTAGGTGAGTCGGTGCATTGAGCGTAATGACACACATCCATCCTTACATTTCGCTTCCAGAGGCGTGATGGTTGCCAGGTGCTGGGGGGAGAAACAGGGGTGGACTCGTAAAAGGGCAGAAGCTCTTGGTTATAAGATGAAAAAGGTCTGATGTCCTAATATTTAACGGCGACTATAGTTGAATAACTGTTTTGCGTAACTGAGATTTGCTATTAGAATAGAACTTTAGTGCTCTCTCCAAAGAAAAGAAAAAGATAAATACACGAAGCGATGGACGTTTTAATGAACTCACTGGTGGCACGTCTTTCACAATGGTTATGTACGTCAGATCATCGTGTCGTAAATGCTAAATGTATTACAATTTTATTTATCAATTACACATCAATAAAGCTGAAAAAAAAAGAATTCATGGAGAGAAAAGTTACATAATGGAAAAAAGAAATAATCTATTATTGCAAATATAACAATCATTGACTTGCTTTCATGCATGCATACAAAACACAGCATTGTAGAGGTGTATATTTATGTGTGCATATATTTATATTTGTATAATAACAAAATACATAGTAAGCTTTCATATAACACCTGTTGTATTCCAGTCACTATTTTCATCCTATTACATTTTTGTGATCCACTTAAGAAACTTAACTCTAGGTCCTTCCTGCACCTTCTCATGCAGGAGGAAGCCAAGGGAGAGGAAGCTGCAGCAGCCTGCCCGAGATCACAGGGCTGGAAGGCGGTCGGGCCAGGCGAGAGCCCAGGTGGTCTAAATTCCATGTCCTTAGGCACTGCTCTAAGTTAACTTAGCATGTAACACATAATGTCGACCTACATGCAAGCAAAAAAATGAAATACTCACAGGAACAAATTTCTCAAGATAGTTTGGAAAGAATTTTTGAAATCAATAGCTCAAACAGACCAGAATATTAAAGACATAAATTTAGGAACAACACTTGACAAGACTATCTTAACAGAATTAGGTACCAACATAAATCTAATCAATAGTCAAGAGATGTACTTTTCAAGGATTTTGGGATATTGCAAAAATCGGTTATTCCTTAGAAACAATGTCAATGCAGACCACATTTTCTGAATTTGATACAAAAAATTACAAGTAAATGAATAAATATTACCCAAATATTTCACAAATTTGGAAGTAAAATTTAATGATAGATTTAAATTAAATTAATGATAGATTTTAAAAAAAATCTATCATCTATCAAATCTATCAAATTTATCTACCACTTTAATTTAATGATAGATTTTTTAAAAATTCAACAAAATTATGAAGCATTTATAACTGAATTAAAAAATATCACAGCATGTGAGATGCGGCTGGACTGGTAATCAGATGAATGTTTCTATCATAATTGTATTTATTAGGATATAAAGACAGTTTAAAAATAAGTTAGAGAATTATTCAACCCAAGAATTTGGGGTAAGAGCAAAAGAAAGTGCCCCAGGGATGTAGAAGTTTGGAAATTCAATTAAAACAGGATTTGAGCGAAAACCCAGACCAAAACACATACACAAAATAGTAGATATTATATTTTTAAAAGATACTTCCGGGAAGACTAATAAATGGACAACCTCTAGTCTCAGTGAACAAGGTGAAGAATGAGGATATGGGGAAGTATCATTGGGGACCACCACGTTCTACTCGTGGACCTAATAGTTATCCTCTTTAGTCCCAAATGCGACGTGAAAGAAATGTAAAAATCTGTTATCGTCTAAGGCGCCCAAAGAATTCATCCAACCATAGTATCAGGCTCAAAGGCCTGTCTTTCTTATCGGGTCCAAATGGGTCTCCTCGGAAGTGACTCTTCAGGTCTGGAGACCTATGAAATGAACGCGATCCAACCCCTTTGTGCTCTGCCATCTAGAAAGCGAGGTTGCAGGTGGCGGACCCAATCTGCAGAGGTAGGAGACCCCCCCCATTCCCCCCCAGCCACTGTCCCCCTCAGTCCTTGAGTCTGCCCTCTGAGAGTCCTTCCTGTCCTCTCGCTGTGAGGTGATTGTTCCAGGGTGTATCTGTATATCAAAGCTCGCCAAACCGTATCATTTAAACTAGACCAGAATATTGTATGTCCACGATATTTCAATAAAGAAAGTCATTAAGAAGTTGTGAAAAAAATAAGCGACCTGCCTCCATACACGGTAACATGCATGAGTCGTGTAATGAGGTGTGTAGAGACCCAAGTCCCCGAACGCTGCCTGCCGCATACACAGTCATGGGAAACAACGTCCGAGGCCTGTAGGACTGAGACGTAGCTGAAGTCAGTGAGGACGTTTCGTCCTCCATGAGCGGGGTGTTCCCAGGCGTTCCCGATTTTTTTTTTTTTTTTTTTGCTTTATTTCCTTGTATGTTGCCTACATTTTTGCATCTAGGCAACATTTTCAAAGGATAGTAAGAGAGAGTAAAACAAGCGCGCAACTCGGTAACACAGAACGGATCGTGATCATTTCCATTAAGCGCTGGGTCACTGTTGGACCTGGGGAAGGTCGGAGACGCGCTTCAAGGCGTTAACGACGGTGCTGGTGATGTGCCGCCACGCAGAAGCTGCCTTCCCAGGAGGCGATGCACCTTCTGGAAATTGTTCTCCAACACGTCATACCAATGCCATCTTGCTGTTCTGTCTGTATGAGGATGTATAGACCTTACACATATAATACTGGACACTCCGAAAGTTCTTGCTTTGAGGTCATTGAATTTGCTTCCAGACGAATCTAAAATCTCATATCGTCATTCTCAGCATTCCTCATGTTCTCATTGAAGCACCTTGGATATAAGATATATTGAAGATATAATAAGAACAGATCGGTGAGAATTAACCGTTAATAGTCTTTTCAAGACTTAATGGTGCAAAACAGTGAATTAATCTGTTCGTGTTAATTAAAAAATGCTAGTGTTATGGCAGGATTTTCTTTATTTTGAATATAAAGATAGAATCACCGTGCTAATTTCTTTAACTCAAATTTTAGGTATTTGAGTAAAGAGCATTTTTTGGTATGGTATACAGCAGGTTAGAAACATCTGGTGTTTATGCATTTTCTGCTAAATCACAGATGACTACTTATTTTCCATGTGTCAGGAAAAAGAATTGATTAATCACCCATCCTTATCGGCCTCATGTTCTGCAGCTCACATCTCTTCTTTTATGGCTCCAGCCTCTTTTGTATATTTTGTGGCCAGTTTTAACTGTAAAGGTATTTATTTCTATATTTTAAAAAAAAAATACTTTAGATATGCTTGCTTCTCGGTGCTTCTGGAAGTTTTGCTGCAAGGAAAATTATAAAAATATCATTGGGAAGCTCTCCCGTGATGTTGGCAGTTTGAACGTGGATGACTCTGGAGAGGTGTGATGTCTGCCAACTTAGTTATGGCTTTTTACGTATTTCATGAAAGTAGAGTTTTATGATTTTCGTTACAGAGCTTTTATACATTTTTGCTGCGTCTATAGATCTTTATGTAATTTCTACTAAATTTTTTTCTACTATGTGAAGAAGTTATGATTATTATATGTTAATTATCGTATAGCTCTAAATGAGGTTGATAATGCCTGATTTGGGGTGACAGTGCTTACGAATGAAAATCATAAACAAATTTGGGGTAACTCTTCTAAAGGAACCAGCTTTTAAGCTGTTCGTTCCCAGTCCCTTTATTAGTGCTTTCCCCAAAATCTGGAAGAAACGGTGTTTTCCTAACGTTTTTCCCCTTCCTCGTTCAGAGCACCTCACACTGCATTCAGCATTTCGGTGACACCCTTATTTTCAGGCTATTTTTTTTCCAGTCTGCTTCATGAAATGAATGTTCAGAGAACAGAGAGGAGCAGCTGGATGAACAGTGGACAGAGTCCTTCCTTGCAAAAGGCGGAACCCGATCACGGCCGGTGTGCCCACGGAGGAGCGCCCCTCGGCCATCAGCATGGCCGCCTTCGCCCTCTCTGCCTGGCGGGACTTCATCGCGGTTTGCCACCATCGACTGTCGTGTGTTAGACAGTCTGTGTGCACCAGTCGCCGGGAATGATCATGAGGGTTATCCTAATTATCCTGCTCTCTATTTTGTTTGTACGCGAACAGACCCCAAGAAGCCACATCTGGACCACACGGAAGGCCCAGATACCCTGGCCCCTGCTCCGGACAGTTGGCGGGGGGACCCGGGGAGGACGCCCCTGGGGCTTGCGATGCGTTTGGTGGAGGCCGAGGTGGGCACACAGTCTCCTCACAGTGACCCCAGTTTCTTCCACGTTCAGAGGACTCATACCTTGTATCTGGGCATGTCTTCTCGGAGCTAAAGACTGCAATTTTTTTTAATTACACATATTTAAGGTGCACAAACTGATGATTTGATAGACATATACATTCCAAAATAAGCACCGCGATGGAGCTGGTTAGCACATCCGTTGGGTGTGTGTGTGTGTGTGTGTGTGTGCGCGCGCGTGTGCATGTGTGTGTGCGGTAAGAACATGTGTAGTATCTACTCTCGTAGCAAATTTCAAGTATAGGGCACAGGACTGTCCCCTAGGGACACCTGGTTATGTACATTACCCTGCACACCTGTAACTTCTATGCCTTGGCCAATGGCTCTCATTACCCGCACCCAGAAGAAACCATCATGTAGAACTTAAGCAGAAGACATACAACTGCTGACTGTGTTCGTGTTCCTGGGCCCTGCTCTGTGTGGGGTCCAAAATCTTCCAAAATCTTTATTAGCCCACGACAAGGAGCAATTTTCCTAATTCCTAGTGTGTTTACGTGCATTTACTTTATTTTCCTGAAGAGTATGTAAATAACAGATAGATACTTTTATAGGCTATAGTTTTGGATGAATTATATGGGCAGTTGACCAGTTCAACTAAAGTTACTTGTCATTTTAGTAAAAGAACAATAGCTTAATTAAATTAAATGAAAATTTTTTTTACATGTTGAAGAGAATTAAATCTGAACCTTTTGGCATTCAGATGAGTTTAAGCTCTTTTAATTTTTTTTTCCTGAAAGCATAATATTTTTAAAAGTTGAAGATGACTTTAAAACAACCACCAATAACATCCTAGGGGAATTAATGTAAATGACAATATGTATTAGCAGTGAGAAAAAGATTCAGTATGTGCTTCATACATCTATCTGTGCTTTTATAGAATATAGCATGACCATTAAATAATATTTCATGATCCGGTCATTTTTGGCCATATTTATAAGAAACCTTACGGCCCTGTAAATTCGCCGTGACTCCCTTTTAGATACTTGAGAATGAAACATCACTTTGCCGGTTCTCTGAAGACATTGTATCACGTAGCTACGCGTCTGTTGAATCACTCCGTGAATGCGGAATCACGGTCTGTAATGTTTAATGCTTTTGGTTAAAATCCTGGTTTTTTTATGGTTTAAGAAATGCGTTTTGACCCATACGTTCTACTTCGCATCTAGTGAACCTGAAATGTTTTTTAAAGAGCCCCGAAGACGCCAGCGAACATCCGAGTGTTTTTACAATACCCGTATTAAAAAACGCGTTCCCATTACAGAGGAGCTTAAACTGCCCCAGCCCTGAAAGGGTTATTTTCCTCACGAGCGAGCGTGTGATCTTGTCTTGTGCCTCGCTGTGTCCTGCAGGCCTGTGGAGGGATCCGGGCCACTCTGCCAGAGCCCGGCAGTTGATTATTCTGCAGCTGCAGGTCACCTGCTAACTCCCCCCCCCCCCCCCCGTTTTCTCTCACACGCTGGACTCAGGTGTCGCTCAGCCTCAGTGGGTCTTTGAACTCAGTGTGGCATTGTTACTTGAGCTAGATTTTACCTCATTTAAAATGACTCAGTGACACACGCCACGGAGACGGGCGAGGGTCCCTCAGCAGGAGTCCAGGGTTTGCTGTCGAGTAAGTCATCGCCTTTATGTTATTACTAGTTTCAAGTCTACGGTGCATTGGTTGAAGCCATTCTTTGCTTTCTAAGAAAATAATTTACATTGCCTAATCAAAGAATCTTTTCCTTTAAAACATGCCGTTTCTTATTAAAATACTGCTCTAGACTGAATGTTCGTGTCCGTCAAAACAAGTATATTAAATCCTGACTCCCGGGAGATGGCTTTCGGAGGTGGGTCCTTGGGGAGGTGGTTAGGTCGTGAGGGCGGAGCTTTCGTGAGTGGACGGGGGACCTCACAGTAGGGGCGTGGAGAGCTCCCTTGTCCCCGCCCCCCGCCCCCGCCAGGCGATGGCTGTCTGCAAAGCAGGACGTGGACTCTCAGCAGACGCTGAATCCGCAGGTGCCTTGACCTTGGACTTCTCAGCCTCTAAATGCGCGAGGAACCATTCTATTGTTGACAAGGCCACCCGGTCTGTGGTGGTTCACAGCCCAGACGGACAAAGGCAAATATATTTCCAGCGGGCTTAGGGATCGAAAGGCTCGTGCTCCTCGACATCATTGAAGAAGTACGTAGTTGTCTTCCGGCCTTTCCACAGCATTTTGGGACCCCCCCCCCTTTTTCTAATATGACACAGAGAGGTTTGAAGAGGCGAAGTCAGTGTTTGTCAACTGCTCTCCAAGCGTCCAATGCGCTTAGCAAAGCGCCAGCTCGAACTGGCCCCGACTGCTCACCCGAGCCGCCCTGGCGTCCTGTCCCTCAGGGACAGTGGGCTGCTCAGCCAGAGACACCTGTCCGCGGCGGGGAGGCCCCCGGCGCCCTGACTGACAGCATTGGCCTCGACACTGGGGAGCACGACCCTCGCTCCGCCAGGCCGGAGGGCAGAGGGCCACCATGGCAGACGACAGGCTGCAAACGGGTCGCGCGTGACCCCTGCCGCTCTCTCCTTTTGGCCCGGGACTTGCCGGCGCCAGAATTGCGAGGAGCGTGTTTGTATTTGAAGTGACGGAGGATAAAACAAAGCTAGATTTTACATATGTCGTATTTTAGCTTTTTAAAATTTTAAAAATGTTGACATTGAAAGTGAAGTTTTTGTGACGAATATTCCAAATCAGCTTCTCAGGGTTTTTAGTGTGCAGGAGTTCTCTGGGGAAAGGTACTAAGCTGGATATCGGGAATCAATACTGAAGTGCTTCTAGATTATCGATTAAAAAATAGGTTACATTAAAACGAGTTAGCCATATACAATTTATTTTTAATTCTGATGTACATGTGCAGCGTTTAAATACACATACTCCTCCTAGGCAGATTAATCTGATTCATGGGTCTGTAATTTTTTTCATCGAGAGTTCGGCTTCAGAAACGAGCCAACAATATCTCGTGGTCCATAAGATTACCACAAACCTATCAAATATGATCTCGAAATGCTGTATTTGAGTTAAAATTTTATGCATTGGTTTCATTTATTAAAATATAATTTAATACTACCAAGCCGACATTTTGTGAATATTCCATCCCATTCTAATTCTGGATTCCTTTGTTTTATAGGTAAAGGAGCCTCGTCTCGGCAAATCGAGCGCTGTGATTTATGTGCACGGTCAGCAGGACACAGCGGTGGCGCTGGGTCCACCGTTAGTGCCGTACGACCTCGGGCCCGCTCTCCTCCCGCACATGCCAGTAAGTCCGTTTTATTTCTGGCAGGTGGTGGGAGACGTTAATTGAACGGGGAAATCTTCTAAAAACACTAGTTCCGATAGCTCCACTTCATGATGATTTTTACTCCTTTAGCAACACGATATTTCCTTTCTGTGCAATGATTTCTCGAATGCCTTCTCTGTGCAAAGCATGTGTTCGACAGTGGGCCAAGCAAAGATAATCGAGTGGGGTGCTTCCCGGGGGAGGGGGGGCCCAGCCTTCGAAGAGACTTACTGTGCTTCTGGACAGCTGTAATTCCAGGCCTGCCCGCGAGGTGGCCGAGAGGGAGCGGGACTCCGCCGTGAAGGAGGCCAGGGAAAAATGACCACTGGCAGCTCAGGACGGGGACTGAGACTTTAGTATCTTGGTATTTTTCAACCAATGCCAATTTTTATCGGCGAAAGTTAAGCGTGCGTCGCTCAGGCCAGCCTTCTGCCATCCGCCGAATGAAGTACAAGCAGATCCTTTGTAAGGATCTTCTCAAAGGAAGGCTTAGAATTTACCTTTTTGATGTCTTTATTCCTATAGCTATCTTTATGGATAATTAAAATATTAAGTTTCAAAAACTTGTACTTGGTGTGTTTAGAAGTCAGCCTCTCAGCTAGAAACAATCAGAATGACTGAAGGAGGCCTTCGTAAAAGAACTAAAGGCAAAGTTGGCTGGATGCCGAGAGCCCACGTGGCGCAGCCAGGCCCCCGGCTAGTGAGAGTGGTTGCTTTCAGAGGGAGCACCCCGGGAACTCACAGGGGACTTTCACGTACAGAGGACGACCTGGGAAACCATCTCAGCCTCACACACTCATGGTGGGGTCGCGAGCTGCTGCAGCCACCCTGGGGAACAGCGTGGAGAGCCCTCAAAAACCTAAAATAGAACCGTCATGTGACCCAGCAATCCCGCTTCTGGGCGCTTCCCCCAAAGAAACCAAATCACTAATTAAAGAAGACACATGCGCCCCCATGTTCCTTGTAGCATTGATTACGATAACCAAGATGCGGAGGCAACGTATGTGCCCGTCGAGAGATGATGGATGAAGAAGGCATGGTACTTGTATGCTGTGAAATATTCCTCGGCCATAAAAAAGAATGAAGTCTGACCGTGGATGGCCCTAGAGGGCATTACGCTCAGTGCAGCAAGTCAGACAGAGAAAGACAAATACTGTACGATTTCACTTATAGGTGATCGTAAAAAAAAAAAAATAATAATAAAATAAAAAAAATAAAAGACAAGGCAAACAAGGAAACAAAATGAAACAGAAACAAATTCATAGATACAGAGCACAAACCAGAGGGGCGGGGGTGGGCAGGTGGGAATGGGGGGAGGGGTAAGGAGTACAACTCCCATTCATAAAATAAGTCATGGGGCTGTCACTGTAATCAGTATGGACAGTGACAGATGGTCACCGGGCCCACCAGTGTGACCGCTTTGTAAGGGGTATAAATGTCAAATCGCTATGTCGTACACCTGAAACTAATATAATATTGTATGTCAACTACAATTAAAAATAAGCTTGAAAACGGAAAGAGAGAAGGTCTCTTTGGCTGAGGGACATAGACAACCCCAAAGGAAGGGCGCAGGGGGCAAATGTCCTGCTGTCGGATGTCTAGGAGGGTCTCCCCAGGCGCGGGCCCCGCCGCAGCCTGAACACACGCGTGCCCTTCAATGGGGCTTATACGAGTTCATCTTCAGAGACCACGTGCGGCTGGATCCGAGAGGCAAACAGAAGCTGCCAGACGCGGTGGATGGCAGGGAACAGTCGAGTTATCGGGTCAAATAATTCACAGGATCGTCGAGCCTCTCATCGTCATCTAGATAAATTAAAGCTATTACCACTGGGATGTAATTTGCACCAGGCTAATTTGCTCAGAGTCGTGACAGACACAACAAGACAGAAGTAACTCATCCACCCTCTAAAATCACTGGGATGTAGTTTGCACCAGGCTAATTTGCTCAGAGTCGTGACAGACACAACAAGACAGAAGTAGCTCTGATCCACCCTCTAAAATCCCATCGCATCATCTGAAAGACCGATGCTCCCAGCGTCCGGCCTCGCACCTTCGCAGACTCCAGGTGGGGCCGGATTTCTTGTTAATTTCTTTAGAGCAAAGTTTGGCCGCGGCCGGGTCAGGAGACGCAGAGGGGGTCAGTTAGGTCTTTCGGGGGCATTCAAGGGACAGTGTCCTCTCTCCACAATCTCTTCCTGCCTGGCTTTTTCTCATGAAAATAAAGCACGATATCCGCATAACGGTGGAGTGGGTGCTCTACGCTCAAAATCTGGGAAATCAGGGCTTTCAAAAGCGCTGCTGTATGTGGGGACCTTGGAAGCCCACGCACCTGCTCGTGTGGCGAGGAGCCTTCCCCAGAAGGACCCAGAAGACTCTGACCTGATCCCTGACCTTGGCGTCACCCAGGCGAGGTGCCGAGGGAGGCAGAGAGCACTCCGCCCACCTGCGAGGGCAGGCGGCGGGATTTTCATCTGGTTGTTTGTAGCTGCCGGTGTCCAAGGGCATCTCTGTCAGGGCGCTCGCTGCACAAAACTCCAGAACAGAGACTTCGGCGTCTATGCGTGATGAGGAACGCGGTGTTGGCAAATAATAATAATGATAATAATAATAATAATGATGATAATTTTGGAAAGTGCTGAAATGAATGGAGCTCCTTCCTGCAGCCTTCTGTCCTGCAAGCAAAAGACGAGTGACTTGCCACGTGCAAGGGACTCTCCGAAAGATGAAGGGCCGGTGTCTCGTTAGACTACGTTAGCCACATCTTCGTTAAATTGGCCTCTTACGTAAAGCACCATCGATCGACAACATAGAGAGTGAGTTTTTAAACGTGTACCATAAATCTGACTTTAGAATTTTCCTGACTTTTGTTTCAGACTCTTACTAAAAAATTACGTAGGGAGCATGGTGGTTTGATAGGTGCAAATACATCGTTCTCGAGCATGTCTCCTTCGGGCAGAGCTCTGCTCTCAGCCTCAGAATGGAATGTCTGCGGGCATCACTCCTTTAATTGTTCATTCAAATGTCAACCAGAAATGCCGAACTAAAAGACAGCTCCAGGATTCCAGCACACAGAGAACGAAATCTAATTACAAATCTCCCTTGTGAAGGAGACTAGCAGAAAACTAAGAATTATTAGGGCAAAAGGCAGAGAGAGAGTATTTCTCACACTTTATTTATTCTGCATGAAATTAATACGTATGAGATATAATTGTTATTATTCTCAATAGATGAAAGCATCATTGAGGTAATTTTTTATTTTTTATTTTTCTTGTCAGATATCTCAGAATCCTAGAACAGTGCCTGGCAACTCATAACTACTCAGATAGTTGTAAATGAGGGAGAGGATGAATAAACAATGGACAAGGAAACAGGATCAATGGTTGAAAAAGCAAATTTTCATTTAAGATGGGGGGATTGAACTCAGAGAGGTAAAGGACTTGTCTGAGGTCATCACATGAGCTTCTGCTAAGTTTATGGCTTAGGCTAAGAAAATATATTTTGAAAAAAGTATTTGAAAGCAGATATAGTAGCAAGGTCAAGATTTCTGTGCGAAGATATAAAATAAATTAACTCTCAATAATAGTGTCTGACCTAATAAATGTTTCTTCATTACTATGGACAATAATTTTAAAGTTAATAGAGGACGATGACGCCCCGGCATCTCAAGGGCAGGACCCTGTACGCTCTGACCGCGGACTGCAGCGGCTTCTCTTCCTGTCGCGTACTCTCGTACCCAGCGACGCTGCGGCCCAGCGCTGCCGCTGGTCATTAGCGTGATTTTCTAAGCGAGGCGGATTTCAGTGAACTGGCCTTTGCTAAGTCACAGAACGCGGAACTTCGTCTAGAGTTAAGCGCTGCCGTGTGCATGAAAGTTGCTGCGAATCGGACCACTGCGGACGGACAGGATGCTCAGCGAGCGTGAGGAGCCTCCGATACACTGATTCGAAACCACACCCAGACGGCGCGTGGCGTCCGGTGCCGTGTCCCTGTCGCGTTTACTTTATTGCATTTAATCTGACGGAAGCTGCCGCAGCCTCGCCATTACCCGCGATTTAAACCAAGGCCGGCTAAAGGATAGACAAACGCTTTTCTCCAGGACGCGGAATATAAAGATTACTAAATCAAATATTTAAGGTTTTTTTTTTTTTTAAGTGACTATTTTTACATCTGAGTATGTTTTTCCCGGTGTGTACCTACTAATATTAATCCTTGGTTAACGGTCATTTTAAATTTTATAAGTACGTGTGACCGACTAAAACAGTCAGAGCACGCATTAAAATTAGAGTAAGTACTTGCCATAAGTACGTCTCTGTGATCTTACCCGAATTGACATTGGAAGGATTCGTATTAGATTGCACAGCGTTGCTTTCTTCAGTGAACGTGGCTACTCCATGGCATTACTTTGCAAATGCCTTAGGAGACTGGCCAAAGTCGCCAAAGCTGGGGGGAGTCCAGTGGACACTTAGGGGTGCCCATCCCGGGTTTAAACTCTTTCCTCGTCCCAGTTCACTTAATCCTAAAAGCAGCTCTATGATGTAATTAATCCCCCCCACTTTGCAGATAAGGAAGCAGAATAATAAAATGCCTTGACAAGTTTACCAGGGGGGTAAGAGGCAGGTGCAGATTCACTCCCTGTGGTCTGGCCCTGGAGCCCATGCCGCACTGCGAGGCCAGGGCTTCATGTTATACTTCGTTTCTGAGGTTGAACTAGATAACCTGTCGCAGAGCAGCTAACCTACTGTGGGATCTGAGGTGAGGTGATTTAGCGCAGCGTTTCCCGCTTAAATATTTTATCATGAAACAATTTGAAGTCGGTGAAGGTTCCCACTGGTTGTTAATCAAGCTCGAAACTTATTCTGTATTTTCTAATATCTAAGTAAAGTTTTTTCTCTTTATTTTTCAACATAGGAAAAAAGAAACCAATGTTTTTTAGGGGGGATAGGCTGACGTCAGAATAGCCTCCATCCCAACCGAGCTCCCACCTTTCTGTCTCTACATCCCCTTACCTGTAAATGCAGGTAATGCTCACTACATGCCTTTGCCAAAAGAAATTAGGAAAATATAGGATATGGAGCATGTCTCAAAAAATTGGTATAGAGAAGAAAACTTGTAAAAGAAAGATAACCTATCAATAAGATATCTCTATTGTGTTGTTTACATTAGAACGGATAATAATTATCAAACACTTAGTCCAAGCGAGAGCAGGAGGTTACCGTGTCCGGTAGATGCTGAGTTCAGATGGTGGAAGTAGCCGATGATGCTCTGTCTTCCACATTGGCCCGTTGGAATACGTATGAAAATATTTCAAGCAGAGCAAACGGAGTCTAACACAAGAAAAGGGTGTTACTGATGTACGAACTGCAAGAAATCGCAAGGAATAGGAAAGAACCTCCATAAATCAAAGCACCGTGTCAGATGGCAGTGTACCCAGGTGGAAAGGCTCGTCCTCCTTACTGCCCCGATCCAAGAGTTACAACTGACGGACCCCAGCCCCGCCCTGCCCACCCCCCGCTCACCCCCCCGCCACAGACCCCGCTCTCCATCACTGGCCAGTGTCTTCAGCACTTTGTTCCCTGGAGCACTTGGATATCGGGGTGAGTGGCTGGAAGAGATGACTCGGTGTCGACAGCGTTACACAGTTCTACGTGCAGGTCCAGAGTCCCTTCGCCAAAACTTTTTCACGTGAGACGAGATAGTTGGGACTAATTTTTTTTTTCTTTGGTTTTTGAGAGGGAGTGCAGTTTATATACCACATGTGAGAAAAATCCCGAGCCTGTGTATGAATATTCGCACTAAATATGAAATAAATACAACCTATAGATCACCTCCCGTCTGTTTAGTTGAGACACTACTACCGGGTCAGCTGTGGCAAAGCAATCTTATTTCAGGGTTTCGGGTTTTGGCATTGTGGTTGAGGGATTTGTACTCCATCCGCTCCCTTTGAAAGCCGGGTTGGCACGTTAAGTCTCCACACGCCCCGCAGTGCGGGAAACGCCTCCGCCCGACCTGGCCTTCCGCCTCGTGACATCGATTTCCCGTCACGATCTCACTAAATACTGACCACGTCCCAGGCGTCATGGTAGCAAGACAGATTCAGGGATGAACAAGACAGGCGATGTCCTTGCTCTCACGATACTGACGGTCTAGGAGGAAGTCACTAAGAGACCATCGACATGGATATTAGACAATCCCGGTTGGGATGAGGGACACAGAGGGTTACGGGGAGAGTCAGAGAGTTCGGCAGGGACCTAGCCGGGTCGGAGAGGGCCGGGAAGACTTGTCTGGGAGCGGGTATTCAAGCCTGGGGCTGGCGAAGGGACAGGCCATCGGTCGCCTGGACAGCAAAGGGAGTCTTCTGGGAGAGGAAGCTGAAGTTAGTTCTCTGAGGATCGGATTGGGCCAGCGCTGGGGACAGCAGTGTGGATTTGGGTCTTATCCTAATAACAAAGAGAACCCAGCGAGGGGATTGCAAAATGGATCCTCACGCTCAGACTTACATTGAAAATATTTCTGTGTTTTCAGCCAGGGTAATAGATCAGCGTGTGGGAGATGACTTAATGGGCTGTTTTTGAGAAATGCTGCTTTATCAGCAACTCTCTTCTAACCGACCCTGGGACCGTAATTCACAGCAAATCGGCACAATTAGTAGTCCTCACTACCAGGCTTTGACACTGGAAATGGATGAATTTTGCGCCTGGCAATAGATACGTACATTTTAGAGATGCAGATGGAAATAGTCGTAAGACAAAGACTGACAGTCGTAATGTGAGAAAAACCTTACGCGATAATAAAAGACAAATTACCCATTAAATAAATGGGCAACAGGGACTTTCTCTATATCTATCTATATCTATCTATCTATCTATCTATCATCTATCATATCTATGTATCTGTCTATAAATTATATATATATCTACACATATTTAATTTGCCAGAATATTCATTTTAATCTGTGCTCAAATTCAATAGCACTCAAAATGCACAATCTTGAAACTCGATTAGTGCTAAAGCAGTATGTTATATATAACCATAGTAAGATAGCAACACTCCGCTCTTATTTTCCAGTGGAAATTAACTTATATATAGCCATGATTGCCTCGCTCATGATTGCTCGTCTCTTAAATTTGTGTTACACAAATATTGCAGACTGAAGTGTAAGAGAAAAATAATCAAAATTCATTGACTTTATTTTTAGGACAAGTCTGAGAGGGACAAATAGTAGTGAATGAGAAAAAAAAGTTTTCTAAAATAAACATTTCAGAAAGGTTCTGAATATTTAATATCAGCGATTCATCAGAAAATATATACTCTTGCTAGAAATTAGGATGTTAAACTAGCACTGTGTAATTTTGATTATAAAACCAATTGTTCAGGGACTTTCTAATGGCAGCTGATTAAGTAACATTAAAACATAGGTCAGTGGGGACCTCTGGGGAACCCCGCTGGAGTGAAATCACAATGCAAAGGGAGCGAGGCCACCAAACTAAACCTGATTTGACAGAATTTAAGTGGCCTGAGACCGCATGAAAAAGTTCCGCATTAATATTAATGTTTTTGGTGAAATATTTAAAAAGCAAAAGTAAGAGAGTCTTTTGGTGTTTTTTGTTGTTGTCATTGTTCTTCTGTGTTGCATTTTACGAACAGGGACGTTTGTTTTTATTCCTTTGTTCAGCGACATGGGTACAAACGGCACATTAATCTGAGCCTTCAGGAACCAAATCAAGAAATACATACGAAACCTGGGGACTCGTTCGCCTGCCTTGGGGGTGCGTCTGTCTGCACAAGCGCCCGCGTGGGGTTGTGTGTCCAGGGCTGTACGGCGCTGTGTGAGCGCGGACTGATAAACGGCCCAGAAATCACACTTACTCTACATTTGCTGTTATTTTGATCTAAAAAACAGTAGGATTGAATGCTCTCTATCTGAGAGCTCACTGCCCTTAGGAAATCCTAGGTGGTCTCCCATCCAAGTACTAACCAGGCCCGACCCTGCTTAGCTTCCAACATCAGATGGAATCAGGCTTGTTCAGGGTGGCGTGGCCATAGATAAAAATAGAGATTTTTAAATTTAGTTTCATCTTATTCTATTTTTAAAGATAGTTTAAATAATCATAATAGATTAATAAATAATTTATTATTTTTTCATTTGGGGAGATAAAAGATTACTGAAAATAATTTTTCAGAATATTATGGATCAATAATCAAAATCACATATTGGCAGAAAACTGTCAGGAATCAATGGACGGAAGGCTACATCTGGAAGTCAGTGAGATTTATCTCAATTCTGATCGCGGCTGGGAGTTCAGAGAAGGACATGTCATTTGGAATCCCCTCAACAAGACTTTTTTCGCCTTGAAATAACCGCCATCCTAATATTCATCATCTTAAACGCAAGGATGATATGTGCAACGAGACCACTTGTGAAGTATTTTGAGCGCTTAGAGAGAAGATATTTTATTAACTGGAGAACTTTTCTTTAAGGCTCAAACACAAGTGAAAATAAGGTTTTATTTTCAGATTTATTACATCTCTTTTAAAGTGCTATATTCTTAAAAATCAAGACCAAAAAGTGGCTTCTTATAAGAAATATAACTGTCAACCCTTCTTGTAGTATAATACCGGGATAGAAATTCTTTTTATCATAATGTTTGTGACTAATAATAATACTTAATATTTCCAAAGTAAGCAAAGAAAACAGGAGTATAATAAATGTGGGTATGAAGTGAATTATTTAGCAGAATAACAAACGTTATAAATAAGCGGCTTTGTTCAATTTCAGTAAGTTCATTGAATACAAAATTTCTTTTAGATTTGAAGATACACAGCAAGGTGCTGATTAGCGAATGATTAGCTGTAAGAGCCCTGTCTCAGATAAAAGAATAGCAATCTGTATGTAATTACATGTCTTTCTTAAAATTTTTCTTTTTTAGTGTTCAACTCATTCATGTAGGTTTTCGAGAAAACTTCGACCTCTGAAATTGACTCTCTGTTGTTGCTGCTGGCAACCTACCCTGTCCCTTCTGCTCCCTAAAGGAGAACTTGAACTGCGCCTGCGTTAAAAGGTAGGTGGACCCTTCTAGAGGACAGTAAGAAAGTTGAGTAAGAAAAGAGTAACTTCAGCTGTTTGACATGAAACTCAAAGCTTTAGATTATTTTCAGTTTTAACAATCAGAGTCCTTGAGAAATGGTGTTTCAGGAACGTGCCCGTCAGGTCAGTAGGTCTGTTTCATCACATGCTCTGGGCCGTAATCCCTTAAAGTGCCACAAGGATGACAGGGCCGTTGACAGTGAGAGAAAATACGCCATTCCTGAGTGACTTGCCCCGGTGCTCGCATCGGGCTCCGATCCTTTCTCTGTGTGTGAGTCTCACGTAGATGTTTCCCTCGAATGCGCGAATGCAGCGCGGTACCACTGTTCTGAGCTAGACCAGCCCGCTTAGTTCAAATCTCTAATTTCTCACATGAACATCAAAAGTTTTCATGCTTTTCCCAGTTTACTCTTATTTCAGTCACGCCAAAAGTCATGTGAGACGAGCTGTCTTTCTGACAAAGTAATGCGAGTGGCAAAAACTGCAAAAAAATTGCCACATAGTTTTTTTTTTTTTTATGACTCAGGGTTATTTTTAAAGAAAAATGTAACTTTCTGTATATATTTTAAAAGATTTAAAGGTATGCACTCTACGAGTTACCATCCTAAACTATGCTTTGACATGTGGATAATTTGACAACATTTCAAGTACTTTGCAATTCAATTTTTAAAAGCCTTTGAAAATTCAATGAGCATATCGAAATACATGCAATGGTTTCAAAGTAATTCTCATTTTTCATAGTTTTTAAACAAAAATTTTTATTAATATATCTTTTAAAGAAATATTTACTTTGATTTTAATCTATGGCCCGTTTTGTCATGGAGGTATCAACCTAGCGTGAATGAAATTTATGTTTGCAAATGTAAATGAGAGAAGATACATATCTAGTTCGAACATATTCATCGTAAGTTTTCATTCTTGTACGGTCGTGAATTAAAATACGTAAACGTGTGTACGCGAGAGGTAAGCGATGGGGGCGTGGCTTCAGACGTCGTTGCAGCGTATCGTGTATATTAGTTTGACTACAGATGGCATCAGTTGACGTATTAGCGAACATTCCACAACGTTTTCCCCCAGAATCACGTGTGTTTACCTGGGGGGACAGGAATGAAAAGGCGCCAGGCCACGGGAGCGTGAGGAGTCGGCCTGCCTCACAGCCAATCAGGTACCGAATCCCTGATGCGGGACGACGCTGCCCCTGACGCGGAGTCGATGTGAGCATCAAGCGAGAAACCGGGCGTGCGGGTTTCTAGAGCCACGGTGGATACGTGTGTGCATTCCGGTTGTGCTGGGCATGTTTAAATGCGAGTTTTCTTTTTTCCGCACTTTCTGATAGTTCATAATTATTAATCCTCGGATGGGTTGAAACTAAAAGTTAGTTGTTTTCTAACTGCCAGTTCTCCGTCTTCTGCGGTGGCATCCCTGAAATTTAATTGACCAAAAAAAAAAAAAATGGCCAAAATAAAAGTTCAATCGCCAGCCCTCTTTCGGTAAGTTAGGGTCCTGTGAGCACATGCGGTCCATGAGAGGGCGCACGTTAGTCGGGGCAGTGGTCTCTCGCCCTCTTTCCTGTGTGGTCGGGATGCAGGTGTAATGGCTGGAGCTGCTGCAGCCGCGTTGGAACATAGCGTTAAAATCTCATTTGAACAAAGATAAAGCAATAAAGCAACTTTGCTGCAAATAATTACTTAAAAATATCTGGGGGAAACTGAGGCTGCCTCTAGTAGTACCGGCAACATCGGAGTAAACGTCCTCCTTGTCTAGTGGCATCTGGGGTGCTCCCTGGATAAGGGGGCCGGCTCCCCACCAGCCAGTCCCCGTAAGGGAGAGCGCGCCTGTCCGTGAGCTTTAGGAGAGGCGTCTGGCATCTGGGTGGATCCCTTTCCCTGCAGTCTCAGGTGCACGTGGGGTCTTACTGGATGCTGGCTGTTACAGCGGGATGCCACAGGCTAGGCGGCTTAAACGGCACACAGGGCATCTCGCGTCCCGCAGATCTAGAAGCTGAGATGCCGGCAGATCCGGTGTCTGGCGAGGGCTTGCTTTGTGGCTTGCAGATAAGATGACTGTGTTCTTGTTGTATCCTCATGTGGCAGAGAGAGAAAGATGAATCAAGCTCCCCCTTTTTCTAAGGACGCTAAGCCCTTCCACGAGGTCTCCACCCTCCAGACTCCCTCCCCCTCCCGAGGCCCCGCCCCTAACTCTGTCCCATGGCGGGGGTAGAATGCTAACTTATGGGCAGCACAAACATTCCATAGCAAATGTAAACTGGTGACCACAAAATTCTGTTTGTAACCCAGTGCATAAGGTTACAAACAAACAAACAAAGAAAAAAACAAAAAAGAAAAATCTGACCCTAAGGGAATCTAAACGATCTTATGGCACAGAATATAACTTTAAAAACTGATTAATATCCTCAGAGAAATTGGAAAAGATCCCGACTACCTATAAAGACATTGTTATAACAAAAAATAGCAGAAAGAGAATTTTTGAAAGCTCTTCAAAAATTAGAAAGAGTTAGAAATGTTATGGAAACCTTCCAAAATAAGAATCAATGGTCATGGAAAATATGGGAGGAAAGATAAAATACATAAAGGTTTATTTTTTGGCATTAAATATAGAAGTAGTAAAAATTCCAAAAAGAGGAACTAAAGTAAAAAATGGGAAAGAATGGCTAAATTAATAAAATAAAAAATATTTAAAGACAGGAGCTTTGAACCGAAAGAGCCTGTCGAATGGCAAAGAAGATGAGTCTGTAGAGGCCGACATCGGACAGATCGTAATGAGAATTCAGGATGCCAGGAAAGAAGGGTGACTCTAAGCGACTCGCAGGGAAACTGCAATGATGAACAGAAATTGCCATCACACTATTATTTTCCACAATAAGAATGTTTATTAGGAGATAATCAAACAAGACTTTCAACATTCTGAGGTTAAAATGAATTTAAACAAAGGACTTCATTCCCACTCGTTATTGCAATCTCGATATCAAAGATATGTTCAAGCAGCCCAAATATCAGAAGCTATATTTCCCCAGAATATTTCCAAAGACATTGTTTGCGGGTGTATCCCAGCTAAATTAGCTTGAAACTCGAGAACTACATAGACATCAAGCCATTTTTCGATGAAAGCTTCCACGTCATCTAAAATTCTGTTTACTTACAAACTAGGCTGTTAATGACAGGTTCTTTTTAGAAAAAAATATTTTTGTAGACTTGCTCTAAGCGCAGCAGTGGGCATTTCTCAAATGATTGCGGCTGTTCCAACACACAAGCAGCATAATTTTTAAGCAGAAAACATGTGTGAGTAGCAGGATTTGAACTCGCGTCAACCTGGCGTTAGTCAAGGAAGTCGCACCCGTCATAGTGACAGGGAATTGGTATTTGTCAGACTTCTGCTTCTAGATCCAGTGCAGGGCCTGACGTTGCTGTAGAAGATGGGCTGGTGTTCAGGAGGAGGCGCCCCGAGGGAAGTGGGGGACATAAGGACATCTGGTCCCCCCCCGAGACATTTGGGGCCCATGTCTCTCACTGGGTCTTGTTGAAAGGGGTGATACAGAGGGAGGTGCAGGGGTTCGACCTGGCTGCCTCCCAGTTCCCCGAGGTCAGGTCAGAGGCAACAGGGGACTTCCACAGTCCCTGGGGCCTTGGAGCAAGTGGCTTCCGCCTCTTTCCGCTAGCCCGGGCACCACGCAGGAAATGAGATTTACAGAAGGATAATGCCATTCGGCCAAGTCGGACCAGCACACAAAGCAAATTATCTCGACTCCTTAAAGACGTGACCCAAGGCTTAACCAGTTTAGCCTGGCCGAGGAGGTAAGGCAGAGGCTGTGACAATTGGAAGATAAAACAGATCACGATGTGCCACGTGATCGCGGAAACTTACATCCTTAGCATCTTGTGGCCCTGAAAATTGTCTGCTTCTTTTCTGAGCTACGAAAAGGGAAAAATTGTTTTGACAGATTGAATTTATTGACCTCCCATCTTTTTCAGTGTTGACTTCGACAAACCCCTCATCTTCTGTGTGTATGTGTTTGAATGTCAACTAAGACTAGAGGACAGGTTGAAATCTCTGACTGAAATCTGACTCGTACAATGCTTTTGAGAAATTTTCTTTAACACATGTTTATAATTCCTGGAAGTCTGCTTCTTCATGAGTGCTGAAGAAAAGAGTATTGATACAGGTGAAGTTTATTAAACTCTTTCAAATGTCGAGTCATGGCCATTTTTGTCAAATTAAAAAAAAATAGGTTTATTAAAATTAGATTACTTCTGAGGAGCAGCATTAAAATGTGGCATTTTAGGATGTGGTAGGAATGCAGGCTAATAGTTTTTTGTAGCTGAATTCAACAGTTTATTTACTGATAATACCTTTTGGCGAAATAAACTGGAGAGACTTAATTTTATTTTATGTTTTGGTTATCAAAGGAATTCGAGCATATTACATGGGGTATACGATGAACAATGAGACAAGTCAAGATCTCTGAACGAGATGAGCAACAGTATTTGGGAACGGCATGCGGGGGAGAGGCTGGTCACGCGCCCTCCCTTTCCTGGGCGTCCCAAGGGAGGAGCATCCATATTCTGGCCCTGTTTAACCCCTCCGAGTGACCTCATCTTTATTTTCAGCATCTGTCAGGATTGGACTCTCTTTGACAAGTCATCACACAGAGAGGGATATAAATCTGTCCCTCGGATTCACACAATCACAGAGGCATTATGGAGAGAAAGGCTTAATTAGTTGCCTGGCTTTTTGAGATGGTTGGACTTAAGTATTTTTCCTTTAGAAGTGACCGTGTTGGCACCAGGCATTCACAATGAGGCTCTGAGAACACTTTCAGCCTGCCCGTTGGGTGTCTAATTGGAGGGCACCACGATCCTTTCTGTGCCCGGTGTTTGAAACACGGGTGCAGATTGCATTTTCTGTTTAACCAAATCTATGCAGGACAGAAATGCTCCCTGACGTTTGGAGTGCGGCAGTAATTCTGTGAGCATTCCAGATGCATGAAAAGCATCCTCGGAAACCAAGAACTCTCTCATAAGCCAACGTTATAGCATGTGAGTGCACTGGAGGACGAGATGTTCCCACAAAGGGTAACAACTCTCTTGTCTCAACATACTTTTAATATTTATTGAAGAATAAGAGAAAATATCTTTAACACTTATTCCATTAAGCCGAAAAGAGAAAAAATATCAGACAGAAATGATTCTAGACAGACAGAATCTAAGAACATAATAGCAATCATTGACAGAGATAAAGCGTCTCTGTTGCTTTAAAATAGTGTTTAAAACAATATCCTATTGTTCTCTTTTATATTAGAAAAATAAAATAATTAAAGAGGTGTGTAGGTTATTAAAGTCTAATCTCTTTCTTGCATTTGCCATGTTTTTCCCCGTGGAAAGCCTGAAAAATAATGCAAAGGAGCAATTTGCTAGGTTGAAAGGATTAAATTGATGGGTTCTAAGAACTTAAGAGACAGATCAATTCAGTGCATCGTTTCAAATCCTCTGACTAATTTGTTTTGAACTCACAGCCTCTTTGTTCCTCGCCACAGTTTTACCGGCATTTTCCGCTGGGAGAAGGCTGTTTTGTTAATAAAGTTTAACTTGCACGTAAACACAGGGACGCCTGGGCAGCAGCGGTCCTCTGCGAGCCCCCCTGGGAGCGCGGTGTCCTCAGCTCCCAGCACGAATGCGCCTCCCCCCTCTGGGGTCACGCGTGCGAACAATAAGCAGAGAAGAAAAGGCGTTGGACTGTACAATAAACATGAAAGCCGGATGGCCACGAGTCTCAGCACTCGCGACACAAGCGGCTGCCTGACGCCTACTAGAAATGCTAATGCATGAGCGGCCGATGGAGTGTAGGGAGTCCCGCGAGAGCGTGCGCGTGCGACAGCCACCCCACAGGCAATCGAGGCGCACGGCTACACGCGGCCGGATGATAACTTAGCAAGATTTTGACGAAAAAGGTAATCCAGAAGTTACAGAAGGATGAGTAAGACCTCGGTTCATTAAAGAGATTCGACAGGCGCTTTTGCTCACCTCTCGATCGCTACAGGGTGTCACAAAGAAAATGTGTCACGGGTTCCCTGCCGCAGGGCCCCGCCGACTCCTCTAAGGTCCCGTGACTGCACCGCACGCCGGAAAGTGCCCTGCAGCCCCGGTTGAACGCCTTCCACCGGCCTCGCCTCGCGTAGCGCGGTGTCCTCGAGGCGGATCCGTGGCGACGCGGGCGGCGGAGTCCACCCTTCCGCCGCCGAGTGCGGTTCCGTTGTGCGCGCTGCATCCTCTTCATCCGGCCGCCCCCGAAGGAAGTGACCGCACGCACACGTGGGCCAGAAGACTGCGTGAACGATCAAGACGAACGGGAAGAAACTCGCGGACACGGACAACGGGCAGACGAGGGTAGAGGGGTCGAGCGTTCAGAGACAGCGGCGACCGGGCTTCGGGCCGCGAACGCGCAATGCCGCGTGCGATGATGCGTCGTGGAGTTGTTCACTCGAAACCTGTATAATTTTATTAACCCGGGTCGTCCCAATAAGTTTAATAAAACAAACAAACAAAAAATCGGTTTTGCCACAGTGCGAATTCTAACTGGCAAACGAGACGATCGAGAAATAGGCCCAATAGATACCTCCAGCTAATTCTGCAAATTATTTTTAAAACGGTCCTTGAAGACAGACTCTAGAGGCACACAGACATGATGCCCGGAGGGAAACTGTTCTTCTCATTCGGGAGGGCGCGCCGCGGGGTTCGCCCGCTGTGAGATGCTTCCCCCGGGTGCGAGCTGTCGGCGGTGGGGGAGGCCAACAGGGGTTAGATGAGCACGCTCTGTACCGTCTGCTTAACTTTGCTGTGGACTTAAAACTATTCTGAAAAACAGTCTATTAAAAAAACCTCCAAACCATCTCTACACGGAGTGGTGGTTCTCAACCCTTCCCGAGCCTCGGGATCGCCCGGAGCGCTATTAACGTTCAGGTGGCCAGGCCACCTGCCGACATCTCATCCGATAGGTTTGGACGAGGCACAATAATTTGCATTCCTAAAAAGTTCACGTGATGCTCATGCTTCTGGTCCCTTGGCCCACACTCTGAACACCGGTGACATGGACGAACCAGAGGTGGCATCTTATAGTTAATTCTTCTTTAACATAGAAAAAATCATGAGTTCAAAAGGCATCCCTGTGCTAGTAATGGATTAGCCGCTCTCGAAAGAGATTACGGGACATCGAGATAAGAATCTTCCCGGTGTTTCTATTTTCTGATGATGATTGGTCTCGTTCTGTTTTATTGAAATGCCTGGCTCTTTTCCAAGTTATATTTACGAATATTTCTGAAACCTAATACAATCTTTAGAAAAAGTGTTCGAGTTGTTTTTATATGAAATCTATAATGAGAAAGGGTCGGTAAATAAATAACATAATAAATGATTTGGTAATTTTTCTCAATGACATTTACTATCCTGCTAAAATATTACACTAACCATAATTTTAGTTAGATGGTATAGAATTCTCAGCTTTTATCTTTGATAAATTATGGTGGAGGAAGCGTGTAGTCCATGTTTCAGGGTAATAGAATGTGATTAAATAGCCTATCAACATCAATGAATTAAAAGGAACAATAATTCCTTTTACCGACATTTTGAAAAGGCGAAATGTGGCAATTATACAGACACACTGTGTTACTATAGTTACAGGATGACTAAACAATTTTGTCACTTTAATGCCATTTGGACTTGCCCGGAAAGTCCAGAGAATATAATGAGTATTTAGCCTGACAGAATTATTTAATAATTAGCATTATTATTATTATTGACACCATTCTCCTGCGAGCACTGATCGTTAGCTTTGCATAAAGCTTGACTCCAGGACATTGTGTAACTGTGATATTTTAGGCTTTCTGTCTTACATGTTGATTCGAACTCATATAATTATTTAAATACTCCATGTTTATATTTGATTATAACATGGCAAGCATTGAATGGCGTTTCTCGGAGTAGCCGCTGTACGTATGTCCTGCGTGGATTTTCCCTGGTTTGTGCCCAGAGAAATCTAAGACACGCAGGGCAGGCATTGAAATCCACGTCCGTTGTTCAATTTTCAAAGTTATCGTAGACTGAAAATGTAGGTTCTCAGCGTGATTAGGAACTGTCTGAGAATTTTAGCTCACACAGGATCGGAGGCCCAGGGCGGGTCTGCGTCTCTCTCAGAGTCACAGTCAGAGGCAGGATGGAGAGAGAACTTCGGCCTCAGCGCTCTGTCCCAGGCTCCGGCCTCAGTGCCTCTCTGCCTCTCTGCTCTGCAACCTGCTGGAGCAAATGGAAAGGACAGCGACCTTCCCTTTATTACAAAGAGCCCAGCATACACGGACCATCCCAGACCCTGGAAGGCACACCGGTGAGAGCCAGCTTGCGGAAGCTTCTCACGTGGACCCCCCGGCAGGCAGCCGAGGCTACATCATTCCTGCCAGGAGTCAGGGTGGGGGTCGTTCTGGGGGCCAGGGGCGAGGAGTTCCCGGGGGAGGCCATCCGTCTGGAATCCCCCACTCGTGTGTGAATGGGCGGACCATGGTTACAGCATCAGGAGGCCGTCAAAGGCGTCCAGCTGCCTTTTGTGTAAGTTTAGACTTGCCGCCTACTCACAGTTCTTCAGAATTATATTTTTATTCTGAAGGGTTGTGTATCTACTATATTTAATGATGTTTAGGATTTTTTTAAAAAGATGGAAATTTAAGTAGGAAAGGGAAATTTGAAAGCATAGTTGGTAAAGATTTAAAGTAGTATTAAAGATTTGGGAAACCATATTTTTAAATATGGCAACTTTATGTGTTAGAATTGCTGTAAAGTTGCCAAAGGTAGACTCCGTGGGTGGGCGAACAATACTTGTTGGGTCAGAAATTTCACTTTCGTGACCAGACGAGTCGCCTTCTCAACTCTGTGGGGTCACAAAGAACCAACACTCGGGAACAGAGCGGAGGCTGGAGACTCAGAAAAAACATGGCTCGAATTCCAGAGCTAATATCGAGTGAAGCCGGGCAGCAGCACAAGTCTAGGGCCCTGCACTGAGCGGGTCGTGCGGTCTTGGCCATGACATTACACCTGAATCCGCAGTTCCTCCCTGCGTCCTGGATAAAAACGCATAGCTCGCAGAATTGCTGAAACTCGTCCGCGGGATCATTTGTGGAAGAATAGCCTAGATACTGACTCATCGGATTTTCCTCTTTATTTTACTAAAAGTGTTTATTGTTTATTAACTTACGTTTTCCACTTAAATTCTCCTTTATTTTCCTTTTTTATTTTTGAATTGTTTAAAAGCTCATTTATATTTCGTGATTGACAAAAAGATTTTAAATACACGTGTTGTTACAAAATGGGTCACACTGTCCTAAAACACATGGGAACAGACCAGATTAAATATAGATAAGGCTTAAAGAAATATATGGATAAAGAAGGATATTGGAAAGTACATGTGAACGTTGTTAGAGCCCACAGTCTTCTCATTCTTAATCCGATATGATTAAAATAGGTCGCCTTTAAAATGTATGTACTTATTTATGTCTAGTATTTGGAAAGATAGATCAGTGAAACAAATTATTTACGTGACAATATGCCAAGAGCAGCCTAAGGAGAGAGCCGGAAGGGTTGGAAGTGTTGCTTTTAAATAACTGCCTTACTTTTTACGATCATATATTTAAGTTATAATCAGAAGAAACCTCAGGGAAAGAAGAATGATTGTTAATTTTTAAGGGCATTATTTGAGGAAATGTATCATTTTTGTAGAGTTTTATCTCACACTAAAATGATAGTACAGGAAGCCCAGAGGGGAGAACATGGGATGAGTTAGTGGAAATCTTTGCCCAACCTGGGATGAGTTTTTTTTTTTTTTTTTTTCAAAATAACAATCATGACAGTCTATTTCAGGTGTGTAAGTGGCTAGGTAATGATTTTATGAAAACATGATAAACATGGAAATACTAGACTACCCGCTATTAAATGTAAAGAACCTGAAAAAAGTATGTGAAACATTTTAGGCACCTTCATACTTGTAACTGTTTCACAGATCGAGGAATCCGACTAGAGAATATTAAATAACTATTTTTGTGAATAAGTGGCAAAAACATGACCTCACTGGTAACGGGAAATGCATGAGTGAAGCTGTGACTCCCCAGCTCATAAAACCCACGCGTGGGCCATCCTGGGTCTCTGACGCGGCCCTTTACAAGCACCGATGAAGACCGTAAGCAAACGTGTAAGCCTTGTGGAGAGAGGATGCTCTTGTTTCCCGATCTAGATGAAATTTGGGGGGCTGAAGGTGTAGCCTAGAAAATGAAACGAAGCTAACCACTCACACTTCAGTCTAAATGTCTGAATTTTAGTCCTGATGGGTCACACTTTGACTTTGTGATTTCAGAAAATAACATTATCCCTCCAGTACCCAGTCTCACCATATGTCAAATGAGGAGACTCAATGTAATAATTTCCTTAAAGGCGCTCCCCAGTCTTCTGCGGTCAGAAGTCTACCTTGCTAACATTCTGTAATAATATTACACGTGTAGGAGCTTCGTAACCAAGGAGCAGAGTCAGCGTGCGTGACTGCTCCGTGTACACTCTAGCTGTAACACTTCGAAAGTGTGGGCACCCAATGGAATTACAGGATTGTAACGTCACAGGTTTGGAGGCGCCCTTGTTGAGATAATAGAGAATTCGGAGTAAAAACCAGAGCACATCACAGCCCAGTTAAGTGCCAGTGCCTCTGAGGATGAGGCCCCTGCCATCCCCCACACACCTGATCAGCGCCCCCTCCGGGAGCCCCGACCTGTAGCATGTTGCTTTCACTCACGCACGCACATGGACACCTCCTCCATCAGCTCGTGCCCCTAAACAGAGCCATCGGGCTTTATTTTCTTAGCATCTAGCAAAACGCCTGACACTCAGCTGGCAGTGATGTGTTTCAGAGCTGCTGAAACTTAAATTTAAATGGATCGAACGCACAATGAGAAACTTTTTAAGAACAAAATTCTTCGTGCACAGACCCACACCCGCACACAGAAAAAAAACTAGAAAAAATTAACACTCGAAAATTGGGATAATGAGCCACTTGTTAAAATTGAGTGAAGTAAATATTTCATACAATTATTGTCACTATATTCACACACACACACACACACACATATATACATTTAGCCCATGTAATCTAGAAAAGACAGCTTTTAAAATATCATTGAGCTAAATTATATTTTATATTATAATTCTCTAAGTTTTTAAAATTACAAGTCCTCTCCTTTAATAACTGTCACATTCCATTTACTTTACTTCAATACATACTGTACAGCAAAAAAGGGTTAATTTCCTAAGAATGACTCGATGGTATTTCTATTTTCGTTAAGGATGTGCCAATACAAAGTGAAATCGATAATTAAGGTACTCTTTAGCATGGCTCCACAAAACCCTTGAAACACAGCTTTGTAAACTTAAATCCGTATTTCCAACTTTAACATTATGTAAACGCTTTATTTTTGTTAAACGCAAAATAGGAAGATTTTTACTCCCGAGGTATGACCCCTTTTTACGTCCCTGTTTCCTACTTCACGATTATGGGTTAACGAACACAGACGTCTCTTTACATAAACGTGACAACGATTGATCTGCGATTTTTATCGGAGCGGCAACGATTCGGCGCCGTCAGGCACCACCTGGTGCCGGGCTGCGTCCTGAGGAACGCATCGTCAGGCGCAGGCGTCACAGGGCGCGTGCGGATGCCGACCTCGGCGGCGCAGCCTGCTGAACACGTCGGCCCTACTGTATGCCAACGTTGCACGCGCGGCCTCTCGCGGATGACGGCATCGCCACACGGCGTGCCTGTGCGGGCAAGAACGTGGTCTTCCTTCGTCCAATGTGACTATGTATCTAATAGAAATATACAACACATGCATATGGCGTAAAAGTATTACAAATGTAATCTGAGCCTTAGAAAGCAAACGTCACAGAGGCAGGGGACAGTTCCACTGGCTTGTTTTCTTCGGCTTATTTTCTCTATTTTCATTCCTATAGATCAATAGCCTTTCTCACTTTGATGGCCTCAGTAAGAAATTCCAGATAGGAAACTGTCTCTAAAAATTCTGTTCTACAGCCCATGGTTTGGGTTTCTCGTTTGAGAATCTTCTCAATTTATAATAGATATGAGAAAGAAGGATCACTATTACGTTTCGTAATTCCTCTCTAAGAACTGTTTGCTTTATTAAGTTTATTATAACTTTATAAAGTTATAATTCTGAAGTCTTTTTAAAAAGCATGTTCCCCTATGGGGAAAAAAAATATCATTAAACTAGAGAATAAAATCTATACAGGTCATTACCGAGAACAGGAAAGGCTACATTTGTGATAGATTTTTTAAAGTAATTGTGCAACTGATGTATTACTTCTAATTTTCTGCGGGAGCGAGCTCTGGGGCCTTGACCCGAGACAGACAGAATCTTAATTCCAAGGCCACTCTCTCCGAAGCGGGTCAGCAGGAAGCCGGGCCGGGCTCAGGGGCCGCAGGAGCCGAGGGAGGCTGGCAGCGTCAGGGAGGGACACAGATGAGCGAGGCGAGGCCGAAAGTCCTTTAAAGGTCACGAGAGGAAGATAAATTCGGTCGCATTATGCGTGGGGAAGCGGCTTCTGCTCAGGCATACATGCCAGGATCTGAAAGTCATTATCAAGAGTATGGACGGGACGGGCTGCTCTTCACCCCTGGCCGCGTGCTGAGCACGAAGTTCGCCTGGCACAGGCGGCCCGGGAGCGTTCAGTTTCGCTGCCGTTCCTGAGCGCCCCGCGACGCAATACCGAATTCGAGACACATTCGTCACCAGCAGCCACAAGCACCTTTGTTTTGGTGCTGGGTGGGAAATGATGCCGTGAGCAACTCTTAGTGTCTATAGAGGCTGCCGCCCGCCTCCTGCCCTTCTAGGGTCTTCTCGCCCAGAGGTGAGACCGTGGCTGGAACAGGACATGAAAGAGGCTTTTCGGGGACCTACCCACGTGGCCGTAGCTCGAGACGAGGCAGCGGTAACCCGGAGTCCTGTAGCCAGCCCTTGGCCAGCACGAGTAAGGGCCACCTCGCGGGCAGGGCGTCCACGGCATGCTGGTGGCCGATCCCGAGAGCCGGGTGAATCCACGAGGAACGTAGCGCCAGCCTCTGGCTGTGGCGGTATTCGGGGGGCGGGCAGTGGAGGGGTGGGGAGCCCACCAAACAGAAGAAACGGGCCGGCTCCATGCAGACCTGAGGTGCCCTGATTGGACGTCACTGCCGGCCCCGGACTTTGAAAAGAAACTAGTAAAGATGGACTTCTCTGTGCTTAATTTAAATACGATACTGGATTTGCCCGGATCTCTGATTTGGAAGGCTCATAAATTAATATTTGCTTGGTGATCTAATTAGCAAAAGTGTCTAGTTAAGTCTTAGGTTAAAATTAAGAATGGAATATATTTATTGGATTTTCCTCTTTGATGCAGAGATGATAACCTCATTCAGATCACTCATTTTCTCTTCATTCTTCAAGGGCTTTTTGCCCAACTAACTTGTGTTAACTCTTTTCGATGAGCTTTTTTAAGCTTCATTTTGTGATCGTTTTAGACTTGCAAAATAGACTCGCCCCCAAATTGGATCACAATTAGGAAGCGAACGAACATCGGCGTGAGCGTGCGAGCTACGGGCTCTCTCAGCCTTCGGCGCCCCCCCCCACCCCCCCGCCCACGTTCTCTCCCGGACCCAGCGACCTCGTGCTGAAGGACGCCCTTTAGCCTCCTTCATGTCCTTGAACTTGTAACGGTCATTCAGTCTCTCCTTCCTTTTCATGACTCGGGCACTTTTAACTCACTTCGACTGGAGAGTCCGGTCAGATGACCGAGCGGTTCAGAGCCGCCTCGGGACTGAGTGTGAACATCAGTTCAGCCTCGCCTGAGTCCATGTGACGGCCGGCCCACGCAGCAGACCTGAGTTCTCATGTGACGGCCGGCCCACACAGCAGACCCGAGTTCTCAGAGCTGTTTGGGACCGTCAGAAATAAGATCACGTGGTAAGCAATGGCCCGTTAATACTTGAATGCCGGCGTCCGAGGGCTGGCTGAGGGTTTTCCTCTGCTTGTCTCCGTGGGGAACGGTCAGGGACTCTACCTTCTGGCCGCGGCAAATCCATCAGCTCTATCGCTGGCCACAGTGTAATGGGCCGTGGAGGTTTTCTGTCACCGAGTGGGCCTGACCAGATGCTTTTCTTGTCCCTTGGGGTAGAATTAAACCATGATTCTCGGTCTACTCTGTTTGAGAATATCCCAACCCACACCCTGCCCCCCGCCAAAAAAAAGATTCCACGTATTTGTATCAATCATTTCTACGTGAGTGATCTTCTTCAAAATAGTAGATTTATTTGTGTGGGTATCTTTAAATCCTGCTAAATTCTTCTGTGGAGTTCGCAGTAACCATAATAAGGAAACAAATCAAGTCTGTCTCTTAATTATAAAACTGCACAGATAATTATGCCATCTAGTACTTTGATGCTATTTTGCATGGCCGTGTGCCTTTTAGATACCGAGATAGAATGAGGTGTATACATTATTTAGGAAAACAGAAGTTCGTCTTTACAGCAAACAGAAGCCTAGCAAAATGATGATCACGATCAGGCGGGAGCCTGAGTTGCAAAGCAGACCTCCTGACGCTTCGAATTCGTTAGGAGATCATTCTGGAAAGTGCCCAGCCGCGCTCCTCAGTTTGTCCTGCTTCTCGCGAGGTGAACGTCTGGGGGAAAACCTTAACCGCTTCTGGTCGTTTTCATTTTTCTTTGATCCAAGATCGAAACCTAATTGGTAACCGAGTCTCGGCATTCCGCACTCGACTCAGCTGTGCCCCGGAATTCGTCATTAGAAATGGGAGAGACCCGGACCCTCGAGACTCTTCTGCTACACAAATTTGCTTTCCTTCCAAAATCAGAAATAACGCCCACATGGAGCGGGTCTCAGTGTTTTCCACGGAGCCGGCATTCGGCGTGTGTACCGGGTCCCACCGCGTGGGAGGCGAGCCAAGGAGAGCTCGTTGTCGCGAGGCGGAGCAGACGGGAGACGTGAAAGCCGCAGAATACGCCTGTCTCCTGTTTGCACGGTGTACGCGGGAGCATGTCTTTTCTCTCCCAACAGAGGGAAACTTAAATATTAAGATAGTCATTTATATCACACACGGGCAGAGCGAAATATGCCTTAAATCTTAAGCTTCCCACAGCGCCCTGACAGCACCCCACGGCTGTGGACGCCGTCACCCGCCACAGTCGCCCACTGGCTGATCTTGTGTCGCTCAGCTACCGGGACTCAATCAGGCTCCGGCAAAGCCTGTAATTTAGATGGAGAACTGCTGGGTTTTCATAAATTGAAGTTACAAAGTGAGCGCCGGGAGAATCTTACCGTTATCATTTCCACATTCAGTTGGGGATGATTCTAATTTTAAAAACGCAACCTTTTTATTCATTTCCACCAGCCTCCATTCAGAAAACAATTTTTTAATGGAACTTTGTGAGGATAGTCATTTGTTTAATAATAAAAAAAAAGCTACATATTAAAGTTTCCTAAGATCAGAATGGATTGCTAACGGAGCTTTTATAGTTCTCGAGGTGGTGGTATTTAATTATCTCGATTTCCATTATCTGGAGAGATTTATGTGGTCGAATTGTTCCTGAAATTAAAGGTTTACAGAGGCTCTTATCTGCAGTCTTTTAAATTTACATTTATTCTGCCTAATTAGAAACATATTTTTTTAAAAAAAACCTCAAACTATGGGAAAAAATGAGTAGAGTTATAAACAGATCATGATTGGAGGAAGAAAAAACTCTAGAGCAGCTAGTAACATAAAATAAATGCGGATAACAATGCAGTATCGTTACTGTGCATCAACTTACGGAGTATTTTAAAAGCATATTATTGAGAACTAATAGATTTAGACAAGCATTCTCATCCACACCTAGAAACCAGTCTCTTCAAAAGACCATGTCTTTAAGTTCATTGTCTTTGCATTAGTTTTACCTTTGACCTGATACGTCCATGTCTAATCCCGATGAAATAATCGGAAATGTACACACAAATATCTGTCCAAAATGCAGTAATGATTCTAAAATAATAATGATAGATAACATGTAACGAAAAACTGTCTATCTTGTTTATTAAGTAAAATCTTTCCATGTGTTAGCTCATTATCACAACAATCCTACGAACTGTGTACTATTATCATTCCTGGTTTCCTTATGAGAAAACTGAGGGCTGAAGGCTTTAAATAACCTGTCCACAGTCTCACAGGCATTCAGTTGTGTGTCTGGATTATATACTAACCAGGTCATTTTTTTTGATGGCTGAGTAATATTCCACTGTACGTATGGACCATAACTTCTTTATCCAGTCATCTGTTGATGGCATTTAAGTTACTTCCATATCTTGGCTATTGTAAATGGCGCTGCCGTGAACATAGGGGTGTATAGATCTTTACAAATTATTGTTTTGGTTTTCTTCAGATAAATACTCAGAAGTACAATTGCTGGGTCAAAAGGTATACCCATTTTTAATTTTTCGACGACTCTCCAGACTGTCTTCCACAGAGGCTGCGCCCATTTGCCCTCCCAGCAACCGAGTACCAAGGTTCCCTTTTCTGCATCCTCGCCAGCACTTGGTCTGTGATTTATTGATGTCAGACATTCTGACAGTGTGAGGTGGTATCTCATGTGGCTTTAATTTGCATTTCTCTGATGACTAGTGACCTTGAGCATCTTCTCATGTCTATCGGCTATCTGTATTTCCTCTTTGGAGAAACATCTATTTCAGGTCTTCTGCCCATTTTTTGATTCGATCGTTGTTTGTGTGCGTGTGTGTCGAGTCGCATGAGGTCTCCATATATTTTGGTTCTCAACCCCTCGTCAGAGGCGTCGTAAGCAGATGTCTTCTCCGCGCGGTCGGTCGGTCTCCTTTCGTTCTGGCGATGGTTTCCTTTGCCGAGCAGACGCGTTTTAGTTCAATGTGGTCCCACTTGCTTATCTGGAGAATCCCGAATAACTTGCGGGAGGAAAAGAGAGGAGAAATGACGGGCTCAGCATTAGAACTTTATCGATGATAGAAGTTAATGTCTGTTAAAAATTGAGCTTCCATTTCATATTAAAATATATCTCATATTCACTCTTCTCTCATTGTCTTTTCCTAGAACCCGGTGGCTTATAAAGACTGTATTTTGGGTCTGGCGAGGACTGAAAGAATTATCTACAAAGCCTTTTTTTTTCCCTGAATGAAAACAGACTGGATAAGGTTATAGATCCCTGGATTTTCCAGCCATTAGCTCTTCTGTTCCCTGACACATGAGCCCCGATGTTATTGGCAAAACTAAAACACAGCAGACCTTGACTCTGAGGACTTTAAAATGTGCTTCGAAGAGTCACTATTTATCAACTTATTTGCTGACTTATCTTGGCCTGATTAGAAGAGACATTTACCTGCCAAATCACAGAGCTGAGGCAATTGAGAATTATAATGTTTCTGTAGGTCACCTTTAACATAATTAAACTGGAGTTAATTATACATATATTTTATTCTACAGGTAATAAAGACAAATAAAGTAGGTATTCCATTTGCTGCACTAATAAGCTATTTTTAGGTTCAAATATTTATATGTTCACACCACTTAAAGCTTTCACTGCGTTTGGGCATAGATTAGACAATTGCCCAAAATCTGGAGTAAGTATGAAGGAAGCCATTGAATTTCATTATTATCAGCCTCTTTGCTTAGTGAATAAAGCTAATCTCTGTGCTTAATCTACATGCATCTTTACCTTACGAAAAACATTCCAAGAAGAAAAAAACTGTCATGCGTCTTCTGGTCAAATTAATGACCACAGTGATGATTATTTTCCTTTGTATCTTATTTTATTTTATTTTTATTTTATTTATTTTATTTTATTTTGAGAGTAAATTAAATCCTTAGCTGAGTAAAATATTTTTAGAAACCTGATGGTCACTTCTGCCTCTGTCCTTAAACTTCTAAACCCGTTTATTCGGTGTGGCTTTTAATTCCACTCACTCCCGTCTCAGCTTTCTACAAGCACTTCAAAAAAATTTTTAAGTCGATGCTTCTATACAGTCCTTACTCAGGTTACAACAAAGGTTCCTGTTTCTACCTGACCTTTATTCTTGGACTCTTATTCTCTTATTCTTCTTATTCTTACATACTCTTTTTATTCAATAATTCCCAGTATGACCCCTGATGATTTTTCTATAATCGTTAAAACATTTAAGAGTCTCTATGTTCATTTTTAGCACGGAAACGGTCACCTTTCATTTTGGAGTTTGGCCCCATTGTATTATCATATTTTAAGATTCAGATAACCTTCCATAGCATAAATTAGGTGTCTGATTAAGCCGAAGTGGTAACAGGGGCAGATGTTTGTTCTGCCGAGAATTTTAACAACAGAAACGTGGGGATGGGGGAAATCGTTGACTTAATACTTAATAGTGCTCTGAAGGCAGGTGGGGTATTATTAGTCGACCCACCCCTTTCCTCAGAATGCCATTTTGCCTCCATTTCAATATAAGTTGACAGCAGGACCAGGATTATAGCACGCTAATAGGGTTTTAGTAGGAGGAAATGCAAAGTTATCGTTTGGTTCTATTTACCCAGAATATAATACACAGTAATATTGATGAGAAGACAATTTCGGTGGGAGGTTTGCATTTAAAGTAGGCTGGTGATGATATAAAGAAATAGTAGCAGTTGCTGCTGGGAATCTTAAAATGGTATCGCTATACTTTATAATGTGGGCATAAATATGGAATTTTTAGCAAGAAAAATGAAAATGATTAATCATAAAATAAGAATGCTTAATTGAACACCACTGATAAATTCTTGGCCTTTAAATCTGTTGTCCTACTTAAACATTGGGTATTCATCACTAATTCTTTTCACATAATTTAAATTGCATTTGCTTCAAGTTAAACTGGTTTTCAGTTATTGTGTCTTTAGCACAGACGGTCACCGTTTTTATAAAATGGGATTCCTTTATGAATCTGAATGCCATCATCATATCATGCCTAAATAACCCTTACGTCTTCCTAAATCGTCTTCAACCATTTATTGTCTGGTTTCAATTATCTTAATTTTTTTTTTTTAGCTCCAATTGCCAGAGTCATAATTCACAGGCGAAAACACGGAAAATGTAAATGAGTTTGGCTTTGTGTATTTGTTCTTCAAAAAGTCCTTGATGGTTCTGAAGACATTTTTAAACCTGTCTTATGATCTATGTCTTGAGAGAACGCAGTCGAAGGCTTCTCCTGTTAACCTGTGAGAACGCGCAGAAAGGATTGAATGCTTAAATAAATAAAAACATAAATAATTTTATGCCACGCTCAATGCCGCGTATTGAAACAGTTTAAATTTGTCAATGTCATGCTGAAAGAATAAGAGGCCCGTACCGAGCATCGTGTACCTGGTGTGATGTCACGTTCCTCTCCGTGGAACACAAAGACCCTTTCATCGGGCAACCAGGTCATGCCGATAACTCGCATTGCACTGGCGACCTCTCCCGGCCAGCCCCGTACGGAGTGCTCTTAGGACAGTGCTCCTGTGGGTGTGTCCACGGCCGCCCACCTGAGCTTCGGGTTGGTATTTTACATCCCCTGTTGCCGTTATACCTGTCTATATTACATACCTATATTTTAAGTATTATTGCTCTTCAGCATGTTTTCTATTTGAGTCTTCGTTTGGAGTCGTGGAGGGGATTTAGTTCGACGTCTGTTAGAAAGAGCCAGTTCCTTCTTGTGAAACGACTGGCCAGAAGGAGAAACAGAACTCGAGAGAGGCCCGAGGGGAAATGCGTACATGGAAAATATGTCGCACCTAGCCCCCTGGGACAGCTTATAGATGTTGCTGAAGCGGTTTGTTGGGGGAAAAGTCTCTGCTTTTAAGGCCTCGCGGACCCCCCTTCAATAATTCATGGGCACCTGCGCGTCTCAGACCCCTTAACCCCACTTGGATCTGCAAATACCCTTCTTCCAGGTCAGCAGACAGCTACGGGTCCCGAGATGTGGAGCGGTGGATATTTTTACAGGGTCAGTTTGCTGCCACAGTCATAAATATGAGTTTCAGGAAAGTGGCTTTGGGTTTAATATGAAAAGCTTTTGATAAAAAAAATAATAATAATTCATCCGACTGTGGGATTCTGGGACAGAAAGGGTTAACTTTTAAAACGCCACGCCGTTTAAGCGTTCAGATTGAAAAGAAACACACGTTTGTGAGGCGCCTCAGAGCTGCGTACCTCGTCAGCTCTGCCGGGTGGGCGGACGAGCCCCCAGCGGGACGAGGACCGGGGCAGCTCGGGGTCGTGGCAGTTCCTGTGCGTTGCAGGATGGTCGTCCGGCCGTCGTGTTTGTCGGAAGAAGGCAAGGAGACGCCTTCGTGAGGAACAGGGCGCCTGTGTGCGAGGCCTCCACGTTGTGACCGCCGTGAGCACGTGGTGGTGGACGAATGTGACAGATCACCAAACCCGAGTGAGGACAATCCTAGAGATTTTGCGGTGGACTTTCCAAAAACCTTCAGTCTTCAAATACCAAGAGTCCTTGGCTAACGTGCGAACTGCTTGGTGCGGAATCGTATCTAGGAATCACTTTTTTTTTTTCCCATCTCAGGGAGGATTTCGATGTCGCACAAGTCAGTGAACAGATGAACAGAAACGAACGCAAACTGTCGGTTCAGGAATCCGTCGCCATGGCGCATAGTGGAGCCGAAATAAAAAGGACGCAAAACACATTTCCTGTCCGTCAGCTGTCAGGGCGTTTGTTTGTTTCTCTAAGAAGAAGCCCCAGAGAATAGCAGGAAAAACAAAACAGATTTTCACTTGTAGTGTTTGATAAAGGATTCGGCGAACTGAAGATGTTTTCATCTCTCTCTCTCTCGTAATTCCAAGAAAAAATTCTTCTGTGATTCTAAAGAAGTCAGACTACCTTTTCTCCAGATTGTCCTATTTACAGCAGAAGGCAAATTAGCTAAGATACATGTGAAAAAGTAACTGAAAAATAACATAGATCCGAAAGACATAGGAGTGTGCTTTTCTGCGCCTGTGGTTTAGGCCGGTCAGGTCTGAGGCGCGTAGAAGCAGACTCGTGTTGTCTGACCTAACTGTCTTTCCCTCATTTGCTGTGACTGGCTTCCGGCCTGGTGATGACATGAACGAGACCACGCGGCTCACGTAGGCATTCTTGTCATGGCGGATGAAAAGTCAGGACTGAGGTTCACCGAGCCCAAGCGATATTTCCTTAGCAAAGGCCACCAAATGGGATCAACTCAAAGCATCCCAGCTGGCACCCTCTCTGTGTTCATAAAATACTTTCAAGTCAGAGGGTCCAAGGGCCCAAATGGCGGACCAGAAAACAAACGAGGTACCCATGTCAGCTGGGAGAGGTGCTTTCTGGCAAGGGACAGCCATGCTCGGTCGCTGGTGCTGTGCCCTCCTGGGGGGAGCAGGGACCTCTGAGCCCCTCTGCAGATCCCGGCCCTGAATGCCGAGGCACGTTCTCCGTCTGCAGACTCGTAGCTCTTGGACCGTACACCTCGTGTTCTCTTTCTGCATTTCCTCAGTACCCGCTGAGCTCCAAACCATGCTGCTTTCATTTCCAGCTCCTGTCCTTACCGGCTGCGAATTTCGTTACAGTTATTTCATTTCTTCATTTCCTAATGCAACGCCGCCTCCCCTCGTCTCTGCCGCGGCTCCTCTCCTCCCTCTTAAGGCACAACGTTTCTTGACTGACCACCCCTGCCGCTCTGAATTTTGCCCTGATTTTGTTTTAATTCACAAGGGCAATTAAGTGCGCTTCTCGGCGTTAACAGGGAATATTCCGCCGTGACTGCCACTCAGCTCTTTCCACGACTGGTAGGAGGGGGCAGAGTTTCAATCAACATTCGCTGTCCCTAGCTCGACCTCAGCGGACATGCCGGGCATGAGCACAACAGAGAGCTTCTCTTGTCTTAGGTCGCTAAGACGGAGGGATGTTTGGCGCCGCGACATAGGTCTGCCTACGTTTCTGGTGAACATATCGGTAGTCTGACTGTTAAATGACAGGTGTCGTATTCGAACTGTTCTCTCATAACAGAGCCTTTGCTCACAATCCTGTACTTTTTTGCATGTTCCCAAACGTGCTAAGTGCAGTATCAGATAAATTTCAAGAATTATGAGAAGATGTTGTTTAATGACACATGGACTGAATTAATAGCATCCATTATTACAAGTGTTATTGTCCAAGCATATATCAAGCCAACTTAATCGGTATTTTTATGAAGATTAATGATAAATCCCATGAACGAATGTATCAGAAACCCAAAGGAGCTCAGGAATTAATTTGTAGGTTAGATGTCTATATACTATTAAAGTAAAAAAAAAAAAGTGATTTTTCAATGTGTAATTTCCTTAAGGACCAGCTCAATTTTATCTGTTTCGTGGTGTCACACTAATCTTATACTGCGAGGCATTTCTGCACCGTGCCATGAAAGTGACAGGCGGTGACAGTGTGGCTTTTACCAGCTTCGCTCTCATGGCTTTCCTAAACCACAGAACTCATGTAGAAGCGTGTTAACAGACGCAGATGCAGGCGATCGGTTTAATAAAGAAAAAATGAAAATGTAAAACCAAGATTGGCCGAGCTGGTAAGTTTAAATAATTATTTCAAAGCTTGTGGATAGAGATTTTAAAAGCCCCCCCCCCAAAAAAAAAATGATTGCTGGACCTCTTTTATTAAAGATTTACATTTTCAATAACACAAAGTATGGAATACAAAAAAGTAGCAGGATGTCCTTTCTCAGACGTTACAACAGAGAGATATCAATACCAGAGAGCTAGGAAGCAGGCATGTTCTGTACGGCTGGAAAAATTAGCTGGAGACACATTAACATGAAATGTCTTAAAATGAAATACTCCGAAAGACCTCAGGATTCAAGGTTTTTGAATCTTATCAAAGCGATACTTTGTACTTCACAGCAATTTTATGCTTGGATCTCCAAGTACTTTGGAGGCAAAAGATGATCATTATCTTTATTCCGTAGATGTGAAATGGAAGCACAGCTAAATTGGTACGAGCTTTTAAGGTTACACATACATAAATATAAGCTGAAACAAAGCCACAGACTTCAGAGTCAATCCTGTACCTAGAAGACAAAGATACTTTCATTTTAATTCAGCTCATACCTTTCCTTGACCTTGATAAACAATCATATACCATAGAAAGATAAACTTTCAAAGACAATAAATGACCTAATTTAATTCAAGGCACATTTTATTTTCTCTACTCAGTTGTATTAAATTTTAAAATTATAAAATTTAAAATAAATGCTTTACGACCACTCATAAAAGAAATATACTTCATTGTGAACTTTTATCCGAGGTTCTTTTTTATTATATCAGTGCAGCCATTTGAATAAAATCAATTTTCAGTGGTCTTTTAGACAAAGAATTTTTTTTCATTTTTTTATTAATGATGACCTACTGCTCTAAATTTATCAGCTTAAATGCTACACGAATCATCTTTGTTTTTTTGTGCTGTTATAATCGACCCTCTGATGCCTAAAAAGGCATGCACGTGAGGATTCTCTGAGTATATAACAGCATCAATCGCATTTATCAAATTAGTCAGGCCAGTCTGTCATTTTAGCTTTAAATAGGTGTGCCATCGGTAAACTTGTACTAGGTTGAATGTTAAAAGCAGAAGTTTAAGAAAATAATATTAGTGTCGTCATTTCAATTGTCCTTATTTACAGGTGGTATGAGTTATGTATAGAATATCCGAAACACTCAACCGGACAGCTGTTGGAACTAGTGAATAAATTCGGTCAAGTCGCAAGATGTAAAATCAACATATAGAAATCAGATGCGTTTCTATTAATTAACGACAAAATATCTAAAAAGTGAAGAAAACTATCCCGGTCACAGCAGCATCAAAATGAATAAATGTGACCCTTGAGCCTGGGAGATGCCTTACTCTTGCTCAGTCTGCTTCCACGTCTGGAAGTGTCCTGTTGCCTTACTTTTCCTTCTAATAAAACCATCTTTCTGCTGTAAATAAATAAATAAATAAATAAATAGATAAATAAATAAATAAATAGATAAATAAATACTTAAGAATAAATTTATCCAAGGAAATGAAAGATCTGTACAATGAAAACATCAATACTTTGATCAAAGAAATCGAAGAAGGCACAAGCCAATGGAAAGCTCTCTGTCGTAGATCAGAAGAATCAGTATTGCTAAAATGTCCGTACTACTCCAAGCCTTATAGATTCAACACGATTGCTTCAAAATTCCTATGTCATTTCTTCACAGAAACAGAGAAAACAACCCTAAGGTTTGCATGGAACCAGAAAAGACCTCAAATAGCCAAAATAACCCTGCGATGAAGAGCAAAGTGGAAAGTGTCACACTTTCTAATTTCAAAGTACATTACAAAGCTTTCACAATTAAAACAGTATGACACTGGAATAAAACAGAGACATAAACCAATGCGACAGAATAGAGAGCGTGGGCGGGGGAGCCCACACATACGTCTGGCTAATTGAATATGGAGCCAAGAGCACTCAATGGGAAAAACTGGATAATCGCAATTAGACCCCCTACCTCACACCACTCACAGAAGTTAACTCAGAAAGATCGAAGACTTAAACGTGAGGCCCGAACTGCAGAACTTCTAAGAATAACGGTGGCGAAGAAACTTCTCGACACTGACCTTGTCAATGACATTTGGGCTACGGCATTAAAAGCACAGGCAACAAACGCAAAACTCAACGATCGGGCTAACTCCAACTGAAAGGCTTCTGCACAGCACCAGAAATATCACCGAAACGAAAAGGCGTCCTGCAGAATAGGAAAAAATACCTGCGAACCATATATCGAATAAGGGGTTGGTATTCAAAATAACAAGTTCACACAACTCAAAAACAAGAACACAAACAATCCGATACAAAAATAGGCAGAAGAACTAAACGGTCATTTTTGCCAAAGACATCGGCATGGCCAGCAAGTCTGGGGAGAGATGCTTAACATCACTAGTCATCAAGGAAATGCAACTCAAACCCACAATGTAATATCACGTCTTACCTGTTCCCTTGGCTGTTATCTAGAAGGCAAGACTTAGCGAGTGTTGGTAGAGACATGTAGTTAAGCGAGTGCTTGTCCACTCTTGGTGGGGGTGTAAATTGGTGTTTGCCACTACAGAAATTCCTCAAAAAAAAAAAAAAAATGCCATATGAATCACGTGATTTAACAATCCTACTTCTGAGTATATATCCAGAGACCTCTGAGTATACCTCTAGAGGAAATGAAAACACAGTACAGAAAAGATATCTGTACCCCATGTACTGCTAATATAATTAATTGTAGAATTTTAATGCTCTATAAAGAGATGTATCATTTTTAAAAAATCAGAGAAGAAACTCCACTATTCAGTAAGCCAAAAAATTTTGACCAACCCCCCTGAAATGCTTGGGAATGAAAATCTGATTGAAAGAAAAGCTTCAGATTTGATGATATCACAGCATTCTGGAAGGATAAACATGATTTTCAACACTGAGCAAAAAAATCCTACTTATTTAATCAAAAGTAAAATTGAAATGAAAAGCTTCTAAAGAGAAATTTTCCTTGGAGAGCCGCTTCATTAAATTTAGTTATTATTCAAGGATTGTCCCAGGACATTTTAGATATTAGCTGAATGATGATTTTATTTTAAAGATCAAACTGAAAAATAGCCCTACTATGTCAGTAATTAAATTGCAGTTTGGTGAAAACTCCCTCAGTTTATCACTTTGCTAGAATAGGCATGCGCTGCAGGTGAAGAAAAATTAAATATAGATGACTGAAGACTTTTATTTGATTGACGTTTGCTTTTGAATATAATCCATCATAAATATTCCTCCAGACTCTAAGCCTGCTCGCGGAAAATCAGCTCGCCGTCAAACAGAGTTTCTGTTACAGAAGCAGCGTGAATTATTATTATTTTTTTATGCGAGGAAAAAGTAGCACAAATGGAAAACAGCTGTCAGGCGTAATTCGATCCATTATTGTTTAATGCAATAGATAGAGGCAGAATCCTATGAAATATTAATTTCACTAAAAATAGGGCCATGATCATGGACCTTCCTCAGTTCCTGACAGCTCGGAGGGACTGGCGTAGAGCCGTGTGACCGACATGCCATTCAGCATGTCAGCCGGCTTCCTCCTGTCACAGGAAGTGCTTAGGGTGGTCACGTCTTTGTGGGCAGTGATATCAGAAGAGGCTTGCCCCCCTCCTCGTTCCCTCCCAGCCCCCTCCCCACAATCAAAACAGAATAATCACTATGCAGTTGTTGGATAAATCATATATTTAAAACTTCCAAGATCGTATTATACATTCTTTACAAGGTAAACTGAATAATCACTCTTAAAGAATATCTTTTTTCATGGTGACCTTGATCTGATCTTGTTCACAAAGTCGCTGTTATTCCATAATTTTTAAAATGTGTTTTATTTGATTAATTAATACTACTGCCTACAGCACCTGGTCTTCCTAGGTGGCCTCCCATCCAAGCACTAACCAGGCCTGACCCTGCTGAGCTGATGAGAACAGACGTCGGGCGTGTTCAGGGCGGCGTGGCCGTAGACCGGGGACCGTGGCTCCGCTGGGGCGCGAACCCAGGACCCTCTGCGTGCAGAGCGGACGTGCTGACCACCGCACTGCGGAGCCGCGTCCCAGCTCTCGCCCGGGAGCGGTGGTCAGTTCCGGTAAAGCTGCGAAGCCGACACGCTTTTCCACAATTTTAATTCCGTCTCGATCCTAAAGAACAAGTCTTCTTAAAGCACAGTTTCATGTTTTGACTCTTCTATCGAAAAGTCTGTGTGTGGCTTTGTCCGTCTTTAATAGTTAAGAAACGGCCCGACGGCGCGGCACGCGGGAGCTCACGCGCCCGGCCCGAGCGTTCTCTCCGGGCTTGTCCCCGCCCTTCCCGGCCTCGCCTCCGGCGTGGGAAGCTTAGCTCCCGCGTGCGCCCTCAGAGGCGGTGCCGTAACCCCGCAATCCCCGCTTTCGAAGTCCCGTGACTCGTTTCTTCATTTCCATCCTCTAATTTTCAAAATTTCGAGCCAAGCGTATTTACTTCAAGAAACGTTTTCTAAACTCCTTTCGCTCTTTGTGATTATCGTTTGTTTTCTTACCTCTGCGTTGTTCACAACTGCGAGTAACCCTTGCTAGGTGGATGCATATCACAAGGCTTCGATAAAGGCGTCTCTCATCATAGTCCGAGCTCCGTAAGTCCAAGGACTCTGTTTTGACTCTTTATCGAATGCCTAGTGAATAACGAGTGTTATTATTTGTTGAATAAATAAATAAAGGGTTTTACTGCTCCGCGGGCCACAAATTCGCAGTCACGTAAAAAGAAATAGCTGTCAGGCCAGCCGTCTCGTGGGCAGAGTTGATACAGGGGCCCCACACAGGCAATCGCAGCCCGTAGGGCACGGACGAAGAACAAACCTATTAAGTCGCAGAGAACGTGGCCCTACGCCGTTTCCAGTGGTTCAGCTGCTTGATGCACGTGGTGCTCTCTGTCCACTGAGGATCCACGCCGGCCGTGCTCCCCATAGTGATGCTTCTGTCGGGGATGGACCGCAGACACCAAGGGGGCCCCGTGAGGCCGTCACGGATTCGTACCGTGCCTTGTCCGTGGTACGCACGTTTAGAGACACAGACACCTTTGTGCCCTGACGGCGTGGGGCGCTCGGCGCAGGGACGTGTGGCCCAGGAGCGGCAGGCTACGCCGCGTGCCACGGGCGGGCAGCGGGCTGCGTCCTCCGGGCGGCGTGAGAGCCCTCCGTGATGTCGCACGACGGCAGAGCTGCCCGAGGACACAGAATGTCCCCAGCATCAGTCAGCACGGGACTGTCCTTCGCCTGTGATGGGAGGGGCTCCGCAATGTCCTCCTGCGCACCGTCACGGATCGCACTCCCGTTGGGGCACCTGGCAGACGTGATAAACGCGGCCTGATTTATTAAGTTGAAATAGAGTGCGCATCTCTACCTTTTAATATAGAAAAGAAATCGGAAAGTGCAGCTGAGGAAAGGCATCGGAAATGCACAAACCGATGACCTGTTTTCCTAGAGACGGAAAAAGAAAATAGATTAGTACAGTGGAGTTGTTTAAATCAGTCGTTTGCGCGCTGTGGGGACAGTGACCCCTCAGAAGCGGGGGAGGGCGAGAGAGCACGGTGGCCTGCCGCGTGGCCGGCTCTGCTCCCATCTGTGGTAGGTCATCGGGGAGAAGAGATTCATGACCACGAGCCACCAGGCTGCAGAGGAGCACGAGGTCTGTCTGCAGGAGTCTGTGGCGCGAGCATAGTGCTCACATCGAGATGAGGAGACACTGATTCTTTTAGCCTAAAAAAGCAATTTTGTGTGAACTGTCGATTCTCCGCAGTTATAGATATCTAAGTGGAGCATGGGAACTAAAACTAAAATTACGTTAGATGTATGGAAAATGAGAGTATTTAATTTAGATTAAACCACTTTCATTTTTTCCCTTATTCTATAATCTATCAAATCAGTTTCCACATGGGTTTAGGAATTATAACAAGTACAATAATTAAATAATCTATGTTTTACAGAATAAAAACCCTACTTAAAATTTCATGATATTCAAAGTGGCGTCTCTAGCATAGTAATTTTCTTTCAAAGAGCAGAATGATTATTGTCAGGAACATTTTATTTTGTAGAAAATGAGAAAATTATAATGCAATTATCTTTTTTTACTTCCAAATTAAACCACCATAGGTTTAAAATTGTCAATTGGACAAATAACTATATTTGGAGAATTGCATTTTGGAACCCAATTCCTAGAGTCCTTGAATTTGGATTCGATTTACTGCGGCAAAGAAAAAATGCATTTTTTTCTTCTCTTGACAGATAAAATGGTTTTATTTATCCACAATTATTTAGAGTGAGACATATATTTTTCAGCTCTCAAAGCTTATCTCTTATATGATAACCGAATTATTTTTGTAACTCGCATAAATAAATTAGAGTTCTCCAGAGAAAGAGACATAGATAGATATAGATAGATATAAAGGAAGACACAGATAGGGATAAGGAGAGATTTATTCTAGGGATGATATCAGATGATTATGGAGGCTGCTAAGTCCCCCAGTCTGCTGTCGGCAAGTTGAGGACCCAGGAGGGCTGGTGGCATTTGGGTCCAGTTTGGACCTAAGGCCCGAGGTCCAGGAGCACAGAGCTCCGAGGGCAGGACGGGGACGTCCCAGCCCGAGCAGAGAGAACAAGCCCGCGTCCCCTGCAGAGCGCGTTCCAGTCGAGCTCTTCCAGAAGCATCCTCACAGACAGATGGAGAGATTACGGGTTACCTGCTCTCTGGGCATCCCTTAGCCCGATCAAGTTGACACATAAAATTAACTACCACGTGTGGTACCAGGACAATAAAATATATGAGGTAAGAAATGCTTTTCGGTGTCTTCCCTGGGTTCATGGGTCTAGCCTCCGATCCCTCCACGGGTCCCGAGGCTTGTATGCCCACTTCATTGAAATCCACCGAGAAGTCATTTTATTCTCACGAGGCTTCTTTTTCTCACACCCAATCTTACTCTATGCGAAGAATTTTACATCAGTCGTTTATTTTCAGTATATGTGGTTTTCTCATTCCTCCTCGTCCTCCTTCTGTTCTAGAAGGTTAATTACATACGATGTCTGAAAACAAGTCAAACGGTTTTGCTGGTTGAATATAAACCCGATTGGCTAATAGTTCCACTCTATAAGTAAGCTGCTTTATGAACAACTTGCTGTGGGGTAAAAATTTTACATGATCTGTCTGAGTGTGTGGAGACCGCCGAGTTTACCCAGATACAGAGGCACACTCTTCGGGGACCTTAGCACCAATATCTGCTGCGTGCTGTGTGTGCAAATCTCTGTAAACACCTGTGAATTCGAAATGGCACATCCTTCATGGCACACCTAGACGGGCATCTCTTAGCCTGCGCTCTCCCTTCCTTTTTTTTAATTTTATTTCTGTTCTCAGACTATTTTTAGAGCAGTTTTAGGTTCGCAGGGACACTGAGCAGACGGTAGAGAGCCCCCACATGCCCCTCTCCCCACCCGTGCAGATGGCTCCCCCCTTACCGCATCTCTGCAGAGCGGGGCATTCGTTACGAAGGACGAACCTACCCTGCCACGTCATTGTCTCCTGAAGTCCGTGATTTAGGGCTCACTCTCGGTGTTGCGCATTCTGCGAGTCTGGACGAATGCGTAAGGAAATAGATCTGCCATCGCGTTTCGTACAGAGCAGTTTTACGGCCCTAAATATCCTCGGTGCTTCGCCCTGATCTCTGACCACTACCCATCTTCTCCCCGTCTGCACGGCTTTTCCAGGATATTCTATATTTGGAATCGTACACTCTGTAGCCTTAATTCATTTCTGGCATGTTTAGGGTCCCACATTTTTCTTGTGCACTGTTCTCTTTCGCAGCAAGGAACATACATTTAAATTGCAATCACGCTTGAGAACATACACAATAACATTATTCTAGCATCTTTCTGTTTCCAGTAGTAGACCCTCAGTCTTGAGAGGGAAGAAATGCTGTTTTAACCTCCATGGGCATTAATTAAGCAAACTTTATCACACGAATATGTTTATTTGGACAAAAAAAAGATCAGTCTTGAGAATAAGACATTATTTGGTCTACGGTTATTAACATTGAGCAGATCGTTAAAAAGCATACATTAAGAGCGAGGTTCTGTGATATTTGGTCCATGCTGATCTTTGTTCTCTCTTTTTTTTTTTCCTTTTCATTGCTTACAGAATGTTTTATGTCCTCCTCACTTTTAAAATTTTAACCGTGTTTCTAGCTCTTCAGCTGCAGAAATATATATATTCTCAAGGTCGGTAGGCCCCTTAGAAATCAGGGTGAGCTTTCTTCAGACCGAGAAAGGAATACACTGTTAACCCTTCTACTGTTTTTCTAAACTCGGCATTTCCTGTAGCAGCCAGCTATGCGTCTCTAATGTATGTATCTAATACACATTTAAGGATCAAATTATTGAAGGACAACGCTTTGATAAGTGTGATGTACAGTCAGAGAAAAGAACTAAATAGAGGTGGAAAATGAGGCAGGTAAGCCAGATTCCCTCGCGAAGCCTAGCACAGCTGGACGTACACTCTCGACCGAGTGCCTTAGCATCCCCAGCCCGCACGGTTCACCCGTTAGGTGAGAATTTGACGGGACAATGTCTACGGCCCCGTCTACCACCAAAACTATAAATGTAGTCTACACTGGATTTATCAAGCTGTCTCCCAGCAGGCATACGTAAGCATCCTAGATGTCATTTTAAAAAGGATCCGCATATTAGGCACCAGGCAAATTAATGTATTATAGAAGATGGCATTTAATAGAAGAGATTTTCATAGAATGCGTTTATCTGCCAGGTCGAGCCAGCCATAGTCTGCATTTCAGATTCTATAGACCTGACTCGTTTTCTGAGGGAGTATGGACAGAGGTATTTCGTGGCACAAAAAACAATGACGTTACTTGAAATATTCATTAAGTAATAATGGTAAGGAATTCGTTAAATGCAAATCTAACCCAGAGATCTGGCTAACTCCTGTGAGAGATCAGAAAGCGCTTTTTGGAAGCAGTGCTAAGCCACGTCTTTGCGAATCAGCAGGAGCTAGCCAAAGACGGACGCGATCCAAAGCAGAAGGGTCGGAATTTGCGAAGATATAGTGGGGAAAAAACAGCCCTTTTATCAAAACTGAGTAAAAAAATTGCTGTTGTTTGGGTTTTCCCCAAAGTGCTAACTACAAGCTATGCAAAAATTTAAACACCAAATTAGACTAACACTGCTGGAAAAGCTTGTAAAATGTAATTTTAGATAACCGACTCATTCGGGAAGCATGTATCTGAATTTTTCATGTTTTTATTAAAATAATTTAGTATTTCTTGAGTGCATTTTCTTAAATGTGTACAAATGCTGCACATATTCTTTTCGTAACACCCTTAAATCTATCTTAAACCTTACGCCCGATTGCTCCGTCGATGCCGTTCTTGCCGGCTGAGATTTGCGTGTTTAGTCCGTAACCTGGTCACCGTCAACCGCAGCGGTCATCACCTTAACCTCGTCTTGACAGCAAAAAGCATCAGCTGCCCTGTAGCCAGGAAAACGATGCAAGCCCCTGTATGTCCTGTTTCCCGTTTGATTAGCCTCTTGCTGTGTGTAGACGCCCGTCCCCTGCCTCCAGGCAGGCGACCATCACAGGCCCCGCTTGGGGCATAACGCCCACGACTTTCCTAGTTAGAGGGCAGAGGTCGGTGCCTGGCTCCAAAGCTTGCTAGGGGCCGATGTGGCGGGTGACTCGAAGCATTTTTTAGCAATACAGGATTTTTTAAAAATAAGGTACATACATTGTTTTTATAGACAGAATGCCATCGCGCACCCAACAGACCACTGTGTGGTATAAACGTAACTTGTCTGCGTATTGGGAAACCAGAAAAATGTGTGACGAGCTCTACTGCAATGTTCACTTTATCGCCGCGGTCTGAGATGGGATTCACCCTGTCTTTGAGCTATTCCTATAGATAACTTTCCATCGTTAACTGGAAATAGTTTTAATTCTCTCTATATTAACTATTTTATGATACTACTGAGTCCTACTCGCTGATCGCAAATCAACAGTTGGGTCAAACATGATTCATTAAATGACTGGGTTATTATATATCATTCTTAAAACAGCTCTTTGTGCTTTTTGAAAATCACCCCACTTGAAATAATAATAATTGCAGTTTTGATTTTTGAAATTCAGATTCTCCCACTGCTACTGATTTGTATTATGTGCCGAAGGACCTCTCGACTTTAAGCTTTCAGAGACTGTGTTCGATAATGAAAGGGCTCCATAGCGATTTTTTTTTCTTTTCACTTTGAATTGTCATCTTTCACTGTCTTTAATCCCTGTCTCCTGAAGTCCTGAATGCTTTGCTCCACTTCAGAAGAAAACTCACAAAAATGAAAGACCCCGCCCACCCAGAGGCTCTTAAATCACAACTGGCCAAAGCTCTGCACCTTTTGTCTGCACACGATGTGTAGTTTGCATGCGTTTTTGCTGGCACAGTTGAATAAACAAACTTTCCCATCGGGAGTATGCAAATGAACGAAAATGCGTCCCCTGCTTCTTTTAGGGCTTTGTACTTACGGTCTAAGACGTTCTTATTTAACATTCATTAGAAATATATCATTCCGTGGGGAAAAAATATCATATTTTACACCTCAGACCTGTCCTGTCAATGGTGAGTTAGGTGAACGTTGGGGCAATATAATGAAAACATAGATCTAATTTGGTTAACATATCAAATTTATTTTTTCCACCTGCGGAATTTCCCATTTTGAGAGAAAGAGAAAAAGTGTAATAAGAAAACCAAAAACGAGCGTGTCAGTTCTGAGGTGATAGATAAAAAAGCGAGGTCTCCAGTCTCGGTTAATCGGGGAGCTCGGGGCGCGGCTTGGAGCCCCCCTTCCCCCAGGACCCCTCAGTTGTGTCTCGGTTGACCATTCAGTGGTCCGCCCGGCGGTTCGCATGTCCCATGGGAACCACACAGAATGGCTCTGTCCGTCCACAGGTGTCTTCTTGATAGATGAGGACAGGTCTTGACAAACTGCAAAGGCTGAAAAGCCATCAGTTGAAAATTACATGCAATTAAAAAAGGTGGCGAAATTTCTAGAGCGAAACATCTGAAGGTTTTCACCTGACCCAGCGCCAAGTAAGGGCTGGAGCGGCTGAGCCAAGCTTCCCTCCATCCCTCTCGTCTGAGAACCGCGTTGGAAGACAGGAGTCCTTGTGCCTCTCAGGAGTTCTGTCCCCCACACCTTTAAGGTCTTGCAAGAGAGACATTCGCTTCCTTTTAGACGATTTTCCCAAGGACGTTTGTGTCGTGAAGACCCTCGACATAGAGAAACAGCGTCTTGTCCGCAGAAGACGGGTTTCTTCGCAGTCTCAGAGGAGCGACTGTGTCCTCCCAGAGGAAAGGCAGGCGCTTCCGTCCCGAGTCGCAGCCACGACACGTCTGTCAGGGCGAAGGCGAGCACGCCATCCACGCCAAGGTTTGGAGCGCGCAGGTCGGCGCGGCTTTCCCGGGACGCAGCCCCCGGGGCCGCTGGCAGTCGCTCCTGTCCGGGGTCGGCCGTCTCCCACCTGCGGCTCAGGGTCCGCCTTCTTCCACCGCCCGTGAACTTGAGCATGTCGGTTGAATCTGTCTAGATGCCTGGGGCCCCGGAGGCTAATGTGAGTCACGTTTTGGGCCTCATCACCATGTCTTGTCATTGGCTGGTGTCAGCTGGGGCGGTGGGAGCCAGGGGACCGTGCCCCTCATTTGGTCAGCTGGCCTCGGCGCGTGCTCGTGGGCGCCAACGTCCAGAACCAGACCCCGTCACTGTGCCCCGCCGCGGGGGACAGTGCCAGCTGCAGAGAGGCGCTCCGAAGCACACCAGGCCGGACCTGCACCGGGTTTCGCAGTCACTCCTTGTCTAATTCTCCGGGTAATGGCTTAGAAGGGTCAGAGGCCCCGGCACCGGCACAGCCAGCCATGGATGCCGTCTCCGGGCCCCTGTGCCTGCCAACGAGGCTGTCCCCACCCAGCCCCGGCCTCCGGGTGTCTCCCTGGAAAGGTGGATGGCGAAACCCAGAAGACTTCTGCTTTGCCCCATAAGATCCGTCCAGTGTAACTTTCCTATTTTTTTCAAGTTATTTAACCGTCCAGAGGTTTACGTCTTTCCCTGCTGAAGTAAGAAAAGGAAAGGATCAGGTGGCATCCGGAGGGTGAAGAGGAAGTCGGGGAACGTCCCTTGCGGCTCAGGTGCAAACCTGGGGGTCCGAAGCTTCCGCTGAGCAGCTGCTCGTCCTGGACGCCACTCCCCAAGGCCTTCCACAGACCTCAGTCTGGTGGCCTTCGCGCTGCAGTATTCGCTGTCTTCCAAAGACCGTCGCTTTCCGTTCCTGATTTTGAAAGACAGGACTGTGTTTGCGCCTTGAGTTGTCTCTGCCGTCCTGGTGGCTGTCCAAATCGGCACTCCTTTCCCGGGGCGAAGCTGTCTTCCCTCGGCTTTGTTTATGGTAACGTCCCTCATGGCGACGGACGAGAAATCATTCTTAAATGAGCCGGGGGACGCTGCCGTTTGCTTAATTGTTGATCGGATACATTCTATAAATCTCACTATTGTTTATGAATATAATTAAGATCACATAAAAATGTAAGCAGAAGAGGATTTACGACTTAGAATTAGAGACTCTGTTTCCAGTACGAGACCAGCACGGAGTGAAGAGACGGCGGGAATGTAGGGGGGAAAGGGGACAGAAGGGCGTGGTCGTCACCGCGCACGTCACACACGCGGGGCGCACGCCACGAACATCGCACACCGTGCACGTCACACACGCGGGGCGCACGCCACGGACGTCACACACCGCGCACGTCACACACGCGGGGCGCACGCCACGAACATCGCACACCGTGCACGTCACACACTACTCACTGCACACGTGCACACCACACATGCACTGCACACGTCACACACGCGGGGTGCACGCCACGGACACCACACACCGCGCACGTCACACACACACCGCGCACGTGTGCATGTCACGCACACTGTGACCACGCCATGCACGTGTACCTGTCACACACACCGTGTACACACCGTAACGCACGCACCACGCACACCGCGCACATGTCCACCGCCGAGTGCGTTAATTAGCAGGCGAGGTTCTAGGGAAGGCGTGGGAATTAGGTCGCCATCGGGTTTACAAAGGAACAGTGCGGGTCCGGGGGCCGCTCCGACAGGTTGTGTGAACAGTGAAATTAAAGCGCAGCCCACGAACACGAGTGCCTCGAGCCAGCGCCCTGCAGACACGGTCACTCAGCTCTTCGGGGCTGGCACGGTGAACACCTGGAGCCCGATCTGAGCACCCCCCCCCCCCCCCCCCCGATCTCGTAAAGCGGGTCATTTCCGAAAGGCTCCGCCGCGTGTAAACTCGGCCCCCGGCAGGCGCGGGCAGACTCGCCCCCGGGGCTGGAAAACCGACTCTAAAAGCGACGCTGTCGTTTGTTCACCTTTGAAGAGTCCCCTTTAGATGGTCCGAACCGGCGCGTCCCCGCACCGAAGGTGTGGCTCAGATGGCCACGTGACGCCACCGACCAGACACGAGCTGCGTGGCCCTGGAGGGCGCGCCGGGCCCATGTCGTCCTGCCGTGGTCTCGCCGGTCGGCAAGATCCCTGTGCCGAGAATCCGACCTGCCGGGCGAGGATTCCAGTTTGCCGATGGCGGGAAACGCCAGCTCAGGGCACCCAGTGCACCGGCGTCCAGCGGCCAGGCCGCGGGGAGGGACCGGCGGCAGGAGGAAGCCGGCCTTTCCTGGAGCCGATTTAAACGGCTTTCTCTGCTCTGAAATCAGGTCACCTCACCCAGGACACAGCAGCCCTTCGAGTCGGGTCACGGCTGACGCGGCAAAAATGACCTCCCCGTGTCCGGCACCCTTCACTCGACTTGAGAGGTGGTGAAAAAGTGTTTCCGCTGACACTTTTTTGAGAAGATAGAGTTATATTTTGCAGGTATGTGTAAAGAGTCTAACCGTGCCCCAGACTCAGAAAAAAGAGTCGCTTTAGCACTCCGATGTAATGACCTAATACCAGGCATGAATACTGATTTTTTAAAAAAAGATTTATCAAGGTATCACATAACATAAAATCCACTCTTTTTAAGGGTGTAATTCAGTGATGTGTAATACAGTGAGAGTTGTGCAGACATCTCTGTAATCTAATTTTAGAAGAGCAGATATTGATTTTGAAACAACAGAAGTATCAGAATATACCATGCTATTAAAATCAATTATCTAATATATAGTATATATAATATATACACTGTATAAATAATATAGATTATGTATTTTATGTATTACATACATATATTTGTTCTTCCTAAAAAAATACTTTCAGCTACATTTCGCCCTCTAGAAATTTGAAAATAAAAGCCACAGGCTGTTGTTAATGTCATGTACGTCAGTCGCCGCACATGCGAAGAGAATGGATATCGCTTACTAAGCCAAAATGGGAGCCCAACCGTGACGCAGGGAGTTTTAATTTCATACACAACATGAAAGGATGGCGTAAAGGCACGGGCCGTGGGCGCGGCGGTGGCCTGCGTGGGGCAGGGGACCCTCCCCACCTGATGGCATCCCGACGCCTGTGGCCAGCCCGATCGCCAGCGGTCCCGAGCTTGAAGACGTCCAGTTTTCAGAAAGAAGGAAGGTCAAAACGTGTGACCTTCCACTGCGGAAGCTACTACGCTATCTCAGCCATGCCTAACCCGCTCTGCTGTCTGGGCAAATTGGATTTTTCTGGAAATTTGTCCATTTCGCCTTTGTCAAAGTGGGTAATGTTTAGGTGTACACAGACTCTTTTTCAAATAAGTAGGGGTGTTGTAGTTGCGGCAGAGGGATTCTCGCCTAGCGCCCCGTTTTTCCGAGGCCGAGGTCAGTATGATTTCAGGCGTCGGGGTTTGCTTCACGCGTCACCTGGTGGTCGTCAGGGACAGGTGCGGTGTTCACCTGGTGGTCGTCAGGGACAGGTGCGGTGCGCTTGGAAAGTGTTCGTGTTCTGCGGCTACTGGACGTCGTGTTCTTCATGTGTTAATTAAGCTCGTGGTGTTTAAAATTTCGAAGGCTTTCACAGTCTTACTGGTGCCCTGGGTTTTCTATCAACCAGTTGCCATTAGTGATTTAAAAATCTAGTGTAATCGTGTGCTTTTCTCTTTCTCTTTTTAGTTTTCTCAATTCGGCTTGATAGATTTTGAGGCCACATTATCAGGTATGTTCAAATATTCTTATTTGATTTAATCTTTTATCGTTATATAATATCTTGTTTTTAATTCATATCTCTGGCCTTAGATTTCTGAATCTGATAATATATAGCTATACCAACATTCTGGGCTTTAAAAATATTTTTAGGTTTGTCTGTTTCGTTGGATTTTTGGATATTTATTTTTAAAGTTAGGTATCCCATCTTTTGGCTTTAAATCATTGTGAGTAGTTTTTCCAGCTTCGTTGGTTATAATTTTATACACAAAAACGGCACATACTTAATCGTATAACTCGCCAAGTTGGGGCACATTCATTCGCTGTGTGGTGCCATCATCGCACTCAGCTAACAAACAGATCGATCGCCTCCAAGAGTTTCCTTGTAGCACTTTGTGATTTCTATTGTTTCGTCCTGTGGGAAGCGCACAACGTGAGGTCCGACCTTTTAACAAATTTTTAAGTGCACGGTGCTGCGTTGCGAGCTACGGGCGCCGTGTTCTGCGGCAGGTCTCCGGAGCCCATTATCTCCTGTAACGGTGACTCTATACCCATTAAGCGACTTCCTGTTTTCCCCTTCTCCATCTCCCGGTCACCACCATTCTGTGTTCCGCTCATGGGTTTGACAATGGTGGGGACCTCGTATAGCAGATCATGCAGTCTTCGTCCTCGTATTTGTCTGTTATTGGGTGCATAAATGCTTAAAATCATTATAACTTTTTGATGAATTGACTCATAATCATTGTGAAGGACATTATTTTCTTTGCTTTGAAATTTATTTTGTTGGCTACTAATCTAGTGTATAGGTGATACATATTTCTAAGCTGAAATTTTTGGTTTTTAATTGAAAGATTATGGGTGTGGTTATATATATATATATATATATATATATATATATATATATATATATCCCTTCCTAATGTGTTTGAATTTCTATCTGTTTTGAATTCCCTTTTCGATATTTTTCCAACTTATTTTGTATTACTGAACATTTTTTTTCTGATTCCATTTTGTTTATTTTGTTGTTGTTGTTTTTTTAGCTTTATTTATTGAACTAGGTTTTTTGGTTGCTGCTCTGTGTGGTCTGTATTGGCTACGTGAAGACTGACATTGTCGACTTTTATTTATCACAGTCAATTTTCAAATAATATCGTGTGCCTTCACATTTGAAACGCATCGTATTTTTGATACCTTTCTTCTTTATTCACGTATGTTAAATGTTTTATATGATGCCATTTCTGCTCGCAAGTCCCTGCCTGGGAGTCCGCCTTCAGTGGAGCCCAAGTGTATTGATATTTTCAGGAAGCACAGGCTATAAAAAAACATGATGAAAGAAATTATTAATTTAATATAAGATTAAGCCAGACTTTAGGGAATCCTACAGGGCAAAAGACCCAGTAAATATAAAATCAGTAAAAATAAAGTATCATGAATAACACTAATGATCAGCCTGTACTAATGCAGATTGCTAGAACATTGACATTTTGGGGGATATATCCATATGTTGATTAGATTAGGACTGCTTGAGTGAATGCATTTGCCAAAACTCATCAAATTCTCTAGTTAAAATAGATTCGTTTTATTGCATACGATTGTTTCATGAATACATCTATTTGAAAATTACAAGAAGGCGACGAAGATATTTAAGAGATATATCAATTAGAGCACATGAAACACACCTGAAAACAGATTTAAATAAAATAATTTCAAGGTGGGTAATACTAATGAATAAACTTTATTATTTAGCAAGATAATGAAATCGTGCTTTTTTTTTTAAATATAGACTTTATCTTTACACAGAAATGCTAAAGCACATTGGTAAACTTTTATAATATTTGGAATTTGTTTTAAAATAGCTTGAGCAAGAGGAAGATGGATATGCTTAGTGAAAAGGGGTGTCACTGTGGTTTGATTGCAACTGAAGCTGACCGAGTGTCACCTGTGTCTCTCGATATGACTTTAAGTACTGCTGATACGTCTTTGAGATTTTCCATGTTAAAAAAAAATTAAGAGCGCGAGCTATTTCTTAGTAATTGGATCATAGATTCTGTGATTCCAGACATTTTTGTGGTGCACTCTGAAAAGAGAATACTGCATTGTTTGATTAGAAACTTGCTCATAATTATTCTTTATTAACATCTTGATATTCTACTCATTAAGAGGGAAAGGAAAATTATTTATTGCCAAGTGAGAACCAAGCTCTATGGTACCTAATTATCTTAATCCTTTTATAAACTCTTAAAATCAAGAGCAGTTTCCAATTTTTAGAATAAAAAGTGTGGAGGCTCCGTGATATCACTGAATAATAATAACTACCAGAGCTCTGATTCTAACACAAATAATAAAAATAACGCCATGAAAACGTGGTTTTCCAGCCTTGGTAAAAAAAAAAAAAAATTGTTTCTTCCCCACAACACCTTCTCTATTTCCCCCCCGAGATTTAATGTATTTTTTAGTCCTTTGACATGTCTCATCCGGGGTTTCCGTAAAAACCCGCTTCGCTCATGGTGGAAGTTTTTGTTTGTTTCTTTCCCACTCTCCAATCCGAGAAGCGTTTTGAACCAGACGCGCTGTTGAAACATGGCTTTGCAATATCTCTCACTCTGCACCACGAAAAGACGCCGGCCACTTGCAAGGTTCCGGTGGTTTTTCTTGCTTAGCTGAAGCTCCTGTAGTTGCTATTGATTAATTCTTAGGGCTGGTTTTCCTTTTGTGTAAATCTTTCCTCAATCATTAAAAGCAGCTTGACTGTTTCGGAACGGCTTTAATTCTGTGTTTTAAATTTAGCGAATCTCTCCAAGTCACCTATTAAAATTGGTTTTCTCTTCCTTAGTGAAATATTTTATTGTTTCGCTTTAAGTATCGAGAGAGGGAGTTAATAGCTCTTTGCACGTCCGAGCAATGAATTCAAGACTTACACAAAATTCTGATAATTTCCTCTTTTTCACTTAACAAATGGGTATTTAGAACCTGCTTTTATCATGTACTGTTGTACTAAGAACTAGGAATACAAAGGGGTCGCTACCCTCACATATAAAATACTATACATATGTGTTATGTAATTATCTATGTTACTTTTTATGCAACAAATGATTTCTAAAACCTACTATATTCAGAGTATTGTCCTAGCGCTCTTGAGGAATGAGACGTGGTTCATCTCCAGATGGGTCGACGTGTTCAGAGATGTCCCTGGCAAGCTGGGTGTGACGCAGGTACCGTGCCGTTATGGAACGAGGCACAGGTGCCATAATGCAGCATTTCCCAAATGCAGCGTGGGGTCTTAGAGAGGCTCAGTTTGTGCTGTGCTTGTGTGGCGTGTGTGTGTGAGTGTGTGTGAGTGTGTGTGTGTGTGTGTGTGTAATGCGCTAGGTAGGCTGGGGTGAGGGAAATTCGAGAAGCAGCCATTGGAGATTGGTACGATTTCTTCCCGGCAAAGCATCTAAGCAGAGGCACTGTTCTGCTTTGCGGACCGGAGGGATCGGCGTGTGCGGCCAGGCGGGCGCCTCTGCTTTCCCGCCACGGCTCCCTCCGGCAACCGAGGAGGACCGGTTATTCCAGGAGACGCCGCCCCGCACACTTGCAAGTGTTGGCACCTCCCGCCGTCAGCAAATCCGCGCTCACACTCACCTGTCCTCCCGGCCGAGGGTAGCGTCTCACGCCCTCTCCGGGCCGTGTGCTCTTGCTTCCCTTACTGCCTCCGAGACCTCGCTCCGCTGGCCACGACGAATCTTTTCTCCTTTCCTCCTGGCTTATTCCTTTATCTATGTACGTTCAGCCCTTTATTGTCTACAAAAATCCCTCTCCGGTGAGTGCACTCTCTCTTGCTCTGCACGCTAAGCTTCAGGAAGGAATAGTCCCAATTCGTGGCTTCCATTCACTTCCTCTTATTAATAATTAAATTAGTTTTTAAAAAAAAAAAAACCGTTGCGTGCATATGCCCCACTAGTCACTCTTACAGATACCAAGGGGATAGATTTAAATGACACTTTTGGATTCCCCTAGAGAGACGGAAAAGTAGACCCATAGCTTAAACGATGGCCATGCTACGAAACTGTAGACCAGGGAGGGACATTTAAGTCAGAGTAAGTTATTGAGAGTAGATCGCCGTGTTTGAATTGAGCCTTGTAGAGTGACGGGCCCTGAAGAAGAAATAAGACTGTTTAATAAAAATAAAAATGTGCGAGGGGCATAAACATTGAGTATAGTATTTTCAGTAATTAAAAACGACTGTGTGATTTGAACATCAAAATAAATAACCGTAGTTTTGAATTACTATCCAAACGGTAAAATAAATATCCACTAATCCATCCTGATATAAACAAATGGTTGAATGAATAAATAAATGAGAGTATTTCCCACTACAAGAGAATTTTAAATAATAAACACAGACAGGGTGAGGGGGGTAGAAAATTATCATTAAACGCAGCCACAGTGACTACTGCCTCCGGCAAGGTGCACTGATAAATGCTGAAATTAGGGGGTGGAATTTTAGAGAGACACAACCTCTTCTGCATGGCCTCAAAGGCCCTTCTCTGAGCACGTGTAACTTCATGGTGGTGTAACACAGAGGTCTGCAAATGTTTTTCTACTCTGTATTCCAGTGGAGCTTAATGCTCTCCCCTTAATTGTTGCTTCTACAGATATTTAGCTACTTCTACTATAATTAAATGACCAACGTTAAAATCACCGGTGATAAGTTATTTCGTTATCACATATCTCTGAGATGGCGCGAGTGTACCCACACTTTACCCCTCCTATATTCTTCCCCCAAATTTATTACTCCAGTTATGAGAAAGCATCGGAGTAAACCAGGCTCAGAGACAGGTTATAAAATGCCCAACGCGTGTAGGGCAAACAAGGAAGCTCCAGGAAACCGCCGCAGCTCCGAGGGAGCGGAGGCCTCAGGTTAGCTAAATGCAACATGGTGTCCCGGATCGGTCCTCCAACAGGCAAAGACATTAGCGGAAAACGGGAGGCCTCTGAGTCAGGCCCGAAGATGAGTTGGAAGGATTGTGCAGACGTGAGCTTCTCGATTTTCGTGAAAGCGTCATAGTCGTGTGGTATGCTTTTGTTAAGGGAAGGTGAGCGAAGGATATACAGAAATGTTCTCTATTGTACTTACTACTTTTCTGAAGAGTTAAAATTATTTCAGAGTAAAGAAGGAATAAAAAAATGATTATGCGCAGCACAATGAGCATATGCTAAATGGGAACATAAAAGCAGCGGCCTTAACAGTCAAAGTCATGGTCCAAGAGAGAAGAGAATAGGTCGGGCTTCATTGCAATTTTTTAAAAAAGCAACTTTACTCTGTAAAAAAAAAAAAAAAGATTTAAGAGAGCGAAAATACCAATGACAGAATAGGAGACAATAATTGTAAAGCACATGTCTGATAAAGCACTGATATCCAAAATATAGTTTTTTAAAATCTCAACAACGAGAAAACAAAACACCCAATTCGACACCAGGCCAAAGGTCTGAACAGACACCTCGTCCGAGAAGACAGTCAGGTGGCAAGAGGCGCGTGAAGAGACGCCGTGCACCGCGCGCGGCGGGCGCCACAGGTGAGCGCGCACCTGTCAGAACGGCCCGCCCCCGCAGCGCTGACGCTGAGCGTCCAGAGCCGTCGGTGGAAACTGGGGTGGGGGGGCGGCCGATTCGCGAGGCAGCTCCGCAGCGCGTTACAGAGATAATGGGGGCTCCCGCGTCACCCCGTCATCACGTGCCTTGGGGTTTCCCAGGTGAGCCGGAAACGCACGTCCCAACAGAAACCTACACGTGAACGTTTACACTTGCCAAAAGGTGGGCGCAACCGAGACGTCCTTCCAGAAGTGGGTACACTGTGGTCCAGCCACGCAATGTCGCATTATCCGGCGATAACGGGAAGGGAAAAGGCGGGGAGGCCCCGAAGCACGTGTCTCTGACAGGCAGAGGTGCGATTTTCTTGGGGACTAAAACGCCACAAATTGTGTGGCCTTCGGTGCTGCCGTTAAATAGCGCTCGATAAAAGTTACGAACGACATCCTGTGCAACCTTCCGTTGTTTTAATTTTTATTTGAACATTCAGTGAGCGTTAAAGAGTGAGACAGGGCCGTGCAATAAAGAACGGTCCCCGTCCTCCTGGATGGTCTTGTCATTAACAAAGTACCGTTATGTTGCTCTCACTCGAGAAGCTACTCCGGGACCACGTCTTGCGTGGTTTAAGGGAGAAATGAAGTCTCCGCAAAAGCCCCGCCTGCCGAGCCTGTCTGCACCACGGGGAACCACAGGGAGCCCCTTCTCCTTGGCGACGCGCTGTGCTCTGTGTCCTGTTTCCAGGCTCCCAGGATCGCGGTTGGCGAAAGCGAAGGGGTAGCTCGAAATTGCCACAGAAATAGGCAAATGTTACAAATCAGAATGTTACTAATACCGGTAGCAGCATTTCAAAGAGCCAATTTTTAAGTGTCTACTAGAGTAACAAAGCTTAAGGCTAACATGAAAACTTAATCAAGTGACTCGGCCGTTTGTCCCCACGTCTTCTAAATATTGCAAGTCCTTTAGCAAGAAAAAGTGAGCCCCGAGCAAAGACGAGAACGGAGACGGGCGGACGAGGGCGCTTGTATTCTTCTCGAATGAAGCATCGGCCCCTAGCGGTACCGCCTCGGCTCCGGCACATCCGCACACGTCCTCCCCGCCCCTTCGCGAGGCCAGATCCATCTGCGTTTGCCTCCTGAGGTGGATAGCCAGTGACTCATCAATACCGTGTTTCTGCGTTTCAAAGAGATTTCATCAGGGTTTCATGCGGCTGTCCCCAGAGTTGAGACTGAACCGAGCAGAAACGCTGTAACGGCGTGTACCCAGAAATATCTTTTCTTGTCACCTCTACTATCATTTTTTTTTTTTTTTGCCTGAAATGCCTTTGGTTTAATCCTTACTTTTTCCAAAGAGCCGATCACCTAAAACACAAGTTTTCCCTCATTGTCACAGCAATTATTTTAGGTTGTTTGTTTGTGAATTACCTCGGAGGGGGACACTTCCTTTCCCTAACAAATCAGTAACCAGTATGCACCGAAATGCGCTGAAGCACTTTTAGAGCTTAATCTGAGGGATCTCGCCTGGGTCCGAGGATGTCATTCGTGACCAACACTCCCCTTGGCTGCCCAAGAGGCCGTGAGTGTCTCGGGAACGCTCCCTGCTGAGTCGATCTGCTGTGCAATGCAGATGTGCGGCAGCATCGTTCAGACGGACGCCTCCAAATGACACTTCCCCTGACAACGCTTTCGAGGGGGCAAGGCAGCCGGGAAAAGTACGGAATTGCCCTGAGATGTCGCCTCTCCCAGCAGAATTCAAAACACTGCCGCAGCGCTGGCGCACAGAACGTCAACCGCGACGTGACTCGGTGGTGCAGCGATGCATTGCGCCCTGCACCGAAAACCGCGGACTCTGTAGCCCCGTAGACAAGCCGCAGGACTGTGGCCACAGGAGCAGAAAGGCCCAGACCCCGCAGGGGGTAAAAAGCCAAATGGATACAGGGTGAGTAAGGGGTATTTTCCAAATTGGTCAGATACCTGGGGCCTTCTTTCTACAATTAAGAAGGGTGTGCAATGGCATTGGAGAAAGTGTAACAGTTGCCTGCAGAAACAGTAGAAACGCTTTTTAAATTGCTCACTACTTGCTTGATAAGTCCTACAGTGCTAAGTTAAGCTTAAGGACTGTGACTGTTGAAACCGTGTTTACCATTAGGGGAAGCCCATAGAGAATTTACTCTATGGTTTTAAGATCCAATGCTTCCTTCTGTGAATAACTGCTTTTCCGTGGTTAAGGATGCTCACAATGTAAACAGTCAACATATCCCAGAATCTTTTAAAAGGCATATCAGGTTTTTCCCCCATAGGTTTCATTGGAGAATGATTGTATTTTCAGATAATTTGGGGCAAGTAAAATAGTCCCATGAGATGGAGCATCATAAATAAATGCTTTTGCCCTTCGGCCAGCTTCGTATTTAACTTGAGTGAAAAATAGATAGGAAGAGTGCTGGATTCTAACTCTGCAAATAAAATAAACACCTGTGAGTCCACGCTAAAGTGAATAAAAAGCCGAATTAATAACTAAATAAGGAAGAAGTAAAAAGTCTTCCTTGTGGAAAAATTACAACTAATAAATGGAGACGGAGTGAGGAAAATAGAAAATCGTTATTACTGTACTGTATCAAAATTGCAGGCAGCATCTTCTGATGGATGCTAAAGCGAACAGGCGAAAGTCTAAATGGAAACGGAATATTTGTGTAGTCCCAAAATGATTCCCTCGAAATACGTAGTAATAACGATGGTACAAATAATAAAATCAAACGGGTAATTCTGACAGACACTATTAATAGACATCCCTAGAACATCTAGTCCTTAGATAGTAACAAGTGAATGAGAATATAATAAGTGAATATTGGTAAGTTAAATAGTTTCCAAAAGCATCATCAGTAAGATCATCAGACGTCACACATCCCGGGCAGGACGTGCTGAGAAAAGCATGTAACCTTTCTACCATGCTCTCCGGCAATGCGCCACCTTGGTCCAATTTTGAGAAAAACATTAGGCAAACCAAAATTGAAGACAATTATACAAAATAATTGACTCGTCCCCTTCAAGCGTCTAAAGGTCGCAGAAGACAAGGGAAGACTAAAGAAGTATTGGTGATTAGAGCGATAAGGGCAGATGACAGGTAAGAGCAATGTGGAAGCCTGGGTTGGCTCGCAGGACAGAAAAGCATCTATTAATGGGACATTCACTGACATTCGATGAAGTCTGTGCCTTTAGTAAACAGCACTGCGCCAGTGATAACTCCTTGCATTTTTGTGTTTGATTGTTATAAGCGACGTTAATCTCATCAGAAGCTAAGGAAAAAGCCTACAGAAACCTCTGCACTATTTCTGCACCTTTTCTATAAATTTAAAATTATCTCGAACATAAAAAATAGTTAAAATGCGGCAAAATCCAACGACAAAATAACAGTTCAGAACAATTGGACATCAATGGTAATCACTGCAAAAAACAAACAAACAAACAAACAAAGCCTGAACCAAGCACAAAACTTCCTTCCTAACTGTTCTTTGTTTTGCCCCAACATTTCTAACAAAAATTGAAAGTTTTTAAAAAGATACAATCTGAATGTTTTTGAAATCTGTATTAAATGAGGCAATTTATAAACATTCTCACAGGCATTTGTAATCGCCTGCTACAAAAAAAAAGGTATTATATTGCAGCTCGCTAGTGGGGAAGGTGGCCGAGGCACCCAAGGACTGTCAGGCATGACAGATTCGCAGAAGACTCGCTGCGTCAATTGAAATGACTTTAGCAGGGTATGCATTGCAGATTCAGTAATTCTTTCACAAGGGTATTTGGCAGATGGACTCATAGTGCGTGTGTGTTAGTGCAAGAGAGATCCTGTTAATAGAGCAATAGTTCCAACAGCTGACACGTTGTGGAGACGTAATGGTCCATCACCTCAATGATCGGTGACCTCAAAGGCTATAAATACACTGAAACTGTCTTTTGTGTCAAGAACCTGCAAGCCACAGGGCGCGTAAGAACCGTAACTGGCAATGGCAGTCCCTAAATATGACTGTACGCGACGGACTGTGACTGCGGAGAAGGAGCCGCCGTCTTTGACGGGATCGGTAACCGGCAGAGCTAACGTTCAGAGCATTTGAACAGCACAACCTTCCCCACGGGCCGGTCAAGCGAACGTGTGCCCTTTGTCCTCCGCTTGTCAAGGTCAAGTGCAAGCAGTGGCAACCACCATGTCTTGAAATTGAAAGCTTATCATCAACGTCTGCCTTAAAGGAAAAAAAGTAAATTTTAGAAACTATAATAAAGACAGACTTTCCGGGGAGGAAATCTTTCTTGCTTCTTGGAGTGTTCCCACGATGTCTTACCTCCTAAACCTGGCAGTTCCCAGAACAGCTCTTTCTACTTCCTGCCCATGTCGAAGGCGCGCATCTTGTCATTTGCATATTTGGCAATAAAAATGAAAGAATAATGATCGCCTTATTGAACAAGAGCAGACGTCAACTTTTCTCTCACTTATTTGCCTGTGCTTTTCTTGAATACCTAGAAAAATAGACGCAATCTTCTTTTCATTCACATAAAAATAGGTTTTTATCACGAGCACAGTAACTTAATTTCAAAATCCCATTTCATCTGTTAACACTCTTTGTTTCGTTTTTCCTGGAGTTAATCGGAAAGAGTTAACGAGATGTGAGTTTGGTCCTAAACAGTAGTGCATGCCGTTGTTTTGAACACCAACTGTTTCTCTCTCTCACACACACACACGCACACACTGTGGTGAGTAGTCATGGAAACAAAGGACTGATATTTTCAGGAACACTGAGATTATCTGTCGAAATGATCCTAAGAACGAGGCATTGTGAAGAACCTGGCTCTTAACGAAATACGTTTGAAAGAAATGCTTTTCCCTCTGTAATGACCTCTTTAACTTTAATTATCCAAGAATAACTATAACCTATGGATGCCATAAAATGTGAATTGGTGGCACCTGTTAAAACATAGGTGAACAAATGGATTAAAGAATAGGCGGTAACTTAAAAATCAAGCATAGAGCAAAGTGGTTAGGCCGTATGAACTTACCTGCAAAGTAAAATTGAGAGAAACAATGATTTATTTTTGATGCGGCATTGCATTAAATAATTAATTTCATAAAAGAAAAAAAGTGCTTTCATCCACTCACCTTCTTAAATGATTAAATGGAACATCATTATGTCACAAGCTGTTAGTGACGTGGTAAACGCCATTTTGACCACTATAGCTTGATGAATAATTTAATGACGCTTACCTAAAAATCTGTGTTGCGCAGACTAAATTAGACGTTAGAACTTCAAGACATTTGCGGAGTCGGTAGTACCCAAACTGCTTCACCTGCTCTGAATAATACGTAAGAAAACAAACATTTCTCAGGACAACAAATATAAATGTCGTTCAAGTCACTGGGAAATACAAAGGAGAGTTTAAAAATAAGACTTATTCTATATAGTACAACTTATTTAACGGTATAAATTACTTTATTTTGACTTGCCGTAATAAAGAGGATGCTGTATCCAGACTCAAACCTCCGGGGCTGAATGCCAACTCTAATCACTACTACGTGATGTAGAGGATGCTAATTTATTCTTTTAATGTCTGTGTCCTCTTCCAGGATAGAATTCAGTAGTGTTTATGGACACGTTTACTACATAAGACTTTAGTAGTACATGGCATTATTGTTATTCTCACTGAATTGTCGTTTTCATTTACCTAAATGTAATTTAGACTTTGGCGTGTAGGGTTCCGCTGGTTTTCGGACGCGCGTGGAGCCAAGTATCCCCAACATCCCCTCCCCCCGCCACCCCCGTCCCGCAGTCACGATACAGAGCGGCCCCAATGACTCAAACACCCCTCGTTTTGCCCTTGTCGGTCACCTCCAGCCATGGTCCCAGCCGCTGCCAACCGCTGGTCTGTTTCCGCTCCATGGTTTGCCTTTTCCGGACGCCAACATAGATGGAATCCAGCAACAGGAGGCATTTCGACTGTGGCTTCTTCCACTTAGCAAAATGCATTCGAGCGCCAACCACGGTTTTTTTTTTTTTTTGCACGTGAATCGATAGCTTGTTCTTTTTTGTGCTCAGTGGTCTCCAGGTCTTCCTATACACACGAGAGTTTGTTTAGCCATTTACCGGTTGTAGGACGACTGGGTTTTTATAGGAATTTTTACTTCTTGTATTTCGAAGCCTCTTTTTAGGTGCATAGATCTTTAGAATTGCTATGTCTTTCTGGAGCCTTGCCTGCTTTGCCGTTACATACCGCCTTTATGCCCGATAATACTCCTTGTTCTTAGGTCGATTTCATCTAATATTAACATAACTACTCTAGTTTTTGTTTTACTAATCTGTACAGACTACTAGTACATATTTATTTTTTTCTGTTGTTTTACTGTGAACTACATCCTTAACAGTCTCTGCCTTTGCTTCTTGATAAGAAAAAAACCACAACAAACAAACAAAAAAACACATATTATTGCTGACTTCATACGTTTTGTTGTGAATGTTAAGTAAGATAATTGACGCAGAGTTATTGGTTTGGCACCTGGCACGTAGATGGTATTTATTTAATATTGCTAATGTCACAATGTTGTCACCCTTCACTAGTTGAAAGTGTGACTCTCGTCGGGTGACGTTCGTTACCTCCTGAGTATTCATTCTGCAGAGTCTGCAGAGCTTTCGGCCTTAAAGGGGCTCCGGCGTGTAAGCTTCCTCACTGTTCCTTCAGTCAGTCGTCCACGCCCGTCTAGTGCTGTTCCGTCCCTCGGACCCAATGTCGCCCGTGCCCCCGCGGGGGAGGGCAGGGCAGGGCATTTCACTGTTTGTGTGCAGCAGACGGGGAGTCGCATCTGATCTGCACGGGGGGCGCTTCGGGGGCTCATCAAACACTCGCCTGCGGAGCGCCTTTGGGGCTCCCCGTCTTCAGTGGCTGCTCAGGGACCCGGCCACTTCCAAATGCCACTTCTTCTTCTACGAGCTGTGTTTCGCTCTTCGCCTGCAATTATCTTCTTCATTGCTTTCTTTTCAGAGTCTTTATAAATTTCAAGTTTTCCACTTATTCTGCAGAGTTAAATCTCTAACACCTACCGACCGATCAGTTAAGCATTTCTTACTCCATATGTATGATCGTTCTTCTTATACTGAAAAAAAAAAAATCTGTGCTTTTAGTAGCACAAACTGTCAACAGGCACGCTAAGTTTATAGGAAGAAGCTGTAACTCGATTGTATTAGTTTTAATATCATTTTAATATGTTGGTTTATCATTGATAATTATATATATTAACTCGAGACGCGAAATGGAGGCGAACCCCTGAGCGAATGTTGGCCTCGCTGTTTATCACATTAAATACAGTTAGATGAGTCTTCCGTTGCAGAACTTTCTATCATGGCTGCCTGTAACCTAATAATAAATAGCTCTCATAGAGGCCGAGAGAGAAGAATTTTATTACTCCCATGAGTTCGATCGAATAAGTCATTTTTAGTTTTATGCATAATGTTAATCCGTAATGATTTTGATATTTAACCAGTCTTTTCCCAACCATAACGTGACGGTCGGTGGGTGTTTGCAAGATGAATTCTCTCACACCCATGTATGCACACGTGGACTCTCCGAGGGTTCCACGTATTGCAGTAAATCAGATGTAAAGAACGTTTCTCACGATCAAGTTTGAAATGCAGATTAATGATAAATGCATACTGACGTGGAACCCTAACATTGCCCGCGCGCTTTTCCACACAGCGCCTCGTTCGCAAAGCAGTGGCAATGTCCAGCATTGATCATTTCGTCTTTACTCTTAGATTTAACTTTTTTCCTTATCTCTAAAACCATTAGACAAATAAGAATACATGTACCAGCCTGTGCTGTCCTGGATTCATCAGAGTTGGTGTCTCCAATGAACTGCAGGTGTAGAAATGAATAAGTGAATTTTCAGGAAAAGCGTGGAGGTTATGCCAAACGACGCGATTTTCAAGTAATTGCCCTGTTACTCGCAGTGTGAAAACAGTTACAGTAACTCTGCTCTTTCTCCTTTCCAAAGCGACATTACATTCTTACTCTTATTAGCTTTTCTTATTTATTTCTCTTGAATCAAAGGGATTTCGATTGTGTTATTGTGTGAATGGAACATAATACAACAATTTGTTTTCATTAAATTCAACTTCAAGAGTGGCTTATGGAGCCTAGCAACGAGAAATAAAGAAACAATTAATCAGACGCTTTTCTGTCACTGAATTTTGTGAGCCAAGTATTCATCACAGTTCACTCTGGAGAAAACCAATAATATACTTAATTCCTTCCAATCAGAACAACTTGGAGCTTAAAATAAACCTGATAGGCATGCTGTAGGAAGAGAAAGAGCATCTAAAACAATATGGTTGTTGAAGCGATATTTTAATAATGATTAGTAATTCAGTATGCAGCCGTAACTCCCCCAAATGTGTAAGAGAAATACAGGTTTGTTTGTTTGTTTGTTTGTTTGTTTGTTAACATATGAACAGTGTGGGAGGCAGGCGTATTTAGTGTTGATACTGTGCTTTTGCTAACCAGGCAGTCATATCTTTTCTCATAATACTCGGGTCAAAAATTTGGCAAAATAAAAGCAAATCGTGATTTTGATCCTGGAGCCCAAAACATTTATCTATTTTTTAAAACGATTGTTTTCCAATTGGCTGCCCTGCTTCTCATCTTGACCTAGCTTATTATGAAAAGAGCATCCACAGTGACCTTCACACACGAAATCCGGTCGTAGGACTCCTCGCCTTAAGGACTCCTCCGAGGCTTCCGTTCACCTGCGGTAGAAACTGCAGGTGTGGCCCCAGCCCCGCCCTGAGCCGCAGCTCACTTCCCGGCCGTCTGTTTCTTCTCCTGGCTCAGCTCCCTGGACGCCCGCCCTACCGTTCCCTTTGCTGTCACACGTGCGCGCCGCAGAATTACGCCTTCCCGTTCGACTTCGCTCTTCTTAGAGATTTCTTCTCTCCCATCTTGACATATTTGTTTCCTAGCAAATGGATTCGAGCACATAAACCAGCTCGGAAGGACCCTCTTTCCACTCGCTCACTGTGCGTTATGTCTCAGCTTTATTTTCTTAACAGTACTTACCCCGTTATAAAAATGCATGATTTCACTCGCTTTCTCTTTTCCTTCACTGGAACATAGCAAATGAACCAGATGATAAATATTTTGTGAAAGCGGGCGAATTCCTGTTGGTGCAGAACTAATGGGAGCGGACTGGCCAGGAACATGAGTAAACTTGGCCTTAGAAAAATTACATACTGAATTAAACGCCTTCATCAACCCATAAGAATAGACTCACATGGCTCTGGATGATGGCGAGAAAAAATAATTGAGCTGGTTGGAACAATGTCCAAAGACCTCGAAAGTGGTTGAGAGTGATTTGTGGCCACGGTTAATGACTCTGCAGAGTGAGTATCTACCCCGTGGTAGATATTCGCAGAGCCTGTAGACATCGGAATATTTTCTTATCCTTTTGTTTGTAGGATATTGCAGTAAAGGTTACAAGGAAAAATTATGAAAACATACTTGAGAAGTATGTGACCAGGATATGGTGACTGAGGTCGAAGTATAGAGGAAGACATTCGGGAGGTGAGGCTGTGATCGTGGGACCAGGGAATGTCCCCAAGAAGGAGAGAAAGGAGACAGTCTAATCTTCTTTTAAATGTGCTGAGAACTGACCCCTTGATAAGTAAACTAAAGATATTTGCAAGGAGGCGAGCTCTTATTTATGCAATGTTCTTAGCAAGAAGCTCCTGGTTTAGAGTTCCTTATGGTCCATGAATAATAAGTTCCATCGATTTATAGGGCATGACCCCCATCTCCGTGATTATCAGGGGGGTGTAAAATGGAGATGTTTCATAATCTACAGACTCCCCACTTTGTGAGGGCGCCCGGAAGCCCCACGTAGAGAATTCGCCTATTATCCTGGGTCGCGGTGGGCGCCCCGATGAAGGAGGGATCCGCGGACCCGCGCGGCGCTTCCCGGATTTCTTGATTCCTTGTATCCTTGAATTTATTTGTAAATAAAGCGTGGCGCAGGGCAGGATCTCTGCGTGCCTGATCCAGTCATCGCGCCACCTGCGGTAGCACAGTCTCCGATTCTGCATTTTTTGAAGAGATCATTCTAACTAGAGCACCCTCGTCTCGGTAGATCCCGGTCGCGAAGACCCCTTTAAGCCTCTGTGGCCGCATTTGACATATGTTAGTAACATTTCAAGTTTATGGTGCCGTTCATATTTCAGCCATTACTATGTTAACATGCACTTCAGGAATGAAGTGACCAAGACACATTGAATTTCACTTTCAAGCTTGAGGCTTCGAGTCTACATTTTTAGAAACTTATTTGAGGTGAGAGTTTTTAGTTTTGAAGTAGGAATTTTCAGGCGACTTAAGTGAAGTTCAGTTAACTCATTAACTTACTGCAGCCAGATAACTAAGAGCTAGAAGTAGGTATCGATCACACTCTATTTCAAAATCTATGCTTGAAAGGCAATGTTACACAGACGAGGCATTCCAGGGGTTAATAAAGGAAAGTGAAGTCATTTTGTTCTCAGAGTCAGGGTTCAGAGCTGTTACAGATCTACCAAATTAGAAAGTTATATATAATTACATTTTTATGGTTTGAATAGCTAAAAACTGGCAGGAGAAACCCAACAAGTTCAATCTATTTTATTTCTTACTGCTATCAAATATAAATAGAAAAGGAGATTTTTAAAGTGTTAGTACAGATCGTTAGGACAGCGATAATTAAACCTGCAAATACTTTTAATTTGGTACAGACATGCATGGAGTTGTTATTCAGGGCTCCCTCCTGGTAACAGAGGAAGGGAAGGAGTCTGCGAGAAAGAAAACTTGCATTTTGGATAAATTAATAAATAATTAAGCCATTTGGAATAGTACACATTTTGAAAGAGCTAAGTTCAGAAATTTGAAACATTTAACATGTCAGTTCCAGTAAATCTCATTTAGTCCTTCACAAGTATCCAAAACAAACAAACAAACAAACAAACAAACAAACAAAAAACAAGAGTAGAAAGAAAATCTGTATAAATTTAGAAATAACAGGGCTCTTTTTTAAAAATAACTTTTTTTCCATCTCAGTTATCATAAATTTAAATTTTGATTAACACGCAGCGTTCTTCGCTCGCACACACTGTTTTGTTACAGCGAAAAAGAAACCGAGATCCCAGAAAACTAGCGAAACACTCTGCTAAGGATCAGAGGTAAAAAGGAAGTCAATATTTTGTTTCTTGCAGGATGCATTAGCAAGAAGAATAATATGAAAAAAGTGACGTATCTTCATGGGCAAAGTTTCAGCCAGAATAACCTTACTGTAAAAAGTATTTATTTTTGTTAAAATTATATGCCTACACTCTTAATTCTTCATTTCTTCCTCATAGATTTAGACTTGGATTGTCCCTCTTTGAAAATTCTCGTCCTCGCATGTGCTCCTTTGTACTTAATTCTGTAAAAACTCTCAATTCTGGGGCGTGTAAGATGGCGCTTATCTCTGCTGAACCATAAGTAACATGAACATAGCCTAGAGAAAGTATGAAATTGTGTTGTCTTCATGAAAACTGCATTAATATTACATGAAATAAATAGTCACTCACCTCACTCCTTATTGGTCCAAGGTTTTGAGAGTAAATTCTCAGCGATATATATATGTATGTATGTTTAATATTTATATGTAAATATACATAAATTTAATATTTCGGAACATAGCATAGTTAAGAAGAATATAAGCTGAACTGGAACCTAGTATTAAAGTTTGGTTTTTTAGATTTGTTTTAATTGGGTACATTGAAATGGCAAAACTGGAAAGAAAATATGTAATATGAATTTATAGGAAATAAAATGACTTGTAAAACTGCCATTCATTTAAGGATAAATTAGTGCTATTTGGGAAGGTAGAAAAGAAAACTGTTTGGGCTCTTATATTTACAAACAGTTTTCTTCTGTGCATTGGAAATCCTGAGTACACAGGGTATGCGTCATGTTTTAAGTTTCCAAGAAAAATGCAGAATTACTGAGACTTTTAAACCATAGGACAATAGTAATTTTGTCATTAAAACATTTACCTCTAATAAGCACGGAAGCAAAATGGTACTTAAAGGCTTTTGATTTCACTGGAAATCAAGGGTAGTAAAAACATTATTTCATCAAAGTTCTTTCGTATTACTTAAATAGATGGTTTTATATACCGTTAATTATAGCATGTCACAGAGCTTACGCGTAAGCGATATTATTTATATAAGCCAAATGTAGTCTAAACGGCAAAGTCAAAAAGTGCGCATTCTTATTCGAGGAACAGCCATCTGTTCCCACAGTGCGGGCCGGGCTGCCTCAGAACAGAAGTAGGTGTTTGGATCTCTGCCTTCAGCTTGCCCAGAGCACTTCCCACAAATCTCGTCTCCAATTCCCTGTTTCCGCCTTTGGTGTACAGCACTTTCCCGAAGCAAGGGGTGAGCTCCAGGGCTGTTATTTTTTCTGATTCTCTTTATTTTCAAATATGTGTATATATATAATCAGTGTACAAGTACGTAATCAGTTATTTTTCTGGCATAATTGGAAAATGTAAACCAACGATGGGAGTTACATATTTCTTTTTTCTTTTCATTAAAGAAAAAAGATCTTGTCTTCCAAAAAAAAAATAATAATAACATAACTGCATAGATTGACAGAAGGAAAAAAAAAGCCTATTTAGTCATTTCTCTGCACGTACCTAAACCTCTGTTGTAGCGTTCAGTCAGGTAAAGGGTAGTTTATTTTAGATTCGGTGTATGGGAGTGAGCCATGAAATATAATATATTTTTGCAGAGATCCAATGTGGCAGCTGCAAGAATCTAAGACATTACCAAAGATGCAGTGAAATGGCGTTTGGTTCTGATTAAGTGCATATACCTTGCGGCTTTTCCTTACAGAAATGTCATAGCAGGAGGGGGTGGCTAACGAGGCGGGATCCAGGCTCTGTAGCTACGGAAGGCGAATACCATTAACGTGCCTGCAACAACACCCGCCCGTGGACCAGACTCGCGCGTGAGAGAGAGACCTTTACCCAGGTCTTCAGCGTCAGAAACCGAAAACATCAAAAATTAGGAAGGAGGATTTTTTTACCGTTTAATAGTTCGGATTTCAAAATGTGAGGTGCGTTTTGTTTAGAAATTTAAACATGGTAACTGAATACTTGGATACAGTTAATGCCATTTAAACTTCTAATCTTTTTCCATTACTGACTCACTGCATAATCCCCCTTGGGTACAATGGCAGACGATGGAGGTGGCCATAATTTAAGATAGAAAGTAGAATCAGGAGTGAATTTTGAAAAAAAAAAAAACCATAAAATCGTTTTTGTGAATTTATTTGGTTCACACAAACCTGTTTTACATACTTTTAGAAATGATGTGATAATGTCAACAAATGTTAGGTCTCTTTTAATTGACTGCCTTAAACCTTTGTTTTAAATAGATGAATTAACCTAAAAACAATTTTCTCATATTCAGCAGAAATAAATCCAGCCCCAATCCAATGACTGTCCACAGCCCAACTATATACAAGCCAGTTAACAAAATTTAACTGTAAGATCTTTTTTGACACCTTAGTTTATGAATTTATATGCATACTACCCTAAACCTTTTTCCCAACCGTAATTGGGAAGAAGAGATACTACAAGTATTTAATTTATAACTCTTTCCACTACATGCATAGAACAAATACTTTTTTGAACAATCATATGGTAAATAGAAAAACATAATGCAGAAAAGTAAAAGCACGTGTTTGTTTAAATAATTATAGCTGTTTTCCCCGTTTTAGCATGCGATGTGTCCAGTATAGTGATCTGAGCCCCACGTGGCTATTTAAATTTATCAAAATTAAATAAAATTAAAATTTCAGTTAGTTTGTCATGCAAGCCACATTATCAGAACTCGATGGCTGCATATAGTGAATGGTTGCTCGCTGGACGGAATGAATGATACAGCCATTCCAGCATCTCAGAAAGTTCTACTAGGGCATTCTAGATTGCATGACCTGAGTGCCTGTCTCTGTGAGCCAAGGTTTTGAAGAAGTGTCTGCTCCTTACATAGTCTCCTGTCGACTCAAGACAGTTAATGGAACTAAGCCAAGACCCGAATTGCCCTGCTGAACCCGGCCCGAATGCCACTCAATTAAACTTGATACGTGGTTGTTATTTTAAGCCAGCGAGTTTGTGGATTGTTTGTTACGCAGCAAAAGCTGACTATTCACATACCTGAGCCTAGTTTCCGTAGAGGTTGGGAAATGCAGCCTGGCCGTGTGACCCCAGAAGGAAAGGAAGGATAGCTCTGGGGAAGACGCTTTGTTCACTGCCACTCGTAGGCACTAAAGTCATCGGCGATGTCACTTACGCTATTTTTTAAGCGGTAATCCTCACAGATAGGCCAGACATTATTACACACACTTTATGGATGAGGAAGCTTGAATTTACTGAACAATGTTAATTTATCTAGCAGCTTTAGGAGTTAGCCCAAGCCGGCCCAGCTGTAAATTCCGACGTGGAGTGTTCCCTCTTTGCACGGGACCCTGATGGATTATGCTTCACGGAATGACCCAGGGCCACGTGCAACTTGCCATAAATCACAAAACCTTCTGGGAATGTGCCGTATACTGAGGAAAGTAATCGATGTGCCTTTTGGTCAACACTTTATTTTCTATTTTTCTAGTTCTATTGCATCTTCAACATTACTGAGCTTTCTGTTATTCTAATTTTCAAAAATCTAAGAACCGTGTTTCAGAATTCTTGTCATTTACAATTACTCTAAATTGATATCTTTTCATTTATATCTCTGAGATAAGCAATTTACTAGATATAATGCTCGCGTGGGGTAAGAATTCCAGAATATTAATGTCAGAATGGTATATTTGCAGATCCCGTATTTTAGTATTTTGTTTCTCTGTATTAAGCTTTTTGTCTGCATCTGGACTGCGTTATAGATGCTCTTCGCTTTTCGGCCAGTTTGTAATACCGTCATACAACTTTATTGCTTCTTTCTCTCATCTTTCTGCACCAGTATATCTCACATAGAGATTTCATTCCCAAGATAATAGAATTCCAGACAGGTTTATTAGATCTTTTTAATGTAAAGCGAAACTCACTTTTCCTAATAGCTTGGTGATTTTAAACAAGATCTCTCTTTCCACATAAATAACCTAGGCATGAAAATGATATTGCCACATCTTAGGATTTTTGTCATGTTAAAATATCATGGCGATTTTATTTTCTGTTTCTGTGTCTGGCGCTGAATTATTCAGTGGCCTTTATTATGTTTACTTTTTTTTTTTAATCAATAGAACCTGTCTTCATTAATTTAATTTCTGTAACAGAGGAAATGGTTTCCATGGTATCATTTGTTCCTTTTTGCATTTTTACCTGGAAATTTTGTTTGCAATCAATTTTATTTGGGATGCTCCGATTTCAATTTAAATTCTCTATGATCAGGCCAGCAAGTATTTGACAAAAATTACCCTTTCTTCTTTTTGTATGCTAAAACCCATCCATATCTAGTGCTTAAAACGTACATACAAAATATGCTTTTAATCATATTAATATGGTCAGTTTTGCATATTTGTCTATCTTTTTCAATGTTGAATCTCTCAACTAGAAAAAAGAAATGAAACTCCAATTTAACCTCAACTTTAATGATGTTTCTTTTGTTTATCTGTCTATTCATTCATCCGTCCAATCAAGCCTCCATTTTTGAATGAATGCATTTATTAATGTAATAATGGGATAATTTAGTCACCAGATTTTTTTTTAACATGTGAGTAGCAAATTCTTGCTAGTGAAAGAATCATAATTTGTTCTTGCTTCTTAGCTTTTTTTTTTTTTTTGCAGAATTTTTCATCTATAAATTAATTGGCATGTTTATAATTCATTTGTGGTAACTGTATTTAGAAAGTTTAACTATTTTATAACTTAAAGAAATTAAATTTCTGTAGTGGATATTCATAAATGGGCAGTTATTTTTCTTAATAATATAGTTTTAAAAGATTTGGCGATATTTAGAAAACTAGAGTCTGGAAAAAGGTTAGCGTGATACGGGATTAGGAGACCGAATATCCTGGCTACCTGTTCTGTATACAATGGTAAAAGAGGACAATTAAAGTATTCTATTTAGGATACACCCACAAACATATCCCTCCCACAAACACAATATTACGTGAGAATACCTATAAAAAAAGATAAAGTAGGCAGATTCTTTGAAGAATATGTAATGATTAGCATTCAGTAGTATAAGCATATGAAGAACACTTAATAGTTTAGCAATAACCAGAAAGGTTATTTATAGAATATGAAGTAATTGCAAAACGATAGAAACATATTTTTAAAAAATACCTAGAATAGAATACATAGGAGTGCTAATGATAACACTTCGCTTTACAGTAGTCAGGAATCAGATACTGACATGCGCGATACAGTCATAAGATGATGAATTTAATATTACAGTAGATGCACACTGACAAAGATACAAAGAAAAACACAATTTATAGCCACAAATGTCTCATGAGAACTATATGATCTGTTTTTAAGCCAGGAGGTCACAATAAATTTTGTCTTCTCTCACGTTATCTTGTTTAACCTGATGGCAATCATTGGTGTTTATGGCATCCCTTCCATTTTTTTCTCGTGGCTGTGAGTTTCAACAGTTCTCCGATATGTGTATTGATTTTGAAGCCCGGCCAATGCTTTTGGCTTTTGTTACTATGCAAAGAAATACATGTTAACCTTCCAGATTATTGACCATTTGAAGAAAGAGGAGAAGATACTTTATTTAGTGTTAATGTAAAGATTATTGTACCATTTTTCTGACATCCGTCCACCTTTTGAAGACGATATCCAAGCTTCGAGCAAAATCATCAAAAATGTAGATGTGTTAGGTTTCCATAAATGCATTTTCCTCTATATCTCTGTTCCTGATATATTTGCAAGATTGTTTCATTTTTAGCAAATTCTATAATGAATGGACTCTCTGAGTTCTTCAGATATTCTCATATCGTAAATGCCATCCAATGTAATCGAACCAGTACTTTTTCGAACCCAAATATGTGCCGGGCATTATGCTCAGAGGTGATAAGACCATCCTACCGACATCAACTGAATGTGGGGATGTACTGTATATCTGACCCTTAAGAGGAAAAGGGAAATCTCTTACAAAAACATCGTCCCAAGAGTATAAACGCAAAACGCATTAAACAGGTGTATATGATAGGAGAAGATGTTAAGATCAGAAAAGCATTAAAATTATGTCGGTTAAAACTTTGGTCGCAAGTAACGGGGAACTGTTGCAAACTTGCCTCAGGAGGAGAGGAACGCTGGGTCAGTGCGTGGAAAACAAGAGCGTGACTGACAGCCGCCCCTTCCTGGGACCAGGAGCTGCCGGGCGGGAGCCGCCGCAGTCCCCGGGCTGGCGTTGCTGTCGCGTGCTTTCCCGTGGCCCCCCGTTTTCTCCTGCATGTCCGCCTGGGTTCCCTGCTCCGAGGTCCGGCGTTTCTCCTCCGTGCGGCTGACTCCCTCAGGGCACGAGCGCTGTCATCGGGGCTCGGCTCCCCTCTCCCCAGCCGCCCCTCAAGCGCCGGTCTTCCCTAGGGCCTGTCACCATCTGTTAGGACTGTGGGGACACAGGATCGGGAGAAAGAACAGGAAGTGGAGGCAGGGGAGGCCCCGGGGCTGACCTGTCGGCCTGCGTTAGCCGTTGCCTATCCGGGGCTTCGCAGCCTCACTGCTGTAACCAAGAAACTGTTCCTTAATATTATCTTCATTTCACAGAGTAATAGACGGATATTCACATAGTCTATGCGATTTTCAAAGACTGTGCCGTGAGGACGTGGCGGAGTCACGTTGATCCGACTTCGCCAGTAGCCACCACGTCCTCCCAGGTCCCTGGGAATGGAGACAGGCATGATCCTCAGAGGCGACCTTCATCGGGGGACTCCGCACAGCGGCGGCAGCGCAGGTTTGCAGTTCGTTTGTGGGGTCACAACGGGGCTCCGCTTTGAAGGCTCCGACCCGAGGGACAGCTCCCCTAGACACCCGGCTCTGGAAGCCGGGGCGGGGGGAGCGGGGTTGCATCTTGGGGACACACAGGACCAGCGCTGACCAAAGGGGCCGTCGGTCCGGGACCCAGCGCGGCTGCCCTCCGTCCGGGCTCCGCCCATCTCTCATGATAAAAATAAAGCCTGCCGCCAAAGTCACGTGAAAATTCAAAGAAAAAAGTTAAGTACGAATTGTGGGCACATCGCCAGACATATACTGCCTGCATCCCATACTAGTATTCATATTAGCGTTGCGGATATTTTAAATCAAAACCATTATGTCTGACTTCTCTTTAGCTATATAAATGATTTTATTCAGACTTTTCTTTAAAAAATATTTTTATACTCTCACGCCTCAATTCAAAACACAAAAAAGCGTTTATTTACTCTAATTTTATCCTATTACATTAGATTTTTCTCGACTATCTGTCTCTTTCTCCTTTACTTCTCTTAAGGAGCCATCACCTTATCAGGAGCCATTAGGATGTCGATACACGAACATTAACTTTGCTTTTACTTTTCCTAATACGGTGGATGTTAGTACAAAACTGCCCCACAACTGAAACACCTTATTATTATTATTCTTTTTAATGCGGTTGTTTAAAAAATGTAAGAGGTAAAAGAAATCAATTTGAAACGCTGAAAGCGAGCGTTAAAATATTGCTTTCACACGGGGGCAAATATAACGAGAGAGCACTTTTATTTATTGTGCCCAGTATGGGTATTCTCCATGCAATCACCTCGCATTTCCCATCTACGATTTGCATATGAATGAAAGTCTGTCTGCCCCTCTCTCCCATTAGACGCGGGTCTGCCTTACAGTGGTATTAACTGCTAACTGCAGGCACAAAGCTACCTCTCTATCTGAAGCGTCGCTTTCTGCACCCACAGTTTCACCAGGTGGCTTTCGATGTCCTTTGATGCTCCAATTTCCTTTTTTCTCGAGTTCTCCAGGTGCCTGAATGCAATTGTTTGTATGAGGTATACTTGGTCAGTGAGGCATGTAATGCATTTATAAATTACATAGTCAAGATTTTGCAAAGAAGAACTCCGGGCTTTATTTATAGTACTTTCAAAAATCACAGTCTTTGTCGTAAAATAAGATCAGGATTAAATGACAAAATAGAAGAAATAGCATTGAGACTAGCTGGAAACCATTGGTTTTTATATTCTGTTCTCTTTATAATTTGTCTCAGATAATGGTAGCTAGCCTTCAGCCTGATTCTCTATGTTCTACGTGCTGTTGAGAAAACATAGAAAGTCACTTAAGAAATTTTCATGGCGGGCAGGTAGGGGGTATAATGAGTGCAGTTTGAAGGACTTTGCTATTTCATTTAATTCTTATAACGACCCACTAGGATAAGCACTACCATGGTCACCCCCACTTTATGCATAAGAAAAGTGATGTTGCACACATTGAAGGAACTTGACAAAAGGTGCCGGTCTCGTTAGCGGCCATCCAGACACAGACGCGGGCAGGGGCCGCCCCTCTTACCGGCAGGCACGGTGCCGCGCCTGCAGTAGAAGGCACGACGGCGCCATGAAGTTTCAGAGCCTGCCGTGTGCCAGTCGCTGTAACTCTATTATCTTGCTTCCTACGACAATCCACGGCGGGTCTCTCGCCTGCACATAAAACCCCGAGCCGCGTCAGAGAGCCACGCCATCGCCAGCGGGCAGAACCCCCATTCCGGTCTCATCTCTTCCACTCCGGGGACCATAGCCTACTTATGCCAGTTGCGATGAGCGGAAAAGGCTTGGATGTGCGTGCGCCTGACAGGTCGGGGAGGCCCCTCTGGGAAATGTTGTCCAAAAAAGGAAAGGAGGCAGAAATGTGGAAATCCACAATGAAGTGTTCTCAGTTATGCCAAGCTCTTCCCGCTCTGTCATTTTATTAAAAATCTAGAAATGGCTTTTTGCACAGAAATACCTTTCCTCGTCCGCCACGCATGGCTGGGTCAGGGAAAAGTCCTCGAGAATGGATTGATTTTATGTTAAGCCATCTCAGATAAATTGACACTGGGTTTGAGAACAGATTTTCTTTGCTGCAGAGTTCCAGAAAGCTTGTCATTTCATCCCAGGAAGCGTTTGTGGCAATTCGAGAGTAGAAAGTGGGATAAGGGACAAAATTACCTTTAGCGTGAATAACCACAATGCTGTGACTAGAACGTTCTGTGTGACGGGTGCTGCCGCGCCGCCACCAACGGCGTGAAGGAAGGAAGCTCTTCGCCTCTCCGGACCTTACTTTTCCCACCTGTAGCTTGGGGGGACGAGATGCTGGCCTCCCAGGGGACCTGCAACCGCGGAAGCAGGTGGACCGAAGCACATTATTTTTAGAAGCAAATATTAAAAATGAACCGAGACATAAGGTTCCTGCTGATGGAGTTATTTATTCAGTCACGTCAACTGATGCACATACTCACTGAGAACCAAAGGTATAAAACAGTCAGGAAATACCAGAAAATAAGAAGATAAAAATCCATCTCTTCAACTTGGAGGTGTTTATCCAGAAAATAAGTCCTCTGTCATCCAATCAGAAGAATCCAGCATAAGAAACACAATAAAATAAGTGTCATTGTACTATAAGATGCTAGCCTCTACGACCAGCCCAAGGCACACCTTCGCTGTTTATTTTCCAACAGACATGATTTCCGTGACTTTGTTTTATGAGCACGTGCAGCCATCAGCACGTAGAGTCAGTTCTGCTATGTCGTGTTTTGAAAAACAGTTCCATTGGATGCAATTGGTATATTAATGAACAATTTAAATGCAATGGAAATTTCATGTTTGCTTACGCATAATTTCATTCTCGACAAACGCGAGGTCGACACAGATGAGCGCGTGGACGGTCACCCCGGTGGATTCAGTGACAGTCTCGGTCTTGTCTCCTTCTTTCCCTCGTATTTTCTGTCCTGTAGAAATTCTGTCACACCGAGAAATAGATTTCCCCAAGTAAAACACTTGAGGAAAGTAAAATACTTGAAGGAGGTTTGAATTTTATTAGTTGCTTTTTATAGGTCTTAAAAAAAGCCTATGGACAAAATGACAGCGGTCAGATCGGAAGAGCTAGATCTGCCCCCGGGGCTCCGGAGGAGAAGCAGCTTCTGGAAGCGGCAGCTTAGCCTTTCCTTGTTCCACAAAGCGTGTCTGTTTCCACTTTCCTGCTTCTCCACTTAAAATAAAACCTTTCCAAACAGTAGCCAGGTCAATGCGAGCGCCTACTGAGTAATCTGGTGTCGCTGTAAGGAAAGGAGACGTTCAGAATGAAGCCAATCACAGGCGGCTCGTAAACGCACCCCCTCTCTGTGCTCCCGCGTCCTCGGCTCGCTCGGGTCCCTTTTCCTCCGTCTTCTCGTTTCTCTTCCTTTTTTCTTTTTTTTCTCCCCTCTTTTGGAGACTTGGGGGAGGGACACAGAGGACGGGGAGTCTGGTGGGGACGCGCCTCGCTTCCCGCAGGAGCCGTGGGGAACGGCCTTGCACGGCCCCGGGACCGGAGTTGCTCTAAACCCTTGTACGGACCCAAAGCGGGTCTACTCTTTTAAAATCCGTATAGTTTAAATGATGTTATCTCATCTCAATCTCGGCTATGCAAAATAAATAAAATTAAATTAAAAAAAATAAAAAATTTGGGGGTAAAATAAGATGCAGAGTGTGATGCGTGTCCGCTTAGCATAGTGGATCACCCGGTTTTGTGCATAGGCAAGAACAATCCGGGTCCTGGATCCTGTCCGTTTGCCGTTCGGTACGCAATCATGACTGGTTAAAAGGCATTTTCAACGAACCCGTGGTTTGCTGCGGTGCGTTACCAGTGTAGTGAGGTGTAGCCCTTACAATAATATACGAGGACTAAAACTATTTTAAAGGTTGAGGCGTAGGAATAGCCGCTTCTACCACGCTATTATCCTAATAGATTGAACCCATCACCATTTGTAAATAAATATTTTCACATCGTATGTAATCTGCCCCGAACTACTGCAGAAAGAGACGATCAAGCGTCCTAAATTAAGCAAAAAAATATTAAACGTTATATCTCAGGGAACTTTCATCTTAACAAAGAAGGAGAATCACCTCTACAGAATTCGCTTATGGAACTGTCTAATGAGTAACCATCCCCCGACACAAGTCATTCCGTGCGCCCTCAGCGCGGGGAGAAGCTGCTTCGCGCGAAGACTCATCAGGGACTTTTTTCATAGCATGTTGCACACGGAGAACTTTTAATTACCAGAGAAAAGTTAACGCTGGGTTTTCCTTTGTTGCCGTCGCTTAGGATTGGTGTGACGGGATTGTGGAGAACGGGCTGGTGAGTGGGTCCCTTTCGCTGCGACACGGTTTCGACGCGAGGTGGCCGGAACTTTGGACGGTGGATGCGTGAGCTCGGATTTTGCCATGGTGTGGCGTTCCGCTTCTTTATGAAAACCGACAGAAATACGACTGTATAAACACTTAACATATAAATGTATGAATATGTGAAACACATATATATATATATACATATATATATGTCTAGATTTGCGTCATGAAAATGTGGCTGGCCACCACCCTTTCGATGTCTTTTGATCGCCGACGTGCCGACGTCCGGCCTCAGGGGAGAGTGTGACCTCCCTTGTTTGTGCTCCCAAACTCTCAGGCTCTTAGGAGAACAAGGCCGAGATCTGAATACAGAGTACCAATTCACGGTCTGCGGGCCAAAATCGGATCAAGGCTTTGGGACATCATGAGTGATATGCAGGGAAAGTCTGGCCCCAGCTAACCGGATATAATTATGCGAAAATTTGCTACCTTTTCGTTGCCATTGTTGAGTTTGCAATGACATGTAGATGAATTCCTCAGAAAAAATAAAGCATCACTATGTGGCCGGAGCTTCCGATGATGCCTCCTTGATCATTTTATTCCAGGACAAAACAAAGACGAAAAATGATCCGGATTGCACCACGCGGTTGAGGTCTTCATTGAACTTCGAGCAAAATTCACTACGGTTTCAAGTGGACTCCTGGAGGGAGTGTCCTGCCTATCAACGCAAGCCACATGAGAATCGCTATCAATGCAGAGATGGCAACATTAAATGCTGTGAGTGATACGGTCCCTACCATAGGAATCTAGGGAAAAGGTACTTCCTCGTACTCACTTGGCCGCTTCGTTAAAATGCTGCATAAAAGTGCCTCGCTGGAATAAGGGATTTGTGAAACAGAGAAATAAATCGTATGCAATCATAATATACAAAATTAACCCCAGACACCTTGTTATTTTCCTAAGTGCTAAAACGCTCAGAGCAGGAGCTCTGCAGCATGGATCGTTCAGAGAAAACCTAAATAGTCATTGGCCTGAACGATCGGTGAATACAATGCCCCATCTCGTGAAGTGTCCAGCTTCCAAACGTCGAGCCGGTCATTCCACAGTGTTATTCGGTGGCCTGATTGAGATTTTTCTATCTCCATTCTGCCACGTTTGGTGTTAGCTTCATCTCATGACCTTCTCCCGTAAGGAACCAGTAGTGACATCCAGGGACAATCAGGGTCTTTTGGGTAACTTTCCAATAGTTTTTTTAAGGTGAAATCCCCAGCGGGGTCTAACAGAGATTCCTTCACGATTTGTCGGCCTCTTTGAATCACATGGCTTGTTTGTTAATTGCTGAACGCAGACCGAGGGGACCGTTCCTGACCCCGAGGGAGGGACGACCTGCTCTAGATCTGTGGGTGATGCCTGGAAGAAGGATCTGTTGGGAAGGATGGGGAGAGTGTCGGGAGCAGCCAGTGATGTACATTATTGATCGACATGACACAGATAGCGTGTATTTGACGTCAGCTTCATGTGCGGTTCTTGCTATGTTGACCTCGCTTATTTTAAGCAGGTGATGTGGAAAGGCTCAGATGTCGAATACCACGTTTATCAATGGACTCTTCAGTAATGGTGAGGAAAATCGCTCTGTAAATGTTTTCTTACATTAAAAATAACACGTAAATATGAACCAAGCTATTTTAGTTTTTAATTAAACAGATGTGTTTTATATTTAGATGGAATATTTTGTGTTTTTTAGAAAAAAAATATTTTCAAAAGAAAAATCGTATTTAATGGCTTTGCATGAAGATAACTTACTTCATCTGAAAGTGGCCAAAAAATTACAATGCCACATTTATGAAAAGACAAAGAAAGTAGAGGGATCATTTACTAAAATATTAGAAAATAAGCCATCTTGAGAACACCACATTTTAATAATTTTGGAATGAAAGCTATTATAATTTCATTAGTTTTCCTAAATAGCCAGATTTATAAAGAATTTGTATTCATAACATTACAGATTCTGGCATCACTTAAGAAATGATGGTTGATATTCCGAAGCATTGCTACCCAAAGTATTGTTCAGGTCCCTACAAAAAAGATGCATTAAAATTGACATATAATTGACACATTTCATAGATTGTTCCTTCAATTAAAAATCAACAGCAGAAAGAAGGAGGAAGGAAGAACGCAGTTTATAAGCAGAGAACGTGGCTGACGATCATCACCGTGTGTGCGTTAGACCTCCGGGGCGTACCTACTCATCAGGTGCACGTTTGAATCCACAAACATCATCACCTTGACTCCCACACCCTCAGTCTCTGCTACCATCATTCTGCTCTCTGTGTTTAAGAGTTTGGCTTCTTACGATTCCACATGTAAGTGCAATCATACGGTATTTGTCTTTCTCTGACTTATCTCACTTAGCCTACCGCTCTCACGGTCCGTCCACGTTGTTCCAAACGGCAGGACCCTCTTCTTTCTCATGGTTGGCAGTTGAATAGTAGTCCAGGGCGTGTGTATACATAAAACTACTGTGGAAGCTGGAAATCTTATTACTCTAGAATCTTAAAAATCAAACCTCAAACTTCCCATTTTTTTGTAGTTTCGTGTGGCCTTGCTTGAAAGATGACATATCTTGTAGATAAGTTATCAGTTTCATTTAGAAGCCTTAGGAAGCAGTTGACAGACCACCCAGTATTATAGAAATTTGAAAGGGTGATAACTGATAACCGAGAGATGGCGGTTTGAGCCTCCAGGAAAGAGGTTTTAGAAAAGAAAGGGGTTCTTAACTGTTGAAGAACCACTGAAACACAGTTCACAACCTCATTTCTATTCAACTTCTCTAACTTCTGCAAATCTGTGCCAACAGCAGGATTCAAAACGTGTTACAAAGGAAAAAAAATTACCTAATAAGCAAAAATGATTGTTTCCGACAGTTATTGAACAGGATGAGAGGTCATTCAAATTAGAAAGACAGAGAGAAAAAAACACACATTCTGGGAAACCTTGCCTATATTTGGATGTCTTTTACAATGAATGGAAGTAATTAAAATCAATTAAAATTCTTTTCTTGTTACTTAATACGGTATGAAGTGTACCCCCTGCTTTCCTGTGGGGAGCTGATCGAGACCCTCCCACGTATGTTAACACACAGAGCATGTACTCAAACAGTTTTTAAACTTTATTCATACTGAGAAACGAGGGAGGAATTGAAAGGGCTAAAGGAAACAAGAGGTGTGAATGGGAAACTAGTTTTACATGTGTAAAAGGTTGATATAGACTATTAAAGAAAAATGTATTTGCGTTTGAGAAGTAGCTTGGAGTGAAAGAAAATTCTATCACTATCTGGTTTTCTCTTTGGAGAACTGAAACTTGATAAGAATCATGTGGAAGAAAAAAAATAGAGAAATTCTTGCTGTTTATAAAGAAAGAGGATTCTGCTCTTTTTAATATCCCTTAACTTTCATATTTCTCAGATATTTTAAATTATTGTAAAAGTTGCGACACTATTTCAAACTAGAAGAGAAGTGACTTAGAACCCAGGTGAGGTTACAGACGAGGAATGTGCAGCCACAGCAATTTGCATACATTTTTTTTGTTTTGTTTTTTGTTTTCCTGTAGGAGAATTAAAAGGCAAAGTCTAGCGGCAGTGCAGGAGTAGGGGCCGTGGCCTGCACGCTGCAGAAACACAGCATATAGATGATGCTACTGAGATTCTGGTCGAGACGACACATTCTGGGTTCAGCCTATGAAGGGAAAAAATGGAACCAATAAGAGCTCATAGCATAGCATAGAAAGAGGGCACAGAGAACTGGATAGACATTTTTTTTTTTTTTTGCCAGAAAGTTGGATATTTTGGTGTAAATTTTACACGAGCTGTTATTCCAGATGGCGATGAGATCCAGCATGTTTTCATGGAAATAAATGCATGATGAGGTGTAAAGATAGAAAATCAAAATGAAGATGTACATATAACTATAAATGTGGGTCTCATCTGATATAACCCCAAATGGTGGTAAAACTCAAATGTGGAGCAAAGAAGCAGAATCCAATATCTTTCTGAGCTGTGAGGTTGAAGAATAGGACCAGGCATCAGAGGCTAACATACTTGAGAGCTGTTGAATCTCACAAGAGTAGGGTTTCTCTTTTGTTGCTATTGTTGATTTTCTCATTTAGGGTGGAAGCGTAGTGGTCTAGAATAGACAGTAGAAATTGGGGAGAATGCTGACCAACTCTGAGCCAGAAGATGCATAGGCAACGGGAAGCAGACGGTCTCAACGGACTCTGGCAGGCGTATTTCTAGAAAGGAGAGGAGGAAGCCATGTTTTATTTAATCTTTGGAAAATAAGCAGAAAATTGTGTCAATGAGTCAAGGGAGGAGGTGGGATGGTTTGGGGGCATCACATCCCTTTAAAAGTGTTTCCAGAGAGTGACGAACAAAATCTGGCAAGATGTAAATAGCAGTGGCATAGGGCCAGGAAAGGTGACCTGATTATGCAGCCAGAACTTCATGGACACTTTGCTCACGAAAGTCAGTCATACAGTTTTAAAAGCATCTCAATACACACACACAAAAAAATTCCAAGCAAATGAATAAGAATAGCTATAAGACAGTTTTAAACTCTTAAAAACAGACTCACATATATAAATAGTTTTAGAAGTTAGAAAGAAAATCCCTAAAACGGTAGTTAGTTAGGGCGAGCCAGGGCACTGTCCTGCGGGGGGCGTGGGTGCCGTTTGTATGGTGCGTAGTCGAAGGCGAGTTAAGTCACAGACCTCTTCTGTCTAAGACACCATTTGGATGCGTGCCCATGAAGTAATGTCACTTTAAGTTGCTCTATTTCAACTACTTGAGTTAATACCCAAATGGACTGGCCCAGATAGAGAGTCATTTTCCCTGTAAGGATGAGCATATGATGAGAATATGATAAGGAGATGTTCCACATCTTCAAAATTATATTCGTTTGCTCATCTAAAATTTAAATGGAAATGACCGCAAATGACAATTATCTAAACAATATACTATTGCTGAAGAAACAAAAAAAGAACTATATCCTGGCTTTCACATACAATTTAGGAAGGAAAAAGTGCCAGATTCGTGCAATTTAATATAAACGTTTAGTCTCTGGAAACCGTTTTCTGGTACACATCTTCATTTTAGAATTAGAATGTGCAGACTAGAAATATGCACTATTAACTGCGGGTGAGATTTATGCAATAAAAAAACTTCATTTTTCATAATGTGTTCAACTTTGTAGACAAATTTGCACATAGAAAAATGAGAGTTTTCATTCTTTAGCATACAAAAAAGCATCTGGATCAAAGATAGCATTTCAATTTGAATGATCTCTATAGAGCATATACACAAGAAAGTCTCTGTTCTGACATTCGCGTTCAGAATCTGAAGCTGCATAAATATGCATTTAATTAAATCAAATGTGAAAAAGCGTATTTCTCAGGCTCAGGGGCAAGGTGGAAAGGCGCGATTTGACTTGACTCGTTGCTCTTTGCTCCTTCAAAACCTGTAAAACATTTTTTAAGTGTGCATTCTTTTAAAGAAAAAAAGGGGATCATATTTTTATGGTTAAATAGCAAACTGTAACTTGCAGAGCCATTCCAACTGGAAAAAAAAGATGTGAAAACTTCCTACCAACTTTCCTGTTTCATAATTTCGGAGGCAAACAGTGAGCAGCGAGTCTGACTCGACTCCCGCGCTCCATTTAGATAAACGTGGCTGACAGTTTAAGAAAATTGATTTAGGCTTCTCAATGACTCTGTGCCAAATACACGAATTCCTCGAATAGTTTTAGCCACTCGCCATACCGTTTTCAGCTCCCAATTATTAAAATTGCACAGATAAGAGGAAAAGTGAGAAATAACAAGACGCCAGGCCAGCTGCGCCGAGCTATTTGGACGCGACACAGCTTGGATATTAAATCGTCTAGAAGGTGAGACCGTGTCGTAAACGCGGAACGCGCGTTCTCTCGGGGACTCGAGCAGCCGTCGGGGTTAACGGCGGTCCCGCGCACCTGTGTGGCTGGCGACGGGCCGGGCCGCGCGCACGGGGCGCCAGGAGACCCGCCTTCCGCGCGCACCTGGCCACCTGGCCACCTGGCCACCTGGCGCGGAGGCGGCCGCAGGGCGAGGTTCTCACGCGCCCTGCCAGGCCCTGCCGCACGCCAGGAAGCGCTGCGCGCTGTTTTGAATCTTCGCGATCGCCAGGTATCGGCTTATTTCATGTGAGGACGTGAGAAACGTGTCGCTCCGATCGAAGGATCGCCGCCGAAGACGGGGTGGCGGCTGCTATGGTGGGGGGGGGGGGTCCCGGGGACAGAGAGAGGGGCCGTCCCCCCTGACGGCCCGAGTGACAGGCGGCCGGCGGCTTGGGCGCTGGGGGCGGTGACCGTCCGTCCGGCAATGCGGCCGCGGGGCCGGCGCGGGCCGCTCGGCGACAGGTGAAATCCGCCCGCGCGCCCGCCGGCGGCGCTGCGCTGCGCCCCATTCCGAGCGCCGCCCCCTCCGTCCACGTCTGCGCGCGCTGACTCGGTGGTCGCTCAGCGGCCTGGGGGGGGGGGTCACGGGACTCGGCTCCCGGGGTCCTAAGAGGGACGGCGCGAAGGGACCGAAGGAGCGGGAGCAGGGCGCTGCCCCCCGATGTCCCTAACGACCTCCCTCGTCCTCACGTCCGCTTCCCCGAAACCGAGACGGGACTCGGCTCCCCATCGCGAGCCGCAGGGAAGTGCAGACCAACCCCCCCCCCCGGGGACCCCCTGCGCCCCCCGGAGCGGCCACCCCGGGGCGCGGTTCGGCGGGGTCCCGCTCTGCGATCCGGCAGCGCCGCCCGGAGCAGGTGCGAGCGGCGCCCCCGGGGAGGCCGGTCCGGAGGGGCCGCCTCCCGAGCGGTTCCGGCTGCGTCGCATTTGGGGGGAGGCCACGCTGCGGCACGGTGGCGGGGCCGGAGGCCGCGGGCGCGGGCGGAGCGGGCGCTGGGCGCGCGGAGCGCGGGTTTCGGGGCGCGCGCGGCCGCAATGACGCCGGCGCGTGCCCCACCTGGGGAACCCTCCTCTCGGTTTTGCCACGAACCTGAAACTAAAGAAAAACAAATCTTAAAGGAATGAAAATGAAAAAGAAAGATGGCTCTGGGTGTCTGATTAAGTGATCGTAATTGGCGAGAGTAGCTCCTAACACACTTTCTCGTAAATAATCAAGCCGGCCCGTTTCCTTTCTGTTTTTCTGGTTCTTAACGGCACCTTGGGACCGCTTACTTTTTCAAAAAGAAATTAAGTTGCATTTTAGATTTAGCTATTTAATTTTTCATGCAGCATGCGAAAAACGTCGTCTTCAAGTCAATGTCACTGCAACTGTGAAAAAAATCTGATTTCTTATTTGGAAAGAATAAGGATTATCATCAAAAACACTGACATGTTTTTTTTTTTTAATACTTGCAAAATGGCATAAAGGATAATATAAACATAAATAGGCTGAACAGTCAGTTTAAAATGTGCGTTTTTGTTAATTAGAATCCATGTCAATATAAAATGCTACGAACCTGACCAGCGTTTGAAACGGTTTGGCTATTTTAACTGTCTGCGCAAAGAAATGAAAACGGGTTTTCGTTCCCTCGACGTGCACAGATCTCTTCACCCTGGGGATGCACGACGTTGCTTGCCAAGTGTCAGATCGACTCCTCTTGTCAATTTCGGAAGCGCTTGTTTGGGAACACACTGCCGACCGTCTGCTCCGCGACAGAGCCACAGCTGTCTCTGTTTCGCTTTACCGAATCTTAATAATTTATTCGATAGTTTAGCGACACTCGTGGAAACGTGGAGACCACTTGCTGTTCTGCCCGCCCCTCGGGGGCCGTGGCTGTCTTCGTAGGGAACGCCCGCATAGCTCGACATGATCATCTGTCTGCGGGCGGCCTTGTGGACACGCGGGAAGGGAGAACTAATTATTTTTAAATGCGTGTCTCATATATCCATATTTTTCATTGGATTCAAACTGAAAAAATGACGGCTCCATGCGACTATATCTGTAAATTCTCTGTACCTGTACTTAGGTCTCTAACTATTTCTTACTTTATTGCTTCCTGAGAATTTCGTTACAATATTTTTACAGTGTTTGTCAGTGTGAAATGCCAGGGAAGGAGTTCCATGAAGAATGACAGGACACATGACGGTGAACATTTCTTTTCAGAATACACTGAAATTTTACACAATCACCAATGTTATTTTCAGTGGTTGATTTCAATAAAACTTATACTGTCTTTTTAAAATCTATGATTTAATTAAAGCATAGAACTGCTGAAATTGTTATACATAACAGGATTTTCCACTAGCGATTACTTAGGGCTAGCGTATTATTTCCAATAATACTCTTAATATACTTAGAGTACAGAGTCACCACAAGGGGCTAACAAAAGGGTGTGGCACGGGTATACCCTCGATAGGAACACAGATGTCCCTCCAATGTGGACGGGGTCCTCTCTGGAGCGGGAAATGTACTGGCTCCTTGGCACAAACGTCCGTGCGGTCTCATTGGTTTGTCTTTTATTTGACTCACGCCGGCATCCTTCGGGTAAAATAAAAAATCGCCCCTGAGGACAGGTTACATTTTGTCCCCTCTCTGAATCTTCCGAATTGGAAGTTATGATGACCATGGTGGTAGCATTAACTGCATTACCTACGGCAGGAAGGGCATAAATCAAGTGCAATCTGCATACATTAAGGCTCATCGCGGCAAGGTGAAATGAAGCAAAGATGTAGGACGCACATTCACCCCTGTGTTCTCTTAGGTGAGCCTCTCTAACGCAGAGGATGCTGAGATACCGTTGCATATGCATGAACTGGAGGGACCATATGGTAACAAGATATTTTAAGATGAGCTGAAACTTGGCCATGACAGCGTAAAGAGAACTTGGTCAACACAATATGTTTCGCCTTGTTCCTCTCTTAGTTTTTTTTTTTTCTTCTTCTTTGTTTGTTTTTAACATTCGTTGACCTTAAAATACCCTGGGGATTTATTCATTGTCCTTCACTGCTCTCGGTACGCATTTGGCAAACGACCCTGGCTGAGTGGCTGCGCGTGACGTAAATGTTGACATATTAATTTATGTGGATATGTGAATTTCCACAACACTATGGCGGCCAAAGCATGATCAAAAGGTGGCTACCGGTTTTTGAAAGTTGATGCATGTATATGGTATTAAAAAAATAAACCGAGTCCAAACTCGGGTTTTTTTTTTTTCAATAATATTCTTTTACACAAAAAGGAAGAGGAATCGTAGCGTAGGCACACTTGCTTTATTTACACCACCCCCTGTCACGTTTGCTGAAGCATTTTAAAACAGCCTTAGACAACATGTCATCTTAGTCCTAGATACTTAAATATTCATCACTGAAACCTGTGAGTGTTTTCTTAAGTAGCTATAATTCTTAATAATATCGACACTATATTTTTTGGTTATCTAAGTCCAATTCATATTAAAATACTTATACTGATGGAAGATGTCTTCTTATAATTTCGGGGGGTTAAAATAAGGTCCAAAACAGTATCGTCATTGCGTGTGGTTATTGCCTTTTCAATTCTGCTTAATTTATGGCTGCTCCCCTTCCCCTCTCTTTAACCCGTCATGTTGGTTTAGACACCGTCTGCATCGTACAGAAGCCTGGTATCTGGATTAGTCCGGTGGTTTCCTTGAACTGTTCCGCCTGAGTTGTTTCTCTCCCTGCATGTTTTTAGAGAATTGGGAGCCGTCTGGAAAGACAGGCGTGCATTCACGCCCAACCTTGTATTTCACGGACCCCTTCCAGCTGGTGTCACGTTGCGGGACATCGGAGCCGGTGGCGTCTGGTCTTCCCCACTCGGGACACTAAGCCTGCTCAGTGAGTCACGCGGTGACTGTCACATCCCTGCTTTGTGAAGCCCCCACACTGAACCGTTTTTCCTGAAGATGTTGCCTACTAATGATCCTTTCCTGAACAAAGCATTTCATTTATATTTTTCACAAAGCACCATTCCAAACAGCTTGGAAAGTCTCTGCATTTAGCACTAGGGCAAGTATTATTTGAGGTAATGCTCTAATTGTGACCACCGGCCTCACCATGCATTTCCTTTTATCAGATAATCAGATATGCATTTATCTGATACCTGGGTTTGATAGAGGTTTTCCCAATATTTAAAATATAATACTATTCTATTCACCTCTCCAAATACAGACTTAAGACCTTCTTAAATATGTTCACATACCGTTTTATTATTGGCAAATCAGAATTTGACAAATTGGGCCCTAGAAAGGCTATTCTGCCAATGACTATTTTGACAACCTTTTATAACCTTGTGACGAAATCTCTAAGTAATAATAAATATTGACCTTTCCTTTGCCTTTGAGGCTCCACGGAGGAATAATTTATCAACTAAGAAGATTGAGGTCAACAGATATTCATCAACTGGAACTTTCAAATATCTTGCATCTCAATACACATAAGAATTAGGGTGTTCATTAATTTATTCTTTAGTTCATTTAACTAATATTTATCTAAATATTTTACTGTACCAGGAACTAGACACATGATAACGAATAAGGCACGGTCACTTTCCTCAAGGTGAGTAGCTTCTCTAAAGAGGTGTCATCTAAGCTAAATATTGAATTAGTTAACGAGAGAAGAAGTTAGGGGTATTTTGCGTATATAAATACCTGATGAGAAATAATGCATTTTGAATGCTTTATGATGTTTTATGAAAACAAACAAATGCGAAAACAGTGCATTTAGTCTTCTGGACCCTGAATAAGAAAATGGGGAGTAACAAGAGGGTGGCTTGACTTAGTTATTTTATTTTTATGGAGCAGTGCAGTAGAGTTAAACATGTATAAACATGGCCTGATTTTTATCTGAGGAAAAATACACTATTTAGCATGTGCAGAATTGCAACTGGATGCTAGAACTTACCTTAGACAATTAGCCAAATTCTGTAAGTACTTCCGAAAAGCCAGGTTTACAAGCTAAATATCATCAGACCAAGTAACTTTACAGGCATCTGACTTTAGTTAATTGTTTTTTAAAAAAATCATTCAGTATAATGAGTTAAGACATTCAATTACTTAGACATATACTTTATGATGACCTCATTTAGCTCAAAATAAAAGTGTATTTCACCCCAGTAATTCACTAAAACTAAAATTAAGGTATTTTCTTAGGTTTTTTTTTTTTTTAATAGCAGAGATGTCTTTTGATCTCTGCTTTAACATTTTTTTTTCATTGTTAAAATTATGGTCTAATTTAATTTAATTTAATTTTATATTTTAGAGGTTGTTGTGGTTTTTATTCAACCCAGTATCCTTATGTCTTTATATCGTTAGGCTTCAAACGTTGAGGTTTATCACCCTTAAACATACGCCATTTCCACACCGACCGCTGTTTTGTCTGTTTTTGATGGGGAGATGTGACATCCTTTGGAGAGAGTCTTGGCTCTGTCGAATGGCCTCTCTACGGTCTTCCAAAAAAGATGTGCCTCTCACGTAAATAAATCCATGGCCAGTCTTCCCGTATATCATAATGAAAGATCTCAAGCTGACCTTGGTTTCAGCATCTTTTCCTCAGCATTAGGTGATGATAAGAATAAAAACCTTGTAAAGTCGTGGTGAGAATTTTTTTTTTTAGATTCAAGGAAAATGTTTATTGCAGTGCTTCGCAAAATACAACATTTCAACAAAATGATTATTTTAACGTAATTGTGATTATTTGTGTATCACAGTGTCTGGCCGCGGTTCCCCATTCTCAGCATTGCTCAGGAAGTGGGACCCCCAAGTGCATCGCCACCTAAAACTCAGCGATAACACGTGTGAAATGTTGACGAGACGAGCCTCATCCATTGCTCCTTCCAGGTAAGAAATGACACAGGTGTTTCATCCCGCATAGAAGCCAAAACCATTCAGCACTGGCTGCCTAGAACAGCGTTGAGAAGGATTCGGAGGCCAAGCTCGATTTCAGAAAGAAAGAACGAATTCGTAAGAAGCGTGTCCTATATGTGTCTTTTTATATAATGTCCAAATACTCCCAAAATGTAGCCTAGAATTAAATCTGAAAACAACGAAACTACTTACCTGGGTTCCCTTATTTGGAAAACAGGAGAGTCGAGTTGGCTGATTTTGCCTACATCCCTATTTTTTTCTGCACTGAGGAGCAAGCATTTCCAGAACATTCCAGAAGGCTAGGTGCTCCGTTTATCGGAAGAAAGCGTATGAGGACGTTGTTCAGACATCTATCTATACGACATGTGGCTTCACGAAAAGCTGGGAGAGAAACGTCTTTCTCCTCTCACTGCCAGGAGTCACTGGCTTCTTCTGAGCAATTAAACGACCCTGGGCATTTTATGAGCACCGATAATGCTCCTTTTAAATTTTTTACCATTTTAAAGAATCCCTCCCTGCTCCCCACCCCCAATGCTAGCAAACATGTAAGAGAGTTTTACAGGATTGTTTTTGTCTTGAAATTTGATTCTTGGCTTCGTTTTCTATTTCTTATGCTTATTTGGCCTTTGTCCTTCATTCCGACAATTCCTCGTGCTTTATTTTTATTTCTTGTGTGTGTGTGTGTGTGTGTGTGTGTGTGTGTGTGTGTGTGTGAGATTTTAATTTGTCCCGGAAGAAGGCAGGGTTTTCGTAAATTCCTGATACGTTTATAAAGCTTAGGAATTTTCGTGCAGGCATTTTGCTATTGTGTGGATTTTCATAACGCATACTGAAAATTTTTGGAGTCCTTATTATCTTTCGGCCACTTTTTGAAATGCTGGGAAAATGTCAGTGAACAAGAAAAGACACATACGCAAAATTAGTAGAAAGGAGATAGCAATTTAGAGCTAGTTTTAGAAGAAATAAAATGGACTTTGTAGGAACAACTGTGTATAAGTGGTTTTGTTTTAACTTTATAGCAATAGGTGTCAACTTACTAAAAATACATATGTATGGCCATGTTAATGGTCCTAGCGAAATCTAAACACGAGAAAGAAAAATAAGTTACTTCTGTGCAAAAATCTATTGTTAACCAACAGAGGTTTGTTAAAAGGTGTTATTTTTGTAGATATAACGTTATGCCTGAATTAAGAAAACACTCTTGTTGGAAGAATTACTAAAGGCGAAATAACGTATCGCAAGTATAAAAGTCTTTTCTTGGTTTTCTTATTGAAACGTTTTTAACATGATTTTTTGATACAATGGCGCTTTTAGGAATGCAGCTAGCATGTCACATTGTGAGTGAAAGATCTATTTGTATGAAATATAATTGCTACTTTGAGAGAATTGCTATTGAGTATAAAGATATTTATGGAAAAATTAAATAACTAAAATATTCAATATGCTAGAATTGTTTTTTTCAATTTAATGATTACTCATATCTCACTCCATTGTTTTAGGCATACTTGGGTCATTTTGCCTGTCTTTTTAAGTATTTTGGGGGAATAATTTTAGGTTTACTAAAATGTTACAAAGATAATATAAGAAATTCTCATACGTCTTTTATTGAATTTCCTCTGATGTTAACATCTAACATTTCCTCTGATGGTACATTGGCAAAACTCAGAAATTAACATTAGTATATCTTTAGTAACTAAACTACAGACTTTATGCAGATATCAACTAAATATCTTTTGTCTGTTCCATGAGTCAGTCGCATTCCCTTAGACTGGAACCCTTTTGAGGAAATAAAAGGAACATTTGAGAGAATGAAATTTATATCAGACACACTCAAAGTTCAAGTTCTGGCAACGGTTTGCATGATGTACATTTTTGGATGAGTCGGTTAACCACACCGAAACTAATTTTCTTTATCTGCAAAACAAATTTATACAGCATAAGCCTGACACATAAGCTCTCAATAAATGTTCAGTCCTCGGTTTATGTCTCACAAACTCTTAACTATTAGCTCTGAGCTTCTTACAGAGACTCCCAGCTCACGCAGGTGTTTAAAATCCGGCAGCATATGCTGAGATGCCGACGATGCTCTTACAGTGCTGGAGTTGTGGGTGATTCTGGCTACAGCGGCCGGAGGAAATATTCATAATGGCAGGGTAGTCCACTGAGCAAAGCTTTTCAGCCGGACTCTGGCGTGTTTAATTGGTGATGTCTATTTTTATATGGGTCGACACGGATGAACAAAACTGGCAAAGGGAACTGTACCGCGCGGTTCCGTCGTGTTGAGTACAATCGTCAGGGTGTGGTCCTCACCTGTAATCGTGGCTTTCTCAGTGCCATAGGTTACTTAGATTAATTTTAGAAAAATCGATTTCAAATAGTTGCTAAATTTTTCTAGATCATGGCTCCTTAAATAAATCGGATAAATGAAGGCTTAAATTAACTGAGATTTTAATTTTTTTTTAATTTCATTTACATTATGCTTCACCTGCATAAAAGCAGAACAAGTAAGGTCCCTAAAATTTAGTTTTCTGATGGCACACGGAAATGCTACTTAAAATTCCAGAATCTCCTTTCGGTCTCTTCTCAAACCCCAAGTCGCATGAATTCTAATAGTCCCTGAACCCTGCTTTGCAAATATCAGTGTTTCATAGGTCAGAACCGAATAATTAATCAAAGCTGCGTCCTTGCTGTTTTGTAAACGAAGATGATGATGACATTTATTCTTTCATGCACATTCTCATCTTTCTATTAAAAATCGCAAAAGGACCCACGAAGCAGCGTGTTTAAAAATGGACTTGAATCACGTCATTTTATGAGAGTGAAGATAAATAATCACATACGATGTGGAGAACCACTTGCTGATCTAATAGCTTCACGCTCGCTGGGTTCGACGATCACTTCACGTGTCTGTTGGAGGGTCAGTATCGCAGGCTGCCTTCATAGTGCTCTGAATGGCCGAAGTTAGAGAAAGAATTCATTATTTGATCAAAATAACTATTTCATTTTCGATTCTGTATAACCACTAAATGAAAAACCAGCCTTCATAGATCTGCAATATTACTATCATTCTAGCAATTTATTCAGAAACGCAGTGACTAGTTGAACCTTGGATTCCGCTCTGAAAATTGTTCTGCGTAATGAATTGTAAGATTACTGCTTTGAAGAAAAATGCATGCCCTCCATAAAACTAGTACTTATTATTTCAACAGAGCTGCCGATAATAAAGAAATCTAGTTCCTTTTTTCAAACTGCTTATTTTTACTTCTATTCTTTTTTATTTTATCAAAATAAATACCTTTGTTTCATGAAAATCATCAATATTTTAATATATACACGAATTTTATTATATTAGAATACATTTTGAGTGATTTTTATAATGATAACAGGAAGCCTTTTCTATTTATTTAAAAAGACTCTTTGTCTTAACATATTTACTGAAAAGCTGTTATTGTGATTAATCTATTACATATTGAGCATGACAATTAAGCAGTGCGTTGGCGTCACAGGGAAGGTAGTTAATCATAGAAGCGGTACTGTGAGGACTCGCTGTCTGACAAATATCAGGACAAAAGGGGCAGGAATTGGAAAATAAACTATTAGGAAATATTTCTCTAGAAAGAAGTGAAACATGATAATATACAGAAGTCATAAACACCTAGTTACTCCATATACATTTAATTCTCGACTCAACTACAGTTTGTACATTGGAAACCATCATCTCTAGACTGGGAAAAATAGATGATTCATGTGTTTTTCTTTAGATTTTTGAATTTTTTTTTTTGTATTTTTGAATTGCTACTTTGATTGATTCTTGCTATTGTAAAGAAAATAATACCAAAGCCATTCTACTTTCAACAGTGATTCATGAGTACTTCAGATATGCTTACAAAAATATCCCTAATGTTAGGAAGTCACGTGATATTACTTCAGGAAAGGTGTTTTTCTAACAGAAGATTTCGAACAGTCTAAGTTTGTTTTTCTTTTTGCAAAATAAGAGCGACAGAAAGAATAAACTGTTCTATGGCAATCGGTCACTCATTCCTGTATCTAGCATATTCTCATTAGTACTGTACCAGATGCCGTGGGCATAATGGTTATTAAGACAAATGCCCTAGAATATGGGAGAATAGGGTTATGACAGCAGTATATGAAGTGTTAAAATATATAACCACAATAAAATGTGTTATGCAAGTATTACTGGCTACTTTCTAGCTTGCTAATATATAAATATCAGAAATAAAGGATGAGGTAGTGTCTTTAACCAAATTCACACGTACATTTTTTCTCTAGGCAAACTACAGAGTCAGAAATCTTTTTGAGTTAGCCACGATGCGACTGGATTTATTAAGAAATAAACATGCGATCATTAAGAAGCAAACGGGGAAAGCAGAAGCTGACCGTAGGTGTTGGCGGACCTAGTTAAAGCACGCAGACGCCCACGGGGCGTGGAGAGCGCGGGACACGCGTTTCGCCGGGGCGTTTCTAGCTGCGGAAGCCAGAACCATCTGGAACCATCTAGAACCATCCGCACTCCATGCTCCTTGCGTTCCGACGTCCGCACACACTGCGTGGTCACGGCGATGTGCGAGGCCAGGGCCCGTGTCCCCCCGGATGATGTCGCGCTGTAGCTCCGTGTCGTAGCATCGTGCGCGCCACGGCGTGGGCGCGAGTGACGCCCCGTGACCGACCGATCAGCGAAGCACCTGCTGGCGTCTGGGGTAACGGGACGGCGCAGACATGGATTTCTTATCATAAATCGCAGTGTCGCAGCAGGTGCACGCGGCATCCAGGTGTGAAAGGTGGTGACGCAGGCGCAGTTTAATTGGGGTTCGGTGATTATTCCAGACTAAGAAAGATGAAGGGGGCAGAGATCCGGGTACTAAATATTCCAGGTCAGGGTTCAGGTTGCGGAGAACCGTGCACCTGTTTCCCTTACAAGTTCACCACCATAACTTCTTAAAAATTGCCACAAGCTCTGAACAGAAGAGTCTTTACATCTTTGGAGTTTAAAAATAAAACATTTTCGGGTTTCTACAGGGAACGTGTTCTTCATCTTGTCAGTGATCACATCGTTCCCAGTAATTTGTTTTCTCTTTCTGGCTGCTGGTCTTCGAGTTGAGTTTTTAACAGGATTTGGGCGAGACTGTGTAAACTGGGGCATCAACGTGTTTAGGTTCAATTCCTGGATCCACATTTCCCTGTTTGACTTGAGAAAGTCACTAAACCGTTCCTGCGGGCTTCAGTTTTTCCGTCTGAAAAACGAGGATAGTAACGTTGCCTAAGCAGATTTTTGTTAAGAATCCGTGGAGGTACGTGAAAACCACTTCAGATGATGTCTGGCATAGCAAGAATGCCAGAAATCTACATTTGTGTGTGTGATACCTGCTGTTAACACAAAGATGGAAACGAAATAACTCCTGTTCCCCAGAAAGACAGATTTATGAATTCTTGGAGAGAATTGCTACATACACCGCAAAAGTAGGTACCAGTCCACTGGCCGAAGGGGATGAATTCAGAGAAAAGTCTGAGTCGGTGCTGAGATACCAACCACAGCTAGCGTCCGCATGGGCGGTGAGACGGACAAGAGGTCCAGGGTAAAAATAAAGACGCAGGCTTCCTGCTTCCCACTGTTACTTCAAGGGGGAAAGGAGATTGTGGTTAACGCCGAGCTCAGGAAAATCATTTTTATTCGAAAGACCCTTCAAACAACGTATTTGCTGGTTGGTCCAATACATTTAAAATTTTTTAAATAAGAACTGCTATGCTCCACAATTCCAAAGAAGCATTCTTTTGCAAATTTGAATCTTTCCAAGACCCTTGAATTAGAGACTACATACATACCTATATGATAGCGATCACTCAAGTTTTTGTTGATAAGGATTGCTTTTTATTATTTCCTGCACATTTTTATTAAATATCTTCTTCTTCAAAAGTGATACCCGCTGACTGTAATAAATTAAATAGTTCATGTGGATATGTTTAAAGAATAGTTTGTTTTTTCATCTCTGATTGGGAAAAAGGTGATGTTTACTGTGTGCAGTCTATTTCATGGGGGAAACTTGGGGTGCTTCCTTTGAAGTCTGTCAAATATATAAGGAGGTCACTAGAATGATACGTAGACTCGATGCAGAAGGAAGGAGACCTGTTTCAAGAACCTCGCACGTGCTAATGTATGGAAAACTCTTATTCGTGGATTCTTGAGTGTCTACGTGTAAAACGATTCACCAAGTAAAATAATTCTTATTAACATAAAATTGAAAAAAATAAACTTACTGACCTCATTTGAAAGTAAAACTTCATCACGGGCTACTCATTAAAAATCTTAAATTCATTCTTCTGTTGATCACAGGATAAGCCATTCATCTTTATTGATCTCGTTTCCTGAAAATATCATAATGTGCATTGATTTTAATTTTATACAGAGAAATGCCACAAAGATTGCAAGTGAATATCATGATATTGTGTTCAGTACCATAACTGGGCGTGATAAATATCACTCTATTAGCGGCTTCGTGATGAAGTAATTCTAAAAATCAAACTCTGTATGTTAAAAAGGCAGCAAAGCTTCTACTTGGAAGCAACAATAATGTGGTATGAAATTAAGGACAGTTAGTAATTGAACAACAAGTAACGATCAAGAAATATCATTTTTTTTTTTGCAATTTTTATTCAGCATTAAAGAGACCTTGCCCATTTGTCGGTTTGGAAAATATACCACGTATCTATATCCTTTCAATTCACGAGGCAAATAATTATACATTCTAAGTAGTTTAGTATGAATTCTAGAAATTCTGAGAAGTTTACCAAGTGGATGGACCTCCTATATACTAAATATTTGAAATGCTCATTGATGAATATGAAATTTTGATTCAAAAACCCATGTAGATAGAGTTTAAATTGAGCCTCACACAAATTTCAGGTTTGGTTAGAAATTCAAAGATTGGCCTCATTAGGAGAGTGAGATGCAAGAAATAAGTAGAAAGCCAAGAGACCAAGATGGCAGACTGAAGGCGACAAGCCGCCACCAGCAAAGGCAGCAATTAGCTGAGGGATAGGTAGCCAACCTGAACGCAATCAGAGATGCTCAGCCAAACCAGAGTCCCGCAAGATCGAGGATCACTGGCAGCCGGCAACGTGGGAGTCTCTCTTCTCTCTCTCTCTCTCTCTCTCTCTCTCTCTCTCTCTCTCTCTCTCTCTCTCTCTCTCTCTCTCTCTCTCTCTCTCTCTGTCTCTCAGCACGAGGCCTTCCTTGGTGTGGAGAGGAGGAAGCCAGTGGGAGACGGGGCGAAGGGGCCACAGGGCCACAGGCGGGAGCAGGGCACGCGAGACGCAGCGCCACCCCGCGCAAGGTGGAGCAGGGGCGCAGGCGCGCGCGTGAGCAGCCGGGCGCGGGCCTGGCGCCGGACAGCAGGGGGCGCACGTGCGGCGCCCGCGCTGTGCCACGCGGTCCTGGGCGGTCACTGCAGCTGTTCGCAGATCAAGTGCGGAGACGGTGCCTTAGGGCTCCGCACCCCTCCCCGTCCCTGAGACCAGCTCCTAATCAGCCTCATCCAAGTCTCTCCACACAGGAGATTCTTAGTTTCTTTACAGCATCCGACAGATGCGCAAGTCTGCTTTAGAGTTTTCCAACCACTTATTATTTTCAAAGTGAGGCTAACTTTTCGAAATTGCCTTCAGAAAAAAAAAATAGGCATGATAGAGAAATATTTAAATCTCTACAGAATGCGATTCCAATTATTTTGTTGTTTTACTCTCGGCGGTTTACAGAAAATCCAAGAAGTCAGTTTCTAAGTCCACACAAATGCAGCATTTAACGAAATCACCATTCTCATCAAGAAAGACTATCTGTTAACGACCTTGTCTGTTTTTTTTTTAAATGAGAACATTTTAATTCTAAAAAGAACTGAACCAGCTAGCTGATGTCTAACAAGCAAAGCGATTTCATTGCAACTGACAAATTTTACTATTGAAAACACAGTCTTATTCAAACTGCTGACCCTGAGTTGAGAATTTTATGTACTATATTACTGATCATAAGAGTTTTCTTTTCAATCCTTATTTTTAACAAGTGCCATGAAATCTTACGTATTTGCCCTAAAGCTGTATACGATGATCTCTCTATCTTTCCTACGTCAATGTAAATGAGACTTGGCAGATGTTGTATGATTAAGGTTCACACCGCACATAGCCTTTCGCTTGTCCGGCTCGCAAAGGCTCACTCGGTGCTCCACGCCTGTCAGAGTCCCTCACAGACCCAGGGATGACGGACACATGAGAGGCCACCTCCAGTGGCCTTCCCGTTTGCCGCTCTTCACGGCTCCCCCCGCCCCCCCCCCATCCATTGTTCTATCTCATGAGTTCCTCCAGAAATGGAGAGGTGGGGGAGAGGGAGAAACGGAAGGAAAAGATGGATTTTCCAGCTCTAGGCAAATGACTCTCGGTAAGGACCGACTCTCTGGAAAGGCAGAATCCATGGCAACTCCGAGTAAGAGCCGGTTCTGACCCGGGCGCCTTTTCTCCACGCGCCTAACCTGATCCTGAGCATCGCGGGGCTGGTGGCCCGACTCACCGTTTCTGATCCTTGTTCTGTTTGTGGTTTTGAATATTTATGTCTGTTGATGCTTTCTCTTCCTGGGAAAATCAGTCTCACTATGAAAACAAATGCGCCATTTAAAAATCGTGTTAAAAATCATTCAATTCCGTGGGACTTCCTGCGCCAGTTCCTAGACCGTTGCCGTGGCTTGGAGCACAGGTGTGTGGCCTTTGCTGTGTCCGTGCTTCGTGATTCTCCTGCCTGCTGTTTCTTGCTCTCCTCTCTGGCCCCTTCTGCCTGCTGCCCCAGTGTGTTTGCTCTGGGGTTCGCGACGCCTCCCAGGAGTGGCGTGTCCTAGAGGCCAGTGCAGTCAGACGCTCCAGCTCTCGAGTGGCAGAAATCAGAGAGAAGAGTTTGGTGGCGTCAGCGAGGTTTTGCCTCGCGGGCGGGCCTCTTGGGTCCCCCCGCTAAACCGCTCCCCTGCTTCCTCGCTCCTCAGCAGAGGACCAGTGTCACCCCGGGCCGACGAGAAGACAGTTAGCTCCTAGAAAGCGACGTCCCATTTTCCAGCTGTATCTCGAGGACGCCATTATTACGTAATGCACAACTCGGTCGTTCTGGACCACTGACTAACCAGGTGTATGAACTTTATTCGCCTTTTAATTGATTCTTTTGATTCTTTTTAAATTTCCTGAATACATTGAATTAAGACTCCATAGTATAGTCATGAACCTGAGTGGGCTAAATCCACACAGAGTGTATTGCAAGTGGATTCAACGGTAGGTCCCAGCTCTGCTCTAGAGAAAAGATGGATCCGAAGAGTCGAAAAGTAAGTGACTGAAAAATAAAATAGTGGAAAATAATGCATTGGCAAGTTCTGTTAGAAAGTTATGATATTATATTTCAGAGAAACAACAGAAAAAATCATAACTTGCTTTTTCATGAAGCTAGTCCCAAACTGAAAAATAAATGTGGCAATACAAAAATATAATAATACCATAAAACGAAAAAAGAATAAATAGTGGAAAGATAGGAAAAGTTGATCTAAGAGCCATAGGACAATATCAAAAGTGTAACCCAGGTTTGCTTGGAGTCCCAGAGAGAGAGCAAGGCCCAGAAAACATGCGAAGAGACAATAGCTAAACTTGTTCTACAACTACCGCAAGACGGCGAAAGATCCGCCATGTGCGTGGGAGCCAAAACACACTAATTTCCTTAGGATGTCCTGCTTTGTCCATGCACCTGTCGTACAAAATGCCTCATGCGCAGACAGTGAAATCGTTTCTCCAGTTTAAGTGCGTGCTTGATCTCCGCGGGATGTGATTAACATCAAGACCATGGAAGCAAATCCCTCTCGGTGGGCTGCCGGTTATGGTGGAGAAATACGTGGGGCCATCAGAACACGACGCCATCGGACTGCCGATTTCCACGGCAGAAAAATAATGTCTCGTACGCCGGGAGAGGTGCATCGCCCCGCATACGGAAAGCGTTTTGGATATACGTGGGATCCAGGCTTCGCGTCCCTCTCCTCCGTCAATATTAGCAGCTGGGAAGAGACTGTGCCTAAAACATCCACAGCAATTTTCCTTTCAAAAAGCGCGAGCCACGCGACACAATCAGCTCATCCGCGGCTGAAGTTTCCTCTCCCTTCCAGGCAGGGCTGTCGTCGGCCTGTGCTCATTTTTGAATGGCTTTGGCCTCGCTCGCGCACCCTTCATTCAGGAAATAATTAGATATCGGTCCCCATCTTGCCAAGGGAGACAACACCCCGATAAATGTTTCTTCCGCTGGCAAATCGATGAGTGAGATGGAGCCCTCGCTATCCGCACTGGAAAAGTCGCAGATGGGAGCTCAGGGCCGCGAACACCAGCAAAATGTGGGTGTCGAACAACTCGGGGACGCCCAGCCCCTCGCGGTGGGAAATCCACGTGTAGCTCTTGACGCCCCTAAAACTCCAGTCGCCCTTGCAGCGACGTGATCAGAGCGTGCTCGGGTCCCCCCGTGGACACTGTCCTGGGCATGCGCACGGCCGCCCCTCTGCCCTCGGGGGCTCCCACCTGCCAGCCGCACCCCCGGCGGGTTTTGGTTTTTAAAGTCCCCGTCCGCTTGGACCCGCGCAGCCGCCGGTCAAGGCCCCCCGGCCCGCGGCGCCGGGTCCCTGCAGTGGCCATCGGCGGTCTCCGATCCAGACCAAAGCCACTTCGAAATCCAGGGGCGGTCGATGGCTTGCGCATCGATCATCTCGATCTGGTGTTTTCCTATCCTCGCGGCCACTCGCCCCTGCATCGTGGGAGGCGCCTGGGTCGCGGCACACACACAGGCGTCGCCCACGTCCACCCGGGCCGCGTGGCCGCTCTGCTCTCGAAATCTGTCACGCGCCCCGTGACTCTTCCCCCCGCCCCGAAACAAGGCCCCTGGGTACCAGAGGCTGGCCTCTCAGCCCGCCTCAGGGGACACCTCCGGCGTCGGCCCTGATCGTGGGGCTCCTGCGGGGCGCCCTCTGTACCCGCTCGTTCTGGTCACAAAGCGATCAGCGGGACAGCGGACACGCGTGTTAATTTCTATCCCGCACCTCTCCGCGCCCCGTCGTTTCTCCTCGAAATCCACCCCTGACAAAAACAATCTGCTTGATCAGTGTGAAAAAAAAAAAAGCGTTTCATGTGAGTCAAGCCCTGCCGACTTTTCTACTCTTTCCCTTTTTTCCGTATTCTAATGTGCCTTTTTTTTTTTTTTTTTTTTTTTGGAAATGGGGGTTAAATGTGGCTGGCTAGCCACAGACTCGGGTGTGAGCAGAAGGCGCAGGACAGGGCAGGGACCTCTGCGTCGGCCCCAGGCCTCCGTTCTCAGCACAGTATTTATGACATAAACAAACAAACAAAAATGCTAGTATTATTTGCAGAAAACATCTTTAAGAAGTTAACAGCACTTTATACATTCAAGTTTATAAGTTAAAAGATGAGAGAGAGAGAGAGAGAGAGAGAGAGAGAGAGAGAGCGCATTTCAACGAAACCCGCCAATTCTGTATCGGTTACCGCGCGGGGTGCGGGGGCGCTCGCCTGCGGGTCAGCACCCCGCGTCCCACGGTCGTGCACGTGATTCCTATGGCGACTCTTTTAACAGCGGCCAGGTGAGATCGTTCCGGGACGGGAGGTGGAAAGCACCGCCCCTGACGCAGTCGCAGGTGACTGCGGGGCACCTGCCAGGTGCCGGCAACGCCCGGGGCTTTGCGGACCCGGAGGTCAGCCGCCCGCAGCCAGAGGCGGCCCCGCTCCCAGGTCCCGCCTTGATTTCCTTGGCGGGACGAGCGCGGACTGGAGAGGAGGTCCCGGGCGGGGACACGGCGCTGGAGAGGAAGGACACCCGGAGGTCAGACCTGGGGGCGGGGGCGGGGGGTGGGGAACCGTGAACCGCAGGTGTCCGGGGGGCTGTTTGTCTGCTTAGTCTCCCCGCCCTGTTCGGGCGATGCAGGACGTTAACAGTGGGGCGAGGGGCACGGGGGAGCACAGGGCCACAGGATGTCGCCGAGGGACCTTTCTGGAACGCTTATCCCCGAAACAGAGATTGGAGGCGCGTTATTATAAAGAGGCCCGCCACCAGGTGGTCCTTCTAGGAGACCGTTCCCGAATCGCAGGCTGCACCTGCTGAGGGTTAGTATGCAGCCCCCATCTGCAGTACGGCGCAGGTGGGCCGCGCCGGCTCCCAGGGGGGCGAGTACCCCGCTTGCTCCAGCACCCCGGCTGCGTCCCAAGTTCCCGCTTGTTCACGGGCATAAACGGACTCTCAGAATAGGAGCTCTCAACCGCTGGTGGCAGTAGCTTCTGCAGATTTAATATTTGTCCCATTAGCCAGGTACTCTTATTAATTTTTAAAAACATTTTAGATATGATAAAACTATCGAGTCTATTAGGACATTCCCCTGCATGTATCCAAAAACAAAATAAAGCAATATAAAACAGCCAAACAAACTAAAAAGCTATTTTTTGGAGTGTTGAGTGAGACTCAGTGTATCGTATGACTACAAAGCTGCTATCAGTCTATACAGAATCCTAAAGAATTACATAGCAATAGCACCTTATGAAAGTTGATATAAATACAAGATTAAAAATTGATGTATAAATTTAAAATTTTAGCCTTATTTCCCCCCCAAAAATAAATGGATTACTTTGAGGAAACTCCTAGGACAGATTAACGACACTATATTTTTTAAGTGCATAATTTAATATGGTGTAATTGAAAATCATAAATTCCGTAGAATACAATTTGGGTTATTCAAGTTGTTTTAATATTAATATTTATTTCTGGAGATGTATGAATTGTATAAAAGACAGAAAAGAATAAGTTAAGAATATTAAATCCTTAGAATGTATAATTTAATCCAGTTTTTTAAGTAACTCTTTTGCCTACCTGAGAGGATATGAAATAATTTCAGATTAGGAAATCGCTTTCTCTGCCTGATATATGATTATTGAATCAACCTTATCATTTCTGCTTATTTGTGCTTCTTTTAATATAGTAAGCTTGTGAAAAATGAGTGTGTGTGTGTGTGTGTGTGTGTGTGTGTGTGTGTAGGGGGTGAGGTTTATGAGTAATATAGAGAAGGGTCCGAAAACCACTTTAGTTAAGGCATGCTGGGTGTTTAATTTGGTAACAGAAGACGGAGAAGAAAATTGATGTCTTCTAATCACCGAAGTTGGTGTTATAGGGAAAGGAATAAATAGTTACATGCAACTTCAAAATGGCAAGTTGGGTTAAAGGTAAACATAAGGATGAATTCTTTAATAATCAAAGGTCCAGGTTGGCTCAGTGCACAGGTGTGGTCTCTGGAAACGTGTGACCTGGGTTCGAATGCGCACGTCCTGGATTAGCAGGAAAACGCAGGTTGGTTCCCACCTTCCTGTGTGTGACGCTGGCGTTGACAGTAGCACCAAATCACAGAGCTGGCGCCTGGATAACACGTTCGTACGGACAATATGTCGTGCAGAGCTGCTCAATTTTATTGTCGTAACTGAACTGGTAACGCCGTAGGGTGACCAGTTCTGCGTCACTGTAAGAAGAACACATAGACGCAGTATGGAGGGAATTACCTACCGCTAGAGTTACGAAAATTGAACCGTGTGACCTCGAAGATATCACAATTCAAAGAATCTAATACTCTCTGGGTAAATATTCTAATTGAAAGTATTGCCTTGGTTGAATAGAAAATATATAACGTGTTTGGCCAGATACGGACATATGCAAATGATTAAGATAGTCATAATTTAATTCACGAAGTTTCTAGTGTAATGGAATGGGTTGGATAGGTATTAGTGGGTTTTACTAAGTTGTCCTTAATTACACACAACTGTGAGGGGGAAAAGAACCCACAATGTTCTGCCTTATAATAGGACCTTGATAAATACTTATCGAGTTATTGAAAATCATAAGATAAACGAGGAGAGTCACGGCACTGCATGCAGTTAACTACTCTCTTAATTTCTAGCAGTGTAATATGTGGCCTTTTTCTTTCTCTTCGAATCCTGAAACAATAAGCCAATACTGCTTGCAGTTAGGCGTTTGACATTTTACCCTGAAGTCGGTACGAAGCTCAATAACCTTCTCGAGAGGAAACAAACCGAAATAAATGGTTAAAAACCAATTTCCCCAAAGAAAAGCTATCAAGTTACTACGCAGCACAGCATACTCAAATTGCCGATTCAAAGCACTATCTCATTGGAAGTTTGCTGTTCCCCTTATCGGAAACTTGTAAGCTCAGAGTTGATCCTAATCCATTTTGTTCTCCTCTGAGAAAATGAAATGCCACTTTATTCTTAATTGTATTTGTGAAATTTATTATACAAACGTTTTTAAATGGAAAGTTCCATCCAAAAGAGGGGTGGGCGAGGGGAGAGACTATTTAAAAAAAATGCAAGTGTGTAGCGAGTGCTCTGCATAATCCCATGAAATGAAATTTATATAAACAGGGCAATTCTTCATATTCTAAACGTATTTCCCAGCTGCTATTTTTAAGTTCACTCAAACTGATGGAAAGACAAGGAGCATTTCGGGCTGGCATGTTTTATCAGACGTTCGAAGATCCAAACAAAACAAAAAGCAGAGTCTGAGTGTGTGATCTCTTTCGCACCCCCGTGGGGGGACACACTGAGGATCCAAACGGGCGACTACACTATTTCTTGCACAATCTTTGAAAGAGTGAGTCACGCACAAACGCCCGAGAAGCGGTATGAAAGGCAGATTTCTCCAGGCGTTTCTTACCGAGAGCGAGAACCCTGTCCAAGATGCCTCCGCAGAGCACCTGCTTTTTTATGCCGAGTCGCCGATTCGATGTATCGCTTACAGAGCTCTGATTTCCTCGTTCATAATGGGAACATGTATATGTTGGGAGGCCCAACGATAATATTCTGCAAATGACAATTCGTAAAGTATTTTCTGCTGAAAAAAAAAAAATTAAATCAGAAAAGCTGTGATTGTTTAGACGATCAGTTTTGACAATAAAAAAGATCATCATTCCTTATAAGTCTAGACCTCGAGGCAATAAATGTGACATTTCCATTAATGTTAATGGGATTTTTATGTTTTAATTTTCATTGCTTTGAAAACATATTCTTATATAAAGGCCATGTTTTATTTTGTTATGATTATTGCTAATTTTTTTTTTGCCTTTAATATCATGAATCAAGAATATTTAGAGCTTGGTTCTATAATTCAACAAGGATATAAAAAGATGTATTTTCTATCATAACATTAGAAAAGAAAAAAGAAAAATAGTGGGAAAACAATTAATGCTTTCACAGACACGCGTGCGCACGCTTACAATTTATAGGAGGAAAATTACCGCCGGGTTTATCGCTCGTACCCATAGTGAAAGAATTAGCACAGCTAAAAAAGGTAACAGATTATATACACATAATCTCTGCCTTTAAAAGCAAAACGATGTGTGTGTGTGTGTGTGTGTGTGCATGTGTGCTCATATATACATTATTATACACACACCATATACATATGAATGTGTGTATATAGGTATGAAACTCTAATTTGGCTGATGTTTCGAATTGGAGCAAATAAATCATTACTGCTTTCGGTATCATCTCTTCCCAGTCCTCTGTGGATAATATTTCCTCTTTCAAATTTCACAGGACACTGGCAACATGGTTTTCTTTTTCTTTTTTTTTTTTTTAACATGGAGTTTGAAAGACCTTGTTTCGGCTGCTGCTGAGATAGTTGGCGGAGGTGTGTCTTATTTTAGGAGCAAATAATTTATCGGAAATAACATGCTGCGCTCTGAGCTCTGTAAGGGCAGGTACATTATGCTATTCTCGGTTTGTCTCTCAGTTTTCTTAAATTTGTTCTTTCATTTTATTAACACATCCTGAGCTGTAATTTCCAGGGGCACAGGGGCTGTATCTTTCCTGTGTCTCGTAGATACAGAACATGAGTACCTGGCTTTGATTCACCCGTTTATTCACTTGGCAAATTTTTGAGTGCCTATGAGCATCAGGATTGTAGTTTAAAGCAATGAACAAGACACACGTGGTCTCGTCCCCACTGCATTCTAGAAAGTGCAAAGTCTGTGGGTTTTCCTTTTTTTTTTTTTTTTTTTTTTTATGAACCAGTATAATTTCTGTTTGTACAGTTCAACAACCAGCCGAGGATGACATGATAATGCACATGCCATGGCCGAGGAAACCCAAGCAGAGGCGACTTTCGGACCTTACTCAAAGTCACAAAGGAAGACGGTCACGGGCCACTGGAGGCCAGGAGTTAAAGGTACCCCATCCCACGCTGTTTTGACAGTTAAATTGATTTTCACCTTCTTCGTTACTTCATTTGAGGGCTGCTTATGAATTTAAATCCAGGGTTTATAGGTATTTAACGTAAACTGATGAAATAGCAATCATGAAAGCTTCAGACGGTGGGGGCGAAGGTCACGAGGGCACCCTGGGCTCAAGACGTTTACTTGCCTTTGTAACTTGAAGCAAATGTTGCCCGTATTTATAATACAGATGTTGGAGCCGAGGGTTTCTGAGGTGTTTGTCAACTCCATAGAACCGTGTATCTAATTGAATCCAATGGTGAAAAATATATATTTAATGAGATATACCTCTTTTAATAGCTTCTGGGAATGAGATATTCTGCATTAGAGGATTTTGGGGTAGCTGAAATTCCCCTGAGCAAACATCGATGCTTTATGGAAATCTCGAATGTGTTTATTGTTATTTTGCTTTTCTGTGATGACTTGGACTCATTATAAACGCATATTGTTGACAACGATCTGAAATGATCTAAGTGTGCTTTGTTTTGTTAGTGCTGTGATGGTTTTTTAATTTTTTTTGACATATTTCTCAGCATTAGGCTATCGCTTTCCACAAGTGTCTGTCTTCTCTAGTGACACCTCTATCTTTATAATTTTCTCCTTGTCTTTTCATTTTGACTTAGAGAAAACGGATAACCTAATTTTTATTGTGCTTTTGCAAAACTCTGACTTAAAAACCATCAACCCTCTTTGTGACAAAAAAAAAATGGAAGAATAACCATGCATCTCCTTTGTGATATATGTTACTTAATTACAAGAATGTTTTTCCAAGAATTAATTACGAGAATATTCCCTGAGCTTTATGGTACATCTTAAGAGACAGTACTTTAACTTACTGGAAATCTGTGTCGTAAACTGTTTGTAAAACACGTTTGACGAGTGTTTGTTGACTGCAAGGACGTCTTTGTGTGTGAGCAGAGGGGAGACCACTGCACACAGCAACTTCCTGTTGGCCTCTGGCAACTGAAATACAAAACCTGAAAGAAAGAAACACTCCACAGCTACGGCGCTGTGGACCGATGATAGATACCGTTGCACAGAAGCCACGTGAAGAAGCTTGGCTTGTTCATGCTGGTCTTTTACGAGGCAGTCATTGCCATGGAGACAGGTACAGCTGCTTACCTCACATTCGGTGTGTCACTGAATGCAAGCGTAATTTTAAATCGGGAGGCATATCATATTGATTCCTCGTTTATGTTTCATAAACTGAACAGGGCTCATAAAACACAAAACTGAGTATAAGCTCTGGAGCTTGTGGAAATACCTACTTCGCATATCAGAAAGTCAAATTTGCAGCAGGTGATGTATGCGCGTGTATGTGAACAATTACGAAACACGATGATGGATTTGAGTAAAGTTCGACTTCGAGTGCTTTGTGTATGCACTCGCCGCAGTTTGCACTGCTATTCATTATGCGCGCACCTTTATAAATCCTGTGTTCTTCGAGATCCATCATGTCAAAATTGTTACGAAGAAAATTAAATTCATTTTTATAGGTTGAAAGGAACGCTATAGCACCGTAATTTCGAAATTCATCATGCTAGTTGTTCATAAAAATAAACAGAGTTTTCTGAACCTATATGCTTCTGAGGGAGCTATTTAACCGAGTATGACAATATGGGAGTGAAGTACAATTTCTTCCTGACCTGGCACCATTAAAATATCAAAGCATAATATTTCATAGCCTTTGTCTTTCTTTCATTATGTCTAACTATAGGTTTTATTGACCATAAAACTATGTAACCCTTCTTAAGATTTAAGCATATAACTCTTCGAACAATTTCTTTCATTTTATCATTTGAATAGTCTATGTGATTTAACCTCTTCTCAGAAATATTCTTAGAATAATAGGAAAATGAAGAGTATTTCCTTTCAGCATGCACTTCCGGCATATGAGAATTTATTTACACATAACCAAATAAAATTCTTTTTATTTATTCATCTGCTTTTTAACATCTTTTTAATGACACTGTAGGCATCAGTATCACCAAGTATGCATGTTCACCTTTCAAAGCACATTGGAATGTTATTTTTTATGTATAAATATATAATCAGTAATTATAAGTATATGCATATAATCATATATATGCAATTATAATAATTTCATATCATAATACATTGAAAATGCACTTGCAGTTTGGAAAAAACCGAATGTTCACATGTTCGCCAAGATTTAAATTCATCAAATGTTTCAATAAATTCCTTCGTCCCATGAATTAAAAGGAGCACATTTGTTTGGATAGACTTTGAAAATCTAGCCCACTTGAATTCAAATCTGCACACAGTGGTTTTCAATGCTCTCCTGCTAAAAATTATCATTATATTGTAAGTTTTCTTCGCTTAAGGCAGGTCGTGGTACCTCCAGACCGCTTCAAGGCAGAGCATAACAGATCAGCTTGGAGTTTTAGACGGGTACAGAAAGAGGAACTCGTTAATTAAATCTTTTTCCTTCTCTTTTTTCCCATAGACTTATTCAGTTTGTTCCTTGGTAGGTTAGACGAAACGTTGAAAATGAAATCAAAATCGGGCAACTCTTAGAATTTTCTTCATCCTAAATGGTATGGGATTGATCATGGGGAAGATCGAGATTTTATTGGGGTGGAATTTGGAGATCATCTGCAGATATCTTGCAGTCAATGCAATTTTTGAACAGGTGCGGGTTACTGCAGTTCCAATACAGAGTAACATTTTCCACATAACAAGTCTAAAGCAAAGATCCCAGTAAAGTCAGAAATATAGGTAGCATGCCATTTTTCCCCTAAATGCCTGAATAAATTGATCTATAGTAGACGGTAAAAAATAAATTAAGTAGCTCCTCCATGCCTGCTGCTCGGGTTTCTACCACCCAACCATGTCACGAGATAATCGTGAATCGTGAGCGAATGCGCAATAAGCCGCCAGTCACGGTTCGGGGCTGGCTAACTTCCACCTGCCTGCAATTCCGTCTGGCTCCTACTTCCGCATTTTCTACATTCTATACGTACACACACACACACACACACACACACACACACTTATGTGTTTCGGTCATCATTCATAATCACCATGTAAGAAACATGATGTTACACATATCTGTACTGCCCCAGTGCCTGAAACGGAGATTTTTCACATAGATGATTATTTGAAAATCTTGCCAAGTAAATAAAATGTAAATATAAAAGAAGATATGTATCGATCGATATAAATTTTAAAAGACCGAGTAAAAAAATAAATAGGAAAGCATTCCAAGTTAACCCTATTTCTCCAACCATTAATAAGCCATCTTTTCCTTTATAAATAAACATCGGTCATGTAAGTTTACTTTTCTTGTGACATAAATTATTTCCAAATAATTCAGTCATCTTTAAAGTCGTATTGTCTTTTTCCTTTCACTTCGCTGAAACGTAAGTTAGCCCCCAGAGGATCCATACCTTCTGCGAACCATCGTCAGACTCAGCTCAGCTTTGAGTTTAGAAAGAACACGAGTCCTCACACGGTGCCTGTCCTCGATCATGTGACCTAACTGAGGAGCTTGAGCATTGGTCGCCAAGCACCTGCCTGAGAGCAATGTTCTGGGGTAGATTGAGGAACACCCGGCGAAAGCATCTCATACCTAACAGGTAGTGAGTAAGGGGCAAGTGTCTCTGTAACATTCTGCTTTAGTTATCCACGTGGTACACCTCCCTTGGACTGAACGATGATGGCGAATAACGAACGATAAGCAGGAAAACCCCTGGTTATCTCGGAACCTAGAGCATATTATCAAATTTGCCCTGTGGTTCCTTCTGGTGAATACACAAAGCACTAGCGATGTAGGAACGTTAGATAAATGAGGCCAGCGGAAGCTGACTTGCACACTGTGATCGTTCGGGCATATTCGAAGAACACTTTAAACTAGAAGAGGAATTAAAGTAGAAGGCATAAATTAAAATCAGTAAATGAGTCAAATACCCAAAGGGCCCGACTTAATCTCACAGAGCACACAGCGCTTAGGCTTATATTAATTTAACGTTTGCATTTTCATGTGTGATCTTGTGCAAATAAACATGATCTCTTATCTTCTGAGCTCCTCATTTCCTTGCAACAGACAATATGATCTCTGCTCTTGTGGATAATGTAAAATGAAAAAAAATATATAGCATTATGTTCTTTATTATGACACATATGCTACTGTGGTAGGTGACAGCCATAACACTCTAATTTCCTGGTACCCACCCGTTCACCCTGACACAAAACTCGTAAGCCGTTCCTTTTTGTGGGTGTGTGCTCTAACTCTGTTGTTTCTAGTCATTTTATTTTGTTTGATGATTTCTAGAAAAAACAGATGGTATTTCAACTGTACTAATTTTATCTCCTTAAGCTAGCAGAAATAATGTTAATCATATCATATTGCTTCAACGGGGTGAATAAAACAGACAATAAGGTAATGTAACATTATCAAATGAACTAAAAGCTATTTTCCCTAAAATGGAAATTACTTATAAATTTCAGAATAGCACACTTTAGTTGAAATTCTTAAAATAGCTACTTAAATTATTTAAATGTTTATTCAATATATGTTAATTTTTCAGAACTAAGTCTCTACTATACACTAATGATATTAATGTGAAAGAAATTTGAAGACTATGTAGTAAGTAGATTGCCCAAACACTTGGAGAGCAATGAAGAAATATAAATATCACATGAGTATTGATTGATTCATGATGAGCCAGATAAAGAAAGGAATTAATGAAATAAAAAATAACTGTGAGATTTTCCTCTCTTAGAATCCTAAAACTGACAATGGAACTAGTTTGGATCTTTAATCCTTAAATCAAAACCATCTTAATGGCTTAGATTAGACTTGTGAAGGCGATGTTTATCACAGGCCTCCACGCTCCATCACTGTGGGAGGGAGAGAATACAGGCGCCCCGCGAACGGCGGGCTGGAGCAGCACGGGGCCGCTTGTGGGGGGCGCTTCATAAGCAGCTGCATGGGGTTCGATGCGCCGTTGGGGTCCAGGAGAGCAGAAGGCCCCGTGCGCATTGATCTGTGCCGATCTAAACAGAGGCCTTGAGCATCTGTGGACTTGGGCCTCCGTGGGGGTCCTGGAACCAATCCCTGCAGCACAGAGGGCCAATTAAGGTTTCAGGGAGTCACAGGTATACACAGGTTTTCATACTGATGAAGGTCAGCGCTCCTAACCCAGTCGATATTGCTCAAGGCTTAGCCGTACATATACACTCAGCTCGCGATCAATCGGCTCCTTCGGCAGATAGTCATCCATTGTGCAAAACGAAGAATTATTTGAGAGTCGTGACTACAGACAAAGCGTGTTTCACGGTCCCTGCCCTCAAGAGACTGTTCAGTCTCAGAAAACCCCTGTCCCAGCCATCACAGAGCGGAGGGAGATGCTGTGAGTAATGCATTTGCAAAGAAAGTGGAGGTGTTTACACTGACATTGTTACTTTCCTCATCCACTCAAATAGTCTTTCGGAAATAATATCCAAATGTGGAATCTCTCACATACGATATGCACATAGGTTAACAGCTTACACATTAGACATATTGTGATATTGTGGGTCTGAATCTGTTGAGTGCTTTTTCTCTAAACTTCGTACTTATTCTTTGGAAAGCCACATTTTGCAGAGTGATTTTAGAGGGAAAAATCCTATAATTTACTGCAAGAAAAGTTAATCTGTCATATTAGCGTTTAACCAAAAGTATTATGTTTTTTTCTTTCCTTACTGGAGTTTAATGTCACCTTTCTATTTAGGAGTATAGCAATAACGAGAACAATTCTGACTGAAGAAGTCACTTGCATTTTTCTAGTCACTACTCGCTCTCAGATGGTTATGTATTAAAAGCTGTTCATCTTAGCGATGCCGTTTGAAGTATGAGAGGAATCGAACTGGGAGAGAAAAATGCGTTAAACACGGCAGTTCTCAGATTGAAATCCACGTCTCCAAATCCTCACACTGGTACGACCGCATTTTCTGACGCTAGGCGGCTGAGCCCAAACTTCCCCCTCTGCCTGCTTCTCCCAGTACAGACGCCGGCCCGAACGGCAGCCTTTCCGATTGTCCTTTTTAAGTGTGCCTATAAATCACCATTATGGGAATATCTTCAGCGTATAGAGAGAAGCCAAGCCCTATGTATGAATGGCAAACAGTGATTTGAGGCCTTTCGATTGACCTCAAACCTTTCTTATAAAGCTCCCGTGCAAAGTCATGTCTTCATTCAGTGTCTTAAGTGCAAAATTATTGATTTACTGAGATGACTTTTTTTTAAAGAACAACAAACTCCTCAGATGTATCTGCTTTTCCTATCTACCCTATTTGGTGTTTGTTGCCACTTATGGGTTTTATGAAAATTTAGAGATGTCTGTCCCTCTACCATCTCGATAATTGAAATTTTGGAGGTCACTGTAAACACAGTACATCAAAGTCTGGAAAGTTCTTTGTTAAAAAAAATAATCAATTTTATTGAAATTGAATTCTGCAAACAAAATGCAAGGGCAATTGGCCGGTTTAATGGGGTTGATAGAAGCTTTATTATTTACCCCGAGATGCCCTGCTGTCTGGATTTTCCAACTGGCTTATTAGAGTCAAGAAAAATTGTTGGACTTCAGAGTTGTTATCTGCTTGGTCACATGAGCATACGGACGTCATGTTTGATCTGTCCTCATCCCTACTAAGAATAATATTTTAAATCGTCGATAATAGTAAAGAAATGACAAAAGATGCCATTTTACTACTTAGTGACCGGGTCCACTCAGCACAAAGCGAAGAAACGACTTCGGTAATGTCTTAGAGATTTAGCCAAACTAATTCATCATATTGGATATTAGGACTTAATCTGATTTGATCTTTGTATTAGAAAAATTTAGAAAAAAATCTCTTGTATGTTTATTTTGTTTTATGTCCATTAATATTCAGGTATTTTAGTAATCAACTTCTCATTTCTTAATAAAAATCCTATTTATATTTATGTTAGCTTTAGAGCCAGAAATACTAGATCAGGAAGAATATCTCAAAATTAGTATCATTACATAGCCTCGAGAAAGGGGCAGGCATACTTTTGAGAAAGGCTGGTGAGGCTTAAAAGATTCAATAATACCCTTTGATATTCGATTTGATTTGATGAGATTACATCAATACATTTGTATATATTATATTAACTTAAATTATAAATTAAAAGCAATGGGTTTAGTTGAATACATGTGTATAGATGAATGAACATGATCAAACACTAGCAATTCAAACTAAGATACAGATATAAATAGAGCAGTAATCCCAATAAATAAAGAAAATGCAAAAACGTGCAAATGCTCAGTGACTTTGCATGGGGCATTAGGAAGTGTTTGATTACATTTTCATATACTATTTTCATGAATTTTTATAGTGAGATATGCTTAGATATGGAAAGCTTCCTGGTGAAGGATGCCCGCTAATCGGAACAAACTCTTCCAAATGATATTCTTTCAGCTTCTTAAAGAGTTCCAGAGAAATCCGCGTCTTCCTCAGTGCCTTTGTGTGTCCAACCCTTTGTCGGTGTGGCTGTCCGGCACTATGCCCTATTTTCTCTAATCTAGAATTCAGCCGTGCATCCTCACGCTTTTGAAATAAAATCAGATAGTAGTATGCCCCAATGAGGCAGTTTATAAATGAGTTCCATTATTGAAATTTGAAGTGTCTCACTTTATAACATCAATTCTTTCAATGTCTGTTCACAACTAATATTTCTCATTCTGTTTTGTCGTTACTCTCTCGTATACACATTTATTTACTTATTTCTGCCGTCTCCATGGCTTGTTATCTATCTGAAAACTTCTACGTCTGCCAAGAATCGGGTGTGTTACACAGGAAACGTTAGTGACCTTACTCGTTGTCGACATTTGAACGTGATTTTAAATGTCAGTGGTCTTAATAATCATGGTCTCAGCAACGATTTTGCTATCACATAGATTCCATGGGATTTTTTGATCGATCCGATGACCTTGGTTGTTCCTAGCCACATTTAAGATTTGCACGTGGGGATAACTTTTCTTAAGCAACTAACGGAGTTAAAATGCGCACTGAAGAAGTAGTCATGCCGCTTATAGCTTTTTCTTTTTCTGACAGAGAAAATGTATTTTGGGTGTTCTACGTTTTCTATTAAAAAGGACATTTCCAAGTTACCATCTGCCTTCTGATGAATATTAGAAAATATGTTCTAGTGTTCCTCATTACGCTGTAGAAATTCAATTCTGCACCTTGATTATTAAAATGTGAAATAAATCCCCTTTAAAATTGGATGTTATTTTCACCCTGAACACATCCCATTTTTTACTGAGTATTTATTTCATTTTATACTGAGGCATCCAATACGATAATGAGCCTGATTACTGCGCCCGCATGCATTTCAGAGGTGGAAGGTTAAGTGATCTGAGAAACGTCTTTCTTTGAACTTGTCTGGGTTCAGAAAATGTGATGAAATTAGTAAGGTTTTCTGTGATGCTCCAAAACTCTCAGCCTCTGTGTCTTTCCTCATTATAGCACACCTCCAATTTCCAGTGACGTTGCTTTAAATTCATTAAATGAAAGAAAAAGTAACAAGTATCAGATTTAGTCATACAGGAAAAAAATATGTACATAACATTTGCATTGTAAAGTAAAACTATAGGAAAGTATAAAAAATAATATTTAATTCAAAAGATGTCATATTCCCAGTAGTGTATTATTTTATCGTAATTTGGTTATGGAATGAATATTTTTAAGATGTCTGGGTTGTGGAGATTTACAGGGCAAAGGCCGTACGCCGCGCACGCTTGAGTTGATTTCTGGGTTCTGTTTTCCTCCATGGATCTCTGCGTCTGTTTCTGCGGCTGTGCCACGCTGTTTTAATTATCGTAGCTTTGTGTATGGCTTGAAATCAGGGCGCGTGACACCTCCAGCTTTGCTCTTCTCTCTCATAGCTGCTTTGGCTCTTCGGGGGTCTTTTGTCGTCCCGCACAAATGTTAAGGCACAGGATACCCCTCGCCCCTTGTTTGACCTGTCGTTCTTAGATGTGTGTTGCTTGGGGGCGGGGGGGTTACATTTAAGGACAAAACAATAAGATTTGGAAAGATGAAAAACACAAACAAACAAACAAAAAAGCCCTACCGTATATTTTTTTGGCAGGAAGTGTAGTCCCAGGGGAAATTGCTTTAGCCTGAGAAAATAGTGCGCAATAAAAGGCTGCGAACCTAGGAACCCACGCTTTCTTTTGAGCGGATGCTTCCCACTCGAAGACGCTCATGAAAAACGACCGTCTCTGTTTCTGAAGGGTTAGCTGCGAGGGTGTTAGCAGGCGGGGAGAGATTAGGGGAGGCTCAGGTGTGTCTTACCTGGCTTCTCTTCAGAAGCTAAATCATGCAGCGGTATCCGAAGGCAGGGAGGTCTTTACCCCACATGGTGATTCCAGCTTGGGCCTTGAGGACAGATACGAACCCACGTTTTTGAGGATCACTCTGTGCCATTCACTGCGCTGTGCCCCGTTGTCCCTCACTCAGCCCTCCGTAAGCCACAGGACGTGGGCGGCATGTCAGGTCCGTACTACGGAACAGAAAACTGGGACTTGGAGAACTTCGCACCTTCTCTGCGTTCGCCGAGGCAGGCGAGTTCCGACGCGAGCCGAGTTGCAAAATAAGGTCTTCACGGCAGATAAAACCTATGCTGCTCACAGGCATGTTATTTTGCGTCTAGAGTCACGTTATTAAGTAAAATAAGGAAATTGACAATTTGCTTATCAATTTTAAAGCCTTAGCTCTATTGCTGTACAGTGCACAAAACTCTGGCTGATAACAATGAAAGAAAAACGAAATGTGTGAACTCAGCACCCCACAAAATGGAGTGTTCAAACAGGACCATGGCTCTGGCCTGTTCTGTTTGGGGGGGAGTTTGATTTATTCAAATCCTGCTACAATTGTTTCAAAAACGGGATGAAAATGGAATCTTTTATTTTCATAGAGAAGGATTAAGCCCTAAATTGGATTTCTGGGTTTAAGATGAAAAAATAAGCCAACCTCCACAATGGCTTAAAATTGAACTTGGTCTTCTGGTATGTAACACTAGCTTTAAGAGATTTAGAGGAAGAATGAGCCCAAAAAAGAATCTTTTTAAATGGTGCAGTAAGACACATGGCTGTTTCATAAGCAAATGAGGCCAAACATTCCAGTTTGCCCTTTGCCCCAGTATTAATATGAACACCGTATAATCTTTAAGTAAAATTCCTTTTGCTGCATGTTAATTCCTTGTAGGTTAAATACAAAGTCCTGGGATGAACGCTAAAACCACCCCACCCCCCACACGGCAGTGCAGGGCGAGTCGGCACAGCTCACTTAATTTAGAAAGATAATGATCACAGTTTTCTCAAGTGTGTGGATTTCCACCTAATAGTGAAAATAGGGACCTTTGTCCCTCTGAGGAGGACAGGTTTGCTGGCCTTGGGGTTGGAGGAAACTCTGGTGTGTTCCAGCGTTAGTCGGTCGTTTAACTAAGCACTGACGACGCCGGGCGAGGGCTGGGCAGCGGCCGCAGCAGGACCGACTGCCATCGGCTCCGGCTCCAGAAGACGGTGGCTCTCTGCTGGCGCCCATTCCTCAGCCCCGCCCCAGGGGCGTCCCACACTGAGACACTTCGATTGTCGCCAACGTGAGAGGGATGCTGCTGGCACCTAGCGGGTGAGGACCAGGGACGCTGCCGCCCAGGCCCCCGCAACTGGGAAGCACCCGCACTGAGCAGCGCAGGGCTTGCCTCTGTCCTTCACACCGGTTTACGTGGGGGGGGCCCGGTCACGATGCAGAAGCCACCGTGGGCGGGATGCGGTCACATCGGGCTCACTGCCCCCGCGCCTCACAACGTGCACTTGAGGGAAATGCCCGGCTTTGGCGGGAAAATGCAAGCAGCCCCCGGCCCACGCGCGTCCACGCCGGGGAAGGAAACCTTCCTAACGTGCGTCTCTATCCGCGTCGTCATTAGGCAGAATTCGTAGCGATTAAGCCAATCGGTTACCAGATTAATACGTCTGAGACACATGCGATATGCTCCTGGCATACCTAGGATTAAGAATCACCAGGTATGCTTTGGAACAGTCTAGGTGTCCAGACCCTACAGCAGAGAGTCTTCGAGTTATCGTTCGTAGGGTCAGGGGGTCTGCACGGCGGTAAGGATGCCACTTTATTCCGATGGAGTCGGTGTACTTGGAGCACTTTTTGGGAAAATGGAATGGGATCCTAGCCGCTTTGAAATATGAGATTTTAAACTGACAAATATGCTTTTACTCTTCCACGTTAACCTTTTAGGTAATAAAGAGATGGAGAGTTATAGTAAAACAAACAAACAAACAAACAAATCTCTTCAACTTGAACTGAAGCATTTACTCTGTTTGCTGAAGAGATATGTCAACATTTACACAGTGAAGTGTGCCTAAATGTGCATTTCTATTTAAATCAAATTCATCTCCTTCCGAGTTTATGTGTATATTCAAGGAATGAAATTGGATTCTCTTAGAGAAATAAAATCAGTTACCATTTATTTCAGGCAAAGAGGTAATCAACATGCTTGACTGGAGAAACTATTCAAGACCTGAGATTTCCTAAACTGTTTTTGCACACACACACACTCTGAAACATAAAATATCAGGACATCTACGAAACTAATTTTGGAGGAAGAGTATATTGCACACAATTTATGACTGTGGGTGTTACATGCCCTACATAAACCTATTAAAAAAGGAAACCCTAGAGCATCATAAAGAATGGGAAGTAGATAAAACTCAGGGAAAAAAGTGAGTCTATGAACTCATAAATTTAACCTGTTTAATTTTCCAATATTCTCACCCTAAAAAAAAAAAAACAGAAGGAGAGCATTACTGCAGAGAGGCGGACTCAAATCACACTTCGGTGGCTTCCTCATCCAGCGCATGCGACGTGAGTGACCCTTCCAGAGGAATCCTTGCTTTAAGGAAAGTAGAATTGGTGCAGATAGAATGAGGCTCACGTCACATTTCCCCTAATTTCTGTGAGAATGTGGTTTGGGTTGATGATTTCTCTTCCTCGATCACCTCTCACAAATCCCGATGCAACTTATAAACTTACTATGCCAAATGCGTCAGGACCTGACACGCACATTTTTGGCTCAGTGCAAACTTATTCTAAAATGCAGATGGACGTGGTTGTCAAGATGCTCGCGTCCCAGCCGGATCACCTGTGATGAATAAATTATGTGCACCATTAGGTTCATCATATGACTTGGAATATCTGGCTTCGGGTTGGAGGAGTTCTCAGGAAAGTCTTCTCAGCAGCCAGGGTCTCTCTCTGCTTTTCCCCCTGTCCGGGCTGCCTGGGCCACGTCTTCCTGCAAGCCGGGCATTGTTGACCTGGAGCCCTGTAGTTCTTGTCTCTCTCCGATTCCTTTGAACCCTGCTCTGTGAGTCTGCCCTGGCCCTATAGCTCCCAGACTGACGTACTCGCTTACCTGCCGTTTATTGAGCATCAGCTATTTCTAGAAACACATCCGTCCAGTCTTCACAATAATCAGGGATAGTCCATCTCCATTTCACAAATGAAACTAAAACTCAGTAAGATTTGAGCAAACAGAAACTAAACATTTTCTTCATTAAAAAAGTGTTTTTCTGGTCATAAACACACTACTGTTTGATGTAATACATTCAAAGTATTTGGGGAAGGACAGACTGTATGAGATAAATAGAAAGAATAAAAACTATAACTCCACTACCTAATAATCATTGTGCTAAAATTTTAAACAGCTCGGCCTACGCGTATATACACAAAAACATTCATGGGTTACAATCCTCCTCCAAGCAATTCAGATTATTACCTCTTTATCATTTTCACATGTATATTTTAATGTTTTCTTAAGAATCGAATTCCAGCAGTTTCCCAGTACCTGACAAATATTCCTTTAGGACTGTCACAGCGACACAAAAGTTCGAGTTCGTGACTTAACCACCCTGCAGATGCATTCCACTTGCCGCCAGCTCACAGCCTGCTCTCCAGGACCGAGACCGAAACTGGTGGGTGTCATCTCCAGTCATCGGTACCCGCGTGAATCCTCGCAGACCGGGTTCCAGCTTGAACTGGGCTGTGTGGAGGTGAGAATAACAGAGGAAGGGAGGTCGTCTGATTTTTAAGTCACGTTTAGAATTTTCCAAAGCGGTAGGACAGTTCCAACGCAAATGAAATTTCTCCGTGTCTCACTGATGACGCCCCTTCTCCAAACTAAGCAGCCACTGATCTGTCTCCTGCATCTATAGTTTTACCTTTTCTGATGTGTCATTTAAACGGAATTAAGTTCTGTTCAAGTTTTCGTTTTCGTGGGAATGGTTTTAAAATTGTGGACCACTCATTGGCGTATTTCTTTATCCGAAGCTCAGAAGAAGCTCCATTCGATGTCAGCGTTAGTACTTAGAAGTTCCTCCAACTTTTTTACCCCCACAAAAATATCTGCTTTAATTATAAAAACCTTGTTCCTGAAATGTTTTTCTCTCTTTCTTAAATATGTTAAGAATTGCTGCTTAACTAGAGTTCCTAGTTTATTGAGATAAAAGTTATTAAAAGTGATTACACACAAAATTGATGATTTCTATTGTGACAAATTCAATCAACGAAGAATTCAATATAATCCACAGAGATTCGGGTGCCTTTGATGGTCAGGAGGTGAATGGAAAGAGGTAAGAAAAAGGTTGCAGAAGAAAGTGAGACGTAAATGAATATCTGCTGTTAAGAGTCTCCAGGCCGGAAGTCAGCAGGAGGTATGATAATCCTGAGCAAGCGAGAGATCTTAACGAGGGAAGGAACGTGATGAACTTGAGGAAATTAAAAGAGGAGAAACTGGCAAAATGAATACAGCTAGGAGTTGGACATCTTGGTTTGAGAGTGGAGAGTAGTGAGGGCTCAGATGATGAAAGCCACGTCACACAGTTTAGATGTCAGCGAGTTTTAACGCGTAGGAACAGACGCCGAGGGGCATGATAACGGCACTTCGAACGGTCCCTCTGGCTACGGGAAGGAACGCGGCATTGTGGGAAGGCGGCGTAGATACAGGTGCACGGGGCAGGCGGCGGCAGGGATGGGGCCCTACGCTCCTGAAAGGCTAGACACTCCGTCAGAGAAACAGGTGGCGTGAAAGACGGAAAGTCACCCCTGCTTTCGCAGAAGAGATGTAAAGTCGACTCTGAAAATTCTTAAGATTTTTCCAAACACTGAATTATGCTTCTTGTTGTTATTTCGCCAGCGTAGTTTCCCTGCCTTTTAACCGAGTGTTCTCGACAGAGGCTCATGCCAGATATAACATGTATTTTGAGTCACTCTTCCCTTGCTGTCATACAGCAGGTAATTTTGACAGCTCGAGCTGACTTTTTTTTTGGAGCACTCACTAAGGAGATCCGAGTTATATCAGTCACTGTCTTGTGAAGTGCCCGATGTTTAAACAAAAGGGATAACCCCAGGGTGACTGCGTTTCCAGCCACAGGAGAACACTGGGTTCTCCTTCGTGCTAGTTAAGAATCACACCTGCAGACGGCGGATGCAGCAGGTGCAGGGTGGCATGCACACCTGGATGATAACGTGCTGCTGTTTGAACCTCCTTCGCCTGTCACCCGCATGATAAATCTGACTCTGATGAACATGCCTGAAAAGGAAACAGGAGGCCAGCGCACAGACTGCGGTGGGCAGCCGTGCGCTCCAGTCTCCAGCGACACCGTTCGCCCAGCACGCTCCGGTCCAGGTCGCGGGACTGGAGCCGGTCGTGGAAGCATGCTTGTTCTCTTTCCCGAGACCTCCAGGTGGGGATTATCCCGAGAGGATAATCCTGCTGTAAGTTCAGTGACTCCGCACTTGAAGCGCTTAGTCACTGATCTGTCGCAATCATACGATAGGAGCGAGACGGGCACTTCTCGAAGGCATGGCGTTCGCATTGTCGATATGTCGTCATAAGGCGGATAAAGCACGGGGTGAAACTTTCCAGATCCCGGGATTACATGTGCGTCTTCTGTGGAGAATCTCCCGCGGGCAGGATGCACACGGCAATGAAAGGACGCCCCGGGATCATGCTTGCCTTTCTCGGAATCCGCGCAGGTACGTTCCAAGGTGAGCAGGTGGCGATGACGAGCACCGAGAGGAAAGGAAGCGTGCGCGAACGCCAAGAAGATGCTACGGCCGCGCTATCTGTGAATGCTTTCACGTACGCGGGTCAAATTACCCGCAGTTTATTTGTCGAACAGAGGTTTATACGCGCACAGAGGGCCTTACGTGGCAGAAGGACAGCGTGCTGGGCCACCGGGAGTCACTAACCTGCGTGGATGCTTCACGCACTCCCCTGGGAACGAGCTGACGCCTCCCCGGACGGCTGCGCAGTCAGCGCGCCCGCTCTGTGGGTGGCAAAACCAGAGAAGGAGGTTCCGCGAGGTCCCAAGGCAAGATGCCATCCTCTGACCCCTTGAGCTGTTCTTATTTTGCAAAATAAAAGTGAGTGTGTTCCTAAAGTTCTCATCAATACATTATGCTTCAGTCCTTGAGCCAATGTCAGGGCGTAAAGTGAATAAAATCCAGGCAATCAAGAAACTTGGAAATTATTTGTAACTCTTATCACTTACTAGATTACAGACATATTGTGTCTTATGTAAATTATGTAAGTCTTAAAATGTTTCAACTTATATGTTGAATTTCTTTATGGGGAAGGGACAGGAATAATACCGCATCTCTAGAATATAAGAATAGAAAAAGATTCTGTTTATGGGAAATCATAGCATAAGGTTTGGACTTAATTTTCATCTCAATAATTATTTGTTCGATTAAATTTGATATGGTTATCCATAACAGCAATTAGTATTTGAGTAATGATTTTGCGGAAAACATGGCCGAAGTGTCCGTCATTGACTATCTGAGCTGATTTGCTTATAAAGAATTGTCATGAAGACTTTATCTTCCTCTGTCATTTAATAAGAATCATTCTAGAAGTCTCATGGATTGTCAAAGAGAATGAATTTTCCAGAGATAAGAGGAATATACTTAAGATGTATGAGCTATACCTCTTAGAATCCCAAGGTGACATTATTTACTTTCTTAATTGCTTTCCCTACTCTAAGAATTTCCCTATTATTTTTTCAAGTCATAAAGTGGAGAAAGATCTTAGACTATTTTATTCCCTTGGAGAGGCCCGTGTGAGTCCTCTACGCTTTAGAGTAGAGATAAATCTTCCGACGGATGAAGCCCACTCCCCAGTTTGTACAAAGTAAAGACATAAACAAGTTCCCTGCCCAGATAAACTCTGAGTGTGAACCATGCCTCTAAAATTGGACGAAAACACGTGGACGTGTCTCACGAGAAGCGCGGGGGGCTGTCGCCAAGCGTGGTCTTTCTTTCTTGAGCTAAGTTACCGGTCTTCCTTCTGCTCTGGTGTAGGAGATGTCTGAGACTTCGATCCAACGCCGTAGTCACTTCGGCACTCACTCGCCTGTGCGCAAATCTGTGTTCTCTGTCTGTGTTCCAAGGTGAGGTCTTTTATCGACGGGGTTGGTTTATTTCCTCATACGGCCCCTTCTGTGACATCTTACACACCGCTGTCAACTTATTATTTTAAAATACGGCCAGAGTTACCTCTGGGGTCATAAAAGAATCCCATTTGAAAACAGCGGAAAGCCATATCATATTTTCGAGTAGAATTTAACACTATAAATGTAACAACGATTTGTTAATTCACATAGTTGATAGGTTCTCAATGTGTAGCATGTTTCATATCTTGTTTTGGTTTAGGGTTTGGAATTGTAGAAGTTAAGTTTTACTTTGAAAAATAAATCTTCGTGAATCTAAAGACAATTCTTGATGACAAAAGGAATAATTAAGTGAGCAGCTATATCATCAAGTATTAGAATAGATGATAATTTTTAATAAGTACTGTATCATGTGGGTGGCCCATCAATAGACAGACTGATCAACAGTTTATAGAATCTAGAAATGACACAAATACCTTGGGGAATTTAATATATAAATGCATTAGGACAAAGTTGGCTTATTGATTAAATAGTTTGGACAACTGAAAGAAAATGTAGTTAATCCATACTTCACAACTTTTACCAGGATAAATTATAAAAACACAAGAAATTTAAATAGGTAACACAAGCATAAATAATTAGGAGACATCTATAACAACATCTTTAAATTTTCTGAGTTATGTTTAACTTTGACACAAAACTCAAAAATATGAATTAAAAAATTATCATAAGCAAATTTACAAGACACACATAATACTGAAAATGTTTGCAATTCATATTGCAAAATTCTATTTTTTCTATAAAGTGTTTCTTCAAATCAATAAGAAAATAGCCAAGACCCTAGTACACATATAAAATATATTTTTATATATAAATTTATATAGAAAGATCACAAAAAAGAATTACGAATACTGTTAAATCTAGAAGAAACGTGCTACTTTTTCATTAAAAAGAGAACTGAAAATTAAAACATTTATGGAAGAACAATTTGAAAACACACAGATTCATTTGGGTGTGGCAAGATAAAACAGTTCTAAACACTCTCACAGCTTCTTTAATGGAAATTTGAAAATTAATTATTGCTATTTCATATTTTTTTTTGATCTAGCAATTTTAAGTTTAGGAAGTATTCACTCAAACAGATTTGTTGATTCCTAGAAGGAAATACTACTATACAGCCATTGTATTTTATAAGTTGAAGAATTTTTTTGTAATGTTAGCACTAATCTGGAATGATCTCTGAGCTAAAATTTCACATGAAAAAAGCATAATGAAGAACAACAGATGTTAAATTGTGTATGTGCATAAAATAGCCCTGAATATATAATATTTTTGCCTTCGTTGGGATAAAGTGGTTTGAGTGATGCCATGTCATGTAATTATCCTTTTTTGTGGCTTTGATTATAAACTGAGTCGGAAGTCTTGGATGCGAGCATCATTAACCTTATGAAATGTATACAGATCAGGTGGCAAATCGAATTTCTGGTGTAGTTATACTAGAGAGTTTTTTGGGAGAGCTAGCCTTATTCTTCAGGTGGATGTGGTCTGTCCACTGAGCTGCTTCGTTGCCTCCGTAAAATACGTTAAAAGTGTGTTTTTATTCATTGACTGCGGGGTGGTTCCTGTTGCCTAACAACCAATCACAGCATTGCATAAATGACAGCCAGCAGCTTGGATTCTGAAGAGAACCTCGGAATGAAACCCGCCTCCGTAATTCATTGGTATCCAAATGACTTCCACCTTCCGGGGTTTAGTCCTTAAAGAAAACTCCAGGCAACACTTCTTTCTGCTGTACCCTGATATTTAGGTTAAAAGGTGGGATGTAGAGAGGATCCCACTGGCATGGCTCCGCCTTCCTCAACATTTCTGAATTTACTGAATTCGAAATTATTGGTTGTGAGAAGTTTCCCCATGAAGAATGCTGTTCTTATTCATCTCTGCTTTATCTTTGATGAATTCTACTTTTTTCTTTTTTTTTTTACTTACTTATTTATTTATTTTTAAAAACACAATTAACCCAAGGCCATTGTATCTAACAAGGCTTTGTTGAAATTTTGGGAGAAATAGAAGATGATTATGACAAATCGCAAAAGAAGACAGAAGGACTTCACGAGTCAGTTTTAGACATTTAGAATCACTCGCTTATTCTTACCATTACAATAGCGAATTTATTTCTGCCTGTTTTTCTTCTTGCAACCTGGGCATTCGGAATCCTCCTCCTGCCGCTGTTTTTTGTCGCTGTTCTTTTTCTGCACCAACTCCCCTTTCCCAGTGGTTTCAGTTCCCAGGCTCTTGGATGCTCAGAGAATTTTTAATTTAGCTGTTCCTTTCGTCGACGTATCCATAAAAACATGGCTTCGCGCTTTCTTCACCAAGATGCTGTTTAATACGCTTTGCGATACCGCCATCTGTTTCCGAGGCTGAGCTACTCACTGCTTCTCCCCCAAAATGGAACCTCCGAAATAATTTATTTTAATGGTATTATTTCTCCCTGATACACATATTGAGACTTTATATGATTCTTATAATAAGTACTGTTCTCACTATTTATGGGGTTAATTACCTTTAGAAATGTACATGTTTGTTATTGGTTAGAGCGTACATTACCAAGCAGTGCAGAACACATCCTGAAGCTTAGCATAAATTTTGAATTACTTCATATACATTACACAGTCCTAATTACAGAAAACAACAGGACTTGATGTATTGGTTTAAATTTGACGTGTTTTGCCGGTTCCTTTCTATTAAACGCTAATAAATGAACTTTGAAAAGTGGCCCACAGAACTCCTGAAGGGGAAAAATGACTCATTTAAATGAACTATCAATTTCCTAGAAACAAACCATTGCCTAGAAGTAATAGTTCATTAATTATTACACCAACTGGAATTAAGGAATGAGTAACGCCGTCGCTTATTAAAAGCAAACAGAAATTCAGAACCGTATTGAACATCTGCCGATATCAACTGGGAATAGTTAATGAACTCGACAATATTATTGGGTAGCTGCGAATTAAAATGTTCACCACGAAACCGAAATGACAGGCGATTTTCAATATCCTAAACTTAAACGCAACCGAAGTGTCACTGGGAAGCGGGGGACATTTTTGGAGGTTTAACATCCGGAATGACGACAGAGAACAAAGCTCCCTAAGTCTGTGTTGCCTCTGAAGGTGAAACAAAACTCAGGAGGCTTTTACTTTGCAGAAGTCCATCAACAGGAAGCTGAGGCAGAAGCGCTCTCTGCTGAGAAGCATACCCAGTGTGAAAATATGCAGGGACATGTTTTTCTTGGGGGAATGCCTTCAGAAAACGGAAGAGAACTCCAGGCTGAGCATGACCTTCATGTAAAGTGTGAAAAATTTAGGGGAATTTCAGACGGATAAATTTAATGTCTATGAGGTGCCTTCTTGCAGAAGTACGTGATTCACACTATGCTTGGATGAGCTTTGATCAAACAGCCTGAACCCATAGTTTTTCAAGTTTGGAAACTGGTAATTTAAGATCAAAACCAAATCGATGGGACTCAGGATCCTGCGATAAGTGAAAATTCTATTTCCCAGTCGAATCGTCCACCTAGTAGCAGTTCACGCTTTTTCTATTCACCTCCTAGCACTAAATCATGCTGATTTGGCTTGACTTTCCAAGATAGGTCTTGAAGGGACAATCTCTAAAGCGTGCCTGTGCCTGGGGCCACGCGCCACAGCCAGCGGGGGGCGCCTCACGCCTCAGCGCCACCCCGAAGAGCAAGACGCCCTGAGCGGCAGGCCGCAGACGCCTAAGCCGCTCGGGGTGGGCAGGGCTCAGGAGCTGGGGGAGGGCGCCGAGAGACGGGAACCGTCCTGAGATTCTTACACCATCAGCCTTGCGAGACTCACCAATAGTGTTTTGCCCTGAAATCACCAATTCTCCTAAGTACTTGTTTCCTTTTATGGGAGAAGAATAACACGAACCGAAAACCTCACTAGCGGTATCGCGCGTCGTATTTTTCCGTTTGTCTCTGAACGTAGGCGTCGGCCTGGACCTAAGCGACCAAGCGACGGGGGCCTCTTTCTTTGCGTCTGACTAGGGACTTTATGGACCGACTCTCTCCACATGTAATAAACCACCGGGCTTTTCATCTGCTACCAAGTTTAACATACTGTGTTGCATGCACTTCTTCATCTTAAATGTGGGAAAAACATTACAAAAACGGAAACTGTGTTATAACTAAATACGAGTTTTAATGTGAAAAGATAAATATGATTATACAAATACAAAATCAAATAATATCAAACACATTTAAGATTAGCAATCCAGGCATCATTAATATAAATAGAACTATAAATTATAAATTAATATAAATGATGTAAAATGGAATTTATATTAATGAGATCTGGATTGCTAATCTTAAAATTAATTATTAATGGATCATAACAAATAAGTCGTTAGGAATCTTTATAAAATTCATTAACATGGATGTTAAATGGAAATATAAAAAGAAAATCGAGTCTTGGTTTAAAAAAAAATAAAGGTAGCAGTTGAAGATTTAAAAATAACGGAAAATTTTTTTCAAGCATAACGTCCAACCAGAAAAAGACGCGTTTTCTACCTTCATTCACAGCTTCGCGTCCCTTCACGAGCAGGTCACACACACCCTGTCCCAGCAGCCGGGCCACGAAACCGACCTTTCCCGGGAGCCGGCCGCGTCCCGCGTGTCCTCTGCTGCGCCGCGGAGCCGCCGCCCTCCCGGCTTCTCGCGGCGGGGACCCGGGTTTGAACCCGACGGGAACCGAGCCGTGGCGGAGGCCCTTCCGGGGCGCCTGGCTTCTCCCGGGCCTGCGTTTTCGGGGCGCCGGGCTCGGCAGGTGAGCGCGGGCTTCCCCCGCGGCAGGTGTCCGCGCTCGCGCTGCCGTGAACATCCCCGTGGGGCGCGTGTACCCGGGGGCGGACTTTCAGGTCGTGGGGACGCAGGTGCCGCCACTCTGGCCCCCAGGGGGCGGGGACGAGCCGAGACGCCGCCGCAGCGCTGGCGAGGGCCCGCGGTCCCCGGAGCCCCGCGCGCACACACAGCCATCGCCCGAAGGGCGCTCAGCCCCCGGGGGGCGGGGGGCGTGACAGTGCCTTGTGACGTCACCGGCCCCGTCCTCGCACCTGCTGTTACGTGCTACGGGCGGCGTTCCGTCCCCCGTTCTTACGTGGCAGTCCTGACCCGCTAAGTGCCCCGGGACGCGCCCGCATTCGGAGAGAGGGTCGCCGAGAGGCCGGAGAGAGGGTCGCGGAGCTGGGCCCTGCAGCCGCGAGGAGGCGAATTCCTTGCTCTGTGACAGCTGCCCCTGCGAACCACTGCATCACGTTTGCTGGCGATTTGGTCCTCGTCATGTGTAACTGCTTTTCTAGATTCTGCACATTAAAAAAAAAAATTTGATCGCAACCCCGATGGTGACTTATAAGAGCTTCTACTATGCGTTAGGCAAGTTTATTCGCAGATTCATAACTATCCATAACAATGCATAACGATTTTCTGAGTTGCCTGGTCTTTTTATTTTTTTCCTTCAGTTGTATTGAGAGATCTTTGACCTATAAAAATTATAGGTCGTATAGGTGCACGTTGTACAAAGGTTACTACTGTCAAGACGTTTAATGCTCCCGTCGCCGTTAAGTGCTCACTACGGCGTGCGTGTGTGCGTGTGTGCATGCGTGTGTGCGCGTGTGCGTGTGCGTGCATGTCTGCGTGTGTGCATGTGTGTGTGCACGTGAAGAAAGTTTAAGGTCTCTCCCCTTAGCAAAGGTCAAGCCCCCCAGCAGCGTCGTTGCCGGCCGCCACCGTGCCGGGGTTCGTTCATGCTGCATAACCGACACTTGGCGCCCTTTGACCGACGTCTCCGCATCTGGCTCTCCGCCTGGCCCCGGCGGCCCCCCGCTGCCCTCCGCTCCCGTGAGCGTCGCCGGTTCACGTCCAGCGAGTCCCTATGGATTTCTCGTTCTGCGTCTTGCTCCTCTCGCTTGGCGTAACGTCCTCCGCCTCCACCTGCGTCGTCGCGAACGGCAGGATTTCCTCCTTTTCTCAGACTGAAATGCGTATGTGCGTATTATTTCCCGCATCCATTCATCTGCGCGAGGACACACGAGCTGTTTCCGAACCGCGGCTGTTGGACACGGGGGTGCAGAGCACTCGCAGGCTGCAGGTGGCGCTGGTGCTCGGCGGCAGGACAGAGCCCCGGCTGTCGCGTAAGGGCGCCTCGTTTCTGCCTAGTCGGATGAGTGAGAGGGAGAAGACCTGGGCCGTACGAGGGGAAATCGAGTGAAAATGATCCCGAGCATCGGGCGTCTTGATTTTGGGGACCAATGGATGCACAGGTGCGCATTATATTCAGAAACGAAGGGAGAGACGGCGTTTGGCCGTGAGAAAGGACACGACACCTCTTTTTTCCTTCCGAATTTCTACCAGCCTGTCGTAAGATGCAGTACAATAATCGGAGGCTTACAGGAAACACGACCTATCGGCCACAACCGGAATCCACACGCGCGTAAGATTTTACAGTCTCACGGACCGTCCAAACCATGTGCTGAGCCTAAAAGGTGCCGACCAGCAACTCCGGGTTACACGAGCTGTTCTTCTAGTCTAGGCCAGTCGGCTCATGAATCTGCAGTTGGCTGGTGCTGGTTTATGAAAGATTTGGCTGGGTGGCCTTTCTGCACGCTGTCTGTCACCTGCCAGGAAGGTAACCAGGTGATAGATAACATGGTGACATCTCAGAAGCAGCAAGAGAAGCCAAGCCCTGATGTGCAAACGCTTAGGTTCTGCATTTGTCACATTCGCTGTTGCACTAACGGGCAAATCAGGGCACAGAGCCAGTCAGAGTTCAAAGGACGGGAAAAGATCCCACCTTTTGATGAGAGAAAGTCAATTGCTGGTGTAGATGTGTAGATATGTCTTCCCCTTGCTTACTTCTTTACCCAAAGTTAAATCATTTCAATCCATAATCATATAAAATGATGAACATAAAATAGGAGTAAATGGAAAAGAAAAAGTCAATGTCTTTAATACATCACTCAAAATTAATTAACATTTTTTAGTGCTGTTACATGCAAAGTTGTAATAGCTTGGCAAAACCCTTGGAGTCATCAGGGAAAGAGCTTACGAGAACATTCTAGAGGCAATTTTGAAAACAGAAAGTGCACTAACTAGTTCCCAGACAGATTTCCAATTCAGTGGAGGGACATAAAAAGAAAATTAAAAAAAAAGACACCTACTCATCGAAGACATAGCAAAATTCCCTCGAACTATGCATTTATTTTATTACACATGTTGTTAATTTGCTTCTGAGCCAATAATTTCTCGGCTTCCCTCTCGTATTCATGTTCCCAGGACACAGGAGGCAGAGAATTGTTTTTTAAAACCAAGTTCAAAATAATGGCCCTGCGTTAGTCTAATTGGGTAAATCGGAAATCTCATATCCAAAGCAGAAATGGGAAATGGTTCGAACGCTGGGATAGCGCCGATATATTAGAGACACGCTGCGGCTTTCAGTTCCAAATTAAGCCTCCGACTAGTGCGAGTGACAGGAAGGAGAAGCGTGCAGTGTGACCATCCGCAGAAGGTCTCGGCACTTCCCGTTGATCGGAAGGTGTGCATTCACTGCACGTGTTTATCCTCTTAACTGCAGGTAGCTTGTGTGAGCCAAACCTTGGAAAACTCGGCCGTGACAGCGGCTCTCAGATATTTAGCCCCGTGACTTTGTTTTCTCTAGATATCATCCTCTATTTACTCGATTTGATAAAAATTTGTCGAGACATTTTTAGGCAATTTCCCTTCGACAGAATCTTGGGAGAAAGATCCAACACTTTCAGTATTGAAGGGGAACATGTTTTGTTTTGTTTTGTTTTGTTTTTCCCGGAAAAAAATTACTCTTGAAGAGTAAATGAAAGACCCTAGAAGTCAGTTCCATTTTGTCGACAGTGGCTTTGCGTTGCTGTGATTTCCTTGAGCCTGCGTCTCTGGAAGCTGGTCGGGCGGAGCGTCTCTCCCTTGGCTGGAAGCAGACACGGTATGAAAGTAAAATGTCTCATCTCGAGCCCAATGGCGAGGTGACTACACAACGTGCGTGATGTCGCCGACCCATTTCTGCTGCGATGGGTAGTACCAGGGCGCCGGGGGCCGGGGAGTCCCCGGAACCGTCCCGCCGGGTCCATCAGCCCTGTCCCTCGTCATGCTCCGCGCGGGTGCGCGTGAGGCGCCGATCTAAACATTAGATCCTGTGCTTTTCTCGTTCATTGTCAATCTCATTAGACAAGCCTTCCGGAGTTGTTTTAAATGAGTATTTCCCAAAGTGTGAGACTCGGCACACTGATGTTATCGGGAATTATATGAAGGATAAGCTCTTTTGTCATGTATTTGAGGATTGTTTTTTTTTTTTACCGCTAAATTCCTCAGCGAAATGATGTAATGGATAATATATATTTTCGAGACGGGAAAGCCACAGTGGACACTCACCTTTGCTCCCTTCCTCCCCAGCGGAGTCACAGAGCGAGGCTTCCACAAAAGGCCTGTGGCATCTGCCACTTGCAAAACCTGTGGCTAACCCATGATCCGGGAAACTGGTGTGTAAGCTAGTAGCCTCTGGTCAAAACTGAAAAGACATGAAAACGAAGATCAGTCTGTCGCTGTGCCTTTGGACAGCACTTCTGCTCACGACAAGGGCACCACACGTCTGTGCTTCCCAGTACGGCAGACATCAGTCGCAAACACCTGTTTAGCACTCCGAACGTGACTATTGTGACTGAGAAACTAATTTTTAAATTTTATTATTTTAAAATTAACTTAAATTTAAATAGCCATATGAGGCTAGTAGCTCCCTATGTAGCCGCTGGTGATTTGGTCAAATTATTTTAATTTTATTCTATTTATTTAATTTTTATTCTATTGATGATACTGAGTGTATAATCATGAAGAACAATATAGTTGAAAATTATAATGGCATTCCCTGAATTCACAGAATCCGCCCACTGCAAGCATCGATATGAAACCACGGTGTTTCTTTTTAACTCAGACACTCTATTAAAATACTGCTATGTAGTTTTGTAAAAAACAAATGAGAATCATCTTCACATGTGGTTTGAAATTCCCAGTAATCACTTAAAAGTCTCGGGAACCAGTCGTTCTCGGTATTTACTGGCAGCTGTTCACGCACGTGTCCCCCCGGCTAACCCTAAATATCCCGTTTCCTGCTCATTTTCCCCAGAGCAGTCCCTGCCATGAACTACAGCCTAGTTTTACCCGTTTTTGTAAAGTCCGTCTTCCTTAACCGGAAAGCAAACTCTAGGGAAGCAGAGATGTGTTGTTTTCTGTTTACCACCGAGTCCCGGGTACTTAGAATAAGACGTGGCATGTAACAGGTGCTCGCTAAAATACGTCAAATGAACGCGTACATTTATTAATCTACATAAAGCATCTCTAGTGAGGTAAGAGTCAAAATTCAGCCAAAAGTCACTTGGCCTTTAGTAGATCCCAGTCTTCGAAACTGTTAATCTCTCCGTTCCAACGCAAATACAGTCTGATGCAGAATGAGAGCTAGCCTGGCGGCTGTAATTAATTCTTGGCCCTGGACTTGACCTTCGAACCTCGACGTCCCCCTCTAAACTAGCCAGAAGCAAAGCCCTCATCCCTTTGTCACAGTCCACTTCCGTATTTGCAGTCTCAGGTTTTCCATCTGGCACTTGAGGGCCTGTATTACACTTGCTTTAGGGAAGACGCAGAGAAACTATCGCAATAGCAGAGAAACTATCACAATAGTGTAACCGAGCAAATTCTTCCGATGTGCGCAGCGTGGCAGAGACACTGAGCGCTCCCTGTGCCATGTGCCTTCACAGCCAAAGTGACAAATGGCCCAACTCGCTCCGCGCACATGTGCAAGGATCTGCACAGAAAAAGCCCAGTGGACGACGACTCCTGCAGCCGGCAGCCCGTCTCCTCGTGCATTAATTTACTGTGTTTATTAATTGGGTGATACTCGAACTCAGTTTGAAAACTAATTTAACACGCCTGAGTTTATAATGAACAACCTCCACCGATAAAGAAGCTTCCCTATTTAGGTAGAAGTCAGAGCTCTAAGAAATTAAAGGCATACATCCTAATCGCATCTCTCAAGAACACAATGCAATCTGGCTTGTGAAGTCATTAAGCCTCAAGTCTGTAAATGCACCAACTCTATAAGCAAGAAGGCTGTGATGTTTATGGTACTCCTGTTAAAGATAAAGCTGTTTATACCGTTTATGACAGATGCATCCAGGTTAGCATAGCAATCACGTTATCGAAGTTACTGACATCCTCGTGGGAGGAAAGGCCCGACAACGAGGACTGTGAGTTTTGGCAGACGGACCGTTTTTCTGATCTGCGGCAGGTTTATTTTTCCTTCCTGTTCCATCATGTGGATTATCCAAAACTCACCACCGAGAGGAAGCCCCACTGTGCGCATCTGCAGTCAGACCTTCTCGCAATGACCACCGCAGGGAGTATGCGGTCTGCCGTTGAATCTGGCCCGTTCCAGCTGTTTTGAAATGAGATCCTCAAATGTCTCAAATGGAGACAAACGAGAAAAGGGAAGGTATCCATGACCATCGCTTCTGTGTGCGTGGCTGTGGGCCACCAGGAACCATTATCTAAGAATACGGCCAGAAAATTCCGACCTAGGAGCTTTGCTCAGAATTCAGGTCTCAGTTCTGGATCATCACACATCCTAACGCTTGAAAGGACCGTTGCTTGAATTCCCAAGCTGGGGAGCAGTGAGCAGGCAAGGCGAGTAGAAGATGCTGGCAAACTAACGTAAGGACTGGGAGCCCTGTGTCCGTTTTCCATTGCTTATTCATTGAGAGGCAATATTCCCGGTGCTTCCCGATAGGACAAGCTCGAGCTGTTCATGGAACACACCTCATGGACTTCTTTGCTAAGTTAGCTCTCAGTATTCAAGGAGCGCCCTGAAGAGAAGAGCTTCGAAAATGTCTAATTATAAAGTAAAGGCTCAAATCGAAAACATCACGAGCAAAAAACGACGTGAGGTTTGGTGCTTTCATAAAATGACATTAAGTCCACGTTGCCAAAACTGCATTCTATGCCATGCGTTTTAAACAATAATCGCGGGAGTCGGAATTTAGTAAGTCTGCGTAACCCTGAGAGAGGCCAGTGGCAAGGACCATGGAACGAGGGCTAATCTGTGCGAGGCTTCCGTTTATGTCCCAAGTACTATTAAAAAACTAACTTGTGCTGCACTAGAGAGTTGGCAGTTTTGATGTCCTCCTCAACTTCTGAACTTAAAAAATAGTGCCATGTGAGGATAGAGCATCCAGAGATCAACACCCTGTGTTTTCACTTGGTTCAATTATTAAGTGCGGAAGAGGGTAAGTCAGGCTCTTGCATAATTTTGAATTGTTAGAGAGTGGAAAACCAGACTTTAAATTTCCAATAAAATCATCACATTGATTTAAATGAGAAAAGCACTCCATAATCTTAACCAATTTTCTTGAATTCTTTGAACATCCTTATAAAATACCCTCACCCGTTCAGTAGTGTAACTCAATGGTTTGAAGATGGTTTTCTTTTTGCTTTTAGTGAAATGAAAGTCTGTCCTCTCAAAACTTGGTTGAGTTTACACTTCCCTGCAGTCGGCGGACTGTGTCACACCTGGTAACAGCAAACTGTGGAGAGATGCGACTCTCCCTAGTGATTTCAGACGTCCAATCAGAGTTACCTGATTGTCCTTTAAATAAAGACTAAAAACGTGGTCACAGCTGTTTCGTAAGACGGTGGCACCAGCGTGGATTCTGCTGACGGACACTGGCCAGCGGCCATTTGTGCCTGGAATCTACACGGCATTTCAATCGATCGGTTTCGGCATTAAGGTTTACACACGACTTGGCGTCGTTCATCTTTCGTCTATTAGCACTTTTTGATGTTAACGTTCTTAATCTTGCTATTCTTACAGATAAATGAGAGTTTGGAGAGTGTGCACGATGTGCTGGACATAGAGAGCTGGTCAGTGACGAGATCAGAAGCCGCTTCAGGTATCGTATTAAACGTGAAGAAATTTTCTCTTCTTCCGTTTCCAATCTTTTTTGCAGTCTCCCACCAATTTCGCAGTGCAGAAGAGTTTAGATACTTAAGCGATCGAGTGTTTTGAGTGTGCTAAAATACATAGCGGCATGAACGCCTGAGAAAATTCAAGGCGTCGAAATTATGTTCTCACAGAGCCTATCATTATATCGTCTTTAAAGGAGATTATTTCAAACATCTTAGTATCTAAAGTCGTAGCAACTGCTAGAACAAAATTTATTTTCAATGCAAGCCAACTATTTCCATGTCAAGAAGTTAATAAATTTGCAAATGTATTACCTTGCGGAAGCCAATGTCTTACAATTAATTATGAATTATAGGCGGGAGCTGTTAAAAACCGTAATATCACTTTGTCGAAACAAATGGGGAGCCAGATTATATATAAACGTGTATGTTTACTGGATTCCCACTTTGGCATAACATATGTATCACGTTTATATCATATGTGATCACATCTGCTTAAATACAGTGTCTAATTTCACTTTTAATGTTTTCTATATAAATGTTAATTTTAAAGTGTTTCGAGTCTGCATTTGCATAATGTTTACATAAACCCGTAATAGGGAGAAAGACAAATAAAACAGGTTACATGCCCGGAACAGGCAATCTCCGCAGAATGGAACGGCTGCCTGACGTTGAAGAAGCACGTTAAAAACTGGCTCACCTAGTTAAGCCATCTGAGTGATACGCTTCCCCCTAATTCTTCTCACCACACTCATAAAATTTAAGGATTATGTCTAGTTGACAAAAGTCACACAACTTGGCATTTAACTTACGAAATTGTAACGTGGAGATAAGACAGCACGTTAAGTAGGAAGAAACGGAGCATGAATGGAAAGCCAAGACGACCCCAAAGTCATGCGTTTGCTCCAATGGCTCTAAGAAACCGCCTTCCTCAGTGCATCCCTCCCAGAAAGCGGGGGCACATGATCGAATATTCTGATATTTGAATAGACACCACAGAGGTAAGGGGCACCCTGACATCTGAATACTACTGTAGACCTGCTAATTGCGACACAGTTGTCGATCAGATTTTCAAAGAATGAGTGAGAATTCAATAAGACTTTGAAATGTCTAGGACTCAGATCATCTCGATAGATCTCATGTTAAGTCTTCTTATCTATCACGCACACCTGTAACAAAAACGCCGCTAGAAGACAAATGAGCAAACTGATCATTTATAAATGCTTTCTGTTCTTCTAGACCTATGTCCAGTCTATATTGGTTACTGAAATTTTTGAGTATTAATCCCAGAATATATAATTATCTAAGCTAGTTAATAGTTTTCTTTCACTTAAAACGTCTTTTAAATGAACAGAATTTCTCAATTTTAATGTATTTTTCTTTATAAACATGTATACATACATGTATATACTGATGATCTTATATTGACAAGGGGGGGAGGAGGTTAAAAAATCCTGCTCTACCTCACAATTGTAAAATGTTTACCTATATGTTTGGATATATTTCCTTCCTTCCTTCTTCCTTCCCATTCTTTCTTCTTCCTTTCTTCTTTTTATGAAGATAAACATTTTTTTCCCCTAGCTGCCTAATCCTTTATCCTTTTTTATTCTCGACTATCTATTATTCTATCTTTGTTAGAGATCTAAACTTCCTCTATAGGTATATCTGTCTCAAAACTTTTTATTTTGCTGCCTTCAATCTGTCTTCTCTACACCAGAATAGCGCTGCTATGTTTATTATAGATTCATGATAAGCCTTGATATATTTTAGAAAAATTTCTTCTTCCTCTTCTTCTGAGTCCTGGCGTTTCTTTGATCTTTGCTCCCTTATGTTCAATTTAGAATTAACTAGGCAAAGCCATAAAAACTCTATTTGGAATTTTATTAGAACACCATTAAGTTTCTAGAACAACTTTGAGAGAACGATGTTCTTACAGTAGTAAATCTTTCTATGCACCAATTAGAAAAGCTGTTTAGATTTTCTTTACTGTCTTTCAGTATGGTTTTCTAAGTTTTAAAGCATAGATTTTAAACAAATTTTTGTTGGATTTTTCTCAGTCAGTTCACGGTTTTATTTAAATTTTTAAATAATGCATTTTACAATTACGTTTTTAATTATTTCTTGATTGAATATACAAATACAGACATCTGTATACTGATCTTTTAAAAACTACTATGCTAAACTTTCTCATTAATTTTATTAATTTGTCAATAAATTTTTTGGATATTCCATGGAGGCAATTATTGCCCACTAATAGTTACAGTTTCATTGTCTCCTTTCCATTTCTTACGTACCCTCTCATTAATGTTTGTTACACAGATGTCTGTATGACTTCAAAACTTTGCCTGGAGAGAGTCATTTGGAATCATTTTAAAAGTATAGTTTTTATAGTTCAAATTGATTCTAAAATGTTAGTCAGAACCACCTGGAGGGCTGGTTAGAAGACAGGTCTCTGGGCCCCTCCCCCACTGTTCATGGTTCTGCGGAGCATGAGACCTGCATTTCCAGTTTCCGGTTTGGGGACCACAGCGGAGAGACACGGGTCTGAAAGACTTGGACCGCAAACTCAAGCGTTCTACTAGAAATCTGTGACCTTACTGCAGTAATTTTACACACCAGGTACTCGGTTCCCTACCCCATTGATAAAGATGATAGTTTTCACTTTTGCATTTCCTCTATAAATATCGGAGTGTTGTGAAATACTTATTCTAGTGTTTTTAGTACAATTCATTGCTATTGTTTTCATCTGTGTTGTGTCTGCAAGAATCAACAAATACGTTTCTACAGAGTACCAGGAATGCTGAATGGAGTTCCTGATTGCGGTCTCCAACACGGCCGCGCAGCCTAGCCTGATCTCAGCTACAACGATCCTCTTCAGTAATGTTTGGGAATGTACGACGGTAAGAATTAACCCAGCCTTTTATCGGTAGCATCGGCAATAATCAAAGGCTGACATATAATTTTTGTGTAATTATTTATATTAAAGCTGAGGATCACAGTTATGTGGAAGAGGGTTAGAGGAACACAGAGATATTGAAAACAGGCGATTTAAGCACATGACTCACAAATGGTCTTGCAACTGTTCATTTTACTGTTTTTCATCAACCAAAAATCCATTAAAAGCACATTGAATGTGGCCTATAGGTTGCAGTCAGGCTGTTGCATGTTTTCCAATAGAAACGCCCAGATTTAAAACCATACGAAACACAAGTTTTGCCTAATTTTCCCCTTGAGATTGGAAAGTATAATTGGCCAATTTATCACAAACATCAAGAGAATCGATTGACTGAAACAAATAAATCTGGCTCCACGTTTTTTTTCCTAACAAGATGGAAAAGGATTTATTTTTATGTCATCAAAGTCTGTGTGTGAAGAGACAGGCTCGAATCACCTTTTCGCTTTACGAAAACTGTCTAATTAATTTTTAGTCCTCTCACTTGAGGAGAGAAGTTAATTTGCTGCTTGCTCATGCTGCCTGTATATGCGGTAAATCATCAGGCTGGAGGAATAACCGACCATTGGAAAATAGCAATTCCATTCTATTTACTGGATTAGAGAGAAACCACTATAAACTTAATTAAATTGCTGTATGTTTCAGGAGCTATTAGTTATAAAGATAGCACAAATAATGGGACTCCTTGGATGTATGCTAATTTATTTCTTGAGAAAACGTTTTCCTTTTATTGGACTGGATCAACCAGGATCCTGACCTGAGAACATTATTTGATTTAATAAGTAAAATTTGTCATTGGCGATAACCCCAGTATGAGCCTCTTGAGCACGAGTGTGAGGATTTTGAAATAAATAATTTAATCCACTATCTTTAAAACTTTTCCTACTTCTCAAGAAATCTTGCAAATCAAATATTCTAAAAAAATTTAAAATATTAACACACACATCAATCATAAGGTGCAGTAGCATTTAATAAGAAACGGATCAGGTACCTTAAGGACCTACGGAGCACCTGGGCGCCATGCCGGGCAAGTGGAAGGAGCTGAGCTGCTCTGACCACTGGTTGCTGTAGCATCTCTATCGACAGCCTTGCGATGGTTTTTAACAGACTGCTTCCACGTCTCCCATTACATAATAAATTAAAGACAATTCGGGAGTGAGCTGAAATTTTAACGAGGGCTAGCCTAAAAGGAACATAGAGTCAAAACACCTGGATGGGGACTCTGTTGATACCGAGGTTCAGTCTGACCCTTGACATGTCGCTGAGTCTCCCTCAAGGTAAACGCCCTGAGCTGTACGATGGGAATACCTGGACGCCCAAGTCATCGGAATTTTGTGAGCATCCAACAAGAGGCTGGACATAAAAGGTTTCTGTTTGTTTGTTTCCTCTTGTTTCTTTTTCTTTTTTTCTAAAACGCTGTTAAAAAGACATATAAACGTATGCAATGAGCCTTCTATAATGCTAATAAGTGCAATAAAACTCCCAGTACCGTGTTTTAGCATCCTGGAAAAACATTTCCGCAGTAAGGAGAGCTCATAAGTGATGCTACATTTGTAGAACGAGGACAAGAGTGGATGAAAATGTATAAATTTGCAATAGTTGAGCGTGCGGCTTGTGTTAATTCTGAATATCAAAGACGTCTTGCCTTTAACTGGTTAAACATTTGGGACACTATTTTACATCTATGTATATCATGTGGTTATATTATAATATTTATATATAATACGTTAGAACATATTCATATATGTATTTTTTCACTTCTATTTTGGCAATGTGCAAAATTAGGGACCCGTAAAATTTGCTTTCCTATCTCTTCTAGGTTGAAAAATGAATCATGTTTCGATTCAAACTAGTTTTGAAAGCCTTGCCCCTTGATATTCTTTCGTTAAATACTTGATTCAAATCATTCACAGGCACTTTCTCTATATAAATAACAACAAAAGCCCTGGATCCGAAGGCAGCGAAACTTTTCATGAAGTCTTTCTTTCTCTTGCATTTTCTCATCCCATACACACCCAAAAATGTGACATAATTATAGAATAATAATGAATGAGCAAGCTACCATTGACCTACAGTCACAGATTTAAAAAAAAAAAAAATCCGTATTATCTGGAAGCCTCCAATTAGAAATAAGCAGCTAGATTTTTTTTTTCTCAGACAATGATTTATTTTTAACTTTGAGTCTTCGATTGGACTGTGATTTTATTTTTAACCTTAAATCTTCGATCAGACTGTAAATTTGTTTTTAACCTTGACTCTTTGGTCTAAATATCATAAAGAAACTGAGCGTCAAAATTTCAGATAATAGTTCATTTTTAAGTGATTAGCGAAATTTAAAAAAATGAAATCTATATTATTAGAGGTTAAAAATCCAAGGTAACGATTTCTCATGCTGTTTATAAATTATGCAAAGTATGACTTCAAATTCTAACGATCTCAGAACGTTAAATTAAATATGACATGTATATCAATAACAGGTATTTAGTAAAAATCAACAGCTAGTCAATTTTTGTATTATGTTTACATTCAAAATAAAGATGAATTTTATTAACCATGTTAATATTTATGCTCTTTAAGGATCTGAAATGACATGTTATAATGCCAGTCATATAATGATTAGTTGATATGCAAAATCATTCTTTATAAACTATATTATATTTAAATACTTTAAAGACTATTTAGATAAATAATAAAGTGAATCTGTGTGTTTTTTTTTAACAAGGGTGTTTGTTATACAAATGATAGAATTATTTTTATAAATTCAAGTGCATGTGTTTTTATACTTTAAAAATAATAACTGTTAAATATTTCACTTTGTCTCAAAAATCTCCACCGCGATACCCCGACAGCCTCCAATGGCACCAAAACCCCCCGGAACGACAGGCCCACACATAATCTCGTCCCCCTTTCATTTTGCCATTAGGCCTGTGCCCGTGTTTCCGGTAAGCCAAGGTGACGCTGGCTCCGAGAGACCCGGACCGAGAGAGCACCTACTCAGTCCTCCGAGAGACAAGTGCCCCTTCTTCCAACCAGCCTCCGGGAGCGGAACGCGGGGAAGAACAAGACCTTTCTGAGGTTAGAAAGAATCCTGAAGTAGACATGTCATCACGATGGTTTTTTGTTTGTTTGTGTGTGTGTTTGTCGCCCGGGCCGTGACCCGCACGGTGCGGGCCGGCGCGGACGGGCGCGGCTTCCCGAGACTCTGTGCAGATTCGTTTTGAACGGGGTGGCATTAGGGGTCCCCTGGCGGTTTTCCCTGCGCTCCCCTCCGCCGCCCCCCACTTCCCTCCGTCCCGGGCGCCCTCCCAGCTGCGGACAGCGCCCGCAGCCGTCAGAAGGAGCCGCGCGCGCGGGGCCCGCGAGGCCGGCGGCCCGCCCGGCCTTGTCTGGAGGCGACGCCTCCGCCTCCCCGTTATTTTGCCGCAAGTTTATCCCCCCCACGTGGGAAGGCGACCCAGACAGAAGAAACATACCGGGGAATCGTAATTGCGCTTTGATTGCCTCTTACGTCCCACGCAGAGCCTTTTTAATCCTCGCTTTGTCCACTGGGCAGTGAATGTAACTTGCGGCTGCTAAATTAGTCTGAGATACAAAAGGCAAGTGGCTTCGACAAAGCCCAAAGGAGAAACGGAACCAGGCAGCCCGGCGTGGCGTCGCCGGAAAGGGACCCTGTGCTCTCCTCGCTAGCAGGGCGCTGGCCAGTCCCCCGGCCCTGGGCTCTGCAGGTGCCCGGACACAGGGGACATGCTCGCCGGAAGGGTGCTATCCGGGGTCTCTGCCTCAATCGAAAGGTCAGGAATGAAAATGGTATTTGGTTAATGCTCCATAAACGTTTTGAGTCTGTCGGCCAGTGGGTCATCAAATGAAAACCTGTTTCTACAGAAAGCAGCAGCTATAAGTCAGCGTGTTTCTTATTCGTGCTAAGCCCCAATATTTTCATCTGTGAATTTTAAGCGTAATATGACCAGCTGGGAAAAGCGAGGCTCTGTCGTGATATGTTTAAATCGCTACCTTTTTAAATGCTATTTTCTCCCTTGAAATTACCTGGAAGGCATGTGTTTCAGGAAAATAAAAGACAATAGAAAAAAAAAATCGACACAAAAATCTTTTCAGTGCCAGAAGCGGCTGAGAGCCGGATGTGCCGTCTGAGCCCTGATGACGCATTTTGCGGCGGTGCACGCAGAGGTCTGGCCACGAAAACTCTGTGCACGTTATTTTTCTCTTGATCAGTTTTTTTGAGGGGAGGAGGGGTTTACTTAGAAAAGATTAGTAAAATCTTCTGTTTGCTAAAAGCAGTAAGACTTTGAGATTCTGCAAAACTATGTTGTCTATTGTATATCACTTAAAATTGTTTTTAAAGAAACCTCGTGATTATTAACAGTTCCAAAATAAGAGATATTTTTAGGATTCCAGTCATCGATCCGTGCTGGTTTGATGAAAGACTTAATATTCAAACACTCTGACCACTTCTGTGGTCCAACTAGACGTGCCATGTCTTTTCGAATGACTTTGTTTGCTGTAATTCTGGTTCATTTTCACGGGTTCTTTCCTTCAGTCATATTTTGGAGTTAGCAACACTGAGAACGTGAGTGACGAAATGTAGCTAAAGATGTCACTAAGAATGTGGGCGCCCTCAGCGATAGAGGTGGGTGTTAGCTCATCGCAAGGCTAGTTTTTAAAGATCGTGAGCCCCTAAGAGACACGACAAAATTTGATGTCATTGAGTTTTACTTCCGCGCTCAGTGTTTAATTTGACTTGATAGATCGCAAGTGATGGGCTGTTTTGAAATGTCCTACGTTCTTCAATAATATCCATTCTTTGGCTGTTAGAATTGTTTATGAGTTCTGTTTTGAGAGCTCTGTTATTACACAGCAGTTTATGTTTGGATATCAAACATGTTCGGCTCAAATCTGACAGGGCACCTTAAAATACAACATTTATAAGATGGTAAGTAGAAGCAATCGATTTCTAAGCTGAAAATGAGAGTTGGGCTAAGTCCACTTTTATTAAACCACTGCACGGGAAGCCCAAGCTCACGAGGGAGAATCACCAATTACAGCGGATCATTTAATATCACACTGTCCCTGTTTTTGATCCAAGCAATGTCTATCTGCGCCGAGTTTGCCAGTTACATGCATCATTTGTCCTGAAGGTCTCTTGGCAACATGTCTCCAGGGAGATACGCGGGGCAGGCAAAGAAGGAGACTTAGTAAGACAGGGCAGTTCTTCTCTCTGAACTTTTAGGTACGTAAAAGTCTTGTCAGTTTGACATTGGCTAGCTTCGCTTTATGGTTTTGTCTTATTTTCTCTTCTGCCCATGCCATCTTTATTGAGCTCCCGAAATACATTTTCATAAATATTCCAAAAGGAGCAGCACCATTCCTTTGCTCCTGGATAGAAAGTAGGAAAATTGCCAAGCTCCCGTTCTTTGAATAGTCCCGCGTGTTGAATGTATTGCATAATTCTAGTCATGCCCATAACTTATTACTGCTAATTGTTTATGAGATTTTTCCTTTCTTTCTGAAATTCCCAATCCCATGATTGAGTGCATGGTAGAACATTAGATACTAAAAAAAAAAAAAAAAAAATCTGCTGAATGATGGAAGCTTTTCACCCTTTCAGGGTATCAGAAGAGGATACTTTGATTTCAGCAAGATGATATATACGATGTATACACCATGTGGGCACTTTGCCGCTCCTGAGACAGGAAACTGAGTCTGTGATAACTGAGGTGACTCTTCATTTTCTCAAGTGTTACTGTCTCGGGGGCCACTTCCTCTACTCAGTGTCATGGTCTCCTTTGGAGGACCTGAACAGGTAACTTCCGTCGATGTGAGGTGTGAGGAGAAGGTTTGGAAAGAAAGAACATGCTGGTGGTGTCGAGGGCCCATATGAACTGAAAGAAACGAACCAGAGGGCTGCGATTGTTCTCAGACAATGTTCAACTCTTCTTCCTGGTACAGGAAGCGAATGGTTAATGGTTTGATTGGAAATAGGTGTTGCATGCGATTAGATATATAGAGAAGGATGAGGCTTTGCGGGAACTCGCGATGGGTTCATTACACTCACAGCGCAGAGTCAGTATGTCCAAGATCCTCGTGCGGCCACGACATTGCCGTGACGCCGGAGGACAGGTGTTCTTCGCTTTGAGTCATGTGATGATGGATCAGTACATAGTGCACAGGGAACTTCTGTATGGACGGCTGAGATTGGCAATCAGGTCTAGTGATAAACACACTGTACTGGGACTCATGGTGTTAATAGAACAAATAGAGTGAAAATCATAGCTAACGCTGTGTTTATTTAATGCTTCTGACTGCAAAGCGTCACACAACACTAAGTCCTTAACCCACTAAGTTCTCTGTCTTGTTCATCTTAGTTATCATTTTCACACGATCTCATGATGCATTACGATTTTTAAAGTTTTGTTGCTGTTTTTTTTCCCCCCTTTTTTAAAACAAGGAAGCCGTATTTAAAGAGATTGAATGACTTGCCGAGGGTCAGAAATCCTGAAAGATGTGGAGCTTAGATGAAAAGCAACCAGCAAGTCTGTGTTCCATGAATTCTCTGCTGTCACGCGGCCGGGGAGCAGGACCACAATGCCAGCCCTGCGCCTGCCCGGTTTCGTGACTCTGGGAAAGTCACATTATTTATTTCTGTTTCCTCATCTTTAGTGTAGTAAATGCCATAATATCCCTTCGTTTCTAATTCGATCTTTAATATTCTAGAAAGTTGTCCTAAAGAACTTGCAATTAGAGGCATGAAAAAAATCCATCTGTATGTTGGAACATACAGATGATGTTTTGGTTAATATTTTGAGATTACACATTAAAATTCATTTAAAAATTTTATATTCCCTTATGATTCTTGATCGTACAGATCTGGTACCTGTGTGAAGTCAGGATTCTTTATTACCATAAACATGACTTTCTCTCATTTTGATAGGGTACCAAGTGTTTTCACGCAAAATAATTTATATAATCCTTAGAAATGGTAAGGAGCTATTGGAGCTCCAGTGGCTAAGTTTCCACTCAAAATATTTAGTGATATCAGTATATTTCTCAATAATATGCAATTCCTATAGTATTAAATCAACATTATGTTTACATAATACAGGGTGGTTGGTGCAGAAGTCCTTGCATTACTTATGCAATGTGTCATATAATTTGTTGCATGCCACACCAAGGCACTGGATTTGGGGCTCAAAAATTAATTAGAAATGCTAACCAGCTGTGGGAGCACTGTGGTAATTTGCCCTAGAGAAATCGTTGTATGTAAAACCAAATGTATTTCCTGGCCTTATTCAACTCTAGTCTTGATTAACATATTCGCAAATACATCTATCAGTGTGTGTACTAATATAGCAATGTTTTCTATTAGCATAGTAAATATAACTAAAATATCTATTAAACTGTATGAATAAATCCAAACACATGCATGTGCCCCTCTCCTGCTGCGGCCGTTATCGGCCACGCCAAGAACTCAGAGCAGCTCTCACTGCCTTTTAATGCTCTAAAGTTATAACAGAAAGCACGTGAATGTAAGTTATTGTATTTATTCACACTTTGATTCCCCAGAAATTGCCATAATATTACGTGCGAAGGAATAAATGTCTTCCTCTCGGTGGCATGAGGTTCATGATTGGGGGCCATAAATCAATAGCTTGGCATATCTCCTGGCTTATAAAAGAACCATGAAGACCAGAGGCCCTACAAATTATGCGTTGCTAATGCCCTTCGAACAATGAAGCACTTGGAAGAATAAAGGCTGTGTACCTAAGTTGAAAATTTCCAATAAATGGTGTTAATAGAACATCAGGGCTACAGATTCAGGTAAAATGCTTGTGTCAAGTAGAATATAAGCTATTAATAAATAGCTTTACTGCTACTGTTTTGAATATTGTATTGCTAGCAATAAAGGTATTCATTAATAGTTGATATCTTTATATTTAAATTCTGCATGGTAGGACAACTCAGGCAGAGTTTAATATACGTACTTGGGTCAATGCAGCAGGTATATAAATTTTTCATGACTATGTAAACTACAAAATGATGTCAAACAATGTTGGTCTCATTTAATTATGTGCACTAGAAAATACATTTTTTTACAAACGGCTTCCTGTTTTTACATTGCTCTGATTTAGAGACTATTGTTCAAAATGATTTACGAGGATGCTTGACATTTAAAGACAGAGTCTGCGTATCTTACCTGGGCCTGCATGGCCACCGCGTGTCACCTTGCGTGAAATGGCATAGGGCGCCCAGGAAGCTTCGCCTGGGAAGGAGACAGCAGACCGTGTCGTGGTCTGCGGCGCGGCAGTGCGATGACCAAACTCAAAGTCCAAGGAAAAACAGCCTTCGTACCTCGGCCGTGTCCAATGCCGACGGGGATTTCGGCGCCACAGAGAGCACAGCACTGGGAATTTTGACTCATCGTCAAACTGAAAGAGCCCTTGAGAAATGGTGTTATTCAACTGTCCTCCAGGAAATTATTGGAGCAATCTCATTTGCCTTTCCTTTTAGAATTGTCCCTAAGATCTCCTAGAATTTATTGCAGCGTGTAAAATTCCTTACTACCCATGATGTTTACATGTTAAATCACTTTCAAACAACAATATTAATTGGAAGAATCCCCCCTTATTTAGAAGCCAGCAAACTTTTGAGATAGATTCTCAAGATGTCTTAGAACTTTTATTTTACACTTCTTCAAGTGTGAAAAACAAAATAAAATGATATAAAAGCAGCATAAATGTGATAAATTTTAGCAAAGATAGTGACTAAAACTAGATGTCTTAATTTCTAGGTGACTACGGTTTTCACAAATGTGGATAAATTAATTTATATTTCAAAAAAGTGCGCATTCCCTGATATTCAGTAGAATGAATCTAGTGAATCGAAAGTACGGATTAAAACTTTAAGTTTGAGAAAATACCAGTTCACACGGTGCAATGCAGAGAATGTTGCCCGCGTATACTCCGATCTGCACAAATTCCAGACGGCTCGCGGGATGCCACAGCTGGCAATACACAGCTTTCAGGCTCTTAAACTCGGGGTTGAGCGGACTTGCGGGGTCTGACCTCAGCTTGGAGATGCCACTGGATCTCTGCGGCCGCTGCGGGACGGTCAGCAGGCCCAGGGGAGGTGGGGACGGGACAAGGAGCCGAACGCAGCGCCTGCTGGTTTTGTTTGTTTGTTTGTTTGTTCTAACTTCCTGTGTGGGCAAGATGACATCTTAATAAACCTACCTGGTGGCTCCGTCCGGTCAAAGCCTGTCTCCGTTTCAACAGGACCGTCGTCTGTCAGGGCGAGTTTAAGGTTCACGAGCCTCGAACGTTTCGGAGAAGACCCTGGAGCGGGGAGAATACTAGACGGGGCTTTCCTGATGCCCTTTCCTCACTCCTCCTCTGTACACCCTGCAGAAGCCGGGTGCAGAAATCACGGCCCAGCTCCACGGACCAACGCCGATTCGGTGCGTACAGGACAAGGCGGAAGGCAGTGAGAACGGTGTCACGCTGGCTCCACGGCCCTTTAAAAAAATGGAAGCTCTAGAAAAAGCCTCCCTCTTAGGGAAAGAAAAGGGAATAAAAAAAAAAATATATATATATATATATCATTCAATACTTACTTTTAAAATACACAGCAGAAAACGAGACTCAAGCGATATAGCACACGACAACGAGACAAAGAAGATACGGAGTTCTTACTGTTAGGAGGAAAACTGAAACCACCTTTACCTATTTCTAGGAAGTTAGAAAATTATGGGATTTTTTTTTTTTTTTTTACTTAAAAAAAGAAATCACAATTGAATGAACTAATTGACTTAAGAAGATCAATTCAGGACAGTAACGTTAAGGACAAAATAGAAGGATTAGTTAGCAGAATCATAGTGCTAAAACTTAAGTGAAAGCCTGCAGTAAGGAAAAGATTCTAAAAGCTTCCGGAAAGACAGAGGAGGAGAACAAATCCCCTGACAAAGAAGTTAGAAGCAAAATCTCAAGCGACGCTTCTAGAAGCCGAGGCCTTCGGATACGTGTTCGTTCTCATCACTTCGTCTCAAACTTTCCGTAACACGACCCCTTGGGCAGAGATCTTGACTTTCACGCTCAATGTCATTGTTAAGTCTCATGCTCAGACCCAACTCCGTTGTCCTGGGAACGGGTCGAGCCGCCAGGTCACAGCACGAAATTACTGTGCGACGCCGTCCTACACGGTCCCCGGGGACGGTGGCGAAGTCTGCGCTGGCGGCGACGCGGTCCTTCCGGCGGGCGGGGGACAGAGGCCGACGAGCTTCGGGGGACGCGGGCGCCGCAGGAGGTGGGGAGGGCGACAGGGCTGGGCGTCTCCCACGTTGCTGCATTAGGGTTCTCCGGAAACTTCTAGGCGAGGAAAACTGAAGGGAGGCGAGCAGGAGAACGACGCCGTCGGGCGTCACTTTGGTCCGGCGGAGTGGAGGTGCCCGGCAGGAGGCGAGCGCGGGAGGGTCTGTCTGAACGACAGGCCAGCGTCCAGGCCCCAGACCCGCGGACGCCTCACCTCGCTCTGCGAGGGACCCCGCACCCTGCCTGGAGGAGGGACCCATCGGGCAGCAAAAGGTGCGAGTTCGGAATGGAGCGGAAATGAACGGTGGAAGGAGGGCAGGGAGGAAGCGACGCGGGCTGCGCGGCTGTCAGGAAAACGACCGGCCACTCGGTCCCGGGGGGAGGTGCTCGCACCCCGCCCGCCTGTCTGCAGGGAGTCAGGCGGGCGCCGAGGGGCCGGGAAGGACGTGCCCCCGGCCTCATGGGCGTGCGGGGGTTACAGGATTTGGGGGGAGCTTTTTTCTATTCCTTATTTGTATATCTCTTCTTGTTGAAGAATAACAGTAACTGATAACAGTCAAAGCAGAACTCGCTGCTTTTTTCTGAATATTAGTACGACGTATCTCTCCTGATTCATGGGCGACTCCAGACTGCGCTCGGTGAGGCTCGGTGAAGCCCATTTGGATTCCGCACATACAGCGCCGTGAAATAATAAGTGAGTATTGTTTTGAGTGTTATATCTGTGGCGATTTGTTAAGAGAGCAACAGAAAACTAATATAATATGCATAGAGTTTCACAAACACTAAGAAATAGAGAAGTGCATTTTGAATTAAATACGGATGGCACAGCAAACTTAGACCGTAGGACGCTTCTAGAAAACGCAATTTTCCTCTTGAATGACCCTAGATTTTACTTTAGAGATAAGGAAATATCCGGACCCGAGTCGACACATTAAGTTCCAAGGTCTCGTTCAGCGCATTTCGGTCGAGTCGTTGTGCATGAGGAGCACGGCGCAAGCCAACGGCTCTCGTGCTCCCCGCGCTGCGTGGACGAGCCCCCGCCCGACGCCGAAGGCGAGCCTGCTCTCCACAGGGACGGCCAGGTCCGTGGACAGCGCTTTTGCAGCTTTGGTATTGGCTAAGTCACCGGGCATATTTTTTTTTTTCCAATGAACATAATGTCCATCAAAGATTCCTGCCACGTAAACGTTCCTTTCCTGCAATTGAAATGCTCAGGTGTCATAAAAAATAAAATATTAAGTAAAAGCATTTGTAGACTGTATTTCAAAAATTATTATATTTACTAGTGTTATACTTATCAGATGGGTCGATGTGTGTGTGTGTGTGTGTGTGTGTGTGTGTGTGTGAAAGTGGCCATAAGGTTGCTATTGAAAGACTTAAAAGATATGACAGAAGGCCAGAAGTTGAAGGAGGAAATCTAGCAGTGGCCAGGGACGCTGCTCAAGGTAGAAGAGAGAGAGACAGAGAATCATAGAGAGAGAGAGAGACATGGAGACCGAGACACGCACAGAGACAGACGGAGCTGGCTTCTCCTGCCGCATGATTTGTAAGGCACTGGCTGTGCCCAGCTGCCCGGGCGTTATTGCCGGTAAGCCTCATCGGCTCAAGATACTGAGCAGATGAGGTAGCACTAGATTTAAGAGAAAACAACCTAAGCCGGAAACAAATGATGAATCAGCTTTGGCAACGGCTTTCAGGACATCAGTTGATTCCCATTTTAAACCAAGGATTGCCTAGAAAACAGCGGCACGAAGGGATCTCTCCCAAGCAGCGGTGTGTGCGCGACACGGTTGACGTACACACACGACCTTGCGGTTTTGAAAACCGCGGTAACGTACGATCATTCGTATTAGTGTAATCACATGTATCGTAGAAGTTTAGAGACCACGTTTCGAAGATCGCCCGACTCCCCACGTAGCAGAAGAGACGTCCGAAGCCAGCCGGACGACGTGGCCTACGGAGCGTCCATGGTCCCGAACTTTTAAATGTCCCAGGAAAATACCACTTGCTTTGCCAGAGACGATGCACAAGTCTCACCTGCAGGATTATAACAATGTTGGCACAAAATGTACCTGCAATTCCAACTCAGGAGAACAATAAGTATGATCTAAAACCTCTACCGTACACGATATGCATGTCAATGAAGCAGCTACACGGCGAGTTGTGTGTTTTAAAGCATTCGCCTCTGATAGTTCTACTGACCGGCTGTCCTACCGTTAATCCACCTGCAGAAACCTTGACTACCAATATTTTTTCCCTATTGACAATGTTTTCTGTAGCAATTAGAAAGGATAAAAATCATTCCATTCGTACAATCTAAGTCAGTTAATTGCAAGCAATAGAAACCGTATCCGATTTAAACAAGAGCAATTTAGTTAAACAGTGCTGGGCAGCCAGGAGGTTGAGGAGCCACAGGGAGGAGGTTTTGGGGCCAGAGCTGCAGCCGAATTGGCTGCACAATGAGGGGTGGGGGAGGGGAAACTGCTGGCCCCAAAGCTGCCGCCGTGCCCTGGGAACTATGGCTTGCACGGGGACTCGCTCTGAAGTGCCACCTTACCCGGGGAGGGGGAGAGAGAGAGAGAGAGCGAGGGAGGTGGTGCTGTCCTGCCTCACCGAGCGAGGAGCATCCTCCCGCCCTGCTCACCTGCGCCCCTGGGCGCCCTCGGGCAGGCCGCTGGCGCATCTGAGCAGCGAGAGCGTCTGTAGTCAGCACGGCGGTGTTGGGATCTCGCCCGAATCGGTTCGCGGTGCCTGAGCTCCCGGAGCGAAGCCCATCAGTATAGCGCTGAAATCGTCCGTGGACAAGTCCCGTGATCACGGGAGGCTGACTCTGGTCACAGAGCGGGGGCTTCCAGGGCTCAGGCGGTTGACGTCTGTGAAAACCTTCTTCTTTCTTGAGTGAAAATTGAGTTTATAAAGAATACAAAATGCTCAAAAAAAATCTCGATATATCATCGGAATAGCTACTTGCAGTTTTCCAAGTGAAAGTTGGAATTTTATGTCCAGGCAATCACGAATCTTCCTTTTCTACGTACTCAGTCACGAGTGAACCGCTGTGTGTCCAGCGGTACAGATACTGCATCCTTCAGTGACACGGATATTCGCTGCCTGCTGGTTTTTAGATTGGAGCCCTTCACGATGGTGTGTCCTGGGAGAGTGTGCGTGTGACTCTCGTTTTCACATATCGGAAAATAAAATATGCCTTTTCATCGCTATCAATTTTACTATTTATTCTCTGCCGTTCTGCTCATCCAAGCATCACAAATAACCATCGGCATTCGCACCATGTTATTATAGCAACGTTTATGCCATTTCCATTTTTAATGACCTGGAAATATTTGAATCGAGTGTAAGGAGACTTCCTCATTTAATGGGAGGTGTTCACGTACAGTTGTGCTTGTTTTGCATAAAAAAGCAAGGCATTCTTTGACTCAGGGGGAAAAAAAAAACAAGATCTTGTCCAACAATTTGACACAAAGTGCCTTTAATGAACATTTCTTTTCTTAAGAGTCTAATACAGCATGCTTTATATGATTATCAAAAATTCCTACTATCAAGTCATAAATCTTAAAGTCATAAAAAATTTTAAAAATCAATCACGTGTGCATATGTGGTAAGTAATCAAGATAAGAGTAAACATTCATCCCTAAAAAAAAATTTAAGTGTAAAGTTGATATGATGCAGACTGCTTAATTGGGTAGTACTTGAAGGAGAGAAGCTTGTGTGTGTGTGTGTGTATCAAGCTTTATTTATAGTACCAATATCAGTTTGTGCTTGAAATGAGAATTTTCTATAATAATGGGATCTTCAATAGCCCACATAAAGATATTGGCGATAATGATACAAGGATTTTATAATCTAGTATTTTTTTTAAGAAAGACCTCTGAGATGGGGTTAAATTATTTACCTAGCTCACTGTTAAAATTCAGTAGAGAAAAAACTGAAGCCTCATATTAATTCCAGTGATGTTTATAAAACTATTTTGAAACCTAAATCGATAACTGGCATATGCTGAATCCTTAACAAATATTTGCCCTATTATTGTTGATAGAGGTTTTATCATAATGAGTCACTGTAAAATTATATTAAATATCCTATCTTCAGTTCAATAGAGAAGAGATTGTATCATGCTCGAGAGAACAAAATCACCTAGTTGCAAATTATGAGCATTATTATTAATATCATATTATAATTTTTTAACTGAGGAGGGATTATTATACAGTAGAATTTTCGCATCTGTAACCCTCGCTGTCTCTGGGTCTTCCCTCTGTGGAGGAGCCAACGTGAAACGGGAAGTTACACCAGCCGGGGTGCTGTCCTGGGCCCCGCCCCAGCAGGACCGCCAGAGGTGAACAGCCCCATTTCCCACAGTGCATTTGCCTCCGGCAGGAAACCGTGTTCAGGGCGGGCGTCCTCCAGCATGCTTACTGGAGTCGGAGGTGTCCCTTAAGCCTCAGGTAATGTTTACAGCCACGCAAACCGACTCCATTTTGCTGACAGCATGGAACTTGAGGAACTTTGAGGCCTCAGAGGTTTAAAGACTGAGGGCAGAGAAAATGGTCCCCATTAAGTCATCCATCTTCCCATTGCTTTAAATATGTCTAACGTGAGGCTGAAATAAATTTGCACAGTCCTGAATTATAAGTAGATGAAAGGACAATCTGTGTCCGTGTAATGACATATAAACAGCATATAGAAAAGTATGTATTTTTACTGGTTTACAGAACTTTAACTATTTAAACGTTTTTTTGTCTTACTGTTTTTTGGTTTTTTCCTTGACTCTGGAAGAAAGCATTTAATTTTCAGTTCATGTTTTATAATGTTATTTTGGAAATCATCACACGTAAATTATTCATAATAAATTCCTATGGCTCAGTCTTTCCGTGAAGCTCTCTGTAACAAGGATAAATGCGATGGCAGTTCAAAAATATTTTAAGCGCAGAGATTTTGTAGACGCGAGGCGAGGCACGGAAGCCGTCGGATAAATTCTGAAGAAGTTACGCAGAGGCGACGACTCGCAGTGACAGTGAAGCCACGACTCTGGCGACGCACACACACGTCCGGGGGCTGCTCGCGGGTTTTCTCCTGGGCGCTGACTGTAGACATTGCACGAACAAACCACGTGGATCACAGTTCCTAACGTACTTTTACGTATTTAAGAAAAGAGTATACAGAACTCCGAATGTGGATTCGAACACCTCGGGGAAACTTGGCGGTGATGCAGGTCTCCCCTTTTTTTGACATCATCCAGAAACGAGAGACGTTTTGCTGAGCATCGTTAGAAAGATCTCGTGACCGAGGGAAGACCTGGAATTAGACCTTGGGCAGCAGAGCGGCTTTTGCGTTTTGGTCAAAAACGTTCTCTCTCGCACACTTACTGGTTTTTCTTGGTACCCTTAAATTCTTCTTGGGGGAATTTTGTTTCCTCTTCTGAACTTAAAGATATATATGGTATTAATTCGTGAGTCTAACTTTAACCTCTCATGTTCTAGAACACACAATGTATTTCCAGGACTGGTTGTGTTTCAAGATCCCTTGAAAACGGACGGTGTTTTATCTCTTTCTCCACTCGGAACATGGAGAGTGTGTTCAGTAGTTGGGAATCCGAAGCCCTCTCACCGCCGTTCCTGGCCGGCTGTGGAGACAGGTGGTCTACACCCGCCCCTTAGAGACCTGACGGCCAGGTCACTGCAGCTCTCGGCGGCACTGTTTCCCCAAAGGCCAGACTACAAAGCCTCGTCCTCGGAGCCTGCGTCCCCCGACCTGCCCTGGCCATCTACCCCTATCCACTCAGCCCCTGACAGTACGCGTGGAACCCCTCGGGCGGCGGCACCCCAGCCCCCGGGTCCCTGCGTCGCCTCCGGCCCCGGCCTCCCCTGGGACCCGGGCCGCCAGGGCGTCCAGCTGGCACCCGGCGGCCGCGCACGGTCTGCACCTGCCTGTCCCCGGGAGGCAGGACGCGCCGCGGCTCCGCGATCACAGTCGTCCTCCGGCGTACCCGAGGGCCCCCCGGCTCTCGCTCCCTCCTTCCTGCATCGCAGGAATGCCGGGCCTCGTTGGGTGCCCCGCGGGGCCACCCTGCCGCCCTGGAGGCGACGCGCCGCCACCCGCAGGGCTCCCCGGGCTTCTGGGGGGGCCCCGGTCCGCCTCATCGCCGCCTCTTCTCGACTCCTTCGCGCGCCTCCCTTCCCCTCGTTACATCACGAACTCCTGGCCCGTCCCTTCGGCTAATTCCGCGGGCGGTGCGCGGCCCGGGCCCCGCTGCTGCGCCAGCGTCCTCGCCCTGCACCTGCGCAGAGACACGGCCCGGGCCGTGGCCGCGCCGCCGTCTGCAGTGCGCGCCCCCTCTCCACTGCAGCGCTCCCGTCACCATAGCAACGCACGCGGTCGCTCTCACGCTTAAAAATACTCCGCGTTCCATCTGTCACTACCCACGTGCTCCGCCGAACAGCTTTGGGGGTAAATTCCTCACAGCTGTGTCCCCTTCTGGTCATTCTCCAAACCACCCGCGTCAGGGCTTCCTACTTCCGCCCCGCGTAGAATGGCTCGTAGCAATGCTGATTCATTTTTGAATTCTTAATCCCTAAACAAACGGTATTTTCAAAAGTTTGTTAAATTGACGATACAAATATAAAAGTCCTTGTTCTCATATATTTATGTCTTACTATAATCTTGTAAGTTATTTCTTTTCCCACCCCTTAGAATTAAGACCCAGGTAAAATTGCGAATGACTTCACAATAAACTGAATTTGATCCAGATCTATAATGTCCTTGAATGTGTCCAGCATTTATAGCTTCCAGTACATTTTATTTGCTGGTTGTTATAGAAAGAAAAACTATATATACATATATTAATTTTAAATTTTAAATATAAGTTTTAGCAACAGCAACATAAATTCTAGTAATACTTGTCATGATTCGGTGAATATGTAAATGTAAAAAATACTAAGAAAAATGTTTAATTAGGAAAATGCAATCAGTCTTCATGGACCAAAAATAATGAGCACGGCAGGTTGCTATTCAGTTGTTGATTAAAAGTATATATTAATATATTTATAATAATTATATTTGCTACTATGTTTCACTGTGCAGAGAAAGCAGAAGAGATTTTTTTTTTTGAGTTTTTAGAACCCTTTTATGTGGTAAATGCTAAAACTTTGCATTCAAAGATGTCTCGTTAGTGCAAGTCAATGAAATATTGGCAAAACAGAACAAATTGATTGGTTTATTGAATAACTTCAGTGAAGCAAATGTCAAATATAAACATTTCTGGATAAATATGACATTTTAACAGTAGCTGCTTTCAAACGAGGACAAACACACTCCCAAAATAGAAAGACCATAAAGGTATAAAAACTAAATACAATGGGTAATGCTTCTAGAATTCAAAAAAAGGTAATGGACATAGAAGTCTCGTTAACTATACAATTATTTGTACTATGTTAAAATGTAAATCTAGCCTAGGTGTGTTTTTCACTGTGAAGGAAAATTTTATGGAAAATGGTGGCAAGTTGTTCGTACATTCCTTGCCTCTGACCTCTATCTGGGAACAGTTATTTTTAAACATTAGAGACACTGAACACCTCTCCCATTTGAGCCATGACTCAGATGTTGCCCAACCCCCCCCCCCAATGCCTTTCTATGTCCATTCCGAAATCAGAGAGAAAATAGTTTTGTTGTGAACCTAAAATTGCTCTAAAAAATAAAGTATTAAAGGGAGAGTCTCATGTCTTAATATATGTCTTAATATGGCTCTTAGTTATATAATTAAAATAATAACTTTTAAGTGTACATAAAAAATTACAAAGCCTTTTATAAAAGATTTTTACAACAGTGACTTTTTTAAAAAAAATCCTACTCAACCTATTGGATTTATTAAAGAATTGGGATGAGTAAATTTCTATTTCCTTTACATTTACTTTTTTTTTGAAACTTAATATTAGAACCCACAGAATAATGTTCACAAAGAAATTTTAAAAAAGCAGACTCTATTAAAATCCTTTTAGGAATTTCTAAAATGAGTTTCTATATTATTCTATTGAAAGTTTTTGGATTTTAATTTACATTAGAAATTCAAGAACTCAGTGCAGTAAAGATCATTTAATGAATTTTAATCACTGCAGGAGTAATCAGAACGGACGGGTCAGCAGTGACTGAGGCTCACTCCTTACTGCGAGATTGAAACAGTCTGGTAGCGACAGATCAGTTCGCTCCCTAAAATGTCAGATAATTAATCATCTGAATGAGACTGCTAGTTAGGCGCTGTGTTCTATAATTTTTCATAGTAAAATTATGTCTCCAAAATCTGTCCGGAATCACTGTACAACAAATGTATGGTGGGTTTTAACATCTAAATGTCTACATTCATTTTAAAACTTGATATATAATGACAACACTTGCCACTGATATTTCCCATTCTATAATAATATATAAATTGCTTAGATTTTAATGACATATTGAGGCTAATTCCATATTCTACCGTCTTGTGATTCCTGCTACCTTTTCTTTTCCTGATTATATGAAACTCAGCCTTAAACAAAATGATCTCAGGTTTCGTGAGTCTTTTCTTTTGTCAAATTTTTGCTTTTTATTTACCTTTTTTTGGACAAATTCCCTAAATTGAACCTCTTTGCATAGAAACGAAGGAGAAAGCTCTGCCTCTGAGGCCTAAAAGCTACCACTTGAGAAGATTAAAGAGAAAATTATTATTTGTCTCAAAATGTTTATCCTTGAGAAGGATTCGGTATAATGCTGGCTTTCTCCCCAAACCTGAGCTGGCTTTCATCCAGAATCATCATCTCTCCTTGTGTACGAAGTGAAATCCAAACAAAAAAGTTTGTTAATTAATTCTCTCCCTACTTCAGCCGCTGCTCAAATGTCACCAGCTCAAAGATGCCTTCAATAATCACCTCATTCAAACCGCAAGTCCGTCCACTTTGCCGGCCCCCGAGGTCCCTTTGCCCATTTACGTGCATAACATATATATTCTGCTCACCATTTACGATGTCCTCTGTGAATGTTCGCATAAATGACAGTTTCCTAATTCAGACAAAGCGGTAAAGCTCATTTACTTTACCGCTTTGAAGTAGACACATTTTGTCACGGTTTATTCTCCTCCTTCCTCTGTCCCCAGAAAAACAGTGGTCCTCCCTCGGTGGTCTAGTGACCTGAGACCGTGGGCTACCCGTTCTGCACCTCACCGCTCGCTACCTCGGCTTCCTGTCGGACGCTGGACACTTGTGGTCAGGCTCTTAATCAAATCTCATTCATCATGCAACTACGCGCTCACATAATTTGGGAGAGAAGACCACAAACTGACAACCTGGATCATCACCTCGCACGCTTAGTCCAAGCGACAGCATTTAACGGGACTACGCGTCTTGGTCACACGTGGTTTTCCTCTTGTCCCTTGGATTTCTAATGCAGTGCGTATTGGTCGGTGACGCTTTTTGAACTGATAGATGATCATTGTCAGAATTTTAAAATAACGCGGGTTTGGCTATGCCACTGCCCGTTTACCCTTGGGGCTAACCTCCTAAGTCCGTAAGAACGTAGCCTTCTAGCGCATGACATATGTGAGCATAGCTATTTTTCGAAGGGACTCTTCAAAATATGTGGCCCTCATCAGTTAAATCACAGGAAGAACCCAAAAGGTCACATTCTCATTCAAGAACATCAGTGGATCGAGAGTGGCTAGGTGCCCCCGGATCAGATTTCACAGGAAATACAGATGAGCTATATGGAAGCAGCGAAGATGTTAAATCTAATATATATGCAAATCGAAAGAACAGGGTACCTGCCCTCGCTGAGTCTCGTTCCGGTGAAGATGAGAAGAAACTCTGATTCCCCCCCCAGAGCGTGTAGGATAAATCTCTTTGCCGGACAGGGACCAGTTAATAATAATAATTTTAAAAGAATCCTAGCATGAATTTGGAATGGTTAAGAGAGAGGCGACCTAGTTTCCTTTCCGAAAATAGATTTCGGGGAAAGTCCCGAGACGAGGGACGTTGGCACGAGTGTCGCAGCTGGCACTGGCCCCCTGGAGGCAGCGGCGGGAACACGAGTATTCGTTTCATGGTTAGAAAACCCCCGGCCGTGGGCATGGTCCTTCGGGCTGCTTGCCCCGGAGAATGGAGGGAGCAATAATGGAGAATCGAGAGACTCGAAGAAGCGTCACGCTCTCAGGAGGGGACCACTGTTTCCACTTGCCGATAGTCTCTAAATAATAACATGAGCGTGTGCCAGGCTGGCCCAGCGAAGAGAAAGAAGTCACGCAGTAATTTAACAGGAGACATTTGCTATAAAGAATTGTTAAGCTGTGACAGCGACGCAACTCCAAACACGTAGAGAGAACTACAGAGGGCGTCCTAGGACCGCGGGGCGGGGGGCCCGAGACATCGCATTTGGAAGGGAGGCCCCTCGCCCGAGCTGGGAATCGCACCTCGCCGGCGGGGTCTGGCTGCAGCCCACTGGGTGGCAAAGGGCCGCTCTCGGCTGCCAGGGGACGTCCTGCGGCCACGCTTGACAGGCGACACCCAGGGCGAGTCTGCCAGTCGTGTTTACTTGGATGCGTTGCCTCTTTAATACAAACTTTGGTCTCGCATAATCCAAATTTCATTCTGACTTCCGTTATATGATATTCTTCCCAAACATAGATTATGGAAGTATATAAAATTCCAGATATTTAAAAAAAAAGACTTTTAAAATCTATCCATTTATCCTATAAACGATGGAGCCGAGATACGTGGATAAACACAATAGAATCATTACAGCAAAAATGCCAACATTTTTATAGTAAAACTGACTCTGCACACAAAAAAGGAAGCCATTGAAAATTAAAATTTCAACTAAACTTAGATTAAAACCATAGAACCATTATCCCAAGATTTAAGTCTGTATTTTTAAGAGCATAAAAGAGTCCATCAAAAAATTATTTAAAACGTTATCGATAATATTTTGTAAAGAACAAAGTATTTTAAACATGGATAAATAAATCGACTGGGCATAGAAGAAAAAGGTAGAGAGGGAGCTCATTCCAACAAAAGATAGAATCGATTTCTGTTAATTCTTCATACAAAGAATCTGTCATAAATGTGGTTAAAAATTTATAAGGATTGCAGAGGAAATGGTGTTGTGTGCTCTCAGCGCGGAACGGATGGACTTCGCAGAAATTTATCTGCACGATGTTACCATGAAAAAATGTCCCGAAGCTATGTTGACAGTAAGGATAGAAGCAATGTGCTATTATCTGAGCTTTAGCCCAAATTCATCAACTACATCAAGAGCTTCTTTATCAAGGTGGAGATAAGGTGGTAATACTTTATAGACATACATTAATCACAGTAAACGGGTTACGTATACGTTCAATTTTGTTGTATATCATGTTGTTTCAGAAGTGTAATTATTACATCCCTGGTATTTGTCAATTGTGGTATTTTTCGTCCACATTTTTGACAATTAAAATGCAATTGCAGAATTAATTCTCTAATTTATCCTAAATCGTATGTTTACTTACAGAAATCTCTAGGCCTCTGAGGCTTCTTGTGCTATTTTCACAGGCAAGAGAATCGGTCCTGCAAGCTTGCAAAATATACATCTTTTCTGGGCATCTCTGGTGTTATTAATTAAGTCTCAAAGAAATGTGTAGGAAAAAGAACACATAAGCTTTAGTGCGTAAATATTCAAGAATATCTCAGAGTATTTCGATTAACCCACAAAACGTTTATAAGAGCGATACACTCTGAGTTTGCTGTAAAATTACCCGCTATTAATATTGATTCTCTGAGGCAGCTGATTTGTCTCTCTCTGGAGTCACACCTAAGTGGTAAAAGAATAATGCTCTTTCTTGTTTCTAATTCTTTCACGTTTTTTGAAGATACGTATGACTTTAAGCACACATAAACCTCCAGGTCATTTTACGAGGGCAATAAAAGGTAACAGACATGCAGGTGTGTTTGGTGACATTAACCTACAGATTTGTCCGGGACAGAGTTCGCGAGCTCACAGTGGCTTTTTTTTTTTTTTACTCTTCGGGGCTTCTACCTAGTGCCCAGGAAGAAGCAGTGTCCCAGGCCAGCCCTGGGGACACTGTGATCCACCTCGCACGGTGGACGTCTGCATTGGGAAGGGAGTGACTCGCTCACGGCATGATCACACCTGCTCAGCTCAGTCTGGCTATCTGACAGGAACCAAGCATCACAGCATAGGGCTCACTGTTCCTTTGTAGTAACTCTTCAGCCTCTTAGCATCTGCTTAATAGATTTTCCCTGGGCAATGGCATAACCTTAACAACGAGGCCTAAGTTAGAAAAGAATTAGAGAGGCGTTTTGTGTGTGTGTGACCTGCTCAACACAGCTTTCTCTTGACTCCACAAAACTGTGCCGACCTCCACTCACACTATGTCTAAAGTCACTAATAGTGTGTGTCTTTCAAATATATTTAATGAAGTGCCGATTTATATTATTCTTGCTATTTGATCAGTATATGTGATTTCACTTAATCTCAAGAACTTCGAAAGGTGGGATCGGGCCCTATTTCATATCAAGAAATTAACGCCAGTAAAAATGGACATTCTCAAGCTCATAACACCAGTACACGACACAGCCTGGCTTTAAAACTGGCCTTAGACGTAAATTCTTATTTCCATTGATCACGTCAAGCAAAATTGACCCAACGCACCTTGATGCACTAGATTTTCCCCGTAGTAGGCACTTGCTGACCACTTACTATTGAGGGGCAGACGCCCCAGCTTTGCCCTCATATCCTCTGGAGTCACTGAAATGCGGCAGCATGAGAGGGCAGTGCCATTCGCCCGGACCGTGAGGCCGACGCAGGTTCCAGTGACGAGCTTGCGGACAGCCTCGTGCGCGCCTCCGGGGGTGGCCTCGCCCGGGGTCGCCGCCCATTCCCGACCGAGATCCCAGGGGAACTGCGCAAAGCCCAGGGCTCAGAAAGCGACGTCAATTATTTCCACCATTTCGAGCATTTCAGTCGCTCTGACTGGTGGCTCCTGCTTGGATGCACCCTCCCACAGGACCGTCGCCCGCCTCTGCCAAGAAGCCCCCCACGACTCACCCGAGGGCATGTCACTGTGGCGGCACCCTGGCTCCGAACCCTCTGCCGGGCGGGAGGACGAGACGAGGCGTGTTTAACGTTTCTAATCCTGTTTATCTGTTGAAAACCGATCGTCAGCTGGAGACGATGAATCCCACCGGTAGCTGGTTCCTTTTTTTTTTTTTTGGCCTCCCTTTTAGTTCCATCCGACGAGCTCTCTCTGATGGATGGCTCGCTGTTCCTCAGCGCCAGCCCCCAGGCCCCGCGGCTTGGCAGACCAGACCCTTTACAGTCCGCCGGGCGATGAGTTCTCAGCGCGGCACGCGGCGGTCTCGCCCGACACCTGCGTCCCGGGCACCCTGATCGGGCGCCTTGGCGACGCTGTGCTGCTCACACCTGGTGCCTCCGCTGGCTCTGCCGTTCCCCTGTGTGGCCACATCCTGCTCATCTCTGCAGACTGGTTCGGACGTTGCCTCGGGAGCTTTTCCCCTGGGGCCCAGCCTCGTGACAGGGGCGCAGCCGTGGGCGGAGAGGCGGACGCGCGGGTCCCTGCAGATGCAGGCCTGAGCTTCCTCGGTGCACGCCACATTCCGATCTCCTCGAGACTGCCACCTCTACCTTGAAAGCCAGCCTCGCACAGGTGTGAAGGCCAACGGAAACAGTGCTTATGCGGGGCCCGGTGTTAACATTGGGCGTCGCGGGCACGGGGGGCCGCGGGGAACTCACGCTCCTCGCCGCCTTCCCCTTTCTGTCTGCGGGCTCCACGGAGCGGATCGAACCTCCCAACCCGCCGTGTGACCACCCTCACGTCCCTCCCTCTGGTCCCTCGCGAGAGTCTCACGTGTCTCTGCACGCATCCTCGTTTACGCAAAACCACGTGTAGAGTATTTCGTGAGCAGGGTCAGAGACTGTTAATGGTGATTTCGACCCTCCGCGGTTCCATCATCAGGATCGACCTTAGAAGGCGCCCTGTCATCCAAACGTACCTCCATTATTTTGGACATCCACCTATTCCATCGGTTCCTCGCACTTTGAAAACATCATGGGACATTTACCACACTGAATGGAAGACGTTTTGTGTTCCCGCCTAGTCGGCTGAGAGTTTTTTGAAAGCAGGAGCTGTCCTGTGCACTTTGTGTCGTCGTGGCTGTGTGTCGGAGGCTGCGGAGCTATGGTGAGATTGAGGCACACGTCCCTTAGTTTTATACCTTATATTTTTCCAGATCATAAGCAAAAACAATCACTACGTTGTTAGGAAAACAGGGGGAAAAAAAGTTGCTTCTACTGTTTGATCGTTTCATTGCTTCCGTAGCTGCCCATTTTGCTGCCTCTAGTTCATCAAAGGAAATACTAACTAAGGGCCGTAGGAACAAAAATCCTCCGCATCTACGGAAAGGCGGCTCTTCACATCCGCTTATCAAAGAGATGATTCGCTCAGGATTGAGGTATATGAATTAACATAAAAACTGGCAGTGAAAACTAATCATCAGTTTAAGATGGTGCTTTGAAAAACGTCGTCGGTCTAAATAACATTTTAATATTCCAGTGACGAAGCCATGTCTGTGCAAGTCCTCGTACTGACACCGTTGCTGTGGACCGTCAGGTGGCAAAGACGCTTGGAGATTTAAATAATTATCCATTTTGACATCAGACATTTTCCATTACCTTGACTCAAAGAGGAACACGCAGGATTTGGCTTCAATCCATTTTTTCAATGGCAAGGAAAGATGCTATTTGTCTTTATCGACCTGACTAACTCTGATACAGCCACCAAGACCAGCCAGCGCAATATGAATTATTTTGAAGTTATAGACACCCATAAAACTTTGAAGTGTTTTGTCAAAAGACATGGGAACAGGGATTTTACTTTTCCAGATAAAAATGTGTTTTATGCGATCAAATTTTTGTAATTTTATTGATGATTTTTGTAATCATGGAATCAATGTTTTTGCTACGGTTTATGTAAGTCTGTGTTTATCATCTAAGGCTGTAAAATAATCCTGTTTGAGGGCCGTTGGCACAAGAGGCTTTTCAAGGTGAGAGGATGCTTGACTTAAAAAGCTAAGAAAAAGTCCGGCAGAAGATCAGGCAATTTTATACATTATATCGTTCAATGGAAGTTCCGCTTAACACATAATTTATGGCTTTTTCCCAGATCACCTGAGTATAAAACTATGTTAAAAATCAAACTCGTCTTTTTTTTCTGCTAAACTTTCTGCTGTTCCTTATCGACTTTTCAATGACTGAATTATGCCCTCTCTCTTACAACAGCCCTTAAATTTTAGAGGTTACTTCTTTTAGAATATTTAGGTTATAAAATAACAACACTGTAAAATTTATATTTAAAACTTTTATCTACACCAGAAGTCCAAGTTTAAAATGCACAATAAGATAAGTAACATGTGAATACGCTTCAGCCTCATTTATTCATAAATTCGAGAGTGGTTTTCTGGGTGGAGTTTTGGGAAATAGTCTTATGAAAAATATAGGATAAAGTATGTTTTATGGGGACAACCTGCTAGCATTGCAAACTCTACGATGACATTGGTACGTGATTCTTGAAAAAGAATACCATTCCCACGGCTTCGCCCTCCGTGAACTGGACGGGTTGCAGTAAGCAGGTGATACCTGATGCACCTTTTACACGCTATAACTGAATTGTTCTAAGTTTCTGGAAAAACAACTTGCACTTGCTCTTGATGTTTAAGCACATCCTCTGTCCTCACTCTTGGCTACAGCATCACCTGTAATGCTGGAGAAGTTTAACGAGACCAAAGATTGGCACGGGAGAGAGAAGAACCGTCCATTTTCATTGTTATTACGGCTCCTTTATTAATTAGAAACTAAATAAATGATCTATTTCTCTTTCAGGGCTGAAGTAAAATGTACAAAGAGAATAACTAATCTTTAAAGCTAAAAGTATGTAATGAAAAGTATGTAATAGTCAATAAATGGAAAATGCTTCTGTGCACATCTAGGTTTCACCTATATTACACCATCAATTGTTTTTCAGCAGATATTAGCTGAATATTTCTGTACTGGTGTCTGTGCGGAGAAGGTTAACGATGGCCCTGCCCCACCAGAAAACGTTCACGTTCTACTTCACGCGACCTAAAAATACGTCACCTTCCTTGGCAACAGGAAGTTAAGGGCTCAGAGGCAGCTGAGTTGCCGACTGGCTCGTGTTAATACGCGGAGTGTTGTCCTGAATTACTCGGGTGGGCCCGATCCGAGGACGTGATTCCTTAAAAGTGGTAAGAGAAGGGGCGGCCAAAAAGTGTCATAATATAAAACAGATTTCACACTCTTGCTGGCTTGGACGGTGAAGAAGGGGCCGGGAGACGAAGACTGTGGCAGCCCCCGAGGCTGAATCACACGCGGAATGGGCTTCTCTCCGGTGCTGTTAGGAAGTCACAGGGCCCTGCCGACCCTTGACCTCAGCCCGGTGAGCCCCGTGTCGTTTTAAGCCACTAAGCCTGTGTCACCCTCTCCTACGGCAGCGACAGAAACCGAATAGCGCCCCTGCATTCTAATCTTTACGCTTTTGGCGAGAGTGAGCAAATAGAAAAGCTGGTTTGTTTGTTTGTTTGTCTTTCTGTGTTATTACGACGTTTTCTACGTTAGATCAGGTAGAAATGACAGATAACATGGGCAGTTGGCTTTATACCCGATTTTGCCCCTGACCGTCATTGTCTTTCAGATCTTGTGTGGGTGGGTTTGTTCTGCTTCTGGTTTTCTCTCTGGGTGACAATCACGTCGACTATTTTGTTAGTGTAGGTGCTGCTGAAGTGACCACCAGAATAGCATCAACTTGTCTGGTTCGTTTTTAGAACTCGAAATTAAATGCTAGAAAGCAGAGAGAGAATTTGAGGCCAAGACTGGTGTTATTTTCTTCCAGAAAGGATTTACATTTGCCTGTGGCAAGTGTTTACCTGGATGACGTGCGACCCTGTCACATTCAACCAATCAGCGGCTGATCCGATAGAGGGTGGGGCTTTCATTTGATGAGGGCTGGTACCTGGTTCCCTCTCGCTGCGTAGGTACGGGTCCGTTCCCGAGGGCTCCCTGTTACCCTTCTCTTGGGTCTTGCTCTGTGAATTTGGCCCTCCTCGCCGAGACAGACGATTGGAGTCTCTGCTCGCTTCTCAGTCATCTCTGTAGACATCCGTTAGCATCTCTTGGGAAAAAGTGGCTCAAAACGTGGGACTCGGTTTGCTGGATTTCCTTGTACATTTCAGCCTTATAGAAATGATGCCCGGTCTTCAAGATCACCCGCGTTCAATTAGTTGTTGCTGTTGTTTTAAAATTTTTGTTCAGCTTTTTCAGTTGTTTTCAGTGGGATATTCAGCCCAGGTGATCAGCCAGCATTACTGGACATTTATAATTATTCTAAATATTGAGTCATAGGAAGGAAAATTTGACATCCAGGGGTTCTAAAATAATGAATTGCTTATAAACTTTAAATAGACATAAAGTAAAATGTAAACTTATTTTACAGTCCATCCTGCCCTAACTTAAAAAAAAGTAACAGTAAAAACTTTAAAAACATTGATTTCCTATTTTCATCAGAAAACAGAAATTCCTTTAGTTTTTGAAATAAATAGACTTCTCAGCAATATAGAAAATCCTTTTGTACTGCAGCTTTAGGTTTATCGTAAAGTTTTAAATGTGATGTAAGGGGAAATGATGTTAAATTTCATAAAGGACAAAGGTCCACACAGATAGATTGCAATATATCCTTTAAAAAAGAACCATTACAACCAAATCTGTATAGTTCCAGATTAGAACTGGTCACATTGTGTTCACAAAAGGGGAGGCAGAGGCCATAACTTGGTAAAAATAAAGGGCAGAAAACTTTTTATATTAAAAAAAGTAAATGAGGACAATGACTCAAGGTCAGTTGCAAGTACGATGAGAAATAGTCTGTCATCACAGGCTTCACCGAAAGTAGGTCTGCACTTCCACAGATGGCTTTTTTCTTAGGAAGTGTTTAGTTGTCATTCATATTACATTTGATCCACTTTGGAATGAATCGAATATGATTTTCCCCCATATGTCTAGCAGATCAAGGTCATTTATAGACACTGGCCACACCCACTTCAATCTGGTGCCACGAAGAACAACCCCCCAGAGACAAATGAGCCTTCCATAAATGCATCGGATGACAGCGATGATACACTTTAGTTGTCATTTCCCTGGAAAATAGCATGCTATCCTTAGTTATGTTGGCTCTTATGAGCTAGAAAAAGAAATTGTCAGCAATTCAAAGTATTTTTATTTTATTGACTGGCATTAGTTAAGAAACAAATGTTTCCTTTAGTTGAGCTTCACTTGAGTGCCAATAAATATTTGTATTAACAGCATTTGGAAGTAAGGAAGAAAAAAGTAGATGAGATTTTTATCTTCAGAAAATATTTTAATCCAGGAGTTTGAAAGTCAGTTAGAGGTTATTTAGTTCAACTATGTAGTCCATTGAATTCTCTGCACTTGTATAGAGAAATACAAAGGCTTACTCATAACTCAACATTTTTTCTGCCATTTATCTTATAAAAATTCACAGCTATCAGAGTCAAATAATGTTGAAATAATGTTTGATTATTCTCTCAATGAACAACCTTAAAAGATTCTATGTAAAAAGAATTTAAATACTTAAAAAGATTATTATAAAAAGAATCTTTTGTTTAACATATTCAATGTAATTTTAGATCATCTGAAAAGCAACCATCTTTCCATCTGAAGCTTTATTTCCCTTTGCCATACTTTTCTGATTTCTTAAGTGTGTTAGCAGCAACCCAGTAAAGAAGCCTAAATCTTTCCTTCCATAAAGATGTCAAGATACGTGAAAAACACCTACAGAAATAACGGTCACATTTTTCATTAAATGGAAATTATTACTGAAGAAGCATTTTACATATTTTTCCCATGTAGACCTGAGTTATTTGAAAATAGCAATGCTGATACTGAATTGTAACTCCAGCACTTTGAATTCCTGGCCGTATTTCTTTGGAGATCATAAACACTATACCTACGTGGTCCCTTTTATTCACATTCAACGTGAAATTGGAAATTAGGAATATAAAAAAGGGACAATGCATACTTAACATTCTAGGCAATGAAGTATTATATGAAAAAAATCTATCTTCCCTGTTGCTCTAGTTTGTATTATCTACAAAAATATCACAGTGATTTTAAGAAGATGTAAATTTTAATAGTTTCCATCTCTGCTTTCTTTCTCATGAGACACAATATAAAACCCTGCTATTAAACCACGGTCAGAGAGAGGGGGAAAAAAAAGTGGAGGAAAAAAATAAGAAATGAGGACACAAATAAAAAGCATGGAAAGCATCCTAATTACACAGTGCGGTATGCAGAGGATTGTCCTTGGACTGCTGGCTCTTCGTGAGCTGGATTTTGTGTTAATTAGGAGCATCCTTCATTAAGTGTGTCTGTAACTTACTTAAATTCTTTTCGAGTCAGCACTTAGTGTTCAGAAACAAACAAGAAATAGCCCTGTTTCACCTCGAAGAAATTTCGAGATACAAAACAGTTACTAGAAAAAGTTTAAAACTTTTATGAATGTATAAAAAATATTTTTACCAATTTTTTAGGCAAGATACTTCCATTGAGCATTATTTTTTCTTGAGTGTCAAATTCAAGCCAAGATGGGGAAGTTCAAGATAGTATTTCTGGAGCAAGTATTATTTCCTGTGCTGTTTGGGAATAGCAAATAAGAACCTACAAGTCTTCAAATCATCTAGACAGAAAAGAATATGTCTGACCCCAAAAATCAGGCACTCATACTACATGGCACTTCACTTGTCAACAAGGCCTCGTTGAGTACTCATAACAGAAAATACTCATGCTTTCAACTATACGTGGTTACACACCCTCACATTGCCTTTAAAGACCCACAGAACGCTATTTAAATTCACCTGGCAAAATCGCATAGACTTTCATTGAACTTTTTAAATTTCAAGATTGCTGGTCTGGCAATATGCTCACACATTGTTAACAATATCGGTTACTTAAAGTGATTCAGCATATCACTGGACGCATTTTTATTAAAGCCATTATTGATGACACTAACTTATTTTAAGCGAACACTGTACGCATAGATACCTAACTAGAGAGAGGGCTATAAAAGGAGGAGGAAGAGGAAAATCATTCCCTTAAGTAATCATTTTAAAGTCTGAGTCAATTTTAGAATATAACGGTTAATAAACATAAAAAGAAAAGACTAGATATCTAATTACTAAATCCATCCCTTCATTCTTTTAATTTCCAATTTTTTGAGAAAAAAATTTTAAAAGTCAAATATCCAGTCCACTTTTTAAAAGGAGGAGGCTGTTGTTTTTTATCCTTCCCTCATTTCCTTTGAATTCCTAATGGTTTCAAGAAAGTGCCCTTTGAAAGGTACGCTGAAAGACTTAAAGATACTAGAACACTAATATTTGCAAATTATTATATTTCTTTTTCAATTTTAATTTAATTGTTAAACTACCATATACACTAGTTTTTATACCCGTCATTTCTTTGACATGTTAGAGAATCAGTATGACGTCTTGTTTTTGAGCAGGTGGCTAAAAGCGCTCGTCTTCATAAATTTATGCTGCCCTTCTAGGAAAGCTTTGAAAAGGCTGAGAGTGAACATGGTATTTTGTGCGAGGACGAAATTGAATAATGAAAGTCCAGACTTTCAGCTCAATACTCGGTCTTCCCAACCACAGCCCAAACTAGCTCTGGGATTAAAATCAAGGAATGCCGAAAGAGAAAGCGTTTCTGTCGCTGCCCGCTTCGTTTCTGCCAAGGAACTCTTCTTACACCAGCGTCCAGTCTCGGAGCTGGCGCAGCCGTCTCAGCACCATGGACAGAGGCACCAACGCAACTCAAGGCGCCGCGGATGGCCAGAGCGCGATTCTGGGTCCCGGCTCCACCGGCCACTGACCCGCCCGCCAACGCCCTGCTGCGGATTCTAATCAACCGTGTTTGCTCCTTGCTGCCCAAGCCGCCTTGACTAGGACAATGCCCATGATGGCCTGGCCCGTTACCTTAAGGCCACACCTTCACGCGACGTCCCAGCCACACTCACCTCGTCGCCCAGGCCGCCCTGTGCTGGGACAGAGTGCTGCTCACACTCGAAGGCCGAGTCCGAACGTCACTCAGTCCTCAGGGCCCTCCCTGCTCCGTTCTCACACGCCTGCGTGACTATTACAGCCCTTATCAAGTAACCGGCAGGTGCGTCGCTGCAGGTGACGGACAGCTGAACGGCTACGCGTCTGAGATGTTAATTACTGTATTTCCCAGCATCTGGGTCAGAGCTTCGAATATAATAAATACTTAATGAACCACGTATGGGCGAAATGAAATTTAAGTAGATAAAAATTCAATTAAATAACTTGAAAGTTTCCTTGGAATTCATACTCCGATAAGGACGGAAAACCTGTCAACATGGTCTGTCAGTGGCCCCTTTAACGACTCAGACGACCTGTGTTGACGTTGAACCCGCGACCTGAGGAGGGCGCCGGGGCGAACACCAAGCCCGGAGCATCGATCAGACACAAGAGGCCGGGGATTAGCAGTGTCTTCCACTTTTCCTTTCAGATCAACGCTGAAAAACATTTAAGGCGCAGAGCCTGGCGGGCGGGTAGCAGCCCAGAGCGGTTTATGCGAGAGAAGACAATCCGAAGGGCACCTGAAGTCGTGCATCACTCGGCGGAGCAGACGTCTTCCTCACAGAGGGGGAGTCGGGGCCGGCGGCCTCTGTGCCACGCTTGGGGACAGAGGCCACCCACGACGGAAGACCGGATGGGCCGGTGGCAGCTGATCCTGTCAGGGAAACTCAGCTGAGCTACCTTTCTGTTTACCTTTGACCTGCCTTTGACAAAAGCGTGCACAGCACCAATGAACAGTGCAAGCAGAAATGAGAGGAGTGTTTCCCACTTGTGAAAATAAAACATAGTGGATATATTCAGGGACATTCCATTGCCTGGTTATTTACGAACTATTTGTTATAGGAGATGAGTAGGACTTTAGTGTCTCAGCAGATCATTGGCATTTAGATCATATTAGATGCACATTAGACATACACGACTTTAAAACGTTTATAAAATTGGCTTTTCATTAATCGATAGTGCCCCTCTCCCTAGTTAATTTAAAATACACATTTTACTATGACCAATTACATAAAAGAGAATTGTGCAGGTGAACTCACTTTTGTATTCTTTTAAGAGTAATCAAGGCTAGAGAATAAGGCTTAAAAAATGAAAAGAAGCTAAATCTGTGTGTTGTACTGATGGACCCCAGACTCACACAGTACTTATATTTTAATTATGGGAAAATTTTGCAGAATGGTAGATCACAGCTATTATTCTGCTTATTATACATTTGTTGTAAAGCTCTTCCATAAACATTTTAGCAGATAAAAATGTGGCTTCAGATGGATATAAATGATGCAAGTGTATGACATTGTTGTGACTATTATCTGCTTGTAAAATATCCACCGCATAGAAAATGTCTGTCTCCTGTTTTCTTCATTTAATATTCTCATGCTAATTTTGGGGCGAGTTATAATACAGGTAAGAATAAATTCGATTAGAATTGTGGACAATTAAAAAAGTGATAAATACCAGTTTTGAAGACTGTACAGATTCATACTAATTATGTGGAGCTCTCGAAAGTACGGCCTTCTAAACCAAAAATTATGTTAAAGAAGCTATCAGAAATATTTTTTAAAGTTTTCTATTTTCTCGCAAAGCCCTCTTGACATTGGTTAGTTTCTACAACTGCAATTATGCTAAAGTAAGAATTAAATAATGTAAAATATTAAACAAGATAAAAGATATTGGAAAGAAGCAGGCGAGAACCGATATTACCCTTTGCTAATTAAGGTGAGCGACACCTTAAGGAAGGAATTAAGAAACCAAAGAAGACTGATTGAGACGAGCGGGTCGCGTTTTTAAAAGTCTGTACATTCCCTCGCGCCTTTGGAAATGCCCCGCCTGTCTTGGTAACATGAACAAGCTTGTCGGCTGCTCCAAAAAAATATATAAGGGCTTTAGGGGGTTAGCGGAAACTTGTTCTAACTAGTAGCGGCGAGGAGGTGGAGAGGGTGATCTAGAATGATCCAAAATGTAGTGCAGAAAACGATGCGGATGTAGAGGCTTTGGTATGACTGTATGACAGGCCCCTGAATGACTCAACGGGGAAAGCGATCCGCTGTCCAAATGAGCGAGTCGGGGTGGGATGGGAGGGCCGGGAAGCCTGCGACTCGGGCAGGTGTACGCGCAAGGGCCCGACGCCTCGCCTTGACGTTTGCCCGCCTCACCGCCACCGGTCACTGTCTCTGTTTACTCCATGTTCCCTGGGTTTCTTCAGATGGCAGAGTCGTTCCTTGCCGAATCTTTGAGGAAATGTTCCTTTTAGCGAACCCTCATTGCTGGCCTGCTCTTAAGTCTGTCATAGACGAAATACTTCAGGAAAATAAACACAGAGGAAATTTCGTTATTTGTCTTTTGAAATACGATTAAATTGAAGTAGAGCAAAGAAAAGAAGATAAGATTGAGATGAAGCAAAAAATGCATTTCCTCAGAGAGCCTCACTTTGCATTAGCACACAGAAGAGTTCCTTGTTATTAATTTTGAATGGTAAAGCTAATATGCTTTTAACGCCATTAAATATTTGATTCTTCCCTTTCTGGAGAAAATACGGAATTTTACAACTACACAAGAACACGGGGCACCCTCTCTCTCCATACGCACACACACCCCCCCTGACTTCCGTGAGCACCCCAATCTCCCCAAGCCCAGTTTCTGGTTCACAGCTCCTCCTCACAATTAGCCTGGCCGTGAAATCTAGAAGCCTACTGAGATGGAGTTTCATTTTCCTCCCAGGCAGGGAGAGACCATTTGATTCATAGTTTTAATGAGTGTGGCTTTAATTAAAGTTTAATTAGCAGCAGTTGCTCCGGTTGGCTTTTTCTCTCAGGGATCCCCGCTTGTTTTAGGGAGTGTGCCGGGATGCTGGCATGAGCCTTCGGTGCACGAGAACGGCCTCATGGATCAGAAGGGAATTTTAAGCGTCATTTTTTGCCAGTTCTATTTTTTCTAAATTTATTTGTACTGTGTGTGTGTGTGCGTGTGTGTCTGATTTCCAGTGCAACTTTCCAATACTTTTTCATTCGTCATTTTGTTTTAATTACCTTTCCTGATTTCCTAAAGGATGGGTTGAAGATTAATTTTTATATCTTCCTGCCTGAAGCTAGTGCTTTGCCTCAGATGAATAATTCGCTCTCTTTCCAAGCTCTCAGTGATTGTGCGGGTCATTTTAGCATTTGGGACGCTCTGCGCCTGAGCTCACGGGATGGAAACATCCCCTACATGACGGAATAAACAAGAAGAGCAGTGAAAGGCTTTGGCGAGCGTGTGCTTGTCGGCTCTTCACACTCCATTTTCCTGTTTTTAAGAACATCCCATTTTCACGTGACTTAGTTGAAAATATTTTGCCCGTGGCAACTCTTTTTAACCTTCTATAGATTTTTCAAGGGCAAAAGCGTCAGATATGTATGACGCTAACTCTCTTTAGTAGGCGGATTCGTCCCAGGTAGTCGGGCGGATGGATGAACGTTGCCACGTGCTGTAAATCTTGAAAATGATCTTGAAACTCATTATCTTCCAAAGGGAGAATGCATTGAGATAAATCCAACGAGTGCAGGCCTATCCTCTAGCATAATAGGTGCCTAGGAGAGTGTCCCTGGCGTAATGGGTTTTTAGTAAGTATCGATCTCCATTAAATGAATAAGTGGTCTTGGTTTCTACAACTCACACGGTCTGCCCGCTGCATGTCTGTTAGTTTCTCGGATGTGTTTTAAACTGATGCGGGCTGCCGACAGGTACCAGAGACAAAAGAGGGTGAAAGTAATTCCCCCTTTCCATCTCTGAGCCAGGGGTTACTCCCGAAGAGAATGAGGTGAGCTAGAATCACTGAGGCAGAGCGGGGCTCGTTCGGGAATGAGTTAGACTTGGGCGACCACCAGAAATGAGGTCGCCATTTAAGGTAAATCCAAGTATATGCTGCAGCAAAAATCATTCGGGATTCATTTATAGCATCTAGTTTATGTATGCTCGTGAATGAAGCTTAACATCTGTCACATTAATAGTTACATTAAGTATTTTAAATATAGAACAAAACCACTCCATATTTTTTTTAGGCCTTTGAAAATACAGAATAAATATTTCTAGGCAGTCAAAAGTTGCGGTGTTCTACATATACTTTATTATATGCCAAAAAAGAGGTACAAATTAATGAAAGTAAAATTTGACTTACATAAGAGAACTGTGGGCAAATCCTTATAAGATTGAATTGTCTTCTTCATTCCCTTTGCCTTCTCATAAAGTTCTGTTTGGAAAACATTGTTCTTAATAATCGAATGGTAGATTTATTTCTCAAAATTCTAGGAGCATTATAAAATACCTAAAATACATGCTTATACTCATCTATGACACATTCTGATGACACTATGAAAATCTTGACTTTGATCATTTTTGTATAATCCCAATAGTGCTGATTCTCAAATGGTGTGCTGATTTTCAAATTTGCATTACTGAGGCGAATTTGCGTTTCTGAGTTTTAACACAGTGCTTAGGCATGCGATGCATAGTTCCTGAGCGAATAAAGGAGACAGAGATGGCCTAGGAAAGTAAATGCGAAAACTAACGGGAAACGAGATGAGGTGATCGCAAGCGTGCTCAGCGAAACATCTACGGAAACGAATTCAATGCCGGAAAACTGAGAATATTCATCTGCCCGCTTATGAAACCGCCATTTAATTAAATATAGTTGTCTCATAACATACTCGATGGTTGAGTCTCCTCACAGTGGAACCTAAATTGTTTTCATAAAACGAGACTCATTAACTTCGCCCATCGTCGTTTGCGTGAAGACTCGAACTTGGCTTTTCAAAAGAAACTGCTCCACCTGCAGCTTGTAAACAGTATCAGCCGGCAATGTTTCACCCTCCTGAATCACCTGTTTATTATTCTTACCCAAACAGGTGAGAGGCAGGAGAGTAGATGCAAAAGAAAAAAAAAAAATCCAAGACCGTCTCGGGAGCTCTGTCCTGTGTCTGGCTTCTGGGCTCACGCGGCCCGAGAGGCAGAGCTCGCCTCGTTCGTGGCAAGGGGGAGCCGCCCGCACCCCGGAACGCGGTGGCCGCGTGGCCTTGGCTGCTCACAGAGGTCAGGAGGGAGGAAACAGCCACCAGCGCCTGAATGCTTCACGTCCCATGCTTCGCATTGCACGGCTTCAAAGTGGCGACTGTCTCGCGACAAGAAGAATGGTTCATTGCTGCTAACTGCTAACAGATGTATATTTCTCCTTAAGAGAAGCGAAATGCGTGAGCCTCGGCTTGATTTTTGGCATTTTCCACCTCAGCGCAAACGATAATGAGAACACGGAAGACAGTCGTTGATACTCTATGGAGAACAATGCTTCTCGCCCCAGTCATTTTGCGTGGCGCCTTTTGTAAGTTAAGTCCATTTCATAAATAAATATTTTAGAAAAGAAATCTCTGCTAATTTCTCTTGTTTGGAAATGACTTTTTCTAATTTAGCAGAGAAAATGTTTGTTTTGAGCTAAGTTTATTTCCTAGAGTTTTCCAGAGAGCAATATATAGTATAAAATGGTCTTTCTGAAATTTATTCCTAGCGAAGTCAGAATAAACATTTTATACCACTATGTATTAAAGAATGCTGGGTTTTTTTTTCTCTGCATATTGCAAATGCAAAATTCTTGACTATAATTGTTCTCTGGAATTCAACACTTTCTAACATATATTTTAACAATACCTGGAAGACTTTCTTCAATTGAGACATTATGCATTATTCAGGAGTTTTTCATTGCGAGTGACAGAAACCCAGTTGAACTTAGGGAAAAAGGAAAAATTTCAGGCTAACATAATTTTGACAAAAGAAGGATAAGAGAGTCAAAAAACCACCCCGATATTTTCAGCATTTTGTACCTGTGCATCTCTGCTTCCTTCTTACAAACTGGCTTTTGAAATGAACGGGCTGGACAATTTACGGCCGGCAGCTCAGGACACAGCTCTCCCGACTTCAGTGCGGCGCTGCACGGGACGCCTGAGTGTCTAGTGGGCTTATTTCACACGCCCTTCATTTTAGTCATGTAAATCTCTTGTGAAACCATGCATTTCAAATGCCAACCATATTGAGACATTCGTGAAAGAGGACGAAACTCTTTTTAGGAAGTCGATTACTAAAATAAATAAAAAGTATACATAAATAACTAGGAAATAGAGGGTTCGGGTATGAATAGTACTGATACTGTGTAGAACTATAGACTAATGGATCTCACTGAGGAATCCGCGAGCATGACACCTGTAGAAACATTTACTTTGAAGAGTCTGACTCGGATACTCAGAGGTCAATGAAGAAGGCGGGTAAAACAAACAAAATCTCCATTACTATACACACCGTAGTATAAAACGGGCATTTAAAAAAGACAGAAGCCTTCGTTCTAACAGAACCGTACTTAATGCACTGTTAATAGAGTGTAACAGCTTACACATTTACACGCATCTCCATGTAGTTTGTGCTACAGCTCTATAGAAATCACCTGTGAACCGATATGACTCACGAAAGAAAGCAATGTAGTTGGTTTGTTCTGCGTGTAACGTTTAATATAGGAATAGTCTCGTCAGAGTTTAAAATTTTACCTGTGCTGTTCGTTTTGTTTCATGTCTTTCTAAAAATATCCTTTTTTTTTTTTTTAATGTACACATCTCTAATTCCTACTCTTCGTCCCAGTGGTTTTATCCTTTGCCCCGACACTATTCTGCTCTACATCTGGAATGAAAAATAACTCATGCCACCGTCAACGTCTGTTTTGGACCCACCTTCTGTTGGGCTCCCAGCCGAGGCTGAAATGCAGAGAGTCAATCGTTTTAATCACTCTCTTGTCTGAGTGCCTTTTATCACTACTGTTTATGCCGGGGAATGCTGTCTTCAATCCCCAGAATTGCGTGGAAAATACCCAACTGATATTCTTCGCCCTTTCCTCCCATTCCTGAGGCCGAGCAAGTCTGTTTCCCTCTCCCAAGGCTTCCAAATCCGTGCGTAATCCATTCCTTTCGTTGGTCTTCCTCTTTCTTTATTCATTCAAGGCCGTTCTTAGTTCCACCTGTGACCACAGAACCCTCCCGGAGCCTCCCTGAGCTCTTTGTCCATCCTGTACTCTTCAGCTTATCTGCCTTGGAGATGTTTTAATTTATTCTTTGTACTACGTATGTTACAGAAGTATGTGTTTATGAAATAAATAGCTTCTCTCAGAAATTGCCCCATTTATTAGGTCAAAGATTGGTTAGGTAATATCAAGCATCATTTGGGCTATATTCAGGCTAAACTATACTTCTCAGCCTGTGACATGAAGGACATTCTTGATTCCGGTCAAGGTCACAGCTCCATTCTTCACAGATCACCTGCCGGCTTTGACTTCCCGGGGACCCAAGGGTGTGACAATACTACCAATATGCTGGGCAATTGTTGAGTCCCTTGGGAGTCAGCAGGTCTACATGTCATGATTCAATCAGAAACAAAGGACTTGGGCATCCTTACGGTTTGGAGACAGCTGGACTTAGAGCCTTCACCAAACCGTGTTAGGCTTTTGTGAGGTCAACAAAGAACAAGGAGAGAAGGCAGCGGGTCGTCTTGACACAGCTGAGCTGATTTGCTGGGTTGACTGGGCCTTCACGACACAGACGAGGAGATATTTTCAAAAGCAAATATTACTGCGTGGCGCTCCTCGTCAATGCTGCCCCAACCTTCCGAAGTTCCTGTCGAGTGTGGTCTGACCGAACCTGCTGGATTTATTCTAGAATTGAGTACTCATGTATTAAAATCCCGATTCCCCTATAGGTTTCAGACCAATCATAATCTAGTTAAACATTTTTCAGTCTGTTCGATTTGTTCAAGTCTTGCTTGTTCATTTCATGGCGGAGATGGGAAATTTGCCTTGGGAGAAAAGCAGCTGGCGAGTGACACTCCGCTTCACAGGCCAGCAGGAGGTTAGCGTGGCAGGGGTGGGAGAAGGGAGCAGGGGGCGGAGTTTTCACCGGTGGGAGGAGGGGTGGGGAAGGGGGCGGATTTTCCACCGGAGTTCTGTCTTATTATCAAGGAGTGCATGGAGAACTTTAAAACTATCCTTGCAAAAATATATATATATATATATTTATATGTATATATTTTTATATATATATATATTTTCCAAATACGTTAAACGTCACATTCTAATGGTACATCTTAAAGGGAAAATACAGTTCCACGTGATATTAGTAACTGACAAAATAATCATTTCTGAGCAGGGAGAAAAAAGTCAGGCACTATGTGAGAGAAAAATAAGTGGTTAGAAAAACAGTATTTTCATATTAAATTTTCGAGTGTTATTTTATTATCACTTGGCTGCTCCTTGGTATTATCATGAAAACTATAGAAAAATGCAGTATCTACTTGTACTGGTAATAAAATTATGTTTCCTTGATCTATTATTTTTCTGAAATAACAAGAGCAAAGACGTGTCTTCGCTTGGCATAAACACAGAAACGGCCTCTTACTCAGTCAACAACATTTCCTTCAACTGCTTCATTTCTCTACATTTTTTTACTCTTTCTATACTTTTGCTGCTTTCCTTTGGTTTGTCAGGCAAAGACACTGAAACAAAAATGTAGAAGACGATGAAATGGCACAGGAGACAGAATGTCCGAAGGAGAAAACAGGAAAAAATATAAAATGATTTATATAGAAATAACACTTACAAGCATTGGTCACGAAAAAGATATATGTTTTTAAATCACAAAATGAATCAGCAAATACTTAGCCGAGTTCCAAATATAAATATTTCCTTCATCGAAAGTAAACTATTCGTGGTAAACTTAATCTAAACACAAACTAAAGTAGTAGAATGACAACCACTTAACAGTCAACATCATGCTTAATTTCTTAAAGAGAAAGAAATCTGCTTAAGATATTTATTATGAAGAATTATGAGTCCAAGAATAGTGCCCATATTCATTCGAATAAGAAATGTTTGATGTTATAGAGATTATCAGTGTAAGGCCAGAAGATGAATAACATAATTATTTTAGGAGGAAAATGAAGAGAAATGGGTTTAACTGAGTTAGTCTCATAAAAGATTGCGAGTATTCAACATACAATCTGCAAAGCTGATCATTCAAAATCAAAATATTATTTGATGCTATTGATCTATGGGACACACAAAAGTGAAACGGATCGTGAAAGCTCGTGTGGGGGCGGAGTTTGGGCGGAGGAAGATGGCAGAAGGAAAACATTCCACATTATGAATCTATTTTGATGTTTTGACCCTATGTGTGTTTTTTATGACACGACTTAAAATCAGTTAAATAAGGCAACGAAATACTGACACTTGCTTCCGGTCAGGCTTGTAAAAGGGATTAAAGGCGACACCAACATTGCATCCGGTGCGCGTGGGCGTCGCCAGGCTACCGCAGGCCGTCGCGGTCTGGTCTGAAAGGTCCTACAGCCACGTGGAGAAGACACCCACTGGCCCTTGCGACGAGAACGACCACGTATAAATATGAGGAAACCGGGAAACACACAGAGGTGGCACAGTGACCCACAGGCCACGTCCGCGTATTGCTCTTGCGTCGCTGTGTCGTTTAAAAAATCGGTAAGTGTACAAAAAAGAATAAAATATTTATCCTGTACTTAATGCTGTATCATAAGACAGCCGCCTTGTTCATTGGGAGTTCTTACATCTAAGCTAACGAACGAAGAAACATGATAAAACAGGATGGCATCATCTCGCAGCCTCTGAGGGGATGACGAAATCCACACAAACTGTGACCAGCAGGTGAAAATCAGATGGCCACGTTGCCATGAGTGGATAAGGACAGCGCCTGAACGTATGATTGCAAACATCTACAAGAGAAACGGTTCCTCTGGATAGGGTGCTACAGGGATGACCGAGTTCTCCATATAAAACGCGATCGTTAAAAAGAGAACTCAAAACACTCATCCTGGCTCTAAGAATCCCTACCGGTTCCCAGGAATTATGAGGATTAAACGGCACTTGGCATGAAATTAGCAAATTCACAATGTGGGAAACTACAGGATGCTAAACTTGGCGAATCAAAAATAATTTCCAAATAACGAATAGGGGGAGAGCGACGTAGAAAGTAAAAGACTTAAGACACAGGGCAGCCGAAGGCAACGCAAAGAACTCGTTCACTTCCTGATCTGTGCAATCTATGTAAAGTGGTTTTTAATAGTATTCAGGAGTCACTGTTAATTTTATTAGCAACATTTTTGATAATTTAAGTTGTTGCTTTTATTTTTTCTAGTAATAAAATGTTTACAGAAAAATGATGTCAGTGATTGACTTCAAAGTAATCCATTGATTTGAGTCTGCGGCAAGAAAGTGGGCACAGTCAGAAGAAATGGATGGAAATAAAAAAGAATACAACACCGAGCATGAATTGATATGGTCGAAAGGAACAAGGGGTACTTGAGGACTTATTATATTTATGTATATACTTGTGATTTGCCATAATAATGTTTTTAAAATAACATATTCACTGTGGAATTTAAAGTACAGGGGATAAAAAGAAAATAAAAATCACCTATAATCCCTTCATTTCAAATATTCAGCATTACTTTTTATTATTTCATAATGAAATTATCCCCTTATTATATGAATATTACACCTCGATTTTTAAATTTAGGATAATTCCATGAGCATTTTTTAAGTTATTACAATGAATCAAACATATATTTAAATTTTTTTAAAATGAGTCATAAAGTGAGCCTAATAGACATATGCTAGAACAATAAGTACAAGAAATATAAAATAAACAAACCCAAATAAAACTGCATAAAAATAATTGAACCTAAATGTGAAAATATGTTAGAATTTTAATTGTCCCAGAAAATCATCATATCTGATTTAAAGAGAACACGAAAAGCAAAACCGGTTTTGTAGGGCTCGATCATTTTCTTCATCTTGGTCCCTGCTGCATTTAGTTTCTTTAACTTTATGTACTGATGAGCAACATTTAAAGTAATATCCCTTCATTTATTGAAGAATATTCTTTGGAAATTAAGGAATGAGGCTTATGATGTTTTATGAGTGATTATCACACCGAATAATAAAAATAGAATCAAGCATCTCAGAATAGAAGTTGAACGTACATTGTGGTTAAAGATTTCCTTTAAGACATCTAGAGAACTGTGATTGCCATTCCTTTGACTTCACGCTTTATTTCCGAGCTTTTATGATGATTGTATGAGAATGTTGATTATATTCTGTAAGAATCACAACTTATGAGCTACGCGATTCAAGCCAGCAGGATACCAAAAACAAACCATGAGATCCACTGTAGGTCAACGTCAAATACCTGTCGCTACTGGAAATTGTGACACCTTCCGACAGTACCAAGGAGGCGCCTATTGAATTTTTCTGAATGCGGAAGTGATTTAAATTGCAATAGACAAACCCATCAAGGTTATCTGCTTCAGCTTCTGAACTTTTTCAGAAAAGCCAGGCTTTACTCATTCTCAGGAATAACAATGCTCTGCGATCAATGACAGTTCTGTGATCTTTTCTTTCATTTTTGGTCCTCTGAGGAGAAACCATTCTTATGAATTTAAAAACCTGGGCCACCCTATTGTGTCAATTGTAGAGAGTTAGCTCAAGGAGGAAACTTATGATCAATTAGGAAATAATCATTTAGTCCTCAAAGAAAGGTAGTACTGTGAAAATTATCTAGCAAGGAAATTTACTGGGCTCCATTGAAATTAAATTATTCCAGTAAGATTCAATTGGGTAATGGGGGTAATGATTTGTTTTCATGTAACAGATAACCTCTAAGAAGGGATACTGAAAAGTTCTCTATAGATTTTTTGAAATCGCTTAATTCTCACAACATGCCTGCCTCATAAAGATATTAGAGATTCGAAAGTTATTTCTAATTTCCTCTTTGAATAGCAAGAATGGTGCTCTCAGAGAACGTGAGACTTTGAGTAAGAGAAACTTGGAAACGAATTCTTTGTCCCTTACAACCACCATCCTGTGATGAATCTCTTAGAACCTTGGTGACTCTCCCACGAAACCGGAGAGTTTTTTGTGTGCTCGTCAGTCCTTCTGAGAGACGCTCCGCTGGCCCAGGTCCTCACAGGCTGGTCAGCACTCTGCCGAGTCCCCCCGGGGCCCTCTCTGCCTCGCTCCTGCATTCTCTGGTGCATCTTTCTTTTCTCCAGCAGCTTGTCCTGTGAACTGTGTTCTTATTTCCTGTTTGTTTGTTTTGTTGACAGTAACCACCCCAGTGGACGTGAGGTGGTTTCTCACTGTGGTTTTGATTTGCATTTTGCTAATGATTGGGCATCTTTTCATGTGCTTGTTGGCCATATATATATATATATGTCTTCTTTGAAGAAAGGTCTGTTCTAACCCTTAGCCCATTTTAAAATCTGGTTATTTATTTACCGATTATTTATTTTTTCCGTTGTTGAGTTGCAAAAGGGCTTTACGTATTCTGGATAGTAACCCTTTATAAAATATATAATTTGCGAATATTTTCTCCCACTTCGTGGGTTGTCTATTTGCTGTGTCGATCGTGCCTTTCAATGCACAGAAGTTTACAGTTTTGATGAAATCCCACTCATGAGTTCTTGGTTTGTTTCCCTTGCCTGTGCTTTTTGAGTCATGTCTAAGAAGTCACTGCCAAACCGAGCTTTCACTGCGTGATTTCTTCTTAGAGATTTACAATTTTAGCTCTTGCCATTAGATTTTGATTCACGATGAGCTGATTTTTGTAGATGGTGTAAGGTAAGAATCCAACTTTATGTTTTTGTATGTGGAATAAGAGTTGTTTCAAAGAGAGTGTGTGGGTGTGAGGCACTATTAATACATCTCAGTTGTCAACTGATAACTATTACTTTTGTGAAACAAAAAAACAAACAATTACTGTTTGTAGAAGATATGTTTTCATGATTTCTTTTAGATTTACATCCAACATCTTTTGGAGCTCTTCCTGAATTTGCATGCAGAGTAACAAACAAAATCATAGAAAGAGGAAGTGCAGCTTTCTCCTCATATTTGATTCACTCTAAACATCCGCTGCCTCATTCCTTTGTTTAAGAGCCATGCACTTGGTTGACCTTAAGTAGCCAGACCCTTTACCAGTAAAATGGATTATTTGGGAACAACAAACAATTACAATTACCTACACATGGCCTAACGACAAACCATGTGCAAGTCCGGAGAAAGGCGGGAGAGGCTCTTTACGGATGTGGGAGGGGCCAATTGGAAAGGAAGTGTCCATTGGAGGAAATCAAAAGGTCCAGGCATAGTGACTGCTCATTGGCTGAGTCCTGGCAGCCTCCCATTGGCTGAGCTGTTCCTAGGCAACGAGAAAGCTCTTCTCTATCCTGCTGAGGTAGCGAAGGTATCCAGACAGGAAGGCAGGAAATTAAGCTATTTCTATTTGTAGATGACATGACCTTGAACTTAGAAAATTCTAAGAAGGCACAAAAATGGAAAAAATAGATTCCTAGGGATAGAAATATATTAGCCCTGTCCAGGCGCTGCGGGGAGGAAGATACTAAGAATGTCTCCTAATGGGTCTGAGGTTTCCTTTAGGGCTCATGACCACGTTCCGGAATTAGTCAGTATTGATGGCTGTGCAGCTTTATGACCACATTAAAACCTCTAAACTGTACACTGTGAAAGGGTAACTTTTCTATGTCGAAGATATCTCAGCAAAGCTGCCATTACTAAATACACGAGGTCGCGGTTAGTAAAAAAAAAAAAAAAAAAAAAAAAAGTTGTGATTCAGGCCTGTGTCTAAAATCATGTGTTTAATATATCGAGCGGTTCTGAAGAGGTCCTACACTCATTAATGAGAGACGCGGCGCCTGAGACTGAGAAGGACGAGAGAACAGGGCACATTCACAGAAGGACCTGGAAGGCGGGCGCGGAGTGAGTCTGCCAGTCCTCACAGAGGCCGTTTACTGCCCTACGGGACCCCTGCGGAATGAACCAATTCCAAGGACAGAACCTGAATTCGTATCCGGTAATATCCTTTACACACGGTTCTCTCCGTTTCTGAATTTATGATTATAAGCAACACGAGGTAAATTTTGTTCTCAGGACTTTTAGTCATCACTGCTGATTCTCCAACAGAATTAAATTTGATTCAGTTTCTTATAATTACTTTGAATTTTATAGAAATGTTCTACTTAATTTTCATTTCTACAATCTATCCACATTAGAATATTGGTCTCTACTATGTGCCAGGAGGTATTCTTGGCATTGGGTAAAATAAAGTATTTTACTTTTATTTCCTTTTTCTTAAATGTTTTTAGAAGACAGTTACAGCTTATAACCCCTGTAAGACATAGTGTTCTCTTCCTGTTAGAAATAGTTACGTATTCTCAAAGTATTCTGTCCGTCTGTGAATGCATTTTGGAAAGGTACTGAAACAAAAAAATAAAACTATTAAAAAGATTTCGTTGTTATTTTGAAAATGTTTAACTATAAATGAGTAAAATAAACATGCGGGATATTTATATAAACACACAGAAACATACGTGCATGAGCGTGCAGGTACAACCAAACTAAGCATCGATTGTGAAACATTCACTTTATTCCACGTAGTTCTCAAATCTGGCACTAGTCCTTAGCTGGTTAATTACTCAGGATGGAAGCCGTACTCTCCTGGTTTCTTCATTACTCAATCTTGATTCGGCTTCATTTCTTTTTAAGGTTCATTGCGATTAATGACGCACTCCATTTAGCTCAACAAAGGAATTCTAATTCTCTGTAAATTCAGAGTTTGTTCTCTTGTGATTTAACGCGTCTTTTTTAGTAGGGCCTTAAAATATACTAGTTTTTGATGGATGACGCAGAGGCCAAAAGAAAAGGTGAAAGTAGGACCTCTTTAAGTGAGTTATTAGAGAAATTCATTTTCTAAATAGTTTAATCTCATCATTAGGCTTCAGAGAGCTTTAAGAAAAGTCTTTAAATTTGTATGTCAGTTCTCAATTATCCACACTAATGAAAAGGAGCAGCCGTCTGCATAATGCAAAAAGGATGAAAATATCCACGTATCTGACTTAGAGGACACCGTGTACCATGCTCAGAGGGTAAAATCCAAGTCGAACGACGAGATTGGGTTGGGACGATTCTTCTGGGTGAGCTGTTTTCGCGAACGGGCAGACAAGGTTCTGCTAAGCTTCTCCCTACGTTCCCTTTCGATCGTAATGTGATTGAATTGTAATCTCATCTTTCTGATTTAAATAATGGTGTAAGCACAAGCAAAACATACCCTTGAGTTTTTCTTTTCTTAAAGCTAAATGGCTCTGCCTCCTTAAGTGGTAGTAGTAGGAGGAGAGAGAGAGAGAGAGAGAGAACTATTGTATTATAAAAAGCCTTTTATTACATTTGTAGAATACAGGAATAAAGAACCCTGTATTCAGAATTAGAAACAGAGAGTCAGAATAGATAACAGTGTAGGAATTGAATGATACATTGAAGACCTATTAAGGGCCATCTTCTTAGCATAATGACTGCGAACAATAAGTTCCAAAACACTAATTCAGTCGCCCACTATGTGCAGGGTAAGATGCTAGAGGCTGGGCTTGTCTGGCGAACTTGGCGTGCAGCACGAAACACATCGAAAGAGTCATCAAGGCTTCCGTAACGCATCGCCCCTCTCCGCAAGGCAGATGTTGACAGTGTGGAGACCCGGACAGCGTGCTTCCCCGGTGCACACAGAGGAGCGGTCAGAGAAGCCCGCCAAGCGAGCGATATCTCGCTCGCCACCAGACTGCCCGACAGGACGAGAAAGGAAAGTGTGGGATGATGCGGGGGGACGGGGCAGAGCAGCGGCACAGGTGGCGATCCAGAGTCGCGATTGTCAGACGGAGTTGAGTAACTGACATGAGATTTAAGCAGAAGTCAATGTACCGTACATCCGACGGGGATTTGGGTTCCCAGGAGCTCACGTCCAAGGCCACTGTGCACGCTGTCTGTGCTGAGAATGGTACGCGGCTAGGAGACGAGGCCACCGGGTCGTACTCCACACACGCCAGTGCAAGCCGTTCTTTTATCACCCAAAATTTTCTTAAGAGTTCCGAAAGGAAAGAAATCTGGACGTGATCCTTTTCTCCTACTAGTATTTACGGTAGCGCCTAACTTTCTGTTATGAGTTTTTCTATCGACAAGGGCTCCCCAAATTCCGTAAGCTGCGGGCTCCCCAAGCCCGGCTGTCTGCCCCGGCGTTACGTGAGCAGACGGCGAGTTGTAGCACAGAGTGAAGGGACAATCCGCGTGGCTGATGGGCCGCACCCCATTTCTGTTCTTCCACTTTTGAGGCTCGCTAGAGGCCATCATGTTAACTCTTCTCTACAGTGTGAGTTAGTGGAGTCCTTGTTTAGAACTTAGCCGAACAGTACCAGCAATGATCACAATTTTGAAGATAATGAATATGGTTCTTTTTACTTAGGTCATCGACATTTCAAACTGACTTTCCTCTTTAGAAAGAACCTATTTATTATGCAGTTCTGAACGGTCGATCTCCAGAATCTTGTGGATCACAGAACGTTAGAGAAATTGATTACAAGTGATCACTGGGCTCTAACACAGCAGCACTAGAAAAAAATGGAGAAAATTTCCATAAAAGAAACAGAAACCTTGACTCTAGCTATTTTGAATTCTTACTTATTGGTTTTCTTGAGGAAGAAAAGAAATGAAATATAATAATGTCAATGTTTATAGTTATAAAAAAGCTTATATGATAAACATAAGCTTTTTTTGCCCATAATCTATTAAAATGTTTTGTCTTTTAATAAAAAGTTATCGTTATTGTTAAACCTGTCAATGAGGAAAACGTAAAGAATCAAATAGAAAACTAGGAAATGGATCTTATAACTAGAGGAGGACGGTGTGACAAAGTGACCAGGAATGTGGGGTCCAGAGCTGAGATGCTTGGCTTCAAATCTGTTCACCTGTGAACTCTGCAAGATTTACGTGTATCAGTTTCCCAGGAGGCAAAAGGAAGACAGCAACAGAGGCTCCTCAGAGGAGAGTTCAGAGATTCGAGATCAGTTACGTAAAGTTCGTAGCTCGTAGCGGCACCAAGAAACGCACGGGAGAACGTCACAGCTATTTTAGCAAGATGTTCACAGAAAATAGACCAGTGACACGCAGCTTCATCACGCATGATTAACGAAATGTGAAACGCCGGAAAATAATTAAAAATTTTTTTCTCGTATTTGCAAATAAGTAATAAAAAGTTTCAGCCAGAAATGTTGATAGTATTTGGAGAAAATTACACATCTACAATTTGTAGTATCATAAATGGATGGGTAATTTTATAGCGAATCTCCAGTTTCAGAAGTAATATTTATATTAAATTTAAATGTTTTCATCCTTTTAAAAATAATACCTTTTTAAAAATAATAATTTAAGTGCCAAGAGTAAATAGTTGGGGTACATTTGTAGCACTTTTTTTTGAAGAAAAATATAATCTATATAGCTATCAATATGGTACTCATTAAATAAAAGGGTTAAATTCAAGTTGTGTTACATATGGCTTCAAAAACATTTGACTTACTTTATATATTCATGACAGCACAGTGCCTATACAGACTTATTATAGAGAGTGGGTACCACATCCATGTGAGGTTTACTTTATTCTGTAAGTAAAACTTTTTAGTAGTCATTTGGGTAAGTCATTAAGAGTAGGAGAAGGAAGCATAAAAATACTATTGCCTTATATAAACTTTAAAATTGCAGGATAATATCTTGTTAGCCTGGAACACAATTACAGCTATCCAAAGGTTAAAAAAACACTGAATAACTACAGTGAAAACACATTATTTTTCTGCAATTTATCGTCGACATTCAATATCCTTACTAGAATACTTAAATTGTTGCCAAAATTTCAGTGTTTCGCATAGTATAACGAGCCTTGCTTTGGGGGATAAAAGTACCTATTTCCGGCATGTTGCTGTTACTGCTAATCACTCACTTAACAAATTAGGGCCTACTACGTGCCTGGCACAGTTGTCGCCAAAAAAAGAACACACAACCAGTCTTTCCCATGGAGCAGGCGTCGTGTGGACAGGGCTGGGGTCAAACAAACAAGGTTTGTGTCAATCAGATGCTATCGACGAATCGTGAAACTTGCGGAATTAATACAGTAATGATATTCACAGACTTTCATATTTTATTTTTCTTTAAAAACAAGCTCATTTCTTACTTATTGGTTTTCTACCAAATAACAATGCATCTTTTTTTTTTAGGCATCGACACACAGGCAGGTATAACTCGCACTGATAACATGCCACAGGTAGCTAGATAAATTACAGGATCATAAACGTGGTTTCCACTTATAAGCACCTATATGCAAGAACATCAAAGTTTATTTACCTAAGCGCGTAGAAATAATTTCTTCCATGAGATGATGTGCCGCTCTCTAAAGATCCCAGAGCATAAAGCCGGGCTATATTTTTAATAAGGAACAGAATGCGTTGCTCTCCATTTTGATCTAACGTCTCCATCCTCTTCAGGCGGGCGTCAGCTGGACGACCCAAAGGCTTGTGAAGCCGTGGCGTCCCCGGCAGCCTCCGGCTCCTGCTGCCGCTCTTCTCTTCGGCCACGTTCGCCTGGGCAGTGTTTCAGGCGAGTGGGTCTCCATAGCGCTGATCACGTATTAGGACGTTTGAGCTTCTCAGAAGAAATGGTCCCTATAAATTGAAGGTATTGTTAAGAACATTACCTGCACAGTACAAATGCATAGATTTAAGCAGTGAAGTGCTGGAAATCCTTAGCCTCTGGGTTAGACTGAGCAACAAACAATCAATAATTATATGCAAATGAGTCTTTTATTCAACCTAGCCAACCTGCATAGGTACGGTCGAATTACAAACCCTTAGGGCAGCTACTGTCCAGAACACCTCTTGCATGCATGATGTCTCAAGAAAGCCCGTTTAGCCCAGTTACATCAGCAATTGCTCTTTTGTATAAACTGGGGGGAAAAAAAAAAAGGTCCACCCAATCACACGACACTTAATTTCACTTAATTTAAATCGCAGTGTATTTGCATGGGCAGGTTTCTTTTAAACACTGATTTATTCTCTAAATGGAGAGGCATGGTTGTTATTTAAGATCTAATGTCCCCCGCTGGTCCCATTTGGGAGGCTTTCCAACAGCAGGCGCGATTGTATTTAAGATATAACGTGCCTCCCCGGTCACATTTGGGAGCTGTTTTTGGCTGCACTGAGGCTCTTGCCTGCCTGGCAAATAACGGACCAGAAAGACTGCATAAATTCCTTGATGTCTCTGTGGACTCCTCCAGCATTAAGCTAAGCTCTTGTTTTCTTTCTGTTTTAATTGAAATGCTGAATGAAGGCAGCAACCTTTCTGCACACCTAGATTTTTTTTTTTTTTCTTTTTGGTGCAGCAAGTCTACTTTGGCTATTTATTCTGGGCATACTTGAAAAATTAATAGAATCCTGCATAGCGAGTTGGAAGGCACAGATTACCTAGGTAAAGTGGTACTTGGGCTCTAGCTCTGCCTTATGAATGAAAAATTGACGGGCACAGTTTCCAGGGCACGGTGTGACATTCCAGTCCCTGGACGTGGGTGGCATCCACCTGGGCATGTGCACAGCGCCGACATTGATTGCACTGTGTCTGTTTTAATAAAGTCACCCCTTCGCAGCTAAGGATCCAGAGAAATTATCATCTTCACCTCGCTTCCTAGAGCTGTTAAACCATGCTGTGGGCTTCAGTATCGCATTAGAATAAAAACACAGACGATGTTTACTCTCTTTGATTTACACAGTAAAATGCCCGGATCTGAGGCGTTCTGCCTGATGAGCTCTGAGGATACTCTAAATCCATGTAAGCACCACTCGGTAAGAGATACATGTCATTTCCGTCACCTAGAAATGGCCCTTGGACCCCGCCCCAGTCAGTCCTCGCTCACCTTTAACCCAGAAAGTAACCACTTTCTGAATTTGCCGCATGAATTAATTTGTTGTTGTTCCTAGAATTTCATAAATGGAATTGGACGAAGCTCATTATTACCCGTGTGACTTCTTTCATCGACGTAACTGAGATTAATCCATGTTGTTGCCATATATCAGTAGTTCAATATCTTATAACAATATATGAAAATAGATATTTCTCCAATATCTTGTTGATGGCTTTGCCCCCCTCCCTTTGGACTTATTAATAAGGCTACTATAAGGATTCTTGTGGGCACATATTTCATGTCTCTTCGGAAAATATTTAAAATAAAATTACTGAATCATTGGCCGTGTATATACGTTAAGCTTGCTAAGAACTTTTTAAGAAAGATTAATAACATAGATTCGACCAAAAAATTCTTCAAGATGGTTTATTTTATATTCCCGTCAGCATATAAATTTTCAAGTGGCTTCAAATCTTTGCCAATATCTGGTAATGTCAGATTTTTTTTATTATTGTTACTTTAACCATCTAAGGTTTATGAACCGGTATCTCACTCTACTTTTATTTTTCATGTTACTGGTGACTACGATTATTGAACACACTTTTATGTGCTCGTTGGTCATTTCTGCATCAACTTTCACTAGTGTGTGAAGTTTTCTAACACTCTGGAAGATAAGTTTAATAAGAAAAAACAATTTCAACATAGCAAAACACTTGAACATACACACGCGGCCCGTACGCAGGAAGCCCACGGCAGTAGCCTGAGCTCTCCGGTCACCGGCGGAGGGGCCGGCCAGGCACAGCCTGATGAAGATGTAACCTAGTTTGCTTTCGTTTGTCTGACTATTGCTGATGTGAGAACTTCTTTACGTATTCAGGATCTGAATCCTTCCTTAATCGAACATGCGGTGCCAGCATTTTATCTCGTTTATCCGCCAGACGATTCATTTGCCCAAGTGACATCAGCAGATATTATAATGTCAATGCTTTCCAGTTTTCTTTTTTTTTCTTTAATTGTCAGTGATTTTGCGAGGCGAAGCAATCTACCTCAAGGTCACAAACACGTTATATTGTTATCTTGCAGAAGCTCTGTAATGTTAGCTATATTTAGGTTCATGGTTTACTGCGAATTATTTCTTACCTCTGAAATAGTTAGAGTGTGGGATTGATTTTCATTTCTATACAGACATCCTGGTTTTCCAGACTTACTTTTGGAAAAGATGCTCCTTTTGCTGTTGAATTATCTTAGCGACTTTCATAAAAATCGTGTGAGTGCTTGAAGCTATTTTCATATTCCATATTCTGCTCCATTGATATATTTTTTCCTTACTCTAATACACAATACTGTGATTACTCTAGCTCTAAATCAACTACTTTGAGACACACCGCTTTGTTTAAAAACTCTTTTGGCTATTCTAGGATATTTGCATTTTAAGATAACTTTTAAGATTAATGTGTCAATCTCTATGAAGAAGCTCGCCGATCTTCGAGTGCGTGTGTGTTGAATCATTTTGAGAGAAAAGAGACAATGGTATTGAGTCTTCCCCTGCATGTAGGTACTAAGGAGACGCCATGTCATTTCCGTGCTTAGCATCTCTAGTTTCAGTTGTGTGCGTACATATGTGGGGGCGAATTAGACACCTGGAATGTTCCAGCAAGGAATTCCAGAAACTGTAAGTTTCTTTCCAAAACAGAGTCTCTCTCATCCCTAGCAATAGGAAAGCCCGAACGCGTTTATACAGACCTTTTCCCGTATCCAAGGCGCGCCTTTCCGAAGTTTACACTCACCTCTCCATTACCTGTCCTCCCCCTGCTTTTGCCTGTCAATATAGTCAGTATACGTGTTAATTTCTGCCATAAAAAAGCACTGCAGACCAGGCAGTTTTAAACAACAGCAAGTTATTCTGGAGGCTAGGGGTCCAAAATTGAGGTTTACACAGAGACATACTCCCTCTGAAACGTATAAGGGAGAATCAGATTTTGGTGTTTGCTAGTAATTTTAGTGTTTCTTTACTTGTAGATGCATAACACACACACATCGTATCTATATATTATGTATATTATATAATATAAAACATATTATAAGTATGTATTATGTATCGATGTATGCACATAAACATATTTAGCAGGGACATTTGTCAATAATATTTGCCAAACCATTTAGAAGTTTTCTATGGAAAGCGCGATGCTAGGATTTTAACCATAAAAAGAAGCAATGTCACAAATGGACAAGTGAGGTCCCCAAAATGCCAGAGACTGTAACGTCGGGATGACGAACATCCGTGTTATCTGTAAGCCAAAAGGAAAAGTGAGTTTGCAAACCCGAAGCAAGAGGCAGTGGCTCATGAAAACAAACTACGAGATGTGAGTTAGTTAATGATTATGACCTAAGCAAATACTAAGGAGAACCTGAAGACGATGTGCAAACCAGAAATCGAGAAATTCGGAGGTACCTCAGAGCATTAGGAACCCTTACACTGTTCTCAGAAACGTGAAAATTCTCTGAAATGCAGTCCACGGAATTCAGCAGCATATTTAAAAGAGGACCGTCAACTAAACTGACCCTGGGAACTGGGGGATACCCATTCCGCTTTGCCGCTCCCCGCCACATGTCACTAGGGCGGCCCGTCTGTCTGCGACAGGTGCCCGGGCCCATCACAGAGAATGGCGCGCTCTACAGGCAGAGAGACAGTGCCCGGCTCTCCAGAAGCGCGTCTGCTACCAGCGAAGCATCAGGAGAGGAAGGCGGCTTTGGTCTGTCCTCAGGAGGGGTTCAGAAGATGACGGGCATCACCTGCTCCGTCTCCCTCGCAGACAAAACCTTCCCGCAGCATCTTTTTAAGGTACCTGTTAACTGACCTGATCCCGACTCAGTGAACACGGGGAACGGTGAGGCCCCCTGGGACGCCGGGTCAGGGATCACCGGTGGGGAAATGTTCCGCTGTGTTTGACGCGGAGACTCGCTACTCCCTGTAAGCTCGTTCGCCTCATGGCGAAGGCGCTTTCACGACTCTCTTGCCTGTGTAAGATGCTTTTACGAAAATTACTAATATTGACTCAGTGGAAAAGGGTATAAAAAGCCACTTGCTTAAGCATTATGGCAACGTGCCCATGAAACATTCTGAAGAATATTATTAAGTCCTTCCATTCTGTTTTTATTGCATTATAATTCAAAAATATATACGCACGCTCCCTGCTGGTTTATCAAGAACACGTGTTTATGACCATTTTATAGACGGTTGTTTAAAGATCTGCGTGAAGCACCTCGGGAGGGTGCCATTCAAAACATTTTGAACTTTTCCATTAAATTACTCCGTGCTTTGAAATTGTCCTCCAAAGAAACAGGTAAATCGGCCAAAATGGACCCCATTTGGAAACCTCACATGTGGCGTGTGTTCGGGTCGATAATATAGCAGGAGAGCGAGAAAAATATGACGTGAAGAAATCACCAAAAGTCACAAAGCTTTGAAAGTTAAAGATCAAGGTTAAAAGGCCATTCGTCCAATTAAAAAAATTGTGAACACCTACTACGTAGCCTAGAAATTGGGTATAAAGTCACGAGGGCATCGGCTGCTCCCGACCTCCTAGAGCTCACAATCTAATTAGAAAGTCCATGTGAGCGAACGAACTTTAATAGAATCGCGTGTGAAGTGAGGCGTGAGAACATTTTATTATGCACTGTAGCTGAGAAAACAGTTTTAAATTTTATTACTTTAGTTTTGTTGATTATAGAGCTAGTTCTTTAAAACAATTGTGAATTCACTTAACATGTTTCCTAAATATACTGTATGATAGAAATACATTAGAACCGTGTACCTCCAAGAGACTTCAACCTCTTCCTGAGACGCACAATATCCTGGTCCATTGCCTCCGGCACAGTGGGTACTAGATGGGCTATTTGCTGAATGAATTTATAATTTGCATATTCTAGGAAACAAAACCGGTGGCAAAAATAAAATCGTAATGCAATATGATTTTATATTTCAGAAATCCTAATTAATTTTCCCAATAATGTCCTTTGCCTCAGATCGACCTGGCCATGCTGATGAGGATTTTAGAAAAACCGAGTCACAGGTAAGTCATGCCTTTGCTCGTGAAGAAAAAGTGAGAAGAGGAAGCCGGTAAAGCTGATGAAAAGTAGAGAGAAAACCTATAAATATTTAACGTAAGGAGAGACAGAAATATCACAAGAAAGCATTAGAATATGTTCTCTCGCTGCTTAATTTCACAAAGTGCTTGCAAGGACTGAGAAATCGCAAGTCCTACTTCTTTTTATGGAAGGGAGAGAAGGGAAATAAGTGTCATAATAAAACGTGACGTGCAAATATTATTGACCGGCAAACTATACACAGAGAACAAGGGGCACCGGAACCTTTAGTATCGGCAAACTAGACGACCGTCAAATCTGGGAAAAACCACACGTGAAAATGTATCTGACCATGTAAACTTAGCCCTGATTGGTGACCTGAAGAAACACGGCAGGCTGATTCCAAAAAATCCTGGAATAAAGACAGATTTTGATTAAATAAGCCACACTGCTGGTGACAGGTCATGCGGTAATGAGTCGATCCTGACCAGATGGCTCGGTGTGAGTTGTCTTCTCTCGTTCGACGGTTCAGAGGAGTCAAGACGGATGGAACTGAGGACGGTCCCTTCCTAGATCATCTTACGAGGCTTTTCATCTACACATGCTAGACGCACGGGCAAGCCGTGCAAGAGAAGCAGACTTTGAAGCCGACCATGGAGGAGCGATGCAGAACCTGTTAGCAATTTCAGAGTTAGTGGCGGCATGATCTGCAAAGAGCAGAAACATTGGAGAGAATATTTAATGTACGTAATACGTGCGCCACACAAGGTGGAGTAAATCCCAACTCAATTCTACGGTCATGAAAATTTAAAGCGTGGATGGAAAGGTCATTATTATAAAGTTAGGGATGGCTTAGAAGATAGTTTGAAGGGAGGAGATGTTAGCAAAAAGAAGTAGAAGATGAAAAGATAATAACGCATAACACGTGTCAGTATTAGCCATTTAACCCGCAATCGAGCAGTTCCGATTGTATCGTACATTGCTTGGTCTCCCGCCCACCAAACCTCTCCGACAATGCCAATGAGGATTTTAGAAACAATCGTTCCACAATAGAAAATGGGGGGGAAAATGTGAAGATGTTTAGAACGGCATTTTTTGCTTATGTTGAAGCCAAGGATGGAGTGAGAGCTCTGCTGAAGGAGAGGTTTCACACAACTGAATAGCCAAACGATGAGAAAAATACACGATGGCAATCACAGTGCAGAAACTAAATGTTCAAGGCCTAATGGAAACAATAGAAGTTCCCAAAGAAGCGCCGCTGAAAGCTACACGTAAAGACTTGATTGACCAGAGAAGGAGCCCATTGAGCTCCTTCTGAAGTGATTGGAGGAAACTAGAACCGAGCTAAAAATGTTTTAAAAGTAAATAACAGAAATCTCATGTTGGAGATTCATCATCTCTACAAGAGAAGTGTGTGGAGAGGCCCCGATGTCTCTGAACAGCAGGAACGGGACACTCGTGGTGGATAAAAAAGTTATGAGGAAAGACAATCGGCTGCCTCTAATCTCAAAGACAGTTTCTAACATGTAATCAAAGGATAAGGAAAAAAAGCAACACAATGGTAAACATATTGGAGAATCTACGTGTATTTTTAAAAGACCAGTAAACCTTTCCGGAGAAGAAAATACATTTTATAAAAGAGAATAATGAAAGAATTGAATTGACAGCAATAACGCTGGAGACCGCTGAGATTATTAGAATAACTTGCGGAGGAAGAAAAATTAGAACATAAAATATTTCATTATAAAGATATTAGGATAAAACATTTATTTGAAATGGAAATGCTTTTAAAGTTATAAAATCCTGTTCAAATACAAGAATTTATTATTGTCACGAATGGGTTCTTTTTAAATTATGGTCGCAGCACGAGAGATGTCAAATGTTTTGGGGAATGAAAATGAATAATAAAACAAAATGAAAAGCATAAGGAAAAATATAATATTCCAGACGAGTTTTGCAAGGTATTAGTTGGTATGTAACATCAGAAATAACTGAAATATTAAACTACCCGATGCATTGCAGAACAAAGTGAAATGAAATCCTACATATTTATTTCTGGAAATGTTTAAATGGCAGATGATAATTTTTATATTTTATGAGCCCCCGTGAAAATGAAAGTGAATTGAGATTTTCCACTTGCAAACCTGTGAACTCTCTTTTGATTCTGTACTGATTTTGCTACCAATTTAAAGAGTTATTAACGTCCCTCGACCCTAATATCATTATCGTGTGTGTGGTGGTTCTCTAACATCTATATTTCATGAAGCTAACTTGCCTCAAGTCACTGCAGCCACCTTATAAACAAAATTCTAGGGCACCGACTTCATTGAATCCGGAAAAAATACTTTATTTAATAATATTGTTTTATAACACGATGGTCCATTTTGTCCTTCTGAACTTAAATGTATGACAAGTCATGATTACAAGCTCTTTAACTAAGGTCTTGAAGCTATTTATCCAGAACAAGGCTTTTACCCACAGTCAAAGTTTCCTCATTCATCGAAATGTCACTCATCTCTTGGTTCCGGTGATATCTAGCTACAAATCTAGTAACTTGTGGGTAAGACACACTATTTGTAAATGAACTTGACAGTGAAATACAGCAATATATCAAACAGACAAAATGAGTTTGAGCGATGCGTATATTTTCTCTGCGTAGAACGGGATGAGCGTTTAACCCAAAGGCCATCTATCTTTGGTACCCTCACTGATGGCTTAATTTACTTAATTCTTAACGGCGCTATCATTTATCGAAGTTAGACCATATTTCTTTTTTTGCTATGATGGCAGAATTGAATGGAGTAAATGATGCAATGGATATATAACATGTTTTACCTCATTTGATTTTAACCTTAAAATAACAAAGCCCAGATATCATTTTCACCTTAATTTTAAAAATAAGAGAAGTGGAATTGAATTATTTTAGTTTGGACAAGTAGTTTGGCCTTTGGGTTAAGTGCTCGTCCCATTCTACACAGAGAAATCTGGTTTCGTAAGAAGCGGAGTACTGAACTTCTCCTATTAAGGAGAAGTCAACGGAAACCGGGGAGCGCCCCAGAGACCCATAAAGCTACCCTTGACTTTGAGGTGGATCGCGCAGAGCTCGGTACCGACAGGAGCACGTCAAGGTCACCAGTCACCCATGAGCGCTGGGTCTCTGGGTTTAGCCCGCACACCCACCGCCCACCTTCCCTTTCCTGCCTCGCGCATGAAAGGCCAGTCTGTGAGGATGGCGTTAGTGGACTTCTGTGCCCTCTGGTCTTCGATGGGCTCCACCTAGCACATTGAGAGGATGAGGCGGTGAGGTCTGGACGCCTTTTCCTCCCACTACCGCGGGCTGGCAGGATCTCTGTTGCCCGCTTGGTCCCCTAGTGATGGGCAAACTCCCTCCAGACGGCCCGCCCTTCATGGCCATCTCTGATCATGGGGTCCAGAAGTGGGGCCCCCACTTCCCCTCCTCACCCCGGCTCGAAGCTCAGCAGCTTATCGACCTCCTGCATTACTTCTTGAGATCCCCTCCACATGCAGAAATAGCTAATATTAACTTACCTAAAAAATAACCATTTTCAGTGTACGTCAGCTAGGACCCTGAGTGACACATGGTAGAAAAAAACAAAACAAAACAAAACTGTTCCAAGCGCTTCAATCATCTGTGATCTCCTTCAAGGACAGAAAGCGTGCTTTTTCTTTTTTTTGGTCTTTGAGTCTAGCCTGTGTCTGGCACACAAGAAAGCAATATACCTTTTTGGCTGTTCAAAGTCACAACTATAATTGGGATCTGCTTTTGGTTTAAGTGGGATGCTTAAAGGTGCAAAGGATAGAGAGTAAACCTGCTAAAACAAGCCCACTGAGACCATGATATCCTTAAAATCATTATGTCCATAATGCAAGGTGGACCTTACAAATATTCACATCAAGATTCCATGGGACACACTTGAGCGTCTCACCAACATTACAGTTGAATCACAGCATAAATGGCATCCGGTTATCAGACACTTTGCAAGGTTAATACTTTTTTTAATGTGAGTATCACGGAGCTTATGAAAGTAGGTCTTTTGTGCCTTTTAATACCTCCACGGCTTCTAGGATAGGGTCTGGTGTAAGAATTAAAATGTTTATCCAAATAATGTTGTATTCCTATTAATAGTCTAGAATAGCAATAGAGATAGACAATAATGTTAGATGTGTTTTGAAAGGAAACATCTTTTCGCTTGGTACGTGTTAGATTAGGGTGAGTACAAAATACAGCCGCTCACATCTTCCCAGCTACTGCTGTACTGATCAACAATATTTTTAGAAAGCATTTTAATATTTACATAATCTTGAATGAAGTTCAAATATGTTCAATTTCGTATACTAAATTACTTTTTTTTACCCATTTCTGTTTTGAAAAACTGGTTAATTCACTTCACTGAGATCACTGACATGTTCACATAACAGGAATAGTTTCAGAAAGCCACAAATGGATATTTTTAACTGTTTGTTGGGAAGATTTGTCATGAATTTGACATGAGTTTTAAGAAACTTTGAATGGGAAATTGAAAACCTTTAATGACCTAATCCTTTCATAAATATGTAGTAGTAATAAAATATCATTTCCAAGTAAAAGTGAGAAAAATTATGTTATTATTGTCCTCAATGAGTATTACAGCTCATCCAGTACCTGGAGTTACAAAAGAGATTAACCTGGTTTTACAAACCGTTACTCTTATATGAGAACTAAATAAGTGTGAAATCACTATATTTTATTCACAGAACGCGTTTCTATTTGTGGAAGCATTCGTGTGGGTAGATTTTAGTTCGAGAGCATTTTCTGGACTCTGAGAAATCAAACAAAAGGGAACAGGCTGGATTAGGTTATCAGAGAGTGTGGTAACATCGAAAAGGAGTCATGTGTATTTTATGTTCAATATCGAATATCGAAATGGCCGACATGTCTTTCCAACTACACACTTAATTTGAGAAACTGTAGGGGTGTAAGAAAATGATCAGTTTTCCAAAAAATTGTTGTTTAGCTCTTGGTAAAATAAGGCCGTACTAAAAGAGAGAGGAGGTGATTTGGTTAAGTGGAACAAGACCAAAACGAACTTTGCCAACAGAATTGATATTTAAATGAATTTCAAGGAACTTGAATTTCTGAAATTTAATCATGATATTATCTAATAATGAGCATTCATGCTCTGTCTCCTCCCTCTGTCAGATACTTAGAATCTCGATTCCGGAAACAAAACCTTTAGACCTTTATTTTGCAAAATAACATTTATGGGAAGAAAGAAATCGAGGTGATCCGAAAATATCTAGATGTAGTTATAGTACAATGGTCTGGAAATTACCTGAAAGTAAATATCATACAGGTGCAATATTTTAGATCTTTGGAATATTTGGAAGAAATGTGGGAAGAATGTTTTCAAGGTTGCTATATACACGAACACACATGGCTTTGCCTCTTGCCCGGTGTTCACTTCAGAAGTCAGCGATAAGCATAACACTATGTTATGTGTGGACAGAATCCTTTTTCTACGTTTTCTGTTAAGATGCATCAGTGGAGGACAACATATCGTCTGTTACATCCAACATGGCCAGAGATTTTCTCGAGCATTAAAAAAACACATGATTTTTCAACATGTGTATGTAATAAAAAAGCTAGAATGTCACATTGTGTGAATGATACCAATTTTTCAACACAAGAATCACATTCAACATGGTATAATATTTCAATACAATGAAAGGCATAATTCACTCAGGGCATCTACTCATAATCATTGAATTAAATTATGAGTAGACTTGATTTTACTATAAATCTTGGCCTTTCTTCTCTCTTTTCGTTTCTGCAAATTTTTTATTTATCTTTCTCATTTAGCTATTTCTAACTAGAGGAAGATAGATATGAGATGAATTGAAAGTGCTTCAGGAAGATAACTCCAGAAGTGATGTGGGCACTGATCGAAGTGAGAAGAGAGAGAAAGTAGAGGAACCTGCAAAAATGCCGCGTTTCGTCTTCACGCCCGAGCAGCGGCTGCTTGCAATAATAAAGTAATAGAAGATGGCTACGAACATGGGGGAGCAGAAATATTTTTGAAAAATAAGTGTCAAACGTCTGAGACGATTTTTCTACATTTGTAAATAAACCCAGGATTATATACGTGGGAATTTAGATAGCAGTAAGCCAAATTTGGTTCTGAAAATACAATACATTTCACATTTTGCATTTGAAACGTAAGAAAAAGAATCAGATAACATCTTAATCCGATTGTTACATGTCACATACACAAATACTTGGGCAAACAAAACAAGTGTTTGGGTCAGACCCAGAGAAGAATTGCCTTTGGAATCCAAGTAGCTTTATTTACATTTAAAAACTCTGGCATTTACTCGATGCGTGAGCTTGGGTAGTTTATTTTATTTCTATAAGTCTCAGTTTCTCATAGATAAAATCCAATGAAAATCTTGACTAAAGAGATTAAATTCGGTCATCCACGTAAGGCTCATAACACTGGATCCGCCCTACAGAAATTCCTTAAACACAGTGGCCTCGTTAATCACCATCAGCACCAGCAGGTTGCTCAACTCTTGAGTAGAAGTGGCTTACGCCATAAAGTCGATTTGATTATATTTAATTGGGAATGATAAATTCAGAGGGAATCTTTGTCAGAGATGGTTAATTCTGTGGAGAAGCAAAACGATCATGCCCTCAGGCTCTTTCCGCTCCTCCGCCCTGCAACCTTCGGGTGCCTCCTTCCCCTCGTGAGAGCGCCCAAGTGGCTACGGCAACTCTGATTTCCTTGTCGCCTCGGGACAAAGTACGTAAACAGAAAAGGAAAGTTGCTTTTCTTTCTTTCTTCAGAACAGGCGGAAAAACCCACTTTAGATAAGACTTAGCATCGCAGATCTATGCCACGACCACGATTAGCAAAAGGAATGGAGCTGCCGTGGTTGGCGTATGATGACCAGCCACACTTGCCAACATCCGGCCCTCAGGGCTGGGCACAGCCCCCAGCTCCGCGAGCGTAGCGACCCCCGGACCTGAGCATAGAAGAGATTAATTGGGCAAGAGCGGAATCAGGGAATTGCTCCTGGGTGGACAAATGTGTTTGCGATGATAACAGCTGAAATCATGAGAATGTCGGCGTTCCAATCCGGGTTTAATTTCTAGCTGCATCACCAAGATATCACGTGGTAGGACCACACGGTATCCGTTAAGATCTTTATGGTACGCATTTTACATTATTCTTAACTTTCAAAGATAGATGCATATTTCTTTTATTTATTATTATTTATTATTATTATTTATGCCTACAGCACTTGGTCTTCCTAGGTGGTCTCCCATCCAAGTACTAACCAGGCCCGGCCCTGCTGAGCTTCTGAGATCAGACGGGATCGGGCGTGTTCAGGGCTGCGTGTCCGTAGCCCACGGACCGTGGCTCCACTGGGGCGCGAACCCAGGACCTTCTGCGTGTAAAGCAGACGTGCGGACCGCGACACTGTGGAACTATGTCCAGATGCATACTTTCAATCTGTCCCATCTAATTAGGTAATAGGACAAATACAGAATATGCATGCACATGTATACACATATGTTTATATTTATTTACCTGTCTAAGTACAGACATTATACAGAATGAGGTCTGCTGCATTTCCCTAGCGCCACAAAGGCCTGAGATATCTTTGTGTCTTAATCTTACATTATTATCCTACACTTTCTTAATTGCGACATTTTTATGGTTCCCGTTCCTGCTTTTATTCTTGTAAACATGCCAGTTGTGAGGTGCTACAAAGTTCTAACTAATCAATGATGATTTTTAAAGTTAAGCATGGCTACTTATATTCTTAATAGTAGGATAGATAGAATTTCGTGAGTTGACATTCTAATTACTTGGAAATAATAAGAGAAAAGTTAGTTTCAGGATAATATATCAAAAAAGACTTCTATTCTAATCTCAGTCATGCTGTACTTCTCCCTTTGTAAACATTTATCTCACTTCCTTAACACTCTTTGCAATCCTGATGACGCATTCCTTGAATAACTTGTCGGTCGAGCTCTGCACGGGCAAAGGCCCATTGGACCTGCTGTGTGCGCAGTGTGGAGGCGTCCTAATGCGGCAGAGAAAGCCGCAGGGCCCGGGAGCAAACTTGGGAGATGGAAATAGACGTTCTGATTAATCAAAGCATAATCACAACGCAACTGCTTAGTTGATAAGATTTCGATACAGAAATAACATCTTCAGATTTCCTGGAAACAAGGTATCACCCTTGAACAAAGGGTCAGTGATTACAGACACATTCACGGACTTCGGTCGTATTTGGAAGTCATCCGAGGACTCAGAGGTGCATTAAGCAGAATATGAAGATTTGAACCCGCTGCAAATAGATGATGCTTACTAACTATCTTAAGATTCGATTAAATCTGAGAAATATACGTAGTAAAAACCTCTATGTAGGGACCCCTTCCTTTAGTGAGCATCCCTCAGTCCTCACCTGTGGACATTCTGTGTTCTGTGGCTGCCATTCCAATACCCACCGCCCACCGCCCCCACCCCACCCCTAACCCCAGCCAGACTTCGTCAGCCGGGGGCTGATACAGGGTGCGGGGTGGTCTGCAGACCTTTCCTGTGATGTCAAAAACCCGACATAATCAAGAAGGATGTAAAAAAGTTATGGTCCATACGTACAAGGGAATATTACTCGGCCATTAAAAAATAGAAATTCTACCATTAATAATGACCCGGATGGACTTAGAGGTTATCATGCTGAGTGAAGTAAGTCAGAGAAGGAGAAATACCATACGGTTTCACTTATATGCGGAATCTAAGGAGCGAAAACAAGGAGCTGATTGAAAACGGACTCGCAAATAAAGAGGACAATCTGGTGACAGCCAGAGGGGAGGGCTGGGAGAGAGAGGTGCGCGGTTGAAGGAGCAGTGGCCGGAGGGTCGCGGGGGTGGGGTCACGGCGCGGGCACCGCGGTCAGCAGTCAGGTAATGGCTGCGTGCAGAGCGACCAGGGGGACCAGCCAATGTGTACTTGGAACTAATCACAAAGCAACGTCGAAAAAGTGGCTTAAGCTCGCCGGCCATCTAAAATACACCGGAGCAGGCGCGCGGACGGCTCGAGTAAACGTGAAATGTATCCGTGTCTTCGGTGTGTAGGAAACACGGCGCGGACCAGTAACTCATCCTTCTGCGGATCGATGGTATTGAGCGGGAGCCTCCGGCGTCCCCGACGAGACGGTGATTGATCACGAATCGATGGCTCTCTCCCTCGCGTCTTCACCGAGAGAGCTAGTGGGGGCAGGACTGTCAGCACCACGATTGATGACGCTGAGACACCTGCTTCGAGCCGTGGACGGCCCTGAGAGAGGCGGTGGCCGCATCGCGGGGACGGGCTCCCGGGCTCCCGCGGGCTCCGTCCGCCTCTGGGCGGAGGCGTCAGGAAGACAAGGGGCCCGTCTCCTCCGCCACTGTTTAGTGTTTCTCCCCTTGGACTATGATTAAAAGCCACGTGCGGTGACTTCGCCAATTGTAAGTAAAATACAGGCAAAAAATTCCAAAGCACCGTTTTTGTGACCCTTAGCATTCTGCCCAAATCCAGATGTGCTTACATGTAGAGCTTCGGGTCTGTCAGCGTGGGCATCTTCTGCTGCCTTAGAGGAGGATGCTTTTTTGTCCTCGCTGGAAATATATGAAAATCAGATTTCCATTTTACACGTTCTCATCTCCGTCGACCCAAATTTCCTTAAGTGATCTAAGCTACTTAAAATAAAAATCACTAGTGCTATATTAATCTTCATGAACTTAGGCGCCTGTCCATTTTATCCTTTAAACAGACAGTAAACCAGACAAACCTTTTCCTGGTATCCGAAAAAGACTATGAATCCCTTAATGAAAGCAGGACACATTCTGATGTCTGGCTCAAACTGTAGATATTTTCATGAAAAAAAAAATCCCTTTTTTTACCCCCTAAGAAATATAGTATTGTCTTTAGGAAACAGGCTCAGGGGCGTCGATAATTAACTTATTAGGAGAGTGGCATCGTTTATGACACACGGATGGACAGAACGGCACGCCATGTCCCGGCCCTGAGACACCCGCATTGTCTGGGTCTGAGTCTGTTCCGCTCCCTCTCCGAGGTTTTGCAGGATCTGCATTATTCCAGAAGTGCCGGTGTGTTATCTTTCAAGTTCTGCAGAAGCCTCTGTTCACACAGTGACACAGTCCATTGTTACTGTCGGGTTCGCATTATGAAACCACAAAGAAACAGTTACGGCTGTCTGAAACTCGACCAGTGACCACGGCGAAAGAGAAGATACAGCTTCATAGGTTACACTGGTCCTCTATGCAGCCAACTGCGAAAAATAAAGCCTTTTTAAAATCTGGGTTTTGTTTTCCCGTTAGCTGTATCCTTACTATTTCCTCATAGTAAGCAAATGAGAAATTCATCATTAATATGCATCGACTCATTTTTTTCCTAACAGAAATCAGCCATGCTGTAAACACACACACGCAAGTCAGTGAACGACAAGTCAAACATCAGTCGCCTTCTTTTAATAAACCATCCCCTAGCTTCCTATTTACCGTACCTGCGTGCACATACACAAACATGAGGTCGCTTGTATATACTTTGCATGTGCATCCGTAAATGTGTGAAGTAATTTTAGGTTATATACTTTCTGAAGCATGAGTCCTTTACATATATTAAGGTAAATTATAAGGTGCAGAGCAAATTTAAAAAGAGCTCTATTCAGCCATAAAACTATGAATTATAGAGGAAGAGGGAACTGGATTTAGAGAGAAAGAAATAGATTTGCATTTAGCTTCATAACTTGCTTTACATTCTTTCTTAAAGAATTAATTTTTTAAAGCACTTTGGGTTTTAGGATGAAATTAAGAGGAAGACACAGAGATTCCTATCTACCCAACACCCCCCCATGGGCACGGCCTCCCTCATTATCAATGTCACTCACCAGAACGGTATTTTTTTATACACCAAAGATGAACCTGTCTTAACACTCACAGTCAACCAAAGTCCGTAATTTACATTACGGTTCAGTGTGCATTGCACAGGTTTAAAAAAATGTATAAGGACACACATCTGTCATCATGATGCCGCACAGAATATTTACACTGGCCTAAAGAAACGAGTCCATTTCTCATTCATCCGTCCCGCCCAGGCACTGACCGCCAATGATCTCTTTCCTGTCTTCATAGTGTTGCCTTTTTTGGAGCGTCAGAGTTGGAATGACACAGCATGAGCCTTTCCAGACTGGCTCCTCTCTCACTTAGTAACATGCGTTTAGTGTCTTTTCATGGACTGATAGCTCATCTCCTTTCAGCAGTGAATAATGGTCCATTGTTGGGATGTTCCACAGTCTATCGGCTCACCTGAAGGACATCTTGTTTACTTCCAACTTTTGGCAATTATGAATAAAGCTGCTATAAACATTCTTGGAAGTGGTTTACAGTGGTGTCTCGTGATTGTTTTCATTTACATTTTCCTCATGACATGAGACGTGCAGCATCTTTTCATATGCTTATTTACCATCTGTGCGTCTTCGGTGAGGTCAAATATTAACTTGAATTTTTAGGTCATGCATTTAAAACATTCTCGGTTCACTTTGAAAGTATTTGGAATGGACTTTAACCAAATTCCATGTATTTTATAGAAAGTGATAGATTTTCTCATCTTTTAAACATTTAAAATGTTGAAACATTTTAATTTAAAACAGTTTTAACTTGTGATGTAAAACTGAACTTGGAAAATATTCTTAAAATCTCAAACGCTGGGGTATTTGCATTACAAGATTTGAATATTTTCATAGCATCTTAGAAGGTTGCAATTTTATATCCTATTTATTATAAATTTATATATTTATTCGATTACCTTTAAAATTTCGAATGGACTAATATCTAATGGGCCATGTGAATATTAACAGCAGTAGCAATTTTACGACAATCTAGTCCAGACTCTCTACCATTTGGTCACGTACTTCGGTCACTTACAGTTTTCTTTTTTATTTAGATTGTTTTAAAATGATAGGCAAATCAGAAATCTTTAGGCCTCTTCTCTAAGAACCAATTTCTAAGCTGTGAGTCCTAGATTTCTCTTTGGAAATAAGCTCTCCTTTCCCTCTCTTCCCAAGAAAATATTATGAATTTTCCAGGATTTTTTTTTTAGGGTAAGAGCTGTTAGGCGGCGGCTCCTAACGCAGCGCATGCGCAGTTCGCGGAAGCAGAAGCGCGGTCAAGGATGCGCGACAACCCAGCATTCTGAGCGCGCGCGTCAGCCACAGGAGGAGATTCGAGCTCACCCTGCGTTTTGCATATCTGAATCTTCAAATTGCTGCTCAAACTTTAATTGGATTTCATTCTAATTTACTTGTTAACGCAAATTAAAAATGTTTACTTAAATATGAATATTTGAGATCTTTAATGGTCAAGTAATAGAGTCTACCTAAGTCTATTAATTAGACATAAATCCCTGCTTTCCAGGGACTAAAATTCTATTCAGAATATAAAACCACTGAATAAAACATTTGGAAAATGTTTTTCCTAGTTTGATAGGTGAGATCATTTTGCTCATTAAGATAGTGCTGTTCAATGAAAAATAATCACCAAGAAAATTAAAATTACATGTATCTATTTTATACGACAGTCCCCTGAAAATTAAGAACTGAAAACAAAGGAAAACTTAGTTATTTAATTTCCATAACATCTTTTCTTTTTTCTGATAACATAATATTCAATTTTATTCTGTTTGCTATAGGACTTTTCCCAGTTTCTGCCTTCTTAGCCTAGGAATTTATATGAATGGTCTTATTAACAAATTCCTAGAATCTAATAAGCAAATGTTATTGAGCACTCTGCCTGATCAGGCCCGTTTATCTAAAACAATATATAATGCGAATTTATATATATAGATCTTATCCCTTAAATCAACTTCTTATTTTGCATAATGTATTCAGCTCTCACTTATAATCAGGAAGAAATACAAAGTATAAACCACTGCAGCCACAAAATTTCTTCCTTTTGAACATATTTTTTGTAATATTAAAACCTCTCCAGAAATGCTGGCCTTTAAATTCATAAAGATGAGAATAAGAAAACAATCATTATATTATGAAGACAATTAAATTCATAATTTCAGCAGCTCAACCCTGAAAATAGCATTTTCTCTGTTTTATAGATGAGAAAGCGGGCGGAGAATGGGCGAACCATGTCTACAATCATAAAGCTGGTGCCGTCACCGCGCCACCGGGCCCGGCCCTGGGCTCCAGAGGACACGTGTCTCGCTGTGCGAAACGAAAACGCACGACGTTGCCTTAAGAATCGTGAACTGTCCTGCAGGAGGCGCAGAAACCACCAGCGACCTCCATCACAGACGGACGCGCTCGGCGAGGCGGGCAGCTCGGCTGACTGCCAGTGCCTTTCCCGCGGCACCTTCCAGGGTCCTGCTGTCTGCGCAGGGTCACCGGGTCGACAGCTCCGATGACCTGTGCCATTGAGGGGGAGGGGCCTGAGCAAGGCGGGAAGGCAGTGGAAGTGATTAGGACGCACTTGGTGCCCCGAGGTCAAGGTCTCCTGCCCACCCTCCTCCAGTGTCCCCATCTAAGTGCTGTCACATCGGCATGACCGCACCAACGAGAAGCGGCTGTAACCTTCGTCTCCTCCTGTTATCTGGTCACTGGAATCGTGATACAGGACACATTTGCCGGCCTCCTCGGACGGTATATTTACATCCTTCACTATCGTTTATCGAAGCATCTCTAGGCCTTCGGCTTCTGTAAAAATGTTCGGGATCCCTTGCAAAGCACGCAGCTGGAAACTTCGCCTAACATGATGCATAACCACGGCAAGGATCCGTTTGCCCTTCTGTGGGGGGATAAAACCCAAACTATTATTGAAGTACGCCCCGCCCCAGGTAGCGTGCGAACACGCGTACCTTAATTAGCTTTTGAAAGACAAAGTGTGGGTCATGTTGAAGTGCAGAGTCTAGAAGGGCCAGATACGCCGTGCCAGAAGGAAACCGAGCTGTGGGAGGAGAACACACGCTGCAGGGTGCACGCGCCTCGCGGCCGAATCGCACGCCGGAAACACTGGATTTTGTTAACCAATGCCACCAAAAAAAATTAATTAATTAAAAAAAGGAAAAAAAATAAAGTTCAGAGTCAAACAATTGGCGCATGCAAAACACACAAGCCTCCTAATTTTTTTTATGTCTCAGCCTCTTAGAGGAAGTTTCCATTCGGCCTGGTTGGGAATTACCGAGTGTCCGGCTCCGAGAGGACGTTCTCTCCGAGTGTCGTGATTTTCAGTCACTTCCGTTACAGAAAGACGTCTCTGCCTCTGCTTGCTGCGCGAGGACCTGGTCCGCACCACCTTCGGCCGACACCTGCCACGATGCACGATTTTCTCCCCTGGCCGCTTTCTGTCAGAATGTCCTCATGCTGGAATCTGCAAGAGCCAGGCCCTCGGCAAACTGCCATCTGACCAAGTCGTCCGGTCCTCACGCGACGTCCGGCTCCCATGTTCCATTTGCTACCGCGTCACCGCGTCACACCCTGGGACACCTTCTCTGCCTGACTTCTTTGCCTTTATTTGGGGCAAGAGGACGATGACTGCCCCGGCAGGCGCGGGGCAGCCCTGTGCGGGGGGGTCGCGCTGTGTCCTCAGCGACTCGGGCTGGGGCTGCGGACAGCGCAGAAGCCCGACCCGCTGCCTCGGGACGTGCCGAGAAGGGCCCCGGGGTGGCGCGCTGCTCCGGGGGGCGGCGGCCGCCGCGGGCAGGAGGAGCAGGCGGCGGTCAGGGTCGGGGCCGTCGCTGGCCCGTTGGACCCTTGGAAAATCGCGGACACTCCGGTCCGCGTGAACTGAGAGCCCTGCACTTTAGATGCTTTAAACGCAGCCAGGGGGGTCGCGGGTCCTATGCGAGCCACAGACTAGCCGCAGGCTCAGAGCTCTGGGTTCCGTCGGCGCAGGTGGACACTCGCCGGACCTGAGGACGGGCGGGCAGAGGGCGGCGTCGGCGGGCTCTGCGGCTTCTAGAAACACAGCCCGAGCCGCGTCTCCCTTTCCCGTCTCTGGACTTAAACTCATAGAGGAATAAAACATGAGACGCGTAAGTGATATTTAAATGTCAAGTGTTTGCAAATAAAGCTGTTTGGAGGATGAAGGCTGGATAAAGGCCACGGGTGGCCTCCTTGAGACTTCCACGGAATTAAACTCAACCGCCGGGTCACAGGAAAAGGGACTCTCTAAGGATGGAAGGCACCATTTTGCACCATTTTCCACGGAAGGGATCTATCTGTTTTACTGACAATTGCATCTGAACAAAAGAAATTCTAGAAAGAACTAAACTGAAAAACGCTTAGTTCTTCCTTTTGAACGCAGAAATCAGAGATTTTCTTGGGTTTGGAGAGAAAAGCTATTAGAAAAGAAGCGTGTCCTCTATGGGGAGCCCCCATCGGTTCTCTTAAAGAGGCAACTGGGGGAAAAACAAAACAAAACAAAACAAAAAACAGGGGAAGGATTTCTTCCAGGAAGAAAATGGGGGTAAGAAAAGAAAAAACAAGAAATCAAGTTTTATGTTCAGTTTTAATTAAAGTTGCTAGATTTCACACATAAAAACGCATGATACCAGTTAAATTTAAAGTTCAAACGACAAATAAATTATTTAGTGTAAGTGTATTTTATGCAATAGTTGAGACATACTTCTATAAAAAGTAGGCTTATTTTTTTCAAGCTTGAAATTCAAATTTAACTGGGCGTGCTGTATTTCATCTTGCAAGCCTAGTTGAAGAGGCAGATGGTCATAGAGAAACCGTGCATGATGGGATTGTGTTTTCTTGCTTGTGTGTATGTGTGTGCGCACGTGCACACGTGTGCGTGTGTGTGCGTGTTTACCATCTTTTACAGCTGTGAAAGTCTCTCTTGGCCTGGGCATATGCAAAACGGGCTGCATGCGAGACCCCGCCCCAAGGCCATGCCCCGCCCAGCTCCCCGCCCAGCTCATCTCTTACTTCCTGAGACAGGATTTCTCCCTGGTACCCGAGTCTCGCTTCTGGAGTCTGCAGCCTCGCTGGCACGCCCGGACCTCTTGCATCACGCACTGCTTTCCTCTTTTCATCCTAGAATCCCTTGTTCCTGCCATCCAACAACCTGCCTTGCTCTTTCCTTGTCTTCTCATTCTCCATCCTCCGTCAGATAAATATCAAAAGTCAGAATAGCGAACAGCGTTGCTTCAAACTCAAGGCGGATGTCATTGACGGCCTTTCCCAGGACTCAGCTGCCTCCCGAAACCTCCTGAGTTCCGACCAGCAGGTTTTAATCGGGATCAAGGACACGCCGATCGTCCCTGTCAGACCCGTCGCTGCCCCGTGGCCTTGCTGGACTCGTTCTTTGCTTATATATTGTCTTGCTACCACATTTGGCCTCCAAACTTGGCCTCTTCTAAATCCACGTATTTGAATCCTGCTCGCTTTCTCACAGTTGGGGACTTCAGTTCCAGATACAGTTTCTTTTCTCTCTGCCCATCTCATTTCATGCCACGGTGTCTTGCCAGTATGTGCCGTGACACACGACCTACACCTGTCCATTTTCAACATCGGTCCAATCTTGACATATTGGGATTATGCTCCTCCCTTAATCATAAACTTATTTTCTTGCATCTTCCTTCTCGTCATTATGATTGACCCTTTCATCTCTATTTATAAATATATCGAGGTCCTCCTTTTCAAAAAATAATTAAGCACACAGTATTTCTTCTTTTCATTAAGCCATGCACTCAAGTTCTCTACCAATATCTTTCAATTATAGCCAAAGTTCTTACAAACCTCAGTGAGTATCGATTGATGAGTTTGAACTACTTTATTTCCTATGCAATGATTCATTAATTGTGTGAATAGAAAAACTATAATTTCACTCTCATCCTGTCCAGCGCCCCCAAAACTTTTAAATAATCATCTCTTCTTCTGACTTTCCAAATTGCTGCATACTTATTCATTATTTACATATATACATTAAAATGTTTAATGTTTTAAAAATTATATTTGAAATTATTTACTTATATAGTCAAACACAAACTAAATTGTATTAACAGAAATGTTTGCCACATAGAGTAGAGTCTTTTCTTTCAATTTATTGAAGTGAATGTATTCAAAAAACATGTCTACCCAGAAAACCATAGGTAAGTTGTCTCTCAATTTTCTTTGTTTAAATCTTATACAACCTACTGTTTTGCTTAGTTAATCAGGTTAACCCGATGCTTGCCAAGTTACAGACACGTTACACATCAGCACTCCTAAACTGTCGCGTGCTGACTTCAAACAGCCGTACAAGAGCTGATGGATATGCTGAGTTATCCCATGCTGATAACGCTTTGCGGACGGTGTTTTCATTGATTTGACCTATTTTTGGATGTCCAAAAGTGTTTATAAAATATATGTATTTTACATTGGGTTTTTGTCTTATCATTTTATGCTAATAAAGTGAAAGAAATGCAAGATGATAAGCTGTATAAATCTCATTATATTAGCAAAATGAAGACGGTAGGGGATAAATGTGCCAAAAAGCGACAAATGACGTTTCAGCCGCGACCAGAGGGTCATTTGGTCTTATCGCGATTTCCTCGTGTTCTCTTTTCAGGTGAAATAAAAACATTAGTGCCATGTCCAACATTCTATAAGTATATATTGAATATTAAATCTGAAAGCAAAGCATACAAACGAAGGCTACAAATTATATATGTCTGCGATTGTAATGTAAGTCCTTCTGGTAATCTGTCGTGTTACAAGAAAACATGTTTTCACTTTCGGCATTATATTTATAATTAGGAAGTTACTACGTACTGGATCAGGGTTTCCCCAAACCCGCCTTTGGTCTATATTATTTTCATCCTTTTAATAAGCAGGCTTCACACAAATGAAAATTAAAGTGTTTCAGTGCATGCTCTTTTATAACAATATTAGAAGTAGAAAATTATGGAGAAGCATTAATATAATCATCAACATATCAAATATAATGATTGCTATTCAACTACCATTCTACTAATGATGAAATAGAGATTGCTTTTATTTCATTCTTCAAGATTTAACACTCGGCAATTTTAACCTCATCGGCAGCTACCTACATTCAGTGCTTAATGGTCTCAAGATCATTTTAATGCCCTAACACTGACATGCGCCCCATTTTAGGAGATGTAGGAAATAACGTATTCCTCCTCGGTTCCTTACGATTATATTTGGCATGATCTCAATATGTGACCAGAAGCAAATCAGGATGTCAGCAGCTTTTTCTTGCAAAATCTTAAAATAGAAACAGGCTTTTCCTAGTGAGAATCTTTTGTTTGCAAAAGAATCGCTTCCATAAGCAGTGATGCGACATACATTTTGTCTGATTCCCATAGATTTTGAAGAATAACGTAAACGTGAAGGCGTCCAATAACACATTTTGATTACACATGTGTAGAAACCAAACTTGCAAACGTAACCTACACCACCGAAACGCATTTCATGTTCTCACCAGCTTTGTGAGAAGGAGAAATGAAGTAAAGCTGAAGAGCTTGCCCTGGAAACTGTAAAGTGCTGTGATGGTAGCGAAACAGCAAGTCTAGAGAAGCGAAAGTAAAAGTACCATTCCTTAATGTGCCAGAAAACAAGAAGGTGTTAGAAAGAAAGGCAGCGAGAGACAGAAAGGGAGAAAGAGAAGGAGGGAGGGAGGGAGGGAGAGAGGGGGAGGAAGGGAGGGAAGCAGGGAGGGAAGAGGGACAGAAAGGAGGGAAAGAAAGAAGGAAAGGAAGGAAGGAAGGAAAGAAGGAAGGAAGGGAGGGAGGGAGGGAAGGATGGAGGGAGGGAGGGAGGGAGGAAGGAAGGAAAAGAAAGAAAGAAAAACTTTTTGAAAGGCACAATTTGGGAAGTTTGAGTATGAAGATGGATAGTGGGACCAGGTGGAGATCACGTTGATGGGAGACAGTGCTCCAGGAATCACGCAGTTTTGCACACCCATGAATACAAGGATGTGCGGCTTTTGTTCTGCGTTATCTTTTTAAGGATATTTGTACAGCAAAATGCTTTGGAAGATAAAGGCACTCGCTCCCTCTGGGCAGAAGGGACATTTATGTCTTAACCAGAATTTTAAAAAGACAGAATCTCCCTGCAGGGAAGTTAGACAGGTTTGCCAGCAGCCGCCCTGTTAGGGTGGGTTTCCTAGGCTTCTGACTCCTCAGCTGTGAGGCTCATGCTACCGGATGTGTTGTGAATAATAAAACTTTGTACGTCTGATCTGTTTCCTGTTTATTTTTCTTTTTTCTTTTTCTTTTTTTTTTTTTTTTGCCAGTATCTACAAAATTGTCAATGCTACACGGTTATTAACAGGATACAAAGAAATTCATGAGTACTCAACAATATCCATAAGGCAGAAAAGGGGAACTTCTTTGCTTACGAAAATTTGCATAATAATCTCAAAGCAATGACAAAACTAGAAGATCACTATTTTGCATTTGCCAACATGATACAGTTTTCAGCAAAGCTCCCCAACGAATGTTAAAATCATTCCGTGAAAGTTTGTTGGGGAAAAGGACATTCAGGTGCTCGTGAATGCACCTGCGAGGAAGTGATTCTCCCCTCAATGACAGGGGGAGAGAAAGACATATTCTAGTGGAGAGACGTTGCAGATGCTACCTTATCAAAATGACCAGAGTTAGGGTCACTAAATAAGGAACGAATGAGTATCATGAACCTTCTGATGAGATGCAGGAGAAAGCACACAAGTCACCTATGTTATATTCTTTTCAAAAGCATTTCACCTGGATCTTGTTGTGAGCTATCAATCAGGGGAATACAGATTTGACAGATTCTACAAGCAAACTGATGTGGTCCCTTTGCAAATATCAACGCGATTAAAAAACAAACAAACAAACAAACAGAAATCACGTTAGGGATTCTTCTACAGTGAAGGAGACTAAAGCCAGAGGCAGCCAGACGTAGCTGGAGATGTTGGGTTGAGTCTTCAGTCAATATACCGAAGAACACCTTTTGAGATTTTTGCATAAATCAAACTTATGGACTTTAAAATAGATCATGTACATTCTAATGTTACATTTTGGGGTTGCAATAATGATATTGTAGTAAAAGAAAACAAACGAGACACGCGTTAACCACTGGTAAATCGAGGTAGAAGTAGAGCATATCTAGGTGCTCCTTGTACTACTTTTGTTTGCAAAGTTTTTCAAAATACAACACAAGGGACATGCTCTAGTTCTAGGACATTTTGTCACATTTTTATGATCGTCAATGGTTAAGTTGGCGCATTGGGCCAGCCAGTTCACTTACATATTGCAAATGAATTGTGACATGTATAGAGATACAAAGCAAATAAAAACAAACAATTAACCTTGATTATAAAAGCTTACACAAAATCTAAACTCAACATGAAGTTCCTCCGTTGCCATGGGAACTTGCTCAGCCCGAGCATAGGGCATCACCAGGCGCACAGGTTAGAAAACAATTAACCCACCTTCCGAGTCCGTGATATGAAGCAGCACATGCTCCCTCCGTGACCCCGGCTGGACGGAGCCCCGCCTGTCCACAGGGGACACCCGCTCATTCGGGCACCCCTGTTTGTCTTCCTCCCCACCTTGCCTCTTTCTCTGCTTTTCCCCTTGGGATTCCTGGGACCAGCTCCCTGATAAATTACCAACACTTGCTCCTCGCCCCAGGGGACCTCAAATCAAGACCAGCTGACGAAAGCACAGGGATCCGAAACGATTTACGTTACAAATGCTGCTGCTAATTTGAACTCGTCAATATGGAAAGTTTGCTGTTATAGATGAAGCGCTGGTGTGATAAGCCCACCCCCAGCTCAAGTCAAATCCTAGGGAGGTAACATTTCCTGCAGCGTTCTTTCCTGCCTTCAAGCCTGAATAATTCTGTCGCACTTGTTTACCAGGACCTCAGTGGTTACCACTAAGGCTCACATCAGCAATGATGGAGCGTTGCGATTAATACACTAAAAACAGCGATTTCTGTGTATACTTTTATTCCCCTCAATAACAGTTTTATTATTTTCTCTATCAAATATATTGATCCTACATTTTCTCTAGCACCAAGTCATATAAAATTTTTCTAAGTTTTTTTTTTTTACAAAAACAGACCTTTGTTAGTAAAATACGGCTGTTTATATTTTCAAATCAACTATTTGCTACTGTAACAGGATTCTTGCTAAGATTTATTTTCTAATTAAAAAAAATTAACTCTTTATGTTTTCAGGTATTTATTTTTATTACACAGGAGGGGAAGTGAAATTTATAACATAAATGTGTTAATGGATAAGTTTTAATCGAAAAAGAAGAGGAGAAGGTACAGTGAATATGGTAACAGTTCTTTAATTGAGTATGAAAGATTTGGCTCAATTTTTAATACGGCTTTTTTTATATAAGAATTATGGGAAGGAGAAAATGCTGATGTCTCGATTTAAATCAAAATATGCATTGACATAAAAATATTTGTTTAATTTTGTAATTTAATATCATTTTTTTTCTTAACTATGAAAATTATAAATATCCAAATGTTTAAATTTACCATCTATAGTCCATGATAACAAATATAAATTTGGAGGTGAGAGATAGGAAATTTTTTCCTTTGGCAGAAACCAATGCGTTTAATCTGTCGAGAGCCTTCGGATTTTAAACTCTTTCTTTAAGAGAAAGTGGGAAAAAATGAAAAACTTAAAGTCAATAATAAAGCTTCTCACCGAACTGCGTGAGCATTGCCAAGAAATCTCAGAGAAGAATCTGAGGCGGACAATACGAGTTCCCTGTGGCTATCGAGGGAAGAAGATGCCATGATGCTATAATCAAAATTTTCTCTTCTGCCACGGACAGGACATATTAGCATCCTGCCGGTTCCTTTTTTATTCTTCCTGTAGAGAAAAGGAAGGGGAACGGAGAGGCCGAAGGGGTCGAATCTTAACGTTGCCCTTGACTCGTGTAAAGCACGAGGCGCCGCAGCTTCCAGTTCCTGGCTCTCCCCCCGACTTCTTCTAGTACATTCTACAGCGAAGTCCTAGGTGAAATTCTAATTAGCATAGCTGAGATGGTATAGTACACTCTGCCAAGCTGTGTTTATATTAAAGGGAAAACTGCAAATATGTTTTTAAGAACTGCTCTCACACCCTTACTCAGCCCGTTTCTTGTTCCAAGCAGCCAGTCTTTAAATAGGCCGTTTTTCAATCTCCAACTAAAAAGCTGAATGGCTAAGATGTTGGCATGGCCCTTAAAGACACAACTACTCTAGTGAAATAGTTTCAAACACTTAAAAATACCTCCAAAACCTATTTATTGTTTTTTTTCTATATAATCGCAGGTTTTCTCTCAAATATAGAAACGAATCACCACCAACCGCTCAGCGAGAGGGACGAACGACTGTTCCTTACAGCGCGCAGAGGACGGGGCTGCAGGTGACGATCCACCTGCGCAGCCCCGCCCGAATCCCGGCCGCTGCCCACATCTGGGACTCGACAGCACAGGCCCGAGACGTTAAGGAGAAAAATGCTCCGCCGTCTCTCAACTGCCGACTCGCAGGTGGACGGGAACAGTGGCTTCGGCCACCAGTGAATTCGAAAAACACGCTGGGCCGTGACTGAACCGGTGTTGCGATGATAAAGAGCAAATGAAGGCGAGACGCGGTGGGATTCGGTGGACGGGCCACGGACAGGTCCTCGGCCGCTAAAGGGACATGTCATTCCCCAGATTCTGAAGCCTCGAAATCCCATCTGGGCCACACAACGCGGAAACGCGACATCGCTTTCAACAGCGTAAATGCTCGGAGGTCACGTGGAATCCGGTCCATTCGGGACGATTCGTAAATTCTTTTTCTCATCGTTAAAAATCATCGTCGGTTTGAAATAGATGTTCTTATACTACCTTTAAATACCTGTATAACGCGATTAAACATTAGACATCAGAAAATGAAAGAAGCCTTGAGACGTATACCCAATCTGCAAAACTCGATGATACGTTTTCTCATCGTACTGAATTGAAAAGTTTACAAAGCGTTTTAATAAACACTATCCGTTTCCCCCTCAGGAGCTTTTGTTTGATGGCTGTTTTGCTTTGTGTTATATTTTTCCAAAAATAAAACAATATAAAATTAACAAACAATTAAGAGTCAAAGCATAGACAAACCGTATATTTTTTTTAAACGGTATTTTCACAGACACACATCACTGTTTCATCTTGGTTAGCTCAGCCACAGCTACCTGAGGCAGCAGCTAACGCAGAGAGAAGATTCCACACATGAGGAGATAAAAGGCAGGCACATTTGAGAGACCTGTAATGTCTCTGAGTAACCAAAAAAATTAATAAAATATTTACATGAGGTAATGCTGTGGTTAGATGAACTGCCTAGCCAATACGAGGTAAGATAGTCTCAATTAATTATTTTAGAACAAAATGCCCCGGTTGCTTGGGGTGGGGAGGGAAAGACTCTAATGGTTTAATACAAAAGTTTTCTTACAAGTTGGCCTGTAATTCTAGAAGAAGCCTAAACAAAATCGCCACTGGGTGTTGCCCGTACGTGTTAATTTGTCCCCAAATGCGTCACTGTCAGCAGCATCTGGCACTGTTAGCGTGATCACCATGAAATGCTGTCTGCCCCACTACACGAAGACTGAATTGCGTGCATTTCGATGCTGTTGTTTGGTTGGCGCTGATTTTCCGGAGAGTGGTCTCGCTATGCAGCTGAGCCAACTAATCTGACATAAAGACACAGACTGAACTTCTGTTTTTATTTTTAGATTTGACGTTGAGTTAGAATAGAGTTTGCTGAGAAATGGTTATAGCTAACAGACTTCTGAAATTCTACCTCGCAACTTTTCCTATTCATTTGTTTTGAATTTGGTTTGATCGCTGTTTCTGTCATCTGGGGTGATTTGGGTGACAGAAAAGGAAGGGGGACTCGGACAGTTGATCTTGGTGCCGACAGTGGGTCCTCGTCTGATAATTTGCAGCACAGGTAAAAGCCCGGCATGTTTGTGATACTCAGCAAGCGTTTAGCCGTCTGAGCGGGGGCTGGCCACGTCAAAGGAACTGGAATGGCGCATGGAACGGAGTTGGAGGATGTTCAGAAAAGCAGAAAGAAAATCAGGGATGGCTGATATCACGGATCCAGGAGACTCCTTTCAGAAAGAATGAAGGATCACAGTGGAAATCAACACATAAAGATGACGCCAGGGTGTTAGTGACTCAGGGATGACGACTGAGTTCTAAAGAAACAGTCTGAACAGAAAGCTTGCTGTGCAGGCCACGTGCGTGGCGGGCGAGCTGGAGAGAGGTGTCGACCGCCATCTCAAGGGACGAGCCTGTGATTGGAATGCGACTTGGAAAGCATGGATTAGGTGTGGGAATGGGTTAAAGGATAGTTTTGCTTTTCTTTTCTTTGCTCTTAGTGGGATAGAGCATCAAGTATGTTTAAAGGTAAAGGATACACAGAAAAAAGGTTCTCTGGGGTTGAATATATAAGCCTGAGAAGTTCATCAGCAGAGCAAAGTTTCACAGTAGATGGAGGTGATAAATTCAGAGCTTAGGCAAGAATCTATTCTTGTACCCAAGAGGGAGTGACATTTATTTCTCTGAAAATACAAGAATATAATAAAAATAGATACAAGAAGGAAATTCCAAAGAATGTGAAGTCTAGTCTGATCATATGCCTCAATACATTGTTTAGAAAATATAGTTGTCATAGACCTGGCTCAATGGGTTAAAAAGTCTCCCCAAAAACATATTTTAAAAGTTTACTATTGGTGTGGTGAATGCATGTAAAAGCTAAGTAGTGAGTCAGGGAGACCTAGATTTGAATAGAGGCTCTGGAAGCATGTGAGCTTAGACAGATATTTTTCTCTGTTTGTACAATTAAAATAAAATATGTAAAGATGTTACGAATGTCAGTGATGCGCTTACTTCATGAGCATGGGACCTGCACACAGTAGAGACTAAGTGCGTGGCTTGTACCATGATCGACTTCCAGATGAATAGAATGTGTTGGTCCATTTCTGGGTCTTCTGGATATGCTACCAATGTTTCTAGCACCTTCTTAGTTTAAAAAAGTGTGTCAAAAGACATTAATAAAATAAATAAAATATTAGTTATATATTAATTTTGAACTTACCAAATCATTTCTGTAATTAGAACTGTTATTTAAGATCACGTTTTGACTATTTACGTGACACACGGTATTTTGAAAAATTTTCTAAATGCTTAAATTTCCTCTAAAGGTCAGTTTTTTTTCCCAAGTCAATCTGCTAGTTTTGACACTCTATAAGACTTTTACTAAAATGACTGATACTCGGGCATACTTGTATGATAGTATCTCACATCAATATCTATAAAAAACATTTCCTTTTGTATTAAATGTCACCCCTTCTACATAGTAAGGGACGAGTAGTCAGGACTGACTTTGAATCTTTGTCTATCCAGGTCGTAGTCAAATGCCAAACACATAATAAGCACTTAATTAGATGTGTTGAATGAAGTATGAGACTTAGTACTCGTTAATGCCTCAGTTGGGTTAATTTAATTATTTTTTCCCAAATGAATAATGTCTAAAGTCTTCTCCTCCTTCGACTCTTTTATACACCATCATATATAGCAAATAAACATTGATACTGTTCTTGTTTCTTTTTGGTTGTTTTACTTTTTGTATTTTAACACTTGTGTGTCATAATGATTGTTTTTTCAAACAAAGCTGAAGACAGAAAGAGAGATAATTTTTTGCAATTAAAAAAAAGAAAAAAATCAAGAGTAGAGAAGGAAACTAGCAAAGAGGTTCGTTTTGTCACTAGCCCGGATGTTGCCTAAAACATACGCAAATAATTATTCAACTTGCGCATTGTAATATTCATTATATGTGAAGTTTTGCTAATCCTACTCATTAGAAATAATATTCGTGGTAACGCTTTAAAAAAAACTGTACACGTGCCCACATAGCTACATCCATATCTGGCTTTAAAATAGAATGACACTGTAGTCTACCTACAACCATGTAGTTACAGGGTAGACACGAGAATAGCTTCAGTCATCCCAATGCACCCAGGCAGAAAGGATACACACACGCCTTTTTTCCTCTACCGTGGATCCCCCAGAGAGACAAACGTGGTCCCTTTCCCCTGCAGCAAGACGAGCTGCCTAGAGTTCACGAAAACATCGCCCCTGAAGCCTGGCGTGTAACAAACACCCGGCGCCTCCGCGCCTTTTCCTACTCACTCTCATTTCTTGGTGATCAGGGCACGCTGACCGATACACCTGCTTCCGGTGTGACCACCGGTCCTGACAGCCAATTGCACAGGTCGAATGTACCATCCCCAGAGGCTTTTTATTGGACCATCTTCCTCAGGCAGAAACTTACTTTCTAAGGTTCCAGAATCCCATACTCAACATTCTGAAAACGACGACAACCAAAAAACCCTCTTGGCATGATCCAGTTATTGCGATTTAGAAATAGATGAACTGTTGTGATCACAAGCGTTAGATTCAACGCTAGCAAGGCTTCCGCCATAAACTATAATTAAACATTATTAAAGAGGTTTGAAAGTTAACAACGAAACCCATGTCTATTGCTAATTTGTAGCATGATTCGAAGAAATCGAGAAAGCTGATTCATTCTGAAGAGCAATCTTGTTCTCTTAGTGCTAAAACACTGCTTCGACAGCTTCAAACCACAAAATTCCCTTATCAATGCTTTTCATACAAAATTGTCAAAAATCAGGAATCATACAAAAAGTACATCTCATAAATTTACACAATATTAATGACTATCAAATCTAAAATAGAAGAGAGATGTAAGAGGTTGTTTGTAAAATTTCAAAAAGGGGGTGGGGAGTCAACAATTTTGACCCAGGTTTATGGACATGTGAGTCGTTAACCCGGACAGCTCGACATATTTCCAGATGGACTGCATCACTTAGACACCAACGAGTCCTTGTCACCTAAAACAATCACCAATTTGGAAGTCAAAGGCCTTTATAATATCCATCAGTTTAGGTTTTATTATAGTATATAATTTAACTTTAGCTTACTTTCTTTTTCTTTTCCAGAATTAAGCTTTATGAAAATACGGTCTACGTATTACTATGACCTGGACGACAACGTTTGTGTTACCTTAAACGTCCACATACTTAAACGTCCATCTCGCTGAAGTTACGCACAGAAGTCAGCAGCACTTGACTTAGGAATCTTTAAAGCATGGTACAAAATTTATCTTTTCTATCTAAAAGGCCAGAAGTCAGTCCATTTCTCAACTGTGATGTTTTATTGATGTTTAGAGTTTTACTTGTTCTGAAATATGTCAAAATCTGTTTATATTCTCAGAGACTTAATTGCCTGCAATTCAAACTGGTTAAGTCCTTGGAGGTAATTTTTGGAAGAAAATCTTAAAGGAATTGCTGCCAGCAAGAGAGAAAATTTTCCATCTAGAGAAAAACCCTGGGATAATATATTTTCCTTACATATCCAATAACATTTTATGGGAAAGCTTGTGAAAGCAGATATTGTCAATTTTTTTTCTAAACAGCCGTCAAGATAGACACAATGTCCTTACTGAAATGTAAATTTATAATTGGAGTTTCATGCGCAGCGACTCTATTAACTTCTTATTTAATAGTTTCTGAACAGAGGAGACTGGTTCGCTTAGCGAATCCATTTCTGGGCTCTTTGTCAGCTCGACGCCCTGGCGTTTGAAGGCGTGCCGCAGGGCTGGCCGGGGCGCACCACAGACGAAGGCCGAACTGGACTCACCACCCGCATCGCATGGCGAGGGGCTCTGTGGCTACGGAAGGGTGTGCGGCCACACAGGACACGCACACACACGCGCACACACAATGTAGTATATATATATACTAGCTATACGTAATAAACAACTTTTTACTTATTACATGTATATATGCCCTGCATAGATAGATACACATACTGTATGTGAGTATAGCATACATACTATATGGTATGTACATTATATACATACTAAATAAAAGTATACAAGTGTATCATATATATAAAATAACATATATACATACTAAATAAAAAGTGTTTAATACACACATGTTCACACACATTTTATACAAGTATAGTATGTATGCTATATGGCATACACACACATATATATATATAGTATACTTTTATGGAATATAAATTCGAGTAGGTGATCGTGTCCACGTTTTTAACTGTGACGCTTGGTAAAGCTACATTCCATCTCTTTGCGTAAGCGGTTACCATGGAACGAGCTCCGCGGCTCTCTCTGGGTTCGGGACGGAACCACGGCCTGACGACAGTGGGCGGTGCGAAGCACCTGGCGACTTCACCGCGCTGAGGACGTTTCACACGCACGGTGAGAATCCGCGACGCAAAATGCAAGGTGGCCATTATTATTAGTTAAATATTTTAGATAAAAACAAAACGTTGAAGAAATTCAGCAATTCTACTCAGCTAGGAACCGTCGGGGCCCAGACCGTCTCGGGTATTTACGATCACAGGGAATACCTCCCCCGACCCCGATCACGGAGAATACCTCCCCCGACCCCATCACAGAGAATACCTTCCTCCCACCCCATGGTATTTGGACAGCGGTCCTGGAGCCCTGAGCCAGGCACACCTGGGCGGGGCTTATGGCCCGGCTCCGTGACTCCTGGACTCTTGGGTTAATCTTCCTAGAATCTCAGCATCTTCGCATGTGACAGAAGTATTATTAACGTACCTTCCCTGGTGCTTGCACAATCACGATTAAAAGTAATTACAGGGACCTTGCACACTCAGTGTACATTTTCAAGAGACATTACAGCATTTCACATGAAGCTTATGCTTATGTGGACGTATGTTTGACTAGATTACAGGGTGAATTAATTACTCGGACAGTGAAGAAAGGAAAAAGAAAAGAGTCATTAATGAACGAGGGGGCTTGAGCCGTGCCTCCGGTGTGAGTGCTGAAGTCCACAGCTGAACACCTGTATCGTCAGCTCCACTGAAATTCTGTTTTTTGCCTTATTGTCATTCTTCTGTAGCAAGATAGACAGAGTTCCAGAGGAAAATAATCACGGTAAAACAATCTTTGGTATTCAGAGTAGCTTTTCAAGCAAAGTCTGCAGTGGTCCCAAATTCTCATTTCCTTTTGCACTAAATTCTAATCAGCCTATTTTAATTATTGAGGTTATGTGATTTCGAAGGTAGATATCAGAATAAGAGTGACAGGTACTCATTCTGTATCGGTCACGCCTTACGTATACATAACAAGACATGGACGTCAGACCACGGGTCCCAGGACTTGTGTTGTCGGTCTGATTCGATTGCTGTCACACCGTAAAAAAGGAGCTATGAGTGGCTACTATGTAAGGATATTGATTTTTATCTAACATAATATAAAGCTATTTGCTATGCTCAATTTTTCTTTTTTACTGTTCTATGATGTTTTTCACTTTATATTTATGTTATTTCATTATATATAGTTTCTGATTAAATAACCATGTATACCTTTTGCATTGATTTTGAAAAAAAAAACCCCACATTTCCATAAGCAAAAGGGAAAACTAAAGAATGTTTCACTATTGGATGATGGTGCGCCTTCACTAAGTAGGAGATGAAGATGCTTGCAGCTGAAGCCTCGGTTACCATGACATTGAGAGTCAGCCTCTCCCTCTCCCCCATCTTGCCTTCCTCTCTTCCTCATAGAATTATATTTCAGGAGCATCCCCCCCGATAAGGATTGACACTCCACTGTCTCCTCGCAGTTCATTCCTAGGGAATTCATACTAAGAAGATATGCTCGAAAAATTCTGTCACATTTAATCTGCCTGCGGTTGATCTTTAAAAAACAAAGCACTACTTTCTCTAACCCACACCTTAACATCTCAGATCAAGAAAAGGTGTCTGTCAATCCTAAAATCCACGCACCTTCTTACATATGTCTGCGTATCTTCTACTAGCCTTTCTGAAATTGCAATATCCTCATTCATTTGAAAAGGTTTTTTTTTTTTAAAGAATCGTCAGCTCCTTAAAGTTAAGGATAGTTTCCCTAGAAATTATCTAATGTCTAGTGCAGTTCTTAGCACATAGTTAAAAATGTTTCTTATTAAAGAATAATTAATTAAAATAGTTACTTTTTTATCAGGAAAGGGCCGGGAGAGCTCTGATGAGCTGCTTCTTAAAGCATTCAGAAAGAAAATATCATGAAAGATTTAGGACAGCTCAGTTTAGCATTATTTATTACTCAGTAATGAAAATATGTCTATTCCTTTGAAGTTAAGGGATAGAAAAAGAAAAGATCTCTATAGCTGGGGGACAGAAAAGTAAAGATATATAAATAAATACATATATATATATTTTAAGCTTCTCTTAAGTAAATTGTCAAGGTATATTTCGATATTTAATAAACTGTGAATTCTTGGGACACATGGGTTCTTCATATTCTTTTGTAAGTATAAAAAATGTATTTCATTCCCTAAGTAGTAAATTATTTTAATTATCTGCAGAGTCCATTAGCATAAATAATTGAGTCTTCACTAGATGTATGATGAAAAATATGCATGGCGTGGTTCCAAACCCGTAGCAGCTCAGTGTCTCCGGCCTTTATTAGTTGCTTAAAAGCTTCCCCCCGGGCCGTCCGCGGCTTGCCAACTCGCAGGGCCTTTTATCAATCCCGAATGTCAATACCCTGTACTAATGAGCTCCAATTATTCGTCTTTCATTCATTCATTCATTTGTTCAGTCAACATTCAACTGTCTACTATAATTTCAGAAATGCTATAGAGTTGGGGACTATAATTTAAAAAAAAATACATTGTATCTCACTTTTAGAAAGTAGAAACAATCAAAATTCTTATAAGAAGTCTGAAGAAAATACAGTAATATCATAGAAGCAGAATCGTTTACAATTTTTTTTGCTATGGAATAAAAAATAAAAAATAAGGGATCTTAAGCTGACAAGGTCCTGGCAAACTGTGAGGTCCACCAAAGTTTGCCTTACCTAAAAAAAAAAGAATCCCATATTTTAAATGTTTCTTTATTGACTGTCTTCACATATAGACTATAAGATGCTTTGACACAACTGCCTAACACACAACAGATTTTACTTAAAGAATGAATAATAAAATACATGTTTAGAAAGGATGAAAATGACAACCCAGACAAAATATATTTATGAATCCTCTTGATCCTCTCTACTTACATTGTACTTAGTACTTGTAATTCTAATGGAATAGAATAAAAATTACACTGTAAGCAAAAATAATAAAAGACATTTTCAGGGAATTATATTACTAATCATAAAAGTTATCCTTCCCCCAAATTTATTGTTCCTATTAAATAGTTCTGATTGTCATCCCTAAATAGAGATGATATTTTCTTTCAGATTATGAGAAAGTAGCATCAGATATAGAAGACTGGCAATACATTTTGCTCGGTAAATGAACTACTTAGAGGAAAAAAAAAGTCAACCTATGTAGGGTTTTGTTTATTTCCATTTCAATATTTCCCAATGTTTTGATGATATGAGAATTAAACGCTAATAGTAAAAACAAATTAGAGCAAAAATCACAAAATTATTTCCAATTTTAAAATTACTTATGTGCATTTCTCATATCACCCCCAAATGGTTAATATCTTTAAAAAATAAAGCCACACAAGTAAATTAGACAAAGATAAAAATCCAAGAGGATAAATGATGAGTGAACCTTGAAAAGAGGGAAAGAAGTAGGAACAGGAATTAGGTGCACAGCACAAGGGCATTTATGCAGAGAGAGTTAACAGCATGTCTAACAAATACGATGCCTAAGGATTTCTAGAATGGTGTTTTATACTGAGGACTGGGAATAAAAGTAGAAAATAATGTTTAAAAGAGTAAAAAAAAATGTAAAAGATAGAGATATCCATTGGACTGAGAATAATAATGTGCCATCATCTGAGGTAGATTAATTTGATTAATTCACCTGCACCTGAGAACCATTAAAAATAAAAGAAAAAAACATGAACAATTAATTTACTCAATGAAACAATTGCTAAATAACTTGTGAAAATATTCTTTATTTAAAAGATAATGAAATTCAGTTATTTGTCTGTAGGACTGGAAAATTCTGGCCAGTGTATGGTTCAATGGACAATTACATGAGGCAAAGGGAACTTACTTGCTGTAATCCTTCTAAAAATATTTTTGCTGTATGAATCAGGAGTCTTAATAAACTCCACTACCAACAGTTCCTGTTCTAAATATATGACCTAAGGAAACAGAATTCTTGACAGAAATAAGTATAAACATTTCCATCTCAAAAATTATTAATAATAATATTAACCTCAAAACAATAACATGAATATACTTGATTATGCATGATTATGTAGATAGTTATGTATATGCTTATGTAGGCTTATACTAAAGTGAAATAAATGACAGGTGGGAGAAATTACGATTCTTCCATGAGTATAAGGTACTCACACTAGCTATGGAGTGGTAAAGTGTTATATGGAAGTGAACGTGGATTAACTGTAAATATATATTGCAAAGTATAGGTCAATCAAAAAAAGGTTTAAAAAAGTATAACTGATATTCTAAGAAAGGAAAACAAACAGAATCAGGTAAAATGTTTAATTAAAACCACGAAAGGCAGAAAAAGAATGGAAGACAAAAATAGGAACGAAGAACGATGGCGGCAGATAGAAGACAGTAACAGATACGGTGGATATTGATCCAACTCTACCGATAATCACTTCGACAGTCAAGCTCGAAGCGCACTCATTAAATGGCGAAGACCATGAGGGTGGATCACAAGACAGGACCCACTTGCATGTCGTCTGCAAGAACCCACTTTACAAGACACACGCAAACGGACAGTGAAGAATAAGCCACGCTAACGCCAGCCCGGATTTATTAATTTCAGCCAGAAGCTACTTCGAAGTGAGGAAAGCTATCAGGGATCGAGAAGGGCATTACGTGATGATAAAGGATTCTTCTCCCAGAAGAGTTAACAATGCCGAGCATGCATGCGCCTGACAACAGAGCGCCGAGCTACCTGAGACGAGGACCGACTGAACCGAAGGAGAGTCAGACGAGTCCACACCGCGAGGTCGGCTCGCCTCGCGGAAGTGGCCAGACCCAGCAGACAGCGAAGGCACAGTCGAGCTCATGGTGCCGTGGTCGCCTGGGCATACAGGGCCTCTGCAGACCCCTCCACCCGGCGACAGCAGAAGACACGTCTTCTCAAGCTCACGCCGAGAGTCGCCAGAACCGACCACACTCTGGGCCATGAGACGCCTCTTAACATGGTAAAAGGATGGAAATCGCACGATGGTTGCTTTCGAACCACAGTGGAATTAACTCGAAATCAATAACAGGAAGATGACTGGAAAACCTCCCCATACGTGGAGATTAAACGACCGCTTCCGAATGACACATTTGTCAAAGGAGAAATTAAAACTATTAAGTAAACCAAATAAAAATATCAATTGTGGCAATGCACCGCTCTGCTGGCGGGGTGTGGGTGGCGTCGATAATGGGGGAGGCCACGTGCGGGGAGAGGGGGTGTACGGGAGATCTCTTGACGTCCACTCGATTTTGCTGTGACCCTCACACCACTTTAAAAAAATGTCTTAACAGAAAACAATTGAAATGTTCTAGGAGGGCCAAAGAATCAAAACCAAGTTCTGAGAAAAGAAATACGGTTCATGAAACTTATGTCCTGAGCAAGAACGGCGAAGGAAAACGTGGCCTGGCGACCCAGGAGAGAAGATTTGGGCCGCGGATCGGCACGAACGCTCGAGCTTGCTTTTCAGCACCACGGCAGGCTCCACGCGACGCAGGTAGCAAGGAGCTCCGGAGTCACTTCGGTGCCCTGTGACGTGCCGTGTGACCGTGGGACTGTGACTGGAGGTGGGCGACGCTCGGCTTCCTCAGATGCCAACCCGGAGGACGCCCGCGTGACGCGGGCCGTGAGGGTCGGAGGGGACAGAGCAGCAGCGCCGGGCTGGCGAGCCGCCGGCCGGGCTTCCGGGAAGCATCGCGCCTTTCTGCCCTGTGTCCTCTCCCTCAGTGACGTGATGCGGCATGTTATTAGGACTTTTTAAATGTCGATTTTACGAATGTCTTTTGGTGTCACGTGGGCAAAATCTCACTTGGCTGTCTAGACGCCTTCGACCTCGCTGTTTGCGAGGAACTATCACGCCACAAGGAACTGAAATAGTCGCATCCTTAACGTACATCTCACGGAAGGCGTTCGCACGTGACTTAGTTACGAATCTGGATGTGCTTCAAAATACATTTCACAGCACTTGGAACACGACATTAATATTCTTTTCGCACAAGTGTGCTCTATCTTGCTCTCTGCAGTTCCTTAGAAAAATCAGATAGCTAAAGCAGTAACAGAAATAGATTACTGATACGTAAAAGGTTTCTTTTTGCATTAATTGCTGCATGAAATTTCGGTTTACAGGTAATATGTATCTTTAATCTGAATAGCACAGCCTTCAACTTGCTGGAGTTAAATGCTCAAAAAAAAAAAAAAGAAAAGAACAACTTTACATTTACTAAATTCTAAACTGGAAAGAGAAGCTCAAAGCTGAAACATTTGTCTTGTTAACAGCCAAGAAGTCAATTGAATTTCTTTTCCAAAGACGAACTGAGTCACGCTGAGCTATTTTCAGTAAACTTTATGTTTGCTCAGTCGAGCCAAGCTCTCCGAGAATTGTTTTCATATTGTAAACACTCCGCCAAAATACGTTTAGTTGAGAATATCACTCCGTATTTCTTAATGTGTCCTAGTGATCTTTCGGGAAAACATGTTTTATTCTTTAAAAAGTTCCCAGCATACACGGCATGCCCACGTATAAAATGATAAAAAGCACTTTTGTTTTGTTGTTCTGTTTACGAACCGAAGAGCAGGTTAACACTTCCGACGTGCTGTTGTCTTCAGCCCTGTCTTCCATCTCTGAGGATGGGTTTTTGAGACGCGGGAAGGGGCGCTTGGGTCGGGTTTCCTGCAGGCAAAGGGGAGGCGGTGCGCATCCACTGGGCAGGCTTTTCAAAGAGGCCACCCTGAAAACCGCAACCGCGGAGCAGGTGTCGCGGGCTCCGAGAGGCGGCGGCGCCCCCTCGCGTGGCCTCGGGGCGACGCTGAGGCTGGGGAGCCGCCGCGAGCCGTCCTGCCGGGCTCTGCCCCGCGGCGGCCGCGAGGACCCGGGGCGCCGGCGACGAGGGCGAGCGGAGCGGCCGGCTTGGGTGGCGGGGCGACCGGGAGCCAGACGCGCGCCCTCGGCCACGCGCAGCGCATTCCGAGGGCGACACGCGAAGGGCCCGAGCGGCCTCCCAGCACCTTCGCGGCGTCCCCCAAAGACGGCCGTGAAGCCGGAAGCATCGTGCACCTGCTCCGCCGCTCCCGTCTCCTAGCGCTCGGCCAGCGCGTTTCGTCTGCCGGCCGCGAGGCACCACCACATCTGGCCGCATCTGGCACCACCGCGTCCACCTCCTCGGGCCCCAGTCGCGCCTCGGCCCTTAGTGGAGTCTCACGTGGAAATCGTTCTTCAGGTGTGTCCCTTCCGTGCATTCACCTGACGGCCTTCTCTCTCTCTGTTTCTGCTCACTCGGTGTCTTAAACCTCTCGGTTTAGAAATCGACACCTGGAACCGCTTATGGGTAATATGGGACTCCGAGAATTTTCTCACGGCAAGTAGATTTCGAGCAGCTATATTCCAAATTTCATTCTCTCCAGTTTTTGGTCAAAGTCAAAAAAAAAAACGTGAGTCCCAAATTAACAATGTGGCAAATGAACTTGAAATGGGTCACTTAGAAGCTAGTAAATTCAGTCCAAATATTATAAGAACCACTAATGTGTAGTGGTAAATGCTTAAAATATCTGTGGGGAAAGTCACTTTTGTGCGGGGCGCCCTACCCTCCCATCCTGCCATTAAACTCAGATTTGTGTTCCGCTTTCGTATTTTTAATACCTTTCATGACCAAATATATATAAAAAAAGTGTTCCCGATCGTCAGAAAAACCTATCGTCTTCTCTCCATTTTGTAAATGTTTCTCCCAATTATGGGAATTGCCTTCCAAATTCAGATAATAGTCATCTTGGAATAAAGCATCTGCTGTGGCAGATGGAGCCACTGACATTAAGTTCAGCTGTTTCAATAACCCTTGAGGATCAATGTGTAGTTTACGAAAATAATTTGTAATTCATTTTGGATTAATTAATTTGAATTTATGGCGCCCCATATAGGCACGGCGCAGCTGCCACAGCGCTCGACTGTGTTCAACTGTTATTCCTCTTAAAATGCGCATTTGGACAGAGAGAAGACCACGTTCCTCGTCATTCATTCCTATTTACCCACGAACACAGCCTTCCAGAAAAATCTGAAAAGATAGCATACCTTACGGTGACAACTTATTTGCATAATTATCTAGAGATTTAAATTGCTATACTGTGACATTTCATCAATTCTGAATGCAGTATAAATAGATACAGATACAAGGGAGTTTATTCAAATATCTTTGAATACATTTTTTTTTCTTTCCACGTTGACCTCTACTCCTTTACAAGATACGGAGGAAAAAAATAGGTATTGTGCACTCACAATAAAAAGAATTGAGGCAATTTAATTCTATTTTTTTTTGGATGAGGTTTAAGAGAAATGATAGCTGTAATTTAGCCCAAGATTTATAAAATATAATTGCAGTTGTATGTGAAAAGATACTCTGTTTGCTTTTGTGAGAATGCATTAACTATTAGAGCAACTTTTCAATCCTCATTGGCAAAGGATAAAAAGGCCAAAAATTCACTGAAAAATATTCTCACATGGCAATTTAGCTAATTTCTTAAAAGAGTTCTGGTGCATGAAAATCAATAATTTGACTTTGGATTGAATGTGTGTAATTATTGGTTGGATTCTCCAATGACATTTTTCACATTTTTATTACACATTTTTGGCAGCTTTTCTCCCCCTTCTTTTTTCCCTTTCTCCCTCTATCTTATATTTCTATCTAAAACACGAAAATACCTCAGTTAAATTAATTCCATACTTGCAGCGCTTAGGGATGTCTCAGTTCCTAGAAGTATTGAGCTTCGTCTCTGACGATCCTCTCGCTGGGATATTCTCACTCTCCATATCCTAAGCAGATCACACTCACAAACTCAGGAGAGCAAATCACACAGTGGCTTTCCCAAGAGCCCAAAACTTCTTATTTCGGTGGTGGAAAAAAAGGTCACTGAACTGATATTATAACCATTATTTAAAGAAAGTCAGCCTTGTTACTCGCAAGAGCCGCGGGGCTTCTGGAGGCGAGGGTAGGTGTGATTTTATTCTTTCGGAGTGATGGAATTCCCATCTGCCCCGACGAGAGGCCCTTCCGAGGACCCTGGATCCTTTATCATAAACACACACAGGAGAACCACCTCCCAGTGTCTGTACCCAAGCTCACTTAATCCTGCTGACCTCATTTTCCTTAGGCTTTTTTTTTCCTAGTTAGACTTTTTTATTTGATAATGAAAAGGCATTAGGATTAGTATCCAAATAAACAATAAATCACCACTTCCTCTGACGTGTTCTAGGAGGATCTGAAGACTACCTGTCTCAGAAGATACTGATTGATGCTCGCGGCGCGATTCTTGCTGCTGATGCGGCATGATTCTGGGCTTGTGGTTTTCCGGTGGCTGAGTCACTGCCCTTCCACATGTCAGTCAGGCCTGAGTTCTCCTGTGACCGCACACACAGTCTTTTATGTGCATCCCGATGCATGCAAAATGCCGCTGCAGACTTCATCTGGCAGAGACTTTCTGTTCGAGTACAGATGAACCACCCAGGAAACTGTGTCATATTTCAGGTTGCAAAGTAAATCTAACGAAAGTCTAAAACCTAGTCAACATACATATAACATTCATTTACAATGACTCCATCAAATGTCCAAGTTAATAAGATAGAAGAGTCAAAGATTATGAGCAAAGAATTTGAAAAGAAGAAACCACAAATGCCCGTAGTCATCTGGAAAGTCAAATCAACACAGAAATATTTTCCCCCATCGGATCAGTGGAAATTTAAAATCAAGATAGATTGGTCACATTTGAGGTTGGTGAGAATGTGAGGAGATGTTAATCCTACACTCCTGAAGCGAAAACTTAGAGAGCTTTTTAAAAGATAATTTGGCAGTAGCTATCTGTGTGTTCTTTAACTCAGCAGTTCCAATACGAACCACCTTTCTGCAGAAATTTGTGCTCAGACGCAAGTCACTGCGTACAAAATATTCGTTATGATTTGTGGACATTAACAAGCAGCCGGAAATGACCCAATGATCACTAACAGAAGAAGTCCTAAGGTATGACGTGACTGACACAGAATGATCTGCACAGAACATTTTTACATGGTAAGAAAGTTTTGGAATGATACATGTGATTGCATCCTACTTGTGAAAAATAATACTGATACATAATGTAAATTGCACAAACATACATAAGCACACACTTGTTGCACATGTGTTTAAGTGGGTAGATATGTATGTATATACATGAAAGATAAATAAATATGTTGAAACAAAAATATCTGAAATAAACACTTAACTGACAATGGTGGTTATTCTTGGGGAAGGAAAGGTATAAACTCAGCCAGTAGGGGAAAAGCAGGTAGTGGTTTGAAAAAAGGTAACTTTTGTTTTACCTGTTTTATGGAAGTATAATTTTTAAAAAAATACAAGAAAAAGGAAACAATGTAGTGTTAACTCAGCAAAAGCTTTCCACCCGAACTCACGATGGATGATGCCGTCCACACGCCTTCCGGCAGCGGATCCGGCACGAGCGACCAGCGGTGGCCGTCCCCGGGGCAGAAGGGCTGGCGAGGGGCAAGAGTCACTGCCCCCTCCTCAGACCCAGCGATGAAAGGAACAGTTACTCACCCGGGACGGACTAGCGGACCTAAGTGGCCAAGCACTGTTTTTAACAGAACTTTCCTAATCCTGAGACTATAAAACTGGCATATGCAAAACAAGATACACCCGTTTTTTGTTTGTTTGTTTGTTTGTCTGCTTTAGATAAGGTAATCAGGTTGGAATAAACCTACCCGGGGAATATCAATCCCTCCGTCTTCCGCCTGGAACCCAGCCGAGCACCAGATCCTCTGCCTCCCTGTCTTTTTTTTTTTTTTTTTTGCCAATTTCAGGTGTCAGATATCAGATCCTACTCACATCTTTTTCCACATATACAACCTTTTTTTTTTTTTAATGTGCTTTTTATGCAGATGTCTTTGATCCCAAACATTAAAGTCAACTGCCTTGGTCTTTGATCTTTTCAATGAAAAGTCATTTTGGGGGGACTCTCCAAGGTCTTTAGACCCAGTCGCCACTAAATTTCCTCTGCTGTGCGGATGACAGCAGACCATCTGTGATGCTCTCCCCAGAAGACCCCACAATCAGACAAGGACACCCCACTTACTCATCCCTAACAATGACTTTCTTCTTAGGATTTTAAAAAATCAAAGCACATTTTTATTTCTAGTTTTAGAAATAATTTTTATCTTTATCAGTATACTTCATCTTCTCTTTTTTTATATCATCTGTACAGGCGTACGTGCTTTTTTTTTTAAATAGAGTTCAATTTAGTTGTATATCCTTAAGAATTAACGTAACGAAATATCTGTTTATAATACGTAGCCTGGGTTGTTTTGTTTTTCGTTTTTTTTTTTAATCAGGTTTATTATTGCTAATGTGAGAAAATAAATAAAACCAAAAGCCATATTATTAGTATAATTAAGGAACATTTTCATTGGTCTCATTATATGTCAATTACCTCAAAAATCTTAAAATCACCACTCTCCAGCTTACTCGGTACTTCATGGAAAATATTGCTCCATTTAGTTTTCCTTCTATATATTCTTTTCATCTCAAAAAATACAATTGTCTCATGTCTGCATATTTTAATCTCCTGATTCCTTTTAAAATTTCTGGCTCACAAATTAAAATACAAAAAATTGATTATTAGGGAAGAGCCAAATCTGATCGGCATTCTGTCATCAAACATGTATTTACCTATTACAAAGTACATGCAAATAATATTTATTATTTCATCGACACTACCCTTTTGCTCACTTTGGGAGAGGCGTTTATTTTTTTGCTGTAACTTTGACATAGTCTCAGTCGCTCGCCACGCCGTGGGAAGTAAACCGGGACGGCTTCCCTTCCCGCTTAAGTTGTCTCTTGTGCTTAGCTGTTCTTAAGCTGCCTTTAGATTTCCACCATCAGTAATCTCTTAACATGCTGACAGAGGAAGCCATAAGAAGTATTTTTATCTGTCCTTATATGATTTCATTTATTATGCGCCGTGATCTAGCTGCAGTAATATGCTTGTGCATCATCTCAACTTCGCAGTGAATGAAAAAAACTCAAAACTGGTGAAAATATTTCTATATTCCATTTCATTACCTAGCAGAGAAGTAAAATGTAGAAATTTGACACTGCCTAAGATACTGATGCACCACATTAGGCAGACAGAGCAGAAGACAATTTCGCCCTAATACACTCTTTCTAGAAGAAATATGCCTGCTTCTTTCAATGCGTTTACATGGTATGTCACACACCGGATTTTAATAAAAATATAAGGAGAAGTTTCTAGAATCCTACAGAGTTTAATTATGTTATAACACCAGATTTTACAATGATCAGTTTTTGTCTTGAAAATGCTGGTCAAAATATTTTGGTAGCACAAGGGAAATCAGAGACTATGATCAGAGAGTGCCCATGGGTGCCAAGGGCTGGCATGTTCGGGTGCCCTGCAGAGTAGAAGTGGCTGGTAACAGATTCATAACCCAGTAATTATTCATTTTGAGAACAGCTCCACATATGGCTTCTGATGATGTGAACTAAATTCTTTTCTTTAGTTCATATGTGTGTCATTTGAACCAAGATTCAGCAAATCCAGCTAAAGTTAACTGATGAAAATGTAGAATTAGGCAGAGGCCGTTGAGATGGTCATGAAGATTTTTTGAAAAATATATCAAAGCCCTAAAATCGCTGTTGTATATTTATATGTTATTAAACAATTATATATATATATATGCGCATGTATGTATATATCCTGGCTGCAGTGGGCTTACTCCTTAGTAGGAAAACGTTCAAGTGCGCACACTGTTTTGCCAGAAAAGAAGTAACTACCTCGTTTAACTTGTGACCACGTGCATAACTGGTGCACTTACTTCAGGAAAATAGAATAGCCGCTTCTCGAACCACGTGAATGCGGCACAGACTAAAGGAAATAGTCTAAGGACCCCGGGCAGCAAAACGGCAGACCCATTTTTTCTGCGAACTTCCATTTTTCCCAATTTCTACAGCGAAGCGCATTTCTAGGTCACTACACGGCTGATGTTATAATTCCTTCTACTGAGAGATAGTCAGATACACTCGTTTATTTTCTTCCTCCTTATTTCCCCACTGATCTTTCTTTCTGCATTTTACTCTTTCACCCTCTTCAGAGCCTTCTTCAAAAAACATCAAGAAGGATGTGCATGTCTGTGTGTGTGTGCGCACGCGCGTGTGTGCATACACGCGCGCACACACACATGCACACACATTCTCTTGCAATGAAAGACGAATGGGAGGGTTGGCATTGTCTGCTGTTTGCTTGAGCTACTCAGGATGAACACGTGGTCTCTCTCTGTGTCTCTCGCACGTAGCTCTAAAAGCGAACGAGAAAACGGAACATTTCTATCGATCACAAATCTAGTTTTAGAATTCATTCCCATTATCCACCTATGCCTATCTATCACCTCAGTTCTGTCATCAATTATCCATAGCATCTATTACTCTCTCCGTTCATCTGTCATCGCACGTACTTATGACCGTCCTTACCTTCCTCCTGGACCACTCACCTGAGTACCAATCATCTCCTCCTCACTTCAGGAGGGCTTCCTGGTGCTTTAACTGGTAAACTTATTTTACCGAAGATTGTCTAAACAGGATTTTCAAATATTTTAAACATTAGTTTCTGCACAATGACAAATACGGATATACTTTTATTCTAGGACATATATCTTAAGACCATAATTTGTAGCCATACCATCTTATTATACTGATAAAATTAGCTGTATGGATAAACTAAATCAATTATCATGAATTTCAAATTGTAAAAATATCCTAAATGTATCAAACTTTCCCAAGGTCTTCATTTTACACTCTTGAGCCTGATAAAGGAATTTCTGGTGTCTTCTGTGTGTGGGAACAGTGATGTGGATCACTGTCACAGTTTCGAATCGATGGTAATTTATACTCACATGGATGAGTGTTTGTCAGAGCATTAGAGACTACGTTCGTGTGCTACAAATAACGCATTGCATGCAAAAAGCACTGTAGGCTGTCTATAATAAACTACTTTAAATATAAAGACAGATTCAAATTACAAGCATTGAACAAGATAAGCCATGCGAACACTAATCAAAAGGAAACTGAAGTGGCTATATCAACATTGGACAGTTTTCTTCAGAAAAAGGAATGATTTCAAGGATAAAGTGGGCATCACATACTGATAAAATAGTAAACTCAGCAATAAGAAATAGCAATTCGAAGCCATTTGCACCTGACACAGAGCTTTAAACTATATAAATAGCTGATAAAACTAAAAGAACTAGACAAAGCCAAATTGGATGACCTGGAAAGCACTGTACCCGCTGTAACATACATGACCTTTACATAACACACAACCCAACAAGAGCGGAACACACTTTCTTCTCTGGTTCATATGAACATTCGCCAACATGGACTGCATTCTGTGCTCCATAACGTATAGCACTTTATGCTTGTGTTAATACAAACCAGCGATATAAGCTTTCACCTTAAGGAACTAGAAGAAGAAGACCAAATCGAACTCAAAACCAGAAGATGAAAACTGTGAGAGGAGATGTCAGCGAAAATGAGAAGAGCGAACAATAGAGAAAATAAATGACATGAAAAGTGCTTTTTTGAAAAGAGTAATAAATTTGATAAACTGCTATTCAGAGTTAGCGAGAAAAACAACACAAATTATCAAAATTAGTAATGACGACGGGAAATAACTACAGACCCCAAAGGTAATAAAAAGGTAAGTACAAATAACAAAAGGCTTCGGACGATTCATGCCCACAGACCTGATAAATTAGATGAAGTGGGCCTAATTTGCCAAATATACAAACTAAGAAAGTTCCCTGCAAACAAAATAAACTGCACAGACTTATGTACCAAAGGAAATTGAATAAGTACTTTAGGATATTGAAACAGAGAAAACTTCAGGCCTAGATGGCTCCATTGGCAAATTCTACCAAAAAATTTAAGGTGGAAATCATATTAATTTATAAATATGAAAACTTCCTCAGGAAAAAAGAAGAGGAAGGATCACTTAACTAATTTAATGAGGCTAGCATTGATCCGATATAAGAATCATACCAAAATATCATAAGAAACCTAGAGAATTTATCATCATAAAAATACTACTAAAGCCCACAATGAAATATTACCAAATCGAATACTCTGTATGAAAATTACCGTTTAATAGAGAAAGAGTGGATGTTGTTTTTAAATTTGAGAACACGTCGGGAATGTTTGTGTCGCACTGGGGGTCCTGGCCAGCGCGACGTGGCCGGAAAATGTATGACACACTGATAACACGCTTGTACACGCTACATGGAGCTCTTGTCACCAAGACAAATTAAAGACTTCACAAAGCTCATTGGTATTACAGGGAGTCAGCCATTTTTCTGACATCATCCTTGGATCATGTCAAATCTGGTTAGTTGCCAGAGTCAGGTGAAAACTGTGACCAGTGTTTTCGCTTTTCGTGCAGTACCAATTTACAAAGACCTCTACTCCCCCATTCCAGAAGTTCTTAGGCTCAATTAATTTTTAAATAATTCAAAAAAAAAAATCAGAGGATTCAGTCCAGTTTTTTAAAATGGCGCTATCGCATTCGGATATGTATACGCGTGAAAACGAGTCTCCGGATACGTCACACACCACTTCGAGTGATTTCATCCGACTCACGGATTCACTCGGCGTTACATACTTTTGGTAGTTTTGATGATGGCAAACTTAACCTCCTAAACGCGAGGCCTGTGAACCGTCTTTTCCTTAACCTCTCCTTGACATTTGTCAAAAGTCTGACTTTCAGATGGAAGAACTACCGAAAGCAGTAACCGTGGCTACCGACGGGCATCATCTGCCTCCCACCGGAGCGTGCTTTCCGTTCGTGAATTCACTCGGAACTAAGATCCTAATTCTACAGGCGCCATCAGTTCGCCGACTTCCTGAAGTTTAGGAAGCTTATGCAAGTAGCCACAGTCACGCTGATCGTCAGTTGCTTTAGTTTAAAATGCTCTGAAAAATAGTGCCTTCTTCCTCACTAAGCTTGACATGAAAAGCTAATTCTGTTGCTTTGGTGAGGGCTGTTTGGTCAAGCACGTTTGCACTAACTATAAATAATCCGTATTTATAAATCCGTGCCAAAAAATAATCTGTATCTATGAAGTACATTTCCAGAAGCACTTCCTAGGCTTATAATCATGCTCTGTTTTTCTGCAAAACAAAGAGAGATCACTTTCTAGCGAGAGGACAGTGCTACAACTTCGTTATGTATGCTTCTGGAGGAACGTACTTACGACGTCACAGGACTTGATCCTTCCCTGACAAAGCGCAAGCTTCTGGCAAACTTTGCGATAAAATTAATGTTAAATATCACTCCGAAATCCCCCAAAAGACAGGTGAGGATGCTGCCCGACCGTGTTCTGGCTGCTGCCTTTGAATACAGTCTGCCGACCGAAGTCATGGACTTGGAAGTAGAGGGCACGGGGCTTTGGGGACGGGACACGGGAGCGTTTTGTGGGCTTGGCTCCTGCTCGGTCAACACCGCCAGCCTGTTCGTGCGCTGCATTTTATGGGACTAACTCGATGTTGTTTTTGTTTTTTGGGATCTTACGGCGAAGATGTTTTTGAAATGCCTGTGTTCTTTAGGTCACGATGTTTGTCTTTTAAACTCTCTCGGTTCTGTTATTGTCTTCGCGGGACCCAGGAATCAATAGGTGGCATCTAATGAGAGATGGTGGTGTCATCCGCAGATCATTAAATTGGTAGCGAGTTGGCTCCGTCCTCACGGAGGGGTCAGTTTCAAGGTCGTTCATCTTTTTTACCGCAAAGATCAAATGGAACAGTCCCTTATTTAAGTGAGCGGCCAGAACAGATAAGGACACTTAATTATAGGTTGAATTTGTGTCTCTTTCATAGTTCCATTTCCTTTCATATGTTCGCAGCCTGTTTCAAGTCCCTGGAGCTTTCTTTTCTTTCATTTTCGAAATCCTTAATGCAAGATGCTTTATAACATATTTTATTCTTATATAGGATGCCTTTTCTCCACTAATTTATAATTTTATTTGCCAAAACAAATTAATTTTACTCTTACGTCCCATTGCTTTGAATGTTTCGATAATCCTGTTCTGATTAACTCTTTTACCTAATTTTGATAAGCATATAAAAATTTTTAAAGTTTTAGTTCGGCTTATTTACACGTCAAGCTAGGACAGACCTCCACTGTCTAGCTTTTATGTGTCTGACAAGGATAACGTAAGGTGCTAGAAAAAAGAATATTAATTTATAAACATGAACTGGTTTTCATAAATTAACCAAGAGTTCAATTTGGATGACGTAAATTAAGGCTCACTACTAGACTTGATTTGCCATATCCTTAATTACAAACGAAAAAGAGGCTGAAAGATAAAAGTCTCTTTCGTATGAAAACTGAACTGTACTCTGCCAAATTTCCTTTAAGACAAATGACTAAAAGAATCAGGAAAACAAAAGGGAATTCTCTATGAGGATTGCCATTTACCAAACCGGCGAATATATTATTTTTCGCTGGAAATTTAAGGGAGCAAGTTGGACGAGGTGTTCTATGCTTTGATTCGCTCGGAGTATCTGCTTTTATCTCATCACAGCACAGTTGTTCTTTTATCCAATCCCGCATTTACTCGATATTATTTTGCAAGCTCTGGGGAAGACCAGTGCCCTGCTTTCGGAAGCTGGTGAAAGCTAACTTACCATGGGAATAAAGAGAGAAAGTGAGAGGTAGGAAAGAGAACAGTTTTCATAGGGCCAGGGAATTAGATATAGTTGGTTATAAATTGCATGACAGAATCATTTTCCGAGATGTTTAAAATAGAATTGCAAACAGAGGAAATGTCACAACGAGGGGAAAAAGGCTCTAAATTAATATAAATATATATATTTTGTGCTTCTCAAGAAATTTCGAACATATATATGTGCATTTGTTTTACAAATATAGAGCTTATCTTATTCATTTATTCGTTTCTTTGAGGTACACAGATATTCATGATTTTCTCAAATAACTTCTCTATAACATTGCTCATCAGTAGTTACTCAAGTGAGCTTTCTCACTGTGTTACTTTGGCTTAGCTGATTATTTCATTAAGCATAAAACAATAAAAATATCACAAACTAAGTAAGTAAGCTTTTGATGACCGTAAAGTTAATTGTGTGCAGTGTATAAAACACAATTAGTATAAAACCACCCAGCGTATGGACTTTAGTGTTAGCACAACTAGATGTGAGGTCGAGGTCGCTACACGAACGTCTTCCCCAACTCACACCCTCCGCCTCAAGCCACGTCTCTCACTTTTGCTAAAATTACTGCCATAAAAACTAAATTGCCATAAAAAGTAAACCGCTTACGGTAATTCTTACAGGTTGACCGCGGGGTTCCTACTTTTTCTAACACTTTACCTCGGTGTTAGACACCACTATTATCTTGCAGCTTAATCGTGTTTCTCTGGGTTGTCATACGGATTGGAGTCTCTGCGACCCCATCTGCGTTCTCCTCCGCTTTGCATAATTTAGGCAAAGTGGTTCTCAGACGCCAGTATGATTGATTTTCTGCTGCTTAGAACCCTGCTCGCTCTGGCAGTGATGCTCGTGATGACAATTTGGCCCGTGAGGCCTCTGGTATCTGTCGCCCTTTCGTGTCCCCAGTTTGTGATCCATCGACGCTTCTCTCCCACGTATTACTACATACGAGGCATTTTTCACGCTTCTTTTTTTTGAAAAGGTCTCGTCTCTGGATTAATTCTGTTTCTCCCGCCGGGAATACTCTCATCCTATTCTACACAAGATTCCTGGACACCTGCTTTCCAAGGGCAAATCCTACGTTTGAGAACTCTTCTTCCGGAAGACCGAGACGGTCTCGCTCTGAGCGCCCTCTGCCACACCTGTCTTCTGTGAGATCGCCGAATGGCAACTGCCTCCTTCTCCTCCTTTCTACTCATTTCTTACACTGCACCTTTCTCAGGGCGGCAGTCGTGTGGTGTGTGGGCGGGACGTTGGGGAGTCAGGCAGCAGAGAGAAGATGCTCAGGTACCAGGCTCCTCTCTGACTCCAGCAGACCGCCGCGCTCGGTCCTCCCCGCATTCGAATGCTGGACTCGCTGCTGCTCTAAATCCTGGACTATAACTCGCTTACTTTCTAAACCAAATATGGTAGATGCTGAGCTAATGTTTGTCAAATAAATTATAAAGGAGTTAAGAACAATAAACCTTGTTTGGACACTTATGATGTAAAGTTAGTGCAATGAATAATGAGCTATATATAACCTTGTGTTTTCTGACAAGGTTAGGGAGTGCTTTGGGTAATTAACCTTGGTAATATCACGACCCACCAAAATGAACATAAACAGCAAAAGCTATTAAAATAGAGCATTCTACATCCTGGAAATCAGGTTTGATAACCTCTAATCAGGTGTTTCAGAGACATGAAATTATTCCATGAGACCCTTTGATAGCTATTGACTAAATTGCCACCATAGATGTGAAAACTAAAGACATATCTGTTAAGTAAAACAGAAGATAATTTTCCTCCAGATAATATTTTCTATGAATTTAAGTGTCCCTCAGAATAAGCAAGCCCGAGTCATGACATGGACTAGGAAGAAATGAAGGCTAAAGCTCACGTGATCACCCCCGTGAAAGAGCATTTCATGATGTGATGAGCTAAAAAACAAAACTGTGAGGCTGCTGTACAATTTTTATTTGCAGTTTTAGATTTTTTTTCTTAATTCTGGAAGGAAGCTTCAAGAAATAATAATCGATGAAGTGATTGAAATGAATCAGCCCACTGTATTAATGTTTTATGTGTGAAGTGTGAAAACCAGCCAAGATTTACTCATCAGATTGGAAATGTCATTTTTCTCCCCTTTCAAACTTGTTCCTTGAAGTCTATGTTTAAAGCATTGTCTTTATAATCACTGACTCGAAAATCCAGAATACATATTATTTTTAATATGAGAGTTTTTTTTTTAATATCCCAAAGAATTTTTATTGTTCGAGAAAAACATCATGATGAGTTCACACAATAACAGCCTCCGAAATCTGAATCTCGTCATACATTTTACAACAAAACCACTCAGAAAAACTAAAAGAACACATATTATTGCCCATACCGTGGGCGTAACCATAAGACAGAGACTATTATGAGTTTCGATTTACCAGTAAGTAGAAAAACGAAGCCAAATTCAGCAGCACCAACTCCAGCAAAATTTCAGAGGGCTGCCACTCTAGATGGTAGTATGGGCAGAGTGCCACTCTTTGCAAAAGTAGGGCAATTTGTAAGAGGAGGAAGACCATTGGAGACCGCGTAGGAAAGAGAAAGACGGGGAAAAAAGAGAAGAAAAGTAGGATGTCTGTCACACGTGTCATAGCCAAACAGGGCTGTTGTTGGTTACATCAACGGAGAGAAGGTATCACCCGAGAGCTAATGCTGAACAACCTCAAACTCTCACGCCTGCCTGCATACGACCATTGTCGAAGGGCCTGGAAAATATAATCTCTCAAACTAAAATCACATAGGAACTATGCAAAGATTGTATGTGGGAAAAAGAGAAGAAATCCTGAAAAGCTTTAGATGGTAAGTTTTTTCTGTAATAAAACATGAAGCAGATAAAATTGTTACACAATGCCCTAACTTGATTAAATATCGTTTAAAAAGCATGTACAGATATGAAAGTAATTCTCTCAAATTAGATTAAAAATGCAAAGACTCAAAACAAAGGTGGATAAAATTTCACCCCCTCTCCTCCCCCCAAAAAGGCAAAGTTTATGGGAGAAACTGGCAGACACTGCTTTGACCAAACCGTCACGGCTGACATCATCAGCCAGGAGTCCTGTAAATATTAGGTACCGCTTGATATAACGTGATGAAGAGGGCACTTCGGCTCTCTGGTATTTTTCTGAAAAATCTATAGCACCACTCTAATCATAAGAACATAGCAGGCGAAGCCAAGTCGAGAGACATTTTATAAAGTACCTGACGAATATGCTTCAGCAGTGTTAAAGTTGATGAGAATGTAACACAGTACGGCCTCCGTGCAAAACAGCATGGGGTGTCCTTGACAACATAAAAAAGAATGCCGCCACATGACCTAGTAACCCAGGTTCTGGGTATTTATCCAAAATAACTGAAATCAGGATCTCAAAGAGACACCTGCACTCTGACGTTTACTGCAGCGTTATGCACCACGACCAAGATGTGGAAGCAACCCAAATGTCCGTCCACAGACGAACAGACAAACTGAGTAATAGAGCCATAGAATGAAGTACTTATAGGCAATAAAATAAACACACTATTGATACATTCGATAATATGGCTAGCTCCCCAAATAATCCTCAGTCTAAAGTCCACACCACAAAGAGCACCTGCTCCATCATCTTAGGACGTCCAGACCAATCCGAGATGAGCCAGCCAGCGTTTCCCTGAGCGCGGGAGGAAGCCGACGCACGCAGAGAATTCCAAAAGCCACCGGAACACATCTATAGGCGATACGCATGTTAGTTTATAACATGTTTGTCTATGTTGCTGCAAATTTATAAACTTACGTGGGTGTGATTGTCTGTCAGTTACAACTCAAGAAAGCTGGTGAAAAGTTTACTAAGAGGCGATAGACCCCTGGAGTCACTCAGAAAAAAATATATGGGCTTTTGTGATTTCTTTGCCTACTTAAAAAACAGGGAGACCCTTTGGGGGACTCAGGATGATTGTATCTAATTCACACACATGTGGAATGTGAACAAGTGTAAAATTAAATGCATCGATCTTGAAATGCCATTGATTACATCACATTTTTCCAATAATGCTAGGAGAAAAAATGTGAATCAGAATATCAGGGAGTTATTTCTAAAGCCAACCAACTATCAGCAGAACCTTAAGGGGAATCTCCGAGCTATTTCACATCTTGCTTTTCTATGATTATTGAATTCTTTTAACTGAAAGTGCAGAATGAAGATATAGAATACGAGTCATAAACTTGAAGTAAATGCCACGTTATTGTTACAATACGCAAAAGACGCAGAATGAACGAAGTACGTATTTAAGACATAATTAATTATTGATTATTGGGACATGACCTAAGTATTAGTTTTTATTCAATATACCCACCAGGTTATTGATCAAACCCTGTAGGTATTTAGTTTAATAATGTGAAGTCATTCACATGTAAATGAATTCATTTAATTACATGTTGAAAATGACAGTTTTAAGATAAATTAAAATCAAATCTAAGTCAATGACTAATGAACCATAAAATGGTACTTTTCATCTGAAAGAAATAAGCCCCTGTTTTCTTTGAAAAAAGTTAGGGGGTGATTTCCCGCGTCTTGCACAAAGAACAGCAAACCCATTTCCCAAACACGGTTTAACTTCAGCCTTCTGGCTTCTGATGGCGTGGGTCCTGGTTTCCAGCCGTTTTGGTTGCTGTGGCAACGATCAGCAGCTGCCTGCCTGCCAACAGAGCCCCTATCCATGGGAAGTTTCATATTTGCGAGATAATGCTGCTGTAAATGGATCTCTGACCTTTATCGCCAGCAAAATGGATTCAGTTAAATATTAATAGGTACAGCATTAATATTCTTCTGATTAATTGAGTTGGAGGCTATTAAATTCTAGATATTCATTTGAATATTAATTCACATAATTTAAGTATTTATGTATTCTTAGTTGAATATATTAGTATGCTAGATTCCTTGAGATTGTTGCATGAATTCTAAATCAAATTTCGAATGACTTAAAAATTAGATCTAAAAAGCTACCATGACCATTAGAATTTTATTTTACCGACATATAAATGAATTATGATTTGCATCATTGTGTGTTTGTCTTAGAGCGAGCCATTTTTGAGAACTCACATACAAAGCATGACCCGGGCATTATGAAAATATATCCTACGGAATTTCTGGGAGACTGCGTGGGAGAACTACTAACAGTTCTTACTGCCACATTCCTGTTTAAAACTTCCTATCTAACTGATAAATATAAGGTTATAGATGCAGATAAAAGAAATGTATGTGTAATATATGTGTATTTATATGTTAAATATATATAGCATTTAGAAAGTATGAAACCAACATACACATATATACACTTAGAAAAAATATACTTGTGGTTTCTCTCATAAAGAAATTAAACACGATGGAAATAGTTATGATTTTGAGTGTTATTCAGACTACATTTTAAATTCAACCTATCCCACGTTACACATATATTTTAACGAGTTCTTCGAAGTAGACATGATATGGTTTCCTGGTGCAGGTGGTACGGATACAGCTTCCGCTGCCGAATCAGGCAGCAACTCGAAAACCTCGAGGAGGCGGAGTGCCCTTCCAGAAGCAGAATCAGGTCCTTCTCTCCCGCCTTTTCCCTCAGTCTTTGGAGAATGCTGACAGATGTCGCTTTTCCTTTAAGTCCCCTGAGCCTGTAACAGGTGCAGTACTTGTACCTGAATTATACACAAAGCGGAGAGTCCCGTCTGCACCGGCTGGCCTGGTACAGCGTCTCTCCCTCACGCACCGTGACAGAGCAGGCTCGCGGCCGTGACCGGGAGGGACCGCGGCTCAGGAACGGAATCGCGTGTCGGGGAACCGTTTGTCAGTATCACCGCTGTTCTTCTGCTTGTCCCCTCGACTGCTCCAGACTTTTTTGCCCCATTAGGAGAGACTGGGGACGGGAAGTGGCCATCGCGCCCAGGAGAACGGTCGCGAGGCAAACGCCCATTAGGTGCTAGCGGCTTGGAGGGCATCACGGCCGCTGTTCCGACAGGGGACATGATTCTCGCTAATTGGATGAACCCTAATCTCTCTCCTCTTGTCTGCACGCTACCTCAGCCGGAAGAGACCTCTTTATGGCTAGATTTCTTTAAGAAACTATAGCTAAATTAGTATGAGATAATCATACTACTAATTTAGTATGAGGCTAGGTCTTTACAGGTAAAGATAGATATTAGATAGATGATAGATACATTGATAGATAATGAGTGTCGAGATAATCATAAATGATAATAATAATAAACAGTAATGACCATAAATTATAATTAAGAGAAATTACAGAGATTATATTGAGTAAAAGAAAAAATCTAATCTCAGTTACTTTTTATGTGATATTGATCAATATATTTAAAATTTCCAAATGTCTGTTTTCTCAAATATAATGTGGGTAAATACTGACATCGCATTTTATAGACAGACATATAATACATGTGAAGCATTTAAGAATATGGAACATGGGACAATTACTATTGAATAAATGCTTTTTGATAATGATAACCTTGAAAATGATGATGGTTTAGGGGTTTCACATGATCTCCGGGTCCCAGAATATGGCTTTCATGGTGTGTGGATAGATAGGAAGGCATCCACGCGGCATGATTATCTTTTACGTTTTTTGAGTGGATAGAACTTTTAAAAATTAATATTTACATTAAAAATCTCATTTAACTCAAATAAGTCTTCTGTTCATCCCCAATAAATGCAGACGCTGTCTCAAATACAGATCTATTCCTCATTAGTCACTAACAGTCATTCGCGCATGTCTAGTACAGGCCACTTCTCGCCCCCGTAGATGTACACGTGTTCGTGAGTGCGGCGAAGGATGACCCTCCCGGTCTGCAAACTTCAATGCATCAGGGTTTCAGTGGGTCTGTTTTATTCCAGGCATAATTGCCAAGCCAAATAACTTGGTGTATATTAGCAAATCAATAATTGTTAATTAATGAATGGTTCATAAGAAACGAGTCATAAATCTTAAACTAAAAAGAAATAATATGATGATTAAATAAAAACAGACTACAGGAACTTAACAATGAGCATGATTTAAAAATTGTTTTTTAAATTCTCTTCGAAAAAAATTGAGTTTTAGGAGATAATAGGACATTTCTCTAATAAAAGAAGAGTAAAGTTCGAGAATAAAAAATAATTCAAAATGGACAGAATTTCTGTGTTCAGTGTTACACAATAATGAATTTACATTTTAAAATTGTATTTATATTACAGTGTACTTAACATTGTATCAATTAACTAAAATCATGTCACTTAATAAGCAAAATTTAGGCTTATAGCATGAACAAATGGGAATAAGTTAAATCTCCAGCTGATTTAAATATCTATCAGTGTTTTCATTTACCGAGCTGTGTTTCCCTGACCACAGTGGAAATAAATCGGACATTTCCAGCGCTGCATTCGAGGGCTCCGTCATTCTCCCCAGGTGTCACTCCCAAGGCAATGATGAACGGCATGCTAATAAAACGCACTTCGCCAGTCAGAAACGAAAATGTCATTTCTTTGGGCAAGAATAATTTTCTGCTACGTAGAGCTTTCTATCAGTAATGAGATGCTCATCGAAGTATTTTAGGCATTTTTAAAAGCTACCAAAAGCACAAACAGCACAGGTTGGAATTATGTAGATGATAGAGCGATCTGAGTTTAGTTTAGTTTAGTTTTTGTTTTTGTTCAAGTCAGGAGAAATAACTGTTATCAATCACCAACTATAATCAGATTTATACATTGCCAAAGGGAAGCCAAGCAGTCACACTGGTGACATGTTATCTCTCAAGAGATTATTTTCCTCTTTAGGGCTTATTTCTTATTTCTATTTTTTTTTTTTTAATTTCCTTAAGAAATGTGCCTTTATATAAACCAAAATTACCTCTTTTTCACTAAACATTTTTGGTATAATGGACTAAAATTGATTTTATTCACATCGGTGACACCTGCTTTAATTAAAATAATTTGTCTTAGTTTTTATTTAATTTTTAAAGCAGAAAAATTCAATTTCCAAATAATATGATCTTAGAAAAAAATGATATTCATATTATTTATCACACAGAAAATTCAGATACCTTGTAACTTGTTAGAAAATTTTCTACACCTTAAAAATTAAGACTGGATACTGATGTTTAATCACCTTTATCTTATTGCTGATTGAATTGAATAAAATACTTTATTTTAGGTTCCTACAATTTGCATATTTTCTCTCTCTCTCTCTTTTTTTTTTTTTACATGTGCCCAATGCTGCAGTAAACACAACATTGACTCATCCCAGGTTTAATGTTATACTTAGTAATTATTTTGAAAATATTAGCTTCGATTTTACTGTGGCCCATACAAACACCCTCTCTAGTGTGTAAGACTAATTAGATAAGCCTAATTAGCTGAAATCAACTGCATTGTCAATGATTGGTTTCATTAAATTCGCCTTAAAATATAAACGATGTAGTTTAAACACACAGCTACCCATCCCTGACAGACACAGTTGCCTTTTCAATAAAACCCCTGAGAAAAAAGACCATAAATACAAGTATAATCGACATGGAAAACTCAGTCAGTCACTTGAGTTATTTTTAAAATGCAGGAGTAAGTTTCCATAACTACTGGCACTGACAATACTAAATTGAAAAAATACAATTGCTGACCAAACTGTTTTAACCTCTGAAAGAAAACAATCATACCCGTTTGGAAGAAGGTAAGAATCATTTTGACTTCCTCACTGTGGATTTTCTGTTTAAAAATACAGGATCTAAAACCACCCCAATCCAGATCACAATCCTTTTATTGGCCAGGTGCTGGATTTTATTACAGAAAAAGTATAATGTAAACCACTTCAGCTTCTCACTGGCAGCATTCATTTAGAAACAAAGGCAGAAAATTTAGTTTTTAGTAGTGGCATAAATTATTTTGGAAGTTATCTTAATATAACATAGTGGATGGCAGAAATGCAATTTAAGAATAATAACGATTCCTGAAATTTCTCTAGATGGGGAAAGTATGATATATGATAATTGCACACATAGAGGCATCCAGTAGAACTAAAAAATATCAAGGTTAAATAATTTTTGAAACCATCCCAGCGAAAGTCATTGTGAAGTAGGGATGTGTGACGGGTGTCTCATCCAAACAGATGAATGTAAATGCGGTGGAAAGGTAGGCTCGAATTAGTAACAGAAACGACTAAAAAATTAGGAAACACCATCCACAATGAAGACACTCAAATCTATCACCACACGTAGTAACAAATTTTCTTTCTTTTCTCATGATGAGAACTTTTCCAATCTACTCTCTTAGAACCTTTCAAATGTACCCTACGACATTGTTAACGGTAGTCACCACGCTATGCGTGACCTCCCCAGGGCTTTTTAAATCTTACGCCTGAGAGTTTGTTCCTTTTGACCAAAGTCATCCATTTCCCCCGACGCCCACCTCTGATAACGACTGATGTGTTCTATCCGTGAGTTCTTTTTTTTCCCCTTTGTTTTTTGTTTGTTTTTGTTTTTTGTTTGTTTGTTTGTTTGTTTTCAGATTCCATATATAAGTGAGCTCATACGGGCATTTGTCTTTTTCTGTCTGACTTATCTCGCTTGGCCTAATGCCCTCAAGTCCATCCATGTTGTCGCGAGGGGAAGGATTTCTTTCTTTTTGTGCGGCTGAATAATGTGTGCATTCGTCCACCTGTCCATGGACACGGACTGTTTCCGAGTCCTCGTCACTGTCAATCACGCTGCAGGGAACAGGGTCTGCACACAGGCGCCGGCTCGGCTCCCGGCCTCTGGGACTCGGCCGCCTTCTGCCCAGGGTGCGTTCTTTCATTCCGGTGTCGCGATCGTCCCTGCTTTGACTCCCTTGGCAAACGATGACTCAGGCATCTCCTTTCTTCTTCTCTCGAACCACCGGCTCTCAGCTCCTGCAAGCGGCATGCCTTATCGGTCTCTCCATCCTGAGCCATAGGCTGCCAAGTCCCTTCATAGACTCTCCTCCTCTCTTAGATCTCCACGTTTTAAGTCCCAGCTGCCTGGACAGCTCTCTCAGGCTTTCAGATCGATGTCTTTGAATTTTCGAATTGGTTTATCTGGGATAAGCAAGACCGCCATGGCTGAACCTCACGGCCACGACCTGAGGAGTTGGAAACAGCTGTGGTCCAGGGAGCACGAATGCCAGAGGCCGGGCCTCTTTCTGTCCTGAAACCGGGACCTAAAAAAGGCAGATTCCCCGCCGGAGAGTGATCTGGATGAAGACAGAAATCCTGCCAGCAACAAAAGGAGGTGCAACGTGAATGTGACCGCGGATTCCGGGAGCCGAAGGGGGCGGAACCTGAGAGGACATGGGCCCATCTCTGCCCTCGCGGAGGCGGGAGGCAGACGCCGGGCCGGCGTGGCACGGTCCCCACGCGCATTCGCCCGGTAGGTTTGCCAGCGCGCGTGGGTGCAGCTCATCGCGTCCCGAAACCATCACGCAAGCAACGCCAAGGTCCCCGATCGCAGGAGACGTCTGAACTGTCGTGAGCAGCACCGAACAGGACTCGGGGAGCCCAGCGAGGATACGCTGGGGAACCCGGCGCCGGCAGACTTGCCAGACACAAGGTCGCCCCAAACCCTCGACGTCTGCGAAGCGCAGCAGCGCGCAGCTGAACGAGCGAGGTGCCGGCCCTGGCAAACGGGGTCGCCCTGGGCCGTGAAGACCCCGCCACACGACCCCCCACCACGTCTCAACCTGCTTGGAAGCCACCTGCGTGCAAATCTGGAGGGATGTCACATGGAAGCAGATTCTCAAATTCAGAAATAAATTGCATCTGAATTTTCTTCTCTACTAATTTTGGCCAAATAATTTTTCTAAACAGGAGGACAGATTTTGATGATAGAATTTCTCTGCCGACTTTCTGTATTCTCCTCCTCTGCCAAGCAGCTTTGCCCATGCTTGTACTTTAATCATGTCTGTATTTAATTGTGTGTGATTATCTTGTAAAGAACGTCTAATTATTTGAGTTTTGCTTTTCGACAGATCTAAAATTTATTTCGATTAACACATTATTTTAGTACTAACAATTTCTATGAATTATAATGGTTTAAACGTGTGAATAAATAATATTAAAGAAAGACGTAATACTTAGTCCTCTATACAATGTACTGGCATTTCATACTTGTTCATTTGTAATCTATGGTTTGATTCCCAATAAGGAATCAAATATCTAGAATCAAATCTAAGATCTAGAAAATTATACTAGACGTTTCGGTAAATAAATAAGCCTCACAAGCCGGGAGGGGCCCACACCTGAGCCTCAGCTCCCAGCTGAGCCCTGCAGGTCTGACTCGGGCGGCAGGGCAAGAAACCGGCTCTGGGAGAGAACCCACAAATCCGCTTCTTCCCCCTCCATTGTTTACTTTGGGGAGCCCTCATAACGGGGTGCTGGCAGCAGGGTCCACCTGAGTCCTCAGACATCCCATGGGAGTTCAAATTACATCTCCTTCTATTTCCGGAGGGTGTGTTTCTATTCTATGAATGTGGCACTCAAGACATGGAGGATCGCAGCAGGTCAAGGCCAGAGAAAGGACTATCGAGGGACCGGGATCCTCCATCTGTTTCTTCCGAATCTATATTTTTATCTTTTCTCATTTTTTTTTAATTCCATGAGGCTGTTTCCATTTTTATAACTTTCATTTCAGATTTTACTGTATTTTATTTTTATTATTTTCAGGTTGAGGAGTGATTCACACATCCCTTTTACCTCTTCGTTAAAAGAACAAGAAAGTTCGCCCCATAGAAAGTGTCTTGGGGGGCTAAGGAGCAAAGGTTGAGCCCCTCCCCCATGCCACGCCTTTGTTTAGCCGGGTGGTGGCTGTCTGGCCCAGACACCAACAAGGTCCTGAGAGACGAGACCAGGACTTTAAGAATAAATATTCCTGACGGCCCAGATACATCAAATAGATGTCCATGAAATGAGCATTGTGGAATTTCTTTCAATGATTATCGTAGTCACGGATTGTTAATTTCATATATATTTGAATAAGTAGAACTATTTGCAAATTAAGTTATACCTACAGAAGAATTACATTAAACACATTATCCCTCGTGCAGTGCTGTTGTATTTTGACCGAGATCTTTCAAAAAGTCGATTGTGATCCTTCAATGTCTGTAAGCATATGTGATATTTAAAATTGAGATACCTAGCTTCTTACCCCAAGGCTCTGTTATCGCTATCCTATGGGGCCTAAACATTGCCCTGCTGCTTATACTGAAATAAAACAGGTACACAATTTATTTCACACATTGACTTTGTTAAAAATGTAATTTTGTGAATTTTTGTCAAGTATTCTTGCACTATCAATAATGGTCCCCTTTGAATTCTGTTCTAGATCTCAATTATCAGCATCATTTGTTCTAGTATCTATAAGTTACACATTACTAATAATATTCAACATCAATACTTGAGGTGTTATGATGGTGTAATGATAAAATTTATTGTATTTTCCTGATATACTCAATACAACGCAGTCTAGTTGACATAAATTACATTACCGATGCTTTTAAAAAATCTATCTCAACTCATTTCTGATAAGACTGAAAATTTATTCTCGGTTCTGAACATTAGTTTAATATACTTTCCGTGTCTATGATTTTTCTTTGAAGGAAATAAAATCATTCAACTCTTCTGTAAAAGGTTTGAGGTCACGCTTGCCTCTCTTCATCCTTGGAAGAACTATAAACATTCTACATAACGCATTTATGAAGATTTTATTCAGAGCAGAAAGCTTAGGACATTTTAGAAAATACCCCTAAGAGTCCATCCAGCTCGCATTTTGGATGATTTGCTAAATTATTGCCCTCTCCCTCCCCCCAGATAGACTACTTAGATTCACCGTTTACTACATTTATTTATAAATCGCTACATAAACTGAACTATATGTGGCAAACCCCAAGCGAAGCGAATATGGTTCTCCAGTATATGTGTTAACCTAAAACAAAACAAAACAAAACAAAACGTACAGCCAAGTGAGTTGACTTGAATTGCGATTTGGTGACACAGTTTCGGGCGGAAGCCAGACTGCGTCTCCGTTGCTGGGTGGAGAACCGAGTTCATGAGAAAAGGCAAGGAGCCGGTGACCGCGAGTGGAGGGACGCGCGCTCGGCCCGCGTGGCCGGTCCGGCCACCCTGCCCTGCGCGTGGGCCCCGCCCGGCCGACCCGGGACGCCTGGCTCCGGCTGGCGTCACACGCGGCCGCCTCGCGGGGCGGCCCGGGTCCGGCCTGGCCCGAGGCTCTCTCTCCAGCTCTGTCACCCCGAGGTGCTGGTGACGAGGCAGGTGCAGCGGGTCTCCGCGACGCGGCTTCGGCCCCGTTTCGAAGTGGCCTCATTGACCTTGTTTTTCGCACCGGTGACATGTCATCCTCAAAGGGTGACGAGTTTCTGTGTCAGTGCGAACGGCGGGGTTTCGCGCATTTGCTGTCCAGGCGCACAGACCCTGCGGCCTGCGCTTCGGGAGCATCTGCGGGCGCCGCGTGGCGATGTCACGGGGCGGCCCGCGGGCCGCGGGGTTCCGGGGCGTCCAGCAGCTGCTGCGGCTCCTTGCGGGACGTGAATGGGAATTTCCAGAAACCTCTCAGACCGGAGAGCTGACTGCATTCATGCACCGTGTGTGTGCGCGCGGGCTCACGCGTGTAAGTGCACACCCACCCGAGAAACCGCAATCGAAAGGCAGTTCATAGTAGGCGTTCTCGTGGGCGAGGAGGAATTGTATGTCTCACGTACTCCTAACGGGCATCTAAATGTGTACAAACGCTTCGGGTAAGTGTTTTGCATTATTTACCAAAGCTAAGTATATATACACGCATACATATATATGTATATAATTCAGCAATTCTACTCTTGGAAAAAACTCCCCAAAATACATACATACATATATATTATATAATATATAATATATATAGTTACCGAAATACATGTAGCAGTATTGTTCTCAGAAGCATTCGTAAGAGCCAAAAGTTAAAAACAACCATTTTTAGTGCTCATGAACTAAAATGGGTTGATTTTGTCATCTTACATAATGAAATTCTGTGCAGCAGCAAGAATGACTATAAATACACAGCGATATTAATATATCTCAGGAACCGAAGGTATGAACGAAGCCAGCCACAAAATGTGTATCTCGTATGATTCTATTCATGTGAAGTTCCCCAAATAGCAGAGTAATCAATGTCGATAAACACCAGTTTTAAGGTGACCCATGGGAGATTCCAACTCTCGGGGGATTTGGATGGGACTCAGTTAGTTCTATATTTCTTGGGCCTAGGGCAGATTAAATGGATACGTTGATTACGTGCACTTCTCTGGACTTTTTTTTTTTTTTTTTAAATAAATGAATAAAAGTAACTCTGCTCCTGTGAACTCAGAAAGCAAACTTCCCAATTACATTAGGACGTTGCCTATGGGTCTGGAAAAGAAAATGAAGAATTTGATTAAAAGAGGTAAACCATCGATAAAACCTGTGAAAGCCTCTAAAGCGAATAATGAACAAATCGAACAACCTGCCACGAATTAAGCAGTGAGATGAACAATTCGCTGTTCCTGAGGTTAAAAACGGACCAGTCGACCAGAAACAAGAATAACAAAAACAAACAAAAAGCATAAACAGAGGGAAAGAGAAAGGACGAAAAAATTCTGACTTGGAGTGGCCACGAAAATTAAAAGGAATAAATTCAGGAAAGCAGCAAAAATGCTTGTCCCTCTCCCTCGAGCTTGATAATCCATATTTCTAATGTATTCCATTTAAGACCATTAAGATTGCTAGATGTTTTATGACTGCGTCTTGCTAAGATACGATTTATAAGGTACCATTGTTAGTTGAATTAAGACTTTTTTTCATAGTTTGTAGTAAAATTTTGCTCTCAAATGTCTTCTCTGACTTGTGAAATCATCTTAACATCACTTACAAATTAGACGGCATTGTCTCCGGAAGACAATAGGTACAATTTCCCCCCAAAACACACCAATGTCCTAAGGTAAACTGCGTGAATGTTTATCCCAAAGAGGCGAGTTACAGGAAAATACACTTTTTAAGGAAACAACAAATCCCTTCTAGTGGCTGGAAAGGAAGAGACGGGTTAATTATCCCAACAGGAAAGCTATTTTCCCATAAATATTTAGGGTGTCGCTGAGAAAGCCTTGTCACCAGAGTCATAAACAACGCGTTTAAGTGGAGCGCAGACGTGACTAGTGAGGGGAAGCCTTTAATTTATTTTAGAAGTCTCTATGTGCGCGAGCCTGCTCAGCGCGACCGGGCGGCTGGCCATCCCCTCCCGGGCGGGGCGGGCTCAGCGCCCACGCACGGCGCCCCGAAAACGCGGCCGAGAATGTAAATGTCTCGTAAACTTCGGAGAGAACCCGACTACCACGAGGAAACGTCGCTTGAAAGAATTTTTGTGAAATTACGTGACAAGAGAAGAATGAACACATATGCGGTAACTGGGAGGCTGAGTTTTTTATGATGACCTTCTCCTGCCGGCGACTCGGTCCTTCCGGAGAATGACAGCAGCGGGTGGGCTGGACGCTCCCAGGGCCACCTGTCTGGTCGCCGATGAACAGCGACACGGAGCGCGCACTCGAATCTGGGTTGGCTCATAAGATATGTGTATTTAGCAGGATATTTTATTTTTTAGCAATACCAAAAAATAAAATAAAATGATAAAATAAAATAATATAATAAAATAATAAAATAAAATAATATAATAAAATAATAAAATAAAATAAAATAAAGCATCGATTACAGGACACTGGCCGTACTCAACATGGCATTTGTTTTTGTCACTAGGTGATCTTTAGTTTCCATTTCAGCTTCATGATTAATGTTTTATGAGTTTGATTATTGAAAACCGTATCTAATGTAACACACATTATCACTTACGACAGTGACTCCATAGTGTATTTATTAGCCAAAAAAAAAAAAAAGTTCTGTGAAAATCAAGTCGATTTTAGTTCAGTTGTTATTAAATTAAAAAAATATAATCCATTTTACAAAGCTACTGTATAGATGGCCTAAAACTGTATTCGGTGCTATCGTTACTAAGTACCAGCTCGATCTAGGAATATTTTGTAAAGAACCTATAATAAAATCATAGGTTTAATAATAAAATCAGAAGTTCAAACATATATCATCGTCCAGTTGATTATTTTTTAATTAACTAAACATATATTTTCAGATTCAAATGTCAGGCGTTCAAGGTGACTCTAGAAATGCCACATCCAAAAATGCTTGTCGCTCACCAGTGATTCAAAATTAAGCGTCATTTTAGTCAGTACTGAGAAAAGGTACGAATGTTACAGAACTCTTTGAATTCTCAGTGCTCCGCATTTCGTATTTCCTGATCGTGTTCTGAAAAGAAACTTAATTTTTTAAATGGCTGTCTTAACGGAGGAGCGAAAGCCTCGGGGGCCTTTTTTGCATGTCCCCACAGCCTTCTCTCGGAGGAAATCGGGGTCTCCCTGAGTTGCAGCCAATGGCGGGGCGTCACGTCCCCTCTCTGCGATCGCTCGATAGTGTGCAAAGCACACAAGGGCACGCGCTCTGACTTTCGTCGTGTCGTCCTTCAAGCTCGTAGTTGCCCCCAAATCCTAGGAATCGGCATGGCAGCCGCGCCCGGACATATTTAGTCAGGTGTGAGCAGTTGTCTGTGAAGGATCTCACGAGGCAAAGTGTCCCAGCAAAGGAGTTTCCACGCCCCGATGATTGTCTTGCTGTGTGACGCTAGAGTCTCTTGTCATTTGTCTAAGTAGTTGTAAAAAAGGTTTTTTTCCTCTCTTTTTTTGCTAAGCATATTATTTGTGAAAGAAAGTATTTTAGAATCTTTTTCCGTTGAAGCATACTAAAGGTACCTAATCAAAACACGAACAAGTTAAATTCAGTGTTCTTTGTAGTGCTCTATTGCTCTGATACTGTTTCTTAGAGAAATATGTGTAATGTTATTGCTTTAAAAAGTTGGTACCTGTGAACATGCCATGTTTATATATTCCAAAACAGTCCCTCAACAGTATTGAGTGTCCAGTTCCATTCTAATCTCTGACCTTAGGCCAGGGAGTGGATGTAGTAATGGAACAAAGGAAAATTTTAATTTTCAAAGACCCCGTAGTCCGCTGGGAAGATTATCAGTGAAATGTGTGAAATGCTATACATTATGTGCTACAGTCATGATGCTAAACACCTAGATTTCAAATCCTCTTTAGTATTTTTCTTTTGCATCTAGAATGTTTGAAAAGATAGATTACAGGGCATGGCAATCACGCCTACGTTTGTATTTCTCTAGGAGCAGTTTATCCAAATCCTTGTCAGTTCCGTTCCTCAGCAAACCAAAATAATAAGTCTTTACTCTTCATCCCTGAAGCTTTCAAGCCATTTCTGGGTAAGTGCCCCGGCCATATGTTGTCTTCTGAAACGTATATCTTTCCAACACAAAACATGATACATGGCCAATAGAAAACTCCTCTGCAGAGCATGATAAAAACAAAACAAAAACCTTTTGTATATATACAAAGCCTCGTTTTCTAAACCTTGGGTAAGAATTCTCTTCTTGTCAGAAAGCATACTGTGGAGCTCATAGACACACAGACAATCTTCCCTTCTTCCCTCCGGCCACCTTAAAAAGCAAGAGTAAAGGGAAGAAGAGTGAAAAGCCCAGCTGGGTTTTCTGGATGCGTCGTTGGCGCAAACTAGATTTCTTTCCTGGTGTTCCCGCGAGCAAGGAAGAGGTGACGGCCATCTCCCCTACGCCGTCTATGGAGTCTGCTGAAGCCAGACAGCTGTCACCCACCCAGGCGTGATTTCTACACAACAGACTGAGCTTTCTCCGTCCTGGAAATGCCAACGAACGTTTGATGGGCACAGCAGCATGTGTCCCTTGACCAGAAGAAAAATAGCCGTAACTCGGTTTGGGACTTACAGTCCGATATTACCAGGAAGGCGGCGAATGTGATTAGATTACAAGTATTTTGAAGTTTCATGGAAATACGAATGGAAAACAAATAATGTAAAAACAACGATTAAAATTATATTTATCTGTGGTCGTCTAATTTATAGCAATGCTATAAATGGGTATAATTAGCTTTTCTGGAAGTACCTTTTCCCCAGACATTAGACACGTTTGACTAAGGATGGGGGGTCAGCCTAGAAACTGTGAAGAGACCCCCAACGCTGGGTGTGTTTGCACTGGGCCATATTTAACACACGCACAGTGCCAGTATTTTCTAATGCTGGCAAGTTGTCACAAATTTCCTTTGTACAAAGTACTAGACTATTGTCAGTATTCTTAAGATGGTGTTTTTGTTTTGTTTTGTTTTTAAGGCTGTCTTCACTTTTCTGATAGAGAACTCAATTCTCAGGCCAAGAACTTTTCCTCAAGTCTTTAAGATGAGCTGATGGTATTGGACAGAGCTTAATTACAAGAGAGAAAACTAATGGCGACCACAGGCGAATCCGATGAACACAGGAGCTAAAATTCGGCAATTAGGCTTTGGTTTAAGATCAGTATTGAAGCGTGCATAAAATTTGTAATAATTTTCTCTCAATAATTCTAGACAAAAATCAATAGAAACTAAGTTGAGGGAAAGGGGTAATGAGAAAAAGCTGCATTATTTTAATTACCCCATAATGATAAATGGCTTTCACTGTAAATTACCATCTGTGACTTTTTTTTTCCCTTTCACTCTATAAATTGTATTTAAAGTTGCTAAAAATAACTAGTTCTAAGGGAGAGAAGTTCAAGCAAAACGATTATTTGACATTACCGGGTAATGTCAGAACGAATGAGTTTGTGTTTAAGCACAACTGTATTTCTTGACGTCATTTTTGCCCTTCCCGAAATCACAGGCGATTGATCAGAGCCAATTGATACAGCGAGGCTGGGACCGATTGGCCAAGGCCAAGTCCATGTTTGGTGCTTATACTTTTTTTTCTTTTCCTTTTTTTTTTTTTTTTTTTTTTTTTTTAGGTGAGGCAACCCTTGGTTGATCTCACAGATTGCAAGAAACTTGTCAGCTTACAATCCCTTATTTTTTTTTTATTTTTGTGCCTACACCACCTGGTTGTCCTAGGCGGTCTCCCATCCAAGTACTAACCAGGTCCGACCCTGCTTAGCTTCCGAGATCGGACGGGATCAGGCATGTTCAGGGCGGCATGGCCGTGGACTGCTTTTGCTTTCTTAATCACTTTTCCCCAAATAATCAATTCCCAATTCTGCTTTTATCTTTCTATTATTCCCTGTAAAGTACCAACAAAGAAATACTCCCCAAATCTTACAATCTGTAGTTGCAATAAATAAACTACTGTTTACTTCAGCACGTTTCACAGTGAAAAAGTTAATTTGTTTTGATCTGTGGAATATGTGGGGAAAAAATACGATACTTATCTTAGGTCTATAAAGTATGAAATATCTTTCTTTCTCTGAGAGATAGTATTTGCCATCATTGTTTAGCAAGAATTCCAAATAAGCAGGACTTTTTGGAGGCATCTCCTCCCTCCCCACTACTAAAAAGTGCAGGACCTAAAAGACAACGAATCCTCCGACTGGTAATCCTAATGCTGGTATGAGACAATTTGTTCCTTCATCTTTCTCCTCTTTCTCCTCTCACTCTTCTTTGAGTTGCCTATTTGATTTGCTTTTAATAGTTTGACTTAATAAAAAGGAAATTTGGTAATTGTATTTATTACACACTCGCCTGATTTCTTCATAGTTTTTCAGGACCCAAAACCCTGAGAACTATTGTCCTGTGCAATTCCCGCGTTATTAAACTGCTGTATAAAGGATGAAATATGAGAAAAAAGCCATTTGCTATTGTGAGAGATGGGATACATTTCATCACATCACCCCAGAATTTTATAGGCAAAACAGAGTTCTGTCTTCACATAGAGATACAATGTGTTATTTTCGTTATCTATAATTATCTAAGTTCATAAATGAGACGATTTTGGCAATTATGGCTCATCTAGTAGCATAAGATATACTGCCTGTGTTAAATAAAAAAATAGATATGTAAAATTACGTCTAATAAGAAAATTAAACATTAATTTTTTAAAAAAGGTTGATTTTAGTCCATTTTCTCTTCGTGGGAGGCAAATATCCACAGGATAAAAGAACATCCAGTAAAACGCATGATTTCAATTTCTATCTTTGAACAAAAAAGAGCTGCCATTAAGCACTTAATTCTTTTTAGAGAATTCTGAGTATAACAAAGAGTATTTTTTTCAGCATCTACCACAGCTCACTAGAGTACTCAGGTAGTTAAGTATAGCCCATCATTTCAATTTTTCTAGTTAGCTCTGTTTTAACTAATTTGCAGAAAAAATAAAATGATTGTCAGGCATTTTGTAGGCAGAGGTATTTGCTTTGTTTTCAATAGCTTCAGATGTAAAAAATGCTAATTAACTGTTCTTATTTATAACATTTGAAGGCATGCCAGTGCGTACAATTCTTCACATATATATGTATGCGTGTGCGTATTTAACTCCTGTGATATTTCAAATACAAATTATTCCAGAAAGTAAAGTTATACCAAAATTCTAAGAAAAATTATGATGATTTTCAGAATACGAGAACTAGACATTGTTCAGGTTTCGATTGCAGTACACTGAGATCATAAGATGTTTCTGAACATGGAATATGATGCATCGGACAAGCAAAGGATCGATTTTGAGCTTTTCTAGGCGTCTCTATTCTGCTGTTCCTCAAACTACACAAACATCTTACTATAAAAATAGTTACTTTTTACTTGTCCCCTCCCCACACTGCTTGCCATAGAGACGGGCCACGGTGGAAAATAAATTTTCTTCTAAAGTCTGTGATCAAAATTTTTTTGAAAGCCTCTATTTCAGCCAAGGCTAGTAATTCTGATCTCCAGTGTACCAAATTTATCGGCACATAAGCAAGTCGTGAGATGTAAAGGAGAAGCTGCCCGGGTCTGCGAGGAAACATGACTTTTCCTCATGACGGACCCCATTTATCCTGCCCCATTTTCCGCCCATGTAAGATAGTTTCGTGGCGCGCGGCGATGCTCTCCCATGCATGGGGATACAAGACAAGAACAAAAAGCCAGCATGCCATGGATGACAAGGCCGAGAGCTGGAAAGCACCTGGGTCGTGACCGATGTTTCTGAGCTGCTGCGCTGAACTCAAAATTGTCTGTCTTGGAGCTTTTGAAAGATAATCAAATGCCTAGCTTTTAATCTGCGTTTGGCTGTCATTCTGTTTCTCGCAGCCAAAAACATCTTAACTAATACACCATGAGAGCACATATTATTTTCAGGGAAAAACAAATGATTTAGCGAGATAAGAAATTTGGGTTGATGTGGGTTTTAAGCAGGAGAGTAAAAAAGAGTCGACCTGCTCATTGAAAATTTGGTTCCGATTGTAGAGGAAGAATTAGCAGAGGTTTGAATTCAAGAGTAAATGGAGAAGCGAGGATAAATCTATTCCATCGAAGATGTGAGAAGCAAGTTAAGGCAGTAAACAGGATAGAAGACAACATGGAGACCATTTGAAAGGTGATAAATATGCCTCTGGAGTAACTACCTGCTTTCTAGATAGCTTAGTACCTTTTTGTAATACGTAAGGAGGATGAACGGAGAGGCAGGTTTGGGAAGATGATCACGTGATTATTTGGACAAGGATTTAGGAAACACTGGTACAATCAGTGAACGGATATGTCTGGTAGGGGTTAGATGTGTGGGTTTAAGTTTTGGGAGAGAGGTTTCAAGCAGCGATGTAAATACGATCATCGTAATCACAGTAATAAGACCAAGCCGGACATCATTCACTTTACAAGTACTTACTGGGTGCCCAACATGGGCCAGGAAGCATTCTCATGCACTTAAAATGTAGCAAAAAACAAAACAAAGATCTTTCCCTAGTTGAGCTTGTATTTTTTGAGTGAATGCAATAAATATATAAAGAGCGCTTCCTTGGGCTGCGCATGTATTCCTCAATGATTTATTAAACGGTTTCCTCCGGGCCCGCCTGCAGACACAGACAGAAGAAGGGTCTCCGCTCGTACACACCTGTCTGGAAGCCTTTGTCTCCATCTGCTCTGTCTTCTATAGGCTCGCAAATGCTGGTCTTTTGGAAGAGGCCTGAGTACACATCTCCATGCCGGAGGACGTCGCTGTCCCCGACCCGCCTGGGGGCGACGGGGGAGGGGGGGGGACACGGCCGCATGAATCCTGTCGCCCCACACGGACTATGCCTGCGGGGGACCAGCCGCTCAGCCGCTCGTTCACGCGAGGACGGGGGACCCCAAAACGCGCCTGCAACCACGACCCTTCTGCTCATGCTCCGCATTCTGCCCGGGAAAGACAGAGCTGGACACCTGCATGAGACGAGCTGTTAATTAATCTGCGGATACACGTTCAGTCGCAAACGGGTGCACGACGACGAACTGCTGATGCTGACCTCCTCGTGTCCCGTCTAAGTCCGGGGGGACGGCCAGAACCCCGGCAGGTCCCCGCGTGTGGGAAGCACGCGGACCCTGCTCGGAAGCTACGGGCTAGCCGGTCCCCGCTGACCGCCGTCTGTAGACCAAGCTGACGGTCCTTCCCTGGACGTTCCCTGCGCTTCTTACCTCCTCGCCGCTTTGTCCTTTCTAAGGCTCGAGGATAATTGCTTAAAATATTTTAAAGACGTTCTTTTTAAGCGAGAAGACGTTCGAATTGCTAACGGAGAACGTGTGTGTGTGCGTGCACGCGCGTGTGCACATAACGAACTATAACACTGCGCCTTCCCTGGCAGTTAGAACTCCTAGAATTGACGCGGGCTTTTTGGCGGTCACGGTCACCCCCTTTTCTCATCTTTGTCCCCCCGTAATCCACTTGGGACCTTCTTCTATATTAACGGTCAGACGAGTATGTAATTGAAGCCTGGATAACCGGGTTGGAGATAATAAGCATAATCAGAGGCTACTTTCCCAGCAGGTTATTAAATCGATGTAGTCCCAGGAAAAAGCTTCACGCACCTGCGTGACATGGAGCGTTAGGTTAAATGCTGGGAATACCGATGCCCGGGCTCGAGCTGGCCTCGGAAGCGCTTACGTTTTCCCCTGGGAGAGGGAGTCCCGCCCGCGCCCGCCCAGGCTGCGGGGAGGGACCGAGGCCTCGCCGCGCGGGGCCCGAGCGCGTGCGCGCGAGCACGGCCGTCTTGGGGACAGTCCCGTGCGCGCACGGCGCGCGCCTGCTGCACCTGCTGCTGGGATGTCTGCTGAGTAAGAGGCTGAATGAATGAATGAATGAATGAGTGCGTGCGTGTGGAAGCAGGGGACGCGTGACCGTAGTGCAGGTGGCTCAGGCGCGTCCCCCCGGACAGATCCGGGCGCCGGCCCCACGCAGGCCGCAGCATCCGGGGCAGACCGGGGAGCAGGGACCGGCTCGCGGGGGGCCGGGGGCTCTGGGCAGCCTCCAGCGTGAGCCGGAAAGCAGCAGAGGATGCACAGGCTGCTCCTTGAGGTATCAGAGCTCAGATCTCGGCAGCCCGGTGTTTATCTGCTTAGTCAGAAAATGTCCTCCGTACTGAAAAGATGATATTTTTTCAAGAGTAGATTTAAGTAGCAGAGAAAGTCTTATCGGGTACACTTGGGACTCAAAGCTGCTAACCTGCCAAAGGGTGTGTTTTAAATATCTTCAAATTAGATTTCTGTGTTTTCTCTCCAAGGGAACATTTGCATTTTCAAATTGCAAGAGTGGAGAATAAAATCGCTTCAGCGCCTCCCGGCTCACCTTTACCTGCCGCTCTGGTCCCTAACGGCCAGGTCGCTTATCACAGATGCGCCAGCGGGGGGAGAGACAGCGTTGCTACGACCTAATCACGGGATCGAGCCGCCTGAGGGACTCGGCCCTGAGGTCTTAGGGAGCTTAGTAGATTAAATGCATGCTCATCCTGTTCCCATTAAGTTCTTATTCTTTCTTCTTCCATGGAATGTCACCTGAGCGAAGTCCGGATGCCAGGACCTGGTGTTGTATTTAATTACCTGGAGGAGCGCACCCCATTCGCGTGCAGAGGGAGGGGAGGCTCGCAGCTGCGGCCATCGCCCGGGCAGCAGCAGAGACGCTCAGGCCGAGAAGCAAGCAGCGAGGGCATGGGGGCGTGGGGACATGGGGAGCCGGGGACCACTCTGTCTGCACCTGCACAAGGCTGGAGAAGCCTCTGTGCGACTGGGTGTCGCAGCAGTGGGTGAGGTGGCGGGGCGGCCGGCAGGACTTCCAAGGGGTACGCAAGAGGTGCCCAGTATTTTAAACAACCTTTCTCCCCACAGAAGTACTTATTTCTTACTCCCGATGTACCTGATGAGGATCTGAGGACCTACTAAACGTAGTGGCTTCTGCCTAGAATGCAGGACGAGTATAAATATGAAAATTTATGAAATTCAGTGAAATTCAGGAAGAAAAGTATCCTCCGGAAGTGGCCGCCTTTTGTTAATTGATAATATCGATTTTATTGTGGCACAAATGGAATTAACCGGTGAAAATCATCAGCCGATTATCTATTTTTTTTTTTGTGGTCGTGTTGTCATACGAAAATCCCGAAGCGATCGACTGCGTTCGCTATAAGGGAGCATGAGAGGAGTATGAAACTTGAGAACACAAATCAGCGCGTTTACGACGCAAACATTGTCTGGATCCTTGGTGATTAGCCATCCAGCCTCTATATGTTTCTCAAGTCAGCCCCCATTTTAATTCCATTTAATCATCTTATCGAATATCCCCTGAACGAACAGCACTATGTTTTCAGTCATCCAGGAAGAACAGGTCAGACATTTATGGCTAAGAAGAAGGAAACATATTTTGGACTTGACTCTTTCGTGTATCACGATGTGACTTTGGGAAAGTCATTCAGCTTTGGAGGGTTTAATTTTCTCGCCTGAAAATGGGAGGCTTAATCATATGCCCTCAAATGCTCCTTTAATTTATATAATTCTATGAATCCGACTGACCCAGCCCCCCTAGGGTGCTCATTGCGATAGGAAACAAACCTAGTTTTGTGGAAGGCTTTTCCGTACGTTCCGTATTGCCTGTTCCTTTAGAATCACCTTTCCGAAGCACCGGTGGCCAAGTCATTACAGGAAGGTAAGAGCCAGCGTTGTTAGAACCATCGCTGGTACGCTCTCGCCTTCTCTGGCCGACATTTCACTGTCCAAAAAATTGTGCTTGAATCTGAATCGCGAATGTGTTCGAAGATTTTCAGTCTTCCTTAAAAGCATGTGCAAATGACAGACTTTCTTGGGCTTATTATCATACATGTTGACCATGCAATAATGCTTTATAGGTTTTTATTTTATGTTAGCCAAAGTCAATTGAAACTCCTGGTTTATACCAGTTCTTTAAGTCAGGGGATTGTTTTCTTTTTATCATTTAAAAAATATTCCATTTAAATCATGGAAGTAAAACATTATGCAGCTCCTTATTGCTTGCTGTCATTCTGAGAGACATAGTTTTATAAAATATCGAATTAAGCTCAGCAATGGCATTAGTAATGCACTGTCTCTGTGCCTGGCTGACAGCTAGGAGCGAATTTACTTGTACTTAAAGATTGCTCTGTGTGCTGTCAGGTTTATTGGTTCATTTTAACTGTTCCCATTGCTCGAAACGGAACCATTACAATGTCATTCGATTAGAAATTCAGTCCTTGCGAAATCGCAGGCTTTTACATTTTTTTCATTACTTTTTTTTTCTTACCTAAAGCTGAAATCTTTAAAAGACGAGACAAGTATGACGCTGACAAAGGAGAAGCAGGCGAAGAGTGTGCCGGAGGGTGACTCGGCACGCCTCTTTTTCCAGCCGCACACGCGCCGCACACGCGTGTGATCACGCAGCGCTTTCCACCCGACTTCCAAGACCGAGAGGTCCGCCGAGTGCTTTGGGACACATCGTCGCTCGTCGTCTTTCTCTTTGGTGGCTTTTTCCATCCCTGGCCTTGTTATGGCGACCGTGCGTCTCCGGATGACCCTGTCGGCTCGGACGTCCTCGACTTGCCTTTGCTCACGGTCGGCGTGAGCTGAGCCTGGGCGAGCCGGGATGGGGTTTTGTCTGGGTCTTTCATGGAATGAATGTGGAGTAACTACCGCCTTTCAAAGGCAGAGAAATAAGAACTCTGTACAATGTCGTAAGCCTGATGGCATTCTCCTTTTTATTTCTCAATATTACAGGAGAAAATACATCAGTAGTTGACATTAAATATAAACAGAATAAACTAAGTCGGGTCCCAATTTTACTGTTGATTTTTGATTCATTATTCTCAGATCCAGTTTGGTCAAAGTGGAAATGGGCACACGCGACTTTTCAAGATCACCGAGTTGTGAAGATCAAAATTTGAATGAACGTGTGTATAAACCACGTAGTTTTATAAATATGTGAATATTTTACAGTATTGACCAATTCCATCCTAGGCTATCTGTCCGTCCATCCATCCATCCATCCATATCATCTGTCTACCTAAAATTAAGTTTTTATGAAAAAAATTAGCTTTTTCAAGTTACAGATGGATTACTTAAAAATCTGTTTGCTTTAAAGCAAAGGCCGGGTGTAAAATGTTTCACTGCCTGTCCACAGTTTGAAGCCTTAATGTGAAACGCATATAAACTGAATATCTAAGGCGAAACCAACGGAGTTTTTAAGGTCAATTCGGTGTGTGATTTTACAAACTGAATCGTACGCCCCGTGCATGAAATTAAGCACACGCTGCCATCCTGTGTAAATAACCCGGAAGCCAACATGCCTGAAGCCACGTCCTGCAGGCCCTAGATGCTCCCTGACCCGATTCCCGTAACAGTGGCCAAAATCGTTCCCTCGAGCAAGCGCATTAATCAGAATCTCAGTGAAGCACACAGTTATCTTGTACGCGTTCTATGTAAAATTTTGGAAATGCTCTGTGCTTCATAACTATTCATGAAAAGAGCCGGGGGGTGCTCTAAGTCCGTACAAAAGCCATGTGGCTCTTTACGGGGTAGGGCCACATGCCTCGGCTGGAGCTGAATGGCTTTCTAGCAGGATGGTGACATGCAAGGCATTACTGGAAGTGCCTAATTAATTGCAAAGGTTTTGTCTCGTTGTTCACATTGATGTCTTTAAGGACATGCTTTTATACAAATGTTTGAGGCCTTGGTTTATGCAGTCTATTGATTTTGACGTTTTTCTTTCATTAACGTAATAGATGATTGAGTTTATAATTTTAATACACTTGAGATTTTATCCAAGTGTATGAAATCCTGGGATTATCAGCCTAATTATATAATATGACACTGTAAAATATGTATATATATGTATATGGATATGTTTTATGTATATGATTTCGTTTTCTTACACTTAAAATGTGGGAGTGATTTTATGCCTAATATTGGTATGAATTATTAATATGATTAATATGTGTATTGTCCATATGTCGCTTTGCATGGATAGACTGGAGAATTGAAGCATTTATAGATTTAGAAGGAGGCTTTAGATGATAAGATGGCTGCTAGCTCTCCGTCAGGACTTTAAAAAAGACTATGATAAGCCTGTAGGTTCTTTAGGGTCTAGATTCCCATCACAGCAGGATTCAGAACTACAAGGCAATGCATTCCAGCCACGGAGACATGCCAGCGGCCCCTAGATTTCTGGGAAGGTGGAAATAGGTTGCCCTGTTATGTTTCCCAGCCCGATGAACCCCAAGTTCTGCTCAGCAGGCAAATATGGGACCATTCCATCCAAAATGCCTAGTTCAAAGCGTATGCTTTACATTCTTCTTGTCATTCTACACACTCCATTCCAGATTTTCTTGTCTGACTCGTTACCGTGAGGAAGCTGTACTCCAGAATGACATGAAGCTTTGCAGGAAAGAAAAAAGTAAGAGGCCAAGAAAAGATTCTGATGTGTGTGTAGTCATTATAGTTCGGGCTTATATTCTTTCCACGTAAGTATTAGGATTTTATAACTGGAACACTAATGTAGAAACGTTATTCGCTAAAGGAGCCGATCGCACATGAGGATGATATTTATCAGATTTTGTTCTGTTCAGCCCAATGCGACCATGCCCAAGTTTTATCCAGTTAATGTAAAGAGAGATATAGGAAATAAAAAGACATAATCCTGAATCAAAGTAGGTAGGTAGGTAGGTAGGTATTATTCATGCAATGTAAACTAGCTTTATATAGGTGATAAGTGCTAAAATAGATGTTAAAAATGTGTCATTCTAGGTTAGAAACATACCTAATACTGTCCCCTTATGGCACCTAAAATTTGAAAGTAGATAAGAAGTTTTCAAAATTTATCTAGATTATTCTTAGGATCCTCAGAACTAAATAAAGCCTTAGTTGTGCTTAGAATAGAGAGACAGAGAAATGAGCTAACATTTGAGGCCTGGACGGAGAGAGGGGTGGCGGGGGGAGAGAGCTCTCTATCTAAATAGATGATAGATAGATGATAGATGATGGTAGGTAGGTAGGTAGGTAGATAGATAGATAGATAGATAGATAGATAGATAGATAGATGACAAATGATAGAGAGGTAGAGATATAAACAACTCTATTTTCAGTCTTTGCTCAATGAAAGGGTTCGCTGCTGAAAATGCTTGTAACACCTGGTTTAGTTCTAGGCCACAATGATATTTAGAGGTCAAGCAATGCATCTTTCAAAGATATAACTGGCTGTTGCTGGGAACACTCTGCTTTCTGATTGATTTATTTTTATGCAAGATGTTCACTTACAATGAACAAAACTGCCTACCGTGTAGTCAGAAATGATGGTGATGTTTTAAAATTATACCTTTTTTCACGCTTTCTTCAAGAAAAGTGAGCATTAGAGTGTTAAGACTCTGAATGCATGTTAGACTCTTTAATGCACGATGACCTTGTCAAGACGTTGACAAGAAGGTGGCAGGTAAGTATACTGTGCATGGGTCGCCAGGCTCAGGGCTTGTCAAAAACACGGTCCGCTGCTGTGTGTGCCTCCGCTTCTCTCAGCAGGAGACACGCTGAAGTCCTAGCACAAGAAAATGCGCTAAAAAGTGCAGGAAAAAATAAAGACAAAGCGACAGAGAAAAATTTCCATGAGCTATCTTACCGCTGAGTTATCTCGTGCAAGTGGCGTTGTAAACATTTAAATGCAAACATTAGCTACAACTGATGTGAATCACAGCAAGAGATCTGAGCGTCCCCATCAATCATCAGAAATTTATCCGGGTTATTTCCGTCTTCGTTTTCCATGTGGCTCTTTTCTTAGCAACAAATTACTCAAAATCATTCTTGTTATAAGATAAAGAATCAGTAAGGACATGCTTTTGGGTTATTCTTATTCATTAACGTTTCCTAGCAAAGTCTGTAGTTAGTAAAATAAACAAGCTCCCTGTGTAGAGCAAACTCTACATCTCCATCGTTAACTCACTGCATAGTTAATCACGGATGCCCTGGTGGCCCTTCCACGGTTATGAAGGACAGATGGGGAGTGTGTGTAGGAAAACCCGGTGTGGTCGTCACGTGCCGACCGGGCTTGCTGGCCCCAAGCCACCCTCGTCTGTCGCCTCTGGAGTTGATTCGGCCCAAGAGGTCCCTCGGGTCTATGATCCCACCCCGTCGCAGGACGGCGTGCGTCCCAAAGGTTTGGCCCCTCTGCGTGACTCGGGGCAATGCCAGGGGTCGTCCTGCCTCTGCTTAGCCGCGTGTCAGGTCACGTGACACCCCGAGCGCTCCCCGCCCCATCCCGTTTCCTCTTCTTCCATTCGCAGAAGCGTCCACCGCACACTCAAAACGCTTAAAAGGCTAAGTTTTATGTTATACATCTTTTACTACAATTTGAAAAAAAACTACTGATCAATGAAAGATAACGTGTTTTAATTTCAAATGTATGTTAGACATGCAGTTTCCACTTCACAAAACTAATCTAAAGCAATTAGCTAATCCAACTGTGTTACACTGGACGCTTTAAAACAATACGTTAAAAAATCTCTCCCCAAAAAACTAAAACTATCATCACCGGTTTGGAGAAGAATTTGGCATTCTTCCTCTTGCTAATCATAACCTTTAATTCTTCCTTTAACACACACACATACGTACATATATACACACGTGTGTGTGTGTGTGTGTGTATACACACCTACACAGGCACATACACGTACATATATGCATATATACATATATAGATTTAGATCTATGTATATAAATGTAGATTTCAAACTCAAAGTTCACATCTAGGGGGCAAATGCAAACGCTTTAGCGCCAGAATACTGAAATAACGTCGGTTAGAGAAACGGATATTTTCCTTTACGCTGCCCTTTGTGCCCTCCCAGCAAATTTCCTTCTGAGTCTCTTTCATTCCCCACTTCGCCCTGCCCCCTCTAAGTCCTCAGGATGCCTATTTTTAAAAATGCCTGTTTCATCCAATACAGGTGGAGGCGGCTGATAAAGAGGTAAAATGTAAACACACACACACACACACACACACGCACACACACGCACACACACACACACACAGTCGACCTCCTATATTTGTGTCCCTATGTGAAAGGGAAAGCGCAAGCCCAATCAGCCCCGAGAAGCGGCGGCCACTGACCGCAGCTGTCTGGCAGGCCGACCAGCATCTACAGAATGTCACGACCGCAGGGGAATCGATAGCTCGTCACACCGCCGTCAGCCATGACTTCGCTCCTGTCTCGACGCCACTGTCCCCAGCCCTGCTCGCTCTGCAGGCTGGAGCTGCACACGCTTCTCATCGCCTGTCGGCTCGCGCCCATGACCTCATCAGGCACAGTTTCCTTTCCTTGGAAATAATTTCATGGTTTTGAACCCAAGGGGTAGCTCTGGCTGAGAGGGAAAAGTACTTGGAATGATTAATAAATGATAGATACATAATGATAACTTCCTAGTAGAAGTTACACCTCCCCAAAAAAATCTTATAATGGAATTTCAATACAAAATTACCTCAATTAACTTAGATCTACTGTATAGTGTAACTAATTACAGCACTGTACCTATTCAGGAATTGATTACCTTTAGGAAATATTGAAACAGAGACCGTAAAAGTCACTCCTTGGAAAGATCATCTTGCATTCGAATTTGCATACATTGTGTTGAAGTTTGTTTAAAAGTACATTCAAGGTTGCGTCGCTAAACAAGTCATCATTTTTTAAGGGGGATATGGATACACTGAAACCACAGAGTTGTAAGCGGGAGTCCTGACAGTCCATGTCATTTTTCAAGGTCCCTGTGCAGCTGACCAATATCCAGGACCTAAAACTGCCCGTCGGCGCAGGAAGAGGGAGACGAAGGGAATTGGACCGACTTCCTTCGCCCTCAGGCTCCGTCTCTTTCCCCCATATGGAATCAGGCGCTTGAGACAAACCAGTCTTAACTATTTGAAAACAGACACATGATAATCAAATCTGAGCAAGAAGGTTGGTGTGTTTTTATCCATTATTCAAAACAAAGTAAAAATGCATCATTTTGAAGCAATAATACGTTTCACCTAACACGAGAGAGCAACAAAATGCCCCCCGAACAGCAGCAGGACTCTAGCGAGAGCCCTGAGTTGCAGGTATTTAGAAAAATAAGACAGTGCTGAAGGCTTCAAAATAATGCTCAAGGTACTGAAGACAGGGGCGATCAGGGCAGGGGTCACCCCGGATGAAAGAGGAGGTAAAGAGGAGGCGAGAAGGAGGCGAGATTCATCCAAAGGGCAGGGAGGAGGGAGGGGAGGGCGGGGAGGAGGGGGGGTGAGGAGCGGACAGAGAGAGGAAGGGGGGCGAGAGCAGGGCAGGGGAAGGAGGAGCGGGTGGGGGGGCGGGGGGACACGGAGCGGGAAGTGGGGTTAGAAGCAAAGACAGAGGTTCCCCGCCAGGCTCCCCGCCAGGCTCCGGGCGGAGGGGGGGGGCGGGGGGGGGGTGGTCCCACGAGCCCAGGGCCCGGGAAGCCCCACCCCGGCGCCGACGCCCGGGTCAAGGACGCAGGGCGCTGAATGAAGGAGCGGCAGACCCTGAGGTCGCCCCTTCTCCAACCACGCGGACGCGGGAAAACGGGAGCATCACCGATTAGGCGCAAGCGGGACTGAGGCTCGAACCCTCAATGCAGGCGACTCAAACCGAGCGGACTTGCATTCGCGTCACCTGCGGGACCGCCTGCAAATGCCCCTCCAATTCGGGAAGCGCAAGGACCATCCTGGGAATCTGCATTTCCGCAAATCTCCCGGGCGACACAGTATCCGCAACAGGCACCTGGACCACAGGTGTGTCGAAACGAAATTTACTAAGCTGAAACATCCTGCATCTCAAAGCAATCTGAGCCAGTGCATACTGTGAAAAAATACTTATTTTATGTTTTTCTCAGACTTGTAAGCTTCAAATTATTTTAACGAAACTTTGATACCTAACCAAGCGATAAGCAGATATGGATGAAGAAAGATAGGACCAGATTTGAAGTTTCTAGTAAGCCCCCAAAAGCTGCGTTTTGAACTGTTTTTACATCTGCTGTGTTCACAACGTGACCGGATGGAGATGCCCATTTCCCAAGCTGAGACCGTCAGAAAATGAGCCGGCTTTCTAACCGTGGAGAATGACTCGCATGGCTGATCCGGGGTGTGCTTATGAGTCCCACTAAAATAATTCAGCGCAGGTTAGGGTGATTGCTTTTGTGTCTGTTCCAAACAAAGAAATAGGACAGAAAATGTAAATGGATTTTTGTTGTTGTGGTTGAGATTATATTTTAGCTCGAGCAATCCCCTCTTTGAAATGTGAACAGATATTCAGAACATAATCAATCTGCTTCAGAAACATCTCTTCGTCTTAACCGCTATAAGCCTCACATTTGAGCCAATCCTCCCAGTTTGATAGTGCCAGAATATAATTAGATGTCCATCTACTGACCAGGCATCTAAATAAATGGGGAAAAAATTGAAATATAGTCACATGTATTTGGATAAAGCAAAATCATCTTATGTTTGAAGGAAACTGAGATAACTAAAAATTGTCATTTAGTAAAGAAAACCGGTGGCTTGTTCTTCCTTGGTACCGGGACGAGGTGGGTAAGGAAAGCCGTCACGCGGGACTCGGTCACAGGGCCCCTCACATGGCACCAGGTGTCTGGAGGCCGTTCGCCACACTTGGTTCTGGTTTTTGCTGATTGAGCATTTGCATTGATACTATTAGACATTTTTATCCATTTAAAAAAGCCAGTCGTAGACTCGAAATCATTGAAATGAATATTTTAAAACTGTTTTAGTTTAAGTTACTATGGGAATTTAGAAACTGAATTTTAGACTATCGTTACTCACTGTTAAAAAAAATAAATAGAAATAAGTGGAAATGCACCATATTCTCATGATAGAACCGACCAACGTATTCTCTAATGTACAAATTTGTTCAATCGAAGCCAAAGTATAAAGGCGGCCCCACATCCAGACTTCACCTGTCATTATTCTAAGTTATTCCACATCCAAGTAGTACTGGAGATCACGATGGAGACGTCCTATGACGATTAAAACCCGATTAGCTCAGAGAGGAATGACGATTCGCCAAGACCCCGTGCGAATGTCCCCAAGGGCAGAGTGATTCTGAAGCAAAGGCACAAACAGCAAAGCCTTCTCATTCCCGTCACGTTCCTGATCTCAGAGCTACGTAGGGTCATAGAAACGGCCGGAGAACAGCAATAGAAGAGCGCTACCTAGTTTTCAGAGAAGTTACTCAAGCTCTCTTGTTAAATGAACATTTTTTAAGGCTTACGGAAAATGCGAGTTTACGTTCGGGCAGGCGCAAAATAAACACTCTCTAGCCTTGGATGTTTAAAAATCGAATCTAATCTAAAATTTTATCCAGAGCATTAAAATATTTACTGTACATATCAAAAGAGAAGTAAAATCAGACTCGAAACTCTTCAGTTTCCTCATTTGAGTCAATGTTTTCATGGAGCCAGTTTTTTTTGTATTTACAATGTGAAATTAATCATCCTTTTTTAGTAAGCCTCCACATTTCCTTCTTCACTTTTTTTTATATTCACTATCCAACAGCTGCTCCTCCCAACTAATCAACACACACACACACACACACACACGCACGCACACGCACACGTACATGCACCCACACGCGCGCACACACACACACCCCAACTTAATTTAAACAAACCTATAACTGTCTGTTTTTGTTGAAATCTTACCTGTGGTGACTGCACGTAGCTGCGAGCATTTGGCCACCTCATTGTGCCTCTCTTGGACTTTTGCCCAAGCATTTAAATATTGATAACATATTAGTTCACTGTAAATTGCTTTTGTTGTATTTCCCCCTTGGTTATAGTTATTTTACTTTTAAAGTATATTTTTAGATAGATTATATTATCATGAATTTAATTTCAAGATAGTGAAGACGGAATTTAAAAACTATATGTCATAAAAAATGGTGTGTTAGCATTACCTGGGGTAAATCTTATGCTCTGCAATAAATCAACTCATGGAACTAGATTCCGGAGACAGTTCGAGATGCCAGAAGAATTAATAAATAAATCCAGGCTCTCAGGCTCTGCCGGCACCAGTGTTATACTGCAATAAAATATTGTGTTTTTTTCCTGAATGTATCAATGATGATCCACAGCATCGTATTCAAATAAATAATTTTCAAGAAAAAGTAAAATTTTAAATGTCAGAAAGAAAAGGTCAGACTGTCGTACCGAATGAATATTTTTTTTTTTTTTTTTTAGGAGAGACCCCATAGTCGCGAAGAGTTTATGTGCCTGTAAATCAAAGCGAAAAGGGCCGTTCGAGGTTGTAGACTTCCATTCAGCCTCAGGAATTGTTTGAACTACCCCCCCCCCCATGTAATCCTCTTTTTCTACCCCAAATAACGAACACATGACATAGTAAAAAAAAATCCTATATAAAAATTAAATTGTCAGAAACGTTAAGAAAGCAGAACGTGCCTAGAAAAAGAAGAGGCACGCTAATAAAATCAAGAACTAAAATAGTACGGACCGTCAGGCACTGGGCGGCCTTTTCTCTTCAGATTCTTATTTATGGGGCCTGGGCATAAGCATATAAAGGACTCAGGATGAAATACAGTCACGGGTCTTATTTCTCAGGCTGCTCATGCATACAGTTGAGAAAACGTTATGATTCACATCAGATATATTTTAAACTGCTTAAACGCTTTCCTTTCGCTTCGATGTCTTTAAGTGTAATCCTATTTAAACAATACTCTGCACATTTTAGTGTTTCGTCAATATAACTCGATTTGGACCCCACTGCTATAATTGCAGGTTCCGCGACGCACACCTAATATTTTATTTGCTTCCTTGCAAAGCGCACACTTGAAACTGCTTCTGTTTGAAATTTCAATTCATCGCCAGGGTCCTCATTTTTAAAATTATTTAGTTACATTATTATTAAGTTATTCTAGAAGCCTGAAAGACTTTCTGCTATAAAAATAGTCTTCCATAATATTGATTTTTTTTTGGATCTTAAGATCAGCAAGCATGATAATCGCAGCTTCGATTGGCAGATATATATCTTTTCTAATTATATATTAAGCTCATAGATTTTTGCTCTTACAAGGAAGTTATCTTTATTTTTATAGACAATGATTTTATCACACCATGTTATTTTTTAAACCCATATATGTCTACCAAAAACTGTATTTGGGAGAGGGGGTAGTTTAAAAAAATAATAATAATTTGGCATTCACAATGCTACATCTTCTTAAATTTTATTTATTGGTACATAAGAAGTGAAAAATTACCTATTTTGATCAAGAGTCGTGATGGAAAGAGAGGCAGAGAGAGGCAGAGAGAGGAGCTCAAGTGTCATACTAACCTCATAAAAATATTACTGCAAAGAAAGGAGATTTGTAGAAGATACACGGAAAATGATGTCACAATCCAGTCTATTTTGCCATCATCTTAGGATCTTATCATTTGGAGACATCGCACATTTGAAGTTTTTATCTTTGTAACAAAACAATCCATTCTGGTGTTGCCAGAATTTAATTCCATCTCCAGAAATATGGTCATTTATTTACTTATTCTCCCTTTCTCTTAATTCGGCACGTTATCACGACTGCGTTCAGTACCTAAAATCCGTGACTGAGAGGAATGTGCGGTGGTGATTCTGTAGGACCAAAACGCGACTCTGTATTCTCTGAAGGGGAATGTTCTGTGAAATGGAACCATTTCATTTCATCAGTCGAAAGCTTTCACTATTTGAGAATGGCAGCTATAGATGTTATTACAAGATGAATTTTAAAACCAACAATTCACAATAGAACGTTTTTTCAGAAGTTTTACTATTCATCTTTTCTAGTCACATTGTTAAAATGTGAGATGTGTTGATTGAATATCTGTCACTATTGATTTAAACTATTTTTTTCAGAAAAATTAAAGTGATTTTCAGAAAAGAAACAGATTTCTAATAAATCTTTAATGGAATAAAATTGATTTTGACAAAAATATGCAAACATGCTGAGCAAGGTAATGTGCAATGACTATACTATCTATGGAAATGAAAGAGGCTTACTAACCTAACCGATAGTGCCAATGTTCATGTTCTTGTCCATATTCGTGAAATTATCATGTTAAAGAGTACTCACAGACGTTAGTTCAATTTCCAAATTTTTTCCTAACATTTTATAATTTCTAATTCCTTTCTTACAAAATATTCAAATAATACTTTTATTCAAAGCATTCTTCCTCTAAATATTGAGGTAAGAATATCTCGGAATCACTAAAACCCACTATGCTATAGATGAGAAATTTAAATTGGATATGCTTAAATTAGTAAAAGTATTCTAAAAAAAAAAAAGCAACAATTGAAGTCACGAATTCAGAACCCTTTTGCTGACTGAATCTTCTTGCTAAAAACTCTGTAATTATGATTTTGGGGTGCTGGCTGATAACTTTTTCAGGAATATCTACATGCTGGTGGCAACTGAGAAACTACCATGTTCTTGAAGGTAGGAATAATTCTGTTTGCTAGAGAAAGCCTATATTTTAACTTTAAGCAATCTTGAAATTACAAAACCAAGTTAAATCATTTTTTTTTACTTTTTTTTTTTTAAATTAAGGAATAATAAAACAAAATCTCAGGGTTAGTTTCTAAAAAAAGAGATGAGTTCCAACATTGCCAGTTTAACAAAGAAAATTTAATCCATATCTAAGAATATATACAAAAGGTGCATGAAAAAATTTTAATGCGAAAGGATGTTAATTTCGTAGCCAGTCTAAATGTTCATGAGTAGAAAACTAACAATATTTATAAAAATTTTTATAAATTGGAATATTAAAAAGCTTTTACAATAATTGTATAGATGTTTAAATATATGTAGATATCAGATTTTAAAAGCTATGTTACATTTACAAATATGTACAAGACACTGTGTGTAACATATTGCCATTTATAAAAATATTTATTTAAGGATATATTTTTTAAAAATGCAGAATAGGTCTTGGTAACTTGGCGGACAGATATTTTTTCACATTTAAAATTATGAGATAGTGAGAAAATTGTGTAGAAAATAAATATTTACTCAACACTGAAAGCAGCGTGGTTAGACCACGATCAGCCCCACCGTGCAGAACCGTCTGTAGGAAAACGTCTCGATGCAGTAGGGAATAACACTTGACGACCTGTGGTTCATGCCACTAGGTGGTGAAATGAATTATCTTATCATAATGGGGTGGGGGGGCCAGGCACTAGGTACCTGTGACGCCATGGCTGTGTGTGTGTGTGTGTATATGTGTGTGTGCGTGTGTGTGTGCGCGTGTGTGTGTACGTGCGTGTGTGTGTTGTGTCTGAACACACATTTTAGCCTCAAAATTTTTACTTCCAATCTCTTATTCAACGATGAGAACTTTGGCTGCTTTCCATTCCCACACCTCTAACATAGTCGCTCAGCTCCATGACGCCTTTGTGATGACTGTTTTATTCTGCTTGTTGTAAAAAGCCATTGAGAACGTAGATCAAAAGAGCAAGTAGTGAAACACGAAATACTAATTTTAGTAGATGCCGCAAAGCTAATCGTGAAAGAAGCAGAGTCTAGATTTTGAATTTGGCATTAATCTGCCTGATTCACATTTGCTCCTGGAGGCCTAGACCGTTTTCTAAGTTTTTTCATATCTTCAGTGCACAGATCTCCGTAAACAGCACTTTGTGAAAGGAAGGCAGAGAGCGGGGAATAAATGAAGGGCCGCGAATCAACTCACTCACTTCGTCTGTCACATTTATGGTCTTTAAGTGACAAACTCGACTTTGACTCACGGGCTAATTCTATATTTAAATTCATTTAAAGCGGTCATATTAAGTTTAAAAATTAATGCTTGCGAATATGACCTATCAAGGAAAACGTGGTACTTATTAGAGCACAAGTAAATGGATAGGAAAACATATTATCAACTTGAATAACCGCAGTGCACAAGGGAAAACACTTCACATAAACCAGCCCGAAGAAGGAGGCGTGATTCAAGGACAGGAAACAGTTGGCGGTTCCACTGACAGAGAAAACCGCGTTCACATTCGTGTTAGGTCACGTTAACCAGCACGGTTTCCAGCCGTGATGCGGAAATTAAAAAAAAAAAATGTTATTGAGGAAAATAAATGTTAGTGTCATAGAGATATGAGTTCATTTTAATAGGCTATCTAAACATCTAAAATTCCATCAGTTTTTTCCCTCAGTTTTGTGTTGGGAGAAATAAGGGTAAAAATAGATAGCATAGTACTTTCAAAGGTTTTTTGTTTTTTAAAGAATGTCATAATGGGCAGAGCTTCTTTTCCTAATTGGAAGAAAATTACACAACTCACGATGATCGTGAGATAACTAACCCATGAGCTCAGTCATTTGCGTAGGGCAGACAGAAATTCATTACTTTTAAAAATTAGTTGCAACGAAGAAGCAACCAAGGTCCAAAACCTTTACTGAATAGATTTTAACAAGAGTTTTTGCAACTGCAAAATGAAGATGTGATAATTTGATCTGTTTCGGGAAATTCTATTAAATACCATTTAGGGCTTCAGATGTCCTAAATTGCAGACCGATTACTTTTCACATCGATTTTTATCTTTTAATTTCTTGCTCTTCTCTGTGAGATGGTTCTTTAACATCTCATAAGTGAAAAAAAAAAAACGAAAAAACTCGCTCATTCTAGCAAACGCTATGGTCACTATTGAGATCAAGAAAGTTCAATTGCATGTTATAAACATAAACAAATATAGCCCCTTTCTTTGTGAAATGTAATTAACTGGAAAAAAATAGAGGCCAGGTGTCTCAAAGAAAAGGTGATATCCCACATAATAAGGGTGATTTTCGTTCTGACATAGTTTATCATTTTGAGTAACACTGAGATGAGAGGAAATTACATTTTAAGGTCATTCTTTGAAAATGCTCACCATAATTATTAATTTCAGGGCATATCTGCTTTTTGGAAAGTGTAGAGCACATTTAATTAAATTTAAACCAATTTTTTCTTTCTTAGTCATGGCTACTTGAATGCAACAGAAATTATAGCAATTTAGATACCATTTTCTACCTCTTAAAAAAACCAATGCATATTTTTGCACTGTTTAGCCAGGAGAGTAAAGTAACTTTGCCTATTTCTTTATGATTCATTTTGGATTTCAGTTTTGTTCTATTTTAAAAAACATTTCTAACAATAATAGAATAATACCACTTTTATAAGCATATAAAATGAAAGACTCTCTGAATGGTTCATAACACTTAGTAAAATATCTCTGGTTGACTCTGTTTGACCTGAATCACACTAACAGTTTTTGAAAATTATCATGCAAGATATCTTTTCCTCATTAATATAAATACACCCATCCTAACTAAACCAATAATCAGACAAGAAATGATTTTCCTATGTTTAATTTTCCAATCTGAAGCAGAAAGCAGAATAACTATCAGAAGCAAAACATAACTAGAAAGCACACTTACAGGAATATTTTCTGTCGCTTAACATACTACATAGCTGGAAATTAAAAATTGGGTTAACATAGGAGCCATACAAGAGATGCTACCCGCAGACCCAAATGTGATATGGCTTTCGGGAATTTCTTGTCTTGCCATTGGCCACTACATTTATCATTTAATCAATTAAGTGAGGCAACTGGTCCGTCTTCTCCTGACTGAGTACCTGCACTTTGGAGGGCCCCTGGAGGACATCCCAGTGATTGCGATTTTAAAGTAATCGGTGCCCACATCGTTAACTTCTGTCCGAAAAGCTTTTGTCATTGACCTGCAGGAGGCCATGCCTTTCAGACATTCTTCAAATTCTCCTCTTTCTCTCATTTTCTTCTTCCCACATTTAGAAAGAAAGCATGACCCTCACGGAACCCAGACCTTGGCGCCATGTGCTGCCTCAGAGTATAAAATTCTCTTTGGGTACCAAAAAGACATTTCAAATGGTCACTTGCTGGTTATCATCCTTAATCGCAGACCAGAGACAGTGAAGTATTCTGCAAGGAACATTGCAGACATAAGAATTAGCCTATAAATATGTTTTTGTTCTTTTAAAATTTGTCACGAAATGAATATAGCCATCACATGGCTTAGTTTAATCAGGATGGTTTTGTTTCATTCACTTTGTATGGCTTCATATGCATGTTTCATATCTCTTATTAAGGGTGTCTTCTCTCTTAAAATTGTCCTAATTTAGGTGATAAATTATATGTTCGGTCTAATTTTTTACAATCATAGTCATCTTGGCTTGAGTGCTTTCAATAATACGTCATGAAAACCCTTTATTTTCAATAATACATTTTATAATATTCCTTAAAATAGGTATTAACATACTTATTAAATTGAAAAATGGTGTTGGAGTTTTTCTACCTGAACAAGATTGGTTTGACAGCAAGGATTGGCTTTGCGAATTTATTTATATGATGGGCATTTTTCTTCAGCAAAGTGGGCTGAATATGCCTTTCTAAATATATGATACGCATATCTTTAATAAATTTCATTTATGTAAAAACCTGGATATTAGCAGGTATTGAAATTAATAATATTTCCTTATTGCCAACTAGTTTCGAATTCACCCCGTTAAACAGAGTGGTTCTCAAGTAAAACGGTACCCGGGAGATAATCACGGCGGTTTGAAGGGCCGCGTGGACCCTTCTCATCAATGAGGCAGGAAATGGCTCCATTAGCGCATCCTTGGGCAGGTCGCCGTCTTCAGCGTTCAAGCACAAAGGGCTGAAGTCAAGTTCCATGTGGCTCTTATGAAAACCCATTCTGTTCTCCTCGCTGTCTACAGTCTGTCTTTGCCTGGTTCTCTGACTGTCCGCCTGCAAATTCTGCTGGGGCCGAGGCCGGTGGCACAAGGCGAGGGGAAGAACTCAGCCTTCAGGGGTGACCCCGGCCCACGGAGGCGCAGTGCGCCCCGCAGGGGTCAGGGGACCTGGCGACAGGCGCGGCCACTCATGCTGCCATTTCAGTCATTGCGAATAGAGCGAAGATGGGTTCTGGGTGACAGCCTCGTGGTTTTGTTCATCACGTGCCGCGGAGACAAGTGTCTTCTGCATCAGAGAGGTCGATTCTTTAAAGTCAACTTCAATCAGGCCTCAGCGCGAACAGCGATGTCAGTGACGATAACAGAGGCGGGACGGAGATAAAGCGACCCAGACGCGGAGATAAACGCCGGAAACCTTACACGCCCTTCTGGGGCCGACGTCTGAAGCCGGATTAAATTTCAATTTTGAAAATGGAGAAACGGATTTACGAATGCCATTAATTATAAAATACCGTTATATCACACTATTTAATATATTTTCGTATATAATAAATTTAACCCGAATAACACATCCTGGTTTTGGTTGTAGATATCTGCCAAGTGTCCTCATTAGGAAGTTAATTAAATCTTTTACAGGTGTCCACTTTTATCTACATGGAAATTATAAATTTATTCTTGAATGTGAGGTGTTGGGTGCTAAAGAAATTGATGATCATTTCGCAATATATACATATAGAGAAGCATTACGTTGTACACATTAAATTTATATATTAGGTGTCAACTACGTCTTGATGCTGAAACAATCCACCTAAAAGCTAGGTGACCTGACGGGCAGTTTAGACTGGGCTTGCCATTTCTTGGCTCCCAGCTCCTCAAATATAAAGTAGAAATAAAACCTGTAATTTTTCTAATTTTAACTTTCCCTTTCTACAATGTATTTTGTTTCACTTTTAGTTTTAGGATTTGTTGTTGTTGTTGTTGTTGTTAATTCGTTTTTGGTAACTTATCGTCCAATTGGTAACTTATTCAGCAGTGACCGAAGTCTACCTTTATACCCTGGGTGTTTGTTAAATGTATTAATGATTCACAGAGGCCTCGTCCCTGCTGGATGAGAGGCCACAGGTCGCCTGCTCTGCTCGTCTCCTTTTGTTCGTTTATCCATTAAGCTTAAATCAGTTCCAGTTCCTGCTCGGCCGCTGCCCGGTGGCCTGTGGCTGAGAGGTTTCCTTGGGGTGTGGGCATTTCGGCGGTGAACACCAGACAATCAAGGTGAGCTGGTCACCCTGCTGATGGTGACTTACACTGGTTAAAAGGCATAATCAATACAAGTGCTTGACTCTAGACTTAGTAGCACCAGAGATACAGAAATAGAACGAATTGTGGATGTTTGTTTTCTGATTTTAAAAAGAAGGAGGTGTGTGTGTGTGTGCGTGTGTGTGTGTATTCCCATTTTGTCTCCAGACCTCCAAATTTTAATTGATTGTTAACATGTTTTGATGACCTTCCCTTCAATTTTTGTCCTTGCAGGGAAAACCATCAATATTTATCATGTTCAAATCGAAACTGAGAATTTTAAAAAATTTATTGATTGATTCATTTTAATGTAACAAGAAATGCATCCTATAGTAACGACTTCGGTATTATGAAATTAATCTAACCTCGTGCTCACGTGGTGGTTCTGCAGCCGGCCACAGGGCGGGGTTTGCGGGAGCCCCACGCGCGGGGCTGTACTACGACCCAACCGATGCGTGGAGCAGGTGCTGGTGGCGTCGCCCAGAGCTGCCCCCGGGGCAAACGCCGGGCGTCCTAGCACCTTTCATGCTGCGAGCCGACCACTTCGCCAGCCCCCTCGCTCCAGATCCGACCTACCAGCAGGCGACCGCGCAGGACGGAGGGCGCCCCTGACAGTCGTAAGACTCAGACGCGGGGATCTGCGCAGCCCCCGGTCAGACTCTAAAACATGGTGTATCCAGGAAAGGGTCTACCTTCATCTAGGTGAGGCGACTCAGTGAGCGAGAGCATGAAGCTTGACAGTATATGGTGAATTTAAGGGACATGTGTGACTAGAGACGAGGCCGCATATGGGCAGGAGGCGAGAAATTAGTTGAAAGGTAGATTATGAAATATATGTGGTTTTTCTTTCTTCCAGAATCGAAATGCATCTTCTTATCTTTAATGGTTACCTCAACATTCACTTCTCATTATATTTTAAAATGCCGGAAACCTCTAGCTAAAGTAATAGAATATAGTTAGCAATAGAAAGCTGATTCTGAAATCACTTAGTGGGCATATAAATTCTGCAAGGTTTTTCTTTTCTCAATATACTGACTTAAAAAAAAAAAGTCTAGTTTTCTTAGACTAGCAAACTGTCCCCTATTTATCATAAAATACCCTTGCGCTTTCCATATACATCGGTGCTAAATAAGCCTATTTACTTCTCAGGGCTTGTGAATGGTGCTATATCTCTAAATATAGCTTGTTCTCAAAGTGGATTTTTTTTTTCCCAAATCAAATCTAATATGAAAGTGATGAGTAAGATTTCACAGGATGTTCTGAAGAACTACACTCGGCTGGACCTAATGCCATTTTTCTGCTTTGCATTGTTTTTAATGCATCTTTTAAATGACTCACTTCTCAAAGTTTTGCTCAATAATTTCTAAACAAATTCAATCAAATTATGCACCGTTTAAATTCGTAGTGTTCCGGTTACTTTTTCCTCAGCACTTCACAATTTTTTAACATTTATAGTAAAAAGATTGAATTGATCCGTGTTATTTTACACAGAAAACTTGCATTTTCCATCTTTACGTTGCTTCTGTTGTTTGTTTAAATCTATTTTTGGCCAGGGAAGCACTTCCGTGTCATCAGAAAGTAACAACAGTCCAAGAAAGCATCTATCAATTTGCAAATTGTCAGGCGTTCTGGTCAATGAAATGGGAAGGTGGGCAGAGAGGTCGCGTGATTGCTGGTTGCAGTCCTGTTCAGCGCTATTTTAATCCTGAGACTTGCAGCTGAAACCCAAGTCGGGTAACTTAGGAACTTGACTCAGGCCTTCGGGTTCAGCTGAGGAGATGGGTCCATTAGCGCTCACACTGACTGCATGGTTTTAATTAGACTTGGGACTATTTTCTAGATTTCCTGAGTAAGAAATGGCGGTCCGGGTCAGGGACGGGATGGTCGGTATGCTTTCCTCATAATTATCCAAGACGAGCTGATATTGGAGCCTCTGTTCCTTCATCTCTTTAATTATTAAGCGGAATTATGTAGTAATAGTAGATTTCCTTTGTCCTAGAATACATGATGCTTGCCTTTCACTCAACCAGGAAGCATGCATGCGTGAAGAATCAGTGGCTAATTCCACACCGATGACGTCATTTTTTGGTGATGAGAGCTCAGAAAACAGGGCGCAATTGTAAAATGTATGATGAATAAAGAGTGTCTTTTGTAAATTTGGTTTAAAAAGTACCTGCGATGATTTTGACACCAGCTACCCAGAGTCGGGCCACACTTTACAGGTTAAGGGCACAGTCCGGGGTTCTGGGGCCATCCTCAGACCTAACCACCTGGCTCCAACTCTGGGTTCCCCCTACCTGTTCAGGTTCATTAACTCCCTGGAAGATCTTACGCAGCACAGGAAAGCAGGGTGTTTATAATTAGGGTCTGATCGTGGCAAAAAGTACAAATTAGAAGCAGCCAGAAAAAGGGACGAGGCATAGGAGGGTTCCGAGCACAGAGGGTCTGTTGTCCCCTTCCTGGGGGGTCGGGATGTGTGCCCGTCCTCGCGCGCTGGTGGGTAACGACATGCAGAGGACTGCCGAGCAGGAAGCTCGCCCGAGCGTCGGGGTTCGGAGCTCGGACGGGACTGGAGTTGGATCACATACACGTGCTCACCTGGATCCCGGCTGCTCAGCTGAATGCGACCCACGGCCCCTTCACCTCTCCCCAGGGGTCACACCGCTATCACATGGCTCACAGCCCCGACCCTCTAATCACGTGGTTGGTCTTTCTGTCGTGGCCAGCCCCCACCCACCCCGACTCATCCTGTTGGCATAAGCTACTGAGAGACCCGCAGTGAGCCACCTTGCTAGCAGAAACCACTACCGATACGAAAGACACTCCAATCAGTCAGAAAATTCTGAAGAACTGGAGGCCACCTCCCAGGAACCAGAGACAAAGGTCCTTCTGCATCTATGATATCCGAAGGGATTTTTGGAACCACGAAGACCTTGAATAGCCGATGCAGCCTTTACAAAGAAGAGCGCAGCTGGAACCCTCACGCTTCCTAATTGCAAACCATGTTACGAATCCATAGCAATCAAAGCATCATGGTGTCGGCATTGAAAAAGACACACGGAGAAACATGCATCTTAAAACCCTCGGAGTTCGTGCTAAACAGAGCCTGACAGACCGGTAAACACGGGAAAGTATTTAATTGAAAATCTAATGTAAATAAATGTCAAAGAATTCACACCAGAAAGCACTGAGGTACTAATACATTTTAGAAATTATTATAAATCACAGTATTTAGTCGAGAAAATACCCAAAGTCAAAACCATTAGATAATTATATGCTCATATGTTTCCATCAGCAAGGAGGCGGATGTTTGGGAAGATATAACTATATTCAACATATACTCTTTTGCATTGAAAATATTTATGATATTTTGACAAATAAATATTACTGATGTTTTAAAAATACTTCAGCTCTTCCCAGTGATAAAAAATAAAGTATAGCCATGTTTGAGAATCTGATCTTACATTAGGAAATAATGGCGCCTGTTTTTTATGAATTTGATGTGAATAATTTGATGTCGCCCTACACCCCGGCCGCTCTCCTGAACAACGCACTTGGCTTATTGCACGAGATCCAATATGGGGTGTGTGGGGGGGGCTTGCTAATTGTCATGCCAAGGGGTTCTGGACCATCGAAGCTTCGTGGGTTGGTTCTAACGCCGAAGCACAGCCCCCGAGAAGTCAAGTACAGAACTGCGACAAGCAGGGACTGAAATCAGCGGAAAATCCCGCCACAGGGCTCGATAATAGCACTGCGTGAGACTTGGCCATTTCCGTTCGTAAGATATCTGTGGAAACCTTTTGCCTATGCGTGAGGAATAAAAGCCTTGAAATTCTGATTTAATTTTAAGCTTCAGACTCCAAACAAAATATGAAATTCAAGTGGCATTATCTTTCTTACTCCCAAAACACTCTCCAATAAATAAACAAACAAACAGACAAACAAATAAATAAATAAATGCACCCTCCAAGTTAATATCCTATATATGCCTAACTGTCCCTGGGGACAAAATCATGCGATCTATACTCTCTCCACTGTGACATCTGCACATTAGATTTCCAATGGGTGTGATCACGAGGACTCGGCCTCGAGGAACTACGTCATGATATCCCTGAGTCCTCTCCCACCATTAATGGCTGAAAGTCACATCCAGTCGATCGCAAACTTTTCGTAATTGTCTAAAACATAGCGAGCGCTCAGTTCAAACCCTCGGAATGAATGCTTGAATGTCTGCCTGGGTTTCAGCAGAAGCGATTCATACTCAACCCAGCTGCTACCAAATAACCCGTCAGGCAGCCTCGGGTCTGCGGAAAAGCTTATGTGCAGATACAGAGCTGACATGCGAGTGTCCTTTTGGGTAAAACCGTGGGTTCCTGTGTGATTCTGTGGCAGAATAAAGAATTCATGGGGCTCCCTGAAGGAACAGCATGTAATGTCTTGAAGGGTTCTAGAGTTAATGGATTGAAATAATGTACAAACTAGTATGAATATGTGCAATTTTTATAGGTAAAACACATGACTTATCGAATTTTGAAACAGATACACGAAACATAAAAAAAACAGCGTGAAGAGCCACACGTCCACGGAACACGTCTCACTTCTTCACTTCGCGTGTCATGTTGGAAACGTCAGTCAGAGATTTGTTTTCAGACGGAGGGACGCATGCGTACTAGTCGGCGGAACACAAAACACGAGAGGTTAAGAGTAAAATCTGCGTTTTTCAAAATCTTAATTACTTCTTCGGAAACCCGGTCTTAATTTTTAAAATGGCTCCATTTGTAAAACACAGATTTAATTGCTTTCTTGGAACTTTTTACTCTGCTACCCTTTCATCTTAATGTTGGCAAATTTTTAACAGTAAATTAAAAACAAATAGATTAGAAAGACATTGTAGAGTCAAAAGATAAATATTCTAAGCGGTGTTTTCAGTGTGTTTACACGGCACTTGCCGCTGCCCCAAAGGGGACGTGACCACGGCAGTTCATCTCGCCTGCGTATGTGGCCTTCTGGTTTCTCTCCAGACATATCCAGGTTGTTTGCTACGAATACTGGCCTCGAACTATCAAGGGGGAGAAAAAGGCTAATCGCTTAGACAAATTATTTTTGGGAGGGGGGACAGTGATGTCTAAATTAACGTTGTTGCCAGGTTTAAAATCATGATTTTAAATCAGTTTCCTCACAGTAGCGGAGCGTCCGAGGACAGCATCCACGTGGCAGAGTCCCTAAACGGCCCTTGGACTCACGGCCGGATGCTGGAATCGGAACCCACCACCGCCAGCTCCTGTCACGCGGAAGGGCGCCGAGGGGCAGGTGCTCAGGGGCAGGTGCTCAGGCCGTCGCTCGCCAGCACCGCGATCCTCGTCCACCTCACCGCAGCCTGGAACCTGGTCTCGACGCACAGATTTGGCTTTGTCGGTCACATAACACCTTTTTTTTTTACGTCCATATCCATCCACTCCTTTAGAACGCATTCACAGAGTGCCGCCGTGCCCCGGTTCTGAGCGAAGTGAACTGACCACAGTTCCCGCCGTCGCAGAGTTTATCACTCAGCAGAGAGCGGGAGGCGGACAGTCAACGACCAGACAGATGCGTGACAGTCAGCGGCTCAGCGCCACAAAGGATGCAAAGGGCACAGAGGGCGCGGGGCGTCGAATGTTGCAAGGAGCGTCGGGGGAGACTCTCGAGCGAAGACCCAGAGGAGCCGCCGGGCTCAGGGGCGCGGCCGGTGACGGCCGACTTCTCAGAGCGAAAGGACAGATGTCGGAGCACCCGGCCGCTGGAGCGAGGCCAGGAGGCCCCGCGACCGACCGCTGCGGGGCGACCAGGGGAGACGCAGCGGGAGAGGGTGTCAGGAGTGTCGTGGAGCCAGGGACAGCTGGGCCGTCAGAGTTTATTCTGGGGGAGAGGGGAGGGCGCCGGGGACCCCAGGGACAGCTGGGCCGTCAGAGTTTATTCTGGGGGAGAGGGGAGGGCGCCGGGGACCCCAGCAGAGACGGGAAGGCGCGCCGGAATGCGTGCGCAGCGCCGCGAGGACGAACCCACCGACGGCGAGGTCCGGGCGATGCCGCGGGTGTGCGGGGTGTGTGCACCTGTGCACGCGCGTGTGCAGTGCGAAGGCCTCCACTACCTCAGCTCAGCTTGGACCGGTGCTGCACGGCGGGGCTACCTTATTTTTTGATCAATAAATATATTAGTAACATTCACAAGTTTTCTTAAATCTTAGTTCAGAAGATTGACTAACTGTTAAATCTTAGGAAGATTGTTAGAATATGAGACATTCTCTCCCTTTCCTTCTCTATCTATCTATTTATCTAGCTAGCTAGCTAGCTTCCATCTATATCTATCTATACCAGTTTTTGCAAAAAAAATGTTCAAGATCTGAGAGATATAATATTCTATATTAGTGATTATTATTAATATAACGTTCCAACTTTTCAGACTCTGTTTTTGTAATGTGAACAACTGCTTCTTAATAATTTCAATGAGTAAAGAGAAAATCATCTAGATTTTTTTAAAAAATTATAAATTATCATCCAAAGAAGATGTGTTTGAATACATCTTTTCAATTTAGTTAAATTGCACATTCAGAGAATAAATTATTAGCGCCAAGAGAAAATAAAATGAGCACATTTTCCTTGATAAGATGGATATCAGTTAAATATGAAATTAATGTTATTATTTCTGCTAATAGAATCTTGGGAGCTGATGATACTTAATAAAATACTTATCACAGCAGCTTCTATATTTATGGATATGCTTAATTCTACAGCAAGAATAAAACTAGATCGAAATTTGTTTTAGAGTCTGCATGCAATTTCTGCTGTTGTGACCTGGAGGAACAGAATAAAGGATACTTTTTCAACTTGGTTTTGTTTTATTTTTAGTCTCGTACTGTTTATCGGAGCCATTTCGTTATTTTATAGTCGAATTTTACATTGCTTAGTTCTTTCCGTCACGATAGCGTCCGACTTGGTGGAAGCTGGCCAGTGCCAAGTGACTCCAACTGCGGTAATGGACGCTTGGAAACGCAGAAGGCGAACCGCTAAGGAGAAGGCGTCCCGTGACATCTTAAGTACATTTGTTTGTGCGGCAGCAAGAGCTGAAACCGAAATGCAATTCTTTTGAGATTTAACTGTGAAATTAGTATATTGATGCTGTAGTAGGTGACTGACCGCTTATTGAAAAGCTCTTGATTATTAGAAATATGTGACTTTCCATAGAATTCATTGTCAGCCCCTTTACATAGTAAGTGGATTAGAAAGCGAGCTTCACGCCGTGATGTAAATTTCCTACTTCCTTGACAGTCTGAGCACCATAAATATCCTTCTTCGAATGGCATAATATACGTAATCATATTCTAAGTAACAAAAATTTCCAATTAATTCTGTGGTTTTTTAACCCTTTAAAAACATGAAACTTTCCTTCGTCTTTTGGTGTTATTACTGTCTGTTCAAAAATTAATGTATTTCAATTATTTCTAAAGAGATTCACCATAGAGAGATTAAAGAGGAAAGGTAATTTTCATGTTTTGGGTTTATTCCATTGTGGTTATTGAAATACCTATACGGGGCAGTCACAGGACAAGTTGCGTCTTGGTTGCAAGAGGCAACAAAGGCCATTTCTCTAAGGACAGTGTCTGTTTTCTCGAAAGTTCACCCAAGAACCTTCAGGCACTTATGATGTAGTTCGCAGACCTCAGTCGATCCCGTAGGAGGAGAATGAGGATTTGCTTTCAGAGATCCACAGCATCATGTGGGTCAACTTCCTTCCGCCCACATGATGAGCCTTCTGGGAAGATTTCAATTCAACACGAACCTCGGAATTTCAAAATTCCGAAGAGGGCCTTGCGCGCAGCTGCCCGCAGGACGTATATGTGGAAAAAGGAGAAATGGAGGGACAGAGGGACATGTCCTGATTTTGCATTTCTGCATCAGGCACAGTAACCGGGGGCTTCGAAGGAGCAGATGGAAAGTTTTTAAGGCGTATAAGTAGGAAACGAAAAGCTCCCATGCCACTCTCTGGGGCGACTGTGGCTTCTGTCTGGCTTCTTTTAGAACCCTTACGTCTTAGCGTTTCTATCTCTAGAGAACAAGGACCATCGAGAACTGTCTACCTGGCTTGCAGATGGTGATTTCCTCCTTGTGTCTTCATATGGGAGAGAGGAAGGGAGGGAGGAAGGGGGGGGAGAGAGAGAGAGAGAGGGAGAGAGAGAGAGAGAGAGAGGGAGAGGGAGAGGGAGATCGGCCTTTGGTCTCTTCTTATAAGGACACCCATCCCATTCATGACTTAAGCGCCTCTCAAAGGTCCTGCCCCCTAATACCAGCACGCGGGAGGTCAGGGTTTCAATGCATAAATTTGAGGGTGTTGGAGGGGGTTCAAACATTCGATCCAAAACAGACGACGGGCAAATTGAAACCTTTCATTGTTAATGGAAGCTACAAGATTTTTCTACAACCACAGATGAATTTGTTCCCCAAACTCTCATGGCAATGTCTTCACCTTATCCTGTAGACAGGTATGCATGTGTGTTAAAATCCGAAAGTGGGGGAGTTTCTAGTGCTGAGCCCCCTCCTTTTCCAGTGCTCAGCGAAAACTTCGGTTTTCCCCGCGTCTTCAGATATCTAAAAGTTAGTCGCATAAACCACTTTCAGGTCCTCGATGCAAAGTAAGTCTCTTTGAAATCATCAGATCAGGGCAGTCTAGTCTTTGCTCACTATAAGACTGAGAAGAAGGTAAAGTTCATGAGGGCGGATAGCAGACAGACAGGAGGAACGGTTTACTAGCTGCAAACCTTTCCTTGTTAAGGTTAAGTATGTAATTTAAACAGATACTGCAGTGTAGAGTGTGTAAGAAACTGGAGCACACGGGGAGGAACGCCGGACTGGAATTCGGGGGCACGAACGGTTTCGCGATCTCAGGGGAGCACATTTTCCCTGTGGTTCCTCAACCTTTCTGACCCCAGTTAAGAATGAAGCCCCTTTACTTTCATCACCGAGATGTGGTGAAGAGCAAAGGAAAGAATGTATGTAAAAATAAGTCTTAGAAGTTGGAAAATCATTGGCTTTTTAAAAAATAACTTTTAATTGTTTAATGACTGAGGATTCACTGTGTACAGTGGAGAACAGAATTCAGGTGAGGTTATGGAAGATCAATAAATAAAATTGCAGGTTCTTAACTGTTGAGATGGGACCACAAACAGTCTTGGGATATGAGGAAGGTAAGAATAAAGGTCACGAAAAAGGGGCATTTGACAATAGGAATTTCGAGGACCTTGCGAAGACAGCAAGACAGCGTTGCATCTAGAAGGCTGCGTGACTGTTTTGAAGTTCCCAGGTCTGGATGGAATCTCGACCCGTCACCGGCGCGTGCGCCTGGCCACCGCGGTGCCGCGGCTACGCGCCCACCACGGGCTCCTCGCCGGCCCCACCCAGCGTCACCTCTGCCATTCACGGCGCAGCTCTGTCCTCATGCCTCCAGGCTCGGCTCTGGCGAGAACTGGATCGGCACCATTACGATCACGACACCTGCTTCGCAAAGCGGGGCTCACGGGTCACGGCCGAGCCCACGGAAGCTCCACCTGGGGTTGGCTGAGTGTTTCGGATCCGGTCAGCTGGTCACCAAGGTGCATGTTTCATCTGATTAAAACCATAACGGTGGATTCCCGGGGAACCTTCCGAGCCATTCCTTTAATTGAGGCTGTGAGTCCAGCAATCCCCTTACATGAGGTTTACCATCCTGCGGGCCCCAAATTTCTTCATCATTTGAATTTTTTTTTTTTTTTACTGGAATCCACTGACTTTTATCTTTCTAAGTCAAAATAACAATAAATATTACTGGAGTAAAACTGTTTCCTGGTATCTAGTAGTTTGGAAAAAACTCTTTCAAAAATTGATCTGGTCAACCAATATTTTCTCAGTGCAAGGCTTATTTATACGTGGAAGTAGATTCTGAGGTATTAAAATGACACCCTGTTCATGCGCATGACAAATAATTCATAAGAAAGTACTGAAGATAAATTGCGAGTTAGGAAAATTTCTTCTCACTCATTCATTAATCACCAACATTTACTGGGCGTCTTTCATGCACTAATCACAGTGTTTTTGTGGGTGAAACAAAGATCAAAGTTTCCCAATCACGAAGCAAAGTGGCACCTACATGTCGTTATGGGCTATAGAAGGGGAGAGGCAACTTGACATGTTCGAGGAGCTTCGAAAACAGAGAAGTTGGATCGTGAAACCTGAGTAGATGTTTCTCCACGTTGACATGGGGTTACTTCAGTTTTCTAGAGCTCACGCTCATGTATCAAATGAATTGCAACACGGAAAATACAATAGGCGAAGGAGGAAAAGGAAGATGGCGTAATTCCACATCCCTGTAACTTCCCGTATGTGATCCAGAGAATAAACGGCCACAGCAACGGACTCCTCCGGGAGGGGTGTGGGGAGGAAAAATGCGACCCCGGAGCCCGGGCCACCTCTGCGGCTGCGGCTGCATGTCGGGCCACCGGCAGCTCGCGCATGGAGACAGCCGAGTTCCCCCGAGATTCCTGCAGAGAACTGGGGCTTGTTGCCTCCTGATACCCAGTGGAAAAACCGCGGGTCATATTTTTATTAATCTGCGCTTACAAAGGTAGATTTTGGTTTACTTGAAATCAAAACATTCCTCCTGGAGGCCTGATCTAAATTCGAAAGAGTCGATATCTTCTTACCTCTTCTTCTGAGGAGGATAATTATATCAATAATCAGCAGAGATATTTCTAAGATCCACCTTGTTTTGCTTTTCCTTTATTCCCCATCACCATCTCTCAAAAAAAAAAACAAATGATCACAGAGGAAACTCTGAAACATTAACAATTTATCCTCAACACTCGTGTTAAGAAATACAAAATTTCTCCTACAATAAAAAGAGTGAAAATCGGGAGAAGCTCCTCAAAAAAGGGTCATACACCAATGGCTCATGGCAAAGGCACGGGAACAGGTTACGGCTCACGTGTGATGAGTGGTTTGGATTTTTAATTTACGTATGTGATCGTGTTAAAACGACATAAAAGACACATGCATTGCAAATCAACAAACGTGTAGGCGAACAGAAATTCTGCGAATAAGCAAACTTCATTTCCGCGACTTTCACATCAAAGTCGCCAATGAACTAATCGACTTGATTCAGAATAACCAAAACGGAGATCGCCTTGGGTTTTAAGGGGGGGAGGGGTGGGTTACAGATGAAAACGCAAGTAAGGGGTCGCCATTCCTGAAAACCTGTCATCCGCACCATTCGGGAGCCCGGCAAAGAGAGCCAGCGAACAAAGAGATGTTCGCGCGTCCGGGTCTCAGGAATGTCAGGCGGCAGAGGTGCCCAGCAGGTGTTTGTCACCGTGAGTGCACCGTTCATAAACGAAATTAAAATGCTCACTGTGGACTCAGAAACGTCAGGGACACACAGGGATACAAATCCTGTGCTCGCAGGTAACACAAGAGCCAGAGAACTTCAGAAATTACTGTTAATCTAATTATTACTCACAGCCTGATGAGGCCGGGAGAAACCGGGTTAGATGTTTCTTTATCGCATCTCACAATAATAGATTTTAGAAAGATAAACATGAAAAGAAGGGACTAAATACCAAGCCGACATGTCACTTTTCTAACTGTAACGATATTGACTTCTAACATCCTTTCAGAAGAAAGCATTTAAGGTGAACACAGAAAATGTTCCCAAGACGCTATCTCTGTTCTGTCAAGACCAGACTCACCTTTCCAGAACCTCCTTCTTTGGCCCGCCTTCCATCCATCATCGCTTAGCTCAGAAACTCATCTATCATGATCTAATCAGAGAGCACCTGATGAATGTCTCAGATAACACGATGTAGGTTGCCATTTCTAGGAAATCCACTCAAAATTGCAGTTCAAGTTCTCGTAATGGACTCATGCCCGGAAGTGAAGTCCCGATACACGCCCCACAGCTGACCGTATTCTAACGTCAAAGGAACGAGCCTGGGGGCGGCCATCCCAGGGGACTCATCCCACCGGTCGGCGCGGGTGACTGATGGGCTGATGTAATGATCGGCAGGTCTTTGATCATCTTACCCGCATCTCACGGTCTCCAGGTTGTCATAATCTGAACGATCACAGTATTAACTTAAAGATGATGACAACTTTATAGAAATAAAAGACAACTCTTCTTTGCAACGCCCTAACTATTAAGAGGCTCAGATCTGACCAAGAACTGAATAACTGTATTGTACTCTGACGCAGTAGGAAAAAAACACATGAGTTTTGGAATCAGATGAACGTAATGCAAACAATGACGCACCACTTGCCAGATCTGTAGATACGCACAAATCGCCCGTTTGTAGAGTGGAAATAGCAACACACAAGGTGCAGAGCGGTCGTAGAGGTGAGTCTTGAGAGAGGGGAGACTGCGATTGTGTCGGCCTCAGAGGGGGCGGTCAGCACTTACGACGCCACCAGCCTCACCTCCTCGTTCGCCTCGGCCGGCTTCCGATGCCGCCCGCCAGGGGCGCGGGATTTCAGTCCTTCATAAAGTCTATTAGGGAAATCATTGAGCACTGTGCCAATACACTTTGAAGACGCACCGTGTTCATAGGGGGCATAGATTTTCCAGTTGGGAAGACATTTCAGGTGTTCTGACTGAGAACACGGAGCTGGTTAGTGGCCGTGAAACCACCCGAGGTGATTGAGACCTGGATCCAGAACTGCCGACTGCCCGAGTCAAAATTCGGAGATGCCGGATCCTTAAAACCGATGGAAAATGAGTAAGTAAAACTATATTATAACAATAAAACCATGGAAGTTGAGAGAAGTGTCAATCATTCTAAAATAATAGACACGAATAAAAATAGAAGCTAATTTAACACAACCACAAAAACTCTGGAAAACTCTCGGCCAGACGGTTTTTGTGCCCTTTGTAATCCACAGGCCAGTTGTCCAGGGCAGACAGCTCGACAGCAGTGACTGAATCTGGTGGTGGACCCGCTCCGTGCAGGAGCTCCGATGAGGCGGCCCGGGGCCAAGGCTTCTTCAGGGTTATCCTAAGAGGTGTCACGGTCAACAATTATTTCATATTTTAATTGTTAAGTAAGTTTTACATAAACTATGAGCCTCATTTAAAAAAAAAAAAGTACTCAGTATTGTTCTCCTTTGGGATGTAGAAACCTCATCCAACAAGGTTATGAGGATTTAAAAACACCTTTTTAAGTCAGGGAACAATCTGAAAACTGTTCCAGAGGCTCGTTCTACCTATTTCTGGGACGATAACGCCACATCGCCATTGATTTCAAACTTTCGACGCCACAGACATGCCCACTTGGCCTCACTTCCTCACGCTATATTCAAATGACAGAGCTGTGCATGCAAAAAAAATTCCTATGAAATTACAGAATGTCATGATTTCTGGGCCAAAGGTTATCGTAGTTCGGTTTTAAGGGCGGAATAAGTGTCAAAGAGCTAAAATCCACTACTTTATTCCTTAGTATTAAATATTCTCTGGTTTTCAGTATTTAAAAAGGAAGCTGATGTTTTCCGTATAAAGAGCATAGCCAAGGTTGTCTATATAAAATTATTCATATTTAATATTCCTTTAGCTTGTTAGAATTCCAATAGACCGTGGTACAAATATTAATATTAGCAAAATCTGACTAGAGCATAAGCAAACACAATTATAAAGCTGCAAGCAGAAATTTGATTATTTGCCTCTGAATTGGAAACTAATCGTACCAATTGCAATTTTTGTTTATTTGAACTATTTACTTAGGTCTTAAAATATTTTAAAGTTTTATTTAAATGTAGAATTCCTTTTAAGTAGCTCTCATCAACATCAAATTAATTTTTGTCTTTGAATGGTAACATATTGCATGCATTTACAACATATTGGGTTGGAAAATCAGATGCTTACACTGATAAAATTTAATAATAAATCTTTCCCAAGAAGATCACATTTGTCACAGCATGCCAGTGTTTTGATTTGCTCATATAATTGTTTGGCTTACAGCAAAAATGTGTGTCTGTGTATGTGTGTGTTTTTAAAAGGAGATATACAATTCTACAGATGTAGTGAGGAAAAGGTTCATTAATTTCTTGTTACTTTGTGGAACAAAGAAGTAAATCAGGCAGCATCTGCCAGTTGGGTAGAGAGTATTCTTTATGGACGGGCATGGTCACACTTTAATTAATGGCTACGCCCTGCGTTTACTAGAAGGACTAGGAACTCACATATAATGCATTCATCATGCTTTCACGGAAAACGAAAATGTCAAGATAATAGAGAGAACACAGCATTTTCTGAGGAGCCGGGTGATCTTTCTACAAAGGGTGAAGAGAAGGTGGTTCACCCAGAGCTCACACTTCCACAATCGTCCGCACAAGCTACAAGTGACGCTGTTTCAATTACCACGAGCGGCTGCTCGACGTGATCCATCTTCGTGTCATTTAATTGTCTAAAGTATAAACCGTGGCTTTTAACAAAAACAATTATGTAAGTTAACTAGGGAAAGAACAAGCTGACTACGCGATTTAGAGGGTGGAACCAAGCATTAAAAAGTAGTTCGTTGACATTTTCAATTAATGATAGGACCTACTGGAGTGCTTCTTTTAATGAGTTTACCAATAAGATTTTGAAAAACTAAACTACAGCCAGTTTACAACTTTTTAATGTAACTGAATTCTAAAGCATATTTTTATTAACCTCTCAAATTCCTCATTAATCATCTTGAGTCCTAATCCCTACTCTTGTTAGATAAAATGAGCCACATTTGGGATCTGAGGAAAAGAAGAACATTAACCAAAATTTAGTTAAAAGTATGTTTTCAATCGATCGGTGGGCACAAAAAACTTCAGAAGCCATTTATGAACCAAAAAATAAAAAAGGGGGAATTTAGGGGTCACTATCTGGCCTTGTTACAAGTCATGAAATCAAGAAGGCCTCACCTAACTTATTGCCTTGAATAATCCCAAAAACGGAATGCCATCATTTTGATAGGGAATATCAGGCCTCTTTCTGAACGGCATATCACAATGTGAACTTGGAGTAAGGGATAAATATTAAGTCGAAGATTCCACTTGGTCTAGTGGGTGTTCCGGTAAATGATTACAGACACAAATCTATGTTTAAAGTGAGAATACAAAATTATCAATGTGTATATTTGGGAGTTTTTATCATATAGATGGTGTTTAGAGCCATGAACTTGTATGCGATCGCCATGAGACAAGTGTCGCTATAAAAAAGGCACCTAAGTATTTTTGTACCGTGATACTTAGACATGAGGATACTGATAAAGAAAAATGAAAAGAAAATGGCCAGTGAATTTATAGAAAAAAAATTAAAAAAAAAAGAAAAGAAACAGATTAATAGTGTCCTGACAGCCAAGTAAAGAAAGTATTTCATGAAAAACATTAAACCAGATCAAATGTTTGTCCAGATCGTTTGATGCGGAAGACAAATCAACCACTGGGTTTTGAAACACACAGGTGGTTAGTGATCTTCAAGAAAGCGGGGGCAAAAGGTTTTTTTTGGGGTGGGGAGCAAGGGGGGAGGGTATTTAGAAAGCCACAGAATAAGAGAACTTAGAATCGTATACGTGGATAATTCTATTGATGAGTTACCCCTGAGACAACCAGCGTGTGGTCTGCCCCTGGCCCAGGGGGCCCGTCCAGACAGGGTTCATTCACTGCGAAGCTCGCTCTGCACAAGATGCTCTCTTAATTGGACACCTGTAATTGCCTAAGCCATTTGCTAAAGTGCGAGAAGCCAGTTTGAGGAGGAAGTTGATACAGGGGGATCACAAGCTTGGAGGATTTTAAACAAACCGTGGAGAGCCTTGAGCAAACTGTACCTAGGAATTTTAATTACATGAGTCAATACCGTCTATTGTTTAAATAAGTTTGAATTGAGTTTTCTGTTTCTTGGAATTCGCATGATTGTTAAGTCGGTGATAGGCTGAGAAGCAAATCTCAGTTTCCATAGTGGGCATTTGGTAATGATGCGGTGCTGGCGAGTCATAGAATCTTTGGCTGAGGATGGAACGTATGAATTTCAAGAAGCATTTCTCTAGCAAAGAACGCACGTCTTGCCCTGCAACGCAGGAGAGACAGGTCGTAAGCCTTACTCTCCCGTCCGGTTTCATGAGGCTTCCTTTGGTGTAGCTTTCAAGCGACAGGTCCGGCTGGATGGCTTTGTTTCCATTCAAACTCAGCAGCCTTTGGCACTGAGGAGGATGTGCTGCCCTATAACCGCTGCTTTTCGCAGTCAGGCTTTGCTCTTTTCCAGCTCTGCTACCCATTAAGACCGTCCAGGAAATGTTTACGTGATCTAAGAAGTAAAGAAAATAGCTTGCAAATGGACGTAGATTTCAGAGGCTTAACACTCAAAAACCTGTTAATTCAATGAATATTATTAAGTACACCATGTCCTCAAATCTGTATAGCAGGTGGAATTAAAAACCAAAGGGAAAAAAATCCTGATTTGATGAAGTTTACGGTCTAGTTGCATATTGGACTCAGAAACATATAAATGCAATATTCCAGACGCTATGTGTTTTAGATGCATTTCAAAAAAGTGCGTACATGATCATTGAAAAAAAAATTACTTCTGTCTGACAAGGTCACATTAACCCACTAAAAGATGGACAGTGATCAGGCGAGACTTAAAATATAAGCAAAAAATCATCAGGGATAAAATCAGGAGAAAATCGGTACTCATCGCCATGAAACTGAACACATCTCCCAGCCAACACGGTGACTCAGTCACAGTTTTACATCTGAGGTCTAACGCGCCAGAGGTCACAAAGCGGACACCTCATCCACGTCACCTCAAGAGTGCGTGATGGGCAACTGAAGACGCTAGAAAAAAGCGTGGGACACAGGGAAGGGTGCGGGGAGCGAGGACCTGCTCGGCGTGGGTGTCGCCGGCGGGCTACGCGCTGTCGAGAGCACCTGCAAAGAGTGTTGAGTCCTTCATGGAACCGTGTGACCGCGCGCCACCACGGCCTGTCAGAGCACGAGGACGCACCGCGCAGAGCGTAACTAATGTCGATCGTATCACACGAGCCCCGCGAGGGGCCATCGGAGAACCCTGGGGAAAGACGCCGCGATCACACGCTCGTTACAGAGAGCTCGCGAGCAGCGTTTTGGAGAGCGGGGTAGAACGGCAGACAGGTGAAAGGAAGGAGGACGTAGAGGAAATCACTGCAGGAGACCAGGGACGGAGATGCCTGCCTAAGCCGTGGCGATGGTCGTGGACCATACGGAGGAAGGGACTGTCCACCAATGCGCTTGGTGGTGAGACAAGTCACAGACGATGATGCATTAGTTACCACGGGCAGAAGAGACAGAGACGACTTCCAGATCTGCAGCTCGTACGACTGAGTCGATAGCAGATAGCAGAGTTATTATTTAACGCTGTGCATAGAGGGAGAGATGCACATGAGTGAAAACTGAAATTCCTTTTGGACGTAAGTTCAGGACGTAAATCAACAGTCTCTCTAAAAGGGCTCAGGAGTCGCTTTCACAAAGTGCAGATGCCTTTATAGATCCCGGAATTATTTCAACAGGGAAATGTTCCAGGCAAGGAGAGAAAGAAAGAGTCATAATGAAGGCTGACAGTTCACACGCCTGCAAAGCCACTCCAGGAGAAGGCACACGCCAGTCACCACGCTGCCAGAGTCTACGTCTTTTCGATGTGCACCCATTTGTAAAAGAATCTGCCTGAGAAAAGGCCCATCGTGACCACGTAAGACACAGGGCCCTCCCCTCCTTATCGGATTTCTCCTGTATCTACCCAGGGGAAAACGAAGAGCTAAGGTCTCCTCTGCCCCGAATGTCAGTATGGCGCCGTTACCGCAGGGATGCGTGAGGAACGAAACAGGAAGAAAAGCCCCTCGCCTCGCCGAGCTTGTGTCTAAGCGACGAAAAGGATGATTTGAAATGTTTGTGTTTGAGAAAAGGAAATGGTAACCAAATAATAATTTGTTGCGAAGTACCTGTGGTTTTAAATTATTTGTATTCAGAAGAGTTTAATACAGATATAGGACGCGGTTGGCATCCTATAGAAAGAGATCAGGTAACTGAGTAACATTGTCATAACAAAACTTCTGAGTTTTTCCTACTCATTCTTTTCACCAGATTTCTTAGCAATGACACTATGTAGATGAAAACAGCTAATGACGCCCAGTCTGCCCTGTTCTTGTAGGAGGCAACGACATTTCTATTCATCTGGAGGTGAATGTATAATTTGAAAAAGAGACCTGCTCATCTCAATAACGTGAAGTTTCATAGTTTTATTTTTATATTTAATAACTACCTATCAAAAATGAAATGTGTTGGTTGTATACTAATTGCAGCTTTAACAATGTATAATTCTAGAAAACACTTTTAAAACAATTAGACACTTCTTGTCAAAGCAAATTTTAAAATATTTTTAATTTAAATCTATCTATATCTATATCTATCTATATATATATTTAGAGAGAGAAACAAGAGATAGATATAGGGATAGACAGATATTATTGACGATTCTAAAAATCCAAAAAATTTTAAATATAATGGCAAATGATATTAAAATACATTCATCTGCAGAAAGTGCAATAAGATTGAAAGTTTAAGATAAAAATAAATGACACGAAACATTCCATTTTAAAAGAAGAACTTGATGAAGTAAATAGAGAGCTATCAATTTGGCATTTACCACTGAGCTTGTTCTTCCCAAAACTACGCATGTTGTACTACGAATTACCTTTTCTAAAGGTCTGTGAGTGCCTCGAAGGGGCGTACCTGCCCGCTCACCGTATCCCTAACGCGACACTTACTAGTGCACTTAATTATTTACTATTTCGTAACAAATGCTCGCCCAGCCCAGTATCCTAAGTGGACCACAGCTGTTACCCACAGGCGCCGTGGCTCAGGGGTCCCAGCCCGTCGTGGCTGAGCCTTCAGACTCTGTGCCTCCCGCCAATGAAGTCGACTTGAGACCTGACCAGGGTGGAGGGGACCCGCTTCTCTGCTGAGTCGTGTTCGCTGGCGGGATTCGGTTCTAGTGGGTGTTGGCCACCTCTCGGATGGATGCTCGTAAGCTGTTGTGTGCCCCTCTGTCCTCGCCACGTGGCCTTCCTGGAGGGCATCTCGCCACCGGAGGCTTGCTTCATCTCATCCGCAAGCAAGAAGGCACCAGATGGTGAGCGAGAGAGGCAGAGAGAGGCCTAGCAAGGAAGCCACACACAAATCCTCTGCAGCCTAGTCATAGAAATGGCATCGCACCATTTTGGCTGGATTCTACTGGTTAGAAGCAAGTCACTAGGTCTGACCGGTACTTAAGGGAGAAGAACGAAGGTGTGACCCTGTCAGAAGCCGCCCGACAGGTGCTTACACGAAACCAACTCGGTAAACAGCGGCGGGGAGCCGGCCCACCTGGAAAGAAGCGGACGTCACCCATGCTTTTACTCCTAAGCGAACGCGGCCTCTACGTTTTATTTACCGTAAAAAAATGCATCACTTTGGCCCCAGACACATACATGTTAACGTAACAGAAAATAGACAACACGGTTGGTTCACAGTCATCGAACTGTTGAGTCGCCTTTGCAGAAGCGGCTGGAGGATTTTCACGGCGCCGGCCCTTTGAGGAAATTCTAAATCAGTGAGCGACAACCATCGAGGGATTGAGCATTCGGTTTAACGGAAAGAATGATCCGCTATCAGATACTCGCCCGGGTTATATTTTAGTGTCTTATGCAATGGTTCAAGGGTTCTCAAAGTATGGCCCAGGCACCCCAAACAACTTTCTCAGGGTGTCTGCCTGCCTCAAATTGTTTCCACGGTGACTTAAAGACATAAGTTTTACTCTCATTATTTCAAGAGTAGACGATCGAGCTAACCTGAGGTCACATTAGATAGATAGAAATGAAAATCCAGTCGACACACATGTCAAACTCTAAAGAGAACAGACAAAATACTTGGGAAAATACACTTATCTTTTACACACACAAAAAAATGTCATTTATGTTAACATATAATATGCTTAAGTTGTTATTCTTAAATGAAATAATGGATGTTATTTAAACGTCTCAATTTTAATTCTTAATATAATAACCGTTGATAAATATAGCTGACATAAACTAAGGCCCTTCAGGGTTCTTAATTTTTAAGAGTTTAACGAGATCTTAAGGACAAAAGACCGAGAATCACTGAATTAGACAATTCCAAAAGCACCAGCGGGCTGCATGGGCTGGGCCAAGTCTCCCCGGAATGATGACCCCGCCCCCGATAACCCAAGTTATTTCCAGCCGCAAACGAAGCCCAGAAAACTGAGGAAGCGTTCTGTCCCTCGCCCTTTCTTTCCTAGAGAGATTCAGACAGAGACACCTGCTTCGGGAAGCGGACCTCAGCGTCATCGCCGCCGCAGACTCGCTCAAGGACGCCCGCACGGACCCGGCCACCGCCTCGCTGTCTCCGGGTCGCCCGCCAGAAACCTTCCACCTTCTTGGTTACCTGTGAGTTTCACCTTTGAAATCCCAGGCACCTTCTCCCTGCCTCTTTCTCCTTCGTCCAAAATGGCGTATGTACCTCATTCCGCCTCGCTATGTTCTGAATGTTCATGCTTACACGAATTTCCCATGTGCGGATATTAAAATCTGACTTTCTCCTGTTACCTAGCATTTGTTGTTTGAGTTTCTCTACCAGCAAGAACTAAAGGCATAGAGGAAAATTTCCCCGGCCCCAACGGCTTCCAAACAACTTCGATTAAAAACACCGTTTTGGGAATAATGAATTTAGATTATTAGACGTATTTTCTTGTAATACAGTTTGGGTGCTTAAGTTGAAAATGCAGATGTTATCACTTCAATACGCGAAAGCATTCTTGGAAATGGCAATCATCTTTTAAATAAGAAAATCATTTTGAGTGTGAATGCAAAATCAATGGCCCCCATTAATCACGGCAAGAATATTTATTACATTAATGTAACTGGAAATATTAAAACAATATTTTTCCTATTTAATAGAGTAAGATTATAGTCAAGATCATAATTACATCAGCAAAAACAGTATGAGGGCAAAGTATAATGACTCGTAATGCATTTTAGGTTTATGGTTTAATAAGGCTTCTACTTTATTTTTTTTTTAAATGTAAGAACTGTAAAGGTATTAGGGCTCAATCTTACTAGTTGGCCGATGTGAAAATATGCTACTTATTTACCATATTATAAAACAAACTCTAGAACCTCTAGTAACATATTTGGGAGATTCTTTTTCCTTAAGGATTAGTTTTGATGATATGCTAGGTAGGACATTACCGTCACTTGGTGTTTTAAAAGTAGGCATGGACAAGTCATTCACTCGACCTGTGAAGACCAGCATCTCACTGGACATCACGGAAAAGCCCCGACGACAGGTAAAAAGCCCGCGCTTCATTTCATTTTAGTGAGCTAATAGCCGCCGCATCCGAAGTGGGGAAAGGGCCAGCAACGGGTGGCTGATTACAGCTCGAGGACATTTCCTGCGAGGTTCGCGCTTCTCTACTCATAGACCCGTCGGGATTGCTCTCTCTGTGCCCCGGGGCCAGCGTACAGAATTTCACTACATATCATAACCGTGAGAATATTTTTTTTTTTGGGAAAAAATCAAGTTTCATCGTCGATGAACCTGGAAAGGCCCACGAGTCGCCGCCCTGCCTGGAGCACGTGACGCACAGAGGGGGGGGGGGGGACCCCGCAGCGCGCACCCCGGGCCGCTCGGCCGTGCGTGCGAATCCGGAGCTGGGAAGCCACAGGGGACAGTGGCGCCCGCCACGGCGACCAGACGAGGTCCCGCGCCCAGAGGCAGTCGGGGAGCCGGGGACCCGACCGTGCCCCGCGCGGCGCACAGCGTTCCGCGAACCCCCCGGGGACACGGGGGTCCTTCCCGAGTGCACAGCATGGTCGCCAGAGGCCGGGGTGGCCCACGGAAACGTACATAAATCTCCCCAGATGCGAAGGGCTTGCTCGGCGCACGGCAGCACCCCGGGGGTGCGCGGGGGTCCAAGCCGACCGCCGGGAGCGGGCCCCCCAAACAACACCGGGCCTTTGCTGAGCCCGCAGCGACAGCCCCCCGCAGCAGCACAGCGCTCAGGGGGACAGAGAAACGCGCCCAGGCACGCGACACCTGGACGACGGCCGTGGGAAAGCGACGCGATTAAGCAGGGGGCCCCCGGACGGCCCCGAACGGCCCCGGACGGCCCCGGACGGCCCCGAACGGCCCCGGACGGCCCCGAACGGCCCCGGACGGCCCCGGACGGCCCCGAACGGCCCCGAAATGGCTCCGACCGGCCCCCGAACGCCCCCGAACCCCAGTACCTGAGCATCGGCGTCTGCAGAGCGGGCGACCCGGCTCCCGGCCCTCGGATGGCAGGCCCTGCCTGAGAAAAGAAAAGAAAAAGGAAGATTCCTTCTCAAACCGTTTGAAGCCAGTGATTCACTGAGTCAAAATAAATACGCAACGCAACCGAGCAGGGAACCAACCCCACCTCGAGGTGCACGCGCCGCGGCGGCGGCCGAGGAGGAGCCGACACGACACCTGCTCGCGGTGCCCGCGTCCGCCCTCCTTTCGCAGGCCCGGGACGTGGGGAGGAAAAGAGACCGTGAGAGAGAAAGAGGAGCAGGAGAAGTCAGCATGCAGAGACTGCATTATCGGAAAAGAGCTAAAAAAAATGACGTAAATCCATTAAATGACCTAGTGGACAATTTTTGCAACGTGTGTAAACAGATGGGAGAGGTCCAAAAGGAACTCAGACTCTAAAAATGAATCGAAAAAATAGCGGAAGAATTCATTGGATGTGCTTAATAGGGGTCTGGGCACAACAGGATCCAAAAAAAAGACAGTGAACTTTAAGACGAGTCGCTCAGCGTTAACCAGGTCGAATCACATAAAGAATGATAATAAAGAGTGGGCCTGGGACGTGTCGTGTGTTTGCCCTGTGTGTGATTAGGGTCGCCGAGAGCGAGAAGAGATTCAATAGAAATGGACCTGAAAAAAAGCATTTGAAGAGAGATGGTCAAAAGTTTTCACAGAACTGAACATTCACATATACATAAACGTATATTCAACAAACCTATATATAAGAATATATCCATGTGTGGCTATATATCATATTTATATATAAGAATATGTGCATATAAAAGAATGTTTTATATACATATATAAGAAGATGTATCACATATATAAACATGGATGTTTTTATCAGGCTTCCTCCATCTGATAAAAGTCACATACCAATATTTACAGCTATCATCCTACTTAATGGGAACGAATTGAATCCTTTCTCCTGATTAGAGACAAAAATGTATGTCCACTTTCATCACAGCCATTAAGTAGTTCACTGGAACTCTTATACAGCTCAATGAAAGACGAATAATCGAAAGACAGACGAGAAAGGAGTAAGAAAAGTCGTTAAAATGCAATCACACTTGCGTAGACATACATCAATGTGAATGTATGTATGTGTGTGTGTGTCTGTGTTCAACACTTTAGGCATTTACAAACTAATAAATGAATTCCGCAAAATCTCAGGATACAAAGTCAGCATTAAAACATCAGTAGTATTACCACATACTGAAAACAAACTAACAGACAATTAAATTTTTAAAAATATTCACAAAAGCATCTACAACTATCAAAATTTTAGGAAACAAATCTAACAAAAGAAATGCAAGACTTTCACATTGCAATGAAAAAAATAATCATGAATAAGAGAGATACTTTAAAACTATACACTAATGGAGAGTCAAACTGTGTTTGTGGTTTACAAGTCTAAATATTGTTAAAGTAGCTATTCTCGAAATGATTTGTAGCTTCAACAAAATGCCATAAAATATTCTAATAGGCTATTTTTTTTTTTTGGTCAAGGTTAGCAAGCTGATTCTAAATTTTACATAGGATTGCAGAGAATCTATAACAACCAAAATACGCTTAAGAAGCAAGAGAAAATTTGGCAGACTTCAATTTATTTTACATATTACTGTAAGGAAACATCAATTGAGATGGCATTTTATTAGCATAAGTAAAGAGAAACTGATCAATGGAACAGAATAAAAATTCAGAAATAGACCCCCTCATATATCATCATCTGATTTTCAGCCGGTGCACTAAGGCAATTCTCTGGGAAAGGAAAATCAATTTAATAAATGGTGTTAGACCAACCAGATGCACACATGAGAAAATAAACCCTGAACCCTATCTTAATACTAAAAATTCAAAAAAAAAAATAATAATTCAAGATGGCTCATGGACCTGAATCAAACTAGAGCCATAAACCTGTTAAAGAACTTTGTATTCTCAAAATAAGCAAATATATATTTTTGTATAAATACCAAGACCACTAAACATAAAAAGATACCTTGTACTTAAGCAAGATAGTCATTTCTAATCAGATGATATTAAAAATAGAACAGGTAAATCCTATCATTAGAGAAAGTATCCTGAGTACCTATACTTCAAATGGATTCATACCCATAAAGTAAAGATGCCTACAAATAAATGACAAAAACACATTCACATACGAAGTTTTAAATTGGCAAAAAGACCTAAAAAGACTCTGCAAAAGAAGATATACCAATGGCCGATACACATGAAAATGTGTTTGATGATAATTACGTGATGAAATTTTAAATTACAGTATGTTGAGATACCAATTTCTAGAACAGGGAGAAGAAGTAAAACATGAACAGTACGAAATATTGCCAACTTTGCAGAGCAACCGAAACCAAACTGTCGTGTATTTCTGATGGGAGTATAAAAAGGAATAAACGTGTTACAAAGTCGTTCTACACTTTCTCATTAAGTTAAAAACATATCTACTATGTTGCCTAGCAATCTCACTCCTATATATTTATATGCTAGAAATGAAAATATATGTTCACAGAAAGTCTTACACAAAAAGGTTCCTAGCAGTTCTATTTATAGAAGCTCCAAACTGGAAACAAACAAACACGCAAACAAACACACAAACAAATGCACGTCAAATCGTGTTACACTCGGGTATTGATGCGATATAATGCCACACAGCATTAAAAGTGATGGATGCCAGCAGCAACAGGGCTACGGCATTAAAACAAACACAAAAAGCATTATGCCGATCAGAAGCAGCTCGACACGCAACAGCACGTACTGCATGACTCGGTTGTATTAATTCAAGAATGCAAATAAGAGACACAAAAGAGCATTCTAGAATGAAGGCAATATTCGATCTGGATGGTGGTTACAAGAGTGTGTACGCAGCTGTCGGAACTCATTTCTCTGTTTCCTTAATATATGTGCATTTCATTTCATTCATTCCTCGATAAAAATTATAAAATTCAGTGACGTTTTTAGACACGACTTCAAACTGTTACAGATTTTATATGAAAGGGGTTAACTATTAAACGTAACTCCAGACCACAGCAATTCCATTTGGGCGGGACCGAGAAAACAACCTTCTTATCACTCGCCTGATGCCTGCATAGTTTTTCAATATCCACATCATAACAATCATTTCATTAATGAGTATTCTGGGCACCTACTATATGACGGATACTGTGCTGTTTGTGAGGATATAAGCAGTGAGAATGAAATGATTTCTATTGTTTGGGGATTATACAAACATTATGACATACAGTCCAAAAAAAGTAATTATTGACAAAATTGAGGCATTGCATACCCATGTTTTATAATCTATTTTAAATTATGTCAAGTTTAAACATCTCTTTCTATGATGTTATACTATTCAGCTCTAAATCTGCCTTCCAAGGCATTTAAAGTTTGCATGTAGCTTAAAGAATCCCTCTTCAAAAATTACTAACTAATTGACCTTCACATGGCATTTAAAAAATCAATCCAATTGGGAAAACCGTAGCAAATAATGGCAAATGTGAGAGGAAAAACATCGTAAGCAAGTGACAAGAACAGTAATTACATCCTAATGAAGTCGGATAAGCATTGCATTCATGTTAGTAACAATAATAGAATATTAGCCTTATAAATGTTAATAGTTATTATATTTTTGAAAAATATATTAAGATTTGGACCTGGGCTAGTTTCTGTCTTCATGACTATGAGCTACTAGCCACTCGCTATACCAGAGTTTTGACAAGGTTCCATAGTCCCTTTGCTGAAACATTTAACTTCTACCAAGTTCCAGTCCAAAATGTTTATTTTCAGCATAATAAAATTAGCCCCGTATATAACATATTTCATTATAAAACCACAAAACGGAACCAATAAAACAAAATATATCAAATTTACCAAAGTAATACAAATTCTGCCAGGTTTTTGTTACAAGACTTTGGGGTCTAGTTCTTAGAAAGTATAATTGTCGAAACACAGAATTGGGGACACAGATTTAATCGCTCGTAGCAACAGCCAGATTCCACCTGTCGTGTTAATCACATGGCAGGGGCACGAGAAACCAGGCAGAACTGTGGCCAGCATGTCTAAGACCCCACTTTCAATGCGAAGTGACCATCATACATTTGCATAAGCCTGTATTAGTTTCCTGTGGCTGCTGTAACAAATGACTGCGAACTCAGCTGCTTTGAACAGCAGAAACGAGGTGTCACTGAGCTGGCATGAAGGGCGGAGGCTCTGTGGGGACCTGGCCCCATCCTCTGCAGGCTGTGGCATGCCCTGACGTGTGCGCCCCGCCCCGCCTGCCGCTCTGCGCCCCGCCACCCCAGTCTCTGCCTCTGGGCTCACTGCCTTCTCCTCTTCTTGGTGTTAAAAGCCCTCTGTCTCTCTCATAAAGTCCCTCGTGATGTCATCTAGGACCTGCCAGATAATCCAAGATCCTCTCATCTCGAAATTCTGAATGTAACAGCACTTGCAAAGGCGTTGTTTCCGAGGACGGCGGGGTGGGGGGCCCGCAGCAAGTCCCCTCTCATCGTTTCTACGTCTCATCGAAACAGGAAGCATGTGATATGCTGAGTCCGAGGATACACTGGAGTTCAGAGAATATTTAAAACGCCAGCCAGAAGAGTCAATGGATTGGTGACTGTGGCGCGAAGGGCCTATGTGACCTCAGTGACCGTCAACTCTGAGCTTAATACGATGTCTGTTTTCTCTAAATCCGAGCGGCTTATTTTGCCTGGAATACTCTACCATTCAGTCCTGTTCTAATATCTATCTTTAAATGTGGTTTTTTTACATTTACTGGTTGTTTAGGATGTTTATCTCAGGTGTGATGTGATTTCTCCCATACACAGATCTTTGCCTGGAAGGGAGAGGGAACAGAAAACTGCCCAAAAGTTGTTTTAACCGGCCGGCTCATCCCTATTTTTGTACTCTAATGATTACAGAAGAGGCGATGGGGACATGTGATTTTTAAGTCTGTTTTTGAGCAGTTTTGGTGTGTGTGGCAGGGTGCTAAGTTTATCACAAGGCCTAGCCCCTCAAGAGCTTTAACTTATATTTTTTATGTTATTTTTCTCATGTTTTTACACTGTCAGAAAGTCTCATAACAGATTATCCAATGACAAACTCCAAGACAGCAAGCCTCTCTCACAGTTCGGAGTCTGTCAATTTTCTTATCGTATAATACTGGTAGTTTAAAGGTTACATACTCAATTAAAACAGCATGTCCCGCATTACAAAATAAGAAGAAAAATGTTCATTTGATACTCCATCATTTAATGCACCACGATTGCTTACCATTATGTGCCAAATCTCATAAACTAGAAAAGTATCAGAATAAATACGACAAGGATCATCTGGGGTGATTCAGGCAATGGAACCCACCTTCCGTTACGAATTCGTGAAGTCGCACGCGGGTATCACTTTCTTTTTGCCGAGGCCGCCGCAGAGGCGCTCACGCTTGCCGGTCGTTCCGTGGGGCACACGCGCTCGGTATGCTTGGCTAATCACTCACCGCAGAATGAAACCGTCTTGAAAGGCGATGTGAACGTTTTACATCTGCTTTGATCCTGCACCATCTGCTTCCCTTGACGTGTCAAAGCAGCTTCAGAGAAGGTTCTGGACCTCATCGGAAAACGTGGAAATCGAGCACTGTGTCTCGTTGCGCATGAAACCAGCAGAGAACTGGGCAGAAGGGTTTCTCTGGGTTCGGCCAGTGAAAGACCTTGGGTGTCCTCGAGATGGAGGATGGGCTCCCAAGAAGAGTCCCTTGGCCTAAGTGTTTCCCAATCGAAAGATTTGATTAAAAATCATAAGAAACTACAAAAGCTTCTTCTATAGACAGGTCATGCTCTTTGTGTAGCTCTTTCCGTTTAAGGGTTTTTAAACATTACTGTATCGACTCTCGCTTCTTTGCAAAATTGTGATGACGATAATACTGCATGTCCCAAATAACCAATCCTGTGGACAGGAAGTGGGACTAGAAAGAAATTCTACCAAGGTCACTTCTAACGGCAGGATGAAAATAAAGCAGACGGTACAGAGGTGAACGTGTCATCTACCGTTAAGAGCATATATGATGTTTGATGTTGGCAGAGAATGTTCTATTTGAAAATCATATTTGGATAATTTGGGTTTCTGACAGGTTTTAAAATAACTACCTTGTCTTTTACTTGTTTGTGGAATCAAGTGCTCCATTCCGTGATGCTAACAGCAGAGTCGATTTTTCAGGAAGACTATAGCTTGGGCCTTATATTTTTTTCTTCTGAACAATCTTGATTCTTGTTACACTTTGGAAAGTTAACTGAATTTAAGTAAACATTTTAGGGTTCCACTTTCCGCAAAGAACTATTGCCAGAACATAAAGTTCGCATGTAGATAGATCAGAACGCTGTTAGCCACGTAAGTCGACGAGGGCTCATTGTTCCTGCTTTTGTTTCATGGTCTCGGGTGGCTCAGTAGACGTCACCATGAGACCTCTGGGCACGAAGAACATCCCAGCTCAAGAGATAAAAGCTGGTTCCCCTGTGGTCACGGGATTGTCCTTCCACACTTGTGAGTATTTAAAACTCAAAGATACAGCTATTTGCCGTGTCCCAATCTTTTTCAAAGAAGCCCCCTAAACAGTAATAATTTCAAATAGCTACATGATGATAATTTTATACTTATACAGTTATAAATTATTTCGTGTGATGCTAAGACGTGGTTTTAAAATTTAACATCACAATTCATTGTTCAAGGTTCATCACCCCACCAAATGATAATTTTAGTCACATAAAGGGAACTATAGATTTAGATAATTGTGCAAATGGATTTCATTTAATTATTTCTAAAACAGTTCAAATTCACGGCTCAATTAAAAGGTGATGGATCGCACATAATTTGTTGCCTTTTTATGGATTATAGATTTGAGATACGCTTACCTCAGGAGACCTTTTTTTTCCCCCTACCCGTGGATTCACAACCTGTTATTCCAAATGTAAACTGATTAAACCCACAACTCCCTTTCGTCACAGCAGGGTTCAGCCTTACGGTGTTTTTCTGCTCATATAATTACATATTTTAAGGAGATATGTTAATCGGTACCCACATTCTGGAGTCTCAGGGGATCTTGCATAAATTCGTTGCAGACAATTTGTTTTAACAAGTTTAAAGTCAGTGTTCACAGTTGTAAGCTAAGTTTACTTATTTGGTGCAAAAGGCAGCTCACAACATCTTGGACTTGCTCGAGTGCGGTGATCTAGCCCCATATAATCGCACGTGGACTCGTCTGCATTTTTAGCCAGAACAACCTTCAGAAACCGTGGGCATCGACAGCTCATTTTCAGTGAAAAGAAACCGAGACTCAGGTTGGGTTGAAGAATAGATCGTGTTTATAGAAGATTCTCATTTCAAACCATAAATTCGTCATTCGTTGGAGAGCTTACTCTCATGGTTTCTTATCGTTGCTGTAACAAATAACTACAAGTTTAGTGGTTTAAAACGTCACAGATGTATTCACCACAGCCCGGAAGGGAGGGGTCCAGAGCCAAGGTGTGCTGTCCGCAGGCTCCGCCTGGAGTTCCACCTGCTTGAGGCGAGACCACGCCCACTCCCTGACCCACGGAGCCTCAGAGCATCGCTCCTGGACCGGACGGGTCTGCCGGCTCCTCTCCTCTCCCCACCTCCCGCCCCTGTCTCTCTCTCTGTGTCTCTCTCTGTCTCTCTCTGTCTCTCTCTCTCTCTCTCTCTCTCTCAGGAAACTTGCTGTGTTACTGGCCCCAAATGGATAATTCCGGATTCTCACCTCACCTTAAAATACTTAATCTGATTTCCAGATCCCCGTTGCCACATAAATGACCGGGCTCCCGGGTCTCGCGCATTAGGACCGGGACACCTTTGGGGACACTGTCCAGCCGACCGCGCTCATTCGACACCATCTGGAACTCCGGCAGGAGTGCCGGAGGCCACCAGGAAGCCCGCGGCGTCCTGCCCTCGCCCGGAGCAGCTTCCGCGCATTTGTCACCCAGACTCTTGCACCAGTCAGGCCAATTTTACTCTCCGGACTGTCGCTCCTCACCGATCCAGACTTTGCCCTACAGCTACGTAAAAATTCAAGTATGTTCATGTTGCTCTCTCGCTTAGTGCATGCGGTGGTCCCCCCATCGCCTGCTTTAACGGGTCTGCGTTCCCCAGAACAGTCGACAGTGCCCGTCAGGGATGAGCGTGGCCGTTCCAGCTGAGTTTCTCTGTCACCTGCTCTCCGGTCCACGTGCTCGCGAACTTGTAAGTGCGTTAAAGTTCTCTGACCATCCAGACCTTCACACAAATCGTTCCCTCCGCTGGAAGTCCCTTTAGCTGACCCTTTCCCTGTCTCGAGAAAGTCTCTCCAGCCTACGAGGTTTGCTCATCGGATCCCTTAGCAACATTCCCTAAAGCAGACTTCGACCACACTTTCTTTTTCTTTCCCGTTGCATTTGTCACGTGCTGTCGTGCGTTTTCCTTGCTGTGCGCTCTGCGGCACGTCCGTCGCGACGATCGCCTGCGCCCCGGTCATCTTCTCGTGGTCCCAGAAGGTAAACGCTTACGCCCGCCCGCGTCGGCACCGTCGATCCTCTGGGCTCACTGCTCCCCACGCTACTGCTATCTCTTCATTTTGCCTTCAATTAGGGATTCCTTTTCTCGAAATAAATGTGATTTTGTGATTTTTGTCACCTGAGGTTTCTCCAGGTAGAGGATATTCACAATACATTTTGTACCTCCTCCCCTAGTACCAGAAAATATTAAGGATAAGGTAAGTATTGGGCAAATTCTTTACGATTATTAGAATAAAATGAATTAATGCATAGTTTCTTAAATAAACCATATTTCTTTGAATTAAAGTTAAAACAAATACTATTTTATATTCCCATGAATAATTGAGAAGACGATATCTCAAAAATAGCCAAGTTTTTTGCTTATAATCAGACATCCCGCAGGGAAAAACAGAATTTCCTATTTATAAACATAAATTATCTATCATAAATAGTGATGTAGAAATAGAGAAAGGCATCCAGGAAGCTCAGTGGAAATGGAAATTTTGTGTCTGCATGTCTCGCCCCAGGTGCTAAGATTTGAAGTGTCACCGTTTGTGGCAACGGAGATGGACCTCGAGATTATCACGCTGAGCAGAATGAGTCAGAATCACACGTTTTCGCTCATATGCGGGATATAAAAAGCAACTAATGAATAAACAAGACAAACGACAAACAAACACTCGAAGACACGGCCGACGTTTAGTGGTTACCAGGGGAACGTGGAGGGCGCAAGGCAGAGAAAGGTCAAGAAAGGTCAAGGACACGGTGACGGAAGATTTGACCTTGGTGAGCGCACGATGCAATATGCAGCTGATGTGTTATAACTGGACACTTGAAAACCTATGTCATTGTATCAGCCAGTGTCACCTCAATACATTTAATAGAAGTTTTTAAAAACTTAAAAATACAATAAATATTCTGATAAAAATTCAAAATGCAGAACTGACCATTATTTCCACCTAGGGAGGAGCGAATCTCCACGGAAGTATACTGATGACGTCCGCGTGAGAACGAGCCTGGCCTAAGCGACCTCCGTCCCCGAAAGCAAAACCCGACAGGGGACCCAGAGGCAGCGGGTTGGGGGGGGGGGCGGTCAGCGGCCCCGGCCCCACAGCCCACCTCCGAGTCCAAAACCACCGAAGCCAAACGACAGTGAGGAGCCGACCACACACAGAACCTGCCGGTCCGGCCGGAGTTCCCGCCGCGCCCCCTGCTCTCTGCCATGCCCTGTCCCCAGAGCCACCACGTCCCCAGCCTGAGCTCCCCTAAGTCCGTTCCTCCCACGGTCATTTGCCTCGTGTGTATTTTTAAAACCGTGATCTCTGTTTTTAACGGTGACCTCTATAGTTAAAATATCATAACATTCTCTTTTATAAATTCAAAGCTTTATAAATTTTGATGGCGGGGTAGTTTCAGAGCTGCATCGCCCTCTTAATAATCTCGTGGGCTCTATATGTTTCACTGTCACTGGCGAGAAGGGCTGATCCCTCGCTGTGGCCGCTGATCCGCGGCCTGACGCAGCTCTCAAAATTGTCTTGAGCACCTCCTTCAAAAAGATCCGCTTCCTGGGATTTAGATTTTACGGTCTAGAGATAATAGTTTGGAGACTGACATGTTCCATGTAAAAATGTAAAGAATAGGTAATTATATTAAATGAACTTTCTTTGCCAAACATAAATAGCCCAAGGATAACATTTCTTGAGCTATTTTCAGCTATGAATTATTGGAAAATTCCGTAGCATGCAGATTGCAACTTGAACCGCGTGCCACAAATCTTTACAAAGGGAGTGTTTCTCTTTGTTCAGCTGACAGTTGAATGAATATGAGAGAGAAAATGCAATTATATTTTGCAGATTCAAGAGAGGGATTGCTCAGTAAAACTTTCCGCGTTAAACTGCATTAAGCAGAAGCATCACGGCCGCATCAGATTCTACGAACCAGCAGCTTAGACAGACGCAGGCAGATCTCGCACCTGCACGTTGACAATTATGCTGTGGGCAGGCTGCGGCGACGAGACCTCGTCGGACTGTGGATTATCATCGTTGATCTATATCTTTTTCGGAACTTTCTTCAGCGTTTTCCATACACTGTGACCAAGAGTCCGTCAACCGTGCCCCTCAGCTAGACCACACCTCAGCCAGGCTTCTCCCTGGCTCTGAGCCCCTGAAGTTTCTTTTCTTAGAGCATTTCCTTTAAAAGCTTGGAATTGCAAATTCTTACACCTTCTCTTGAGCTATAAATCTCACTGCTGCCTCTGGTCAGCCTTGCAGTCCAGGGATGGCTTTTCTGAAGGCCCCAGGAGGGAGCCATCCTCAGAAATGTAATCATCTGAGGAGACGGTGCCCCGACCGCGGTCTCCGCGGGAGGGTAGCAGCTTGTGAGGGACAATCAGGAAACGCTGGTGGCCTGATCACCATGTCCAGCCCGGTCCCTCACCTACTCCCCCGCTCTGCCATCAGCTTGCTCCAGGATTTGTAAGTCTTTCAGCCTTTCGTTTTGGGGGAGTTGAGTTCAATCTCCCTTCCCCGTTGCGATATTTTTGAGAAAAGAATTCCTTGCCTGTTTGATCCTTTATGGTGCAATTTTTCTTTGGCAACTGAAGAAGCCCCACCACCCCACTTTCAGCAAAGGGTCTCTGCAGCAAATATCAGGGCGATGCTGACGAGGATGCCCTCTCGTCCTACGCGACCTCCCTCCCCACATCAAGCGATGCGTCGAACGGCTCTTAAAACTGATTCGATTTCCACTTGCATTTACATCAACAACCTAGTCGACAGTTTGGACTTTTGTCGTAGAGAACTGAACGACCTTTTAACAGCTACTGCTTTGGGGCCATCGAAACGCCCATTCTCGTGAACGCACAGACAACCCGAAGGAACAGTCCAGTGTTAACTTGTGTTTCAGAAGTTCAAAACTTGACCTTCGCCCAAGGCCACCGATGTCATGGTCCACTGCCAAAGGCCACCCGCACTGAACGCCAGCCCCAAGTACTCGCGTGTGCTTGGCCGATTCGAATTTTTAAATTTATTTCATGCCCTCGGTTCACCTTCCAGCTGGAGGTGCTAATGGAAAACAAAACCCAGAGGCGGGCGTTACGATGAGACAGAAAGCAGGAAGTGTGGCAAAAAATAATATTCACATGATAGACGTTCGCTATGTTTAAGGAGAAGAACGACAAAAATGAAAATTAATGTAAATTTTCACTTCACACATTATTTTACTTGTTCTTTTTCTTACGCAAACCTGTATCTTTAAAAACAGAAGTCTATGTTTCGATAATGCTTTTAGAGTTAAAATAGGTTAAACCGGCTTAACTGAGGAGAAAGAATGCCTTGGAATTTGATTAAACATATCAATGAGATTGATTTTTGTTTGTTTGTTTGTTTGTTTAATTGAAAAATCCATAATTGAATTGCTATCCAGTCTGGCTGACATTAAGCATTCATAAATATTTTTAAAGCATTACTATCTGTAACCATTATTAATTACAGCAGTGAGTTGTCAAAAAAAAAAAAATCAAACCTGAGTTCAAACCTGGCTCTGTAATCACTCGCTTGGGTGAGTGGCAGGGCTGTGACTTCCCTTTCCTTTCCACGGAAACGTGCTTTCCCCATTTTGGGGGAACTCGCTACTATATTCTAGTGTTTCCATCTCACAGGAGAAAAGAATCGCCTAGATTTACACATAGATGTATTGGCAGACACCTGCACACTCAGTGCTTTAGGAAATAAAACGGCAGAAGGAGCAGTTTTTGTTTAAGACATATGTCACTGTGGGATTTGGAACAGAAATCATTGGATATTCTTATTCTGAAGGCAAACCTCTTGGAGAATTGAGAGAAAAAAAAAAACGGGCTGTGTGTTTCATGCATTAAATGCATTTTAATGATTTGAAGCCGAACTCTTCAGAATTGAATGATATTATGATTTATTTTCCAAGGATGAAAACTTGTCGCTTAAATGCTGCAGAAACTTTGAAAAAAGAAAGAAATGCTAACAAAATACAATGTGAAATATATAAATACCAGAGTTGTAAATTTATTTATACTGACTATATGCAGCCTTCAGCAGAGAAAGAAAAAAATACTGGAAAAGTACTGTTTTATATATAATCTACATTCTTCCCATGACAAATATGGGTGCTCGATCAATTTTTTATTAATACTGTTGACTTTCAGGGTTCGATGTGATGAAGTTCTTTCAGTGAATGTCAGATGAGTACGACTTTAATATACGTGCAAATTAGCCAAGTAAGCGATGCTATTTCACTTTGTCCTTTTGAAGAGCAAAATTTCTATAGAGAAATTTCACATTAAAAAAAATGTGCCTAATACACGCTTAAACATGTCAGTGGTGGAGGTGGGTATGGAAGCAGTGGGCAGGTGCGGGGCCGTGGGCAGGTGCGGGGGCCGTGGGCAGGTGCGGGGCCGTGGACCACACACGCACAACCCAGCAGCTCACCCGCACCTAAGTCAGTCTGGTTCGGGATAACCGACTCTCCATAGTTTGGTACCTGCATTTTTTTGTTGCATATATTTTGTTGCATATAATATCGTATTTGAGCTGCCTACATGGGCAAATGAGCGCAATGAAGCTCATTCTTCAGAAATAAACAAACGAACAAACAAACAAATGAGCACGTGAGGGAAGTGTCTCAGAAAGAGTAGGTTAGTGCAGGGTTTTTTGGTAGTGAATAATTTTAGGATGGATGCTAACCATCCCACAGGAAAGGTTCATATGTAACGTCTTACAGGAAAATTATAAGAATAGTATTATTCTGCACGAATTAAGAGTTTATTAGCCCAGAAAACTTCACGAAGCTTCTTTGTTGTATTATTACATTGATGGAACTTGTCACCAAATCAGTTTCCTTTGGGCCTCTGCCCAATTCGTCACGATATCCTAAACCGTCCAATCAGAGTTAGAACTAATAAGGACCTTATCGAGCAAACCGTCTAATCTGCTCAGGGCACAGTGAGGACAGCAATGTAGAGATTTAGGCCCAGATTAGTACAGATGGTTTTGGGAAGCTCTAGAAAATCTAACAAGCCTTACGGACGCCTGTTAAGTAAGATCTTCAGGGCACCATGCCGTCTCGTTCATCCTGTGCTTTTGTGTATTTCTCGTCGGAGGCTTTTTATGGTTGCGGAAAAGACCTCGGTGGCATAAAGTGTGTAGTCAAAGCCTCCGCCACCCCCAGAAAGGCTCGTCTGAAGCAGATGGGAATACGTCCAGCACCAAAGTGAAGTGAGATGGGAAATGAGCAGGAGGCTGTTTATAGTATGCGTTAGTCAGTTTACAAGTTCTTAGTTAAAAAAAAAAAAAGTAAGGAAGAATAAACAGTTGAGAAAAACTACTTTTCTAAGGCGAGCTGTTCTAATGAAACAATTGTAGCCTTGTAATGAAGGGTTAAATGAGGTCACTTGAAAGCGCAAAAACTATAACACGAAAACCCTCAACACTGTTTATAAATGATTACTAGAAACGTGTCAGCAAGCAGAAATGTCTTTTGCAAAATAAAAAAAAAAAAAACCGGATCACATAAATAATGAATGCTATCCAATGCATGTGTCATTACTATATGAATGTGTTGCTGTAAAATATTGAGTCAAAAGCTTAAATCAAATGAAAACGTAAATATTTAAAACACGGAGCGTACTGTATTTGATGATACATTGATTTTTAAGAGCCGAGCATGAACTAGTCAGAATGATGGTATGAACCGACGCGCTGAAATATCGCCCCCGTACCTCACGAACCCTGTGTTCCACACATACGTGGCCAGCTCATGAGTTACGCGCCTTGAGTAATCGCCTAATTTCTACTGAACTCCGCTTTGTACTTGCTTGTAAGAGTGCCCTGCATATATCTGGTATTTGGTCAATATTAAAAAATGCAGGAGAAGCAAGATCCGTGGCTCGTAACGGTGAGCCAAGGGGCCCTGTGTCTCCTCAGAAAACGCATCCAGACACTGCGGCATGCAGACATGATTTTCAGGAAAAAACAGCTATGTCTTTTGCACAGAACACAAATTAATATTATTGTGTTCTTTGGATATCACTACTTTAAAAAGGGAATTCTTAGACATTTCTTTGGGCCAGGGTGGCTGTGAAAAAAAAATATCAAGACACTAAGAACCTAGAAGGTTTGGGAATTCGGGAGATGCATATCCCCAACCTGGAGGGCTAATTAAAAGTGGGTTTAGTTGTGTGAAATGCAATATGTTCCTTATAAGTGGAAAATTTGCATTTATTCCTGAAGTTGGAAAATTAACACTCTGGTTAGAGTATTTTTAAAAAATTATTAACACGAAATAACGAAAACGTGTTTCAGGTCATTAAGATTTAAGGCACATACATAGGCAAAAAATCATTACAATTATGGCCGTTAGTTACAGCGCAACAAATGTCATTGGCTGAGACATTTCTGGTACAGACGACAGTGACCCCCTCATGTTAAATGAAACCGTAAAATGAAAAGGGGAAATGCCAATGTACGGTTTGTTTATTTTTGTCGTTCAGAATAATGTCTTCGTGGTTGAAGATTTCTAACCGGTTTGGCTCAGAGACTCCGCCCAGCTGTCAGGAGCCCCGGGGGTGACAGCCCACCAGCTTTGAGAGGTCAAAGGTCCTGTGAGTTCTTTGCACCTTGAGCTGCTTTGGAGATTGTTTTTACTTGTGTCTCAATTAAGAGTTTGTTTTACTCCCTGCACAGCGTCAGGCTAAGGTGTCCCTGGGGGCGACTCGCTGCACGTGCGCACCGTGAACGGACCGCCGCACGAAGGTCACTTAACGCCACACGTGATGATCAAAGATTTGCCTTCTCAGCACCTTCCGAGGGTATGACACAGGACAGTTAGCTCGAGTCACCACGCTCGCTGCCCGTCGGAGCCGCAGGGCTCAGCCATCTGACAGCCGGAAACTTGCGCCCGGTCCCCCTGCCCGCCCCAGCCCCCGGGAGCCCGGGTCTGCTCCCTGTCCGCCCGAGTTCGGCTACGAGGCGAGGTGAACGGTCGCGGGGATCCGGGTGGCATGTGGCAGAAGGAACGCACCTGGGCCACCGCTTACCTCGACCGCCCCTGAGAGCGGCCGCTCCCGCCGAGTCAGCGAGACGTGCTTTCCACGCGAGGCGGTTGTTTCGCATCTGCCTTTCTATGGATTCGGGGGTCACCACTATCGATTCGGGGGTCACCGACCATGCGCCCGGGCCAGAGAGGGAGGAGACGGGGTTCGCACGCGGCGCCCCGCAGAGCGCGGACAGGCGGCCCCAGCTCCGCCCGCGAAGATCGACAAGGGCAGCGTCTGCCCGAGAAGGGATCGGCTCCGGGATGGTTCTGGAAGCGTCCGCAATGGAACCGGAGGCTGGAGGCGGCCCCACCGCACAGAGGGGAAGGACGGCGGCCTCGTCGGCTCCCTCGGACCGGCGCTGCTCAGGGCCAGGGGCGCCGCGCCCACTCAGAGGAGGTGGGGGGGGGCGAGTGGCCCACGTCCCCAGCCTTTGGGGACACTACAGGACGTTGTCACCTCAGTTTCACCCACCGGAGAAGGCGGCACTGAGATGCACGGAAATGGCCGTGGCCGAGGAAGCCCAGCAGGAGCCACCAGCAGCCGCCCGCGCCAGGATGTGGGGGCCGCAGTGCCCAGGGGCCTGCTCTGCGGACAGCCCCAGCGGCTTCTGCCATCAGAGCCACCAGAGCCGCCGAGAGCCCGCGCAGCCGACGCGGACGCCTGCGGATCCCTCTGATTTTCGCCCCGCAGACCTGAGTAACTTTTCCCCGAAGGAGGCGGCAGGTGACCAACAAGTCAGGAAAACGTGCTCGAGATCGGGAGAATGCAAAGCGCAGCCACAGCGAGCTGTCACCTCCACGCGTCATCATGGCCCCCATCGGAGGGACAGGAGGTCACGGTGCTCGCGACGGCTCTTCCAACGGCGACGTGGGAATGCTAAGAGAACTGGGGGGGCGGGGGGGGGGTCACCTCAGCCCCGTTGTTAACGTCAGGGACTAGTCAGCCGCCGGCCCGTCTGCGCGATTAGCGGGCAGCCGTGAAGACTCTGCGGCAGAGATCTGGGATCAGCCACCACTTATGTCAGGACATCTTGTCATTTACCTCTCGGGGCCAGGGAGAACCTTTTGAGTTAATACAAAACATGACAAAATTTCCCTTTAAACTACATTTCAAGCTGCCCGACATTGTCAGAAAGAGAGAACTCGTAATTCAAGAAAAGATAATGACTTGCTTCAAAATATCTTTAAAAGTTACCTATTTCTCAAAAAAAAAATTCTATTTGTTATAAATCACAGGCAGCTTTTGGCAGTAAGGATTTTCTCATATTTCCCAGAGTTGGCTTCTTTGAACACCATTCTACTAATTAAGAGAATATCTATCCGAATATTAATGATGCATAAAAAAAAATACGGCTATCGTTTTTCCTCTCAGAAGCAAATTACCTGATATTGTATCCCGGCTAGTTATTTCTACTAATTACAGTCTCCCCAAAAATCTGATGCAATTTTAATTTGCTTACAAACCTGTAGAAGTAGTTACTCAATATTCTCCAAGGCCATATCAGAACATTATTCAAGAAAATGAGCAAGGTCGAATAAAATCAAAACAACAACAAGAAAAAATAACCAAGAGCTTACTTTAGGATGCACTGACGTCATTTCTCTTAGATAGGGTTTATTACGACTTATCGGTCTTCTCCTTCTCGTAATGCAAATCTATAGGGACAAAAGGTATTCCCAACTTAAATTAGTGTTGACCATATCACAAATAATTCCGGCTATTTTTTTTTTTCAAATTCTCTCGTGTAAGTAATAACTTTATATGTTTTTACCCATTCAAAAAGGAATTCAATAAATGCCATATTTTATCATATCGTTGGTTCATCAAAAGAATGCACGAATCTCTATCGGCAACACAATGTAGGTTAATAAAAGGACCAGTTGCCATTCAAGATACCGCAGTCAGGACGGAAGGGAAGGGAAGGGAAAAAAGAGAACCGTAATTTACTCGGTGTGCAGAAAGGTCCAGAACGTACGGTACCGATTTTCAGAGCTGATCCCATTACATCCTCACGATCATCCAATCAAATCCCTCCACTCATAGGGGGAGAATCTACATGTTATCCACGATCACACAGTCAGTATGCAGTAGAGCTGAAATTATACCTGTGTGCATCAAATTTCATACTTTCTCTCTCTCTCTTAATATAGATTTACACACACACATATATAAACATATATACATGTGTATACAACAGATTCCAAACAGCTACAAATTGTCTAGACCATAAGTAGCAGTTTATCTAGATAGCATGTATGGCTAACGCTTTATTTTTTTAAATTCTGCACTATTAACCAAATTTATTTTATAGAAAATTGTTTGAGCCACATGTAGAATCACGAATACCTATGTGAATTGTTGCATACATTTACCCTGAACCATATCTCCCAAGTTTCTTAGTTGCTACTAGAACTGTTATAAAACGTGGTCTCGTTGGCCTGATAAAGCAGTTTATATTCACCCTAATTCGCTGTTTGGATGTGAAGTTTGTCTCACTCCCTATCAACTTGGCCATTCTCAACGGAAGTATCCTGATCTTGTTTCATTGCATTTTGTGTCTAAGAAAGAATCGAACAGCATTGCAAAGAATATTTTCTGAACATCTGCAAGCTTCTTTGTGGGTCAAGAGTCCTCATTAGAACCGGGCCTGAGGCTCGGCGGCACCGCAGGATCTGACAAATGAGATGACGAGCTAGCCGGGCGGGGGGGGGGGGGGGGGAGCCTCGCCGCAGGCCCCTTAGCCAAAGAAAAGTCCTCAGAAATGTCTAGAATCTCAGAAATTAAGCCTCACCTTACAGGGATGTGTGTCCACAGCTGAGAATTCGGGCACAGTTCCTAACTCCAGATTTTACCGTATTTTATTGACAATCAGACATTTTTCTATGATGATGATTTGCAGCAAATGTACCATTTTATTAAATTAGGCATTATGTATAGCAAAGAATAACGCGAAAACCAAAGGACAGACTTTTCACGCAGGGCACTGCCATTTTTTCTCGCATAATTGGCTTCCTGTGCAAGTACACATTCTAAATTTTAGCCTTGACTAGAGGTCTCTTTTTCACCAGATATGTTAGTCCATTCGCTTTGGGCAGACTTTCAACTTCGATAAACATGTATTTCTATAAGCTTTCCTTGGCTGAAAGATATTTATGCATATATAATAAATATATTGTAAAATGTAATGACAAAGTACGAAAAAGCCCACACCAAGTATCGACAATCCACGAAGGAAAAAATAAGGCAAGAGAGAGAGAGCTGTTGGGAGCGAAAGGGAGGCTGCTGCTTAAACAAGAAGGCCGCGGTGACCTCCTCGAGCAGGTGACCTCTGAGGAGACCCCAAAGCAGGGAAGAGAGGGTGTCGCGCGGCTCCCCGGAGAGAAGAAATGGAATGCTGAGCCTCCATCGAGTTTGGCGTGTTCTAGTCGCTTTAAACCGTAGTTCTTATTTCTCTTCAGATTCATTTAAGAACTATTGACCACTATACACTAAATATCAGAAACAGCACTGAAAAGAACCGTCTTTCTGTTAGCCCTGCCTGAGCTCGGTGAGTCTCACCAGCCGAGGGACAGGTGAACGGGGCAATGGGGCTCGGGCCGCAGGTGCCGTTCGGCACTGTGCCCACCGTCTGTGGAGCAGGATGGGACCAGGTGCCCGTGGGCCTGCAAGTCCGTGTGCGACAGCCCTGCATGCTCACTCGGGCGGGTGCTGCCCTGTATCGTAGGTCACCCTCGTCCCTTACACTGAGAGCCTCCGTGAGGAAGGCAGGCATTTTAAACCATCCTCTGATCCTAAGGCACCAGACAAGCATGCATTGGATGCTATTCATTAAAACCGTTGTTTGTGACAAGTTTATTTTCATAATCTTGAAGAAAGCCTATGGAACTTTATCCGAAGGGAAGTAATTAAATTCTAGAAGTCTGAATCTTCAAGAAGCAGGTTATTTTTCTAATTGCTCTGACTTACTCTGCCAAGTTCAGATAACACTGAACTCTGCTAAAAATTATATTACATCAATTTAAATAGCAGGATTAATGATGAGTAAAGATATGCCTGTTTCATTGTGCCTTGTTTTTCTTGTTATCAATTAAAATCTATATAGTCAGCAAGACATTAAACAATACACGGATATAAAAATAGGAAAAATTCTCAGAAGTCGTGAACTTATAAATACATTTAATTTTTCTATTTTAAGTTATGTTCATTAATATTTTATATCATATAAATGACTTCAATCATAGGTCACTAAGAAAATGGTAAAGAAATGACAACGAAGATTATTAAGAGTTCCTCATTACTGTCATCTTTCAGCACAAATTCAAAACATTATTTATGACGAAAACCATAGCTTATAATCTTAAGAGTGTTCACTTAAAAAAAAAGGAGGAAAATATTTTCTACATCTCCCTGACCCAGGTACAGTAAGATGCTAACCTTCTTTATAAAGCCATTGAGACATTAACCATTGAGAACACGACTTTAATCACCCATTTAAACACATTCTTCAGAGTCCTAATTATAACCCCTGGGGAATTCTGAGCTGCACTCTTGACAGGAGCCGTGGCCGTGCTGGAGGAGGGACCCCCGAGGAAGACTGGGGAGAGGGCCTAGAGGTGAGTGTAGGATTAAAAACAACAGCGACAACAATGATAACACTGCGAGGCCCTGGCTAGAGGCAGCTCGGTCCCTCTACTTGCGTAGCGGGTGACGTCCACACCCAGTGACTTCCCTTATTACACACCAGACCAATATACACCAGCCCTGATCACCCCTAGAGCCTGGCATCTGACAACGAGCAACGACTCCTATGCCCAGGAGCCTGAAAAAACATTCCAAGAAACAGGAAACCCAGCTGGTCCCACATGGCTTGCCACCCGTCAGCTGCCCCTTACAGCCCCAGCTTGCTGTCCCCTGTCCCCAGGGACAACCAACCCCCTGTGTGGCCCCGCTGGTGGCCTTCTGCCAGAGCTCTGACTTCCATCTTTTTAGTCATCACGGTGATGGTCCTGCCGTCCAAAGAATCACTGACTGTTCTTAAACACGAGACACTTTGCCTGAAGTTTTATGTCGCTAATAATCGTGAGAATTTGGCCAAGTTACATAATTTGGGGTATCTCGTTTTCACAGCCCCTTTCCTGAGAGGGACTAAATAAGTCCTTTCCAAAGCCTGTCACTCTTCCACTCTCTAGGAGATCAGTTTGTGCCGAGCGGGAACTCCCAATTTTTCCATCGCAGCAATCACGTGATTCTAATCCCCGAGGAAAAAAGAGCGATGACCATAAAATCCTGCTCCACAACCAAAAGAGGTTTCAGAACATAATCTTAAAAATAACAAGACTTTCTCACTTTCCCCTGGTATAAAGCAGCTAAATTACGGACGTTTTGTTTCCAGAGTCATAATGACGTGACTCCCCATAAAACAGCGCCCGCACCGGGTCAACACTAGACCGTGATGAACTTGACCAGGAACATTGCAAAGTCTGTCGGAGGTACACATTTGCCTTGCTACGCAAAGGCCTTTACGGATGCTCTGGCTTTCACGCTAAAGTTTCTTGTAATACCGCCATTAGCATCAATCCAACAAAGATGCGGAAGGTATGCAGGCTTTGTTATTTTAAGCATTAAAGGACTTCGTATGCAAAGAACACTTTGGGGTGCAAAACGAGGTCGTTATCAATATTTCTAATAAGCTTCAATAAAAGCCACTGTTTCTCGTGAACTAAATTCGCAGAAGGCAGTGCAGGTTTGTCAAAAGCCTGGATCCACCCACGCATCACGTCCCGTGCTTCAGGATAATGCTTTCTCGCTGTAGCTATATTTCTATCCATTTAGGTTTGGCTTCTGTAGAGTCTTTACCGCCTATATGTGAATGGTAATCTAATACCAAACCCTGGATCGAATTTGACTTTTAAGTACTTTAAATTTAAATACACTGTTTAATAGCACTGTGCCCTTCGACTTCCAAGAACTCATTACCTAAAGTACTGATAGATAATGGGAGGTAGAATAAAATGAGGACACAACTAAGAGAAGGTTCTGAACCTTGGACTGGCCGACCGAGAGAGAAGGGGTCAGAGTCCGGTGCCAGCCACATCGACGCTGTGCAGCATTCGCCTAAGACCGAAAAGCCCGGACGCCCAGCGTGAAGAGATATAAAGCCACCTCCGTGTGCACACACGCACACGCGTGCACACACGCACGCACACACAACGCAAAAACAAGGATGAAGGACGTTGTAGAGCAGGAGATGGGTTCGAATTCCAGTCTATTTCTCTTTGAGATTTTTAAATAATTAATTTTCAAAAATTAATTTGAACTGTTTTACAAAATTCATTGCCAAAATCTTGCAATTACTATAACAACACTTTTTTTCTTTTATTAAAAACTCTCTCAAGGGTTTTTAGGAACATGCAGGCTGGGTCGAAAGTTTTAATATTCGAGGCTCAATTCCAAGCCTTTCCTCTTGCAATCCCCACTGAAAATCCCCCGGGACTCTGAGATTTCCCTAACGAGATCCGCGGGGGCGGACGGTGGCATGTCCCTAAGCTCCCCACCAACCTTGACCCCCTTCTCCTTGGCCCCCCCTTCTGCAAAGCACGAGTCACTCCCATTACTCCTGCTTGGTGAAGTTCCAGTCACCCTTTTTTTTTTTATTTTTAGCAAAACGTCATCGTCCGTGAAAAGCCTCTTTTATCCCGTAATTAACTGGAGCATCTGTCTCCGTGTCTGGCATGGGCTGCGCAGTGGGAAAATGCCTGTTGGATCAAGGAATCAATCCATCCCGTGGACTTTGCCTAATGGCGACTCAGAGTGTACTTAGAGTTGCCTCAGCTGTGAATACGCAGTGTGTGTCGTCCATGTTTATTATCGAGACTGGGACATCATGGCGCCGAGACGGATTTGCTTCATGACAATGGGCATGTCGTTGTAACTACGTCGACCTTCGGTGTCTCTCACCTTTCATCATCAAAAGCGTAACATTTGACGAGATAATCTTTAAATTTATATCTTGTTCTCAATATTTGTGAATTTCTGCTATCGCAATTTCAAGTTAGAAAAATTCATGTGAGTAAAAAAAAGAAATTTGTGTTCATTAAAATGATTGAAATTTGGCCAAAGGATTTTGCTTCTTTCTTCCATAAAATTTTGAAATCCATGGGTAAATAACAATTGGCATAATTATCTTGTACTCAAAGTCTTGTGAAATAATCAACAATCCTTCAATTATTGACATGTGTGACATTTTTAGCAAGATCACAATTAAATGGATTAACTTAAAGTATTAAACATTGCCACACTATTATTGGTCAAACATCCTGTCAAAATTATGACCTTTACAAATATAAAATCATATCAGAATCCTCTATTTATCTATCAATCATCTAGCATGATGTCTACTTATACCTTAATTTTTAACTAAAATGTTTCAGAAGATAGATAGAAAAAAAAATACTACCAATTGCTCTCAATATCAGTCTCAGCGAAGAACGATGGAGTTTCTACATTTCTTAATAATCTCCGGAAGATTTTAAGTCATTTTAATTGCATTTTTCTCTGTTCCATGTGTCTATCATGAATTTGTATTTCCTTAGGTAAATGCTTTTACATAGCACATTTTGCAGATATACTAAAACAAACATATCAAGTTTTCATTATAAATTATTCAGTAGGAAAAATAATATGTATATATTTGAACTCTAGTCTTTTGGGTCTGGTGAAATATTTAATTTGCATCAAATTAAACGGTTTGCTATTAAAATTCATGTTGGAGTTCTCTGAAATGTTTACAGTGGAGCGTCTCGCACCTCGCGTTATTTATCCTGCCTTTTGATTCTCATAAATTCTTCCGTGGGTTTTTGTCTCGTCCCCTGTCATGCCTCCCTGTCGTTTGTTTCTTCTATATGTCTGCACATTGGTGACTTTTAGCTCACCTCCTTCATCCCTACCTTTCTACTATAAGACGAAATGTCTAATTTCCAAGCTTCATACTACCTCATATCCTTGGTTTATATGTCTTTTACAATGGGGATCCCCTAAGTCAGGGGTCCCCCAATCCCAAGGCCAAGAACCAGTATGGTCCGTGGCCTGTTAGGGACCGGGCCGCCCAGCAGGAGGTGAGCGGTGGCCAGCGAGTGAAGCTCCATCTGCATCTGCAGCCGCTCCCCAGCGCCAGCATCACCGCCTCGGCTCACCTCAGATCGTCAGGCCTTAGATTCTCATAGGAGCCCCGGTCCTGGCGCCAAAAAGGTTGGGGACCACCGCTCCAATGATTTGCACAGTGACAGAATTGAGCAATATGAAATATTTCAGGACTTCCCATACTGCATCTGGAAATCTATTGTAAACTTTATTTTCCATACAAAATCCATGTTATTCTAGAAGAGTTATCAATATTTACATGGCTGATCATTTTCAACTCTCTTGCTATACTGAAGCAAAAGCATCAATTTTCCAATGTAGCCGAGTCCATACCAGAATAAAATAAATATTCAAATGTTTACCAATGTAACTACTTCAGTAGTCCAATCTTGGAATAGAACTGAGGCAGACAATCACATGATAAGATAAACTGTAAAACGGCAAGCAAAAGGGCACTAGCCGCAGCAGAAGTGGCAAACAAATAATAAAGGACAATATTTTACTTTTAATTAGTAAAATAGTTACCTCATTCTATTAATTAAAATTTATATAATCCCTACCTAGACACCAGTTTCAAGCGATTTGAGAAGTCGAGACCCAGAGCGTGGACTGGGGAGATATTCTGAAGATCGTGATGAACTATGACTTAAACGCACCGAAGAGCACTTCATTAACAAAAAGAAAGTTTTTGCATCTCACATTCACACGTTCTTCCTTGGGAGAGTACTGGCCACATACACCCCAATTTTGAATCCGTAACCCAAGATTCGTTCGGTGGATCACTGTCTACGCTGCTGCTGTTTTATTATCTAAAGTCTTTAAATTTATTTAAGAAGAAACCGCCTTACATATTATAAGAATTCTATTTTTTTAATTACAATTTAGTATCTTTTCCCCATCCAGGTTTCAATGAACAGACTGTATTTCATTTTTTCTTACGCTTTATAACCTTCTTTACTATCAGACTATTTCGCTCTTCATGGTTGCGAAGACGGGAAGCAAGGAGAGCCTCTCACTCTTGTTAAATGATAGGGTAAAGAGGGTCAAATGCGCGATGGCCGACAGTAAGCTAACTATGGGAGGCAAACACGCGGTGTAAATATATGTGCCTCACCGTTAAAGTGCACAGCTGGAACGTACTGGATTTCATCAACCGATGTCACCAAACAAACACACAAACAAACAAACAAATAAAATAATCAACAGCTGAGACCCAGAGTCCCATCCCTGCACTGCGTGAAATAATTTGACAAGGTGCCATCGGGTCTTAGTTAATGCTGTAATTATTTGAAAAACACGAAGTTAAGTTGTTAGTATTCCTAAAACTGACTTGGGAAAACAGCAAAGCAGGATGAATAGTTTTGCTACTTCCTTGTTAATTGATTATGTCAAATATGCGCATAGATGCTGAACGGTTACAAATTGTTTTCGTGTGTGTGATAGTTCCCCTTTTACTTTCTTCAGAATTTCTTTTCCCAAGTTTCCCATTCAGTAAATACTCTTTTTAGATCTCAACGTGGTACCTTTAGAATTACCATGTTGATATTTATCAGTATATTATCTTTCACTCACACAGCCATGCAAATTCTACTATTTATGTCCTACAGGAACTATGCGACATTATTGGTAATTTCTGTCTTTCGGAGCATATTTTCTGTTTTCAGTTTACGATTTGGTAGAGAGCAGCAAACATAATTTACAAAACAGACTACATTGTCACTAAGAAACTGTTGGCAGTATTTTTAATAATTGCCTAAAACCCTGATGACTTAACTTCAGAGGATTAGGGCAAAAAGCAAAGCTGGTGAACATCTGTCTCTCAAAGAGATGGTTGCTTTTTTCAATGCTTCTCTTTCTCTTATAGGAAGAAAATTCTGGTAAGAAAGAATCAGAAATTTTTGCAAATAGATAGGAATATTTGAGAGAAAAATAGTTGTTTTATTTTTTTGACTTTATTACTATAGTACGGTCAATAAATGTCCTGTGCCTTGGTGTTACATTTGATGAGCCTTTGCAAAAAGTGTCTTATCAGGGATTATTGTTCTTGAAATTTATCTTCTCTCAAAAAAACATTAGATTTTGATATTAAGTGAATATTATGTTTTTCAAATACCTACTAGAACCTGGGATAAATGTCCTGTAAAAGCTCTCTTCCCCGCAAAATGTTCCTTCTTAAATTCCTTGATTCTGAGTATAGGAGCTCATTCCAATTTATACCACAAAGGGGAAATCAAGTCCACAGCCATGCCACTCTGAACATGCCCGATCCCGTCTGATCTCAGAAGCTAAGCAGGGTCGGGTCTGGTTAGTGCTTGGATGGGAGACCACCTAGGAAAACCAGGTGCTGTAGGTGTTTAAAAAAAAATAAGGATAAGTCAATAATTGAGAGAAGGTTGTAGACTAATAGCTTATTTTAGAAACACAATTGCAGTGTGTGAAAATTTCATAAAATGAGCAAAGGTAGGATGTCTCTGTCAACTGTTAATTAACAATTAAGAGGTCAATAATCAATACATGTGCACTTGGGGAGGAAACAGAGGAGTCAAGCAAAAGTCCAAGCTTCCAGTACTCCGGAGAGGGGGCACGTGCTTACGTTACAGTAAGTACAGGCTCTAACTGAAGCCGAACTTGCCAATATGGTCTGAAATGGTCAGGAAAAAAAAATCCCAGGATAAAGCAGAAGTTCTGAAAACATAAGATGCATCATATTCAAAGAGGTATTCTTCTTGTTATCCGCAAAGCCATTTCATTTTGGAAACGTTCATACAGCGCCTCGACATCTCTCAGTGCGTACGCTCCATTAAATCCCTGCCGTGTTCGAGGCTAATGTTTATTTCCTCTCTCAAATCTCGTCTGGCTTTGGCAAGAAGGCGTTATGTTACCCTTCGGCTTCCTTTTGCATCTTTCATCTCGTTTTTATCACTAGACCCTAAATGTCCTGTTTTTATTTTGTTTCCTTCTCTGTGTGTTTCTTGCTTCATTGACCTCATTTTTTCTCTCTCCGTTGGTCATCACTTCTTGGCAGACGACCTCCATGGGCGCGTTTAACGTCTGACGAAAATCTCCAGCTCCCATACAAGCGTTCAGTCATACTGCAGATCCAACAAACCATTTAATGGAAGACAAATTAGTGAAGACGGTGGATATCAGAGCTAAATGTGCAATTCACGTCATGGGTTGAACTGATTCCGAGTGAATCATTTTCTTCCCATTCCAAAACCTCGCATGTAACTCAGGTGACGGCTACCTACAATTTCCCACTTGCCAACACTGATTTTGTGGGGATGGTTTTCATAAAAAATGAATCGGATTAATAATTGTAATGATTATTGGGAAAGTAAGAAATCAAAAGGCTATAGGTACTTCTCACTGAGCATCTGTTGGGATAAGTGTTTTTCATTGATTAAATTATCAAAGCCTTACAAATGCGGTGGACAAACAGGTATTTCTATCTAAATTTTTGTATATGTGAATTCCAGGTATGAAGAGAAGAATTATTTGTCAAAGTTGCAAAATTTGAAAGTAATAAAGATGAAGATAAAGGCCACACTTAACTTTGTCTTTGATCTATAGCATATTGCTTCCTCTCGTCTAAAAAGAACAAGTTTCAAAAAGGCTATTACATGAATAATGTACTAATTATCATTTTAAACTGTGAAATTTAATTACCTAATGTAATTATAGGCATATATTAATATGGCCAATGCGTATTCTTGAAATTAATTACAAATTAGAGATTTAATGCATAATTATGTAAAAATTATTAACCTCATTTTTCAATGTCTTTTCTTTTAGGAAAATCTCTGCGTATCGATTAAACAAACATATCAGCAAAATCTGTAATGGAAAATAAAAATACAATAACTGGCTTTTGTATGGAACTTTGTGGCTAAATCGGAAGTCTAGGCATAGATCTGGAGGGTGTTTGAAAGGGATTTGTTCATGAGGACAGGTCAACGCTTGCGACATGGGATTCCAACTTGACGGCAGCTTTGCCCATGCCAGAAGGTAGATGATGAAGAATTTCAGCTCCTTGAAGTCAAGAACAAGAATATTTCTATCCTGTGGCTCTGCTCACTTGCATGTAGTCTCTGAGATTATTAACCATAGAGGGGAAGAGAAAGTCACCGGCAAAGGAGGGTCGACCCGGTCCATGGAAAGGAGGAAGAAATGGGCTTGACCTATTACCAGCATCTCTGCCAGGTGACCCTGGGCCACCAGATGGTCACGTTATTCTCTATCCCGGGTAGAGAGGACACTCTCCCCTCCACAGGGAGCCAACCTAGAATGCCGGCTTTCGGGAACTGCATTCAGCAGTGGTCCAAGTCCCCAGGAGAACACACGGCACTCCCCACTGCCAAGTCGGAATGTGACTCCTGCTGGTTCGATCGACCCACACACTGTGGGGTATAGGGCTGGACGACTGTAACAGACTGATTCGCAGCGGAATGGCTGGGACCTCTGGGCTGAGCACGGGGTCTCCGCATGGGCTGCGGGGGACGTTCTCTGATCAGCTCTGTCTCTGCTCCTCAGAAGGAAGTCTTCATCCATTTTTTTTTTTTTTTCCATAAACCATGGTGCTGTGCTTTATGGCTGGGAGTGAGTTTTCTTTGACCACATTTGAAATGGGCCTTGGATTTTTTTTTTAAACACTCAGAATTTGAGAGACTGGACTCCGTTCTCCCGACAATGTAATTCCTTCGGAACTCAAGGAGCGCCCGATCTATCCGTCCGCTTTCCCCTCCCGGTGCCAGGCACCATCCGAGCGGGTTTTCGTAGCCGCATTTCTTAAGCCTGCCTCACTTCTTCACCTCCTCGCCCAGCATTTATCTCTTCTCACTTAATGGCTGCTACCTTGAGGCTAATCTAGTTGGAGAGGAAAAACTAAAAGCCTGGCTCCTAATAGGTCTTTGCTATTTTTTCCTCTTGCTTAAAATAAGCGCACACATTTTCCAAGGAGTTCAACGGCACAGGTTCCAGACCGTTCTCTCCTGCGCACCCGTCCCTCCTGGCGTGGTCCGGCAGCCTCTGAACTTGTCTCCTTCTCCCTGGACCAGCCCTGGAACCCTCATACCTACTTCCCCGACGGACCGTAATTCGACTCGCATTTTTTGACTTTATGATGGTTTGAAAATGACATACTTGAAACTAACAATAAAGTAAAATTTAAAAAAAAAAAGACATAAAGGAAAAGAAAATGATACAGTCAGTAGAAACCGTCCTTCAGCATTTGAATTTTGAGCTTCTCTGGGCCAGGGAAACGTGGCTGACAGTCCCTGCGATGGTGGGCGGTGGCGTGGGGACGGTGAACCCCTGGCACTCCGGGGTGTTCACTGCGGCGGGGGGTTTTGCCCCCCTGTGGGCCAATGCAAGTGTTCTGAGCCGGCGTCAGGTAGGAGACTCCAGGCTCTGACCTTCCCTCGCTTAGGCTCATTGAAGGGGCTTTCGACTTAAAATACTCTCAGCCCACGGTGGGTCTGTTGGAGGCAACCCCGTTGTAAGTTGGGAAGCAGCTGCACATGGTTTCTGCCACCAGTTCGGGGCCAGCGCTGTCATGTGACACAATGTCACTAAGGAGGGAGGGGACAGTACACGTGATCTCTGAGCGCTGGAGACAAAGGGGGAAGGTGCGTGAGGTTTTAGAATCCGTTTCCTGTCGGTTTTTTGGAACTTATTTGTTGGCTTAAAGGATAGAGTAAAAATAAAGCAAAGTGAATGATTTTATGCCATGAATTGGTCCGGGCCATTTTTAAACACTTCTCGGACTCGAGTTTTCGTAGAGCGCACAGTCCCTGCAGCTTGTCACTGTCGTCGGGCATTTCCCCGGAGCTGCAGGGCCGGGATCGCACAGCCCCGAGCCGGGTCGCTGGGTTAGGCGCCCTGCGGCCCGCAAGTCCCCTCGGCCTCCCGGCCTCGTGCGGTTCCCACGGGGCGGGCGCACCAGATGGCACGGGTCTCAAGTCCCTTTTCTGTCCCGCGCGAGCAGCTCTGGAGACCACCGCCTTTGCCCCTCGAATCCACACGCGTCCTCCTTCTCGCCGGCCCCCGCGGCTCCGGCCGCCACGCCGAGCAAGGACACGGATGCGTCACCTCGGGCGGCCCCCGTGGACGCCAAGGCGACGCGGCAACGCTCAGCGCGGCGCTCGTGCGCGCTCAGGTGTCCGGACGCCGCGCGCTTCCTCCGCGCGGTCACCGCGCAGGTGCGGTCACCCCGCAGGTGCTGCCACCCCACAGGTGCTGCCACCCCGCAGTTGCGGTCACCGTGGCTGGAAGCTGGACTCAGCCTGCAGGGGCGAGGCGGCCCAGCAGGGAGAGCCAGGCTGACCCCGGCTGGGGGGTGTGAGAGTCATTGTCACAGGAGTGATCATTTGACACAACGCTGCTTCTCAAAACTCTCCCTTTAGGAATCTTAAATCATCTTTAGAACAAAGTGATTAAAAAAAACAAACAACTGCCCAATGAATGTTTGCTAAATGAAGAAATACGGAGGGAAATGTAGGATTACATAGCATTTCATCAGAGACAAAAGGGAAAGGGTAAATAAGCTACTGTTTTATAAACAGGAACCTATTATTTGCATGTCCCTCCTTTCTAGAACCAGATTCTAAGCTCGATTTGAGATTTAAGGTGTGAAACTTCTCTCCCCACAAACACTGAACTCTCACGATGATTGACAAGGAGCTGAGCTCCTGACCCAAAGCACACTGGTTAACGGAACCTATGGTTTGGCATCTGTGGAGGGAAAAGGCGAAAGAAAAAAAATATACTTCCGCCTTCACGCGCATTTACAGGATAACTAGCCTCTCGTGATTTTCTCCCCCAAAGTATTTTGGTATTTAAATAAATCTGCAGGCAGCGCCTAGGATCATGAACTTGGAGATCCCTGGAAGGGATCCCTCCAAGCTTCTCAGAGGAAGTGAAGGTCGTGGGGAAACCGTTCTTCAGAAGGGTAGAAAGAGGGCGAGTGTCGTGGATGAAGAGTAAACGGCCACAGCCATCGGGTAAAGTACGAGAAAAACGCTGCTGTTTTTTCTTACTCTCCCTCCTCACATTTCTGTGTTACTCCTTTTGGCTCACCTTGGCAGTGGCCGCTTCGTTTTAACTTTCAGGAAAACAGTGCCAACACCCCGCGAGTTGGCACTAGCATCGTGCAGACCGCTGTACGCTGAGCGTGGAACAGTGTGGAAAATGCTCAATGTCAAGCAATAAAACTCAGGGCTTCGAAAACAAAGTGCACGTGCTCTTCTGGTGCTAATTATAAATTCCAAAGATTTCTGGTCGTTATCTTGAGAGAAGCAGGACTGTAAAATCTAAGCACGAATAAACCCCAGGTGATTCTCGGGTCACAAAAAAATAAACCGTTTCTGCCAAAGATAATGACGAATGCTACAGAATTGTCCTTACACTTGTTTGAATTTCAAACCCGAGAAAAACAAAGCTTGAGTCTTTAAGTGGGAGTCCATTAGTTAAACAGTTAAATTCGTATTTGGATATTTTTAGCAGTATCCTCTGATTGTTATTTATTACAGCTGGAAGATCTGTCAGGGGCCTTTCAGGCGTGAAATACGATGTTAAGTCTGACAATATGGAATTTATATAGAAGATACTTCTGAAGAAAACCAGGAGAGGGATGTTCATAGAAGCGCTCTTGTGTGACGACAATATATCTTAAAATATTTGAGATTCAGAGCAATTTTCTTCCCGTTTGAATCCTTCATCTCTACTCTAGGGCTTGTTTTTAAAAATCATCAAACTTTGATGGGTTTGAAAAAGCAAAAGGCCACCAAATATGAGACTGGACTGCTTCAGGAAACATTATTTCCTGTGCAGACAACTGTGTTGTCAGCAAAGTATGGTACAAATGAAAATTAACAATATCCAAATGAAATTTCACTTTTCTAATGCAAGATGAAAGCTGAAAGTGAATTCTAACGAAATAGGGCTTATTCACACACACACAAAAAAGATAAATTATTCCAGGTGTGAATAACTGAAATTGTATCAGTGAAGTGACTTGGAAGGTACTCACTCAGGTACTCACCTGTCTCGGGAACAAAACCTGTCATGTAACTGTGGAGGTGAGACAGGTACCCCTAAATATGAGGAGAATATTTCTCTTTGAGAAACAGTTTTAAAACAAGCTTGAATCTCTCTGGAGTAGTTTAAATTCACTGAGTTAGTTCTTCGGTAGTTTCGCTCTAACATCTTTGCAAGAATCATGTAGGCGCCCTGAAGGGACAAACTCGAACGGCCCGGAGGCCTCTGGCAGGATGGCCCTCCTTCCGGGATTTGGGCTGAGTGTGTTGCGGTCCCTGGCACTGGCGCACGCGGCAGGGCGGGTCTCCCTGCAATTAACGTCGCAATTAACATTTTGCTATTTTTGAATTGTTTCCCATCACGCCCTGCAGCATCCTCCTCATTAGAATCCATGCGAATAATTCCCGTGGTCGCCGCCACTCTGCTGGACACCGTGTTCTGTTTTCCTATTTTGGATTCTGTGGACGTCGCAAGTGCACAGTGGCTCGGTGGCTCCCAGAGGAACAGCAAGAATAGCTACTCTCCAAACAGAGTAAGGAAATGAAAAGGGTAAGTTTACCGAAGATGCAAGAGAGACATTTCTGCCCACTGTAAACAGAAGGAAATGCCACGCGGTGTGGGTACGACGGCCGCCAGCCCGCTGGGCGCGAGGCCGCAGTCTGGTCTCTGGCGGTAACGCAGGACGGGGCGGGCAGGCCGCTCCCTGAAGGAGAGAGGCCACGGAGCTGTTAGAAAAGTACCTCGGCGAGGCGGCCGCCAGAACGCAGCGACGCAGACCCGGCTTCGCGATGAGGAGCCGGACCGCGGCACCTGCTGGTTGGGGGCCGGGTCCAGGTATCGGACCGTGACCGTGGCCTGAGCCCCGACCGCCCTGGAGGCGGTGGTCCCGGCCCCGGGCCGGAGGCCCTAACGCTGGGCGGGGGGACTACAACCCCACGGCCGGGACGAGGCCGCCAAGTCAGCGGGGGCCGGTGACACAGGCTGTGGCAGAAGCAGCCGCAGCGCCGCACGTCGAGGGAGGCCAGCGACGGATGAGGGTGACAGCGAAGATGACGGCGAAGCCTCTGGGGCGCTGAAACAGCCGCCCGGCGGGTACCGGAGGGGAGGGGCAGGGCCGACGGGGTTAAACCTGGGGCAGAAAGGACTCTGACCTCGGGGGGAGCGCACCCCGCAGCGGGTATGTGCCTTGCTGGCGAACTGCGCGCCTGAAACTTGCTGAATTTCATTAGCCAATGTCGCCAAAAATAAATCGATTAGTTAAAAAAGAGGAAAACGCGGGATTCTATAACGTCAGTGTGGACAGCGCTCCTGAGACCGGCCAAGTCCGCCTCGGATTTTTAGGGAAACACCTTCGGTTCTCTCGACGTCCGCTTTTCCTACGTGAACTGTTCGGAGTGGAATGTTCGCGTGCAGGGTTTTGGGAGCGGGGCGGCTCCCGGCGACAGCGCCACCCCAAAGGTGACTCCTGGCACGGGGGTGGGGGGGCGGTGAAGGTGGACGCGCCCCCAGCCAGCGGGACCCGGGATGGGGGGGCTGGGCCGCGGGGGGCGAGGGGGGGGACCCCGTGATGCCGCGAGGGGGACGTGCGCGCGGGCGGGGAAGCGCCGCGTGGGCCCCGAGCTCCGTCCGCGGGGCCGGCGCGTGGCCGCGCTGGGCGGGACGCGCCGAGGGCTCCCCGGCTCCCGCTTACAGCCCCCCGTTCCGCCGCCTCCGCATCTGTGAACGCATCTCTATCCCCATGTCCGGGTCCCCCGGGTTTCAGACCCGAGCGCGCATCTGATTATTTGCCGGAAAAGCGCGGTATTTAGATGCCGGTGAACAACACGCGGGAGAAATCTCCTGAGGACGCGGCTCGGGCGCGCTCCGGCTCCTCTGCTGAGCGCGGCCCCCTCCCGCCTCCCCAGGTGGGCGGATGGCAAAGTCCACCCTCGGAATCCGGAGACATGCGGACTGAGGCCGATTCACGGCCGGTTCAATGACTCAAACATTTTGAAAACGAGAATTATGTTTTGAATTGAAATCATAACTTCCCTTTTCACGCACATGTACAAATTTGTTCTTAAACATTTTTCAACATCCAGTGCAATGTTTTGCATGTCATACTTTAGAAATGCACATGGATTTTAAAACTTTTCTATTTTTCTCTCTTTCTAAAACAGATCTCAGACACTGAACTCTCAGGGTCAGACCAAGGCTCTAGTCTTTGAAACGCTGCCTGCTGCCTGATGCCACTAACATTTCTGTGGACTTACGCCTTTTTAAAACTCAGAATATGAATGACAGTTACAACGAGCCTCCGAAGGAGCGGGTCAGAAATCACTGTCGAGCCGGCCGCAGCCTGATGGCGCCGGAAGGCGGCAGAGACCAGCGTGGCCGATGACTGGCAGGCGTGGCGGGTCGCTCGGAGCCAGGCTCTCCATCATGCCGGGGGCCCTGCGGGAAGCAGGGGACAAAGCCAACAATCGCTTGCCCATGTTCTGCACTTTATCACTCACAGACATCTCCTGAACGACCTTACGAGACTGCACGGGGACTAAGGAAACAGCCAGGGCACCGAGTCCGCGACAGACGCGGACGGCAGCTGGACGGGGCGAGCGAGCCCCGCGGATCCGACCAAAGGAAACAGAGCATCTCTGAGCCTGCCGATCTGGAGAGAGATGCCGCCTGGTCGAGACGCGGAGCACCCCGGGGCGACATTCCTTCAGTGATCATTTCACCGAACTGTGATATTTAGGCTTTAGCAGAGACAGTCCGTTCAGAGAAACATGCAGAAAAAAACATCCCAACTCTCATTTTAAGGTCAGAGAGAAGGTGGAAAGTGACTGGATCCCCAACAGTCTTTACGACGACTCTGAATCTGTTCTCCTGGAAGCACAGGCTGTAAGCACGGCAAACGAAACAACACAAAATAATAAAAAATACCTATGCCTTTATTCACACTTTAGAGATAAAGCCAATGTGGTGAAAAGGCATCTGATAATAGAAGCCCTTTTACGGTGTGTACTAATCGTACCTTTCAGAGGTGACGAAGAATGTGCGTCCGTGGTCACAGTCCTAGACTGAGCAACTGAAACTCAAAGCTCCCCAAACGAGCAAGTCAGCGGCTCAGCCGCCCAACTCCTGCTTCCTCGCGTTCGGGCAGGATACTTCCACCGAGACACCGTCGACCTCTGGGGACCAAGGGCAGCTGGGGCGTGGGAGCGGGGGGCCCTCCCGCGCAGTGCAGGGCGCTCGCCAAGACCTGGAGCCTCTGCCCCTCAGGTGCGAGTAGTGACCCCGGGACCGTGGCGGTAAAAGCCGTCCGCAGATGTCGGCCAACGTTTCCCCCTGTCGAGGACCACCGATGCAGCATCTTAGAAGCTCGGTCTTTGGACGTCGCAGCCGTGGGCGCTGCTGCTCAGCTTCCCAGGAAGGTCCGTCTTCTCAGCTCGTGTGACTCACCACTCGGTGCGGCCGCAGCCAGCCTCCCTGAGCCCGGCCGCACCTGCTCTCCAGGCCTGGGGAGGCAGACTCACCCTCTTGTCGCTGATCCTCAACCCCCAAGGACGGCCCAGGGCTTGGCACATAAGCCTTGAGCGCCAAGCCGTAAGGATATATTTAGCGAAGTCATTACCTTCTTGGCTATATATGATGAATTCGAGGATAGGCATGAAGAACGCAGCACGGACAAAATAGTTTGTAAATGGACAACACACTCGTTTGGCGGAGAACTAGCCGGAGGCTCTGATCGGCGACGTGGCAACTGAAAGGAAATGCCTGGCTTCGCGAAGGCTGAGTCTGAGGGCCGGATTTATCGTCTCCGGTCCCAGAGCATAAACATCGTATCGTCCTCCTGAGGCAGGGAGGCATTAACTCAGGCCTCCAAAATTAAATAATTTCAATAAAAATAGATGGGTCATATGCACGCTATTAGGAAATGCAGGAGTATACCATTATGGGCATATTAACCTGTTTTATAGTGGAACCCGCAGTATCACCGTGGGGCCATTCGAATCATTTTATCAAGATTATAAAACATAGTCCAGAGGGAAGTGTTTCCAGCTTAATGTAAGCCTGCAAATAAAAAATTATAGAACTGCGTGTCTTCTGTGATGTCTTAATTTCTTTGGTTCTTTTAGGGGATGAGAAACAAATGGACGAACTCTACGTTTTCTCTTATCTAAATGTAATACGCAGCCACACGACGTGATGCTTTATTCTGAAATTGTACTTCCGGTACGAAGCTAACGGCTACGTGCTTCTTATTTGTGTACAGATCTATTTTCCTTTTCCGGGGTTGAAGAAACTCTTCAGGAAAGACAAAGGAATTTTTTCTGTCTTCCGAACGCTGAGTGAAACATTTCTCTCGCCCGGGCATGCACTCGTGGATACCTTTCTGACCCCAGTTAAACTTCAGTTACGTAAATTCACGCTCTGTTCTTTTCTCCCTCCTGATAGTTTTTCTAGGGATGTGTGCCTAACTGTATCATTCAGACGACGTGTTTTTCCTATAATGTTTGTGAGCTAGATCTTAATATTTTTATTTTCTTTACCTTTATATTTTTCAGAGGTGATTGAAAAGTGGCCTTAAATGGCTAAAATAATCAGACACACTTTTAAAACAAATATGTTTAGCATTAATTCGCTTATTTGTCCTTCTTTTAATTTGTATTTAGTTACACTTATCTCTTAAAATCTTTACTCCTTTATACCATTTTATAGATAAGAACATTTTAGATGGACCTTTTCGCATTTATTATTCAAAAAGATGCCTTGCATTTTTTTCTCTTAGGAGACAGTCCATGAACACCTATTATAGCATTATGTTGTTTTGTACAGAGATTTATTAAATATAGTCTTTGTCTTCTAAGTGGTCCTAGCTACCAGTTTTCCAATAATAAAAGTATAAAGGTAACATCTTGCATTCATTAAGGCATCCGAAAAGCGCCAGGTACTTCTGTGGACAGTTGATATATGTTAACAATTTGGAAAATGTAGCCACTGCGGCATCATCTTTCTGCTGAATTAATAGACTCGAATTATTTATAATGATCATACATCATTTGGCTTGGGTCAGCTTGAAAGTTTTAGCCACTTTGGTCTGTAATGGATCGCTGTAACTTCATAAGAGCGACAATTAAATGCTGCTAGCTGGCTCCCCTCCGAAATCTAATCCATTACCCGACGCCGCTACCATCTCCGCAGGTCTGTACAGAATGAAGTGGGGTCGAGGTTGCTAGCCACCAGGAAACGCAACGCCTATTTGTTTAGTCACACGTTTTCTTCTCAGTTAATTATATATGTCAAAGGGAAGTGGCCATGTTTTGCTTAAAGTGACTAGAATGTATGGATAGAAAGTATGCAAACCAACATTAGAAAAAAAATTGTGGGAGCTACAAAGGGAGAGATGTTATAGAAAGAGAGGGACGACTTCGGGGAGGTGGTGACCCTGGGGACGGACATGATAACGCGGGTGGGAAGTCCCCAGGTGCGAGACAGTCAGGTGCACGGGGGTGTGGGGTGGATACATCCTTGGGAAGGCGACAGCTCACGGCCAGGCTCGGGGGAAACGAGTAAAAGCCGGCCAGGAGCAGCCGCGGAGAGAAAACCCCAGGACGGAGCAGGTCCTTAGTGTGAAAGTTTTAGAAAGAAAATTCGTGGCAGGATTTATGGGAAACCAGCTGGGCTGGAGAAGAAAATTCAAGAAGGATGACAGTGAGCGGGGACAATGAACACTGGCCGCCCGCCCGCCCGGGGTCCCCTGCTCCCCCTCCTACCGGTCCCCTGCTGTCCCGCTGAGGACCCGCCTCTCTGCGCTGCGGGTCACACGGGCAGTCTGCACAGGCTTCCCCGTGGCCTGGCCCAGCAGTGGGCGCCGCTCGGTGAAACCCAAATTCCAGAAAGCCCTGAGTTCCAGGCCTAACGCTGCAAGTACAGGGCGGTCCCCAAACGCAGTGCTGGGTCCCCACGTGGAACCCAAAGGAAGGCAGGACCTCGGCGTAACCACTGGAGGGAGCAGACTCTCCCTCCCCCTCCCCCTCCTTCCTCCCTCCTTCCCACTCTCCTCCTCCCCCTCCCTCTCTCTCGCCATCTGAAAGAGGAAGCGTGCAATCCTTCAGCTTGAGTATGAATCTCACACCTGATCACAGGTGCTTCTGGCCGGCGGCGGCGGGAAGGTGCTGGGGGCGGGGCGCGGGGGGGGCGAGGGCGGGGACTGGGGCCACTGGCCCCCCACCTCGCCGCCTCGCCACCTCCCCGGAGGGCACGTCCCTGCGAGCGACATCGCAGGGCGCCGTCCCGGCCCAGCCCGCGGGGGCCCCGACGCGCCCCGCGCACTTCCCAAGGAGAATCGGGGGGCAGGCGGTCTCGGGGGCGGGTTCGCAGAGGAGATTCCCGCCCCGGTCGGAAGGAGACATGTTCAGTGAGGTCGACGAGGCATCTCTGCCTGAGGGACCATTGCGGGGCGGCCCAGGAAGCGCCGCGACAGCGCATGGGCCCCGCAGAGCCGCGTGCCCGTCGGGAGGTGTAAACACGCGGCCAAGTGTTCCGTCGGCCGATTTTCAGTTCTGTAGACCATTTCACATTTTTCTTCACACTGTTGTTGCTGGGTTGAATGGAGGCGACTGTCAAATCTTTCCCTTAGATGATGTGCGATTGTGTGTGCGTGTGCGTGTGTGTGAGCGTGCGTGTGTGTGAGCATGTGTGTGTATACGGGGTCGTTTTGGGAATTCGAGAGGCAGCGATTCAGTGGTCTGCTAATACAATCTAGACACTAGACAATGTTCATATGATAACATGGAAGATTAGATCTTATGAGAGTAATGCATGATTTTCCATATTGGCTTGGTCGATCATCATAAATTCAAATAATTTTGTTGACAGAATTCAGTTAAAATGCTTCATTAAATATATCACTTATTTCGTAATCGGGGCAACTGCGCTTATATTTAATTATGTGCATTGTTTAATGAAAAATTAATCATCCTCTCGCCTTCACAAACATAAGCGGCTTTCTGTTGCTTTGCATTTATTGCTTAGCGCTTTTTCACATGCACGTTTCCTTATTCCAGTGAATACCCAGAAAAAGATACACAGGGCTGCCGACGGCCCCTTGCTCGCCCTCGTGTAGACAAGCCGAGCCCACGATCCCCTAAGGACCGGCGCCCGACTCGGGGAGAGCCGGATGTGCAGATGCGACGGATATTCTACGTATCAGGATAATCTCCACGGCCAAGAGGAACCAAAGCGTTAATGCAATTAAATTCCTAATTTCAAGTTCAAACATTTTACTTCCCTACAGTAAATCCTGCTCGTTAAGCATGTAGCACACGTGGGCGGAAATAATCCTCTCTAATCCGGGGTTCTCTAGGGTCTTATTTGACCTTCTTAATTCTGATAATCAAAATGTAATAGTAGTAAAAATCTATGTATCCCTCTATTATTATAACTGGGACGGCCTGACAATTAGTTACTTTGTAATATTTATCAAAATCGTAAAATTATTATTAAGAATTAATCAACTGACTTAGGTACTCTGGAAGGACACACGCATACGGCACGCACACACACGCACACACGCACACACACACACATCGTAGATACACACGCGCCGACTTTGCAGGTTTGCTGTGTGATCTGATACCGACTTACTAACGGGCGCCCCGAAGGGGTCGTTTGCGTGTGGGGCGGAGGAGGCTGGTGCTCGGGCGGGGGCCTCTGACGCCGAGATCCCGGGGCTCCGATCCGAGCGACGCCTCGCGTCTCCGAGGTTCCAGCCCTCGCTGCCAACCGCTGAGCCTTCAGTGGCCTCATTTCTATTCGCTCGTAAGGAAAAATGCGGCGTTGGTGGCGCCGAGGCTCTCCGCCTGTCACTCACCCGTTTCGATGGCGCTCCACCTGTTCTTCTCCATGGCGAAGCAATTTAAGCCTCGTTTAGACTGAGAATCAAAACGCGTTTTAGTTCTACACTGTGAAACGAGGCGTTTCAGCAAGTGACCGTGGCCGAAACGATCCGCGCGATCACGGATTAGAAAGGGAAACAGCAGTGCGAACTCATGGTTAGCTTAAGAGAGGTCCGGGCGGTCGCTTAGGGACGCACTTACGATGCGCGCGTGTGTGCGTGCGTGTGCGTGCGTGTGTGTGTGTGTGTGCGTGTGCACACGCACGTGTGTGTGTGCGTGTGTGGTGTGTGCACGCGTATGCATGTGTGTGTGTACAGATTAGTCTAAATACATTTGCGTTTTTCCATCACTTGGGAGACAGTAAAAGGAACAGTGACCCCAATGCGACGAGCGCATCTAGCATGATTCGTGGATTTCCAACACCATCTCCAGCAAAAAGAGCTAATCTCCTGGCAGAAATAGCTAAGTCCAGTACCGGGGCAAGCAATATGCAGAGGAGCCTGGAGCATTCCGCAGTGTCGGAAAGGAAGAAAGTGTCCACATACACACTCACACGCACTCACACGCCGAGAGAGCGTGTCGACGGCACACGGGAGCCAGTGGACAGCAACCCCCACGGCCGGCCGGAGCGGCGGCAATTTGAGCAGCAGCGCAAAGGAAGCAATGCTGGATTACAGCCCAAAGGATAAAATAAGTATGAGCGAGCTCATGCTGGTGCAGGCGAAGGATCAGCTAGACAAACGGACGTGGAGCGGAGACACTTCTGCCGCCCGGAACAATTTCTAATCATCGTTTAGAGAGCCTGTGCTCACGAAGCAGGAGCCTGAGTCCCCCTCGTGAGGCACGGGCTGTGCATGGCAACGTCCTTCCAAAAACCAACAGCGCCCTAAAGGAGAGAACGGGGGGACTTCACGTGGAGAGACCCGACAGACCCCGCCGCGGCCAGGCGGTCAAGGCCGTTAGCACATCGTAAGCCATGCTCACGGCACGCGGCCTCGACGATGCGCGCAGAGGTCGGCGCTCTGACTCTGGGCTTCGCCCAGTGACACCTCGCCCCAGTCACCGCTCAACAGAAGCGTCGGAAATCCCAGCATGGGCCATCCGAAAAAATAACTGGCCAGTCGTCCTCTGAGCCGTCAACACGATAAAGAATGAAGCCTGAGACAGCGTCACAGGAAAGAGAGGCCTCAGGAGACCAGACCGCTCCATGTAACGTGGCGTCCTGGATGCAGCCCCGAGATAGAAAACGGACATTCGGTAAAAATTAGAGGGATACGAGCAAGCTACGGAGTTCGCTGAATAATGACGCACTGATGTCCCCTCCGTAACTGTAGCTAACGTGCACCCTGATGTGAGGTGATGCTCACGGGGGGCCTGGGGGCCGGGTATGGGGGCGCGCTCTGTACTTCCGAATGCGTTTGTAGATATAAAACAAAATAGTTTATTTAAAATAATCAAGCAACCGCAACAACGAAGAAAAAGACACGAATCCTTCCCACACCTTCCCTCAAGCCGCCCTGTCCTCCCTCCCTCCCTGTGCACGGCATCGCGAAGCTTCCCGTGCAGCAATCCGACATTTCCCGTGGCGCATCGTGCAATTTCCTAAATGAGGACTTCACAAGCACCGATAACACGTACTAGTAAGATTTGAGACGTAATTGGGAACTGATGAGTTTTTAGCATTTGGCGTCATCGTTTTAAATGTAACTTATTTTATTTCAATTCCAATAACAGCTGTGTTTAATAACCGTCTCACACAGTATCTGAAAATTTGACAAATGGCTTCAGCTCTAATAACTGAGCACGAGTTGTCTCCAGCACACCCCCGCTCGAAAGTCTGTGTCTGTGTCGTGTTTGGTATTTGATTAAGTTGCAAATAAGTAATTTTTAAACAAACAACTAAATATCATGATGGAAAAATTTTAAGGAAGTTTCCCAGATTGAAATTTCTATTTTAAAAAGCCCACAGTGATTAATCGATGCCATTTGAACACAACAATTGCTAGGCGCACCCTTTGGGAGGTGCGTGAGGGCGACCAGGTTAAGTCGGGGTGGGCCTCCGTGGGGTGCGCGGCCACCTGCCTCCCCGCATTCTCGTGGAGAGAGGACGTCCGGGCACGGAGATGGGCAAGGAGGCGAGGACGACAGCACCTACAGGCGAAGGGAGGGGTCGCAGAGATGCGGCCAGAAGCCGAGAAAGGCCCGGGCTAGCCAGCAGACTTCAGACACCGGGAGCCAGGCCGGAAACAGACCGCCCCCCGGAGCCCCGGAGGAACCAGCCCCGTGACACCCTCGTCCCAAACGTCCAGCTTTCCGAGCCGCGAGGCCGTCCCTTTCTGGTGCGGCGAGTGGTCAGGTCAGCCCTGGGAGACTACTGCACGCACCGGGTAGACTGACCCGCGTGGCACGTACAAGCCGGGAGAGAAAATGCAGAGTAAATTAAAAAGACTTTGAGGAAGCGCGTAGATGACTTAAGCAATGTGAACAGAGTGTTGGATCCCGGAGCCGCGCCACGTGGGCTTCCGATACAGTCATTCTTTCTTCATTCACTCACTCATTCATTCATTCATTCATTCATTCATTCATTCAACGGCTGTTCATTCGCAACATGCCTACAACAGGCTGGCTGCTAGGTGAGCATCGTGGACACAGCGCACGGACAGGGTTTGTCAGGAGACGAGTGTGCAAGAGATGCACACTCAGATTTTCCCAGGACACCCATTAATCACGTCACAGCTTCATAATTGTCAATGGCTTCTTTGCTCTCAGAAGTGACCTGGTCTGAGCGATAATTCTAACTTACATGACCGCCCTACGTCAAGTCATAAGAAGAAGTGTGGATCATTACGTGTGAAGTCAGAAGGCAGAACGGTCTTTAAGACAGAGACTGGGATGACGGGTTAAAAGGATCATTCCCCACGCCGTACGCAGGGCAGGTTAGAGGAGGAAAAGTGAGAGGAGAATTAGGGGAAAAGCTAGAAGGCTCTAAAACCAATGTAAAGCACAGCGATGGATCCTGGCAGAAGGAGGAGCCCCCTCGCTGCCTCGGGGGGGCTGGCGGTGCGCTCGCTGACACACAGTGTGTTTTTAAAAAACTCAACGTAAATACGTCGTACAGAAATACTAGCGCACGGTTTTGTCGCGACGGCAGCAGCCGCAGAGAAGCGAGACGCCTCCTCGGCCCCCGGCCACTCACGCGGTCATTTTCCGTCCTGATTTATGAAGTGCATGCTCGCTCTGCCTTCGCGGGAACTGACCCGCGTCCATCTAGTGCCTGTTAGTGTCTGATTAATTGTCCTCATTACAGGTGCTGACTCCGGAGTAGTCGGCGCCTCTCCAGCCTCGTGACTCCTCAGTGTCCCTGAGACCTGAAGGGACTTGTCCCTTGTCGCTGCTGCAAGCGGCCTTGTTTCAGTCTGCTGGGCCACCTCCCAGGACGCCCAGGGACCTTTCCCCGAGTCCCTCCCAGGCCCTCCGCAGCCGCCGCTGGGGCCGGGTCAGGCTCGCCGGGGCCACCTCCCCTCTACCCAGCGGCGCGAAGCCTCCCACGAAGCTCCGCCGGCACCTCCTCTGGCCCGCTGTGTGCCTGGCCTTGACCTTCACCTTCACCTTCACCTTGGCTTCCTGACCTCTGGCCTCAGACCACCGAGCCCAGCAGAGACTGGGCCCGGGTCCCTGCAAGATGCTACAGCAAGGGTCTGACCTGTTTCCCCACGTGAACTCTATCCCTGGTCAGAGACGAAGCGAAGGGCGGGTGCGCTCAGCATCCGCCACACGCACGCGAGTCGCGTCGCGCCCGAGCGACCCACCTCGGCCCGCGTGGGAGAGCGGAGCGTCCACCTTCAAAATCCAATGTGGACAATTTCAAAGTTAGTCCTGAAAATGATGAGGAAAAAAACGGAGCAGCGCCCAGAGGACCGAAAACCGTTTGGAGAAGGAGATGCGGGCAGCGAAATCTGCTTCAGTCGACTTCCTCTCGAACGATTGATCATCTCCGTAATTCTCTTCCCCGATCGACCGCTACTTTCTTTAGGATGCGATCCCAGGTCCCGAAAAATCACTTACCACAGAGCTGGGAGCCCAGCAGGCCCCTGAAACATGCGGGTTAAACGGAAGAGAAAAGTCAGCAAAGAGGAAAGGGGGGTTCGGCCCACGGTTCGTGACCCCGGTGTCCCCGGCCGCACCCCTGAAGAGCGCCCGTCAAGCAGACGTGACTGCGGCCACCACTGGGGACAAAGCCCGTGTCTCTTTTGATCACCCTTTTATCATCTCCTCCTGACACAAGACATGTGCACAGTAAATAGTTAGCGAATAAATGAATCCAATACGCTTTCGTAGAGGAGGCAATGCATGAACCTTAATTCTCACGAAAAGCCCATCCGAGGAAGAGAAAGCATTCAGGTTCGATTTACTTTAATTCCACTGAGTTCTTCAAGTATAACTCAACTTTTCAAGGACATTTTTTTAGCAAATAGACGAAGATCATTGTTTTACTCACTTAATGTTTTATTGATGATTTTTGATAGGCCTGAGTTTTATTCCGCTTTGTATATTTTAAAAATGATACTGAACTATATATAGCTTAACAGAGTAATGAGTGATGGGCTCATTTTATCGTTTTAACATTTTAATCTGTTTTATAAATGAAAGATGTTTACAGACTGCCCGTCCTCATTAAAATATGCCACTCTTTAATATGACTTTGAATCTAATTAGTCTTTTTTTTGTTCATTTTCCAAATAGAAAAATAGCTTACAATTGATTACAATTATGGGATTGTAACAATATACCTGAGTAAAGGAGCTATCTTCTAAGTTCTCGGAGAAAAGAGTTCGTTCCTCACACGTAAAATCATGTGATCGCCCGTAATTCTCAACGTGTTCTTTTTTGAGCTGAATGACATTTTGATGATGTTTCCACTGACGTGAATGAGACAAGCAGAGGCGCCCAGTAACTATGCGTCAGAGCTGCTGACTTTAGCTCTGGCTCTCCAGGCGGGATTACCAGCCGGGTCCCCAGGGAGGCCAGCCGGAGGCGACATTGATGAGATATCACGTATCCGCGTTTCCTTTGGAAAATCATTCATTTTAATTAAGTCTACTCTACTCTGACACAGTTGCTCAGTCTTCATGGCTTTTTAAGACGTTGCATTTTTTTTTTTTTTTTAGAGCTCACGGGATGATGCTCTGGGGGAACGTCCCTCAATTTGGGTGCGTCTGGAGTTTCTTCATGATTGATTCAGGTTGCATGTCCCCACCCGGAGCCCCGTCGGAAGGGTGTTCTGCCCTCCCTTTGTGTCACCTCAGGGCACCGAGATGCCAGCCGATGCTCTGACTAGGGAGGTCACGCTCGATCCATTTGCTAAGGTAGCGCCTTCCAGATCTCTTCTCCGTGACGTTACAATTTTCTCTGTGAAATCAAGAATCGATTTATGACGGGATGGACTAAGTCTGCGCAATTGTCCTGTTTCTCATCAAGCTTTCATCTGCCCGTTTCAGGATCCATCGATGACTATTGACATAAAGTGACTGATGTCAATATTCAATCTATTCGTGTACGCAAGACTAAAACTGTGATTCCAGACTAAGACAAAAGCGAGGATTGAATACAATGCAAAGTACCAAACATCACATAAAACGGTGATTCTTTAGGGTCCTCCATAGGGTGATGGGAGGCGAACTTAAGATGGGTGTGTCTTAGCAGGTGATGGGTGGGCTCATGACTGAATGGACACATACCAAATCCGGGCGTGGCTCCTCCCAAGCAGAGGGAAGAGTGAGACCGTAACCTGTGGCAGGAAAGTCACTGGCGAGTCCGCCCAACGGACAGAAGGTCATGGAACGGACCACAGACATTGAGGATGAAGGCGGAAGACGGTGTCATTGGCGATGTAGACAGATCACGAGAGGCAGGCGGCGCAGGCTGTGGTAATAATTACTACTTTTTACGCCAAATACAATCAATGGGCATGAGAGCAAGGAATGATAAGCTGCTTTTCCTCGGAGAGACACGTGCACGTTCAATAATCGGATACTGTGTGTTTATTTGGGAGTTTTCTCCTTCCTAACCTGCTCCTGAATTCCTGTTTTGCAACTGGATGTAGCTTAACTTCAGAAAAATGTTTCTTTAAATTTATACATCAGCACTATACATGGTCATCAAGAATAGGCAAATTTGTGTATAATATTTTGACCTATAAAATATCAAGAAAATTTTGAAAAATCAACCTTTTCATCAATTAAATAATCAATGGTACAGGGATGGGTAATGGCAAACACACATAGACATATATTGTAAATTAAAAAATCAAGACAATCTTTAGAACAATCATATAAAAAAAAAAACTTTTCTATTCTGGATTTGACGGAGTGTCTGGTAATTTTATTGTTCTTCTTTGAACTTTCTCCAGAGACATATATTACATACTAGTTAATGAAAGATAAGGGATGACAGCTTCCCATATATCCTAATAGCGATCATGCTCTGCTGGGTCAGCCAAGGTGAGTCTTTCCTCATCCATCACGCGCTTCGCAAATCTCAGACGCAGTTATTTCACTGTGCTTTTGCTGTTCTCTCTCGTACGGTATCACATATCTCACAATTAACTGGAGAAATGTTATCAGCTTAAGTGAAATTTTAGAATTTCTGGTCGGGCACACCATCCCAGAAGAATGGAAAGCATGTCATATCGTACAGATAATTTCGTAATTATTTCAATTTACCATAGTGCAATCATTACAGCATGTAGCAATTACTGAGCATGACCACGAAATAATGTCCTCTGTTCCCTCCGTTCCTCCAGCATAAATCAGACGGGAAAGGCTGGAGTTATCGTAACTTAGTGTATAAATTGAATAAAGTCTGGTATCAAAATTTCCATAAAATTACATGGTATGGCATGATGTTTTGTATATTCGAAAAAAACTTTCCCAACCAAGGTCAAGCCTCAGGGTTTTTTGTCCTTTTCTGTTTACATACAACCTGCTTATTATAAAAGAGCAAAAAATCACAGAGCTCGGCAGGATAATTTAGGTTTTCCCTCCCAAGAGAAAGTATGCCATTGACTTTCCACATTTATGAAAGCTGTTTATTCTCCTAATTAGACATTCTGAATGTTTTAGTGAAATTTGACTCCCGAGCAAAACAAACAAACAAACAAACAAACAAACAAGGAAACATTGAGAAACCTTGATGATATGACGTAATTTTACTGAACTGGAGGAAAAGCATCCTTGTAGGTGCTTCTGTGAAAAGTGATCATGCCTCATCAGCAGAGGAAAGCTGAGACAGGCGGACAGACCCAACTAGACAAGACAAGTCTCATTTTCTGACCTTCGAGATGGAATGCTGATTTAGTTAGATCTGCAAATGCAAGTCCTTCGTTTCGGCAAAAGTAAGAGTCCCGCACTAAAGGAGAGACCACTGTGTGCGCATAAAGCACACAGCCCTCCCATGTTCCCCCAAATATCAGTTACCGGAAAGAGGAATAGCAGCTTCTGGAGCTTCTACCAGCTACCGCTCAGAGACGAAGCACGCGGAACTGGCGAAGAAACTCTGAATCCTACGACTGTGGGTAGACCAGCTGGAAAACTGTAAGATTGGTCATTAAACGAGCCCGGGTACAGATTCCGATTCTTCCCAGAGTCGAACGTGGCCATTTAAGCGCATGACTCCTCGCGGTCAGGTGAGGTTTAGAACGACCACCTGGCCGTTCGTGGCGCGGGCGGCGCGCAGTGGTGCGTAAACGCGCCTGCCACTTCTCGTCGCCCTCCTGTCTACGTCGCCACGTCGGGCGCTTCTCTCAGAGCGGAAACGAGAGGAGCGAGCACACAGAGTGGATTTTATTTGACATTTACTGAGTCGCCGGGGCCATGCTTTAAACTCGGAAGACAGAGGGAGATGGAAAACCGCGCTGAAGTGGAATGTCGTTCCGAAAGATATTGAAAGATCACGCTCAAGGTAAGTTCCTTATGACACGCTTCGCTTTACTGGCCTTTCTCAATTGGATGGAGAGAGCATTCATTAGTGCCCCTCTAGTTGGGTATATGTGGTAGTGAATTCTGACCAATCATATTTCAATTCCGCTAAGGATATGTGTATCTTCCATGTAATTTTAAGTACAAGGATTCTGGAGTCAGGACCGACCTTTAATTAAATCCTGACTCTTATGTGCTGATGACCTTGGGGGAGTTAGACTAAGCTTCGGTTTCTGCTTCTGTAAATTAGAAAGTATTTATGTCATTTTTTGTATTAATTGAGATAATGTCCACACAATCTTTAGAAAGTGTGAATGCATCGTAAGTGTTCAGTAAATATTGGCTACTGTTAGCATTATTACTGTTATTTTTATAAGAACATGACAAAGAACAGAAACGTATAATCTTTTCTCTAAGATAATCTACAGAGAAGATTTTCAATATAAGCTTCATTTACTTTTCGAACAAACTAGAATAAGAATTCTTGGCATTTGCCCAATCAACCACTGCATTATTTGTGTGTGTGGCGGGAGGGGGAGCGGAAGGATTACAGAGAATAACAAAGCGATAGCTCTTTGTAAGAATCTCTTCCCTAGAAATTTGCCAGTAGTATTAATAGAATTCCATAAAACCAGTGTCTACCCAGCAAATGAAAGGTTTATATCACAGAAGGAGGAGTAAAAAAGGAAATAAAGACCTTCTAATGTGATTGTTGAATAAAATTCCCCTCAATTTTTTTTAAAAATAAGCAGTAATGTTTTGCAGATTAATTTTCATTTTTATATCCAGTAAAACACATTAGATTTGACTACAGAAGAAAGGCAAAAAATACATAACATTATAAGATATTGGATAATGGAAATGCAAAGCTTCTTTGCCACGTGGAAAAATGTTTGCTAAGAGTAATTAAATTTCTATATCGTTGTAATTGAAAAGCACTTTCAAGACCTACATTAGTTTCCACAACAATTCTATGATAAAAAAAAAAAAACTATGAGGGATTGTGTTTTCCAACAGAAACATCTAGCAAGAGGTGGGGCAGACCCTTGAACCCAAGCTTACAGTAATAATTCTATTTTTCCCAATAATTCTTCTCCATCCCCAAAAACGATTCTTTTGGAATATTGCACGCAGCGGGAAGCGAGACGTAACGTCACGATGTCAGGAGAGTCACAATTCCAAGACGTGTGGCGCGTCAGGGCCGAGGCGGAGGAGACAGGAAGTGTGAAACCGTCCCAAACGGAGCACCGCGCCTCTCCAGGGACGTCGCATGCCGCCCGCTTTCCTCGTGCCGAAGGAGCGAGCCGTGCCGTCCTCGCCGTCCAAGGACACGGCTCACCCTCGCGTCCACGTCAGCGGGCGCGTGGGGTCAACACCCCACCTTCGTGGGACAGAGTCTCGAACCCTCCAAGCTCTTACTCACACGCGATTACCCCGGTGTTTATTTTTCTCATTGGCCTTTGGGTCGTTTTACACGTCAAGGACTAGAATCCAAGACTAACACATCCTTCTGTGGGCCACGTTAAAAGCACTGATGGGTGAGGAGACTGGGACCCCCTAAGTGAGTCTAATTGCTGACCTGCACCCCAAGCTTGTTTGGGGACCTGTGCTCCAGGCTTGTCCGGGCTACAGAGTCCCTCTGTGCTCACAGGGCTGGAAATTTTCTTGATATAACTAAGGGTCATTTTCTGTATCTGAAAAGTAAAATCTCCCTGTTCTCACCCTTACTACGGAAGATAATTACATTTAAATTAGCTTCATCTCGCACTGTGTGTGATGGTGTTTCAGTACAGAAATATAAAATAGTCTCACTTGGTCATCTTTCATACGGAACTACACAATTCCATCTCCCCCTATCTATTTTTAACATTTAAAAATTGAACACCGAATTTAAGAGAGCAGGACTAGGTAATAATAACTAGATGAGACGGCAAGATTAGCAATATACGGCCTTTAGTAATTAGGACTGGACTAAAAAGATACATCTGAATTTCACCCGCAGCCGCGGCTTCGGCTCCCACTGAGGGTCCCCAGGAATTTAAACTCAACAGACGGTAAGTGTCCCTTACCGACGCGTCTCCTCTCCTGCATTCCACATCTCAAACGAACAGTCGACCTGGGAACACAAAAGCCATTTTTCTCCTATCGCTACCTCGGTTTCGGCGTGTGACTCTTGACTGGTCCAGATGAATTTACCAAAAATTCCTCGGGAATTAAAGCCATTCTCTCGCCGCCTTTGCGATAACTCCATGTTTTGTCCCTCATCCGACCTAACCATTCTCTTTGCTTTAAATCCTGCCCCCCTCAAATCTTTTTCATGCAGCACAGGAAAAGCTGCTGAACACGCGAACCGGATCTGTCACCCCGCCCCAGACGTGACGACCCCGGCCTAGGGGCAGCCGTTTTCAGCGCCCACGGGTCCTGCGTCTCTAGGGCGCGTCCTGTCCAGACTCGCACCTCCGCGTGCACCTTTGGTCAGGCTCTGCGTGGAAGGCCTTCTCGCCAAGGGCCCAGCCACCCCTTCGTGGCTGCAGGCTGCCATAGACATAACGTCGAAATGCAGTAGCAGACTCAGAGAAATTCACAGGCGTGGACGATGGACGCACTTAGAAAGCTGGGCTTGTTCTTGTCCCTTCGGACTGGTCTGCCAGGGCACTGCAGACTTCTGCACAACAAACATTCACTGCTCACGGCTCCGGGCGCCGGGAGTCCCAGATCAGGGGGCTGGCATGGTCTGGTTCTGGGGAGGGCCCGCTCCCTGGTCACAGACTTCTCGCTGGGCCGTCATGCAGCCGAAGGGGGGTGGGGGGATCTCTTTAATAAGGACACAAATCTCGTTCCTGGGAGCCCCACTGGGACCTCATCACCACCCAAAGGCCCCTTCTACTAATATCGGCCCCTTTGGGTGATGAAACTTAACATATGAAGGGGGCGCATAGGGGGACGGGAGGCGGGTAGAGGGGACTCCGATTCGGGGGCACTGGGTGCATCTCTTTAAAGGACGTTACCTTATCTTTATCAGCGTGGCCAAGGCTGCCCAGAGGTGCCGCTCTGGCTGGGCCCGGCGAACGCATGGCCCGGAGCCTGACAGGACCACGCGCGTCCGCGACCAACTTCCCCGCGCATCAGGCCAAAGCTCAGGGCTCTCCGCAGACACGTCTCAAAATCCAGCCCCAGGAATAGAAAAGCTCCGTTTCCGGCACCCGACTTAAACACCGTCACACGTGCAGAGAAGCAGATAACTGTCAGCATGTGAGCGTGAAAGTATTCATGTAGACGTGTGAGGGGCGTTGGACTCAGTACGTGTGAATTCTAAATAAGATCTGAGGATTACCTATCAGTCCTGTCTATCATCTATCTATCTATCTCTATCTATCTATCTATCTATCGATCTATCTACCTACCTACCTACCTACCTACCTACCTATCTATCTGTCTAATCTACCCATCCATCCATCCATCCATCCATCTACCCATCCACCCATCCATCCATCCATCCACCCATCCACCCATCCACCCATCCACCCACCCATCCATCCATCCACCCATCCACCCATCCATCCATCCACCCACCCACCCACCCATCCACCCATCCACCCATCCATCCATCCATCCACCCACCCACCCACCCATCCATCCATCCATCCATCCATCCATCCATCCATCCACCCACCCACCTACCTCCCTCCATACGTAAATCATGTGGTCAGGAATTTAAAATACCACTCTTCGCCAAAGAATTTGGCTATATGGAAATTTTAGCTCCAACAAAAATTTCGTTTGGCGAGGTGGCTGGTTTGGAAGCACAACATCTAAGTGGCATAAATATTTACTGAAAGAAGGGGCATTGATTAGAAAAATAGCGGGAAAACGTTTTCAACTGTAAACGAAGCTTGGAGAGAGAACGTAACAATAGAGGGGAGATCGATGGCAGGTCAGGCCTGCAGCAGAGCGTCGCCGTTCAAAGGCATCGACCGCGACATGGGCGCAGGTGTGAGCAGGCGGGTACTCATCGCTCTGTGCCTCACACTGCCACATGCGAATACGCCAAAGCCTGCTTGTCCTTCCCAGTGTCCGACACAATGCTTAGAACATAATAGACAGTTAAATATGTTCACTACGGTAAAGATATTAGTTACGTTTTTACTAAGTCAGAATAAAACACAAATGCAGAATATAAATGAGCCAGATAACCATAGATCCAAATCTTTGCTTGTTGAATCTCTGCAGGATAGTCACCAAAATAATGGACCCTTACATTCATGGGTTTGGGATCAGATGCTGATATATGTTAAAGGCCACACATAGCACCATATTCATCACTTAGTTTCATTTATAAGCAATTCTACAACACAGTGTCTCGATTCAGGATTTTATGGTCTAAAAGCTCATCTACCAGTTTTCTCTTTTCAAAATGCAGCGTTAGTTTCCCACGTCCTAAATAATTACTTTGTTGCGCGCTGGACGTTAAGCCCTTCTATAGAAAGACCACAAAACCCGCGTGTCCTTTTCTAAAATATATCCTGTCCGTTTGGTTCCAGGCACGAGTCTCATCACCATATTTTGGAAAACCGATCCCTTTTCTTCCTTTCCTCCTCTTTCTCCCGAGTTAGACTAATATTTGCTGTACTATTTTAAACTTCATCTTACAATTTTTTTGAGCGCAGTTCAGAGGGCGTGCGGATTTGGGATGTGGGAATAGGTGAGAAATATCGACCTGAGACAATCTGTGATAGAGAAGGAGGCGAAAGTTCAGCTGAAAGGAGGAGCCTATTAAAATAGCAAATCCAGAAGAAGCTGCAGGTCATTTAACACTGGAGAAAGAGGACGTGAGGCCAGAGAGACGAAGCCAGAGAAAGTATTCGGCATCGAGAGGCGGGTAGCATTCTTTCCCCAGGACGCCTGGGTACCGAGCATAGTGAATGTGATGAGGCTGATATGACCTTTAACCCCACCAGCCGGCGTGCAGGTGTGCCACTGCTGGGGGCCGGGCAGTACCGCACATTCGGGGAGCGATCTCCGTGTGCGATGGAGAAACTACAGACGTTTAACAAACTTATGGCCTTTGTGCAATTTTAACGCGCCCGTCTCTGAGAAGGCCAGGAAAATTAATTAAGTTTGGACTGGTGAGGGCATTGAAACGTTAAAAAAAATCATTGAGGACGCCAAGAAGTATTGTTTACTTTCGTTCGCTTGAATTTGCAGCAAAATAGATAGGGTCGTCTTATAACTTATCCATCAGTGGGGACTTATTCTTACCAGTACAAACCAGGTTTTGATTATCCTGTACATCAGGCGCACATAGCTTTCAAGTCTGGAGCAAGGAGCAACTTAGCGAGGTTTGGCCGCCTTGTCCTTTTAAAATGATCTCTTACAACATTTTGCAAGTCAGGCCTTTAGAGCACACTAATTAAACCCTCTGAGACAAAGGGTTACGTCCAGCAGCTCAAACGATACCCGACTAACATCTCCACATAAAAGGTATATGGAATCAAGCAATATATTAAATTTCTTTAACAGAAACCTAGTTGGCTTAAATTCTTTCCTATAATAAATAACAACACTTTACTCGAAATTGATTTTTTTATATATTTCCACTTAAAGGTGAATTTGACTGTACTTTTCAGCTGACTTTGCTTCTGTTTCTGAAACGGCGTGGCTTTCAAGGGGAAATTAATGCTTTTAGCTGTGTGCGTTTTGATGAGTCAGCAGAAATATCGCTGAGTTGACGACACCTGCCTGGAGCTCAAGTCCACTCGTTAACGAAGTCTTTCTTAATCTCTTCGCGAGAGAAAGAATAACAGTGTGCTCCTGAGTTAGCAGCGTGTGAAAAATAGAAGGGATTCTTCCTTTATTGTGATTTCTACTCAGATACATTTATTCTCCTGTATATAACGCCAACATGCCTTAAAGGTTTCAGACTCTACCTACCAATGTTGGATAGTGATAAAGATTTTTCCTCGCCAGGAATATTGTATACCTATAAAAATTCTTATTTTATTTTACAAGTAGACCAGTTATGTAAAACAATGGTTCATACTATATTATTATAAGGATGAATGTTTACTTCAAATTTTGACTAATACAAGTTGCTTGAAAGTTGAGAATATGCAGTTAAGTATTTTTGCCAAATTCTTAGCACCTCGTGAATCCAGACATGTTGGAGGAGCAGAAAAACTGTTGCTTCCACCTTTCTGAGTTCTTCTGGCTTGACTAATAATAAAACTAACAAGAGAAAGGTTAACAGGCGAAAAAGACCAAATTTATCACATGCGCACAAGTGGGCACCCCCGAATGAGAGGGCCGAGGACGTGCCGGGCAGTCGCGGGGTGTGTGCCGCTTGGGTCTGGATCGCGAAGAGGAAGCAGACGACGCTCGGGCAGACGAGGAGGAACCGACGAGCGACAAACACATCCCTGCGGAGCCGCCCAGAAACAAGGCGACGTCGGAGGGCATCTGGTAAATGGCCTCGGCATCGGCAATCAGGAGAGAAATCCAAATTAATACCGAGCGAGGTGTCGCCTCACACCTGCGGAGACGGCTATCATCAAAAAGCAAAGAGAGGGAGAACAAAGGCGCGTTCCCGGGGAGGGGAAACGAGGTGGGAGTTGCTACGGCCGCCGTGGGAAACGGCGTGGACGGTCCTCGGAGACTCAGAGCTGGCACTGCCGTGCGAGGCGGCGGCCCCCCAGGCTCACGGCAGCACCGTTCACGGGAGCCGAGATGCGGCCGCAACCTAAATGTCCGTCGACAGACGAGTAAAGAAACGTGATACGATTTAAAAAACGTTGTCGTCCAAGAAGGCGATCCCGCCGTTCGAGACACGGATGGAGCTGGAGGACAGCGTGCCAAGGGAAACGAGCCAGACCCAGGCGGGCAAACGCAGTGTGATTCCTCTTGTATGGAGCCTCTAGCGCAGTGGCACTCTGAGAACCAGAGGCCGGAGTGGTCGTTGCTCGGGGCGAGGGGGCGGGGACGCGGGGAGGTCACGGCCGGACAGTGCCCCGTTCCAGTCTTACACGAGAAGGAGGCTCAGGAGATCGGCTGGGCTGCACGGTACGTGCTGACAATACTGCACCGTACACTTAAAGTTCTCCGAGAATGGATCTTATATAATTACACTTCCCACGCGCACGCACGCACGCGCACACTCACACAAATGCAATGAACGGGGCAGAAGGAAATGCCGGGAGGTGATGGTTATGTGTATGGCCTTGAAGGCGGCGCTCGGTCCGTGGGCACGTACCTACGCCCAAGCTCATCGGCCAGCTTCCACATGTCAATCCAGCCTCAATCAAGTGTCTCACGAAAAACTTCAATCAATAGCATTCACCACATCGGAAGAAACAAATAACACGTCATCATCATAATAGATGCAGAAAAAGGCATTTGACAAATTTCGATACTCATTTACTACAAAAAAAAAAAAAAAGACATCACAGTTCACTAAAACTAGACGGGCACTTTCTCAGGATGACAAAGGTGGGTGCCCAGGAGAACCGCGAGAGCTCGCAGCACCTCCTCCCCAGGACTGACGGCGCGGCCAGGACGCACCCTGTCCCCGCTGCGACTCAGCAGTGGGGGTCCGTCCCAGCGAACGCGGGAACGGAGAGAAGTATGCTTTATAACGGCTGCGACCAAATGTGACTATTCCACACAGTCAACATGACTACGACACAGAGACGCTACAGGAATCGATGAAAAACAGAATGATTATAATAAGGTCCCAGCTTAAGAGATCAATAAACAGAAATCAGTTGTGGATATCGGCAACAAACATTCAGAAAAGAAAATTACCCTTTAGAACAGTATCTGAAAATGTATAATACAGCAGATTTAACATAATGCAGAGACAAGCTATGAGATCTCAATGAAAGAGAGAAATAACATGATTTGTATCAGAACATTCACTACTGTTAAGATGAAACCTCTTTAGGAGTTAAAATGCTGACCACAATCAAAACAAAATACCAATACTTTTTCATTCCTTGTAGAAATCGACAAAAGATATATTCTAAGGCAAACATGGAAATTCAAGGAAAAGGCAAAACTATTATGAAAAATAATATGCAATGTGGACACACGATACCTGATTTCAAGAATTACTATCAGCCTATAGAAATAAAAAAAAATAAAGCCTTGCCAAAATCAGCGTGAACCAATGGAAAGAAATGCAGATTCCAGAAAAAAATTATGAATATATGTGTACACACACACACACACATATTCCACTGGTAAATATATATGTTTATATGATATACATACAGGATGCATGTGAAGGTTGTGTGTGTATATGTGTACGTGTGTGTGTTGTATGTGTGGTTTTTGACAAAATTGTCGAAGAAATTGAGGAAAAAAAAGGCTTCAAGAAACAGTGGTGCAACAACTGAATCAACCTACGGAAAAATTACACTTCATTTCTCGTAGCATTTGCAGATATTATTCTTAAAGGGACCATGGATTTGAAAGTTAAAAGCTAAACCTGTAAAGCTTTTTAAAAAAACAAATGTAGAAAAATATCTTTACCAGGTTGGCATAGGCAAAAGATTTATTCAAGATGACACATGAAACACCCACTATAAAAGGAAAAAATAAAATAAAAAGATAAGTCGTCTTTCCCAGATTTTTTTAAAAGGAAGAGAAAATGGTCAGTCTAAGGAACCATTCGCGGAATCAAAGGGCAAGCCACGGACTGGGAGGAAGACTCCCGATGCACGCGTGTGGCAGGGGACTTACGAGCGACTACGAGGACCCGGACCCCGCGACAGGGAGGTAAATCGGGGTGGGGGCGGGCAACCATCTTGACACTGGTTGAAGAAGGAAGAAAGTAACACTTCCCCAAGAAAAGCACGCGATGGACAAACAAGCACAGTTACGAAACGTGCAAAATCTCTAACGTCCTGACAATTAAAACAGACCAGAACCAACTACCACTTAACACAGACCCGAACGGCTAAAATGAGGACTGATAACAGCAAAATTTGATGAAAAATTTAGAGCCCTGGGACTCCTGCGGAATATCAGTGGAATGAATGTTGGAAAAGTTTGGCATTTTCTTTAAAAGCTAAATATCTGACTACCTTCTGACCCATAAATTCCATTTCTAGACATCTGCCTGAGATAAATGAACACGTATATCCACAGAAAATTTCTAAAGGTCTAGACTTGTTTGATAGTCTGCTTATCCAAGGGGTCGATACTTGTGCATGAAAACACTTCATTCACAAGGGCCGAGAACTATAAGCCGTGCAGATGTCCATCAGCAGGAGACGGGCGGCCACATCGGGGCTCTTCCCTTCAACGATGCAAAGCCGAGGCGCACAATCATATGAATGAGCTTAAAATGTGTGATTCTGAGCAAAATGTCAGATGCATAAAATACGTTTCAGTTATATGACACTGTGGTGCAGCCTCACCAGATCCATGGTGACAGAAACCTAAAGTGATCGCCTCTCGCGGCAGGAGATGGTTGAAGATTCTATGGAAAGATGATGATCCAAGTATTGGGCTGAAGGCAGTTTTCTATATCTTGATTGACGTGTTAGTTACACAAGTGCTTTGTTTGCAAAACACAGCATTTTAAATTTAACATGTATGCAGGGCACTATATGTATTTTTCAGCTATAAAAAGCTAGGGGGAATAAAAGGAGAGAAATCAAAAACAAAACGTTCGTTGAATGATTTACTGCTTGCCAGGTATCATGGTGATGTGAAAAGTGCCCACATGAAGAGAAACAGAAAGAATTGGCCTCTTTCATGAAACATATAATAAAACGAAAATCAGTTACCCAGTTTTCCGTACAACCAGAAACATCTCAAAAGAAATAATAAAAAAGCACATTTCAAATTTAAATACAATTATAATTACATTTAATTGGAAAATCTCTAAAGCAAATATAGGATCTTAGGTAGAATTTTTTTTTTCTAAAACCAATATGCTTAATGGTTATGCACTTCAAATAATTTCCAACTAATTGATATTAAAAATCATGCTTACAGAAAATTATTTCTGCTCTTAAGAAAGGAAGTTAATAATAATGTACTATTATTCAGTGGGAATCCTGAGGGTTTTATCCAAAGATCTTTAAATCCCAACACACAATATTTTTTCTTTATAGTTTTTGTGAGTTAGCCTTCAAACAGTATCAGATGCAATATGTAACATTAATTTCAGGAGAAAATGTTCTGTGAATAGATTTTTTTTTTCCTTTTTTCTTTTTCTTTTTAATGCTTGGTCAAGAAGTTGCTGAGCAGAGAGCTGGCCCCTGGAGTTAAAGGATGAGTGAATGGCAACAGCCTCCGAAGTTAACGTCACAGATTTCTGGACAGATTTACAGGTTCCTGTCCCTGGAGCCATTTATTTAAATTCCAGCAAGTAAAGGACACAAAGACCTCCTTCCTGTTCCCAGAGAGGTGTGTTCACTTCAGAACAATGAGCAGATCTCTCCCTCCCTCCCTCCCTCTCTCCTCTCTCCCTCCCTTCTCCTTCTCTCTCTCTCTCTCTCTCTCTCTCTCTCTCTCTCTCTCTCTCTCTCTCTCAGGTTCGATTCACTAGAAAGCATTTCTGACACATCACCTGCTTTCTGTATGTTTATCCTTTAAAAAAAAAATTGACTCGAGAGGAATATATATCCCTTTATGCCTAAGAAGGGGGGACTTACTTTGGATCGACTTTGGGGTGACTGAGTTCTACGTTTAGTCTTTAAAGCAGAAAAGAGCTGTGTTCTTATCTTGCACGTCGGCGGCAGTTTATTAAAGACGGGGGGCCGTTATTTTGACAGTTCAAAAGTCAGGTATCTTTGAGAGCTTCGTGTCATAGGAATTGCAAGAAAATGAAGGCAAGCAGACTTAATTATAGTTTTGAGCGATTGGCTTTTGAAAACACTTTCTTCAGTATAAATCATTGACCCCTTGAATAAGCAGGCTCTATCAAACAAATCTAGACGTTCAGAAATTTCAATTATATTCCTAATTGTTTATGTTGTGCTATGTCAATATTAAAAATTCCAGCGGCCCATGTTTGAGCTCAATATTAATTTCTGCATGTTTGTTCTGCACTCACTCATGTCCTTTGCTTCCATTGACTTTCAGCAGACAAGCTTTTACCTCACAAATAGAAAAAAAAATACCTATATTCATATTCTAAAATTGTTAGTAAAATTATTTAAATTAGCTCTTTAAGTAGAAAAATTGGTGCTCTGAAAATTCAGGATACAAAATTCAGGTTCCAGTTTAGAAAATTAAAGAAAAAATTAAAAAGAAAAAGGAAAATAGCATTTTTCACTTTTTTTATTTTATTTCCTTAAGAAAATAACATTTTTTTTAAATGACTCATCCATCAGATGGTGTAAGCTTTGTTTGACTTCATATTTTAACTTATCAAATACCGGAAATGTGTTCACTGGTTCTACAATAAAAATATATTTTTCTTAAAGGAAATAAGTCAGAAAGAATATTAACATTAAATAAATTAGTTTGAAAAATTGGTGTGAATAACGTTTTCTGGGAGAGGATAGGGCTCCTGTTTAGAGTTAAGACAATTCTGGGTAGAAATCTAAACTTTTTTCCCGTTCGAAATGGGAAATGCGACCTCAACAGGCCCGGGTTAACGGGAACACTTACATCACGAATTTCTGTCCTGTCTCCCGTGGTCTGACTGGAAGAGGTAAGACTGTCCCCAGCTGCCACTCGCAGCCACCTCGTGGGGAAGCGAGGCTGGGAACACGGGCCCTGGCACCACCCCCGCAGAGCGACCCGCCCTGACGCCCGCAGCACTGCAGCCGGTCACCGACCCGCGGCGCCGGCCTCTGATTTTACCTTTGGACTTTCATCTGGTAAACTAATACATTTCTTTCTCCTGTAAGAAAGGCGAGATCACGATTTTAAGTTATTTCAGCCACAGGCATGGCGCCAGAGACTGGCCGCCATCGGTTAGTACTAACCTTTGCGGAAAGGGCATGGATCCCCTCCTTGTCTTAAACAAAACAGGATTGTCTGCCTCCTCCGCATCGCAGACATCCCTGGGTGGGCCGCCGCCGCGTCCCCGGGATCTGCTTGTGTCTAGTGGATGCTCTGTCTTCTGCGTGTGATTTCGGCTTCAGGACCAGGCGGTGACCCAAGCTGGGTGCAGGAGCCGTAGCCACCACGGGCACGGTCCAAGCCGCGGGACAGGAAACACAGACACTGGCCCCGGCTGAATGCGCTCTCTGGGGAGCCCCTGCCGAGGCGACAGAACCTCCTACCTACTTCTTTCACTAAAGAGGAAACGAAGAACAGTGTGCGGGGGGGGGGGGGGGGGGCCGCCGCAGCGCACGGAGTGATGAACGTGGGGTCGACGGCCCCTAACGTTTTGTGGTCGATCGCCAGAAACGCGTGTCAACGGCGAACAGTTTAATAACCCCCAACACGACATATTTCTGTGAATATTTCGGCGAATACTTTTGAATAAATGCTCGTCCTCAAGAATCCGAAGTCAACGGTGGAATCTTTCAATATGCTAAAAAAAAAAAGGAGTCAATATCCATTGTATTGGAGATGTTAAAAGTGAAGAACGTTTTAATTAATGGTGAGTAAGCTAAAGAGTAATGATTTCGACGTGGGGAAAAAATACACTTTTTGAGACGGTAGGACACCCTTTGCGACAGGACACCTCGGAACATAACTTTGAGAAAGGCGGCCAGGATGGCAGACCGTAATGGTCTAATATTTTAAATTACCTTTATTGAAAAGACTAAACTTAAAAAATTAAAGAGAAAGTTGGTATCTGGACATTTTTTAATATGCCTGAGCCATCATCTTCCTAATTCAAGCTTTAAACATTAACATTTCCATGAAGCTTTAGCCCTGCTAATATGATTTTAGTAATAGCTGGCCCCAGGACTGGAATCGAAAATAAATCCTGATTATGTTATTACTATTACATTTTTTCCCATTGCATTGATTTACGTTTTTCAAAAACAAAACGTCCTGTATTTCCAAGTGTTTTTTACTGCCCCTGGATTTTCTAAAGAAACCTATTTCACCTTGCTACAGAAACCCAGGCTGCTCTTTCATTAGCCAGATTCTAAATATTATTAATGAACTGATATTTCAATTATTGTAAAAACAAAAAAGTTTCTTTGAGTCAAAGAAAAGCTACTTAGTCCTGACCACGCAATTGCAATCGTTTATAAGAAAACGAGTTTTTTCGTTTTACCATCTTTCGACCAGTGTCTCATTAACCCTGACCACATGGCAAAGATACTGGGAGAGCGGGTCCTCCTCCCCGTTTCAGAGATGAGGTGTGCGGACCCTGAACGCGGCCCTCCGTCGCGGCAGCTCATTATCTGCTGTAACTTGAGCTCCTACGCGCGTCTGGGGTCCAATAATAAAGATGGCAGTCAGAGCGCCTTTTCACCAAAAAACGCTGTCAGAGTGTCCAAGGACAGCACGCGCAGTAATACATAAGAAATTTAAGGCTTTTCCTAGAGAAGGAAATTATTTTTGATTTATTATCTAGATGGGCCAAGAACAACAAAAATTTAACTGCCTCTCCCAGGGCCCACATTAGGTCCGATAATTAGAAAAACTCTCTTTGGATCTGAAAAGAGAGTATGTGTAGCATAGAGAACGGCTTATTGGTTTAGTACTTGTCTGTCTATCAGAAAACAAATTAACTTCGTCTGTCCTCTGTCAGGTCTGTCTCGCGAGTCCACTTATTCTCTCATCTTCCTGAAAAATACGTTAGTTAATGCGACCGTCAACTTTTGCTGGGTTTCTACAGGAACCCGTGAACTTGACCGACGTGCAGGTTGCTTCCCGCTTAAGAACCACGTCATGAAGCGTGGATCTGAGTCCGAGCCTGTTTCTCTACTGCCTCTAACTCTCTAACGTGCCACCAGGCCACTGAGGCCCTGGGGACATGCCAGTCTCACCGCCCGTAGCGCACTCCAGCAAGCCCGACGTCCTTCTAACAGCTGTAACACGCGGGGCTCTCGGAGACTTCTCGGGCTTCGCGCCTGCGGCTGCCTGTGCCTGGGACCCACCACAGTCCCTCCTGCACCCGCTCGCCAGGGCCGGGCGTTGGCAGACCGCCGGGCGTATGAGCGAGGGATGGCTTCCTGCATTTGTGATCTTGATGTAACAGGAAACACCTGCAAAGTCACATCCGCGCGAGAGGCTCAGCCTTGAGATACCGTAATCTTCTCTGCGTATTAAAAGCAAAAGTGAAAACCTCCAAGCAAAATCGAGGGATTAAAACAGTTACACATTTTAATTCCCTAAAGACGTCTCTAAATTTAGCCTAAGCCTTAAGTACCCCTCATCGACGGGAAAATCCACTTACTCTATTAGTGGGCTATGAAGGTCTAACTGGTTTAACCCGCCTCCGCGAGCATCCCAGTCTTACCGTGTGACCGCGCTGATCTGGGGGCCCCCTGGGAGGGGTCGGCAGGTCAGAAACGCAGGACCTGTGTGGCGTACGGGGTTTCCCTCCAGCTTTACAGAAACGCCGTCCTCTCGAGGCCATGTTGAAGCCGACGGCCATCTCAGATCAGACACCTGGTGGAGGGCCCGTCGGACGGTCACGTGTTAAGCCGCAGCCCGTTAGACAGACGCCTCCCCTCCAAGTCCATGTGACAAGCACAGGGAGACGGCTGCCTCCTGCGCTAACCGACTGCTCTCGACGACGGTACCAGTGACGGCGACTCGTTACCCTGTCCTCGGTCCTCTGTCCAGCCCCACTTGTGGTCAAGGGGACTTGTGGAAGTGGCGGTCTGCCCACACGCTGTCTGCCTCAGCCGGTCACTCGCTTACACGCTCGCGCACACGAACGCACGCCGTCGTGGTTTGCCTGGGCAGTCAGGGAAAGCACGTACGTGTGCACATTCCCCACACCAAAGCGACGAAGGCGGCAGCGTTCACGTGATGCTGAGGCCTGGGCTTCGGAGAGCGGCGCCGTGGGAATTCCGGGCGTGTCGTTCACGTCCTCGGCCAGGCCGCCCGTCTGCAGCTTTCCTTTCGGGGAAGAGAAACCGAGATGGAGCCCTCGAAGGGCGCGGCAAGGGAGCCCGAGGGTCACGATGTCCCTGACGAGTGTGGCAGAAACGGAGGCCACTGACCCCCAGGGCCGATTCCTGACACGTTCACGTCATACATGTCGACTCCCGGCAAAAGGCAATGGCATGGCGTCTCTTATCATGTGTTTATCATGACTGACGCGGTCTTGTTGTGATGGAGAAATCTGGAGCATCCCACATATCAGCGCCTTATGTGGGACGCACATGAAAGAACATATTTCTCTTTAATATTTAATGCAAATGGGTAAAAATTCGTTAAAAAATACCACCCGAGTCTTCTTTGTAAGGCGGTTACAGATCTCGTCCTTAGCCTAGCCTTTCATGCATTTCGTCTGTTTGTCAGAGCTCACGCTTACTTGCCAAACCAGACGCACCCTCCGCAAAATTTTAAGGAAAGAAAATTGCTCCGAAAGTAGATGTGAAGTCAGCAAAGGAAGAAAGCGAACCACTTAGCACCTGAAATTAAAATCACGAGTGTTTAAGACCAACAATCCGACACCTGCCAACTCTCTCTGTCTGAAAACAGTAAATGCGAGGAAAAAACTATCAACAGATGTGCCACGTTCTGACCCCCCTCGCTCCCACCCAGTGGGACGGGACTAGGAGAGACAAACCCGCAGATATCTCTCTCATTCTGGGAAGCATGATTTTATTCTCAGAGTTCTTGAAATGGTCATAATAACGTCGACTCCCAGCACTCACCACGAAAATGACGGCGCACTGCCCCGAGTCGAAAGCGAATGGGATTCGTCACCTTCACATAAAACCGCCAATAAATCTTGGCTTAAATGCACTGGTGAATTTCTCAGCCATTCCTTTACTTAAAGCATGGGAAATTACGGGAAAGAAGTCAGAGAAAATATGAACTCTATGAGAGCAGGCTCAATTTATTTGCCATCCTATATGACACACCTGTACATGGTACCTGAGATGTGGCAGCACACAACCCACACGGGCATCATGGAGCCGTTTACCCACCTCTTTCACTAAGTAAGTTGGAAGGCGAGTTCATTTTGCTCCAGGGGACATTTGTAATAATGAGAATACAACGCACAGATATTGAGAGTTTATTCAAAGACGATACGGTGAGCAGTTAGCTACCCAAATATTATAACTAATGAAGGCCTTAAAACTGTAGCTTGGAACAGCAAATTCCCTGTTCAATTATGCAAGATGGATACGTTCTAGAGATCTGTGGTACCCTACTGTTCACTTAAAAATATGTTAGGAAGGTAAATCTCAAGTTGGGTTCTTAACACAATGAAAAAAAAAGAATGCTTTTAGTTTTCCCAAGTAGTTCTTCATTCCCATTATATTAAATAAATTATTTATTAAAAAAAAAAACAGAATAAAGAAAAGGATAGCTTTGAACAGAACTCAGAGTGGATAAAGAATGATGGAAGAAACACCATCATGGTCTCTGTTTCTGGTGACCTATCGTCTTTATATGCGTTGTGATTTGAGTTAGAACACTGTGAATGGAAGGTCCCTGTCTTTAGTGATTAAGGCCACTTTGTTGTCTCTAATATGAGACTAACGATGCAAACCAGAACTTTGAGATATGAATGTCTTATACATGTCAAGGCATTAGGCATCTTCTGTGATTTTACAGCATTTCAGCCATGGAAAAAGTAATGACATAGGTCGATGTAAACAATATCTTTTAAGGAAGGACATGACGAGTGTCCATTATATCGAATGTCCTATTTTACTCACAAGAAAGCTAAAATAAAATTATGCTTATAAGGATAATTTTTAACCCTTTTAATTTCTCCACTGAAGACTCAAATCGTTGGTTCTGTGAATGCTCCAGCATAGACTGGACTTTGGGGTGAATTAATCAAGGCTTAGAATAGAGCCTACCCCATCATAAACAGCGCACACAAATTTGCCGATTAATCTCTCTTAGGGTGATATGTTCGAGGTCTGTCCATATTGTCGCACATGGCAGGATATGTGCCTTCCCATTGAGTGATATCCCGGTATATACATCATATCTTCGTTATCCATTCGTTCATCAATGGGCACTTAGGCTGTTTCCATAGTTTGGCTACTGCGAATAATGCTATCGTTTGCAATAACACAGATGAACCTCGAACGTGTTATGCTCAGTGAGATGAGTCAGACAGACAAAGACGAGTACTGTGCTTTGTCATATGTAGACTTGCAAAAAGCCAGACTCATAGAAACGTAAAGTAAAATGGCGGCTTCCAGGGGCGGGGGGTGGGGGACAAGACAGATGTGGTTTAGGGGTGCGAACTTGCAACAAGTAGTGCGTGAGCCCTAGGGACGTGACGCGCAGCGGAGCGGATGCGGACAGCGATGTTGTGTTCAGCTGTCACACTTGCCAAGAGACTAGAACTTAAGGAATTCGACCACTAAAAAGGAAGGAGCCTTGTGCCATGAGGTTGAGGTGGTAATCTGCACTACAACGGAAATTATATTACAATGTATAGTAAACGGACAAAATTAACATGTTATACACCTTAAATCTGCATAATTGTATATGTCAAACATTTCAATTTAAAAATATATGTATTTTAAATTTAAAAAAATTGTTGAATGAATGATAGGTGGGAGCAAATCTCAACAGTGACAGATGAGTAAAACAAATTCCCAATTATAATTTCTTCTCTAACATGAACAATCTTATTGAAGCAGAATCAGAACACATAGAAATGACAATAATTGAAATAATAACACCAAGACATAATAGCTAGGTACAGCTACATGTTTCCCTCCCTATTTATTAATCAAGTATGTATCTATTTGTATAATTTATATAGCAAAGATCATATTTACTATATCATAGGCTATACATGTTACCTGATACTGTCAATTTAAATTCCCAACAGTAGTTGGATTTGCTCAACATCCTTGTCAATTTTCTCTTCTTACTTTTAGCCATTTTCATGGTTGTGGGGTGGAATTTTACTAGGTGATATGCAGCCTGTTTTTTCCTGAATGGCTAATCGTGTCTACAACACGTTCATGTGCTTTGGGAAATCTGAATATTCCATTTTTAAGTATAAGAGTGTCCTTCTAATTGGTTACTAACACATTTTTATACATTCAAAATATAACTAATTTCTCCAACATATGCGTTATATATTTTACTATACTGGTTGATTTTTTATCTCTTAATGGTGTCCTTAAGGGAATGAAATTCTTAAACCTCGTGGCATCTGATCGTTCATATTTTATTTTTGAAGAAAGCACTTGTTTATCCCTATTGTGACACCTTTGCTATTTCAAGGTTTATAATCTTTTCAGGTGATTTATTTTTTTCACCTTTCATGATTAGGTCTACAATACAGCTGGAAATGACTAATTGTTTTGTATGTAAAAAAAAAAAAACTTTTTTAAAATGAGGCAAACGTTCTATACAGTGAGATGCATAATTTAGTGTACAATTAGATGATGAGTTGGAAAATGCTGGATACAAATAGCTTATCAAGCTGTGGAACACTCCCATCGCTACAGAAAGTTTACTGGTTTTCTCCTTCCAATCCTCGCTCTCCAGAGACAAAAAAACATTCTGATTTATAGATGCACGGAACTTTACAAAAATGGAATTACACAAGATCTAGTTTTTGATATCTGGCTGTCTCGCTCAACATAAGGTGATGGATTCATGTTAGTTGTTGTGTGTTTGGGCAGTTGGTTCTCGTTATCGCTGAGTCGTGTTTTAGTGTATTACGTAACAGGATTTGTTTTTTTTCATTCTTTTATTCATGGACAATTGGGTTGTTTCCAGTTTTTGAATATTATATAAAAACCTATCATAGGCATCCATGTTCAAATATTTTTATGCAAATACGTTTCCATGTCATTTGGTTTATTACCTAGTTTTGGATTTGGGTAGATCATAGAGTAAACGCATGATTCACTTTATTAGAAACTTCTGAACAGCTTCCTAAATGGTTGTACAATTTTAACTTTCACGACCAATATATGAGAGTTCCAGTTACCGCAATTAGCTGTTTAGTGTGATTTGTCGCTTAACATTATGGCACTTAATTGTTCCCAGTCATCTTCAGTATTTACATAAAAAGCTTGTTGATTTCTATAAGTGAAATGTATCTTCAAATAATTTTCATAAAATATTTACTTTTTCAGTTTAATCTAGTATCTATGTTTAGTTTTATTAGGCGATTTCGGTAATATTTACTGTAATATATATGTGTGTATAATGTGCATCTATTTAACACTCACAAAGGTCTTTTACGTACATTATTCTAAGTAGTGCTCATTGCTCCAAGTAACTCCCTTTTGCAGATTTAAAAAAAAAAAAAAACCTAAGCCTCAGAGAAGTTATGCAAAGTTGATTATTATGTCAAAGCCTCAAAAATTAAACTTGAATTTTTGGAGACTAAATCTTAGGAGCGAATACGATTTTTGCTCTCCAAAGCTCGCATGTCCTTGCACGATCTTTCGAATCCCAAGCTGCACAGCCTGAGACTTAATGCAAAAAGGCAGGAACAACCTTTTTCCAATCATTTTGCTGTGAAGATTCTGTCAGGTGTTTCCGCAGAGGGGAGAGATCGCGGAATGGTAGCTGAGCCATTAATTGCAGCGACCATGCCGGCTCAGAGCTGGGCAGAAATCACTGAGTCTCGTCATTGCCACTCTCTTGGCCCCGATGCCCTAGGAAACTGTCGACCTGTGTGAGCCTTTTCGCTTGTCAGCGGCTTTAATCAGGACCGGGAAGAGGATGCCATTCGCCTGACAAGACGGTGCGAGCTTTCCATGTAACGGGCGTAAGTTCAGTCATTAGACGTGGCCAAAATCTTAATTCCCATCACGCTCTTGACTTCAGACTTCTGTATTCACTGATGGTGGACATGTTTTTTTCTTTCCAATTAAATGCATTTGTGGCTTAAAACGAAGTCTTCCTTGGGGGCTCCCTCCTTGCAAGAGGCCCGTCCTGTCCCTCTTTCTTTGGCGGCAGGACCGGGCACAGCTTCGATCTCCACTTGGGTCTTGGCTGGCTGGTTGGTGCTGGTTTCCCTGAGCTCAGTGCTTAATTCTGCTTGGCCTATATCCTTTGGCCTCTGTTTGTTTATTTGTTTTCCTTTTTTCATTCTGGTGGAGCTTGGCCCCGCGGGTGACTGGGCATCCTGCGCTTTAAGTGCTCTTTCGTGCCAAGGCCGACTGGATCGTGGGCATTCTGAGCCAGATGCTATTGCTAATTACCATGGGCTCACCACGGACTCCAGGCGGGAGGCCCCAGATTCTGCAGCCAGCCCTGCCCACGTCGCTGGCTGTTCTGACACCCGAATCCTCTTCCCCTGGGCCTCCTGGGGCGGCGGTCCACTGCCTTCTTCACACTGAAGATGTGTAACCTTAAGGTTTTACTCACCTGCTCAGTACCTGTCTGAGCAGATAGATGCTCCATCATAAACACGTCCTGTTACTCCGAAGGCAAAACTAGCTGAGCATTTTCTGGAACCCTCGCAGGCTTCCAAGACATTGAAAAATTCACTCGCTAACCCCATAAACCTAATCTGAATATTTTTTCCATAAGCTCTTAACCTTTCATCTCAAGGGAGGCAAAAGCCATGAGCCTAACTTCTTGACATTCTGGGTCTTGTCCCTTAGAGTTTTGTTTCCCAGAACAGTCGCAGAGAGGCAAAAATATCTTCGGTCTTACATTTATTAGCTCTACATTTATCCTCTTTTATGTTCTGATTCTCGATATTTAAAATGAGAAATTGAGGAAATGCGGGGAAATGTTATTCTCTCTCTCACTTTCTCTTCTTCTAAAATTTCAATAGTAGTATTTTACTAAGGTGAACAAAAAAAATATATGTGAAAGCCGAAACCAAAGAAAGACATTTTAATTCTGAATACCATTCCTCTTTCCAGTCCTCATGGGACTATGTCTCAACCTAATAGCTTTATCTCAGCAGCGAAAAGTACTGAAATGGAGGAAAAAATTACCCAGAATGGAAAATAATTTAGGTGCTATTTTTAAATACTCCTTCGCTGTACCTAAAAGCATACAGCATATCTGGTATATTTCATATGCCTAAGATGTTCAAGTTAAAATTATTATAAGCAATAAATTTGTTACATATATACACACACATACACACACACACACATATATACACACACATACATATACAAGCTTTAAATGATCATATATAATTATAATGATTAACGTAGTTTAGATATCGTGGTTTATGTTGGGTTTACCAAATACAGTCATTACCACGTTGTGTAGTTAGAGAGGTTCTAGGATATTTCTCTGGGAAGTTAAAAGAGTTTTGTACATTTTCCCTCAATCACACATACTCACACTTAAGTAGACTGTACTTAAAAATTGTATCAATGCATAAATTTTTGAATGGACCTGAGCACACACCTAACGACTGTGCCCTGTTCTGTCTCACGGGCTCTCTAGCCCTCCCCGAAAACTCTAGTCGGTGGACACAGGGTCACCCTCCATGAGAGAGGCCCCCTTCCCTATTTTTTCCCCTAAGTGCCATGCAACTATTTACGGTGGGGAAACTTTCTGGACATAGAAAGGTGGGTGAAATTTGTTTTCTTCCTTTAAGAGGACAGCCTAGTAGGGACCCAGTAACATTGTTTTCCTAAAAAGAGCAGAGCGAACATAAACATAGCAACAGAACTACGTGCATGTTACGACAGAAGCAGAGAAAATGGGAGACGGGCTGCCAAGGGATGCGACTCGAAAGAGGTCGTTTTCTAAAAGCAGAAACACCGTCATCGAGGTAAACTTACATAAAGTCCGACGCACCGATTCTAGGTAAACAAATCGGTGACTTGAGACGAGCTGACAGTCACGTGAACTGCCGCGATGAGCAGATGGATCATCGTATCACCTCCCCCCAGAAAGCCGACCCCTTCCAGTCACTCCCTGCCCTTCAGCTCTCCCGGACGGAGATCTGCATTTGTCACAACGACTTTGTCTCTTCCAGAATACCGCGGAAATGGAAACGGACAGTGTGCCATCTTTCGTAGTTGGCTTCTCTTCCTCAGCGTAATGCTTTTGAAATCCATCTATGTTACTACACGTAAAAGAAGTTCAGCCTTCCACTAACGGACAGCATTTCATCCTACGGTTGCATCGTGATATGTTTATCCTTTCCAAAGCTGGCGGACCTTGGAATGATTTCCAATTTGAAGCTGCTGTGATTAAAGCCATCGGTCATTTCTATCGCTCGGACTGGTATTGACGATCACTGAATTATTTTGCTCACATTCGTTTGATGACTTTTATCTGTATTTTAATCTCTATTATTTCTTTATACGTGAGATACGCAACAAATGCTTTACTAAGCAGTTAAGCTGGAGAAATTCTTACAAAATTATGTTGAATAGAGAAGGCAAGTTATAAAACTAGTAAATAGCCACATATGTGTATAAGATATTTATAGCTATGAATATTTTTCTTTTTAAATATGTTTACAGGTACGAGGTCAGCTGTGTATAATGACAAGGAAAAAACCCAAAGTTTATTCACTTTTTCTAAGTGGTCTGATGTGCAATTATCTTTCCAAATTATACTTGTCCAAATTTTTACAATAACATATAAGCTTAATGCATAATAATATAAGTAAAATTAGGGAGTATTTTAAATCTAAAATAGCAGCATTAAACTTATTAAACTTATTAAACAGCATTCAAAATTCTACCGTCTCTTCAAGTTCATTCACACAACAATGTTCTCCGAAATGTCTTTCGCCTAATAAATTTTATGATACAGTAAATGCCTTTTTAATATTTTGAGATTCGCAGTGCAGATTGGTATATTAAACGCTCGAAGAACTACTTTAGAACTGAAAACCTCGAAACTTTGTTCGCAGCGAGCCCTCTTCCAAACACGCCGAGTAAACCCGATTGGTCCACGATTCTCTGCGCAATGGGACACCTGCTCCCACCAAGCACGCAACACGGGACTCACAACCGGGCGAGTGGAAATTGTGTGAACAGCGAGTTTGAACGATGACTGTATGAACAGCGCTCAACGCTGCGATAATAAGGATTGTGAGGATTGACCATTTCGGTTTTCAGAGTGACTTCGACATTTATCAGAAAAGGAAGGGTCATCTCTATAACATCGTTTTTTTTTTTCAACTTCCTTTGTGAAGGAACATTAAAGTCACTTTAACTCGGGTTTGAGATATATTCATCAGTGTAACTTGGAGTCTCAAGAAAAAAGGGGAACTATAAATAGATAAATATATCGAACACTAGGTGCATTGGTCGATCTGCAAAAGACCATTTATTTAATGCGGTCACCGTGTAAATATCAAGTTCTAACGCCATGACAAAGAAAATTCAAGTTTGACACAAACAGGGAGACAAAACGTGTCTAGAACATACTGTTCATTTTCTAATCAATTTTAATTGGCCTCAACATTTATCAGATGAATTAAACACATCTTATACTTACTTCGATGCCAAGTCTACCATGCATTACACGAGTCCGTCAGAGAGAGGAGGGTTTGCTTTGGCTTGTCAGAACTCTCGAACGCCGTGCCCTGACCTAGGCAGTTACTTATGCCTCGGTTTTTAAGACGGATTAAACTGTACTTTAGGAGCCTGACGGTAGCCGAATGAAATGCAAAATAGCTCTGACGCACTCCGTGGTTTCAGCCGGCGTCATTCTCTAAGTTAAAAGCACCGTTTCGGCGGGTTTCTCTGTCCTTTGGCGCTTTCGGAGGCAGAACGAGTAAACCCCGGTTTGTCGCTGCTGCTGCCCGCCACCATGACCACCCACACGCCATCGCCAAGAAACCCGTCTATCGGTTTAAACTCTGAGCAGGGGCATAAAGGAGCAACTGTCCCTCGCGGCGAATTCATTTCGACGATTACGAAAACGCCGTCGATCCGTACAGATCTCTTAGATCCGCGCAGCGCGAACTGTAATCTCTGTGTCATTCCCTGGGCATCGTGCGGCTCGTCCATCAGAAAGCGGGTCTTTCCAACGTGTGCCAACACACGCGAGCCAGCGAGAGCGTCCGCCAGCGGACGCGAAGCACGTTCCAAGTGGCGTCGGGCGCACGAACGGGACATTCTTCTGCGCCGCGCGAAAGGCGGCGGGAAGGGAGCCGAGCTCCCACCGTCACCGTTCCACTGAGCCGGCATCGGGTTCCCGTCCGTGGGCCCGTGTCTCCAAAGCTCTGCTCCTCGTGGCCTGGTCCGGAAAGGGCCCCTCGAAACTATCCTGCTCACATTTCTCTGGTCCGACTTGAGCCGCGTGGAAAGCTGAGAATAACGGGCGGGAAGCTGAACATTTCACCGCTTTAAACAGAGGAAGTTTGACTATTCGGGGCAACCAGCGGTGGGTGCGAAACGCCCTTAACCCGAGGGACGCGTGTTTCTGCCTCGGCTGCCGCCCAGCGCTCCCACGGCCCGTTAACGCGAGTGAGCGTCGCCTAACAGGAACGACACACGGACAAGCATCCAACGCGCCCTTCTGTGACCCGAGAGGCGAAAAGAACGAGAATTTCAGCTGATCAGAAAACAAAGCAACACAAAACAAAACTACTTAAAACACGCTTCGGGCTGAGAGAGTCGCCTCGTCGCCTCCGTTTGGCTGCGTGTCCGGGGATCTTGAAGTCTGACACTCGCCGTGAGTGACGAAGTAGAATAAGAAAACAGTGCGGTAAGTGTCTGTCTGCGTCTCGACTTGACACCGACGTCGCGGCACCTGGCCGACCCCGTCTCGCGGGTGGGAAACACCCGAGAGCGAGAGCCTCCTGCTTTCAAACCGGCTGCCTCCGAGGCAGTGTCGCATCGCGGCCTTGCTCTGTGAGTTGCTGCCACATCGGCCTGTTTGCTTCGTGAGGAACGAATGGTGAATAATTCATGACGTGCAAAATTTAATCAGGGAAATCTGATTTTAGAGACCTCATTCTGAAGAAGACAAAGCCTCCACCTATAGCGCGAGGCACATTTTTAAAATAACAGCAGATTTTTTTTGTTAAAATGAAGCCTAAGAGCGATATGTCCTATCAGATCAAAGGCGACCTCTTTAAGTAAAAGCGTTGATCTGAATGCGCACGTTATAATGATGTGCAGATTTATGCACGAAATTCAGTATAATCACGGACAGGCAAACGGTCTCGCCCGTTCCTTCTCTCATCCAGTTTGAAGTCGCACTGAATTATAAAGCAGTGGAACTGAGGCCCTGTATGAGGCATCGGGTTCCCTGGAGGAACAGCAGACCCTCTCGTGAATTCCGTAACCTCGGAAACGTGTGGCCGTGGCCCGTGACGCGGAGGGTGTTGCTGCCTAAGTGTCGCATCCTTGCTGAAGTCGGTCCCCGCCCTCGGGAGGCCCAGCAGACGGGGGCCGCCAGCGTTTCTGCTCCTGCCGCCTCTCTCCTCTCGTGCCGGTTCCTTCCAACCTTGGCCGACGACGGCTTTGCGGCGCCCGGGTCCTTGAACTTCAAGCGGAAGAGGGCGAAGGGCGCCGCCGACTCCAGCGAAAGGGCATCGTGCAGAGCGCTGTGGGGTCGCCAGGTCAGCGCCAGGGCTCTTCCCTTGTGACTGGAACGGTCCCGTTAGTGCGGGACGGAGACGGAGTCCGGACGGAGTCGGTCCCCGTCCGCCCTGCGCAAGACCCAGCAGGAGAGGAAGTGGCAGAGAGGCCAGGACGGCCGCGGGGGACTGGCTCTAAGGGGCCTGGCACAGGGCAGGCCCGGAGGCAGAGACACACGTGCGGGCGACGGCCGGGGACAGCGACTCTGGCTGTCCCGGGTCCCTTCTCCGCCCGGTGGTGCTCTCCTGGCTTCCACGCCAAGCTTTTGCGCCCGAACGGCTCCTGTTCGACTCTAAACGGTTCCTGGACAGACGCAAGATGTCCCTGCCTCTGCTCAGAGGCCTCAGGACGCCGCGGACCTTCTGCCTGAGCCTCCCGGCCTCGCACCCCGCGGCTCCCGCTGGCTCCCGCCTCGCTCACGCAGGACAGAAAGGACGGCCAGAGGAGATGGCGCTTGGCGCTGGCCTCCGAAGCACGACAGCAGGGCCACCGCGCGTGCGGCCGGCCCCGTCCAGCCACGCCCCGGCCCGGCCCGAGAGCACTCAGTGGCACCCCAGCCGGTCACGGCCCCGCCTCGGCCTTCGGGAGATGAATCTCCCCATCTTTCTGCTCTAAATAGATAGCAAACGCGGGCTTTGTTACTTGAGCAGTCACAGAGACCACCCGTGGGTGGCCAGAGCCACCACTGACCATGGCAGGACAGGGTCACGGTCATCCGACCCGCCTATCAGTCACCCATCGGCCAACCAAGACAGTTATATCTACTCCTAAAAAGTGACATTAACTTGACTGACTCCGCACAAATCTTAAGGCCGGTCAATGGTACATGATTACATAGTTAGTTCTTGGGCAGCTCAGAGTTGGGGGTTATGACCCCTGTGCAGTCAAAAATCTGCACCCCAAAACTTTAACTACTAATAGCCAATTGCTGACTGGAAGCCTTGCCAATAATGTAAACAGTTGATTAACATGTATTTTGCATGTTACATATATTACATGTTGTATTATGATGACAAAGTAAGCTAGAGAGAAGAAAATGTTACTAAGAAAATAACGAGGAAGAGAAAATACATTCACAGTATTTATTGGAAAAAAATTAAGGTCTAAGTGGATCCGACCCATTTAAACCCATGTTAATGGATCAACTACACTTTGCATTACGTAGGACGATAACGGCCGCCTGTGGTTATGACAGCTAAACTTTAACGGTCTCTTCTCTGCCTACGCTTTCTAGAAGTTAAACCACGAGTCTCGGGTAACACTCTGACACCGAGGTTCGATTTGTGTGTGGTTCATCCGTGAGGCTCACGGACTGCACCCACGGGCCAGGGGCGCCCAGAAGGCAGCGGGAGGCGCCCCGGTGACGTGAGGATGTCCCCCGAGTCATTGCATGACGGAGTTGTTGTCGTCGTCGTTGTTTTAAGTGTCACTGCTCCGTTCCTACGCTGTCGGCCTCTGTGGGACCACGCATCGGTTCCTTACAGATCACGGAAAATAACGTGAGACGGACGAGCAGGCGGGAGCCTCGCTCCCGGGCGGTGCTTTCCGCCTTCTCCCCACCGCCCAGCATGCAGACGCGCGTGCGGAACCAAGGGTCTTGCGCGAGGTGCTGGATAGTGAGCACATCGGGATCCGTTTCAGCTATTTCAGGCCACGAGACATCGCTTAGAATAAAAGAAAAACGGTTTCGTGCCCTGCGATGACTTTCGGCTCTGTCGTGAATATTCCTATTTGGCATATTAGAAAAACATCCAGATTCTTATAAACAGTGATTTTGTGTCCTGCGAACCATAGGCCATCAACCTAAGACTGGCATTTGCTTTTTTGTTTGCAAGCCAGTTTGCTTTAATTATCCGTGAGCAGTTATTGAGGCGGCTTGATTTAAATACCAAAAGCTCCATTAGCAAGTGACAAAAGGGACTATCCCACTGAGGAAAAGCTCTGAGGTCAAAAGGTGCTTTTATTATTTTCTGAGTTCATTAAGTACTCACTGAATATTAGGAAAGTTGTATTAAGGGTGTTAGTTTTGCTATGCGTTTGTAGCAAAGAATTATAATAGCCTAAGTGAAAAACGAGGTATTGTAATTAGAAAAGAATTTTTACCATCTTAAAACGGAATAAATAAAGTAGGTGGAGAAAGAGGTGCCGTGGATCCGACTCCAGAGTGAATTTATGAAGAATATCGATAGATAGCTCCTGCGGAAGGTGAGCCGCCGTCCTCCTTCGAAGGGTCCGTCCAGGTAAACTTCCACAAATATAACTTAGCGAAGGAAAGATGATTTCTCCGTAACAAATCGGATCTATTAAACTATAACCCGTTAGAGGTTTTTAAAGGAGAAAACGTATTAGGGACAACAAAGAGAAAAATGTTGGAAGGGAAAGCAATCGCGTCTCTAAATATATTTAAAATTAAATACAAATGCCAGCGCATTCTACACCAAAGCCTTTAAAAAACAAATTAATAGACTGGAATACTGTTTTATCATTGGTAGGAGCAAGGTTTTAACACAGGATCGAGATAAGAATAAATGGATAATTGGTTTTATTTCCTAACGAATAATAAGTTAAATTGACTAGTGAGGGTGGATGGATGTGAACAAGTTATCCGGGCTCTGAAATAAAGGCTGTGACCTATCAGAGCCCTTCGTACATGTATATGCTTTTATAAAAACGTTAGGGAATGTCTTCAAACATTGGCGTTTGCAGTCGAAGTGGTGTCTGACTCGTCACTGCATCATCTGTCAATGAGCCACTCGATTCCACGTGGAGATGGAGCCGGTGACCAAATCCACGCCACAACCAGAGGCTAACGACAGGCAGCTTGACATAAGCGTTGGAGTAAAAGTGTTTAATTTACAGTAAGATGTGTAGAGCTAGATTAATAGAGCTTTACCCTGGCTTCAGCCGGAGACCTGTTTTTGAAAATATGCAATGAAGACAAATGGTTTTGAGCGCTTGACCACCTTCATCTGACTGTATAAAGGAAAAATCGAAAAGCTGAGAAAATATAACCCTAACAAAACAGCAAGAGAGACTGCTAATATCCAGCACTTGATGGAAAAAAGAGAGCTCCACCATCAAGAATGTGAATATGACTGTTCAATGTAATTCGATTTATATTAAAGTAATTCTGTTACAAATTATAAAATACAATAAAATATTCAATAACTCATTTATTGTGCTCATAATGAGGCAGTTTTCCTGCAAATTCTTTTGAGAAAAAATTGCATAAGTCCTAAGGTTTCACCAGAATACTTTGAATAGTAATAAATCGTAAAATAAACAATCAAAGACATTTACCCTAAAATGGGAACTAAATAAACTTTCCTTCCAAGACACACAAGCAGCTTTTCCAGCTTAGATTAGAAATGGCTGTGTCGGCCTGTGGGTAACCAAATGATTTGGAGTCCTGCAGAGTTTTCCTGTGCCCAGTAGGGCCGGGACAGTAGACCAGGTGGACATTAATCCCAAGCAGGCAAAAAGCAAGAATTCCAGTCAGCTACACCGTGGACCCCCTACAACGCCTCTGTCTTAACGCAAACCCGTGAGTGTGGGAAGCAAGCGAAGGAACAGGAATTGCCTAGAGGAGATCGCAGACCGTGGCTGCACCGCATTCGAGCCCAGAGGGCGGCAAAAGGTGGCTTGAGCCGGAAACCAACTTCAATTACATCTTAAAGTAAGTGCTAAATCTTGCCCGAGGAAGGAGTCCATGCTTAAACTATAGACAGGAGAACGTGATCCACCAGAAAGAAGTGACTACACATAAAGGATGTCGTTTTTTTAGAAGACTTAAAGATAAATTGAAAAATCTGTTTTTAATATTAAACTAGTAATAAAAAAAGTACCAAATCGAACAACTCAGATATTTTTAAATGACAATAATTCTAAGAAATACCAAAATACAGAAAGCGCATGAAATTGAACTCAGAAATCAGATGGCAGGAAAGTAATATACCTACGGATAATAGAGAATATCTTTAAACAACTATCGTTCAGATTCTCGCAAAGCTAATCAAGAAAATGAGATAAAGCGAAAATAAACGATGCGAGGTGAGACCGAAGAATGCAACGAGTCAATGAAATCGAGGTCGCTTAAAGAGCGAGGGGACGTGCAAACCCGCGCGCAGCCGCCCCCGCCCCGGGCGCCGCCGGCCTCGGGGCGCCGCTGGCTCTGACCACGGATCAGGGGCGTCGCAGCCGCGCCCAGCCCTGCGACCCGTCTGGGGCTCGCACGCGTCTGCTTTCTCCGGAAGGACGGGGAGCCACAGACGGTCGCCGGTGCACGACGACCCGGGGCGCTCGTGGGGCGCGACCCCGCCTGGAGCGCAGTGCGGCCGAGCGCACGAGCCTCGCGGGGCTGGAGCCCGCGAACCCCGGACCCCCCGAGGCACGCGCGAGGCGCCGCGTCTGCAGCCGCGACCAGTCTGGCTCATAATTTAGGGAAGCGTGGACTGGACCAGTGACTGTCACCGGTCTTTAAAGCCACAAATCACCCGCGAGCGGAGAGATCTCCTCGCAGATCTCAATACCTAGCAGAGTGGGGGTTGGCTGTCTTCAAATCTTAATTTAATTGACATTTTTCCTTTTGATAATAAAATTACATGTCTACCTATATCCGTAGATATGGATATATAAAGGATAATTAACTGTCAGATGAATCATCATAACACCATCTCCGCAGTGATGACCATTATCATTTCTTCTTCATCTTTTATGGTCTTCCATTTTTGTATTTAATAGCAAACTTATGATATAATGATATTTGCCCCTAAATAGTTCTACATTTTTTTTAACAAAATGCTTACATTTGTCTTATAGAACAATAATTCTTTAATATCATCTAACATCCACTTAGGTTAAATGTATCATTGATCTCGAAATGCCTTTGTGATAAACTGTTCATTCCAGGAAATTTTTAGTTATGAAAATTCGCCCAGAAAGCCAATAAATCCTATAGCATGTGCGAAGGAGGAAAACAAAATTTTTCAAGATGAAACCGCTACAGAAATGATCATATCTAGACATTATGAGAGGCGAAGACTTGCAAAATTTATTGAAATCATCGCCATGCGATTCACACATTTTCAGAATGCAGAAGATGTGTGACTTATTTCTTGGCGCTAGCCATAGTTGAGAATTAAAGTCTGGCAACATACATCTCACTTTCCATGCGCACCTTAACAAAACCTACAGATAATTCCAATTATGGAGATTCTTGACGAGTGATAAATAAAATATGAAGACACTGTATCTTGGGAAGGAATACAGACCATCACCTGTAAATGCATATTCCAAGAATCTAATAATAAATTAACATGAGGGCATCCGGGGGACCTGTTAGGATACGTCATAAGGGAATAGAGAATAGTAAGAAAGTCCTACAGGCCTCTATTAGGTTGTTTGTTTAGCTTATTGTCACAGATGTCCCCTCAAATAGTCAGAAATGTCTTTCTCTCTCACGCACCGCTCGGGATGCAAGCATCTCAGGGCGGTAGCCGTGGTTCTCCTCCACGAGGGTTTCGCTGCTCTGTCATTTGCGGATGGGACCCCCGGGCAGGGTGGGGAGCTGTTCCTTGCTGATTCCTCGCGTGAGAGGGGAGCGTTGGAGAAAGCGGCCACATGCCCATCTCAGAGGAAGCATCCTAGGTGCCGGGCACACCTGTCACCTCACCTGCCGATGGTCCGCATTTAAGCTCACAGTCGCACACACTTAGAACAGTGCTGAGACCTGAATTCTTATCATAAAAAGCCATGTCCCCAAAGAATCAAGGATCTATTCACGGCGAGGGGGAACCGACATTAGGGATCACTGTAGGATCCGAAAAACTGTTTTATAAAGATCAGTAGTTATTTCTGATGAAACATCGCCAATACTGGGAATGGGAGGGTATTTCTTCCATAAGATGATAATAAATAGACTAAATAAAATAGAGTATATAAAAGACCCTTCTTACAGGAGACTTGCCCTGTCATACATTAAGATTTAGTCTGAAACTAAAATAATTAAGGCAGTGAGATTGACGTATGAATAGACACAAAAATCACTTAAACAGAGAAGGGGGAAAAATGCACACACGAGACTTTAAGATATGAAACCAGCGGCGTGGGGGATGTACGAGGAAAGGAGCGAGTAAACCAAAACCTAGAAAAACTCATTATCCGTAAAGGTTAAAAAAAGCATGAAAATTAATCTCTGTGTCCCATATACACAGAGTTCAAACCCAGATCATTTAAAGATTTAATAATCTAATGGGAAAGTTTTAACTTAGCAGAAAATAAAGAAATCAATCTTTCAGACCTTGGGATCAGATTTCTTAAACAAAATACAAAAACAATGGTAATAACAACAAAATCTTGTTCTTAACATTAAATCTAGCAATAAAAGGTTGCTAAATTTAATTAAAATGAAGATCTTATGGGGGAAAAAAATAAGCTGCCCCTGGAAGCCTGTACCTGTCACACACGTCTGACAAAAGATGGGCGCGTAGAGAATGTAAGCTAGAAATCGACAACTAAACAAGCCTACGACATCGCAGGAAACGTGCGAAAGGCGTGACACACAGACTCGCTACCCTTTACGCCCATCTCTTTTTTCTGATCAGCCCGTTATCCGTTTACACTGGTCGCTGCCTTTTCTGAACCAACTGTCAAATGTTTGAACCACCGCGCCACGAGCAGGGGTTCCACATACTAGGGAACATGTGTGTCCAAAAAGCTCCAAGCGACGGGGGAGGCGCAGGGCGTGGCCCCAACAAGGCCACTTTCCACCAGCGGGTTAGAAAAATAGGAGTTTTGCAAATGCTAAATGGAGGAGAGAATGCAAGCGAATGGGTTTTGTGTTCTTTGTTTTTTTTTTTTTTAGAGGCGGTTTATGTGCATTTAGAGCCACAGATCAAGTCTGGGAAACACTTCAGGGCTGTCTTTGAAAGCCGAGCCCCGCGTTCCCGAGCCCCACGACGCCCCGGGAATGACGCGGAGAGAGGGTGGCCGCGTGTCCAGCACGAGCCCCGCCCGCCCTGCCCTTGATATTCCTGGCCTTGGAGCGTCGTTTCTCCACCTCGTCGTCACGACTACCAAACGCAGGCCAAAGCAGGAGGTTGTGTGAAAGCCCCTTCTGCACGTAGTGCTGCAACACAAAGGGAATGCTCACTGGGGCCGCTGCGGGGCAGCCAGAGGAAGAAAAATAGGGCGGGAAAGGAAAAAGCAATTAATGACCAAGTAATATTTCCTGGTCTGAAGCGATGACAATGTCAGGCATTTACGACGTGGTCACCGTGTGCCGGGCATTTGACAGACCACCTGCCCCGATTAATTTAGTCTCCACGACATCTCCGCGAAGTTTGGGCTGTTATTATCCCTTTTCAGAAACTAGGAAACTGGGGCGCGGGAAGGCCATGCGAGCGGGCCGCAGTCCTGCAGGCTGGACACGGGCCCGGGCGCCCCGAGTGGGGCGCTCTCCCCGGCTCCCCGCTGCAGCTCCAGCACTGACCCCTCCCCAGGCCTGGTGTCCGGCTAACCACGCGGACCGCGAGCTAGACCCAGACCGCGGTGGACCGGATCGGAGTTGTGTCGCTTGTGCACGTGAGCCATCTGGTGACCCCTCCCTTGGACTTTGGAGTTCGTGGGGAGCAGTGGGACCTGGGAATGAAAGGCCACGAGGAGCACAAAACGGAGAGGTCCCGGCCCGCGACACAGCGACATGCCGTCAAGGTCTCCGGCTCGTCCGTGAGTTACAAGCACTAAGAATAGCAGTACCATTTGCTTATGAACAGATAGCGAGTTTATTATGAGATTTGGCCTTGATTTCTCGCGCATGTGACATATTGCCATAAACTAAATTAGCTTTCAGATGATATCTAATAGAATCTTTTCATGGTGCTCCATTATTTCTATTACTTTATTTTAATCTGATATTTTTTAAAGGATAATAAGTAAAATATTAATCAATCAGGAACTCGAGGGTCAGAGAATTGAGATAATTATCCAAAATCACTTTAATCATTACTTCCAAGTTCACTGCTAACTCAAAATCTTCAAAGCACTATCTTTAAAAATATTTTCTTACTCTCGTATTTTCCTATAAGTTATACTTTATTATCTAAACAAAATTTATTGTATTTATCCACACTCCAGTCCCATCAAAATGCCTTTCCTCTTGATTCGGTTAGTATAAGCTTTCTTCACACGCACTATAAAAATAGATTTGTTTTCATGACGAAATTCAGTGTCTTAACACATTAAAGCTGCTTAGGACGGAACACGCCCCCAGGTCGCCTCTCACTGGGATGATGCAAAATGCAGGCGCGTCGAGGCCGGTACGGTTCATCTGGACAGACCTCATTCGGCCACGACGCCGAGGCACGGAGCAGGCCCCGCGGCATGTCGCAAAGTCATCGCATCCCCATGGTGAGCGGGGAGGATCAAAAACACAAAGAATTATTTCGTTATCACTGCCAGAGTTGCCCAAGAATGCTCTCAGCACTAAAACGTAAGATGTTAAAGGATATAAAAGATTGTATTACAGCGTATGTTGGTTTAACTCTGCCGTGATTTCATTTGGAAAATGTCATATGTAAATATAGCTCTAGAGCTTGCCCATGAAGAAAAAAAAGTCTGTTTAATAAGGCAAGGGGATCAAATCACATAAAGCCGAAATGGAATAGAATAGAATTTTGTTCGCTAACTTAATTAGGATTAAAAAGAGTCAGCAAATAACTACCTTTATTATTTTAGTGCATCGACTGAAATTTCCAAGGGTTATACTGTTTTCAGGGAATAGACTTTACTTCAGGTTTTAAAATATTTTCGAATCGCCACGCACATTTTAAATGTTTGATGCAACACTTTATTCGAAATTGTAATCATTGCATACAAGTTCCGTGACGATCTGAGTGCAACAGACTGAATTGTCCTTGCTCTTCTCTAAATATTTTCAAGTCCTCTCATCTAGCAACCACGACAGAAACCCAGCACTGAGAGCTCGTCCTCACAGAGGTTTTAAATGCCCCCCCATTTCTCCAGAAGAGCAGCTTGCTCCAAACAGCTGTGCTCCCCTTTATCCAAATACTCTTAACAGACAAAGTGATATAAAAATATAGATTCAGAAGAGATAGTTTGCAGTTCACGCTCCCACCCCTGTAAGTTCTATTTAATAAAGAAGAAGGTTACCGATGATTCGGTATACGAAACATTATCTATCTCGTCCTGTCTGAAACCACCCCACACTGTCGTAGACTTCATTCACACTGGCCAGAGCTCAAGCGAATTCACAGCTACCGCGCTGGCCGTTGGAGGTCAGCTGGCTCAAACGTGATGTGACCGGCACCGAATTTGTAAGATACTTGGGAACGTTTAGCGAAGAAGATCAGAAAAGATGACAGGATGACAGGATGGGAGGCTCGGGGACGCGGCCGCGTGGGCAGACCCGGAGGCAGGAACGATACGGAAACGGCCGCTCTCGCCTTCGCCGCCAGAAGGAACGCGGTTCTGCGACCCCTTCTAGGTGTCCGACTTTTGTAGCTAACACACTTGTGCTGTTTTAAGCTACTGAGTTTGTGGCGATTTGTCTCAGTGCCTACAGTGGACGAACTGAAAAGTTTAGTGTAGAATAGAATAGAATAGAATAGAATAGAATAGAATAGAATAGAATAGAATAGAATAGAATAAACAGAGTAGGAGTCATAAAGTTTTACTTAAACTAACAGGTCAGACATAATTGCATTGTTTTAATAAGAAATGCTTTCAGATGGGATTACAATAACATTTATTATACATATTTTTAAAAGTAGAACTCAGGCCTCGATCCACTATAAAATTTCATCGGCAGAGTTGTAGTGAAGTACCTCGAAGTGTTCCCTGAACTGCTTCGCTCCAAGAAACGTGTTCAGCTGATTTAAGCGCAGTACAGAATAACGGTCTTGGGAGACCCTTGGACAGAAAATGATGGCCTTGACCATAATCTTCACCAATGTGAGGGGTGTGCCTTACACACCTCACAGCGTGTGTGCAGCCCTGCCCCCCGCATCTCACTGCGAGGACCGTCCATCCTGTATCCAAGTTCACTGTGATGGAATTCAGAGTTTATCTAGATTACTTTCACCAGAAAAATAAGTTATGGACCTTCTTCTAGGCCATTCTTTATTAAAGTTGAAGACTTTCTCCTGATCGAAACTTTTGAATATTAGGTCCTCTACCTGTATCAGATTTATTTAATGGGAAGAAGTAGGAAGAGAAAATCTAGCTATTTATGATTGGTGAGTCATGTCGCAAATGTTTGTTTAGACCTAAAATTAAAAACAACACAGGATTCCTTTGATCCGTGTGGATTAGAAGTTAAAAGGTGGATGTGTCTACCTGAAAATTTAATAATTGATAGCAACAAATGTCACCTTTCAAAGTGACTGTCATGGGAAAAAGAACTTACTATCAAGAGATTTCTTGCATATTTATGAGTCAAACCATATATATCAAGTGCGTGTGTGTGTATAGGATCCCTTAAAGGGCTTGTACTATTAAGTAGTTTTGAAATAACTATTTCAGCAAAATGTGTAGTTATGGTGATATTAATCCTATGATGAGAATTGCAGAAGGCTAATTGGTTGTTTGCTAAATTTTACATTGATTCAATGTCATCACATTAAAATAGTTAAAGAATTCCTTTCAGCCCGCGGGTCCTCAGTGATATAACAAAAATACTAAAACATCCTGTCACTGCGGAAATCGACCCTGAGAGCACGTGCACTGCTGAAAGCTGTGTTAATTTAGGACAGAAAAATCAAAACGTAGAATGTCGGTCCACTATCAACTTGACGACACACCGAGGAAAGGTGGGCTTTACCTGTCAGGTGTACAGTCCCCTCAATAAGTGACACATTATAAACTATCAGTTATAAACCGATAACATAGCCTGATAATTTCCCAAGCTTTCGGATGCAGAGCTTTACGATGACCAGTGCATCTTCAAGTTTGGAATTGTTCATTCTAACGGATATTAGTGAACCAGACGACAACGAGAGGTTCCCGTTAGGGCATGAGAGGGAGAAATACGAACCGAGGTTGGAGGAGGTGATAAAATTGAGAAAAGAAAAGGAGCAAATAATTCAAGAAAGATTTCAAAAAAATCAACACATTGCTTTGTTTGTTAACTTTGAAATTGGCTGTTGGGACTACTTGAGAAAAGATTTTGCCTTCGAGGAGGAAAATGAGAAGATGTAGGTAGATTACGTGGAAGGAAAAAAGTACTGTTTCTTCTTGGCTAATTAAACTAAAATAAAAGCAGGACTCGGTGAGAAGACTCGCAAACATATGCTTGGAGTATTTATCTGATCAGAAGCAATTATAATATTCTCGCACCGTGAAATTAATCCTTTATCCAAGAGAACGAGAGCAATAATCATATCGAGGAACTAAATCACAGCTCTCTCAAACTGCTCAACTCTCTCCCGAAATCGAATTAGTTACTCACCAGGACTTACGAAGTGTCACACGTTCAGTAACAAAAATGAACACCTTGGGGCTGCATTCGCATTAATGGTTCTTTACGCTCGCGCCACGTTTGCCGGTCACTTCCAGAAGCACGCGTCCTGGAGCTGCTGACGGCATTGTAGGTTTTGACGGGAATAGTGGTTACACCAGGATGTTTTTCCTAACTTGGGATAATTCGCTAAGCACTACATTTATGGTTTATGCCTCTTACGAGCCTATGTTTTACGGCAAAATAAAAAAGCCTTTAAAAGTTTGTATTCCCCGACAGATGGATGTCAGGTCACGCACTCATCAATTTCCACTCTACCATCTGAACGAAATGCTGTCAGGAAAGTACAAAGTCATAACGAGGCCACTCATCTCCAATCTCGAGAAAGGAAGTCAGATCATTACAACGTGGAGCGTGACATCATTTAAGATTTTGGGGAGGTTTCAGGTCTGATATGTAAGGAATCCATTTCAAGTTAGTATTTGTGGATGTATAAGATCGTGGTCAAAAAGAAAGGAGGTTAGTCTTCTTAGAATTACAGAGGGGAGATGTAGAGGCGGAGGACGGCCTGGACCTACTAGAAGATGCTCTACCCCCCGCCCCATGCTTACTCTCCGGATCCTGCAACTTCTCCTAAGATCTTCAACTAGAAATCTTTTTAAAATTTCATCAAAATCTACTTTATATAAAGCAGACCCCTCCCTTGTGGTCTCTGACAAGTATAAGGGCATCTAATTGCGGATTATCGGGTGGTGAAAAGTATCAACCTGCAAATTATTTGGGAAAACGTAAGATCGAGTCTCCATTTCCAACCAGAGGTGAAGGGAAAGCGGGCGGGAGGGCAGCTCCTCGGAGCTAGCAGCCGTCTGCACTTTCTCACGAGTTTCGTTTTCGACCTTTTAAGAATCCATAGAAAATATGGTTGTTGACTTTGTGCTATTGTGAAAATTTGTCTTATGTCGGTCAAAAATGAAAATATTACAGCTCTGGTAATTTCTGTCATGGCTTTTGGGGTTGGAATGATCCTCAAAAGCAATAGTAAATGACTTTCGATAAAGATAGTTTCAAGTTTTAAAAAAGTACAGAACTGGACCTGAGTATTCATTTTTATCAAAAATTAATAGGCGACAAATGTCCATACGTGAATAGTTGAGATGAAAAGGGTATAGGCTGTAAAGACTTCCGGAAAGTTTTCCGTTATGTCTTTTTAAATTAGAAAACTAATATTCACGATACGGAAGAATATTCACAACCCTGTGATAGCTTTGCACAGTGTGCGCTGTCCTGATCTATAACTGGCAAAAATGCACACATGCAGGGATATTGGCTCTGTGACCGAAATAAAATCGGGGATAAAAACGGAGGCCGTGTTCTGGTTAGCACAAGTATCTCATTCTACGAGACCTCTGGGTATGGTGGGCTCTGCTTACGCTGGTGACTCTTGAGTGTCCTTTCGAGCCTGAAATTAACTGGGAGGGGGTGTGTGTCTTTGCTACTGTGCCTTAGAGATAGAGATTGTCTTGCTAATTATTTAAGCCCACGCATGATACTGGTGCGTGGAGTAGGAAGTTCTCTGCAGACAGAAGAGCTATCGAACATTTTTTTCCTCTTTACCGTAACTCCAAGCTTTGGCTAAAACACCTTCTCTCTGGGAAGGTTCTCTAATTGGGAAGGAAAGTTCTCGATGTCATGTCTGCTCACTTCGACTGCACAGTCCCCATAGTCTGCCGATGTCGATGACAATGAGTGGCAGTCTTCGCACTCGTGAGAGGTGCGGGAAGCTGGACGGTATCGGATAATCGGATAACGATTTGTGCAGTATGAAGTGCCTACTCTGTCCTGGCGTCCTGCCTGGCGATTTTCACGTAGTTCTGTTTGTTCTAGAATCAGACGGTGTGTACAGGGTCTTTATCAAAGGATGAAGTCAAATTAATGTTGCAAAAATAAACTGTCTATCCAAAAGGGGGGTGTCATGAAAAGTCAAATATGAAAAATAATAAAGCAACAAGTAAACGCGACGCCATCGCAAAGCGCCTCGGTATTTTTGCGCCAAGGCCATACACGCACACGTGCACACGCACATCCAGAAATCAGAGTTTGACAAAATCATCGTACGTATACAATGAAAATCGTACCTAACCTGTTCTGAGTTTTTCCCTTTGGTACACTGATTCTGTGATGCCTGTTTTCTAGAATGGTGAGAATTTGACTCTGATGGTCAGAAGAGAAACAGTTGAGGGTCCTAGTCCTCAGGAGCAAATACGCTTAATCCAGAAAAAGAAAAAAAAAATGCAGGTTCTCTTACTTAGTGAAAAATAAAATAAATCCAATTACAAGTCGATTGAGTTACAATGTTCTGACTCCAGAAGGAATCTCAAGACTATTTAACTTCATAAATACATGAAAGTTTGAAATTGAAGAAAGGTCACTTTAAATTTATCAAACAGGATTATTTTGTTAAAGGCTGGTTCAGTCCGGAATATAGTCAATAAAATTGTACTATCCGTGCATGGTGACAGATGGCTACTAGCTGTGTGGAGGTCACTACGTATTGTATATGTCTGATCATGGTGTTGTACACCTGAAACTAATTAATATTGTTTGTCAGTTGAAAATTCCTTTTGTAGTAGGGTACGAGCCATCTGATAACTTCTCCATGCAGAAAGAGGTCTGTAACAGAACCTCAGTCATCCTTTTACACTTGCAAACGCAGAAAAGAAGACAAAGTAAACATATTTGTGAATTCTGTTTATAACCAAATTAGCTTCCATAATTCTTAATCACTAAAACTAGTATGAAAGCAATATCTAGATAGCATCTCATCTCCATAACACTGAGCACCACTGTAAGTTTTAGAAAATATTATAGGATTTATTCTATGGTGTGGAATAAGAACAAGGAATCTTACTCTGGCTCAAATATCTGCCCCATCTTTTCTCAGACCTGTTATTTTTTATTAACCCAATTAGTAAAATTAATACAATTAGACAGTTTACAACAGAAGTAGAAACTCTGCCTCTACAATTATTTAGCAAAGAAATATGTTGACCAACTTAAAATAGGGCTTTAAAGAAGAAATCTGAGAACTTGAAAAATAAGCCAACCAAAATTCCGGTGGCTCTTAGATAACCGAGCAGATGGCGTGCTTGAAGACCCGGTGCCCTCGTCTTTAGGGGCCCGAGCACGCGGGCGCGGCCCCCGTCCTTTAGAGACGCCGACTTCGCACCCTGCTCTGCAGTCACCACGTCCCCTCGTCACTATTTTTACACGAAGACCCGTCCTCACCTCAGAGTCTGGAGTGACGTTCAACAAATTAAATGGAAATGAAAACAGGTAAAGCCTCACAGCTTGTACTTTCAGCTTTGGCAAAATGTCTTCTCATCGAAAAGAGGATGCGTATCAAGCCGCCCTCACGAAAGACCCAAATCAAAGTGATCACTTCGACTGTGAGAACACATTCCCCCAGCTGACCGACCGGTCAAAGTGTTGACAATGTTATTAGTTGCATGTTTCCCTTCTGCTAACTTTCGTGTTGCACATCCACAAATTAGCATCTCGCCGACAGAGCAACCCGCAAAGATGGAAATGTAGCAAATGACCGCCCCAAATACGCGGTTTTTAAAAGTCAGAGATGACTGAACGGAAACACTTATTTCTGTTTTAAATGTCATTTGCTTTTCACATCCCGTTACCGATTTAGACGACAGGAGAACAAACAGGCACAAATGACCCGCGCTGAAACCCCGCACCGCGAGAGGGTCGCGCCGCGGGGCCGTCTCGGCGGCGGCAGGAGCGCTCCGTGCTGCCTTCTCGCTGTGACTTTCCCAGAACTAACTAAACGGCCCGCTCGGGGCCGGCGGGATTGTAGTCACGTTAGGGCGCCTTCGGCGTCTTTGAAAATCCTACAGGAGACAACGCGTGGAATTTAAAAATAACAAGAATAGTTTTAAACAGAGAGGATTATGAAACGCATTTTTGATAAGTCTGAATTTTCAGCGTGCCGTGCTTAATTTTTCACCCTTCTTAAAAATACAGACTTTATGCGGCGATTTCTGTGCACGTCATGCAAAGTCTGGCTGCGGCTCGTACCTCTCGGTCACCTTAATTGCTGCAGCGTACGACCAGTTTACGCAAGAAATTTCGACAGACCGAGTTCGGTATGTGTTGGCTCTAAAATAAACAGACTCGCCACAAACGAGCTTTCTCTCAAGTTGAAGAAGACACAAGATACAGGATGCACGTCGGAGGGGCGTTCGGGAAGCCGCCGAGCCAGGGGGCGTCCGGGGTCCAGCCGGCGCCCCCCGCCCCCGACACAGAGCCGCTTCCCGCGAAATTCGGAGCACGCGGCTCCCTGCACGTGTCCTCTGCGATCATCGATGCTGCGGACTGAGGGGGCGCCCCGTGGGGGTCGACGTGACCGAAGTCTCTGCGGACGACATTACCAGGAACTAGGTAACTCACAGAAACCCGAGCGACATCGTGAAGGTGCATCGCTACATCCGTCAACTAAAAAAATAAACGCATGAACGAGAGCGCCGGCAGCAGCCTCTCTTTAAGGAAAAAGGGTAAAAATGGCATCGGGTTACGGCCTGTGACCGAGCCAGGCGAAGCCGCTGCGGGGAGCAGCCGGCGAGAGCGTCCCCGAGGGCATCAGCAGGGACGGTCCGCCAACGGGCCATTTGCCCACGGGGAAAGCGAGGAACGGAATGCCCGTGTGTGCGGACGTGTGGAGATGGGAATGTGGAAAGACGTTTCTCGTCGCTGCCTCTCTCTCAGTGAGAGAGCGACCAGGAGCATCAGCTGAGAAGGACAGGTTGGCGGAGGTGTGGGAAGTCTCCAGAGTGGAGACGCTCGGACCGTGGAGGACAAACAGGTGACAGAAATACAACGGGACGCCTCGCGGAGAGCCCCGCCGAGGTCGACGCAAAGGAATTTAAAGTAATTTGTTCCTCTGGTCGATCGTTTCTCTTCGACTGTGTTGAGTGCAAGCTGAACGGAGAATCCATTTAGTTAAGGAAGATAATTTCTTGTGTCAGCAGCTCCCATGCACAATATAAAGTTCATAAAAGAGTGAGCTCATTCTCTTGTTTCTCTCAGGATCCCCAAGAACTGAATTGCTCAATAAATATTTATTGAGCAGATAATTATGAATGGATCCAGGTGTAAACAAACACCTACCGACTTCCATTCTAGTCGAGACTGGCTATTTACCAGCCCTCAATGCAAAAATGTCAAGACTCTTATTCAAAATCATCTCTTTTTCCTTCTCACTGTGTTTCTTCATCTATCACTGCAAGACGTCATGAGAAAAAATCTTTGGTGTAGCAGCTACTCACAAAGGAATTAGAATTAGTGGAGCAGCCCGAATCAAATCTTCCTCTGCGGGAAAGCACTCTTACTAGTTCGATAATACGAAAAGGAACTATGTGACCAAAACTCTTAAAATCTGTCACTGACGTTGCGGGGAGCCAGACATCTGCAGCCCCTGGCAGGTTCTCTGTGCTAACCCGCGACACCAGCCTGAGTCACGCTGGTCACCACCCACCGGGGTCGCAGGAAATTCTGAATAGACATAGACGGAACTATGAAAAAAAAATTGTTTTACGTGACTTTTCCTGGACAAAGTTAAGTCAGAGAATGTGGATATAAACAGCTGTCAGTAAACTTTCTGAGAAGTCAACGACCTTTTTCTCTGTCCAGGTAATGTGAAGAACCTCGGAAACGAGCCTGGGATGCAGAGGCCGGACCTGCTGCCTGACTCCGTGTGTCCGTCTGAGCTCCCGCCCCGCACAGCCGGCGTGTGTCATTTGGAGCGCGAGATGTAAGCTGTGAAGGCTGCAGATCTTGATGTCACAGAGATAGTTAAATACACACATCTACCCATTCATACACGATGACATACCTAAAGGGGGTACATTTTTAGACCTTTCCTGTGATAGCACATTCAAAAAGTAATATTCTCGCTCGAGGTCCAAATGCCTGATGTTCTGATTTCTGCGTGATTCCACGGATGATTCGTTATAAAGCAATTTCTGTTCACGGAAATGCGATTTGAGTAAACAGAACTGCAGTTACACTTCACTAATGAGTACCGAAATCTAAGCTGATAAATTAACCCTTTGACCTTACTTCTCTGCATTGAAAATCTTTTCTACAAATATGATTACTGAAGTTAATTTCATACTTTCACAGTAGTGTAAACCTAATATAGTCACTACGGATGAGCAGGACCAACATAAAAACCGGTGTTTGCAAACACGGCACATTTTGCTCTAATGACTGTTATTAGGAAGACTTCATGTGTTTTGAAACCATCCTGACGAATGGGTCTATCTTACTGCCTGTGGATCGTATAAGCTGTAAGCCTCTGTCAACATATTTAAAACTGTTTTCCTGCAGCAGATTTTAAATTAATGTTTCGATCAAGATGATCTGCAGCTTCTAGCTGTTCAAAAGAAAATATGGCTTGACCTCTTTAAGATTTCAAAGATTCTGTGGAAGATAATTGTAAAATACGACCTCACGGTTGCCTTAAAATATAGATCTGTGTCAAGTGAACTGCCTGACCTTAGAAAACTGATGACCTCCTAACAGCAAAATGGCAAAAATATCTTTTACCTGTCTGGCATTAAGAGTTTATGTGGATAAAATAAGATTACGCCTATTACAGCACTTCGGGAATGACTATCCTTACATCTCTCAGGTACTATTAGATAAACAAATCCTAATGTAATCCTATAAAGTAGCAGAGACCACGTTATCCTTTCAAAAAGCGTTCGGAGCCTCTGATGACCTTCTAAGTCCAGTTCAGATTCTTCGACATGGACTTTACGCCCCACAAAAGGGTCTCCGCCCAGATGTACACACCCTGCATCCGTCGCCAGCCTCGCAAGTACGTGGCTCATGATTAGGTGTCTCAGAATCTTTCCCCGTTATCATCCCTTTTCCTGGAATGTATGTTCCATCTGTACCCCTGGGAGCTGACGGATTCTGTCCTCAGCGTCAGTCAAAGGGCAGGCAAATAGCAGGATTTCAGCAAATAGCAACTGAATTAAACATGTCACTAACAACACGTTGTATCTACCTCTTGATTTTCCGAAACATGAAAAACGCTTCAATCAAAATGAATTTCCCTTCTGAACTCAAGTCACACTTCCAAAGTTACAAGGTTATGAGGGGAAGAACAGCAAAATAAACTCAAATCTTCTCATTATCAGACTCACTTCGAAAACATGTTCTTGAATGTTTGGGTCCAAGTTAGTGTTGCCACGATGCCCTGGTCACAATCTCTCTTTTAAGTCTTCAGTATCTCTACGTTTGAGCCCTTTTATCATAAGACCTTCAAAGCCAGTGCGAACGCCACAGAAGCACCCTGTTCTCTTGCTTCGCACCTTGTTTCTGGGAGTTTCTACACAACTGCAAAATCCGACAGGAGCAGGAGCGAATCACACGCTTGTGATGGAACAAGTCTTTGTTCTCCACACGGTACCTTGGAGTGTAACGCTGCACCCTGCACTGATCCCCAATTTGCAGGTGTCAGGGGAAATGCCGCCCACTCTGAAGGCACGTAGTAGGGTGCCGGGTGTTAGGAGCGCCCTGCGCTGGGATGGAGCATCTTCCGAGTGCCAAATAGTTGATGTGCAATGACTCAGCATCCAGGCAGGGACGGATCTTGCTCACAGAGTTTGTTGAAAAACCTCCAGACACGTTTCCCATGCAGAGGCAGATTAAGACTGTATCGTGCAAATAATATGTTAAAATAATATATATATATATATATTTTAGTCTTAGCTTGAATTGGGTTTTATTCCGATTGACTATGTGCCAACTCATTTTGCTTGGATGAGGTCCCTATGTGTTAGTCGACTGCACATTGGCAGTCACTGGCTCTTCACCTCAAGGGCTCCGCCGGGTAACGACCTGCCGTAATTCGAGCAGCGCTCTGTCATAAACCTCAGAAGAAACTTTCCCCGCAGTCTGTGCTTCTCCGGCGCACAGAAAAACGAGGTGGAGAGTGTGTTAAGACAGTGGCGTCCTGCGGTGAGGACACAGTTCCGATCGATGGGCCCGGCAGCACCATTACGGCTGGAAATTGAGTTTCCCGAGGAGTAAATTTCCATCAGTTTGTGCGTCGGCACCGAGTTCCTGAAAATTTCTGCAGTTTTTCAAATTCTGGTGAAAGAAGTTTTACCCTTTGGGGAACGGAGTCATTTGTTGATCACATTCGGAAAACGAACCAAGCCATGTTCAGAAGTTCAAGAAATTATCCACTGGGAAGATTTGCTGAGGATTGAGGATGTACTTAGATGTATATCTAAAACAATTTACATCACTTTAAAAAGGCCACGTCCTTTAAATATTTTTATATTGCATATATAATATTCTGTTTTTTAATGAAAAACTTAGCTTTAGAATCATATTGTGCGCAAGGCACTGAACTATCTGCTTTATGTATTTAGTGGGGTATTGTGTGTGCATGTGTGTATATGTGTGTGCACATGTATGCCTGTGTGTGCATGTGTGCCTCTCTGTGTGCATGTATGTGCATGTGTATCTGCATGTGTGCGTTGTGTGTGTGTGTCTGTGTGTGCATGTGTGTGCATGCATGCACTGTGTGTTTGTGCACATGCGTGCGTGTGAACAAACGTGTGTGGTGTTTGCACCCACAGCCCGACCCCACCCCCAGGGAGGTGCAGGGAACACAGCGCGGCGCCCCGTGCCTGGGGGGAGCGTGGAGAGGCCCCCAGCAAAGTGCGGGAGCCGCGATCCCGAGATGACGACGACGGCGCTTTAAGGAAACTCCCCCCCCCACCCCCCACGCAGCTGAGCACAGAGACGCGCGGGCGCAAGTGGGGGACAAACCGCAGAGAGCGCGAGCGCGCGACCTCTTGCCCCGGGGGACCCCGCCCCCCGAGGCCGCCTGGTGGGCGCCCGGCGTGGGCGCCTCTGCGGCGCGGGACGGTTCGGACCCGCGGGCGTCACGTGCTCACTGACGGGCCACGTCCCCTGAACCCCGGGAACGGGAGCTGCAAAGCAACGCAAAATCGGCTCATCCCCGCCTCCCGGCGGCCTGAAGAACGAGGCGCGTCGTCGCAGGGACGAGAAACCCGAAGCCCGGGCCGGTTTCCAAACGAAGGATCAAAAACGAACGCCCAACGGAGAGGAGGGCGGACGGGCGGGGGCCCCGCCGCCCCGGCTCCGGTGACAGCTCCCACCTAACTGTGCATCAACATCCGGCCCCCTCTGCACTCCGAGCCTCACGGAAGCGGGGACCGTGCCCGGGGCCGGCTCCCCAGGGCGGCCGCGACAAAGCGGCCCGGACGTGGGGGCCAGAGCAAGAGAAAGTGAGTCTCACCCGAACCCCCGGGCCCCCCCTGTCCTCCTGCACAGTCCCCTGTCGCCAGTCCTGGCCCGGGAAACCCGGAGCGGCCCCATCTCAGGATCCTCGGCCTCGTTACGCCGGCAAAGCCCGCATTTCCGAGCACAGGTCCTCGAGGGAAATGGCCACGTTTTCCCTGGAACGGGGGACAGATGACCACGGAATCGGGGTGGTGCCAGGTGACCGGCTTGGGATAACCACAGCTTCTAAGCCGCAGGGCAGAGAAAAGGAAATCACAGGGAACTGACCTATGTGTTTTGACACAGTTACTACGACAAAATGTGTCTAAGTAACTACGCCAAGATGCAGAACCACCGTTTCTCACTGAATCTAATAACGAACACTCTGAAGTCGTCTGCCTTGCAGAAAGAATAAGAAACTCTTAAAAAATGACAATTAAAGTGACAGCGACTATGATAATGACGTGGTCGTTATTATCAGTGATAAAACCGTCTTTCTCACTATCAGCAGCAGCAGTTCTGTTAGTTCATCAACCTCCGTACGGGAGGGAACTTTGCAAGTTTAGCGCCAAACACATCCCTACAGCAGTGGACATGGGTCGCCACACTGGTCTCTGCCTCCCTTGAAATAACCCAAGGACCACGCGACCTATTTCTGCCCATAAAACTTGAAACGTGAGCCATTTCCCGCCACAGCCTTGAACGTGGGCGGGCGGCCCGCGCCACGAGGTCACCGGCATGAGCGCCACGCCGGATCCCTGCTGTGTGGACGGAGTGTGCAGTTTAGAGAGTCCACCGTTGCACCTGTAGACGGGCCGAGGGGCGCTGCCTGGTCTGTGCCCCCTTGAGACATAAACGCGAGAAACGTTCTTCTTGTTCTAAGCTGCTGAGGTGTTGGGGTTTCTCTATTACTACACATGACCTCACGCGTCCTACTTAAAGGGAAATACTTCATTGGAAAAAGGCTTCAAAGCACAGAGAGGTAACTCCCAACAGACGACGGATCCGGAGTCACTCAGGCCACTATCGATCTCTGTAACTCCTGTTAGAGCCTTTAGAACGTGCATTTTTAATCACTTTCGCGTTTCTTCCTCCTTGAACACGAGGACGTGGGATCCACGCGGACTGGAAACGCCCCCACCCCCTCAGCCCTGTGTCCCCGCCCTGTGCACCCCGCTCGGCACGGCGTGGGAGCGGATGGAGAGGGCGGGACGTGAGAGCAGGCCACGCCTCCCACGCACGAGTTCGCAGCAGGCACCCCGATCCTTTTCATTTTTGCTCTGCCATCCACGCCGGCATCTTCCAAAACTCCTCTGCGGCTGTCACCTGAGTGGAAACACACGGCCTCGTGTTACGTGTGGTCCAGCTCGGCGAGGGCGCGCAGCATTTTTACGTGAGCCTGATTATCAGAGCTAACTGTTGGCCGATTTTTATCATGATCGATGGTCTCTAGAGCTCCTCGCCGACTTCCAGGAAATGGGGTGGTTCCAACCCGCCTGTCCACAGGCTGGCTGGGTTAGATTTCCTCTTTCCTCAATCAAAGAGCAAGCTTTATTTCAGAGGCAAGAGTAGACGTGAGAAAAGAGACTTGGCTTCATTCGACATTTATCAAAAAAAGAAATGTCTACAAAAATTACTTTGCTCTTATAACCAATGGCAAATTAGTCTCACTCTGGAGATTTTGAGGTTTTAGCTCACGATCTATTTCAATTTCTGACATAACTGACACTATATCAACATGCAGACATTAATACTTTATGTAAAATAATTATATCAACCTAGATTTATACAAATGGATTTGATCTCACTCTTGTTATTGGAATACAATCGTATACAAAGTAATGAAGTAGTTACAGAATAAAAGCATTTCATTGTTCATTGTAAAGATTAACACTCTTCTAAAAATCCATTTATTAAAACCACCATATGTCTTCATAGTTTAAGAAAAAACGACTTGCACACCAGTTTGGAGCAGTAATAAAGAAGGCCTCAGGGAAGAACTGTGGATTAACAGCATCGAATTTTAACATGAAGACGAGTTGCAAAGTGCTGAATCTTTAATCAAAATATGCTTCTTGCAAAGATTCGCTCTTATTAACACCAGTGGGGAAATAAAATATTAACTATGCCAGAAAAGTGAGTTATTGTGATCACAAGTCAAAGGAAATGAAAATCAGGAGACGCCAGTTGTGCGAGCTCGGGAAACCTTACAAGGAGAATTCCAAGAATAGTTGGAGGCGTTTGGACCCCGGAAACACAGCACGTAACACACACGCCGAGTGCGAGTCCTGCCACGGTGCAGATGGCTGGGGACGAGTGTCTCCGTTTATAAGTTAGTCCTATCAGGTCTGCTCCATACCGTTACTACGAGCGATAAGAACTTCTCTTTTCTCCTCTGATAAACGAACTTCGAATAGCCCATCCTAACCTCTTCTTACTTAGCCCTTCGCTGAATGCTCGTTGCTGATTTTTTCGGTGCTTAAATATGTTCGTTTCATTTTTTCACTATAAAATGACACATAAAATTACAAAATGTTACCAACCGTTTAGATGAATAATTCTTCGATATTTTACATATATCATTTATTCTCGACATATGAAGTTCTGGTAGGCTTTTTAAAAGCTACTCGAGATCTAAATTATATATATGCACATATATATATTCAGACAAAATTTTTGTCTTTTGTCTGGGACGAAAGACAAAAATTTGCGCTGCAATGTATTTGCAAATTCTCTTCAAAAACAGGACATATCCAGTGTTCATTAAGACCTGCCACTGGTTCTCGCAATAAAAGTTTTCATAGTTATCAAGATAATAACATTTATAGACAACGTATAATATCTGTAATAAGGTACCCGTGAAATTTATTTTTATTGAATTTGAGCTATTGCATTTAGACCTTCGCAGTCTTCGGATTGTTTAACGGCGCCATCACGCACCCGGCCGCTCAGAATAGGAACTCGGAATCTAAGCTTCCTTCCTTCATCCACACGCTCCACGCGCCGATAATTTCGGTTGCTTCATCCGCAAAATACAACCCCGACCTGAGCACCGCTCGCCGCCTGCGCCTCTTACCCACCATTCCAGACCGGCACTCTTTTGCATTCGCACAGCCAGAACCCGTCCAAAGCGGTCTCTGCTCTGTCACGCTGATCACACTACGACTCGACTCGCCCTCCATGCAGCAGGCAGCGTGATCTTAAAAACAAAATTTTAAACGTGCCTGAGACCGTTTCCCGCCTTTGATTAACGTATTTCAATCCCTTGTTCTAAAAGTTACAACAAAAGTCAGCATTTTGCAGTCGCGGTCCAGCACTCAGCACAATCCAGCACATCCTCGTCTCTCCAGCCCGGTTCCTTCCGAGCCCCCCCCGCTCTGAGTGAGGGCCCCCAGCCAGGTGCGTCTTCTTTCTGTTCCAGAAACGTCAGGGCCTTTGCACCTGTGTTCCCTACACCACAGACACTGGTCCCCGGAGCTCCGCCTAGTTCCCCTGTTCTGTGCGTCTGGTCTCGAAGGTCACCCCTTGGCGAAGGCTCGTCCTGCCCACCCTAACTCAAGCAGCTCTGACGGCACCCGCCTCGTGGCCGCTCTGCAAAGCCGCTGCGGCCGTCTGAAAGCCTGGTGTTTCTGTTTTCGTCTCCACTGTACCTTTTCTCCTCCCTGAGGTCAGGAGGGCTGAGACCACCACTCCAGACATGTGGGAAGAGCCCGTGTCTCATGCAGAATCGGCGGTGACCCTGAACTCTGCCAGGGAAGACCCCGCGGTGGCTAGAAGCGGTAGCCTCGGCTTTCTCGGCTCTGGCCTCCCGGCATTCCTAGCCCCCCTCGGGCCTCCTCGGGCCCCTCCTCGCTTGGGGAGGAGTGGGACTTCTCACGCTTTCACATGCACAGAAGTGGTGTGCTCCGTGGGCTAAATCCATCGGCTTTAGTACTGTGTGATGATGCTGTTTGCTTCAAGGTGTTTCTTTGAAAACCTCCTAGGAATTTTGTGGCAGCCTTTGATGACATGTTGTCTCTATAGGACTATAATCAAGTTTCTTGGAGTTTAACTTAGAGAATGTGCGTTTTGGTGAGTTCTGAGCCATGAAAACTCATCGATGTCTCGAGACAGCTAAGCTAGTTTCCCTCGTTGGCTATGAAGAGAAATGTCCCGTGGTGGGAAGGCCAGTGAGAGTCACCAAGGCTAACGATGTTAGTCATGGTGAGGATGAAAAATTCCTTGCAGTAAAAATGCCTTCTAAAAAAGAAAATGCCCACTGTAAACACACTGATAACGCACATCGAAGACCCAGAAAAAGTATTTAGGAGTTAAGTACTTATCCAACTTGGAAAAAGGTTTTAAAAACTACCACATTTAAGACTGTGGAAGATGGTGCTTAATCTAAGCAAATGTGTACACTAGCAAATGGAGATCACTGATTAGGGGAAAAGGTGAAGTACGGATTAAAATATTAGATGGATTTTTTAAAAGGTGAGAGGTCTCAAACATTTTGAATTCAATATTTCATCATATACTGGATATTTTCAGTGAATTACGTATCACCTAGAACAAAGTTCACTCCAATATTCGAAATGATTCTATTGAAAGAATCAAGAGAATAAACATACACTGAAGTTCCTCTGTAAGTAAAACGGTATGAAAAACGGTGGCTTTGTTACTGAGCCCCTTCCACGTGCCTTCGAGAGTTATCAAAAAGATAACTCTTGAAGCAAGAGACGAATTAAATATTTACTTATGCGCAACCACAGCCGAGTGTTTACGCAGAAGAATCTAATAAATTAAGAAAGTATCTGTTCTGCATGGCATGATCACATGAATATGTAAGATTTTATTTAAAAAGAGTTAATATTTATTTAGTACTTACATTTGCTTTATGTCACTTAATTCTTAAGAGTATGGGGTAGTTACTGATATGAACCTATTTTAAAAATGAGAAAGAGATTAAAAGTTATAGGGGACTTATTAGATGTCCTAAATCTATGAAATATTTTTTCGAATATTAATTCCTATAAAAATTCAAAACAAGCCTCTGAAGCAGCTGTAATTATTCTATTTGTAGATGAGAAAAATGATATTTATAAACTGTTGAGTCGCTCGTTCATCTTCTCAGGGTGGCAGACTTGGGAATCTACGTTCTTAACAATTACACTTTTCTGCCTCTCACAACTTATTTTTTAGAGAACTGATTACCATCTCCGAGATTATGCTAACAGCTAAGAAAAAGCTCAAGAATTCAAAAGCAGTATTCCGAAACCAAGGCCATATTGCCTCTGGATTCAATAGCTTCCTTCTTTTCAATCTCTGTTAAATGCAGGGGATCTCATCCCGCCCCTTGCCTGGCTCCAAAGTTTGTATTTGTAGACGAGATACTGATGTCCACTGCCCACCGGTATCAGCGCTCAGATGCACATGGCCTCCGAAAGCATTGAGCTTGGCGGCTTTGGGAAGTGTGCGGAGACGCCACCCAGATGCCACACGAGTGGGGGATGGGCGGGAGTGGGAAGAACCCAGGGCCGTGGCCACGCGCTGGGGTCTGTGGACGGGGCGGCGTTTGCGGCTAGGATTTACGCTGCGGGGGCGGCGGGTGAGGCCTGCCCAGGACCCCCTGCTCCATCCGCCCTCCCTGCCCCAGGGACCCCCACCCTTCGGCACCCACCCTCCCTGGCCGGCTCGCCCAGGCTTTTTCTCTGCTACTGCCAGAAACAGCGCTGAGAGAGTGCAGGAATTTTCCATTTTTCTAAAAAAAAATGTTTTTCTTCTCTTCCTAAATAGAAACTTGCATCTAAAACACTCGGGTCTGATTTGAGAAGAGAGAAATCCTTGGAGTGAGAGGAACTCGCACGACGGGGGGCTATCGGAACGCCCGCCGGAGGGCCCCGGAGGGCGCGGCGCCCGCGGGATCAGCGCGGCCGCTGCTCTGCGTGACAGGTGCGCGGGATGCCCCACGGGACCAGAAACCGAGGTGCTCATCCCCAAGGCAGTTCGGTTCACGGCCACAGGAGCCCGGCAGCTCCCTCCGCGGTCTGGCCCTCAGGTGAAGCCCGGCTCTCTTCACCTTTGTGACAGACACAGCTATGCCACACCTGGGTTCCTACCTACGGTGACTACAAGGTACACATGTGCTGTTTCAAGCCACCGAGTTCATGGTAATATGTTACTCAACACCAGGGCCACTAACAAGGAACTGATAAAATAACCAAAGCGGATCGTCCACTTACGGTTAGACGGCTCGCTAAACCAGTTTCACGTCTGTTTAACTCATCTCTAACCTGTTTCCGAGAAGAGAAAACTCACCCTCGGAGACAAGCTCAGACCCTTGTCACTCGCGAGGGCCAACAGCAGTCCGCCATGCCACCTGCTCAGACTCGAGGCCAGACAGACCTGGGTTTGAAAGCTGACTTTCACACCTTCCAGAAGTGTGAATGGAAGCAATCCATTTCTTACTGCTTAAATTTCCAGATACATTTTGAGAACTTAACTTTCGTTAGAGTTTAGAAAAGCAAGGTACTGTGATAATGCAAAAGAAAGAACCACGATCTTTAACAACCTACCTCCTGCTGTAGAGGTTTATAAAAAGCTTATGGGGTCAAAATTTCATAAACAGTTGTTACTCAAAAAATGTCTCATTAAGATTCATAACATTTTAATGAAGAATACAATGATATCATAAGATTTTTTTAATTTTAAAAACAACGGAAAGCAGATAAATATTATGTTTTTAATAAAAATAAAAAATTAAGTGACGATTATGCCTCTGTCACCTGATCGTTTAAATCACGCGTCTACTTCGATGCTTGCAAACATTTTCTAGAACAGGTAGATGCACACTATCATTGTTATAATCATATAGTCACAGTTTATGTAGGTTAGAACATAACAATCTCTAATTTGGTTGAATATGTCCGTTGCCTATCTGCATTTGGAAATAATTCTTTATATATGCTGAGAAAAATATTTTTTTTTCCACACAGCAGAAACGGAGTGTCACTGCTACTCTAAAGCATAAATAACACACCCTACTCCTGGTCCCAGGAGATGTGATGAGTCAGAATCGGCGATTCCATCCTCCTAAATAGATAAATATATAAAACATTATAGGTCCAAACCCTTCCTTCCTGGAGTTTAAAGGCTGTAGACGAAGAATCGTGACCAGCGTACTAGCATTCAGCTTTTAATCCTTATGCTATTCTAGCACAGTGTTCAAGGGATCAAAAATGACATTTTAACTTTCCTCCAAAACCATGAAAGATAGTGTAAAAGAACCCTTATCCATTACTCTGTCACTATAATTAATGAGGTCATTCCAATATCAATACACGCCATCGGAGAGCACATGAGAATCAGAATACTGTGATGAATCCTAGCAGAATCGTGATTGAGAAGTGTAATTGTTTCAGCTGCATTCCGTAGGCACGTGAATCTTTATCTAAATGATGGACAATAAGGCGTCTGCTTGCGCTTGAATGTGTTGTAAGCTGACTACCGAGTCATTTCCGCGAGCTCATTACTGCTGGGAGTGGGATCACCTGAACGTCTAATGGTCTTGCATGGTTACTTAGGGGATTACAAGGTGTCAATTAGATTGACTGATGAAGGTCGCACCTGCCCTCTGAGTCCTGACGCTCATCAGCGCCAGGGAAACAGCACGTGCTTCACAGCCGGAAACTCTGTTAAGAGGAAACGTGGCATCTTCTCTTTCTACTTCACGACAAGGGAAGGAATATTGTCCGATGTAAAAAACAATAAGAAAATTCCATCTCGGCCGCAAAGAACTCTCCTGGTTACTGTCTGATAATCTTATACTAAAGAACATTTGTGTCTCTAAATTTCTAGCTTGCCCTCTTATCCTGCATTAAAAGTCGAGATTCTTTCCACAAAGGATGGCTTCATGAGTTTGGATAAAAGGAATAATAACACACAGAAACGAAATTTGAAAGAGTTCTAAAATGAATTAGAATTTATTCAGAACTCTTCTGATTAAAAACTCCTATGGAAAAATTCAAACTTTCAAGTTATATGTTGAAGTTCCAAGTTTCTTCTATTTAATCTCAGTCAAAAATGTTAAAATAGAAACTATTGTAAAATTTCCTGTACTTTGCTTTCTATATAGTAGAGACACAGTGATAACAGAGGGTAAAATAGTCAATTAAATTTTGGGAAGCTAAACGAATTCAATATCAGAAGCAGCTTGAAATTTTCTCTAAATAACTTTCAGAATCAAGACTGATTATTCACTTTATTCTGTTTTAAGAAAAAAATAATGAATAATGGGGTTTTTTTTTCATTTTTGTCACGATCAAAAAACCCTGTATTAAGTAATTGTTGTGCACATATATAACATGAACAATTTCAAATGAAGAGTTTGGTGTTGAAAACAATTAGTATATCTTAGTTTTTCCAAGTATCTTTAAAAAATAGTTGAAATATCGTTTAGCCAACACACGATAACTGTCCATGATTTTATTTCGGAAAATAATAAAGCAAAATATAACCGATTTTTTAAATATGAGAGAAAAATATACCTATAAATTTTCTTTTTTAGAAAGCCTCCTAGTTATAAGATAATCTCTTATATTTAAAAGTATGCTGTCAAATAAACGTCAATCTTTTTATCATTAATGTGACTTTTTTTTTTACTTTAAGATTTGCCTATGTGATAGTTAAAAGAAAAAAGAAAGTATGGAATCAAATTTTGGGGTTCATTTAGTCACACAAGAGTGCCCATGTCATTTTTAGCTGAATTGAGTAACTTTATATCTTATCTGCACTTGGTCACTGTATTTCCTTACTTGCTGGGTAAATGTGTATCCTGGATCGTTCAAATTCCACTATCCGGCCCCAAACACATACTTGTGTCAAAATAAACTCCTTCTTTAGCTATATTAGAATCATTGATAATTTAGAAAGTGAAATGATTGCTTCTTGCCAGAAAAATGCATATATGCAAAACTATGTGCATTCCATTAGGGAATTTACTGACATGAAGATTATAACCCTTATTGATTTTGATCTGAATGGCTGTGACTACATGAGAGCTCCAAAAAAAATTTTTTTAGTGTGCTTAAATGCCAAAGAGATAGGGCTTCTTCAATCAATGTGTGGAAGGAGTCAGACGCAACATTTTTATTTGACCCTGGAAATGTGTTCTAAATTCTCTTGCTGCCCTGTAGAGAAAAATCAATATAATCTTTGGCCAACACATCAACCCTTTCCAAATGCACTCTTGTAGCCAATCAGTTGTCAAACAATTTTTATCACTAAGGTAAAAAAAAAAAAGTATCATAAAAAATATTTATTAGACTTTCAAATTTAATTTAAGCACCAACTAAATATCTCTCTGAAACTAAACAAAGAAATAAACACGAGATTCAAAAGCTACCAAACATGTCATTTTAATGATGATCATAGCACTCTTTTATTCTACTAAAATGTCTTATTTTGCCAGCCAAAGCCTTTGACTCTCCGAAGCATTTTTGTTTGTTTTACCGAACCTTCACCACATGCGTGTAGTATACTTCACTACTTTTTACGTTAGGAGTTTATATTTAAAATGTATTTCTGTGGTTGCAGAAGTCAGAACCTTAGATATCAAAAACTTTCAAGAAACTCACCGGGATGACTCAAGTCTGCGGAGGGTCCTTCTCACTTGTCAGCTGTGTCTGGCAGGGTATTCGATGCCTGCAGATGAAATGAAAAGAAAAGATTGCAATTGATTACTGATGGAATGCTTCAGGTTCTTCTTTGCCAAGTCCATTCTCTCTTATTTTTATGATTTATTAGGTATTTATATCATGTGCATGTGGTCAGAATTCTTAACTGTTAAGAAATATAAATCTTTCATTTACACAAGAAAATGCATCTTTCGATTAATTTTTTATCCGTGCTTCCAACAAATCATTCACAATATATCTTTGCATAACTAAATTTATTTTAGATCTAGAACCTTTCATCCTTTTCACCCAGCTTTACCATTTCCTTCAACAATAAAGAAATCCGTTTGTCAGTAACCAGATCCCACTGTCACGTGTAAGTAATATTTGAGGCAAATTCAATCGAAAACAAATGGTATGGTAGTATTTGCTGCCTTGATTTATAAAATAGCATAATTTAAAGGTATTTTGATTAGCTTATCTATAGACTATCTAATAAGGGCATGTTGAGTAATTATCATCAAAAAAGAGATTTTACGGTTATGTTTTTTCATGTAAATTAGCAATACAGCAATCAAATAACAATTTCTTTTCTTGGAAAGAAAAAAGTATGGGACAGAATCCTTGTTTTCAGTGAACTTTGGTTGCACCCTACAGCTCCACATCTCTAAGCAATTGCTGAAAATGTTTTTCACACCATATAAATGAAGGTGTATTCAGTTTTTAAATTTTTTTCAAGTAATTTTAAGTTAGATTCAAGATCCAGAATTTGGTGAATTTTCTAAATACCTGCTCCGCGTGTTTATCAGTTCTGTTAGCTATGAGAAAACTCTTCATTGTAAATGGTGTGATTCGTTTGTGTCTTTTTTTTTTTTTTCCCCACTTCCTGGGGGAAAGTGCCACCTTGTAGTTGGAAGGGCCGGCATTTTATGAGACACTGGCAAGAGAACCCCTTTGTTTCTCCGAAAAAGAAGCCCGCGATGCTTTCCGCCTCGCCGTGAGCACAGGCACACGCCGACACCGTTCCTCCTACATTTCCTGCTTTGAGAGTAAGTTGTGCCATGTGTGTGATCGAGCGCGCACCCTGCGGGATGCCCCGAATGATGCTTTACCTAACGGTGTCAAGTGACGTTTCGCATACGCAGCACCAACTGATCGCAGACCTTTACCGGTGACACTGAATAGCAACTAAATTCTAAAAAGTTACCAGAATCATAAAAAACACTGCAGGCGTCCTCTCGGCGCGTGCGGCACTGAGCCAGGTTCTGTGACTATCGTTAATTATTTTAAACGAGAAGGTATCGTATGACTTGCTTATATGGAAACCGGATTTGCCAAAATTCAAGAGTCGATGAAGTCGTTCAGATGTCTGAGCTTGCGAGCTCCCACCCGACCGGCGCGTCACCGCTAAGCGATGATCGGTGAAGTAAACTCCCAAGTGCCCCGATCGCTGACCACAGTGAACCGAAGGAGCAGAACGTCCCCGACCCACACAGCTGTGCCTTTTCCTCCGTGTTTCCCCCTGATTTCCTCACCGTGCCCAGCTCTCTGAATGCGCTGCCTTCATAAGCTAAGTATTGACTGGCACTCAACATGGACAAGCACTCGCACTCAGGCGAGGAAACGATGCGACTCGTGCCTTTTCATTGAAATCTTTCCATCTTCCGTGCCTCGTCTGTCACTCGTGATCCTCTCTTACCGAAGCATGACTGGATCCGCCCACCAAGGCAGCTCTGATCAGCGTGAGGCGTTGCATGGCCACCGAAAGGCGCTGAGCCCGTAAAACTCAAAGGAAGCCCAGTGGTTCTAACGGCGCCAAGAACATGAGTCTTCCGTGGTGAAAAGAATTCAACAAGGTGAAAGCAAAATCCTTAAGGACCCCCAGCTGACTGCTCCTTCCCTTTCTCATGAGGACCCCTCAACTGCGGCCCCTGATCAGAACCCTATTTGAGTTTCTGCTCGAATATGTGTTTCCCAAATAGCTATTCTTCGGGATGTCAAATAATTGCTTGTTTCCTCTCACTTTGGCCTCTTATTTTAAGGTTAACAGGGTCACATGATAAAACTTCAATTTAGTAGAGGCAAATCTATGAAGGTCAGTATAAATATTCATTTGTATACACATGCACTCACTGACACATTCATTTATATTATATATATATATATGAAGATATATATTTGGGGTTATATTGATTACTATGACTACGAGCTAAAAGTATATACTTCATTGGAAGATAACTCTTCACCAAGTGATTAATAAATCTTTGCACGAATAAGACTGGGCGGCTTGATGCTTACAGCGTGGTGGGAAGAAACCAAAGGAGGTACGGGGCGGCTCGAATACCTCTCCTTCCTGCCCTCCCCACCTGAGGTACTTCCCTTGTCCTACCACGTCCTTCCTGTCTACTTTGCATCCGTCACATAGCCAAGTCAACGACTTCCTTGAACTTGAACTTCAGTCCCCAGAAATCAGAACGTTTGCTAGCTCATAACAGACACTCGGAAACATTACCAAACTTAACCAATGAGTACTTCATGAGTGCAAAACCAGGCAAAACTAGCCGGAAAATGTGAAAATCCATGGTCGAAGAACACATTACGAATGAAATAAACAAAAACTCTCGCCTTTTTATTCCCACATTAATTATACAATGAGGTTCTCAAAATATTTTAAAGTACTTAGAAAATACTCGGAAATGCAATAGTTAGCTTTTAGATATTACACACGAATCTTGTTTGCATTTCTAAGATGTTCGACAACAGGTGAACATTTTTTAGGCACAGACTTCTGGAATTAAATGAAACTTAATCACATTGGAAACCACTTTGGTAAATATAAGCTTAGAATTAGATCAACATGGGGTGTCTGCATGCTCGTCACAGAAGAGAGCTCAAAATTCAATGTCCAGGACCTTTTTCTTGCAACTCTCTTTATAATATATCTTCACGTTATTGTGCGACTACATTGCCTTAATGGCTTAATTGTGAGCACTCTCATTCATCATTTACAGTTTCCTGAGTTGCAACACGAGAGAAATCAATGTGCATGAAAAAAGAGGATCATAAAAAATGCAGTGAACACAAGCCAGAAAAAAACAAGGTGATAGATCACCTTGGTCCCGCCTAATCTTATCTCGGAGCTATAAATAAGCACGCTAGTGAGCAGTCTTTTCCTCTGCATTTTTATCCAGGTAGAATGAAGTGAGAAGTTCACACTATATTTTAGGTAGACTCGGGCTTATTTCTGGATGTTCGAATGAGATTAACTACCCACCATTCACGTGATCGCTCATTTCTATTTCCATCTGCCACTTTGAACTTGTTAGTTCGTTTGCAACACCCTTGAATACACAGAGGCTTAGGACCTGAACAAAAATCAATAGGCCACTCGGGAAATGAGAGTCGGCAGGGAGCACGTATAAATTTAATGTGAATAGAAAAATGAGTTTGGCTATGGATTTTCCCTGACAAGGCGTCTCCATGAGAACAGAAATGGAAATCAGTTTTGTTTACCACTGTATTCCCAGGGCCGGCCCCCCACACGGCACTGAAGGAACCCAGTAGATACATATCGAATTTGTTTCGAGAGCTGTCAGCGCGCAGGGCCGGGCAGGGCCGGGGGAGCCATCTGCGAGCCATCTCCTGATACGAATCGATGAGAATGCATCCGACATGTTGACAATATACCTGCTCGGTGGAAATTTTTGGAATATCGAGAATGAATACATTTTCTGTGTTATGGGAAAGGGAGCATTTTATTTTTAGCCAAGAGAACAGCAAAAGAATGTGAAGCGAAAATAGGAAAATGAGTCGGAGCAGCCGACGGATCGATGTAGCCTTCAGCCGCTCCCCTGGACTTCCCTCGTCCCTTTTTCCATTTACTTACGAGCCTTGTCGAGTTGTACCTGAAAATGTCTTCCCTGTCTTTCCAGCAGGGACCGGGCTCGTGAGCATCATTTCTGGACTACTGCTTTTAATTCTCAGTTCCCTCAAGTTTCCCTCGCCCTGCTCTGATTTAGCCAGCAAGTCAGGACCAGGTGAGCTTCATAAGTCAATGTATTCTCACGTTCTCTCCTGACAAAAATGCTTCAGAACGTCCCCTTGCTCTTTACGTCGCATTTTTTAGTTGTAGCACTCATCAGGTAATTATCTAATGCTGCTGTGTTTTAATTTTCCATAGATGGCTGTGGCTGCACCTTAATTGTAGCTCCTTAAAGCCAGGAACCACTACACGTTAAGTGTTTTATAGGTCCCACTGTACTTATCAACGTGCTCATCACTTATCACAGAATCGCAATTCCGTGATTCTTTTGCCAAAAGAGGAAAATGGGTAAATTATCCTAATGCATTTACTTATAATGTTCAGAGATAAGCTGCGTGGAAATGCCTGAGAGAATCTGCATTCGATTTTTCTTTCTCGGAGAGAAGGCAAACAGAATCACTGGGCTATAACAATTGGAGGGGAAATTTTTCAAACATACATACTTCAAAATTATGTACGTCTTATCTAGCTTGTCTTAACCAATGTCTTATCCATTACCTTCAAAACTGGACTCCAGTCCTATTGCAAAACTCCTGGCCTGAACTTTGTTGTCATTGGATGCCTAAATTATCCCATTTATACTCTCGATTACCCGTGACCGGCCACCTCCGTCTCTTTCTGACCTCCCAAGTGGGTCCCACAGCTGTTCTTCATGACCACGATGTCCAGCCCTTGTCTCAGAACTGAGAGCACTTGTTTGGTTCATGGATACATCCTTCTGGCTGGAACCCACTCTCTCCACCTCCTCAAATGCCACCCCCCCACTGTCAGCCCATGTGCAGACATCTCTTGCTTCTAACTATATATTTTTTGAAGATTAATGATATCAGGACGTTCTATATATATATATATATATATATATATATATATATATATATTTGACCTATATATATATTTGACCTATATATATATATTTGACCTATATATATATATTTGACCTTGACTGCTCTAGCATCAACAAAAATATAAATTTTCCTCACTTTGTATTGGTCATGTTCCCTGAAAATTTTACAAAGAAATATGCCAATAAAACCTTTGAGGAATTCTTACAGCACAAGTGAGGTAGGATATCTTTGTCCTGACATTACTTTATCGCAGTACCAAGTGTCACAAGATATATTTTAAAAGTACTTACATGGGCAAATAATTTTCAACAGAGAAGCCAAAAACAATGGATAAAGGGAAGCCTCTTCAATAAACGGTGCTGGGAAAATTGGAAACCCACATGCAAAAAAATGAATCTAGACTGCTGTCTGTCACCGTACACCAGAATCATTTCAAAATGGATCAAAGACCTAAATATAAGACCTGAAACAATAAATTGCAGGGAAGAAAGCATAGGTACTAAACTCATGGACTTTGGATTCAGAGAGAATTTTATGAATTTGACCTCAAAGGCAAGGGAAAGCAAAGCAAAAATAAATAAATGGAACTATATCAAACTAAAAATCTTCTGCACAGAGAAAGAAACCATCGATAAAACAGAGAGACAACCAACCAAATGAGAGAAGGTATTTGTAAACAATGCCTCCGATAAGGACAAGGAGTCAAAACATATAAAGAACTCATACGACTCGGCAACAACAACAAAATTAAAATATGGGCAGAGGACCTGAACAGACACTTCTCCCAAGAAGACATAAGAATGGCCAACTGACATATGAAAAGATGATCAACTTCACCAGTTACCAGGGAAATGCAAATCAAAACCACAGCGAGATACCGCCTCATACCTATAAGAAAGGCCGACATCATCAGGACAAGTAATAACAAGTGCAGGCCAGGATGCGGGGGGAAGGCCCCCGCGTAAACAGCTGGCAGGGATCTAACAGGTGCAGCCACTACGGAAAACAGTATGGAGACTCCGCAAAAAACTAAGAATAGAGCTACCCCGTGACCCAATAATCCTTCTACTGGGTATCTACCCAAAAAACTTGAAAAGATTTATCCATAAAGATATATGCACCCCAATATTCACGGCAGCACTATTCACAGTGGCCAAGACGTGGAAACAACCAAAGTGTCCTCTGATAGATGACGGATAAATGCGGTGCACACACGCCACGGAACATCACTCAGCCGCGAGGAAGGACCGAACTGCCGTCTGCGACGACGTGGGTGGATCCTGACGCTGCCATGCCGCGCGGAATAAGTCAGAACCTTACGATTTTGCTCCCACGTGGCATATAAAACGGAAAGCACCAAACGAACGAGACAAAATCTCCTGGACACAGACGGCAGCACGGTGGTCACCAGAGGGGAAGCGGGGAGGGAGGAGGGGACAAGGGTCAAGGGGCTCAAACACGTGGCGACAGAGAGAACCGACTTTGGATGGCGAACGTGCAATGCGGTCGTCAGATGACGTGTTACAGAACTGTACACTTGAAACCCATATAATTTCATTAACCGCCGTAACCCCGATAAATGTAATAAGGCAAGTAAATAAAAAATAAAACTACTTTAATCGTGGCAGTGTATAACGAGCTAAGGAGATACAGTATATGGTATTTTAGTTAACGTTGACACAATTATTAACCAAAATCAAATTATTTTTGAAAAATAGCGTGTCGATTACTTCGCCAAGATCAAAGTACATGCAGCTGCAAGAAATATAATTAAAATTTGATAGAGTTATTGATAGCGGTGGAAATTTGTTCTACTTTTCATTATGAATCATTAGAGTCTAACACTTCATTTCTCATATCTCAACCCTAATAGTTACATTTTTAGAAAAGCCAATATTTAATTTTTGTTGCTTAAGTAAGTCATTAAATAAACCTTAGCCTGTGTTAATTAACAACTATTTATTCTAAGCAGCACTGTTCAAATATCTGATAAGCGTCCTTACTCTCAAACATATTTAAAATATTAATCGAGCGTTCTACACATAGCAAAAAGCAAATGTCTCCCTCCAAAAAAAATCTGCATTTTAGAAAGATGTTTTAGATTGACTCTTCTAGAGATTTCTCTAGATTTAGCTTGTTCGGGGTACTCCCCAGCGTGAAGATTGCTTCTATGGCATGGCTTTTCCTTTTTTTTTTCTTTTTTCTTTTTCTTTTTTTAAATATATATGGCCATATTACCCTGTTTATCTGTATGTCTTGAAAATCTGAGTTGAAAATGAAATACTTTAAATAGCATAATGGGGAGACTCTGGAAATAAAATCCACTCCCCTCCCTCAGATTTGTTATCATTGCTGTTTTTCTTGGCGCTGCTCGTTAGTGGTTTGGTGACTTTGTTAAACTGATTCTGTAAAATCGATACTTACTGCATGCGGCCTGTGACATCGCTGTTCACTTAGGTTAGCGGTCTGGACCATCTGGATAGACATGGCCTCAAGCGCTGTGCCCCGAGGCCCCTGCCTGCCGCAGAGAGGCGGCGTGCAGCAGGGGCGGGACATCTTGCGGATGCCGTCGCCGCGGGCAGCGCATCCCCGCGCGGGCCCCCTGCGTGCCGGGCGCAGGTGCCCGTCGGGAGCAGGTGCCCGCCCGGAGCGCGCCAGCAGGGCCTCCCGGGTCGTTCCCAGAGAAGGCGGCGACACCGGCAAGCTCACCGGTCTCTCTGAGAGTCACTATTTTTCTGGAATAAACTCTCCTCCAACTTTTTTAAGCCATTGGTTAGGATCCAGACTTTTGAAAATGCTGATTTTTGAAAACTTCGCAGCGTTCTTTTTGATTTCGCGAGAAGGGGATTTTCGGAGGCCACGCCTCCTGCGGTCGGGGTGCTTCGCCTGGCGACACTTCTTGACTTAGTAGGGAGCTTCCCGAGAAGAGCAGCCCAGGCGGAGCGCAGGTCTCAGTCGCATTGGGGCGTCCTGAAGAATCCAACGCCTTCTTCACCCCACTTCAGTCGGCGTCTCTCCGACTCACTCCGTGACCCAAACGGTAAAATCTGCAGCCACTGGACACTTAGCTACAAGATGAGGAGCTGTGATAGTGAAGAAAAACGAAAGTTTATGACAGCCGAAGAACCGTCTTACCAAGGGACACATTTTTGCAGCCGGGAACGGTTAACGACAGCGGTTCAAAGAGACGAAAAGCACCCTGAGCGTTCTCGCCAACCTCGGTTGCCTCCGACGGCTTGCTCCCTGGCCGGCACCTGTACCCGTCCGCTCGGACGTCGTTGGGGAGCCCACCGCCTGGCACTCCGGTTGCGCCTCTGTTCACTGACGCCGCAGCCGGCTACGCTCACCCCCCGGGGCTCCTGGCGGGGGACAGAATCCCGCACCGTCCCCCCAGGTCGCTCTCTCTCCCCTCGCTTCCGTGTCCGCGTCAAATACTCTTCCTCCCTTGAGAGAGGAAGAAAAATAACCTGACTCCTGACCTGACCGTGTGAGTTCAAGAGCTGAAGAGCCAGCGACTACCCAACACGAGGCTGAGGAAGAGGTGACCATGTCAAAGGAGCTCACGTTTGGACTCTTGTGGGACAGGTGTATGTCGGGACTTCGCAAGCATCGCCTCATTCGGCTGCCTCGGCTCTCTGTACCGCCTGCATAAGTTTCCTCCACATGACAGCTCAGGCGCCGAAACTCAAGATTTTGCAGCTCATTCGTGATGGAGGAGAAAAATCAAACAGAGAATCTGGTCTATGCTCTTAGCCAGGATTTCCCACCGTCTGTCTTCCCGTTCTTTTTAGCACACGCGCACCTGTCTGCTTGCTGTACATCCCTCTCTTTACCCACCGGGATGGGAAAAAACAAGTAGCCAGACTGTTAAGCAACGAATTTCTTAAAAAGGTAACACAGGCACGAGCCAATTGCCTGGCCTCCCACATCCGCTCTTGTCCTCGATTCCCAAGGGTAAGGCCCATCCTGGAAGACTGCGGGGAAGCTGCGCCTTCTTGATTTCCGAAAGAGACCTAATGTTTTCTGGTCGTCTCTGGACACCTCCTGCTCTGAAATGATGCTCAAGGTAGCCCTGATAGAATTTTTATTGTCATCTCGCACCACTTGGAGAAGCCCTGCCCTCCGTCACGTTTCTCCGCGGTGTCTAAACAAGATCCAGGCACATTCTCCGTGAAGGAAGGCAGAGTCAACACAGCGAACGCTCCGAAGCAGGTAAACCATGGCCCTTACGTGCTGACGTCTGCCGCGGCCCGCGTGGAAAGCATTTCACCAAACTATATCACGCGTGCAAAATATGCATATGTTATTTATCTTATAAATATTTACTTATGCCGGACTTATAAATATATGCATTCGTTTCGTACTCATATGGTTGTATTACATTCCTTTTCTCTAGTTTAAATAGTAAGTTCATTTCACCTCGATTTTTCAGACAATCGAATAAAGTTGAAAGTGAGTCGATTCACTTCACATTGAAGCTGCTTCGTTTTGCATTGTGTCTGGCTTCTCTCACTCGGCGCGGTTTGGAGATTTCTGTTATGTGCTCCGGGAGTGAACCATGTTTACGCCAGAGTGAGGCTCCTTTAGCATCATTTCTGATGTGGTTGGAAGCGCGGGCTGCTCCCAGTTTGGGGACGTGACGGGCAGAGCTGCTGTTCTAATCTATATAGTCTCATTTCTTGTGGACATGTGGGGCCCTTCTCGTGGAAGGACATTCGTGAGTGACATTTCTGGGTTACAGGACAGGTATATATATTTGGTCGGACACAAAATCTGCCAAGTTCACAAAGCGGCACCTTGTGCATTCTCGCCAGCGAAGCTTACGAGCCGCCCGCCCAGCGTCTCCACCGACACCTGATGCCGGCGACTCTTCGGGTCCTGCCGGCCCAGGCAGGGACACGCTGCGGTTTTAACTCTCACGTCTCTGGCACCTAGCGAGACTGGGCACGCCTTTCCGCATCTATTGACCGCTCACGTTTCATCCTTTGTTTAGCACCTTTCGCCAGATTATTTTGTTTTGGGGGCTGATTAAGTCCTGGGCTGTATTATCTTATTATACATTCCGGAGCTAAGTGGTTTTCCGGATCTATTTATTATAAATATTTCCTTTACCCTGTGGCTTAAATGTTTGTTTTATGAAGGGTAACTTTGGAAGAGCAAAAGATTTTAAGGTGATGTCCAATGTATCACTTTTTTTTTTTATTTTGTGGTTAGTGCTTGCGGAGTCCCGTATGAAAATTATTTTCCTGCACCAAGATCACGAAGATCCTGCTTCCCTCCCCACATTTTCTTTAGAAAGCTCCATATCCGAGATGTTACATTTAGGCTGATGATCCACATCAAATCAAAGTGTGCGAATGCTTTTACGTAGGTGCCGATATTCAAGTTTTCCTACATCCATCTCCGCTTGTTCAAAAATCTTTCTCCACTGGAATGCTTTGGAATATTGGCCAAAAATCCATTGAACATACAGGTTTTAGGTCTCTCAAGATTTTCCCTTTTGGCCAATTGATCTATTAATAATTTCTAAACATCAAGCATTTCAGCCCTAAAATTATTAGGGACAAAAAAGAAGAGTCGTGCGAGCAATACAGTGTGGACACACCTCCTGTGTCATATTTATAGGAACTCTGACCTTCGATCTAAGGGTGTCTCTCCAGTTTTGTGTTCTATTTCGCCAATAAGGTGTAGCACCCTTTCTGTTTTTACTTGAGCCAGATATTTATTTAAACTTGAGCTGGGTTTTTCTATAACAGATTCTTAATTCTTATTCAGTAGCATTTCAAAGTAGTTTTTACAGATACTTTGTTCGACGAATTTTGGCTCTAAGACTTATTTCTGTATTCTTCTCTCACATGAATTGAATATATCATTTCTCTACTGCGTTTCTTACTTGTTCTAACAGCTTCCATAAACACATGGCTACGTGTCGCACTTTGTTTGACAATGATCTTGAGCCAAGGTCTTTGTAGTATTAACTAAATCTCAGGAGAATGTTCTCTGCTCAGACTTTTTTTTACCCATCATACCATTATTGCTTTTATTTCACCTCCTTTCTTTTTAAGACCAGCTTTTCTACTTAAATCACTAGTCTTCCCAACACAAAATATAGTTTGCAGCCAGATCTCTGACCCACTCGAACGGAAATCTGACGCCCAGATGTGTCAGAGCATGGGCCGGTACCGATCAGCCCACAGGACTGGCCCCAGCCTTAGAAGTCAGGACACCCGGGTTAAATCTCAACTGTGACCATTTTTTTGTTACATGATCACAGAAAGATTAATTTAAATCATGGAATCTCAGCTTCTGTCAAGTATAAAATGGGGACATCATGGGAAAACACATACCCTTCCCATCGGCTGTTACCGTGAGCATCCAACGGTGTGATGTGTGTGAGAGAAATCCGCTAAACTAAATAGCACGTCAAATTGCTTCTCTCCATGAAAGCACTTATCACAATGTCTGGTAATTACCTGTTAACTTGCCTGTCACCCCCTTCTAAATCCTCTCCCCCTCGAAAGAAAGATGAACGAAGAAAAATGTAAATTATAAGTTCCAGAGCCGATAAGGATATTATGCTACTAGAAATCTAAAAGATTTTTACCACTCGCTGGGCTTTACAATCTTGCTGCTTCCGGCTTAAATTTAGAACCACTTTATACAAACCAGGGTCCTATTGCCTTTTTTTTTTATTATGATTATTTTCTTAAATACAAAATGGGAAAGAGTTATAGAGAGAGCATGTGGTCACAGAAACTCCGCTTTACGAACGATGTCACATGTCTACGAAAGCATGCTGTAAGTACCTAGCAGTGGAAAGCAAAGCCGTAAAACTGGCTCGTTATTTAATCAAAACTGTGATTTTTATATTCGACATACTTTATAAATATTAATTTGCCCCTGCAGAATTCTGGAGGACACGTTGATGAATACCATCATTCTCATCATCGCAGTAAAGGACATTAGGGCGAAAGCGGGGGTTATGTGGCTCACGGTGGCAGAGATGCAGTCGTTTCTGTATTCTTGGCTAAAAATCTTACTTCTGTTTTCACGGTTTAAAAGTGCGCTGAAATCGCATCACTTAAAATGTATAGGAAACGTGTTCTTTTTAATTGGGAATGTTAATGAATAAATCATTACCTAGTCTATTTTTAGATTAAGTGGTGATTTATTCCAGAACCTGGTAGGAAAATTCTTCCTCATTGTAATGGATAAAATATAATCACCTTAATTCTTCCTTTGCTGTCACTGAAAATACGTCTGTGTTTCTGAGTGGCACGAATTAAACATGAAAACTGTAATTTTAACGAAAGCGACTACTATGTGTCCGCAGGGCCCTTTGCTGGCAGATGTGAATAAACGAGGAAACAGAACAATTATATTGGTCAGAAACAGAGAGTGAGTATGATACGCTACATAGTCCCAAAGCCCCAGCAACAGAATGAGATGGAGTTTTAGATCCGGCACTTTGAGTTGAATAACCTCGAGTCTCAATGTTCTTATCTACCAAACGAGTTTAAGAATCCTACTTACATCTCAGTGATGATTGTTTGTGTTTCCTTGTTTGTTTTATTCAATGAGGCGTGGCCACCCAGCCTTGTTCCCATTCTACTCCTGTCTTATCACAGGCAGGTAAGTAAGGAGCAGAGTCCACAGGTAACCAGCGAACACAGAATCCGCGCACCAGCGATTAGGAAGGCTGCATTAACGAACCACCCTCACGCATGGCACCTGCGAAGAAGGTCAGCCTGGCTCTGCCACAGAGCAGGACCCACGTCTGCGAAGCGCGCTTCCCATCATCCTGAACGCCGGGCGCTTCTGACACCGGCGCTGGGGGGTCGGCACCGCCCCACGACACGGGGCCCACGCCCGAGACCGGGGCCCGCTGCGTCAGGCCGGGGCCTGGGGAAAACGCAGGGGCAGCAAGACGTGACGTTCCCGCACCTCCGGGGCGCCCCGAGAGCTCCCTCCGCCCTCAGACAGACGGGGCGCCGACAGCGCGGCCCCCACTGCGCCGGCCCCGCGTCCCAGCCACGCCGGCCCCGGGGCGCCCTGGCGCAGGCGGCTCCGTCCCGCAGCACCAGGCGCAGCACCCAGGCGCATCGCGACGCGGGCCGGTCCCGCCCGCAGCAGACGCCACGCGAGGGCTCCGCGCTCGGACACCGAGCGCCGGCAAATGTCGGTATTTTTTCCCCAAAGAAACACTCGGTTTCCCTCACGGCAGCCACCAGGACAGAGCTGGAAGGAACGGAGGCCAAGGTCTCTAAGAGGCGGTCACGCGTCGCCAGGGAGCGGTGGGAGGGACAGGGCCAGCACCGCGGAGTTAGAGGGACGCGTTTACTGCCCTGAAACCCACGCGCCTGGCAGGCGCTGGCCAGCTTCGTTCCGGTTAGTTTTACCTTCACATACGCCAGGTACACTACTGCCCAGTTCCAGAGGTCAAGATACGGAATATTTCCTTTACCCCAAAAGCTTCACTGCTCACCTGTCCATCTGTACCTTCCAGAAGTGACCACCATTCCAATTTCTCGCATCGCAGCTGAATTTTGGCCGTCATTGAACCTCAGAAAATTATACTTAGGTATTACGAAATAGAGATTTTAATTGATGGCCTATTTTTACATTAGATTTACCGTTTGCTTTTTTTCAGTGTATCTGCTGAAATTGATGGTGTGGCTTCAACTGTTTTCCGCTAACCGGTCCTTCCTGCTGGAATTGTGAACGACACACACGGTATTTATTCGGCGCCTGCGGCCCACACTGGCGCACCCGGGCCCGGCGGCGGGCAGGGGCGCGCTGTGCCTCTGCGAGCGGCCGGGTAAGCAGAGGTCGCTGCAGAGCGGTGGCCCGCCCCTCGGGCGGAGTCTCCGTGCGCACCTGCCACTCTTCAGACCGCAGAGCTCCTTCGCGTGGTCATTTCATCTGACGCTTAATACGACCCTAGGAAACGAGGGGGCGTGGGTGTTTTTCTGCGTCTGATTGGGGGGTGAGCGGTGAGCTTCCGTCCGATTGGGGGGTGAGCGGTGAGTTTCCGAGGAGCGTCGGGCTTGGCGCTCGCGGGGCGGCTCCTCTCGCTCCGCCAGGCCACACTCCTCCTCCGGCTGCGACGGACCACGGTCGCACCGTTAGACGAGGACGAGCGCAGGCTTCGCTCGCGAAATGCCTTCGCGTTAGCGCCAGGTCGCGCGGGGCGCAGTTCTTGCTTCTCTCCCCTCCCCTCGAGGTATTTTTACAGGTGGATGAGCAAAGCCAAGGGATCTGTCACCCCCCGAGGACAACGAAGCGATCACAGCATTCAAGGAGGAGAAGAAGGCGGGGTACCGAAGAAGGCGGGCGAGGCTTCGACGATCTGGGTGTCGAACCCCGTTTGACACTCACTCAGAGCACGAGGCCCGTAACCTGGAGACCCTCGCGGCCACCGAGCCCCGCCCTCCCCGCCGGGTTCCCTCAGAGTTCAGGGCCCCGGGCCGAGGACTCGCTGGATCAGCCGTCCCTCCCAGGAGTTTTCCGTTCAGTCAGTCTTCGTAGGAGTTGAGAACAGACTCCATTACATTTTAACATTTCTTCTAGCTCAGGGGTTTATGATCCTTTGGAGATTCATAACTTCCAGTATCGATGACAGTCCTCGGCATTAAGCGGAGTCTTTCTAATTTACTGCGCCAGGCCGAACGGCGCCCCGGAGGTCTGAGAAACGAGCGTGTGCGCCCGACCCCGACGCCGCGCCCGCCTCGCTCGCCCGTGTTCCTCTCTTCTTTGCATATTTTCATCTGGGATTGTGTCTTGCGAGCAGGAAAGGGAGGTTTGTCAAAAAGCAGCGTCGGTCACAGCCTGCGTCCGCCAGGTATTAACTTCAGAATCGGAGGCTTCGGTTTCCTCGGAATGGAGGGGGACGGGGGTGAATCAGATGTCTAACGAAACATCTCGAACGTGCAGCAAGACTTTCCGAAAACCGATTTCATATTTTATTATGTACACGTCCATCCGAATAGACACTACGTACGTGAAATCATCTCTTCTCCACTGAAGTTCGCTGCCAGACCGGTGACCTTCAGCTTCGTGTCCCTTCCCCGCCGTCCTCGCCGGGCCTAATACGACGGCCTCCCAACCGGGTCTGTCCTTAACGTAGGTTCGTGCCGCCAGTGCTGAGTGAAAACCTCCATCGCCCTGTTTCGGGATGTCTGGCCTCCGCCCCCAAAACACGTCGGGTCGGCTCCGCGAGGCCCACGCAGTCGTCGCGACCTTACGCAACTCGCTCCCCAAGCCCACACCCCGCGACGTCCCCTGTCGTGTCCCGCCCCAGCTCCCGCGAGCGGCTTCGAGGGTCCCGACTCCCCGTCCACAGGATGCTCCACCCACTCTCCGCATCACAGACTCCGAGACGCTCTTCCAGGTGTTTTCACGGCGGGAAGAGGGACGCAGAACAGAAAATACAGCTGTGGCGAGAGTCCTGACAGGCCCGCAGGAGCGCGCCGTGCTCTAAGAACCATCCTGAGCACGGCACAGGTACCGCACATCGAATCATCACAGGCGAAGGACTTTATTAGAACCAGAAAACAGACAAACCGAGGGGCACCTGGCCTTAGGTAAGGAGGAATTCTATTTAAAGCTAAGAGTATAAAATGTTTCAGCAGAGATATCACCTTTGAACCTGGGGTGAAGGTGTGGATGGTTTCGTGCTGGTAGAGAAGGTGCAGAGAAGGAACTCATTCCCAACCTGGTCAGGACGGAGTCATCACGGGGGACTGGCTCACAGAGACTCACGCGCTTGTGGATCCGAATCGGAGGGTGATTCGGCAGTGGGCAGTAAGGAATGGGTCGCTGTGAAATGCATTAAGAGGAGGTCGGTGTTATATTTAGGTGATCGCGTCTCGGGCCACACTAAAACGGGAGGGCGTAGGAGGCCACTGGAAAAGGCTAGGCGAGCTGCACTTGCAGGGGCTGGAGTAGTGGGTATGGGGCCCTCGCCTGAGCAAACAACCCTAGGAATGGCCGGTAGATGGACGAGCATTTTGAGGGAGATTTTGGAGATGAAACTAACAGCCCCTGACATCTGAGTGACATGAGCTGCTGAGGTAAAGAGAAAAGTCGCAACCAGATTAAGAAATTTTCGGGAGTTGAGATGTTACTTAACAGCGCTGCCGAGCGTCCGAAGAAGAATATTTGAAAAAGTAAGGCACATGGAGAGGCGTCTACAAATTTTGTTCGGGTTCCGTCCACCCTTTGAGAGTGGAAAAGACGTCTTCTACTGTTTACGTGGGTTATGTACAACTCGCTTTGGTCCAGAGAAATGAGTTAATATAGATATGCCTTATTAGACAAATCATTCAATTTGGATCCCATATCCACTTGGCCTTACTTTCATTTGACCTAAAAATGTGCTGACGTTTTCATAGGGGTATACGTTTCTAGCTCAAACTGTGTAGTCCTGAGCAAATCATTTTTCAGATATTCGATTTCCAATTAAAAATGGAGGGAGGAATAAGAAATCTCGGTTTATTCAGGCTCTAGAAGCTTACAATTTGATTGTTGTTTTGCTATTTTAGTTAACCTATGTAAGGGTGTTTTTTTTTTCAAATGTTCTTTACTTAAGTATAAATTAATTACCTTTTCTGAAGCATGTATTTAATCTCTGTCCTTAGTGATTAAATACTCTTGGCGATGTCCAAAGACGCAAAACTAAAAATTAGTATTAATGACCAGGGAAGAGGTATTCATGTGGCTATTCATAGCCGGTTTGAATATTTTAAAAATATTTTGATTAATGTATAAGAAACTTTCATCACAGGCAATCAGTGGCGGAGTTAAGATGTATAATCAAGGTCTGCGCTATATTTAAATGCATCCTGCCTCCCGGCTCTCGGCATTCTTCGTAAATTCAAAACAATACTCATTTCCACTGAATGTCTGCGCCCCACCCCAAAATCCATATGTCAAAACCTAAAGCCCAATGTGAGGGAATTGGAGGTAGGGCCCCAGGGAGGAGATCCGGCCACGAGGGCGGAGCCCTTGCAAATGGGATCGGTGTCCCGGCGGAGTCAAATGGGATCCCTGTCCCGCCCTGTGAGGACCCGCAGAAGACAGCCCTTGGCACACGCCGCAGCCCCCAGAGCCGGGATCTTGACCTTCTCCACCTCTGGAACTGGGAGAAATAAATTCCCGTCGGTTACATCCCATTGCTTAAACGAAAGTTCATCTTTTTGCCCAGGTTGACGTGTGCAGTTAAAATCCGCAGAGGTCAAGCTCAGTGGTAAACAGACGACCGGCGTGAACCGGGCCTCAGAGCATCGGATCCAGTTAGTGGACGGTGTCGCCCGCTTGTCCAACCAGGTCAGCCGCGCACACCTGCGTCAGCGCCTGGGCGCGGACAGCGCGCCCCACGCGGCTCCCGGCGACACATCCTCTGAGAAAGCGGGAGAGGAGGAAACGTCGCCCTGAGACACAGAAGCCCAGAACACGGAGTCGATTTGCCCTCTGTGAGATTCCGACGACGGGAAGAGGCCCCCGCGGGCATCTTTCCGAAAGGACGGTCCGCGCGGCGCCGAGAGAGACCGCGGCGCTTCGCTCCTGTGTTTCCGGATGCTCCCGGGGCGCTGCCCGTCCGAGCGCGTTTCCTGCACCAGCCCCGCCGTCTCCCGCCTGCGACAGCCCGGCCATCCTCGGGCTTTGAGGCTCCCTCGGCTGCCCTTCTACCCACACACACTTCCCTCTGCCACTCCTTCCCAGCTCCTTCACGTGGCCCTGCGACCTGGGAGCCTGTCTATCACTCGTGATGATCACGGACCTTCGTGCATTTGTGAAAAACAGCACCAAGCTAAGCATTTTGTTGCTGTTTACAATGGCCTCGCTTGCATTTGGAATATGTTCTAGGGGAGCGCATGTCGTATTAAAGCAAGGCGGCTTCAAAATGTTGGGCCAGAAACCCACCAGATCCTAGACGTTGTGGAGGGAAAAATAAACCTCGTCAGTTTTATCCTGTTTATGGCTTTTATTTCAGAGAAAAAAAGAAATGGCTCATCACGCATCCAGCTCTGCCTGAAACACAGGCTTCAAAGGGGGTTCAGTGCGCGGAGAGTTGTGATGCCCGCACCCCCCCACCCCCCGCCCCGGGAATAAGTGTGCAGCCTCCGTCGCGTTGGACCCATTTCAAACGTTCATTCCACATTCCCGAGGCCTCTGAATAAAACACTAAAATCTGTTCTAAATGGTTTAGAGTATGACCTAGATAGAGGATACAGTCTCAGTTACCTCTGAAATTTACACATTAATAAAATTTGTAGGCCATTTTATTAAATACATTAAGACTTGCATCAGCAAAATATATTAAATGTGTTTATAAATCAGACGAAACACTAAGCCCTTGGATACAGTTATATGATAATCACATTACTAATAGGAGAGAGAGCCGAGTAGCTGTCTAAATTAATCGCAAACGGCTTCCTGCGGGGGCCGAGGTTCACTTCTAGACTAATGAGATGTGGGGAAGAATTACTTTGGGTAGATGGCCAGAGCAAGCAAAGCCACGGCGGATTCCGCGACTCCGGCACTGATCCGTGTTCACACCATTCTCACTCCCGATCAATAAATAGTCCCCATCCGGGTGACACGTTTACGTAGACATGAGGACCAAAAAATATGTGTCCAGAACCGCATTTCAATGTCATCGAACGGCTTAGAGAGGTTGGCTCCGAATATCTCGTTCTGGAAACGCTACGGTTATAACGTGAGACCAAACAGGTAAGACGGTCGTGACGCAGAGTGACGCAGACCAGGTCACCCCCCTCCCCGGTTCTTCGGTAAGGACGGCGGTGGACGAAGCTAGAAAGCCCCCAGGGCTGCTCGTGGGGGTCCAGATAGATGTGGGTCTTTCCATTGCAGGCATGTCTGCATGGGCCAACGGGAGCTGAGCGTGGATAAAATTCGTCCCGTTAAAACAACAAAAGATAGAGGAACAGATACCTTGCATGGCTCTACGCGTGGGCACCCAGCCATACATTTAAAAATCTAGCTCCGCCTGCGGCGAGAACCCCAGGAAGCACTGAGCACGGACACCGTTCGCTCGGCTGCGGCGTGGAAGCCCGAGACGGGTTTCCTCCCGCGCGGAACGGCCTCCGTGGCCCCGCCGCCACGTGGGGAGTTATCTCTGGGAATCAGCCAGGCATCAAAGCGCTCGCGGCATTAATCTAACAATCAGGCATCCTGCAACTTCCCAGTCTCGCAGCCTCCTCCCGGGACGAGCCTGGGTAATTAGCGACTCGGCCATCACCCGCTTCTCTATTTATAAACTGGCGCCAGTCCAACTGTCTCCCGATCTCCTCAGCGAAACCGCGGGGTGCAGGCGTCACGGTGCCCTGCGCTCACAGCACTGGGGCACCCTCCCGCCCTCCGACCCACGTTGGGTCATTTGGACCCGCTTGTTGGGAAGGGCGGCCGAACGCCCCTGTTTCCCCAGGACAGACTCGACTGAACCTGCTAATGCTAACTTCGTGCCACGTTTCAGGTTTTAAAAGTGCCCCGATTCGAATGATAAACTGTATAGTCCCCACCTTACTGTGAGCCCAAAAAGATAGAGATTATCCTCACATCTTACAGTGAGGAAACCTGAGACCCGACGGCATCGAGTCAAAAGTCTTTAGTAACGCTCGACCCAGTCGATGCTCTTTCTACGACTGCGTTTTGTGCATGGTCACAGAAAACTGTTATTTGGGGACATTAGGGAACAATACTGTGTCCCCTCCAGAATATAAAGAAATAAAGGGCTGTGAAGCTCCATTCCAGAGTCAGGAATTCAGACGGGGACCGTAGAAGCTGTGATATTTCTGACAGCAGCAAAGGCTAACAAAGACCTGAATCCTGGAGCCAAAGCCTGGCAAAAGGCACACCTCCTAAGAGCTGGTCTTCAGGGCGGTCAAAACTGTATTAGTTTGGCTTAAATTAAAAAACTGCAGCCTATATGACTTCTTTGTAAAACGGAGTAAACCAGAGAAAAATACACGATTCATCCTGAACATGACAGTATGAGCTTATCGTAATGGTGTGTACTGTAAAATTAATTAATCGTAGATTATCTGTGACGTGGAAATCTTAGAATTCATCTCCTTAAGGTCCTAATTTTACGAATGGGGAAACTTGTCACGAAAGTCACATACTAATATCTAAAAACAGAGCAGCACTGAGACACGACATAGTTTAAAATGTGAGACAGTGCAGAGAGAGGTTTCGACATTTGACAACCATCTTCCTCCAAAGCCAGTCCCACTAAAGACTTTGTGCAGAAATATCCTTCAGTCCAATAGGCTCGTGGAGTGTTTCATACGTAGAACATAAGTGGACCAAGAACTCAGTAAAACCAAGAACCCAGTTTCCCATCACGTCCCTGAGCATCTCTAGCAGGGACTGTCTGTTTTCTTATTTTGTTTCAGCAAGTTTATGGGTAAGATCCATGAGGAAATACTGATCTACGGAAAGAGTTATCAATCTTTAAACATTCCTTTCATTCAATGACCTCATGTAATTCTAGTGTAGGTCCATCAAAAAATAAATGACCGAAAAAGTACCAAGAATTTGGTGATAGCAGTAGTAGTAGTATGTGTATATAAAAATCACTAATATTTACACGTTTTTATTGAAATCATAATCATCACTGGAGATGATGAATAAGACAGAGAGAGAGGTAGATGATGGATAGACAAATAGACAACACTCTCGTTCCCTCAGATGACACGTTCTACAGAGAAATAAACGTAGAACGACCTTCGAACTAAACACGAGACGGGATAAAACAAATGAATGGGGATCGAACGCCTGAGAGGAAAGGAAAGGGCGTAAACTATACACTACGCTTCTGACTTCGCTTAGCCTGACGCACAGGGCTTTGGAGGGGAAAATCAGGAGTAATTATTGTGCTGATTCTTCCTGAATATTTGTCTAGAAAAACTCTTCGGATTCGCTTGTGCGGTTTTGTGTCCCAGCGCTGATTCATTCCAGAGCCAAGGAAAATCCAGACTTGCGTTAGTGTATGCTGCTCAGCTCTATTTTTTCAAGGACTCCGGAGTTTAAATGCTGCATTTTTCTGCTTTGCGTTGGAAGTAGTGTGTGGTTAATTTTGAGATATTTTCTTGGGTAGCAAAATCAAGAAATAGCTTCTTCAAATTTCCAGAAAATAAAAATACGACTGCTTTGCTTTTCAAGAACATGAGAATAGGTTTCCTCATTTCCTTCTCCAAAGATCAAACATCAATTCTTGTCAAGATATCACATCTCTTTTCCAAATTTATTTCCCTTTTTCCGAAATGCCATCTTTTTTCCCTATTTTTCTTCCCAAGGCCTGCGTGTAAGCATTGCCTTTTATTGCAAACAAACATGCCTTTGGTAAATGTCAGTTTCCTAGCCTTCCTGAAATAAACGCAATGACTAAGTAGGACTCTTATTTCTAAGATTTCCCAAACACGCTCGATTAATTTTTATCTTCATTATGAAGTGCTATACATGCTTGAGTTTTCCCAAATAAAGGGAAACGGTATTAAATTACGGACTATCTTCTTTTACGATAATAAAATAGTAAGAAATCTAAAACGTAAATTCTTTTTTATTTTAAAATGAAACATTATTTCATTATTTTCTTCCCATTCATTCATCAGCAAATGAGAAAGGTATCTTCACCTCAGTCCCGCCTCAGTCTAAGAATTTCCATGTGTATCCTCTGAGCTCTCGGCTCAGAGTTCGGACTGCGGATTGTACCGATCTGTTGTATTTTTGATAAGAAAACTTTCCTCAAAAAGCTTAATTTCGATAAAATTAAACAATGTTTTAAAACGAAAAAGGATGAAAATTAATGCGATTGGGAAGTAATCGAGATTTCAGAATACCAAGAAAATGGCTAGCTTATATTCAATAGGCCTTCATGATGTGCGGAGATTACTCTAAGGGTTTTAATCACCCACAACCCCATGTTACTGTCTCCATTCTACCAACGAGGAAAGTGAAATGCAAATAGTTTAGGGCACCTGCCCAAGGACACGGAGCCAGACCTCGAGGAAACTATGACCTGATGCAGGCGGTCCGGCCCTAAGACCCAACGAGACAAGGATTCCCGCAGCGGCTGCGAGTCCTGTGAGTGGTGCAGGGCGTGTAACATGCGTGGCTCCCGGATTTCTGCCCATCCCACACTGTCGTCTTGGAAACCAGAGCGAAGATGCTGCCGGCCGAGCTCCGCGCTGGGAGGACATGCACCTGAGGGTCATGAACCCGCACTGTTCGTGACGTTCCGGAGGAGGCGACCTCTCACCTGGGGACGCCGCGGAGGCCCGGCCTCGGCCGTGCGAAGGTGCTTCCCGGGCCTGCAAAGCGAAGGCATCCGGCTCCACAATGCACCCGCGTAAATGCTTCTAACAGGCTGGCAGTCCCTGCAAAACCGCCGCCTCGCGGGCCACCCCGCCCCGCAGGCCACCCCGCCGCGCAGCCGCGGGGGCCTCCGTGGAAAGCCGTGGTCTGCCTCTCTCCTCCCCGGCGGGGTCTCGCTGCTGGCGCAGTCGAGAGAGCGGACGGAGCACGTCGGGGTTAAGTGGAGCTCAGTCCTCCTTTCTCCTGACGGACAGGTCAGTGCAGAGGTCCGCGGTGGCCTGGGGCCAAAGGACACGAAATACATACACATCACCGCTTTCTTCCAATTAGAGAGATGTCTGTGAGGCAAAGGACCAGAGGAATAATTTCATGTCGCCGACCTCCTTCCCCTGCTGAATAACCGGGAGGTAATCCTCATTGATATTTGAGCATCTATTTAATCTTTACAACTAAAACTACTGTCATTTCTCAACCATGTTCTGTTTATAGACAGTAAAGAACTCAACAGCCCTCCGCGGAGGAGCAAACGCAGGCCACCGACCCAGACAACGTGGGCGTTTTGTTTTACTCTGCCCAAATTAGCCGAGTCTCGTGCTCACCCCGCGACCCACTGCGACCGCAGAGGCCAGAGTCCTGGCTGCATCGCTCGAGTCCAGGGCTCAACGGGGGCTCAGTTCTGGCGAAAGGGCTCGTAGGGCAGAGCAGAGCTCACATTCCCCGCCACGGGAGCGGACCCCGCCACGGCCGGTACCGGTGCCGCCCGGCGTAGCTGCCGCGACTCCCCAGTGGGCCCTGGCAGCCACTCGGACCATCAATTTGCAGAGACATGACGGCCCGCCGGGGGCCCACCAAATCGCTCCTCACCACCGCGGTCACATCGAGCCTTGGCGCTCCGCCCCCCGGTCACGCTCCCCAAATGAACAAATACGGCGACTGGGGGACAATGTGCCTTGGCAACAGCTTGAGCCCAAATGGGGACGACAGCTGGCTCGGCAGGTGTCGCCGGATGATCTAACACCTGTGTTCTTGAGATGGCACTGTGACTGAGACTATATATACCTCTCGATGTCCTAAAAAACCAGTTTAGTGGAATTGTGCGAGCCAAAATAGGAACTATGGAGTGAAACCAAGCATACTGATGGCATTCAAAAGATAATACTCATTCCGGCACGTTCAGTAGCCGCATATCTCCAGATCGTAACGCCTTCCCACGGGATCGCCTGGCCATCACGAACAGGGACGGCCGGCTCTGCCCCACGGCCCTGCTGGCGTAGGCTTCCACGCAATGAGCGCCGCACGACTGGAGAACGCTCGGATTTGAACCACGATCACCTCAATGTGTGCATCTCCTTCGAGCCGCATGTTAAATCGCAGTTATCGTTCTTGCCTGAAGCTCGTTTTCATGCAAGAAAATCAGGTCACTCGACAAGCACCAGTGACGGCAAGTTGGGTCCGTCCTCACCCTACTGCGTCACGGGAGGCGAGTTCTCAGGAGGAAAAGCATCAGAGAAAGTGACTCCCCGACCCTGCGCGGGAAGTCGCGTGCAGACCCCTGGGTGGCCAAGAGTGGCACTGCCGGGAAGCCGCACACCGAAGGTCTGACGGCCGAAGCGCAGCGCAGAGCGGCACCGGGTCCCCGACGAGGCCGGCCGCCGGTGCACGACGGTCCCGCTGCGAAGGTCCGGGCGCTCGACCGCTACCAGAACCGCAGCCCGCGGAAGCAGGCGGGTCTCGGGCACTACCCCTGAGCAAGCGCGGCTGCTGGGGCAGAGCACCCGCCCCCCGGGACTGTCCTCGGGGGACGACGTCGGCGTGCCAACGCGTGCGCGGCGGACATCCCGGAGCCGCAGGCTTCTTCAGGTCGCTGTTCCCGGCACCGGCGTGCTTAGAAACTGGGGTCACGTATTTTCGATTCCTCTTCATCTTCCTGGATTCCTAGACGCTTCTCTGGAAATCGAGATGCGCACTACGTCGAAGGGACGATGGAGACAAACGAACAGCGAAAGTCCACCCAAGAAGTGGAGAGCGAGAGCCGCGGGGGAGGGGGAGGGCCGGCCCGGGGCCAGCCCGGCCGCGCGAGCACAGGGCGGCAGCAGGTGCCACCGGGGCTCTGGGAGCCGGATCCGGCCGCCCTCCTGCTGACCCTCGAGCTTCTCGTTCGCGAACTGGAAAACGCCCGTGTACAATGCATTGTGCTTTTATGCAGATCGAAGTAAGATAAATGTGGAATGTTTAAGTACCGCGCGGTTTTATAAATACCAGGTGCCGCGTGTGACAAATCGCGAGCATTTGTCATCGTGCGCTGTGCACGGTCTCGATAGAGCACAATGCGACTGTCTCTATAAATCTCTAGCTACCGGCAATGAAACGTTCAATTATTACCTTTCCACTCAAAGAACATAATACGAATGGCTCCTCTTTCCTCAGAAATAAGCGGCGAGCAGTAGTTGCTTTGGAGTTTTCTCCCGACAGACGCGTGGAGGGACGTGGTTGGAGGGCGGGGCCCAGGCGGCCGGCCTCGCCCGAGTCTGCGCAGCACACGGGTCGGAATCTGAATTAGCCTGTAGGTTTCCTGGGGGTAGATGTGCTCGGAGGTGGCGTTAGATGGCCGGGGAAGCACATGCCGATGGGCGCTGTGATCGGGTGTCGGCTGAACTCTCCCAATCGCCCCGTATTCACCCTCACCCCCAAAGCCCTCGGGGAGACGCTTCGGAGCCCGGTCGCCACAGGGGACGCGGATGCTCGGACCGCCCTGTCCCAGACTTCGGGGTATTAGTTTTCGTTCTCTAACGCAGTCTTCCTTTCAAAAATCTAAGACCGCCTTTCTCCGGTCTCCATTCTTCCAACGATGTGATTGTATTCTGACGTTAGCGAGGTGGGAAGAATCGGATTAATGACGCACACGGCTTTCGATCCGCACCGAGTCGTGAGGTGTTTCCCCTGTCGGTCAAGCACGGCTGGAATTATGACTCACAGCCAGTTTTTGTAAAGACTTCAATTATTCCATAGATTATTCCTTAAAATAAAAAAATAAAAAACACTCATGGTTTCACTGGCGGAGTGCCTTACGCAATCGATCGACGGAACGGAGTGTGCGTGGCGGTTATGACAACCTGCGATTTTAGAACGCAAAGTTGAAGAACAGCTTTCTAAAAGTTCGCAGAAAATGGAATGTGATACAATACCACTGTGAAGCGTTTAAACATGTCGTCTTGTTTGTCGGATAACTATGCAGAGTACTGTGTGGGGTGGCGGGCAGCCCGGCGCACGTCTTTCTGGATGGCGGTCTAGTTATGTGTGGCTGTGACCTGCAGTGAATTATATAACCTGCTGATGGTGGCAAGTATGTCTGGTTATTTAAGTTTGGATAGGATGATGAGAAATGGGTTTTTATTCCGTGAGTCTCTTCAATGCTTAGAGAGCGTCACACAAATGCATCTCTCTTGGGGCCGGGTGTGGCAGAGTAACCCAGTCGCTGACTTCCCTTCCCTGTCTGGCACGAGTCCAGGGAGTAGGTGGCCTCTGGGGACCGCTGGGGTTCGGGAATGGGTGACACACCACTGTCCTCTCAGGGACTCAGACCGCTATGTAAAAACGCCGTTTTCTTTAGCAAATCGGGGCCAGGCACGCTGCGCCCTCATCGATGCACCTTAGTATTATCAAGCAAATAGGTATTTTTTTAAAAATTAAATCAGTTTTTTAAAATCAACTCTTCAGGGCTGACTGAAAACCCCTGCAAAGTATATAACCCAACCATCCATTTTCCTTGAACTGAAATGTCTGTTTAGGTGATAGTTTAATAAAATGCCCTTTTCAATATGCAGTTGCAGAGCAGTATGACATTATTCCTTGAACTTCCAGCTTTTGAAGATGACGAGGCAAAAAATGTGAGTAGCCAGCTTGTCTGTGTATCAGTTTCCTTTACGAAGCAGAGAAATTGACGAGAGCTTGGAGATCTCTGCAAAAAGCTGTGCTTTTTTAATCCATAAAGAGAAATAGGTTTAAAAATATTTCATTGTTCTTGCTCAGAACAGTACGAGCCCCGTACGGGTTCCCCCCTGGCATTCCCCATGTGGCGGTTTCAGCCTAGTTGTTGAGAAATGGTCTCCTGTTTAAACTTGAAATACCATTTTCTGAGGAATAAGATGATTTCTCCCCATTTATTAGTGCAAGCACAATAAAGCCATATCAGTTTAAAAAGAGACACTAAGCTGATTTATAAAGAATTTGTTATCAAGTGCAGTGAAGTCTCAAAATCATTGTCACAGAATCCAGAACGTAGCAAACTGGAAAACCGCGCATTTCATACAGAAAACAAGCTACCTGTTCTGTAAATCTTTATCTCTGTCAGCCGTAAGCAACATCTGCAATGGGTAATCACACACACACACACACACACACACACACACACACACGCACACTCCCAACGTGCTCCCGGATTGTATTTCTGCCTTCATATAAAACATATCTTTTGAAAGGTAGTATTGTTTCCTTGAGAATACTTTTGTATGACCATGAGAACAAGAGTGACAGAGAAACTCCGGAAAAGGTCTGAGAGTTGGGAGGCAGGTTTCAGGGCTGCAGACTAAGTTTCAAAATGGCGGGCCCTTAGCATCCGGTCCCTACAAAACGTGCAAGAAACCTAAAGAATGATGACAGCTAATACTTACTTTTGTCATTTTTGATCTTTTCCCTGGCCATGTGCATCCCACACCCCAAGACCGACCTTTGCATTTTTTTGCCAAGAATCTTAGAACATCTTGTTTCGAAAGGAATAGAACAAGAGTAGAAATTGAAAATGAAAAAGTAAATTTCAGAAATTCCAGCAAGAATTGAGAGCGGCCAAAGTAACCCAAGGCTCCCCCTACCTTCTCAGTACACTCGCGGGGATTCAAAACAGCTCCGAACTTCCCAAAGACCGGAAGGAAGTTTGAGTATTCCCATCAAGACGGGAACAGAGCAGCCCCCATAGAGAGGTAGACCAGGAAGACGTCGGACACTGAGCGAATGGAGGTTGGTCCTGGGAGCTCACAGATCAGCGTCTAATTCACGCAGCGTTTAATCGGCTGTGTGATTTGTGACACTTGAACTCTATGACTTAGAGTGATCTCATAGCAGTAATCACCCCCTCCATTCAGTGAGAATACCCATATCGATAATATACTGAACATACTCCAGATACTGGCTTGAAAGTTTTACGTGATTTACTCATTTAATCTTCACGGCAACCTGAGGACGTAGGGGGCATCATTTCTCCATCACGAGGAGGAGAAAATTAAGTCCCAGGGAGCCCAGAACCACGAGGACAGAACTGGCAGGGAACAACTGTATTAAAACCCGTTAATCTGGTTTCAGAATCTATGGGCTTAACTACTTCACTGCGACTACTATATGAACAACAGTTGAATAATTCAAAAGTAGTAGATGTTAAATAAATAATGGCCAGTTTTATTATATGCCAGACTCTATCTTAATTTTTCTCACTTAGAAAAGTGACTGGCATATAATAGGCTTCCCTACATATTTAATGTACAGATGAACAAACGTGTTATGAATTAATTCATTTCAATTACATGTCGAACCTACTAATATCTTAGTTTGATGAAGTATCTTGGAAGAATTTTTTGTAAAAGAAATAAATATTAGTGGCTCATAATTAAGATATGAATTTTTTACAAAAAAAAAAAGACGAGCATTTCAAATAGGATAGGGCTTTGGAATAATTTATACTTCAAACTGTGAGCATTTTTGTTGCACTGTCATCATAAACATGAATACACATGGCCAACGCTCACCTTCATACATTGTACAAAAGTCCGCATCGGCCAACGTGCAAGCAGATGGTCACGAATTAGGCCTTGCTGACTCAACATGAAGGAATTCCACTTACAATCGCAAGCTATGCTCTTATGGTATATGTGCACAAAATGTATATACGTAAAAATGGCCATGCTCTAAGAAAACGTTAGCCGTTCACGCAAAGTTCGCTCATTCCCCTCGTGCCCTGAGGGATGGCTTGGCTCAAAGTGCAATTAGCTTGGAGAAAACACTTAGCTTTTCCCGTTTCCTTTTGCTAGCGCAGCTGGCGGTATTACTCTGGAATGAGAGATAAACCCTGCCCTTATCACACGCAGGCCACAACCGAGAAAGGAGGGGGTGTTCCTTCTCGCACCCTCCATCATCTGAGCTATAACGTGCTCACTCTGCTATTTTAATTAACCAGAAACAAATGACCTTTTTAAAGTTACTAAAGCTGAAAACTTTGATTTCTTTTTTAGAAGAAATCTTGTGCTCGAAATATGTATGTATGCCCAGTTGTACTGGATTGGAACAAAAATAAAAATATTTATGTGTTTTTTACTTAATCTCTCATTCTACCTTTATTTTGACCACACGTCTTATCATAGAGATGCTGCAGCAGTAAAAGATAAATGCGCAAGCTTATCAGGGATGAACCTTAGAGTAAAAATGTAAAAAAATAAAATAAAAATAAAAACATTCATTTCGTCACACTGTTCCCTCATTTGAAAAAAATTGTGGTAAATTAAAGAAATTCCGCGGTGACAGTAAGTGAATAGATACGTCTGTGTGTCAGCACCGCTGGGCCGATCTGTTATGTCGTAAGTGAGGGTGATGTGCTCTGTTGAAACACACCCGGCCGAGCCGCTCCAGCAGGCTTCATTACCCCCGCAGGGCGCCCAGGGCTCCCCTTAAAGACTTCTAGCTGTTGCCAACTGATGCATCATAATCAACGGCCCATCTGTGAGCGCCACCCAAAAAGCCCAAGTCCACTTCCGCAGATTTATTCTTGGCTCACGAAAATCACTGGGAGTGTTTATGAACAACCATTTATTCCCTTCCTTGAGGCCCATATAATTAAAATTGTCCGTCTCGCTGATTTGCTGTTGAGTGAGATTTAGAAGAAGAGTGATATTGCTATAAAGTGACACATCGCAGATTTCATTACTGTCCTCGCAGGGAACCATTTGTCTCTCTCCAGCATCCTCTTACGGTTTCTCATCTGTAACTGCTCTGACGGGAAGTCCCGGGAAGCAGCTCCCTCTCTGCAGACCCAAAGCACACCGACCGTAATCACCGCCACTTGTTGAGGCGTCTACGCACCGGGCGGCAGGAGAGAGGCACCGTGAGGGTTGTGTTCGGTGCTTTCTGCACGGCGCCCTGTATGTGTGGATTTCGCAGTGGATGGAACTGATGTCAAAGACGTTACGTGAATAGCTCGGGGCCAACTAAGTGGTAAGTGGCTCCGCAGAGACAAAAACTCAGGACTGCGCGGAAGCTTAGGCTGCCTTTTTCTGCTCATGTGCCAGGTCTGAAGAGGAAAAGATTGCCACCCTTTCCAACTTCCAAAGCTAGTGACAGGCTCTAACTGGATGAGATGGTCGCCAAACACAGGACTGCACCAATACTGCTGGCTGAAACGACAATGCTGGACGAGCACGTACCTACACATCGGGGCAAGGCAATCAAAGACGGATCGGAGAGGAGTTTGCCCTCTGCGCGGCTGGCGCATCCTCAGAAGTGGCACCGGTGTTAGGCTCTGTGGGTAACGACCGCTCAGGGGAGACCAGGGGCTCGTGCGTGACCCCTTTTAGGTGGCTGGTTACAAATACACACGCAGAAAGAAACGGCATGGGTGCCGTCTTTGAAGCCAAGGTTGGGAACAAAGTTTGCATAATATTGTGAACACGCCTGTGATAATCATTATAGATAGATCTCCCGGAGTGGTGAAACTATGGTAGAGCTGCAAAACGGAATATTCGGCAGTTGTTTTAAATATATATTTTTTAAAAGTCTTAATGATTTCAAAAAATACTCATGGTACATAATCCTATGTTGAAAACTTCAGAATATAAAACTAAATATAACATAAATTTACACTTAGAAAAAAACGAGTATAAATATGCTTACACATACATTTACTAAAAAATGTACTTAATGACTATCATAGGTTTAAAGAATTACAGATAATTTGTTTTCTTTTTACTCATTTTCTATTTCGTTGTTTTATATGTTGACTGTTATAAAATTCATTATAGAAAAATGCCACCTAACGTTTTCAAAATCCTAAAATTCACTTGGCATATGTGTTTTAGCTACCGCTGAGTTTGTATAATCCTTTTCCTCAAATCATCAGAGTCTAATAACTTTATGTTTATTTTATATTTTTGTCATGAGGATTTCGAACACAAATATGACTTGCTTTTCCCCTTCTAGTTCAAGCATGGCAATGATTTCCCTAAGTAATATTGCGATTTATTTTATCTTCTTCCTGGTTAGATTTCCACAATGATAGAGAATTAAACAAACAGCTTCTTCAAGGCAAAATGTTGTTGTCTAAATGATCAAATTCTAACCATGAGCAAGTGATAAAATTCTAATGAAATCTGAGTGTAAGCAAAAATCAAGGTAAAAATAAGGTGAAATAAAAAATAAATGATAGAAACTAGGTCTCCAAAATCAGCCTGGTTCTTCCTCATTTTTTAAAACCAGAAACAGTTTATATTCGGTTTCATATTATGATTTGCGAGGGAAGAGGTTGCCTCTACATTTTCATTTATCCCCACTGCCTAACACAGTAGATTTTCAATAAACAGGTCTTTAAGGAATGTACAATTAAATGAATTAGCAGCAAAATTACTGGCAAATATATCCAGTTATCTTGAATTTAAGGAGCTCTACAACAACAAGAACACATAGTCCTATTTTTTAAGAAAATATTCTTGTTCAGAAATAATATATTCAACATTTAATAATTTCGAAACAAAATATCATGAGTCCAAAATAATTATTAAGCGTTCCATACTCTCTCAATAACATTTTAAAGATTTTCTAAATTAAAAAAAAAAAAAATCCTTTCTTTGGATGATGGTAGGTAATGTTACAGAATATTTCGGTCAGCATTTCTGACCGTCAGAATGCCATCGCGGGCCCCAAACAACTCTCCTGACTTTCATCTCATCCTTATTACTGTCTTCCTTCTCCTGAACTGTAAAATATGACCGTGATTCCATAGAGTCAGCCTAGATTACTTATGGGGATATTACACAACGTCGCATTTGTTTTGCTTTATCTCGCAACTGTGTCTTCCAAGCAATTCTTTCCACTTGCGAACCAAACATTCAGGTGTTCTTCAGGGGTGCGGCGGTCTGCCCTTACGCAAACCTTCACACGGGACACCACTAAATCCCATGTAATTCTGCAGCTCTTTATGAAATTTTGGAATCTCGCCCCATTCTGGCCCTATATAGGAGTCATCTCTTCAAAAGTAACTTCCTAAACCCTTACCACTAGCACGGTATTATACTGAGACCTCTGGAGTACAGTAAGACAATACGCAGCTGGAATTAACACTCCCAACTGCAGTCCGTTGCGACCCGCCCCTCCGAGAGGGCGAGGTTCACGATGTCCGTCTGTGCCCCGGCGTGTGTCAGGAAGGACCGCGTTCCTGTTCATTGCCGCGTGCCATCCCGCAATCTGCACGTACCCCACTTCATTGTCCGTTGGCATAGAATGGGTGAAAGGCAGGGGCCCGGGAAGTGGCAGGGGCCATTTGGGTGTCGAGCTGTTCCTTACTCAGACTCGCGGGCCACAGCCTTCCTTCCAAAACCGGGCGGTGCTACCAACGCCCGAACCGTCTGAGGATTCTGCGGAGGAAAGGGGGTTGCCTTCCCACGCCGGGCTCTCCCACCCGCTGCAGTCAGGGGTCGCCCTCGTAGCTAAAATTCGGTCTCCGCGACCTCATCGTTGTCCCCTGCCTCCCTCATTCCAACCTTACTGATTTGTGTCTCTTAAAAATCCCTTTACCATCTTTCGGTGCTTTTCCGAGGAGAGCAATGGAATTGCACGTTTTCTATGAGATCTTCACTGAGAAATCCGGCCCGGATGCATTTTCCTGTGCATTGATCTCGCCTGTGTACACAGTCGCGGTGTACAAGGGAGGCATGCAGGCGCCCGCAAGCGGTCGGGAACATTGTAAGGATCCGCGCGATTCACGGCCCGTATCTCCCTGACATCCCCAAACGACTTTCTCAGCGCCAAAAATCGAGGCATTCTGTGCTACACAACTGGTTCCATCATTTATGCGAAAATGAAAATGCCTTTTGGTAAATGCGGCTGGCTATTTTCCTACCGCCGATTTGCAGCAGCACACTCAAAATACGACACATTTTATTAATGATCGAATGTACATTTTGTCGCCAAGTTGAAAAGAGTGAATGGAGGAACTGCAGCTGCCCAGGTCTCTCCCTCGCCCGGTAACTAACTGCACGGGGTTACGGCGAGAAAAAAATACAGGAAATTTCTTTAAAACGATGCCCAGAGGTCACGACTCCGCAGACCTCCTTCCCTCGTACCAATATCCCTCGGTGAACACATGACTTCACCTCTAAGTTTCAATTTCATCCTCCATAGAATTTGTATTGATTTACAAATAAACTCATTGCACCGCTTCCAAAAGAGGAAAATTATGCTGACGTGCACTGCGGTGATGCGGGCGGCGAATCGTTAGGCAAACACAGCCCAGCACAGTGCTGGACCTCGGCAGCTGACACGGTGCTCTCGAGGAAGTGTCCCTTCTGCTGCGGCCGTGGGACAGAGCCCCAGCGACAGAGCCGGGCCATGGCAGGTCACAGCTGACATTCGGCGACAATGTCTCCCTCCCCACATCCTTTTCCGGTTGCCAACTAGGGGTGCCGATCGATAGTGTCCACTGCACAAGGTTTGCTGGAGGTTTAAAACGCATGTGTTTGTGTAAACTATTAAACAACGCCCGGGTCAACAAATATTAATATTAGGAATAACGGGATATATGTTAATGGCCATGTTGCGTAAGGTAAGAGGAAGACCAAAGATAAAGGCATCCATATCTAAACACCGTGGAAGCGCTATGGGCCGTCCGAGAAGCTCTAGGATAAGGCACCCAGTTACATCCTAACCCATTCGACCCAAATACTCCACCTTCATTCATTCATTCATTCATTCATTCATTTACCAGTCATTTCACTGGTAACTACGACATGGGAGGAGCTATCATGGACTAGGTAGGAAAGAAAGGTAAACAAGCATCCGATCGCTTGGTTCACGCATTGTTCTGAAAGTTAAATAAATGGATGTAAAAAACACATTCGAGATGTGTCCATTCCTGTTTCTCTTGTTCTTCACATTTTTATTACGGCAGGCCTTATGACTTAAACCTGGTCACGTTATTATAAAATCGTATCAGCCCCAAAAGATATAAAATAAGCAATCCGGTTCATCTCCGTGCTATTTAAAAAGCTAAGATAAATAACAGAGAAATAATTTAGGTATGAGGATTTTTAGAAAGCACCAACTGTATCAAAACAATAAAATTCAGAATATGAGTAGCAAGAACAATAAAATTCAGAATATGAGTAGCCAAATGTTTTTAAAAGCACGTCAATATCGTCAACATTCTAGAGAACGTGTACAAAGATGCGTTTTGCTTGTCTTTATGAAACGGGTCCAAAAGCTATTTCTGTAAAGGAGTAAACGCAGATAGTAAAGACTTTAGGATCTGTGAGACGCGTAAAGTCTCATTCTATACTCTTTTTTTCACCCCACTATTTATAAACGTGTAAAATCCATTCTTAGCCCACAGGCCATGTAAAAGTCAGCCAGTTGCCAGATCTGCCCCCCCACCTGCACCGACCCCCAAAACCTCTCGCTCTCTCCACGCCCGGGGCAGTTCCTGACTCCCGAAACATGAAACCACTCTCCTCCAAAACCAATTAGACTTTCTGTTTTTCTCGACTTGTATGATATGGAAATCAGCGAAAGGGAGCGATTGATTTCAGTTCTGCATATTCTTCCCGTCGACCAAACGGCTGTGGCCGCACAGGTGGCCGCGTGGCCGCGGCTCTGGGCGCGGCCGGGCCGGATGCTGCCCATGCGCCGTGGCCCCTAGAGCCACCGGCGGGGACGGGGGACGGGTCCGCAGCCATGCCGCCCGCCACGCCGTTCACTCGGAGCCCACTTCCTCGGCGGCCGCGGACCCTTCCTGTCCTTCAGGTAGGTCTCGCTCCTGCATCCCGCAACACAGCTGCCTTCGACGCCCCTCTCGGGGACGACAGCCACGCGGCCCTGCCCGACGGCTCCCCAAACCGACCGCAGTCCCGGCCCAGTGCTTTCTCCACGCGGAAGCCGGAATCTTTTGAGTAGACGCGCGCCGTGCCCTCCCCCTGCTTAAAACCCCATGGCGGCCCGCACGGGAGGTCCAGGTCATCGATCACAAGCTCTCCGTCCGCAGAGCCGTCACATGCTAGCCAGCCTCACCTGGCACGTCCCGCTACGACCCTCCCCTGGCAGGCGCCCCTCTCTCTGCCCCCGCAACCCGCCCGGGGGCGCCGCCGTCCGGTGCCGGGGACTCAGGCCGGGCGCCGCTCCGAGGTCCTCCATCCACTTGCCCCGTCATCTCCGGCAAGTTGCCTGGTATCTTCAAACACCGGCTTCTTCAAACGTCAGATGACGTGGAAACACTTTTCACTTAAGTTTGCTGTAAAGTTAACGAGCTGACGTAGGGCGCCCGCCGGGGGGGGGGGGCGGCCACTCGGATGTCGTTCAATAGGATCATAGCTATGAACGTGGGTATTGGGAAACGGCGTACTGAACCGCCTAAAAACACCAAAACGATCATTTTGGGATAATAAGGATGGATGGGAAGACGTTCCGCTCGGTAGAAAGAAGACTGTCCCGGCCTTGACACACGACCCCATCCCCACCCCCTGACTATCGGGGAGGGTGGCCAGTTACAGGGATGCTTCATGACGACCAGCCATGTTCCAAAAGAAAAAGTTTAGAAGCAGCGCTGTAAGTCGTTAGCTATTATGTGTAAATAATAGCTAATGGTTTTCTTATTATATTTCGACAATAGCATTAGCTATTAATCCTCTTATTTAAAAAAATTTACAGGCTTCCTTAACAAATTAGCAAAGACAAGAAAATGAAATCAGGCTGCCTTATCACTTCATTTCACAGCGGAGAGCCGGACTGCAGAGTCTCCTGCAGGCATCGAGCCTCCAGTTTCAACTCTGCTACTAAGCTCACTCTGCACAGAATGGAGCTTTCAAAGCCCGAAGGCTAAGTGTATTCTGATGTGGATTAAGATACGGTTTTCCAAATGATGGATAATAAAACTCACTTTAATTGTAGAGGTTTTGCTTAATCATTTCAAGTGTTCTTAATATTGCAAGATTGCACGAAATTGAAAAGAGTGAGATTTGATGTAGAATGTAAAGTGCGTGAAACTCATTTATCAGAGACAAAGACTCGGCCAGGCCAGAATGTCTGCTGAGCCCTTCTCACATGCCCGCTCCTTGGCTGGGTGGTTTTAAATCAGCAAGAAACAAAACAGTCACCACTCCTGTTATTATAGTGCAGGAGGGTCAACCTTGGGCAGTCGAAGACAGGAAGAGATTAAACCAGATGCCGCAAAGGTAAAATTTAACGTAACGAAGTACCTAAAATCTTTAAAATTCCGTCCTGCAATGATTCCATAAAAAATATAAAACACAAACGAAAGGCTTAGAGAAACATATAACAAAGAGAGATGTGGAAAACATGCACTTAACACGTAAGCCAATAGGAATATTTTGTATGTGGATCAGTACCTCAGTTTGGCAGCACAGAAAAAGTGTGAAGGATGCACACCGTTAACACGGTCACCTGTTGGGCGTTTCACTCGGTTAATGGAGAGAGAACACACACACAGCAGCCTCGCTTTCCACTGCGATGCTAATCGGAGGTGGCCGAATTACTTAGGCAAGCTGAGATCCTTTTGTAACTTAAAAGATACTGTCATAGCAACATCTGCAGCTGGATGACATGAGTGACTCCAAAATCATCTACCTTAGGTCACGGTCTTTCAAAGCGAAGCTCGGGTCATGGGGACTCTTTAAATCATAGAACGAAATCTAATGTTCTCCTTAAATTGTAGTCGGAGAACAGGCCTCTGCTGAAGAAATGATGGACGATCAAATTAAATTATACCTCAGCAATAAGAAAGTGAGCGACTACATCCCATTCAGATATGTACGTCTTTTACAAAGACGACATTCATCGATTTACATATAAAAGCAATTACCGGCCGGCGTTTAAGTGCCAGGCATTATTCGGGGTCCCAGGAAAGCAGGGACGATATCAAGATCTTCGAGAAGGGAATGATTGGGAGCCGGCGAAAGATGAAAACGGAGCATCGCAATCCAACACAGTCACCCCGCTAGAGCTACGCCGGGTTCTACGATACGCGAACGAGAGGACGGTCACCTCTGCCCAGGGCCCCAGACGGGTCCCCGGAGGAGAGCGCGGGGACCCCAGGCCCACGGAGAAGCGTGAAACCCGTCAACAAAAGAACAGGAGACCTGGTTTCAGGCGCGGCATGGCGGAGCCGCGCGTCGGGGCGAAGAGCTTCGTTTAGAAAGCTCGGGGTCTGTGTGGTGCGGAGAGTCGGTGGCCGGCTTCCCCCATTTTGGGAAGGTCGGACCCTTAGAACCTTGTCAACCTTTGCACCATATTTAAGACAAAGAAGAGTGTGTTTGAGACTTAAGGGTTCTCTCGAAAGCCCTGCCCTGGGAACCACTCCCGTGACTCCCGTCCACATTCCGCTGGGAACCGCGTGGCCACGGGGACACCCACTGTCCATTTCTGTTCTACTCAGCCATGACGGTCTCATTGGCACTATGCCCTGGAGGCAGAAGAGGAAGAAAGTACGAGGAAGTCGCATGATCTCTCTTAAAGTCTCTGGCCCAGCTGCAACTTGTCCCGGGTGCGTTGGAACGGAGGGAGCGTGGCCCGTGCCGACCGCGAGGGAGGCGGGGAGCCCCGCCCCCCCACATGCTCACCACCACCCAGCAAAAACGGACGAGGGAGAGGACAGACCTGGGGGCGGGCGAGCCATCGCTGCCACCGTGACCAGCCAGACAACGGTTCTGAGACATCCACCAGGCGTCTCGCTTTAGACACTTACAATCACTGTACTTAAAATAAGCAGAGTATAAAATTACAAATTTATAGTGTAAACGGATAAATAGCTCAAGTATCGAACAACGAGAAATTACGGAATAAGTGCATCTCGAGTTTAAGTATTTCCATTACTTAAAGTTCTTGGGAAGAAAATAAGCTAATAAAATTAATATTACATTACCTCTTAAACCAGCACCTTAAGAATTATGGTGATAATTTGGAAACCATCAGAAGGGCGAGAACTAAGCTCCCATTTTAATAATACATTGACTCAAAAATTAAAACAATTTAAAATATTTTGAGAGGTGGATTTTCCTTTTGTCGACTGCATTAGGGCGTTTCTAATAATAAGTTATGTTCACAGAAAAACTGAATGGCTCAAAAAACTCCCATAAATTATGGTTATTGTATAGTTTATTTTATAAATACAAAAATTTAAGATAGAGTAAAATAATATCATCTCCTGTTTAATTTAAAGAACTTTTCTTAGATACAAAGTGGGTCAATTTGAGATAAAAATGGAATTCGAGGAGTTTATATATTTTTTTATCTCTGTGCACAGAGGAAAAAATTCCTTAGATCAAATGGAGACTAGATAAATGTGATACGTTTTATGTCATTGCTAAACTGAGACTGTAGGTAAGACTCTCATCTCTAAAGAACCCTCAGTAATGTGCATATTGCTGAAAATCAGGCCTTCTGCCGGAGGAAATGATGAAGCCATAATCACGTCAGTGAACTCGTGTTGTATTAAAGTTTACAGGTTCATCTAACTTCATTAAATTTTTTCCCCTTATTACTGCTGAAACAGGAAGATGGCAGGTGAATGTAGAAATTAATCCATTAGAGTGAACATGTTTGCATTTCGAAGTATGTTAATTTCGTTTCTACGTTGTCAGCTTTAATTTGTCACTGAACCTAAAACGGGATAATTGTGCCAGCGTTTAAGTCCTCATACAGAGTCGAGGTTTTTCCTGGTTTTATAAAATTCCATTCAGACTCCGTCGACATGGCGCAATGCATCACAAGGTGACGTGTGCTCCCAACATCCCAAGTTAAATCAAAATGTAAATAAATTCAATGACGACTCCGTGTTGATACGTGCTCATCACACTGTAAATGGATTATATGTGGAATCCCCACAATTTAACCTAAAATTATACGAAACACCTTACCCGTGAAAGCATCTTTTGTTTTCAATACCTGAGATGTCCATTGTGCCAAACCAGAAGTTCAACAACGCTTCCTTTTTTGGAGGGGGGAGGGGTAGCTATGCAAAAACGGAGAAATAAAGGCACCTGCTAATAACCAGGGCTAACGTCCTCCGGTAATGCACGCTGAGCAGTCGGGATGGAATGAAACAGCTTGAAAATGAGCAACGTTAATACTCGAAATGTCTACTTTTCCTGTAGCTCCATGTCTACATTTTTTCAATAGAAGACATCATTCTCAGGAAGAATATTTTTTTCTCCAGTCCACCTTCGTGTAAATAAACATATCTCACGGACAAAGCATTCTGTTATGAGCAGGCGGAGACGGAACGAAGACGGGGGAGCTGTGAGGTGAGCGCATAAGCGTCATTTTAGAGAACTCGCACGAACGCGTGAAGAGTGACAAGGGCGAGTAAATGTCCACGTGGGTCCTGCACTCGCTGGCTCCTTTTCCTCCCTGCACGCCGTCCGCCGCATCAAACCCTCACTTAGAATGATTCAGTAATCACTTCCCGTCGAAGAACATCTTTGACTCCTCCCACAATATGCCAAGACGCTACAAAAATTAAGGGGAAAGAATCTACTTAACATGTAACCAAAAAAGTCTCCTGGAAAATTTTTTTAAAATATTTCACACTCTATAACTATTTCGGGGTATTTTGTTTATAATACATTTTTAATACATCTGTCGTGCTTATATCTGTGACCATATTTAAATACTAAGTGTCTCTAACATTTTATGGATTTTTATTTTCTTCCTAAAAAACTCATCAAAATAATACGAACTAATTAGATTTCCTTTATTACGTCTGTTACAATAAATTAGTACGTTTTATTCACACTGTCACATCTACAATTTCGAGTTTATTGGCAAAAAAAAGTATTCATACTCTAAATATATGTTTAGTTTCTCATTCGTGCATAGTTCTGCTCCTTTTTATTTCTTATAGCAGTTTATTTATGACTTTCTCCTTGCGTATTATTTTCCTTAATTAATCTGAATGCGTTGGTTGTGTGTCTTTTATTAGTTTTTTCAGAGTATTGACTGTGGCTTTGATGTATGCATTCTTTATTAGTATTTGTTATCATAAAACATTAAGATTCTGGGGTCCTTTATGAATTGCAGGATAGCTTAAACTAAGCTGAAGTATAAGCAGAAAAGGTAAGAAGAAAATGGTTTTCCGGGAGGGGATTATCCTCAGCAGGTGGAAACCGGCCTCGCGTTCAGGAAGCACACAGGTGAGAATACGGACGTCACCTGTCTGTCCCTCCGCACGCCTCCGGTGTCTCTCCACGACCAGCGGGTCATGGATATATGGACAATTTTGACACGAGAGAAGTTCAGATGACTACTTCCCTCCATATGCCTCCCCAATCCTCTTAATTATTTGTTTCATATTGTTAAATCTCATTTGAACTTTACCCAACTGTTCCCCAGCTAACGTCATTTCCACTGAGCCAAATTTGGCTAAATAACTGATCCAGGCATCTCTTAAGACACATAATGAGAACAATGTTTACAGAAAGCTGGAATTTGCTGTCCAAGCCTGTCATGTATATTTTTACTTTCACGTCATCAAAGTTGATCCCATTAAATCAGTAAAACTAGTCAATCCTAAAACTTGAAATAAATGCATTTTCATGTTGAATTAAAATGTTAATGATTGTCACGTTGAGAATTCTGCTATTATAATTCAGTTCTTAGAAGGTTTTGGGGTTTGTTTTTCTTGCAGCTACTAATTGCCCCCAAAGAAAAACAGAATCTGTTTGCTTTTTCCATGTGCCCCATATTTTCAAACTCTATAATTATTCTGTCAAAATCTACAAAGATCATTTACCCAGAGCCGTCTTCCTTTTCGCCCCGATCCTGACATTAAAACCCGTACGTCAGTTTCCTTCTGGACTTTCTGCCATTGCTTTACTGGTTTAAAAACCCACTTTCTGATTTCTGTCCGGTCCCTCATCTTGCTGAAGAAGGCGAGCCATGCGCGGGCGGGACCAGTGTCAGCTGAGCAGGGCCAGTCCCCTGCCCCCACCGAGGCCCCTGAGCTTTCTCCGCAGGGAGGAGAGTGCTCGCTGACCTGGGCCCCAGCCTCGCCTTCGAGACTATGAGGCAACGGGTCCAGGGGTGGATGCAAACAAAATCGCCTGGAGACCTTTAAAAGATTAAGCAAGACATCATCACCTGGGATGGGACCCCCTAAAACTTTAACGCCCCTCAAGGGGTTTAACGTGCACATGGGGTGGAACGCTCTTGTCGGACCTCGGAAATGGAACACGTTTCACCCGTTTGAAACTTCAGTCCCCAGCGGAGTGCCTGACATGGAGCGATTAAGATATTAAAAGGATATAACGCGAGCACATCGGATTTCCTTAATCAAAATGCAACGACTTTAAAGTGTGCTTAAAACTTCTAATATTTCGAAACGCTGAAAATAAACATTTTATTTATCAAGCAATTTAGGTTCGTATTTGGAAAATCCTTCTGAAGATTGCTTAATAATGATCCACACAAGTTGATCCACGGAGAAAACGTTATATGAAAATAAGTGTGCCGATGATCGCGTGCGTGTGTCGTTCTGTGGGTAACTGCGCAAAACCACACACACACACACGCACACACACACGCACACACACACACTCTCTCTAATAGAGCTAGATCGTGTATTACATTCCGGCATTTGAGGTTCTTAGTAATGAGGGACTAAAATGATTTTCAGAAATCACATAAGGCTGCTGCGAAACGCGAACTTTAAAAAAGCTAATGGAAACTAAGCAGATATCAGGGCATGCTGTCCTAATGGGATTAGTGATATTTTTCCATCACATTGTTGAAATGACAATAGGGAGAAGGCGAGAAGAGAGATGGGAAGCAAATAGACGCCAAGTCGATCTCGCCCTGCATCGGAAGCCGGAGATTAGCGCTGCACGTAGACAAAGTCTTCGCCAAAGAAACCATTAGCAGAAAGCTTCAGACTCTACGCCTGACCCTGGCTTTGAAAGGAAAATACAGCGGGATAAACTGATGGGCCGATAGCTTTATCTCACACAGAAAGCGGGTCTCCAGAAATAGACTCCGAGTCAAAGGAATGGGGAAGTGCTTTATTTTGTTTCTGTGGTTGCTGTCAGCAGCCATCTCAAACTGTCTGGACAGCAGAGACTGTTAGAAACGGCCGCGGTGATAAAGAGAGCCGTCAGCACCCCGAGCCGAGAGACCCGGCGTGCAGAACACCTTGAGAAGGGCGACTTACAACACGTGAAGCCACAGACTCCATTTCAGCGGAATCGAGGCTTCGTGTTGGTAAATGCGGCATATGAACCATTTGCGAACCCGGTACAGATCGCTCGATGACGATGTCAGCAGTCTGTGACAGACACAGCCTGCGGGACGCGCACCTGCTTCCTGCTCCAAAAAGGCGGCCACGTTTGTCTCCCCCCAATTCCTAGTGCCGACGCCTCGTTATGTGGAAGCACAGGCCTCCTCACTAAAGGAAAGTCCCCGGGGGCGCCCCTTCTGCATCGGGAAGGGGAGAGTAGCTCTGACTGGCTGACCAATGGGATGGTTTTACAGCCACGGTGCAGTTTTCTAGGGGAAAAAGCATTTGCAAGCGGTCGTGACGTCCAGGATGCAAACGCCGTCGTCCAGCAGTGCAGGGGGGGCGGGCGTGAGGTGCGTCGCGGGGCACTTGCGCTGGAGAGAGTCCAAGGCATGGACACGACTGTGCTCAGTGTCATCGTGACAAGGAGGAGGCCGCACCTCGTTCGACAGAAGCCGAGGACGCGCTTCGGCACCGGGGGGAGCCGGTGGTGACGGCGTCGGGTGGGAGGCTGGTCCCCACGACAGAGGGAGAGCCACCGAGGACGCCGGGCAGACGCGCTCTCTGTGGCTCGGAACTGTGCATCCGGCCCGGTCTCATCCACGCCCCAAGGGGCGCAGGCGGTGCACACGGCGACGCGCGCTGAGCCCGCCGAGGGAGTTCCCTGCCTCGCGCCATCGCTGCGGGGAAGCCAGGACTCTCCTGCATTGTGAAGGACCGCAGACAACGCCGGCCACTTCGCCTGGCGCGACCGTGCCGTCCGAGAAGGAGCGGGAGGGTCACGAACGGCGCAGGGGACCGCGAAGCCCACGCCACCGTCTAACGGCGTCAGCAGGACCCGCATCGGGGCGCGTCGCGGATGCGTCCCTGGCCCCACTCACCTCTCGGCACTTGAGGGCCTGGCTCGGCCAGACTTTCCCACGAGACCCCGAAGAAGGCAGCGCCTCCGGGCTCTGCGGCCACCCCACCGGGGGCTGGCTTCGTGCTGCTCGATGCCTCTGCAAGCTCGAGTGCGCCCCGCGCTGTCGAGAGCGGCCGCGTCGCGGAGTTTCTGCGAGGGCTCGGTGAGGAGGACGCCACGCGCCGAGCCCCCCGCGGACAGGGCCCGACAGCATCCTTCTGAGTGCTTTAAACGTGGAACCCGATTAGAAGTTCTCGGTCTCCCGTGATTGTCCGTTTGTGGGGAGAAAAGAGCAAATTTGCACCAGCGACGACGGCGTCGCCTCGGCCCCGAACGTGCGCCTCACGCCCTCGTTCATCATTCTGGGCTCGACGGCAGAGGTCAGGGACCATGGGGCTCATCGCCCACCGGGCGCGGTTCCTCGGGATGGCCTTCGTTTCCCATAATATAATAATACAATAATATTTCCCATAATATAATAAACTCGAAACTTATATTTAAGTCTTTAGCCGTCGTTCGCAATTTTAAAGCGTCTCCAAAACATGGGTATTTTTTTTCTTCCAGGAAACCACATCCTCAGTAAAGCCATTTCGGCTGCAAATTATCTGTCATGAAGGAATAACGCAGCCTCTGAGCGAACCACGAACATCGAACATCGGAGGAAATGAAATTCCTCGGGGAGAATGTTCGCCGGAGACGGGACGCACACGTTTCCGTCACACTGCATGTGGCGTGCGATGTTTTTTAATAACTATTTCGTTTCTCTGCAGTTAACATTTTGATCTCGCGAGAGGGCGGACGCCCAATTTCTCCTTTATAAATGGGTCACGATGAAGAGATAATCTGTTTCGCTATCATTATAAAACTGTGTCATTTCCCAGTCCACAGAGTAATGAATTCAATTTTAAGGAAATAATGACTCTTGTCTCAAGAGAGCCTAAGTATCGTCAGGTGCTAACGTTGACTTAAACTCTTCCAGATATTTTAAACTCTCAAATTCCTTTTCTAAGATGATATAAAATGCATGGAGCACTGATGTATTATTTGCAATGTTAATTGTCTTCCGACATAGACGAAAATACTGTTGCAATGATAATGCTTCTCTTTTAAGAAAAAAAAATGGAGCAGTGAAAAGTAAAAAAAAAATAAGAAATCTTGCAAGAGAGAAAAATACTTAACATATTTAAAATACTGAGTATTGAAGTGTTAATATCCAATTAAATTGACAAGTCGTGCATACCTTTGCCTTTTTTTTTTTTTTAGTCCATTTAGACCAGTAATTAAGGGGTGGGGTGGTTCTGAAATCAGAACATTTGCATTCAAATAACAGCCCTTTGGCTTTGCCCTAAGACTTGGAATTTTTGAAATAGAAAGACAAGCACTGGTCCTACAGAGCTGTTTTAAATTTTTTAAAAATATATAAATACTTTTAATATGTACATATTAAAAGCATCTTCAGGACAATTTAAAACTTAACAGACACACACCGTCAACACACACTCACGCGTGGGCCTATATATGTGATTTTTAAGAATTCGACTCAATCATCTCTGAACTTTTCCCGCACGTGCTAGAAATCGCAGACAGCAGACAGGGTGAGATCGTGAGAAACCATGAGACTGTCCCCAGAAACCCTGGACAATGCGATCCACGGAAGACGTGAACGAGGCTGAGCTCTGAAGCAAAACGTCCGCTTTCCCTCCCTCTGACATTTAAAGTTCCTTCGGCTGTTTCTGAAGACGAGGCACTCGGGGCTCCTGCCCCGCCCCCCACCCCAGCTCTGATCCACACATTGACATTCGTGACGCACTTCATTTTTAATCTTAAACTTGCTGTTTCTCCTCCCTCCTTGTCTCCCCTTGAATCATTTTGCCTTTTTCTTTCCAGAAAGAGACTGCTATTTTAGCTTTGCTTCTACGCCTCATGGCAGTTGCGTGTTCCTAAATTCACTTTCCTTAGCACGTTCTGTTTTAACCCTATTGCTACTAAGCTTGAAACATGTTCTCTCCTCGAAGGCTGATGAATGGCTAGAGGCCCCGAAGAAGAGGGGACATTATTTGATGATATCTTTCAATAAACGCAGACACCCACCACGAGGTTAAAAAAAGGAAATCTATTCTTTTTTCCTCCTAAAGAAACTATCCCTACCATTCGTATGCAAAATCTCACCTTTCCTAACTTGCCATTTGTATGTGTTTTCCATTAGAGAAATGAATGTTAAAGACCTACACCTCGAACCTTGAGATGAAGGCCTACCTCAGACGTCTGCACCCTGGAGTAAGCGTCGGCCTTGTCCTCCGTGAATGTTTAACTGAAATGCGGGTCCCCCGGTGTTCGTTTGTTTCCGTAGAGAACGATCACCGAATGAGGATGTCCGGATCTCAGCCACACAGGACTTACTGGAGGGTCGAGGTCGTCCATGTGGAGCCACCTGTCGGCCGGAAGCATCGCGTGCAAAACTTATTCCTCGAATGACAGAAACCTGCGTGCAAAGCGCCTCTGCTTTTCTGAGATGCTTTCCTTGTAAATCATCTCAACGGCAAATTCTTGTGAGGAAATGGCGGCTTTTGTCACTCATTTTTAGGACCTGAAAAGTGTTCACACTGTTCACAAAAAAATTCTTTCTCTAAAGGAAAAGTTTTTCTTAAAGGCCAGAAAGAGTCTCAAACTGGGTTTCTCAGGGAGACAGCATTAGCAGAAACAAGATAGGAACCGAGCCTTCTTTAGAGAAAGGCCACAGGCCATTTACATTTCCCTCCAAAACAAAGAGCGAAACAAATGCATATTTCCCAGAAGACAGTAACCGCTATTTTAAATATATCATGTGTACTATTACGATGCAGCAGAGTATTTCTTCCAAGTAGGGAGACAGTGACCTGAGAACTGAGAAGACCTGAAATAATAGTTTGTTAATATTTCTCCCAACATTAAATATACGTTGTCACCATTTTACTGGTTTCCAACACCAGACAAGGACCCTTGAGATGAAAAATGCCTTACTAACGAAGTCATACTTTCTCAATTTTCCTTTTTAGCAGAGCTTATTCTTAGCATTTTTTTTTCCTCTGAAGAAACGTAAGAGGTATTGAGTTTTAATTGGAAAAAAATTTTTAGCTCATACAGAATTGGCATATGAATGGTTTTACCGATTACTTTCTCCTTCCCCTTAAAAAAATTGGTTCTATGGTTAAACTTAAAGATCAAGAAAGAAGAATCATGATGAGTCTGTTACAAAGAGTTATAGTGAAGAGGTCAATTCGGTAGCAAAGTGATATCGCCTCACTCAGTAAGCGCAGTTTGTTTCCACTTTGGGGGAAAAACACAACAATAGATATGTCACGTCGCACTGTTGATGATTGTACATGTTGTTATGAGTAAATTTGCAAGGGCCGAAATCATCAGCCAACTAAAAAGACAGCTTGACAAATGTAAGCACCTGCACTAGGGGTAAAAAAAATCATTTAAGCACGTCTGTTTCACAAGGCGCTTCGGTTCTAGCGCGCGCCGGCCGAATGCCCGGCCGCTGAGATGCGCATCCCGCTCGCGTGGCCGGACCACAAATCCCGGAGCAGCCGCGGAAGCCGGGACAGCTCACGCGTTAGGAAGCAATCGGCGACAGCCGGTGGCTCTTTCCACCTTTTGCTGCACTTGACTTCATAGGGTTTGAATTCAGAATAATAAATTTTTTATCAAAGATTCTCCTTGTGGAAATGACAGTCACACTAAAAGCTGGGGAACGAATAAAAGGAAGCTCCGGCTTTGCCCTCCGAAGCCCGTCGGGGCGTTAGGAGCACGGCTATGTCCCGGCGGGCAGAGCCGAGGCGAGCGTAAGGACACGCGTCTACCCGACGGACGGAGGAAGCCTTCCTCCTCCACGCGAGGAAAAAGGAAACAGTCCCACGAGAACGATTTCGGGTAAATACCTCTGCTGCCCTGCTCCATCTCCCCACGTCGGCAAGTTTAGTGCTTTATTAGCCTCATTATGTTTAATATACATCTCATTAAAATTAAAAGATAAATAATATTCCAGGCGCTTTAGTCGCGCCTCCGAGTTAGGGTTACCGGTCACTGTTCAGTAGCAGGAAGTAGGGTTTGGGGTGCTTTTGAGGACTATGTTGGAGCCAGCTGGCCACCCGGCCGAGCGGAAGTCCGAGTGACGGCCGTGAGAAGCAAAGCTCCTGGTCCGACGTACCTGAGCCGGGCCGAAGGTGCGCGCGGCTCGTGGCAGACGGAGCTGCAGAGCCGAGCCCAGTCCTGGCGAAGCCGAAGCGGCTGCCATTTATGCCGCGCCCCGTCCCCCGAGGCCGGTCCTGCGCTCCCTTCCCACGGCCTCAGGGGCTCGGTCGCACACTCGCGCCGAGTGCCCCCCTGGAACCATGAGTCCGCTGTCCGCGGAAGAGCAGCGCGACCGCCCCCTCTGACATTCGGCTGGCGCGTTAACATTTGCAAAGAGCCTCATTTATTACCCAGTAAAGAACAGTCAGCTGGTGGGCAGCAGAAATTAATATAGTTGTTTATCTCGTTTGTCTTCCCGCCTGCACTGGACACAGGAAGTGCCGCGTGGGAACAGGAAGTGCCGCGTGGGAACAGGAAGTTCCCTTGCGTGGAACTTGGTAAATGCTTAATAAGTATTTTTAAGTGCATGTGTGGTTATTTTGTTTGTTTTTGTTTATATGACAGAGAAACATGAAGGGAAGAAGGGAGGGGGAGGGATGAGATGCAGATGGAAACGGAGACAGAGAGAGAGAGAGAGAGACAGAGAGAGACAGAGAGAGAGAGAGGAAGAGAGGGAGGGGTGGAGGGAGGGAGGGAGGAAGGTCGGTTCACTCCCCAAACACCACCGCTGTGCACTGTTTGTACCAGTAAAGCAAACTGAAATGGACGAGTTCAATCGCACAACGATTGTGACTGTACGAATGTTTCTCTCAGGAAAGGTTAGCTTCCCGCTCACGGAGGAGCTCAGAGGTGTGGCTGGCAGGCAGCGGTGAGGGACACGTGAACATCGCCCTGAGAGTCGCTGGGGCCACCAGCGGGTTTGCATCTTTCCAACGAGAGTCTGACTCCACCGGACCCAGCGGTCCCCGTGGGCCTGGGTGGAGGTGAGCTTTACGTCTTTGGCTCTGTCTCTCTACCAGAGCAGAAGGATGTCAAATTAATTTTGTAGAGTAAATGTCATTTAGAGTGAATTGGTTTGCAAGTGGGCCCTCGAAGGATTTCAGAGAAGGAGCGTGTTTAATAAGTAGAAATAATAAGTAAATAGAATGAACAATTTAGTTTCTACCCTCTCGCTAGGAATTCATACATCTGCTCCTGATCAGCCACTAGGAATGAAATAATTAGCTCATTCACGGAGTAACATAGATAAATTATAGATTAAGATCAGGTCCAATTTTAACCACGTTGAAGCTTAGTCTTTAAAGTAATATATGTTAAATGTATAGAAGATTCTGTCTGCATCTTCCCGAAATTACCAACGTGTTGTGAGTTATTCAAATAGAGTATATCTGCCTATGGCCTAAATGCATAAACATTACAGTAACATATACTAAGATCTTAGTTAAAATACTATCCTACAAATGATTATGAATTGGATAACGCCTTGACTTTCAACATCCAACATTATCCTAATCCTCCTAGGCACACCACGTCGATGGAACACTTTTTATTTGTCTCGTTAAATGAAGACTTCTGTTTCAACATTGCTCACAGTGTTTGTTTTGAAAACACACTTCAGTTGCTAAAAAAAAAAAAAAAAAAGATTTGCGTTGGCTCGATTTTTACAAGACGTGACTATGTAAGCATTCTTTTTAGATGTAATTATAAGTTGTAAAGTATAAAGTAACTGAAAGCACAGGAAGGCAAGTTTTTATTTAAACCTGAAGGAAAACTAACCAGAGCTTGGTCTGAGCCACACTAAACAGAAACACGGATTAGTGGCCCAGAGCGGTTCAAACGCCACGAGGACCGTGAGAACGACCGAGTCTACGGCCCAATGCCTGGTTATCCCGCCAGGGAACAGATGTTCGTGCGAGAGAGAGACGAAGTTTAAGGGGGCTGGGGACAGCGTATGGGGCAATCGGGAGCAAAAAAAACAAAACAAAACAAAAAAACAAAAAACAGATTTTACAGGAAGAAGAAAAGGTTTTCTCCTCCTTAAAACGCAAGAATCCAGGATCAGTTTTGAGAACGTGCACGTCCCCGCCCCACAGATCCGATGGCACACGCGGTCCTCACGGCGCCCACAGCTCCACCGCGCCCGGCTGGCTGTGGCCCACCAGCGACTGACAAGCGGAGTCTGTCCCTCGCGTCTGCTCGGCGGGGCACGCGGCGTGGTTCGTTTCCTCCTTTCTGCCTGAGACGCGGGGGGCGCAGGCCAGACTCAGAGCCACGGCCGGGGGACCGACTGCCCCGCCGCGGAGCCCGCGCCGCCGAGCAGACCCTGCAGGCGCCGCGCCGCCTGGCCTGGCACGGTGCTGGGGACCCGGCGAGCGCACCGCCGAAGGCCACCCGTGGGGTGGGCACTGAGGGGCAGCCGGAGCCCCTGGGGGGGGGCGAGGAGCACGCCCCGCGACGAGCCGGGGCCCCCAAGACTCGCAAACCCGCCCCCGGCCGGCAGCGCCCCCGGCAGCCGTTCCCAGTCCCCCTCGCCGTCGACCCGCCCGCCCGATAAGCACTGACGTGCGTCGTCATCTTATTAGATAATCATCGCTACTGACTCAGCAAAGCCTCACCAAACTCCGTAAGGCGCACGGGGCCGTGATCCTCATCCTGCAAGAGAAGCAAAGCCACGGTCGTCACACTTGAGAAATGCGGCCGCCTCGCACGTCGCACCCGACGGGGGCCTGACGCTCGAGGGGAGACAGCGGAGCCGGGCGACAGCTGCCGTTCCCATGCCCCCACCGCCGCAGGGTCACCCCAGCAGAGCACGGGACGAGCCTGTTCACGCCACAGACACGTACCCCGAACCCGGCCACGTGCCCAACACGATCAGGCGACCGGCCGTGGGCAACCGATGACTGTTGAGTGGATGAATTAGGGAATTAAAGTCATTTATTCACGCTGACCCTCAGTTCCCCTCATACATAAAACAAGAACAGAAACCTTGCAAAAAACTGTTGGAATTAGACATAGTCCATGAGTAAGTTCTGTCTTGCGTCCCGTATCCAATTAGTGGCGGTCGTAATTATTAAGCTCATGTTAAGAACACTGACAGCCGATTTACTCTGTTCTGATCTCTAACGAGCAGTTTTGCTCCCGGGGATTAATTATGCTTAACATATGAAACACGGAGAGAAGCCACTTGAGGCAAGTAGAAGTGACAAATAAACGTGAAAGCCACACATGGCGGCAAAAAGAGACGCGGGTAATTGAGACAGGAGGCGAACACACCCGATCGGCTTCCATTTTCCGTGTTTGCTTTATTTTTCATAATGGGTGAAGATCCATTAAATACCACTCGCGTCGGAAATCGTCTTCTCTGCCACAGACGACGATCGGTTTGGCCCTGACACATGGTGATCCCGAGACACGGACTCACCCCCCGACGGCCGCGGCACCCCAAATTCAAACCCCCGTGCCGCACGCCCGCCCGCACCTTCCTAACCTCCGGCGTCCACACGCGGCTGCTTCTAACAAGCAGGTGGAAGTGACTAACTATTGCTAAATAAACACGAGCGAAAACCACGGTAAACCCGGCTTCCTGAACATTGAGCAGTCGGGGCTGCGCACACTGAGACCAGCACAGGGAACCCAGCAAACCTCAGAGGAGGACGGCGTCCTTCCAAGACGAAGGCACACGGGTCGACGTGGGTCACGAGACAGGACAGGACAAGACGAGGCCAAAGCGACGAAGGAAGAACAGGCTCCGCGTGGAGGCAGCCACGAGACACGCCCTCTGTGCTCCGCAGAGGACGCGGCCGGCGTCGGGGGGAAGGGGGTGGGGAGGACCGCGCAGAGCTCCTCCAGACCGCTCTGTGCGGCGACGACCTGAGGTTCCCGGGGCTGCCGCCCGTCCGCTCGCACGAGCTCATCCCTTACCAAAACAGAAAAAGTAGCGGTTTTGTCCTTGTGGAGGTTTATGTAATGGCCCTTTCAAGTAGGCGCCTGATGCTGGCTGGCACGAATCTGATTTTCCTTAAGATTCTCCGGAGTCCTAGAGATCCGAGGTGCAACGCGGCGGCTTAGCTAATAATGCTGTGCCGTACACAGCAGATTCACCAAGAGAGTGGACCTCAGGCTCTGTGTGCACGCACACACGTGCACACACGCGCACACACACACACGCACGCACGCACACACGCGTGCAGACACGCGCGCACCCATCTATGTGCTAATTAGCGTGGCCGTAGTTATCCTTCCACTCTACATGTAGTTCAAAACATCCCGTTGTACTTCTTAAATATACACAACTTTCATTGAAAAAACAAACATTTTTTAAAAGATCCTACTAAATATATGAGAAAGCGATATTTAAAAGGTGTCCTGATAAACGGTGACCAGATGCAGACGGCCCTCTCCTGGTAGAGACACGAGAGGCTTTAGAAGTTTCAGAGAGACTTGACCCAGAATAGACCGAGCTCATACATGGAAACGCACAGTTGAAATTATAATTTGGTATTTCTTTTTAAAATCGTCCTCCAGTTAATCGAACTATAAATCTATAGGATATCGTCCTATACATTTAAAAACTTTAAAAATAAGGGGGAGATCTAGCAGTTCGTCGGTACGGCGCACGGGTCCCGACTTCCCCCGCGCAGCGGGAATCGCGGATTCCTGCGACCCGACTTCGGGACTATTTTGGGACGTGGTCCTATTTCCATCAGATTTAAACTCATTACTCCACGCGCTTGCCGGAAGAGGAATCATCCGTCATCTGTCATGTGAGAGGATGTTCTCCTGGGCTGTACGTTTTAGGTTCAAATACAGACTCTGCCTCCTGTCATGCTGAGTCTTGTCTCTCTGGGATGAGCAAATCCCAGAGAGACAAGACTCATTATCCGGATACGTGTCGTATCCGCATAATGCTGACCCGGTGACTGCCACTAACCTAACAAGCACCGCTACATTTTCCTTACTCGGTGCGTTAAGTGCTCGGTTTTCTCACTCTTTGTTATACTGGCTTCGGTTGGCGCCTACATCTTAAAAGCAGACCGATCACTGTTCAGGGGCAAAAACCCAGACGTTCCATGAGAGCCGGTTCTGAGCGCCGGTTCTGAGAGCCGGGAGGGCTGTGTTCTGGCCCACACGCCCCCCATTGCCAGTTCTGGCATTTTGGTAAGAGCTGCTACTCTTGAAAGCATCTTATGAAAAAATGATCATCACAGGCCTAAAGGATGACGTCGTTTCACGCTACAAGGTAGGAAGAAGTGATCTTGCCCCTCAAGGCTATTTTATAGGTGTTCGACCCAGTCGATGGCCATAAAATCAAATCTATTTCCCACGTTTTGTTCTTAGTACCAGTTTTAATTTAAAACAAGGCTTCGGCATTGTTAAAATGTTATATCTCTCCTGTTCTTTTACAGCATCGTTCCCCATTTATTTTTAATTTAGAATAAATTATAAAATCTATACCCTTTGTTAGCGAAACTTCTGACCTATTCCATTCTGCCGCTGTGGTTCGGGGGCAGAGCTCTGCCCCTTCTCAGACAGGACAGGCGTAATCCTAATATTTTCTATGACAATATCATGAAAACAAGAGGAATTGACCCTAGAATAATTAATTCATCTTAAAATGCGATTCGGATCGTAATTACAAATTAATTTTTCAAACGTAATATTTAGCAAACTATCCAATTACATAAAATAAGGAAAAAAATCCTAGATTTACATCTATGGTGAAAAATATAAAAATATAAAAATGACAGCATCGAATCCAGATCATGATTTTCCATAGGAGGACATCTGCAAGGCTATTTTAAGATTAATGCAAGAATTATATAGTAACGAAACCAGGGCCAAATGTTGCCAATATGGTTTGTTTTGTTTTTTTTATGTTTAAAAACATGTACACATCTATAAAACGCTATTTGCAATGCTGATGTCATTTCCTGGTGGATACTAAGGAACAGACCTCTGCAAGGTCATCAGACATCCTTCTAATGAGGCGGGAAAATGATGCTGGCTCATAGTTCTGGGGAGGAAAAACATCGCGGATGAATATTTGAAAATTCACCTGTCGAGGTGAAATACAGTACAGCCTGGTCAGCTGATCTTAAAAGTCACTTTAAAGAACAACTGGCAGGTGAACTAGAAAGTCCCCAGTGGTACCTGGCCAAACGAGCACCCCAGACCCACGTGAAAAGCCAGGCGGGGACTGGCTGCCCAGGCGGGGACTGGGCAGCCAGTCCCCGCCTGGGCAGCCAGTCCCCGCCTGGCCACTGCTGAAAATCACAGACAGGCAAAGAGGAGAGGAAAGAAACGGACCGGATCTCCCCCCGACGGCGCCTTCTTGTTCCCCAGTCGGCAGCGGCCGCTCTGAACGGATTCCAATGGGCTCCTTCCCGTTCTTCCTACATTTTAGTTTTGGGTTGTTCCTTGACTTTTTCCTCCGTGGAACGTGGCATGTTTTTCCCATGACTCCTTTGTTGTTAGAGATGTGATGTCAGCACCATTAAAAAAATCAGAAGGAAAAAAAGGCAGAGGAAGGCATTCTTCTGTGTAAAATTAAACCTGTTTTCCACAAATAATTCCAGAGAAGAAAGAAAAACTTGCAAGAGATGCATTGTCTGTTCTAATAATGTAAAATCTGTTGGTTAAAAATCAAAGAATAAGAGTTCGGGAGCAGACATATGGCTTACCAATAAAAAATGCACAAGCGGTTACTGGTAAATTATCAGGATGGCTTGTCAACGTTTACAAATAATGAAGCCCACGAAACTTAGTCTTATTTATTTACTTTTGAATAATTTATGTACTTGTCGGTGTTGCTTTAATAAAACAAAATGCCAAGCAGAGTTGATGATAGATACACAGACCGAGGCTCGGAACTGGGCATTGTGTAAACCCAGACTTTCGAATTTATTGCTCATTTATAAAACAGCTTTGAGGAATTAATTAGTCAGACTGGAATTTTAGCTCATTCAATGGGCAGCTGTCTAAGAAAATACAAGTCATTTATTTAATTAATTCCCACATATTTATCGTGTTACTGCTGTGTGTCTGCTAACAGTGGGGAGTATTATTAGCTATGAAATTCTCGCCTCTTGGCGAGTTTATAGTTTCACAGAGGATGATGAGAAGGGACATTTGGGTTCAATGTAATGGCACACATGTTCCTCAAAATCCACCTATTTGTTATGTCTATAAAAGGCTTAAGAGTTTCAGTAATTAGTAAAATCAATATGAGAAATAAGTTTGAGGAGCCATTCGTACAGAACCAAAACTCACTGAGGAATTACCTAGAGCAGGGCGGTCTCCAAATGCGATAAGTGACAATGTGACTTTTCCGGACATTTGTCACACGGCTCCACAGTAACACAGTAATTGCGCCCCATCATACCTGAAGTTCCAAGGATGGCACTCAGAAGCCACGTGGACGTTATGTCGTGCGAAGGTTGTGGAGACTCGCTGCACCAAATCTCCTCGCCGTTTTCTCTGTTTTTAGGCATTTATCTGGTCTCCATTTTTTCCAAATCAATAAACATGCTCATACACGCATTCTTTGTACTTATGGTATTTTCTTACAGCAAAACATTTGATGTGAATCTTTAGGTTAGAGAGAAAGTACTTGGAAAATGTGGAGCTTACAGCCAGATTTCATGAAAAGTTCGGATGTTTAACTCTTCCTGACAATAACGTGGAAAAGCCTCTATTTCAGTAAAAACTATAACCACACTAGCCTTTGGGGGCTATGCAAATTTATAGTTTAATTCATTAAACTTAAATTAAAATGTATTTCCTCAGTCACAGTAGTCATACGTCAAATACTCAAAAATCACATATGGCTCATGGCTATCATATTTGATATTAAAGACATGAAAAATTTCCATCATTACAAAATTTTCTGTTGGAGAGCCCTGCTTGGTAATACAGCTATGTCCATGCATTTAGCTCTTTTCTATCCGCTCTGATAAAGTAATATTTTGTTTTGCTTTTTTTGTTTTTTACTAAAGTTGAACGTATCTATGCTTTTATACATATACATACACACACACACACACACACACACATATTACATTTTAAGGAATCCTAACATATCAAAGGTACGAACATGTGTTTTTCAGATGTTGGTGGTTTGTCCTTATTTTCTGGAGAGAAATGACTGCTGTTATTGTTGCAGGGTGAAAATGACGATGGAGGTGTTTAAGGATGAAAAGATAACAAAGTTTGTTTTAGTTTCTGAGTTTCGGGTCTTACTTTAACTCTTTTTAAAGCAAAAATGGTAAATTAGAAAAAAAGCGTGCCATTGATAGATCTGAAAATACTGCCTGTGATGTGAGGTCGGGTCCTAGATTTTTGTTACAGATGGCAAATCTCTAGTCTATGTGACATTTATTGACCGATGCCACTGTTTTGAAAAACTCTTATTATAATAACCTAAAATTTCGAATATATTCACATCTTTTTCCAGACATTTATATCCAGTTCCACTGGTGAATCTACTTTTTCACCTTGTTGAATATTGTTAAGTAATATCGTTTTAAAATGTGTTTCAAAATGCAAAATCTTCTATTACTCTTCATCTCAAACCTCCTAGATGTTCTCGCATGTCTCTTTTTGTGGGTGATGTCTGAGACAATTTTTCCAAGTTCAAAAAACTTTTTGAATTAATTGCAAATTATGCTAAATTTTAATTTTGGAATGTATGTCTATATATCTGTCTGTATCTACATATTTAGAATATTACATCTTATCACTACATGTGTCTTTTAGGATTCCCCCCACCCCCACCACAGATTTTCACACTGAGGACGAATTTTCTCATTCCACACAACTCCCAAGGGCACCACGGTCCCCACACATGCCCATTTCAGGGACTGTGCATGTACCTAGGGAGTCTTTCTACATTAGCATTTTCTGAATAGCCCAGAATTTCTGCTCGCGTCAGCACCTTCGTGAGAGACTAGGCCGATGATCATAATATCACCGTGTATCGGAAGCTGCAGCAAAAATTAAAACAGTGATGCCGAATAATGTGGAAATTGATACCTAAAATTAGACTTACGTAGCATTCTAAATATTATTTATGATTATTCCAAAATACACAGATGCGGCTGAATTCCCGTTATTTCAGAAACACCACAGGGCTTATCTATTCCCACCTCCCCAGAGGCCGAAGCAACCGGAATCACGACCCGTACAGGTTTCTTGGCTATTTCAGCTCCTTACCAATGACCACAGCTAAATCGGTCTTTCCATGACCAATATCCATTGCAAGGCTGCGAACTTTATGTGAACGCTCGGGCAGTGTTTTTCAAAAAATTTGGAAAAAAATAGGCCTAAAATTTTTGGGACATAGAGTCAGTAATAATCGAGACATCTTTAAGAACAAAGATTGCCTCTATTCTATTTCAAGACAAAAGACATTGTATTCCGAACAGCGTGTAAGAGATAATTAGACCAATGGAACTAAATAAAGATAACAGATGCGAATCCACACTTCCACGAAAGCGTCGTGTACGAAGGAGAAGCACTAGACATGAGTGAAAAAATGAACTATTCTCGATAAATTCTGCTCGTGTAGTTGGGGCCCGTATGGGAAGAGATTAAAATACATTCTTATCACATACCATGTAAAACGTGATCTCCAGGCTTCATTTTAGAGCAAAAATGGGAAAAGCAAAACCTTTCAAAGAAATCAAGATGCCATCTTCAAAATATCATTAAAGCTGAATAAAAGGGTTCTGAGCTAAGGTAAGTTAGCTTTTATTTAATCAACCCCACTGCCAAAAAGAGAAAAAAGCCAGAGTTAATTATATATATTTACACACACACACACATATACACATATGTATAAACGTATATATATATATGTATATATTATATATGTATATATACAGATTCAGTGCAGTTCCTACAAAACAGCAATATCCTTCTTCTCAGAATTAGCACAACTAATCCTAAAATGTATATGGAACCACAAAAGGCCCTGAAGAGCCAAGGAAACCTCAAGAAAGAAAGAATGAGGCGTCACACTCCCAAATTTCAAACGACACGACAAAACTATGGTCATCGAAACAGTGTGGTAATGGCATAAGAACAGATATAGATATGCACATTTCTGGGCCATTTGATTACATCGGGGTAAATCGCCCAGAATCTCTCAGTGTAATAAAAAGCCCAGAAGTAAACCCGCACCTACACGGCGCATCAATCTGCCAAAGGAGACAAGAGTATACAATGTGTGTCATACAGGGATGGCACCGGCAGCCTCTTCGTTGAGAGATGCCGGGGAAACGGGGCAGACGCGTGCAAAAAAAAATTAAAATTAAACCGACTTCTGAAAGTATATTCAAAAATAAATTCCAAGTGGATTAAAGACTTAAATTTAAGACCTGAAACCACAAAACCCCTAGAATAAAACACAGGCCATAAACTCTTTAGCATGAATCTTAGCAGCATCTTTCTGGATGTCTCTATGGCAAAGCCAACAAAAGAAACGAACAAACAAGTTTCAAAAGGGGCAGAGGACCTGAACAGACATTCCTCCAAAGAGGACCTACGGATGGCCAAGAGACGTATGAAAAGATGCTCGAGGTCACCAATGAGACAAATGCAAATTACAGCCACAATGAGACATCGTCGCGCACCTGTCAGAATGGCTATCACCTGTAAATCATCGAACAGGAAGTGTCGGCTGGGACGCAGAGAAAAGGGAACCCTCATGCAGTGCTGCTGGAAATGTAAGTCGCTGCAGCCACTATGGAAAATCGTTCAGAGGTTCCTTGCACAACTGGAAATAGAACCAGCTTATGACCTGGCAATTCTACTTCTAGGTATTTATCCAAAGACATCGAAACACTAATGCAAAAAGATAGATGCTCCCTTATGTCCACTGCAGCCCTCTCTACAACAGCCAAGACATAAAAGCAACCTCAGTGGAAATGGATAAATGACTGGATAAAGACAAGGTGGAGTGTAGATGCAACGGAATATTATTTGGCCGTGAAAAAGAACAAAATCTCACCATCGGCAACAACATGAGTGGATCTAGAGAGTATTGTGCTAAATGAAATCACTCCGACCGAGAAAGACAAACTCTGCATATGAGCTCACTTTTTCTACATGGGATCCAAAGAGCAAAATAAGTGAACAGAACAGAAACGGCCTCATAGATCACAGAGACCCAACGGAGGGTTGCCGGAGAAGACGGGGGGCTGGGGTTCAGGTGAAAAAGGTGAAGGGATTAAGAAACGCACAGTGGTCATTCCAGAGTGACCATGGAGACGTAAAGCCTGCCTTGGACAATGCAGCCAATGACCCTGTAAGGACTGTGCACCGTGCCAGCGGGGTGCTGGGCTCACCATGGGGATTACGGCAAAATTCATAAGTGCCTCACAACAGTGCTGTGCATCGTCAAGTGGCCTGGCTCAGGCTCCTCTGTGTGACACCCGGCTGAAAACAGAAGCGCGAAAATGACAACGACGGTTACAACAGGAGCTGCCCCGTCTCCTAAGCTGTGGCCCCCAAAATCACGCACGCCGTTCCCACTGCATTCTACTGGTGGGGACAGGCCACGCGGTCTGGGGCCACATGCAGTCGAGGGACAGGGAAGGACATTCCGCTCCTTACGAGAGGAGCGGCAGGTCGCACCGCAGACAGACGCCCGGGGGGCAGGGACTGACTTGGGCGTCCGCCTTTGCAGACAAACTTCCCGCCATCCCCCTTCCAGCCACAGCGACTCAGAGGCCTCCCGCGTGCGGGACGCCTCCCTCCCCGCTCCGGATGGCCCAGACCCAGGGCGTCGCCTCGGAATCCAGAACACCATTTCCTGAACCACATCCCCGTGCGCCCGAGGTGTCCTGGATGCAGCTGCTCGGGTTCAGTGCCCCTCGACCCAGAAATGTGAAATACCAAGACAGATCATCCACCTTCTCCACGCTCTGACGAAGCACACTGAAATAATTGCGACAGATACCTGCATTTTCAGAGGACAGAAAGCAGTTATCTGTCCCTGGTTCGTGGCCATCCTAAGCCCAGCTGCGCACACGTTACCAGTTCCCCCACTCGAGAGGCAAGGAATATTCCTGATTAGATACGGTCCTGGTCCCCTGTCCATCGCTTCTCAACGGTCTCTGCTTTGCCTTAGAGTCATCCCTTTTTTTCCCATAAGAAATAGGCAGAAGGAGTTCTCAGCCTGTTTCTTGTTCTTAGGTGTTGGGAGCTCTTTGCATTTTGTTCCTTTTAGCCAAGTCAGGTAGTACCTTTGTTAGTGCCCCCGAGACTCTCAAAACTTTGTAGATTTGTCTACAAATCTCATGAGAATCCACTTCACGCCCCCAAAGCAATATCAATCCATTTTTCACAATAATCTTCACATTTTTTATTACCTGACGATGACTATTAGAGAAAAATATATATATATCTTCCAGCAAGAGTTTCTAATTGTAGGTGAAAATGGTGAATTCCGTAGCCACCGCGCCTGGTGTCATTTTGCCCCGGCAGGTACAAGTACTGGACCTTCCCCTGTGCCGTTATGTGATTGTCATGATTGCTATCCTGTCCTCGTTTGATTTCGAAAAGAACCGTCTTTTCCAGGCAATGTCATTTCATACACAATTTCCAACTTCGAAAGCTAAACGCCGTGATGTCCAGATAATCGTCCTGCCTCGAGAGCCCAGATTAAATCAATTTACAAATTAAAGGGGACGGGGCCATCGGATCGCAATCCAGAGGACGTTTTAAGAATGATTAGATCCAGGGCGTCCTAAGAAAAAAGAAGCAGGTCGGCGGCGAGCTCTGCCTCCAGAAGCAGCCGCCGCCCCCCGGGGCATGGCACGCGGCTCTTGGCAGCCCCGACTGCGGGGTTAGCCGCCGCAGAGCAGCATGTCGCCTTATGCTTGGAGACCGTGGGCCGCCTGCTTTATTAGAAAATGATTAAATCGCTCAAAATTAGGTTGGAGAGGTGCCAGCCTTTCCACGGTTGCTTAAAGGGCGACGGTCTGATGCCATTTGTGAGTGAGGCATCATTACGGAGGAAGATGTGCAGAAGATGCATTTTTTATGAAAGTAAGCCCCAAACGCAATTACGCACGGAAAGAGTTTTCTTATAGCTTGAAAGATCTACTAAATAGGAAACTAATTGGAACACAAACTTAACACAATGTAACCGAACGTACCTATTTAGTACCAATGTTGCTAAACTTGAGATTTATTGGTTCACTTGCCACAAATATCAGACGCAATTCTCTAAAGGAAATTGTAATAATTCTTTTGATGGTCAGAATGACATGAGAATTCATTTGAAAGTGAAATCAGAAGAGGAAATTCTGAAGTGCCTCACGTAACCACATGTATATAGATTATTAGGATAACAAACTGCCAATCACATCGTGCATTCTTCGAAGTTGCAGCCTGTAGCTGCATGTCCTTCCACATGATCTTTACAAAAGCACACGCGTGAGTGCGTGCTACCATCCGCGAATCACAAATCCTGAACCTCAGTTTCCCCACTGGCTTCTGTCTACTTCTCAACGTCTTGAGTCAAGTTCAAGCCCCCCTGGCTTTTGACCAAGATGATAAAAGGTACAGACTTACTAAATTTCAAACATTCGAAATACATAAAATATGTTTAATTGTTGGTTTATACTTTCCCCACCCTCACAATCATGACAGAATATTCTTAAAGATTCTAAAACCATGAACCGGCGTTTAAAGTAGATGCTAAAGCTACAGATAATTATTTAGCGCGATCATAACTGACTTTTATGAACTCTGAGGACTTGTACATAATAAGAGACTTGCTAAAAATGGAAATCTGATCACCATTGTTGCCAAAAAATAAAATCAAACCTGTCGACTTGTCGTGAATACCTGAATGCGTTACGCCACGCTGCTAAGTTCTTTTTGTGTCTGAATGCTTTATAAGCAAATTGCTTCGGTGAAAAGACAGACAGAGAGGTCTAAGGGAGGCACTCCGCCCACCCCCTACAGCGCGAGGGCTCGTTCCCCGCCAAAGACACTTGTGTGCGTGCGTGAGCTGTGCCCACATGCACGCGATGATACGAGCTTTGTTGTTATCATGCAGATTTTTCAATTTCCCAAATGCAATTAAAATAACCTTATTCTTTGGTTTGCCATAATTTGTGACGAATCAAAAAAAATGGCTTGCTATTTTTAAGTTCAGAATGCTTTTTCTCAGAAACAACTGCTTCGTATGTGATTGAGCATTATATAACTTATTTGAGGACAAAGACCCAATTTGACATCGGTGGAAAGCAAATATCGGATATTCAAGAGTGATTTGATAAATTGAATGAACAACCTGTCATGCGTGGCCAAAACGCTTTCCTTTTTAAGGGATTTCTAGATGGAGGTAAAGAATAGAAAGTGTTTAGCACAGAACTGGAATTCAAAATAGTACTTAAGTCTTCTCATGATGTATTTGTAAAACAACGTAACGCGGAGGAGCGCGGGCACGGCGAGTGTGTTGATCACTAAGTAGTTCAACAATCTCGTAGCAAAAGATGGATTAATATGATTTTTCAGACCGGGAAAGAGGGACCCTCAGGAGAGGTTAGAGCTGAAAAAGAGACGCGTAGCTCGTAAACCTAAAGAAGTAGCTAGAACGGCGAAAGGGTAGTCGAGGGTGGTTTGAAAATGGGAAGAGAAATTAGCGACGGCAGGAATCCTGGCGTCTGGGTCTGTACGGCTCTGTGTAAGATCATTGCAAAGCTTAATGGATCAAAACAAAACTGATGGGCGACTTCTCAGGTCTCTGGGGGTTAATTAAACTGTTCTTCTGGTGACCTTGCCTGGGCTGCTGCTGTGGCGGAGTGAATTACGGGTCGCCTGGAGGCTGGTCTCAGGTGACGCCGGGTGGGCCGGGCTCTGTTTCCAGGCCGGCTTCTTCCACAGGCCGCTCCTCGACGCTCCAAGAGAGGGAAGGCCGACCGCGCTCCCCTCGAGGCCGGGCCTGCGGACCCCAGCAGCGTCACCTCCGCCACTTTTAGGCATTCGAAAGTCATCCCCGGATGACTTAGTTAAATTTACGAGTCACGAAGCCGAGGGAGACACGAATCCCCTCGGGATTCCTGTCCTGGAAAGCGGACAGCGCACGGCACGTGCCGTCTCGTCCTCCTTCTTTCGCAACAACTCGCGACTTCCCCGCGAGGAACGGTTTTCTTCTCCTCAAAGTGACACACTTCGCTTTTGAAAAATTTACAGATATTGACCTTAAATCCGCGTTTTTATGAATCCACTCGACTCCGCCACTCAATGCCTAAGGTCGCCTTCTGCCTCGGCGTTTAGGTGAGCTACACATATCCAGTTGTTTTAATTTGTCTCCTTCAGTCAGGCCCTCCGGCTCCTTCTCGTGTGTGCACTGTTCTTTTCTCATTCCCATCCTAGTTTTTCTTTTCTTTTCTTTCAGGACCAAGAAGTCAACGGGATATTTTAAGTCTCTCCCTGAAGCTGTGCAGAAAAAGTCGAGGGACCTTCTAGCCCCCTCCCGAAGCCCTGGCTCCCCACCTGGCTCCCCGCCACTTCCTACGGGGCCTTGAGGGAAGGACCAAGATGTCCACAGAAACTCATTCGAGAAGAGAAGGGGGAGGAAAGGCAATTCATGTCACGCCAGTTTTTGGAACTTACTTTCCCCCCAAGGGAATTGCAAATGAGAGAAGCGACCTGATCTACGGGGAAATGTCACAGAAAGCGTTGAGGCCGTTTCCAGGCCTTTTGTTTAAACTTACTAAAAAAAAAAAAAAAAAAAAAAAAAAAAAGCATTGAATTTGTTCTTAGAATGAAAAATGGTCTCTACTCCTTTCTTCATCCTTACCAAAAGGTACGTGCGTAATAAATTTTAACAGTTAAGATAATATCTAAAGATACACTGTATGTGATATAATCATGGCTAGAGTTGACTGGCTCATTTAAAACTATCACTTTTCACTGAAGTCATACTGATCGGTGCAATACCTTTAACCCATGCCCTACTTCCCACAGGAATGCCTCCCTCACACACACACACACACACACACACACACAACCTTCGATAACCCATCTCCAGTGCAAACTACCCTCAGAAACTCCCTGATACTAGAGATTTTGTATTCATGGTTGTAACTCTTAAGCCCAAGTAGACATGTGAATACATGCTTGTTTGGTAAATACAATTAATTAATTACTAAACGAAACGAGGATAAATCCAATGAGACAATGTGGATGACCTACACGAGGAGGGGAAGGAAACCACAAAGTATTTCTTACAAAGTCAACACGGATGTTCAAAGTCCACATCTAGAAACTGCATCTCTCACTGCCTTTTTGCTTTCGTTTTATTCTGGCAAACATTAAACCTCATTTAACCCCTGACACGTGGACATCTTCCTCCTTCAGAACGGCACACAAGGAAGCCAGGGACTGAACGCTTAGTCTACAGAGTGGCATTGTTCCCTCCCCTTGGTGGCACCTTGTCATTTACTGTGACCAGTCTGACAGACCTCACTCGTGTGGGGACAACCCGGCAACCCAGGACTAAAATAAAATACAGTATCAAAATGTGCCGGAGGCCTACTTTTTAAAAAATGACGAAATCTCCACTCTCTTGGAGATAACTGAATAATCAATCCGAACAGCGATCTCTAGAAAACAGTATACAATGGATTTTTCGGCATAAAATAAATCCCTTGTGCAAAGCCCTCATTAGTACCGACGTTCACAGCCTTTCAGTGTTTTAACGAAGACGGTAATTTATTTCTTCGACCTCCCCAAACATGCAGAATGCTCCCATTAGCGGCTATCAAACTCGGGTGACCGTTTATCGTGGACTCATCTAAGGACATGTTTCTTTTTGAAACTCGGGACACCGATTTCCCACCTCTACACCAGATAATGAGTCTTTATATCATTTTCTAACGATCCACCGGATCGCAACTATTTTCTCTCGCGAGCGGAGCTCCATTCTTCAACCTGAAGGCCCTTCACGGCGCGCTTGGCTCTCGCCGCTCACACTTCATCACCGTTCGTCCTCGTGACCCTGAAAGCTTCATCGGCCCTCATTTCGGAGGTAACTTGCTGCAGGCGTCTCGCACTGACTGACCAGGGCGCTCTCTCCTCTAAATGTCCAAACAACAGAGCGTTAACATTATTTCTTAATTTTTGTCCCCGGAAAAGCCCTTCTGCTTATGGGAAAGTGATTGACAGCTTCTCTTCTGGTTTCCGGACCCTTCCACGGTGAATGAAAACACAGCAGAGACTCTGTCCCCTGACTCGACCCCGAGCTGACCGGCTGGCCGCGGCCACGCACGGGGACAGGGGACGGCCATGTTTGCGCTCCCGGTGTGATCCGAACACGGACTTCGTTGCGGAAACCGAGACAGAGTCAGCCGATGAAGCTAATGGTATTGTCAGACGTGGGGATTGATTTTTTGTAATGTGTTTTGTTTCCACATGGCAGCAAGCATTAAATTAAAACCTTGTAAGGAGTAGGATCCTACCATCGTCTGGTACGTTTCTTCCTAATTTAAGTAGCATTTTTGTTTAAACGGCGTCGTCTCAAGGCCAAAGTTTCACTTTCGATCTTGTAGTTTGACTCCATGGATCACCGTGATTTTTCCTTACACTTTTAAAAACAAAAAGCTAATTGATATGAAGGTACCCTTGACGATGTTTCTTTCCGATTCCTGTTTCTGGCTTTGATTTTTTTTTTTTTTTTTAATGTGTGCATTAAGTCGCAAAGAAACAGTAACGCTTGGGATTTTGGTTTCGCTTTGGAGACATGATTTGGTCGATAATCCTACACACTACACACTGAAGACGTGACATGAAAACTCCATACCAGGCACCGCTTCACAGGGACAGGAAAACCATCTCAGCCACGTCACGTGACCCTCACATTGTAGGACATAATCAATGCGCTCCGTTTAACGGGAACCCGGATGGCTACGTTTTTTAGGTCAGCAATAATTTCGACCATGGCAAACTCCTACGACTGAGCTTAGAATGGTAGTAGCTATATATAGTCCAACACTGAGGAATGAGGTCTCCCCAATCATGACAAATTCTATTCCTTTTATAGGTCAGTTTGATCATAATATCAGAGCGGGACCGATTTATCACCGCTCACCGCGAATACGCAGAAGTTTCACTTGACACAGACTGAGCCTCAGGCACGTGCCATGGTGGTGCCTCTGGCCGGACGTGCAGCAAAGTCACTTTTAACTGAATCTCGTAATTGAAAGCCTTTCTGTTCCGAAGAGAATATGATTGATTTACCACAAGACGATTTAAGTATTTGTTTTATCATACAGATCAATTTGAATTAAACTCATCTTCTATCTGGACTCCTGGGTTGTTCAATAGCATTCCCACTATTAACTTGTTTTATTGCAGATTATATCAAGAATCTCTTTTTTTTTTCATGTTTTATGAGATATTTGTGATTTTTTGCAATGCTGGGGAAAGCGTTGTTGGTGGTGGCTTTAACACATACTACTCAAGGCGTCTTTGAGCATAAATGCTCATGAAGCAACATCATGTAAGTATGGACTGGCTGGTGGAAATGTCACCGGAGCTCGCACCGGGGCTCAGGATTCGCTGACTCAGGGTCTGCAGTGACTTCACGAAACGCGACCGCTGCGGACGACAAGAATCATCAGCACGTGAAGCGTCGGGGCCAGCCGTAGCTCTTCGATGCGTAAAAATCATGCACTCACTGACGTTGCCGTGCGTTTTAGAAATGTTGAATGGCCAGGAAAAGTTGTTCCATGCAAAGCAGTGTGCAGTTAATTTGCAGAGGGACGAAGAAACAGACAAAACAAACCCGAACTGAAGTAGACAGAAGAACGTGGCCGGACACGACTGGCCAGTTCCCCCTCCAATGCTGCGTTCACACGACTCCTGACTGAGACGGTTTTCAGTTCTCAGCCTGACTGAGCTTCGGACAGGCCTGTCCTCAACACTAGGCCCCGGACCTCCCTCTTCTTACAGCAGTTTTTCTAGAAAACTTGCAGTTATGAGGCCTTCTCTCTGGCCCTTTGGGATATGAATGTCATCCCGGCCTCCTGGCCGTTCTGCGTCCCCAGGATCCTTTCTTGGGCCGCGGGAGCCCTGTCTGTCCGACGGAATCACCAGGACACACAGCACCTCCACCTCCCAGTCCCTGTGAGGAGCCAGGGATCCAAGTTCAGCCAAGATCGACATATCAACGCCAACTAGCAAAGGGCGGCTCCTCACGCCGACCAGCCTCCCGCCAACGGCTCCTCCCGGGCACCTTCCCACAGCGAGCCCGGGGCTTAAAACCTGCCCGTCTTCTGTTTTAGCAGATTTGAGTTCAATCTCTTGGCCTCATGTAACAAGTCTTGAAAAATGTCTGTCTCGACTACTTAACTCTTTTCTCTGACAGGCCCGGCAGCTGACTGACTTGACGTCTGAGTGTTTATGGTGTCAGACGGCAGGTACGCAAGCGTGTGCACACACACGCGCGCACACACACACACACTCACACACACACACACACACACGAGGAGTAACGCAGTAACAGATCACTCCAGGGCAGAGCGTAGGTGCTGATAAGTTATTTCTTCACCCCCCCGCCCCCACCACTCAGAAAACACACCCACAATGTCAAAGCGAGGAGAATTTGGCGGAAAGAGACGGAGGACAGTCCGTCACTCGGACCCGTCGCTCGCTGTTGGCTCTAACTGCCGTCTCCTCCCCACACACCGTGGCACGTGACTCCACCTGGAAGTCCCTGCGGGTGAGTCATATTTTGCTTCTCAGTGCCTCAGGCAGGTGCACCATTTGTTGTTGCCACAATAACATTGAGTAACAGACCAACATGCACCAGACATCAAATGACGAGCGCATATTCGGCCCCTGAGTTGGCAGAACTCAGCTGACTTGGACGGGGCCGGGCTGCTCTTGGCCGCTCCGCTGCTGCTTCTGTGGTCAGCAGCGGGTCAGCTGGCAGCTCTCACGACCCGGCCTGGCCTCGGTCATAGTGCTCGGGCTGTGTGAAGAACGTCCTCAACCGAAAACCCAGGCAACTTGGCCCTGGTCCTCATGCTTTTCACCCGCCAACAGACTCACTCAGACGTGGTCCCTGGAGAAGACGCAAAAGGCACGTGGAAATGCCCAGACGCACGGCCAAGTCCCTGTGTGTCCCATCTGGCAGCACCGCGTGCGACAGCATCCAGCGCGCAGAGTGCCACCGGCCGATCCGGGTCCACGGCGCCGGCGCTGAGAGGCCCCGCCGGTCGCCGGGGAGAGTGTGAGGCCTGTGAGGGCGGGGAGCGGGGTCTTCCACCCTCCCCCCGTTAGAGCGGGATGGCGCTTCCTCTTCCGCACTTCCCTGCATTTCTCTTCAGGTTTTGCAACGGCCTGCTTGATCTCTGGTGCCTGGAGGGAAACAGCGAACGATCTGCAAACATATTCACACATGCGGTTTGCATGTAAACGCTGTGATTCAGACTATCACGCGCTAAGCGATACGGCAAGGTGCTGTGTTGCAAATATGTAACAATCGCGAGTTTGGAAATGATGAGTTCTTTCATTCCCGGTTGAAATTTTTTCGATGTGCTAGGAGTCTTTACTCGAAGAGGAGGTTAAATATTAATAAAGTTCTTCTTTTGAAGCATTTTAATTAAACTTTGGTTTTGCATTTTGCTCCATCCTCTTGCGTTATCTCGCAATTTGGGGGAAACGTGACGCACGGGGCACTGTTCGTGTTTTATGGAGAGGCGGAGGCAACCCCGCTGGAATACGTGGCCGGCTTTGGCGGCCGCTACCGAGTGAGCACAGCGAGACGGTCACTGACACGAGGCTCCCGCGTTCGATAAGCACGCATCTCGTCTCATCTCAGGCGAGGGGCCGGGTTTTCTCCGCGGTCACGAACAAAGGCTCCGCAGTCCGATTGTCCGCACAGCAGCTAATTTTCTGCAGATGTTTGGTTCATTGCTGTCCTCAACCTTCTTTACCATCTTGGATTCTCGCGGGGCGAGCTCAGGCAAGAGGCTCCTAACGGTAAGCTTTCTAGCCGGCCACGAGCAGCTGGTGGGAAGAAAACCCATTTCGTAGCCTGCATTTCCTACTCTTTTGCTTGAATTTACTTCAAAGCCCAGCAGCAGTCATAGTAATAGAAAAGTGGCACAAAGAGGAACGTTTTCCCCAAACTCCCGATGTATGACCAGGAAGATAGAAATTTAGAGACTCGACAGTTCATAATATACAATAATCCACACTTAATTTTTTTTCTCTGAGAGAGGACTTGCAAAGGATTACTTTACATGTCTTCGGGGAGAGGTTTATGTGGCCATCATTGGAATTTTCAAGTACCTTTGAATGTCTGCCCGCATTAGCCACGTGGTCCACTAATTCAATGCCTATAGCGACTAGGAAAATGACGTGGGAAAAAATGCCATCTCTGTATGATTTCGACCGCGGATTTGAGTTTGAGACGAGGAGATTCTGGTTCCCCCTCTGTTCTCCACCATCGCTGGTCGTACAATTCGCTCTAAGTCACTCCATCCCCGGGTCTCGGGCTTCTTTAACATGAGCTTAATGGTCTACCTGTCGTCACGGCGGGCACAGGGCCCGGCTCCGGGCGAGACAGGCGATTAGCATGATCATCATCGTTATCGGACGCTTCAGATGCCAAGGTTCGATGCTAATGAATCTGACTTTCTCACTTACGAAGAAGAAGCCATGCGGTGGCTAATCCCAGAGCTTCCGCCCACGCCCAGGGCAGGGGGCGGGGCGTCGGGGGGCAAAACGGGTAGATCTGATTCACAACAAATTAGTAATCTGGATAATTGAAGCAAACAGCCAGATCTAATTAAATAATGGTTGAAAACTGGCAGCTTTGATCAAAATGGCCAAAATGAGTAGAAAATGGCTTAGAATCGGTTCAAATGGCGTTCAAAATTGAGGGGTTTTTTAATGGACAAAATCCTTTGCAACTTGGAGTTTTAACTAAGAAAATGAATTTTCATTATTTTCAAAATAACGTTTCATGATATATGAAGTTTTTACATACTCAAATTGGTTGAAAACAGTGCGTCCTGTTGAATATGGAAAACGTTAAATCATATCCTCTGCTGTTCATACGGAAAAGCGTTAAATCACAGGGAGCAGTGGCAGCACGATCTTGGCGCCAGTCGTCGTGACCGGGCTGTCCGCACTGGGAAAAAATGTCAGGTTCTCTGCGCGTTCGTGGGGTATTTGCAAACTCTTGTGGAATGCGTTCCTTATCACCACACAAAGTAAGATACAGCAAGCAGGCCTCTTTTATGTCCAATTACAAATTTCCAAGCTTCGTTCTTTATTTTTAATGTGTAGAGAATAAAAAGAGCTGACATGACAGAAACGCAATGCTAATGTTTCCCTTTTAAAATGAGAGATGCAATATACCTAAGCACGGCATCCAATCTCTGCCAGGAGTCCCAGCAAATCACTGCTGCTAGGCAAGAAAGGACAATTATTAACCAAGGGGGGCAGCCAGAGAGAGGGCTGGACTCGGAACACCACTGACCATCGCAGAGTGAAGCGGCAGATAAAAGCTTTTTAATCTCAAAGGGCAGGCAGAGCACAAAAGAAATGTTGGATATTACACGTACGTTTGGGTAGATGGCCCTGAACATTCTACCTCAGTCTCCGTTATTAGATTGTGGCTTTTCTACTGCCAACACCTTGCACATTATGTTTTATTCTATTCTTATTTTATACACTCCCACTCTGATCCCGTCGACTCCCCCAGTGGCTGAAGTCGATGGCCCTGAAATCTAGAATTCCATTTCCAGCTCCCCTCCCCAGCCGGCCCTGCATGCTCACGACCCAGCCGTCTACTGGACGTCTCTGCTGGGTTTTCTAGCCAGCAGCTCCAGCTAGCCAGGGCTCGGGAACTTGCCCCTTTATTACATCCCCTGTTTTAATAAATGAACCTATCAGGCGCCCGTGATGGAGACTTGGAATTTCTCCTGACACTCTCTTAATGTGCTCAATAACTACCTACTAAATGTCTGTGTTTCCCTCTATACGTCTAAGGCAAACAGTTGCGAGTTCAGATCATCATTGTTCTTGTATGATTTCATGAAATACAGTGAAACGTTCGGGGGAGTATGATCGCGTAGCTGGGCCGTGTGAGGAGCTGCAGGATGTCTTCAAAGCCTGTGACAGGAATTTGAAGACGCTCTCACAAGATGCTGGGTTTTTTTTCTTTTTAGTCTATTAATCACAGACACGTTAAACCTTGACTAAGCCACGTAAGATAGGTGCGACACAGGAGTGATATTTCCAACGTGGAAGGGCGCACTACGAACTAGTCAACGCTCGTGCATGTAAGCTCTGAGAGAATGCACCAAGCGAAGCAAAATAACGAACGACATGAGATCGAGGTCTAAGCTGGCGGCCTCAGTGTTTGTGAGCAATCACGACAGGTCGGCGACCTGGAGCACGTGAGTCCAGAAGCTTCTAAGTACCCTAGAAGCTTCTAGGAGACTGCATTCTGACAAGGAGGACTCTGTGGGCGAGACTCCAACTGCCTCTGCAGGGACGCAGCGGCAGGGAGAGGTGACCACGCTGATTCCCTGCCCAGTTTTCACACTTTGATCTCCCAGGCATTCCACGATCTCGCGAGTTCCCAGGTCTTTTGCATTCGGTGTTATTTTCTCCTCTTTTGCAAACTGACCAGTGCTCAGGCCTGTAACCTCTATACAGACAGCTCTCCAAACCACAGCTGTAGAGCCGACCGTCCTTTCCCGAGCCACGCGCACGTTTACATAAACCTATCTATTGCACAAAACTCAGCACCTTCTCTTTACAGCCTCGGATGTCCTCCTTCTTGCAAGAGTCAAAACGCGGAACCTCCTTCTTTGATAACGCCCTCTTTTTCATTCTGCCCCTGGCCACACATCACGTTTTCAAGATGTTTCATTGTCTTCTGCAGCTGGGCCTTACCCTTTGTCCTCGGGGCTTTAGGGCGCCGTCTGCCAGCCCAGAACCCATGTCACTTCACAGTCACGAACACTCATGCCACCCAGAAACACACGCACACACACGTACACGCATGCACACTTTAGACATTCACATTTGAAATATGTATGTAGTGAAATAACTGTAATAATTAAAAAGATCTATCTGAAGAGATAGATCAAAGATTATCCAAGTATAAATTAACGCAGGACATTTTAGTAACCTTTGCATTTTTAATGCAGATTCAGTTGCGAGTTATATTTTGCATCCATTTTAAAAGTCACTAATTTAGCTTAAAGAAATGTCATATGCAAAATTCAACTAAAGAGACGTCTGTCCCATTTATATGTATACAAAATTGAAGAGGTATTTAATAAAATGTAGCACACCCATAAGATATAATACTGTGTAAACAACAAAATGATGTCGTGGGAGTTTAAACTGTCATGAACAGATGTTTTTAACAAATTGTTAAGTAAAAAATATATAGAACAGCACATCAAGAACAATATACCTTTTGTTGGTTTTGTGTAAGATTGATGATTGAACATGCATTGAAAAGTTAAGAAAAGCAAATCTCATCACTCTGAAGAAAATCGCTTTTCATTATCATATTGATACATATTTCAGCTCTTTTTATCTAATTTTCCTAGTACATGTACTTTCATTTTCTATCCATCTTATATTTATACAAAAGTTTAAACAATTAAATAAAAAAGATGATTCTAGGTAAAAGATATTCTTGACGTTAATAGCTACTTTGGACCCACAGACAGGGAAAGCGATCACGAACAATGTCGCTAAGATTCACGCTTCTTCTGCGAATCATCTGCTCAGTGTGGACGACATGATGGAGAGGGCGGAGCTGAGCACGAGCCACGGTGTCCCGACCCAACGAAGCCTGGACGGTGTGACGCGCGCCTCGGCCTGGCGGCGGAACGGCGTATTTACGCTCGGTTAAAAACAAACAAACAAACAAACAAACAAACACTTGCTTGTCCACCCCCCCCAACACACACACACACACGCTGTTTCCTCTGTCACTGGCTTTCTGCAAACATGTAAACGTCCCAGCTCACCGCAGCACAAGTGTCTCTTTCGAGCTCAGCAAGTCCTTGGGAATTCAGTTCACCTACTAGGACGTAAGTCCTTTGCCCTTTCTTCTGCAGAATCTCCCGACTCTTCTAGAAACTGTCCCAACACTACAGAACGTGTTTCAGCGTCTCCATGGTTAGCATCTGTCCGTCTGGGTAAGACAACTCGTTTCGTAAACCCTTCCTCCTGCATTCCTGCTGAGGTTGTACGGGGTGATTGGCCGCCATAGATCAGCACCTTAAATCTATGTAACTTCAGTAGAATAAACATTTGCTCCTGAAATGTCACCATGAGTGTAAGCCTATCATTTTAGGTAAGTAAAGTATTTTTTAAGAGCCAAACTTGTTTTTGCAGTAATGTTCACATTATAAAAGCATATCTAATAGGTCAATGAAATCCGGAAAAAGTCAACACACAGTGGTTTCTAGACACAAAATACATTTTAATTAAGTGAAATCCTCTTTATTTTTCACTGCGTTTTCACAGAATAGACACAGAATGAGCAGGACGAGCGCGCTTTCCAGGCCCATTATGAGAAGGAACCAACCGTGAGTCCCAGGGAACGGCTCCCCGGGCTCGGCGAGGCTGCGGATTCAGTCCGCCGCGCCACGAGAGGCTGCCGGCGGGGGCACCCCGGCCAACTGGCACCTCTCGCGGTGGCCTTTTCCCCTCAGGATAATTGCTTATCAGCCGGGAATTTCATTTATTCATTGGCATGATAAATGTAACTTCAGTTTCTGAGGCGAGACTGATACCTCCAGCATTTGTATCAATACAAATTTTTTTTTTTTTTTTGAGATGTTTCAGTAGGCTACTGTTTGAAAACATGGCATTGCTGGCTGATTTCGTTCCTCTTCATTGCACTAATTGTTTGTAAAAATTACACTCCATACGCTTTTCGAGGAAACAAGTACTCTAACGAGCGCACCATCTCAAAAAACGAGGACCATTGAAGCAATGGAGAAGCCCTGGCAATACGGCTCCAAATTATTGTAAACACATCATCTCGGCAATCCTTGTTTCACTAAATTAATCATAAGTGAAATGAAAAGGGCTTCCACCTTGTTTACGTCTCTTCAGATGTGATTTAAGGATTTTCCGGGAGATGGCAGGAAACTTGCTTGTCCGCCCTGCCATCCCCGGCCCCCGCCCACACACGCTGATTAATACGAGACGCGCTGAAGAATGTCCTCACTCCATGAACTGCCTGAGAGGGGAGCGGAGAGTTGTCGCAGGCCCAGGTTCCTGCCCCGATACCAACCGGAACAGCAGGAATCTGAGCGTAACGCTGCCTGAGGCGCAGGTGCACAGCGCGCCAAACGCAAGGGCCCCCAGGCCTCGCCTGCTTCGCAAGGCGACAGCATCGCACGACGAAAGCGCTGCGAAGCCTCCGCGGCACGGAACCCAAGGGCAGCGAGCACGAACCGAATCAGCTCACCTTCGGGGTGACCGACCCGACGCAGGCCCTCGCCCGCCGACGGCCGGGAAAACGAACAGGTGTGCATATCTCTAGACGTAAATACCACTCACCTCGGCCTCTACTGCTCTCCTACCTGCAGGGTCGAGCACTCCCTCAAGAGTTAATGGACAGTCGCAAAAGCCTAGTATAGGAGCATGGCCCGTGGCCGGCGGGAAAGAACGGTAAACAAAATGAACAAACACACGAGGGAAAAGCAGACCCAGAGACGAACCATGATGTCGAAAATATTAAAAACTTGAACAGAACCGTCATGGACGCGTTAAAGCATGCCAGGCACCGGGTGAAAAACGTGCATGAACAAACGCAGAATCCAAGCAGAGAGACGGAAACCTTCGCAACGGCCGGAAAACGAAAGCTCCGCAGGAAGACATGCGGGTCTCTGACGGGACCAGGATGCGTGGCAGAGCTGAGAAAAGTCAGTGACCGAAGGGAAGTTCAGTGGAAATTACCGAAACCGTAACCAAAAGAGGGAGGAAAAAGTCAGATAACAACGCAGAGCATCGAAGAGCCGAGGGACATGTAAACCAGCACCTTGACAACTCATACGTTGTAGAACACGCGGCTACAACCAACCGGGTCCCCCCGACCGACATAAAGAACCAAAATTCATCATCGGCATCACCATTTTCAAATTATCTGCAACACTCATAAGACAGGTCATATTCTCGGCATGAAAGGAACCTCAACAAATCTAAAAGGTCAGAATCGTTCAAAGTATGTTCTCTGAGCATTAGCGCATTAAGTGATAGATTTTTAAAAACACGGTAATTTCCCAGAAAGTATCTAGAAAGATCTGTAATGTCTGGACATCAAACAATGCCATTCTAAAAAAGTCCATGGTGAACAAAGATGACTTGGAGAAACACCATTCCAACAAGGAGGAACAGAGACAGCGCGTAAGTTGCCAGGGACAATGGGGTCGCAGCCCAGACCGAGAGCCTTTAAATGGATAATAAGGCCGTGTCAGATCCAAGTTAACGCCCACCAATTCAACAACTCAGGAGAATAATCGGATTTGCTGGAGGACACAAACCATTCGAGCTCACTCAGGAAAATGAGAATAAGCCATGTAGCCCTATATTTATTACGTAAATTGAATGGATCGTAAAAAGTCATTGACTACAGACAATTTCAGGCCCCAAGACTTCACTGGAAAATTCCACCAGATATTTAAGAGAGAAATAATACCAATTTTACACAAACATTTCCGAAAACAGAAGAATAAAAACAAGTTTCCAACTCATTTCAAGAGGCCGGCCGTATACTAGTACCAAAAACACGGGCCATACAAGAAAGAAAAACCATAAACTTTTTTCTTGTGAACGTTAACACAAAAGTCCTTAAATAAATTATAGCAAACTGCAATTAACAATATATAAAACAATACATCCCCACCAAGTAAAATTTATCCCAAGAGTATAAGGTTGATTCAAATTTAAGTTATTCAATGCATGTGACCATAGCAAAACACTGCAAATTGAAAACATTAGAAACATCATTAAAGATACAAAAATAACTTGATAATGTAATTTATGTTAAGAACAACAAACTAGCCATAAATCAGAACTCCCATCAACTGATAAAAGGCGTCCGAGAAAAATATATAGCTGGCATCACACTTAATAATGAAACATGGAGTTTTCCTACTGAATACGACATAAGACCAGGATGCCCGTCCTTAACCACTGTATTCAGCATTAATACCGGAAGTCAAAATCGTCACAAAGCCATTATTTCTCTCGTAAGTGGCCAGAAAAATAAATCTGGAACAAAAGGAACGCAATTCTCTTGTTTGACAGATGACATGGGGGGGGAGGGGACCTCACCTGCACAGTGTCCCCACCTGGAGGAAGGGGACGCTGCCCCCGCCCGCCCCACCCTCCCTGTGGAGGGGGGTTGGGGGGACACCCAGCTGCGGCACACCTCAGCCACGCCGTGCCCCCCGCGGGGACCACGAAGCTGACGCCCGCCCCCTCGGCGAGCTGTCCCCTCTCCGCGGAGGGGCTGCTCTGCTGCCCTCACTCGGGGGCGCGTTCAGCGTCACGTTTTCTGACGACGGAAATAACAGGTGTTCGACACGGAGCAGAGAACAGCGCAGAGCGGTGAGCGCACGGCCGTGTGAACGACGCGGCTCAGGGCCCTTCAGCCAGGAGGGATTCGGGCAGAAGCCTCGCCCGAGCCCTGACCCAGGCCGGCGACCGAGGCCGGCGACCCAGGCCCGTGACCCAGGCCCGTGACCCAGGCCCGTGACCCAGGCCCGTGACTGAGGCCCGTGACCCAGGCCCGTGACCCAGGCCAGTGACCGAGGCCCATGACCCAGGCCAGGCCGGCAACCGAGGCCGGTGACCCAGGCCGGCGACCCAGGCCGGTGACCCAGGCCCATGACCCAGGCCGGTGACCGAGGCCCGTGACTGAGGCCCGTAACCCAGGCCCGTGACCCAGGCCCGTGACCCAGGCCTGTGACCCAGGCCGGCGACCAAGGCCCGTGACCGAGGCCCGTGACTGAGGCCCATGACCCAGGCCAGTGACCAAGGCCCGTGACCGAGGCCCATGACCCAGGCCAGACCGATGACCCAGGCCAGCAACCGAGGCCGGTGACCGAGGCCCGTGACCCAGGCCCGTGACCCAGGCCCGTGACCCAGGCCGGTGACCGAGGCCCATGACCGAGCCCGTGACCCAGGCCGGTGACCCAGGCCGGCGACCGAGGCCCATGACCCAGGCCGGCGACCGAGGCCCGTGACCGAGGCCCGTGACCCAGGCCCGTGACCCAGGCCCGTGACCCAGGCCCGTGACCGAGGCCCGTGACCGAGGCCCGTGACCGAGGCCTGTGACCCAGGCCCGTGACCCAGGCCGGTGACCGAGGCCCGTGACCCAGGCCCGTGACCGAGGCCCGTGACCCAGGCCGGTGACCGAGGCCAGGCCAGTGACCCAGGCCGGTGACCGAGGCCCGTGACCGAGGCCCGCGGCCCAGCGCCGGCGCCGGCCCCGCATCTGCTTCCTCGGGGTCCTTTCTACGTCGCCGACTCCTTTGTGCAAATAATAAGCGAGACGCATAAAACCGGTCAAGGCGGAGCTCCTTCCCCCGAGCCGGGACACGGGACGCCGTGTCAGCTCCTCAGGCCCCTCGTCCCCGCGCCCGTCCGTCTCTGACGCGCCCCGGACGCCGCCGCCACTCCTGCGACGTCCACCGCAAGGACGTCTGTCTGGCTACGCGCCTTTTGCGCCATCGAGTAAAGTCCTGAGCGCGACACAAGGCCAGAGACGCTCCTCCGAAAACAGGACTCGGAGTGTGTCGCCCGCCCTGCGCGGTCGGCGCCCGCGTGAAGTCGCCCGCGCTCGGGGCCCCGGGGGCGGCTGGGCGTGCGGGGAGCTCGGCCGGGAGCCGGGGCGCCAGGCGGCTTCGCGGCGCTGGCACCCACTGAGCTCACCTGTCACATTAGACGGCGGGGGGAGGAAAGGCCACCCGTGCCGCCGTGGGCCGCGCGTCGAGGCCCTGAGCCCCTGCGCCAGGCCGCACTCACGGTCGGCAAGACGAGGGCAGCGCGATTCACTCAGCGCCTGCCAGTCCGACCCCATTCTGTGACCCACCTCCACGGGCCCCGCGTGCAACGCGAAAAACGAGCATATCTTATTCGCAAATGGAAAGCTAACTACCTATCCACTTAGACTCTTTAGAATGACCATTCCACTTCCGCCATTAATCTGATCCATTTGTGATCCAGCGACATCGTTTTCTTTGGCTATATTTTAAAAATAAAAAAATAAAATAAATAAAAAAATTAGAACCTCTCAGATCTTGGGACGTATGTGCGTTTTAATGTAACAAACCGCCGAGGAGACTCACCAAAAAGAGCCCCCGGAAGGGGCCAGCGTTCACGACGGGTCTAAATGACACCGGGTGGCCTCGCCGCCAGGCTGAGCACTCGGCCGCGGGCACAGGGGAGACGCGTCCCGCCACGGCCGACCTGGGCAGGGGCCGGAGGCCCCGCCGCTGGCCTCGGGCCGCCTCTTCTTGCCGCCGTGGCTTCGTTCCGCCGCTTAATTTTCTTCTCCCTTTCTCTCCACACCGCGGAACCGCCGTCTGCCCCGCTGCTCACCCGGCCTCCCCTCACGCCTGCCACACACACGCACACGCACGCACACGCACGTGCGCACGCTCAGCGCAGACGCCCGCGCCTTCTCCCGCTCTCGGCACCTGGCATGTGCCCCCCCAGACTCCAGGCTGCGCAGTGTGAGGGACCCGCCTTAACAGACGGCGGCGGTTGCCACCAGTGTTTAAGATTTACCGTCTTGTCCCTGTACCTATGTTCAACAAAAATAAAACCGGGCAGCACATTTTGTGACCCACACTTCCAGTGACAATGATTTCTTCCCCCAGGTTACTGAATATGTTTCAACATCACTTGAATACGTACCTATCGATTGCCGTTTATATCGTCTCTGAATTTCTTTGATATTCGAAGACCCCCATGGGTTCATCCTTTTAGTCGAATATTTGCTAACCTCCATGATTTCTCAGAAAAAAATCCTAGAAAATAAATGTTAGGGCCAACACACACGAATATTTTAAGGCCGTCAATATATTTTACCAGCATTCCCTCCGAGAAGTTCGTTGATTTTGATGTTATTGCTTCCAAAAATGCGTTTACCTCTCTTCTTTTAGAATCTCATTTATCCAGATCACTAGCTCGGTCCTGGTTTGGCGAAGTCCACTTCCCAATTTCTATCAGGCTTTTTTTCCGGGCGGCCTTCCGCCTACACCGCGGGTAATGACCGCTCACGTTTCCTGTTCTTGATACGCAGCATAAAGGGGTCCGAATCCGCTATCCGGGGCGGTCGACGTGCTTCCCTGCGGAAAACCTCCCCGCTGCCCGTCCCCTCAGCGCCTTCGTTAGAGGTCTTTCCTCTTTTTTCCTGGAATGGCTTCGCACTGGTATTTCAGCCCGCACGGTACGTCCTGCGACTCAGAGATCTGGTGTTTCTGCTTTCAACAATTGGACAGCAATCGTTAAGGTCTGGGTCACATAATCACTGAAAACTCTGCCAAAGCAGGAATTTGAGCGGCGGCGCTGCGAGCGGGTCGGGAGTGAGCCATTTAGCAGACGCAGCTGCATCTCCGCATTGTGCTCGCCGGCAGACTCTGGTCTGGTGTCTCTCGAGAGGCACGAGTTTGTTTTTGTTTTTTTTTAACTGTGAAAAATTGGGCCCAGGGAAAAAAAGTTCACGTAATAGGTTTGGAGTGAAAACAATAGGCAAAACAATGGGGTTTTAGAAGGTTATGGATATTGTTGGAAAATAGAAGTCTTGGTTCAATAGAGTGGCAGACACTCTCACTTAGCTGTGGGTCTTCTCTGAGCTATTTTTATATTCATCTCACACTGAGGAGAGAAACCAGGGCGATTCCGGCCATTTTCGGCACGGGTCTTGAGAATACGGTGTCTCGACAGACAGGTGAACCTGGGAGAATCGAAATATTACTAACTTGCGTTTTGAAGGTATTCATTTCGAATACCTACTTCTTGGAAAAAAAAAAAATGCAACTCAAGTTAAACCCAGGACTGTGTATAGACACCTCCAGGAAAGTACCCAACAGAATGTGACCACGGATAAAAACCGAAGTTGAGGATTTTAAGAAGAAATTAACAGAAGAAGGAGGTTTAGCCAAACACGCGGCTCTTCAGGCTGAGCCCCCCACCCCACCCCACCCCCGGCCGAAAAACTTCAGGGAAGGGGAGGTGGCAGGTCACAGACACCCGTCGGCGGGGACGAGGTGGGTGCAGCGGGTGAACGCGCCTCCCCCAGGCCGGCGGCAACCGTCACCGCTCACCGCCGGGCCGCGCCGCAGACTCAGGCAGTCAGAGCTGGGTCGCCACGGACGTGCCGTGGGACTTGTTTCCATGCGAATTAATTTTAACAGCTTTATCCACTACTTCGGTCCTGCGTGTCTAGCACCACTAGGGAGATGGAGAGGGTCAGGCGTACTTTCCGTTACACTTGGCCGCACTTATAAACGACACGTCACGTTGGGAGGAGTGAATTCACAGACCCCTGACTCTGTACGGGCTCAGGGCTCAAGAACCCGCTCTGGCCAGAAACGGGAGTTAGGCCCCCAGCCCAACCCCACCCCTCAGCTGCTTTTGCTGGTTCATTTTTACACCGAAGTAAATAATGCTCCCAACATTGCTTTCTCACAGGTATCAACAAATTCTGAAAAACCTAAAGATCTCTAAAAAGTAAAATGCGGATTAACCAAGGGTAAAACCAGGCTTCTTTGTAAGTATCTCCATTATTTTTCTTTTTCATACATCGCTTCCTCTTGCTTCTCAGCCTGGGACCAGCTGGAGAAGATATGAATTACAAAAAAAAAAAAAAAAATCCTAAAAAGCTCAGCTCTCCAGTGAGCAAAGTCCAAAAATTATACTAATAAGCAGAAAAGGTAAGTTTGTTTATCAAAGAGAGCAGGTCGGAAAAGAGGCACGCATGCTCCATAATAATTAGATGTTAAAATATTTACTGTTTGATGTGTTGGCAACTCGCATTCGAAATTAATTGAGATATTGTCTCAAAATATAATTGTCTAAGACGATGGATTCTAGAAAAATCGCCGGGGCTGTCAAACACATTTCAGTCCGCAGCACATGAACCTCGCTTGCAACCGAAAATCATTAATCTTCCATCAACAGCCAATTTCTCAATAAGCTCCTTGGCACAGAGACACTAGGATGCTCAGAGGCTCTCGCCAACCTGGCACACGCGGCTGGCTCGTGTGTTTAATTACTGTTTATGCGGCGGCAAGATCCAGGCTTTTGTACGGAATAAATAGGGTGCCGTCACACGGTCCAGGCAGCTCCGATGCGAGGCCCAGGGAGCATGTTTGGAAATTTCAGGACTGGTTTGTTCTCCATTTGCACCAGCTCGATTATAAAAGTCGTGCTAATAGTGTGCATATCAGGAATCTCACATTACGGGCAAAAAAACGCGCTGCCGTTTCGGTTATTTTGAAAGACACTTAGGTTTGACTTAATTATCGGAGCGTTTAGAGACGTCTTGAAGCAAAATTAATGTCTGCGTTCAGATGCGATGCTCTTTCATTTTTGAAGGCGATAGAGGGAGATTACCTACCTAGGGTCTAATCACTACCCATGAAACAGGCTTTGAAAACAAAGAAAAATATGAGCAGGTGTTTCCCAGAACCAACTCGAAATAATCCTTTCACAGATTAGAAAACCCTCGCCAGCTGCGGTAGAGGTCTCAGTAAATCGTGGGAGTAATGAAAGCATGGCCAGCAAATCACGTTTTCTCCCACTCTTTTGCCTTATTTTAATTCCACATTATAATAATTTTAATGACAGGTCGATGAAATCAAAGCGAATTAGACAAAATATTTACCTATTGATAGTTACTTTCCTCATCTTGAATTATTTTTGTTTTTGGAAAATTCAGACCTAGGCTGTTAGATGCAACTTTTGCTGAACTAGTAAAATATTTTTAACGTGTGGATAATCGAAAATTATTCAATGTCATTCTAACTTGTTTGAATCATAAACTTCGCAGTCACTCTCATAAAAAAATAAAAACTTTAAAAAATGTTTAAATCCTGTTTTATACGACTGGATTGAGGACTAAATATAGAATAAACTGAAAAAAAAAAAAGAGGCTAGGCTGTGTTCAGTTTGAAAACATAGCGGGATGTTTCTGTCCAGTGGTCTGGAATTCAGCATATGCAGGTGTTTGCTATAAGAAATCTGTATGAAAGAAAATCCGTAAGAAAGAAAACTGTTCTAGAACGGGTCTTTGATGGGACTTGTGAGCTGATATGATCCGTGGTCCCCTCTAGGAGGTAATCAGCATTCTGATAAAAGAGTCAGGCAGGTTTACGAGACAGCAGCGGCTTCGGAGTCACTTTGGAAGGCCTACGTGGCCACTTGGATGACATTCTTGGGAGAAGCCCACCCAGACCTACAAGGGTACTGAGATCTCTCACCAATGCATTTTCGGAGAGAAGGTGAGTTCAGTTTAATAACGATTACCATGCTACTCTCCTTGCCCCCCAAATTTCTTTACCAAGAGAGACGTTTATGGTTTGGCAGGTCTGAATACAATTTTAGCAAGTGCTCTTACTTGTTCGTCTGATTAATATCTACGAGTTATTACGTATTAATATTGACAAGTGTATCTAACAAAACCAATAAAACCATGCATCACCTAACAGAAAAATAACACATGTGCCTAAGAAGTGAAAATAAAACCAAGAAACAGACGCACGCAAACATGACCACTTGATTTCTGACAAAGGCAACCTTGAAATGCATCGGGTAAACCATGCTGTTTTCATTAATGATGCCAAATCAACTGTATACCCATGTGGAAAGCGATTAACCTTGAGCCCCGCCCCACACCATACGTGAAAATCAATTTCCTAACGAAACCTTCCACCCCTGGGCATATACGCAACATAAACATGTTGACATATTTACCAAAAATATGAAAAAAGAATGCTCGCGGAGGCATTTTTTTGCAATCATCTCAAATTGTAGACTTCAAGTCTATAAACCGTAAAAAGAAGATAAGCTTATTACAGCGCAGCGAGAGAATGAGTAACTTGCAAACCCGAAGTGTTCAGACGAACTTCACGAGCACGATGCTAAGCGTAGTCAGTCAGTAAACAGCGCCTGCTGCATGACCCAATTACAGGAGGTTCAACGGCGAGCAAAGGATCTCGCGTGACCCGAGCCAGGCTGGCGGTGAGCAGAAAGGGCCCCCAGTGGCTTGGCCGGCGCTGCTAGGGGGCTAACCGTCGGTTTGGAAGCCAGGTTCCGTCTCTGCGCCTTCCGGGGGCTCCACGGACTCTATGCGCTCGTGGCGGATCTGCACATCTATCTCCATGGATGTGACTCGCTGCGATGCAAAGTCCGCTCTGCACCGCGTGCGCTCCCGGCTGTGCGCGCGCGGAGGTGGGGACTCGGCGAGCCTTCGCTCGGCCCTGCCGGCGCCTCCCGGCACGTGGCCGTCCCCGCACCCCCACCGCACCCCCCACCCCGCGCCCCGCACCCTGCACTCCGTGCCCCGCGCCCCGCGCCCCGCGCCCCACGCCCCGGCTCTGTCCGCCGCTGGCCCTCGCCGGCTCCGCGCCGCGCGTCCCCCTGCAGCACGTGGCACGTCGTCCGTGACGCGACCCGGAGCTGCGCCTTCGCCTCGGCTGAGAGAAGCGCCCGCGTTTCAGGCCGAGCAATAACTTCACCTCTTCTCTGCGGCCGCGGGTGATCGAGACTGTGCTCTGAACCCGTATCCCACCCAGTGCTGCCAACTCCGGACCGAGGGCGCATGGGACGCTCCGTGGAGAGCACTCCCTGGACCGAGGGCGCATGGGACGCTCCGTGGAGAGCGCTCCCTGGACCCAGGGCGCATGGGACGCTCCCTGGGATGCGGCCAGAAAGTCCGTCGAAACCAAACGCACAGTCGCTCGGCTCGGTGCCCGGGAGGGTGACGCGGCCAGGGAGCGGGAGAACCGCGTCTCTCGCTGCGGAACGAATTTCGGATGGAAGGAAGGAAAGGGCACCGAAAATCTTGTTGATTCCTACGCAGAAGTCAGCCTCTGGCAGGCGGGGGGCGGATGCCAAAGCAGAGCGCGCGCCCCGGCCGCGGAGACGCGAACCGCGGTCCTGGCCCCGGAGGACGGTCCTGATAGCGGTGTTCACGCGGGGCCACCCACGCTTCGCTCTCCTCGGCCGCCGTTTATGAACAGGACAGGGTCCGATACAGGCCTCCGGAGACTGTATTTCAGAGCCGGCACGTCTACTGGCTTAGAATAACCGATATTTGTTCCTGGAGAAATCTGGAACAGAATTTGTGCATCAAAAAAAAAAAAAATTAAGTACTTTTTCTTTTTTAGTGTCGTCCATACTATTGTTTCGAATTTTTGAAATTTATAAATTATAGCCAGCTGGCACATTCCATGGCAACACACTGCATATTATTTATGGCAATTTGCTGAAAAAGACAAGAATAAATATAGGCTGGAGAGATTCCAACAGACCAGATAGTTACACCTACGTGTGGGCACCTGGCTGGGCAGAACTTTTGTAAAGCTGCCAATTAAAAGGTGCTGGATGTCTCTTTGTCTACCTGGACATCTGGAAGATACACATATACGGTCACCCCTGAGCACATCTTCTGTGTTCTGTGAAGAACCGTTTGAAGGGGCACCTTAGTCTCAGTGAGGCAAGGCGAGCACGCGCCTACTGCTCGAAAAACAGCGTGATGGGACTGGCGATGTGTCCCGGCACCTCCCCTCCCAAGGGCCCCTGCAGGTGCCTTTCCGGTCTCGCAGGAGAAGGGGAAAGTTTCGCATGGACTGCTGGGAAGAGACAGAGAAGAAGCCTCGCTTTCTCCCTTGGAGGTTCGATGATCTTAGATGCTCCATGAAAGAATTCTGCCTCTTTCAGTCCTGAGGACACAAAGCCCCCTGCAGAGGCCGCGACCATGGTGCGTTCACAATGCAAACTCCCCTTAAGCGGGATATGCACTCACCTGATGATTCGGCAACTCTGCTCCTTGCTGAAATTCGAACAGATATTTGTACCTATTTTGCCCCAAAGACTGAAGCTAAAATGTTCAGAGCAACACAATTCATCATACTCCTCGTGGAAGCTGTTTAAAGGCTTAAAACTGCTTCCAACTCAAGTATGAAAAAGATATTTACAAATTTTTTAAAAAGTTATTCTTAAAGGTGAGAAAATGAAAAAATAATTCAAAATTACAGTTGAGGAAAGCCCATAAAATAACCCGGCCCCCAGACGCCGTCCACATTTTAATTTGGTTCTGTGCGGCACGGGCTGGTCCCCTGGCCATTTTGGCTCGGGCATGTAAGGCCACCACCGTCCCCTCTGCTCGTCCAGCTTGTTCAGCAGGGAAGGTGTTTAAACACGTCACTATAGCAGGATCAAGATCATGCGATGCGGATTAAAACATCAGACAGACAGACAGGCAGACAAGCGGCCAGGCAATAAAGTCTCCTGTCCTCACTCTTCTAGGAAGCCGGGTCCGCTTGCATCCGTGATTCTGGGACGGTGAGCTCATTCTCCCTTGAAAATGGCGCAGGAAAGACGGCGAGCCTGCATCCCTCTCAGAAACCTCCTAGGACTGATTTGCAGAGCAAAGATGAAAACCCAAATACCGCCCTCTGTGGACCGACGGGCTGCTACGTGCATTCACGGCTACAGTGGCAAGCCAGGTCAGAGACCCGCCCTGAGACGGCAGGACGGGGCGTCGCGGCTGCCGGCTCTGAGTCCCGCTCTGGGGAGGGTGACGCACGCCCAGGGCAGACGGGTCCCTGTGCAGGACCGTGAAATCCCTCGCAGCTCTCGCTGTCTGAGAGCCGCCCCGAGCCACGTGGGATCCCAGAAGGAACATGGCAGAGGAGGACGGCAAAGAGGACCGCGCCGTGAGCAGACACGCGGCCTCCGTCCTCTGCCCGCGGGGGAAGGGAAGCCAAACCAAGCCCCCCACCCCGTCCCTCCCTCCCCCACTCCCTCCCCCCATCACAATGTGCATCACAGAGAATCCTCGCTAGCCAGAAACTAAGCTTTGTCTCCATCTAAACCACGAGTCGGGAGAAATGGAATTTTTAAAAAATCAGGCTAAGTGGCCGTGACGGATGCCGTAACCCGCCTGGCGGTGGCCAGGATGGCAGGGCCAGGCGAGGAAGGGGAGAAAAAGGTCAACACAGGTCCCGGGCGAGGGGCAGCTGAGAGCCACCAGCACAAGGAAAGGCTCTCCGAGAACGGACAGGACAGTCCGCCTGAAGCCCAGGACGCGAGGGACAGAGACGTGCGGGCTGGCGTTGGACGGGAGGGAGCGTGCCGGCGGCCGTGCTAATAAGGGTCGCGTCATGTTTTAGACGAGGGACCCACTGGCGGCTTCTTCAAACACGTAACATGGTCGCGGGGACGGCCGGTCCCCCAGCAGAGACGGCGGTGACACACGGCCGAGCCGTGAGAATGCCGGCCACGCCCGTCGGTCACCTAGAGAAAACTCGTCCTTACGGAAAAGGCCGGGGGTGGGGTGGGAGGGCGGGCGGGGAAGGTCAGGTATGCCACGCGGCAGGTCACACGGCAGGCCACATGGTACGCCACGCGGCAGGCCACGCGGTACGCCGTGTGCCACGGCTAGGCGTTTCTATCAGATCACGTTACATATACAGTGTGCCTTATATGATAGCCTATGTATACACCACTCACAAGTGATATGTATCAAATAATCCAAATAATTATTGGACTAATTATTGAAGGCGGTGATAAGATACCAAAAGCTGAATGCTAAAAAAGAAAATTGGCAAATTTTGGCTTTGTTAAACCAAGAAAATGATCCATATGTTTTCACATCAGACTTCATAAGGAGTTTTTATCTAGCATGATTTTAAATATCTTAAAGTATTAAAAACTCGAATTCAAGAATGTGGCTCTCAGTAACGCTAGATGCTCAGAGAGAATATGCGCAGAAATTAGGTGATTTTGCAAAGTCGATCATTAAGAAAATCAACCTAAATTACTGAAATCATGTCATAGACTTGGTTAGGGAACATTAAGCTCTCTCTGCAGACGAAAAACGTGGCCTCTCTGCCTCTCCTCCCGCAGTAACGTGCCCTTCGGCACTCTGCAGTACCGACAGTTCCGGACGATGACAGACAGTTTCCTACTTCGTCCAACCTTTTCATTAACTCTTCCTCTCATGGGGACTCATATGGTGGGTATAATCTGGATTTTCCGCCGTGCTGCAGGAACCTAAGGATGACTGTAACGCCGTTTAGCAAAATACTGCGAAACGCTCGCCCTACGCAAAGCAGACGGAGGGCGCGGGACCCTTGCCGGGCCGGAGCCACATGCCTCCCGCCGAGTACCTGCTCCGCCTCAGCTGATTTGGCTTCAGCGCTTCTTCCTGCCGTGTCACTGGCGACCTCTCTGCTCTGTCCCTAGCTCGAGCCTCCCTTTAAACGCTCTCCGCGGCCTGTGCGCTTCGACCTTCACGTTCACCGTCAGCTCCGTCCGGCCGTTTTTACTGTTGACGAGGTTTCTTCCCAGGCGGGTGGGAAACACGGAACGTGTGACCCTGTAAACGTTAGCAGATTTCTTCCACGTAAAGTCACAAAACCGAAAGAAAGGCTTGGGCCGGAGGGACGTATGCCGGCCTCCACATAACCGAGACGGTGCGTGTCTACGAAAATAAACGAAAGGTCCCTGATCGCGGAGACCCGCGCCGGGGCCGTGAGACGAAGCTCCGTGAGACAGACCCTGCCCTGTGCGACCCTCATCACGGAACAGTGTCGGGTGGGTCAGCCCAGACGCAGGGCCTTTCACCGCCAAGGGGGTCCGGACGCTGCCTGGACTCGGGGGCGGGGAGAACGGAGAAGGGACGGGCCCTCGTGGAAGAACAGCGGACTGACACCAAGAGGCGTGGGGAGGGCAGCTTCTTCCAGGAAGCCCGCCTGGGATGGCCTGCGGGCAGACGGCGGGAGGTGGGCCTGGGGCCCGAGGGCCTTTATGCGCCATTGTAAACAGTTCGGTTTCTCGTTCAGCTGGGACTTCCGTTTTTAAAGGACTCCGGCTGCTGTGTGGCACTCAATGTTGGGGGGAGGAGGGAAAATTAAAACAGGGAGACCGGCCAGAAGCCCCGTGCGGCAACCTGGCCAGATGTGGAGCAGGTGTGGACTGGCGTGAGGCAGCCGTGCAGGGGAGAAGGGCGCGACCCCAACCGTCTCTCAAATGGGCGGCCCCTGGAGTCCCATGGTGGCTGGATGTGGGTGTAAACGAAAGAGAAACTTAAAGATGTCCCCAGGGTCCCGGCCTGAGCAATTACAAAAGCAAAGGTGATAGTTCCTAAGACGCTGATGGCGGGTCCTTTGGGAATGAGGAAGGTGCTAAATTCTGCATCATTATTCACCACTAGTATCGAAAGGAAATTAAACTCTATTTGCATTAAAATATTTCTTTTTTTCCCCCACTGCTGCGTTTCATTAAAAAGCTATAGTCAATCTTTGCAAATTCATCTTTAATGTCACTGGCTCTGTCAAAATAAGGGCACTATTTTGAGCCAACTGACATATTTTTAAGAGCATATCATCCTCACTTCTGAGTTGTGAAAAATAGCACCTTTTCAATTTAGGTCTGATATTGTCCCTGGAGACATATCTACATGTACACACACACCATTTTTTGAAAAACTTGTCTTATGAGTGTGAATATGTGATCTCAAAATATAAACCACTTATTATCCTATAATAACTCCTAATGCAGGTCTATAAAGTATTCTTTAAAGAACTAAATTAAAGCACCATGCATCTATCTGCAATGCAGATGGTGATGGTTTGAGAAAAAAGTATTCAAACCTGTTAAATTACTTTGATTTTTTTTTTCTAATTACAACAGATGATCTCATGCAAAATGAACATCGGTTCTGATTGAGGTCATTTTGGAAGAGTGTATCTTACCCAAATAGTATTCTCTTGCTTAAAATAAAAGCAATCGTGAAACTATCATCTTTTAATATGGAAGACACTGCAAGACTATGCGTAAGAAACAACCCAGTTTTTTCTTTTGCTCTGTGCAAATTCATTGCACCTTTCCTGAGTTTTCTTTCCAATATTTAAACATTTTTATTAAACTCTGGAATTTCAGGGAGAAAACTAAATTTAAGTTGTATCTTTGTAACCAGCAAAAAAAAAAAAAAAAAGAAAGAAAACCTTAAAATTGCCAAACTCTTCTAGCCAACACTTTCTTGACAAGACAGCATCATCGAAAAACACTGAATACTGTAACATTTAACACAGGTTTAAGTATCAGAATATCATGCTCCACAAGATAATAAAGATTGTCAGTCTGATAACTTCCAATTCCTGCTCGTTTACATTTTGAGGAGCTGCTTCATCAAGCTTATTAGCAAACTCTACTTGTTGCCAGTACCTGGGGATAAAAATAAGGCTTTCTTCAAAAACTACACAGTAATTTCGTTATTTTCAAAGGCACTGGCATCCCCGGAGGCGAGTGAGAGTTGAGATGGGCTCATAATGCCCAGAAGAGAGCAACGTGGTCTCCCCCTGAAACGGTACTCCAAGGTCAGGGCATTCTTTGACCAACCCGAATGCGTTTATATATTTAAAGAAGGGACCCTTCAAACAGCAGGGGGCTGGCGACCTGGGAAAGCCCGAGAAAGGTTGGCGGCGGGGGCACCGGTGTGCCCGGGGGGGCGTCGCGGGGGGTGGCCTTTGCCCAAAGGGCCTCGGGTTCCCTCAGTAAACCAGTCGCCCCCGTGAGATAAACCCAGAAGTTCTCTTTTCCGCTGTCTCTAAACCCGTTCATCTCGCCGCGTGCTTTTCAACGATGGGTTTTCTAAGGATGCTGCTCACCGACGGGAAGTGAGTGATCCGATTCCATCAAAACAGGCTAAAATAACTCGATGTACAAAGAAATAAAATAAAATAAAAAAGGCAGATCTTCTTCAAACCCACAGACGGGTTTCGGCCTCGCGCGGAGCCAGGGCGGACGCCTCCTGGACCCTCCGCGGCCTCGTCGGGGGTGCAGGCCTCCGCCACGCGGCGCCCCGGCCTCGCCTTCCGAGCTGCTCACACCTGCCGTGCCCTGAGCCCGGGGGGGCTCCTCCCGCAGGCCCTCCGCACGTCATGTTCCAGAGACGCACAGACGGGCTCCCCGGCTCACCACGGCTCGCCGCCAGCACCCCGACCAGCCGCCTCCTTCTCCTCTCCTTCGAAGCCCTGACTCCGACTCAGTTTTCTTCGTAACCCTTAGCAACACTTCGCGATAGATTTATTTCTGCATTATTTTCCCCTCCCTCCTCTCTTTTGATTGTGCGTACGCCTAACTAATTTTCTACCTTCAATTATCAAACACTTTTTTTTACTTCCAGTATCCTCATATTAGGTTGTCATACATGATTAGATCTTCATCTTCATTATTTTCTTCGCTGTGACAGCATCACACTTCCTTGGTTTCTAGAGATTTCTGTCAAATCTTGAGATCTGTTAGGTGAAGTGTCACAACTCGTCCTTCAAAAACGTCTTGCCTATCCTTGCTCTTTAATTGTTCACACCAATCTAAGAATCAGCTTGTCAAGTTCCATGAGAATAATTTATGGAAATGTCCATTGGCATTGCATTGAATTTTTTCATTATTTTGTTGGACAGTCTACACCCTGACATTCTTGGATCCACCCATCTTTGCATGGAATGCAATTTATTGAGGTTATTAGTGTCTTTTTTCCACAACTGTTATGATTCTCTGAGAAAGATCTTTTACACATCTTCTGAGATTTCTTTTTAGGACCTTACTTTTTTTTTATTGTACTTGTAGGTAATATATATTCTTAAATAAAAGTTTCTTCTATTATCCAATGCGGAGAAATGTCACAGAATCCACCTTATGTTTAGAAATTGCTCTAATCTCTCTTATTAATTTATGATTATTAATAGGTTTTTCTAAGGCCACTGTGTTGAAAATCATATATCTGTGAATGCTGATATATTTGTTTTCTGTTGTTCTTGCTGTTTCTTTTTTTCTTTTCAAAGCAGTATGTTTTTTCCTTTCTTCTTGTTCTGGCTAATCCCTTGGGACCAATATTCAGTAGAAATTAGGACAGTGGGTGTCCTTGTTATAGTCTTTATTTAAAAGAGAAATACCTCTAACATTTTGCTTACAATAAACATTATTCCCTTTTCCAGATAGTATCACATTAAAAAGCTCTTTTCTACTCCGCCGTTAATAAGTATCTGTTTGTGTTAATTCATGAATAATTATTTTGTATCTATTGCAATGGTCACATTTTTACCTTTAATTTCTAAATGCAATAAATTATGTTCACGTCGAACTCATCTGGCATTTCCAGAATAAACCAACTTGGTTTTGCTGTTATGTTCCTAGATTTGATTTGTTAATATTTTCTTTAAGATGTTCCCATCTTATATACATGAGAGATGAGCTTGTACTGTTTCATTTTTATGCACGCATACACACACGTGTGCACACACGCATGCACACACGCACGCAGACACGCGCACACACACGCACACACACATGCTCCCATCCTCCAGTAATGCCCGCTGCACACATCTGACCTTACGGAACGGCGCTATGGGAACCAGAGGACATACCGTCCCCTGCCACGTTATTAGGCAGACAGTAGCCTCATCACGGCAAGTGCGCAATGACCAGTGTTCTCCGCGCAGGTGGTGGAAACAAAGACGAAGCCTCAGGAGGACCTGAGGGGACCCTGAGACGCTCGTGACGTGAAGCCGTGGCCGCGAGGGGACCGCGGCCCCCCTTCCCAGCATCCCTTGCTCAGGATGGCTTCGCTCCGTCCCTATCTGTCCGGACGGTGACAGCCGCTTTCCTGGACCCCGCAGCCCTCCTGCGCCCACGCTGCTTCCCTTCCGGTCCGCGGCCAAGCTGGTATTTTCGTCAGGTTCACGGATTCCCTCATCCTTCCCCCATCGAGCTTAAGGTATTACTAAAGATTCACATTCTTTCTGAGAAAAAGAGCTAGATCTCTAAATGCTCCAAAGGCCCCTGCAAGCCTTGCCCCTACCTGCCTCCCCTAAACCGGGGGCTTCTTTCAGTTCCAAGACAGCCCCTGTCCCCCGCTCCCCTACCCAGCGGACCCCGAGTGTCCCCCACGGCCTCTGCCGCCTGCCACTCCACCTCGGCCCACTCCACCTGTCAGAGAAACGCCCGTCTTTTCTCAAATAAACGTCCCTCAGTGGGACGATAACATGCATAAGAAATTTCTTTGATTCTCATTTAAGGGAAATTCTAATCGTTTTCTTTGGTTAAACAGACTTGGCTAAAAAAAACAAACACGATCACTTAAGAAGCACAACAATGATCGAGGAATACGCAATACTGGAACTGGGCGGCACTTTCTGACAGCGTCATTTCCCGTGTTTTCCCAAGAATATCTTCAAATGCTAATTGTGCACATTTGTCATGGGAAATAATATTGAATAATCAATATCAACAACAACAACAACACATCTAAAAACCCACGTTTGAGTTGCAAATAATCTCGCAATGTTAATTCAAGTAAATATGTAATTATAACAGATAAAAACGCAATGCCACGCAAATTGAGATTTGTTTTTCTCTACAACTGCTTGGCTTGACTAACGGATGGAAGGCTGGGTTTCACCTCGGACTCTAGTCCTGTTAAGAATTAGACACAGAGAAGTTAAGTCGTCCATCCAGGAGGTGCGTCTGGTAAAGAGACAAATCGTGGGCTGCTCGTGCTTCTGAGGACACAAACCCTGCAGAGTGCGTCGGCGACCAGGGCGCGAAGGGCCCGGAGAAAACGGCGTGTGACCAAGGGGAGGATAACGCCGCCTGCTGCTGCAGGAGCTCGGGACAGGGAGAAGGACGCTGGGGTGAGCGGGGAGGCGCGATCAGAGAGCGGCGAGGGGCCCCTCTCCGGGCCGGGACGGCTGGTTCGAGCGCGTTTCCGTGCTGAAAGATCGGCGCTCGCGCACGGACCGGTCCACGACGAGGGAGGGAATTTGCGTAAACCCAGAGTGTCAGAGGAGACGGGACTTAGAGCAAGTGAAGTGACCGGTCCTGGCAGCGAAGCTTAAGAACGTCGGGTTTACAGTCAAGCCCGGGGAAGTAGTCGACGAAGGTGGCGCGCGTCCCCTGAGTGCCAGGTCGGCGGCACGCTGGAGAAACCAGGCCAGGGGTGCCAGAAAGACACGTGAAGGGCGTCGATTCCTCCTCCACGCACTGGGGATGTCGCCGGTGGAGAGAGAAGGGCCGCGCGGCCACGTCCCGGGAGCCCCGGCAGGTGTCTGTCACCTCCGGGCAGGAAGCACTGGCCGTCCCCATGCCACAGACGAGGAAGCCGAAAAGCAGCCAAGAGCATGACGCCTCACGGAGCTAGCGAGTGACTGATCTGGGATTCGAGCCCAGATCTGTTTGAATCTGAAACTCATCCTTTATCCATTAAGGTGCACATTTGAAACAACGCGCCGCATCCTAAACGATTCTTACGTCCTCATGATGACTGAGCATAAAGCAAATGGAAACTCAGGCGGCTGGATTTCCTTGTTTCTAGTTCCGTCTCTGCCAAAATGAGATGCCTTGGTCTGAATAATCGTGTCCGTTATTCCGGTTTTTTTGGACGAAAGAAATTTTGAGTATCAAAAGGTCATAAGTCAAGTCATTTATGTATGAATCATGTATACACTTATAGTATAAATCAAAATCGCAACAGATAAAAAGATAAATTATATTGAAGACGTGATCACATTATTTAAAACTTGTACACACACCCAAATATTTCCTGGGTTATTCTGCAAATTAAGGATAAGTAGAGTGGGGGAAACGTCCTGCTTCTGGAAAAGAAGCGAAGTTTTCAATACAAATTTAAATGTTTGGCAATTTCTCTAATTTTGTGAAAGGAAAACTATAAGCCATTCTTTTGATCTCTAATGTGTATCGGGTCCTTCATTATGATGCTAATAGCACTGTTTCTGCTGGTGCCTGACACGAAGCATCTGGTGCATTTGGACTGCAGCTTCTGAATTTTCCCTCACAATCATGAGTCAGATCTCAGGCGCTGCGCTGTGGGCTCGCTTATCAAAGGAACCAGGGAACGAGCATTTGCATGAGTTTCGTGTTTAATTTTTCTTAATTTTAGAATTTCTCGAACTCAGGTCAGCTTTCTAAATGTCCTTACAGATTCTTAATAGTTACGGCGGGAGGGACTTTGAAAAAGTAGATGGCAATCAGGACCAGAGGAGGGGGCATAAATAGGGTGACCGTACAGTTTATTAACTCATCCAGAACACGTTTTAGAGCAAAAATGTTAAAATCGCAGGGGCAGCAGCTCGCCGGGTCGTAACTAGGATCTGCCAAGGGAAAACAACATGTGATTCCAGACGAAGTCCAAGAAACTTCAGCCCGCAAAGGGACCCGCACACCTGCCCCACACTGCTCCCTCCCTCCACCCAACACGCCACGGTGACAGTCCTGAGCCGAACCAGGCATCAGGACACCCAGAGAGGAGGGGAGAAAACTATGTGAGGGTTTCCCAGGGAAAACTGAAATTTAAAAAAGTGTGACGCGATCGTCAGACTGCCAGTTTCTAGAGGATAATAATACGTCTGATGTTGTGCTTGTTAATAGTGCGATTCTTTTCAAAATAGCCATCAGAGGACATTTCGATTACCTGGTTATTAATGACTTAATTAACAAATATTTGCTGAGCAGCTACTCTGGACATGATACTATGAAATACTCCGTGATAGGAGCACAAATTATATAAGTTCCCACCTTCACAGACGGGGCAGTTAGTTCTGCGATAGAAGAAGAATTTAATGCATTTTGGATTAAAGGTAAGCAATGTTATGGGCTCTCAATAAAGCTGACTAATTTACAAAATGATAAAACTTTCAGGTTGTACATTGTTATAAAAAAGCGAAAAGAATAAAACTGAAAATATTTTGTTAAATTCCCTCGACTATTTAACTGTATAAACTCTTCGTAAACGTTTCTTGGCTTATCGTTAATTTACTTGGAGAAAACCTTGAGTTTATAATAATAAAAACACAGATACGAACGCACAGAATGCTTCGGAATGTAGTCTCAGTGTTTTAAATGAATGCGGTTCTATTGAATTCAATCGGAACATAATATTTAATGCGTTTCATCCAATGCAAGAGTCATTCGGCAATGCACAGAAAGTTTAAGTCACTGAAGAGTACGCAGTGTATCAAGTAGCAATGAAACTGTCTAACACCAATAACAGTATTTCATCCGATGCACACACTACCCAAGATGTAAACAAGGAAATAAAGTTAAGTCAAGTAAAAAGCACAGGGTTTTTTTTCCATTCTACGCCATATATTTGATTAGGAGAGATCATTTATATGGGCCATGATTTTCCTTAGACACAAGCCCTTCTGAGAATGAGATGTGTTGTCACAAATTGGTAACTGCATTTCGTAGAGCAGAGCACAGCACGTCGCTCAAGCGATTTCTGCACAAATCGGAGCGCCACGAAAATGAAGGTATCCATCCTCTCATTACTCCAAACAGACACACGTTTCGTTTAACAGATGCAAGGTGAATCTGTTCTGCGTGTGTTTAAAATTTTAATGTACTGTTAATAGATGTAGTAGAGACCGTCTGTAGGATTCTCGAGGTTGTGGCCTCTGCTTAATTCCAAATTAGAACTTATCTGTTTCCTATGAATGTATATTATAGGGTCTCTCTTAAAGGGTTTTGCAGAACCATTGCTTGGGATGGAGAGAACACAACTCGCTTATTTCATTTACACATCATGGGGATTTCTAGTTGATACAAAGCATGAGATGTGATATAGCAAACCACATAAGACAACTGGTTAGATTCCTAGGCATATATTACCTAAAATAAATGATAAACGACTAAGCTAGTCAATGAGGATATAAGACAACTTTAGGTTCTTCCCGCGCGGTCCCTCTCCTGTTATCGGAATGACACGCATCATCCGAAGTCGCGACTCACGTCTCCCTCATCGCGATGCCACCCTGGCTTTCGGGAGCCTGGCTCTTCTGTCCCCAACTCACACGATACACACTGCCCCTTGCTTACTGAGTGTCTTCTGAACACTAGGCTCTCTTGGAAGCCGGCTCCTAGCACTGAGCGAAACACCCGAACTCCCGCCCTTGTGGAGTTTACATTCAAGTGGGGGACGCAAACGGTAAACGGCCCGGGCAGCTAGATCGCAGAGGCGAGAGCTGTCACCGAGGACCACGGAGCTGCGAGGAGTCAGGAGCACCGGGCGGGGAGCCACCGGTTTGGGCGAGATGGTAACAGAAGGCCCGGAAAGAAAGGGACCCGGGAGTAAAGAGCGCGGGGCGGCGCGGAGCCAGCCGGGCAGCCACAGGTGCGGGGGCGGGGGCGGGGGCGGGGGGGGGGGGGGGGGGGGGGGGGGGGCCAAGAGCAGCAGCGCCGGGCAGGACTGCCGCTCTCCTGCTCCACCCAGCACCCAGCACGAAGGCCCCCCGAGCTCACGCGGCCCGAGGGCGGTACAGGCAGGACGGAGGCGGGAAGGGGTGCAGACCCGCAGGGCTGGAGGGCCTGCGGGCGGAGGGGAGGGCGCGCCTGCTCCAATGGGCAGCGGTCCGAAGGGGGACATGGGAGGACAGGGGGGCGGGGGCGGGGCAGCGCTCAGAGCCTCGGATGAAGTTTACTGGGCTCGGGATGTAGTATTATTTCTTTTCTTTTCTTTTTTTCGAGGCAACCCTTGGCTGACCTTACAGATTACGAAGACCTTGTCATCTTATGATTCTTTATTATTTTTATTTTTTTACACCTACAGCACCTGGTCTTCCTAGGTGGCCTCCCATCCAAGTACTAGCCAGGCGCGACCCTGCTGAGCTTCCGAGATCAGACACCAGGCTTGCTCAGGGCGGCCCTCCCAACGCCGCTGCCTCGTGGGTGAGTCACTGTTTACCGTGGGGACATGCACGAAATACTCTGACCTGTTTGGCGACAGAAAAGGGTGAAATTTTTGTCTTTGCGGGTTACTTATGATGAGCGCCATTTTCAGATTGAATGATTTAATAATAACTGTTTTGTTTCTCTGTTACTTCGGTGAGAACTTTCCTGGGTTTGGGAGAAGATTTCGCTTTTAATTTTATTTCCCCAACACCACCAGTTAACTGAGAAAACGCGTTTCTGCTATTGGATGACATTAAACCAGGCGATATAAATAATTCATCCACAACCAATATCTGATACAGAGGAAGACTCTCTAGTTATCAGCCAGGGATTATTTTTCAGTTTCCTGGTTATATATATTTGGCCTTTGTAAAACATGAAGAAATATGCAAAGAGAAACAGGAAATATATCAAAATAATTTTAAGTAATTAAAAAGTTAAGTGATAGAACATTTTCATCACTTCAGTTAGGCATCTACCTCAGCATCACAGGTAATGAATAGTCTAGAGGCTGAATGATATAAATAAATCAGTAAAGTAGCCATTATGACGCCTGTCGAAAAATGTTTTATCCATCGGTTAATCGATTCATTCACTGAATTTTTATTTGAGCGACTAATGGGTGATCATCGTTATTTTGGTCTCTGCAGGGGATGCACTGTAGCGAAACAGAATTTTCTAGAGCACCTGGGGGTATTAACTGTGGGTCATGCTAAGCTGCCTCTCCACTTTCCCGGTGTGGCTGGGAGGAGCCTCAGCCTACAGAGATACAGACGGAAGTGGGCGTGTTTTACCCGACCAAATTCTAGGCTTCAACCTATCCCCCGACTCATCCTGGTGGGAACACAACCCTTGATCACAGCGAAGGCGCTCTTTTATTAAATTATACGTGAGATCATCGGTGCCACTGGAAACCGCGCGCTCACTGCTGAAGCTCCTCGTGCTTCTCACCGATCGGTCTACACGCTGCTCACCCAGGGGTGCGGCCTTGCTCCCTCACACCCACCAACATCTTTGAGAAGTAAAATGATTCATGAACAAGTGCAAGCCAGATCCCACGCCCCCCGGGAGCTGGGTTCTCTAAAATAAATCCAATGTTTGAAAAAAAAAAAAAATCGATTCCTTGTCCGGCAGAATTAGCATTAGATCGTATCACTCTTTATTTTACTCCATCGACTGGCTCGGGGAGACTCCAGTCCTGAGACGCCAAAGGAGCAAGCGATGCCCACCGCCCGCACTTGCACCCTCCTCAGAAACTCGGCGAAAGGCGAAGCCTGACTCATACCATTATTTCACATTGCACAAGACTCTTACAATGTTCTAATAATCATAATAGGAACTTCCTATTTTTTTTTTATTTTTGTAAATAAGCAAGCTTACCAGTTTTCACTTACGGTTAACTTCCGATTACCCTAGGTAATGCAAGATCGATATAAAACAGAGAGAAAAGTGGACAACGTCCAAGATCTACTTTTACTCGTCTCTCTTATTTCATGGTTGACTAAAAAAACGCTTTTAGCAATTTTGCTGCATTTAAATTTTTCTCTTCTTCCTAATTCTCTGCAACGTTCGGACTATGTCTTCATGGAATAAATAAATACCAGCGCTGCTATGGCAGTTCCCGTGCTACACCCCAGGGACCTAGTGGAACGTTCTAGAACTCTAGAATGCCCGCTCTCTTTCTTCTCTTAGTCTCAGAGAAACAGATCTGCATATTCGCAAGTGCGACTCGTTGCCATAACAATACCTGGCTCCTCTCCTCCTTCCTTAACAACACCCTCAGGTTCTTCCAGTGCCAGGTAAAGGCAGGTGCCTCCGGGCTCCCCTTACCTGTCGCCTCCTGACCAGCGGCGCCTCCTTCCTCGGGGCTGGAAGGCAGGCGAGGTGCCCCAGCGACAGCGACCATCTCTCTCGGCTCAGCAGGAACGACGCAGGGGTGGCCCAGGTCGCCACGGCTTTTTTTTTTTTTTTTCGGAAAACGCCCAGGCCTGGAAGATTGGAAGGTTGAAGCAAGACCGTGTGAGACAGAATCGGCAGCAATCAAACCCGCAAATCAATCTGTGCTGCTGTTAACGGAATCCGGGCTCAAAAACAACTTCCTTTCTGATAGAGATTTTGAGAGTTTGGTCGGAATACGTACGTTTCCCTAGGTATTTTCTCTTTTAACCTGTAATGAACATTCATTAAGACTCTTAAATATTAAGTTTGGTTCCTGAGTATATAGGCAAAGACACACTAAAAAAAAAAAATTAATTAACGTTTGCTTTCATGTTGAAACCAGAAATGTATGAAGTTCAGAGACACAGCAGATTACGCCATCTGCAAACTTCAGCAAGCTACGTTAATTTTCCAGTTAGAAAGACTAAGTTTGGGCGCGTTTACTAATTCCCTTCTTGTACTAATTGGATCGCGTCAAGCAGTTGAGATAAAATTCGGCTTTCCCGACACGCGTTTGGCGAGGAAGGCGGCCGGGCCTCGTGACTCCTGCCGGCGCGGGGCCTGTTTCCATCACCTCGCGGCCCGGGGAGTCGCCGAGTTTTAAATGGATACTCCCGCGATGGGAAACGCTCCCTGTTTTTCACCATATTTTCTCTTATCATCCACAGATAATTAGTTCTGCCTGACAAAGCACGTCACAAGGGACGAGGCCGGAGCTTTCACAGGCGTCTCGGCAGCAGCTTCCTCGTGGCTAATTCTTTCCGAACCTGCCTCAAACTGCTTCATTATCATTTCTAGTCCTCACCGCTGTCCACACTCGACGAGGAGGCGGAATTAACAGCGTGAGCCGCAGACGCCTGCGCCTCGTGCCCTCGAGCCTTGCGTAGCAGGAAATCGGGGCGTGAGAAGAAACAAGCTTCTCCCTTTGACCCTCGGCACCCACACTCACACACCACCGCGGGGCCCCGAATTTCTGACCGATGCCTCTTCAAGCACTAAACACGTTACCTCCTCCCACTCTTTATAAAAACTGAGTTACCACGAAGGATGACAAACAGGCCGTCTCCTTCACGGTAATAAAACATCTCCAAGTCGTCACTGGAAGCCTATGAGTACCAGTAAAATACACTGTTACATTCTAAGATACTGTAAAAGAGAAAATGCAACACTTTCTCAGTGAGGGCCGAGATGGCGACCTTCGTGGGTAACGAGGAAAACGCGCTTTGATTCACCTCCCAGTGGCCTCTTCAGAGGCTCAAGAGCGACTGTGACAGATGCTCCGTATTTAGCTCTGTATTAAGTATTTGGATCTACCGTGAAGTATGAGCCAATTAAAATATGGTCACGTAAAACTGTGCTTCTCCTAATTAAAGAAATATGGTACTGGTATTTTCATACTGAGTCGATAGTGCATCACATTTGGAATTAAAAAGGACTGACAAGGCCCCTCTCCCCACTCCAACCCGCTGCCGGCTGCCCGCCCGCGCTCTGCTTCCCAGTCTCCTGGGACTGTGGCCCCTGCCACCCGTCCAGGTGCGTGCTGCGAGAGGCCCTCGTGCAGAGAGCCCCAGCTCTCGCATCCACGACCACCGCTCCCGGGACTCTGAAGAGGCCCCTGGGGGACCCATCGAAGCTCGTTTTCCTGTTACCTACAAAGGAGCGCCATTGGCGGACCTGCCGTGGCCGCTAGCTCCACTCTTTACGACACACGTTCCAGCACCAACTTGTCCCCCTGTGCCACGTCCACACACACACACACACACACACACACACACACACCTTGTTTTAAACTACGAGGTCTAGCTTGGCTGTCACCGTGGGCAGCGGATAAAATCGTGGGCTGCGAGGGGAGAGCAGGGGGCTGGGGGCGAGCAGGAGAAGCAGGATCCTGCTGTGAAAAATGGACAGGGGAGAGGGCGGGAAGGAGGGGGTGGCGGAGGGGGAGAGGGGGCGAACAGGCAGGGTCTGCAGAGGCCCCGCAGCTGCGACCCAAGAGCCTCCACCCAGAGCCGCAGCGACTTGCCGGCCACCGCCGTGGCCAGTGGCCCGAGGCGCGGCGCGCGCGGCCCTGTGGGGGCCGCACATCGGGCGTGAAGCTTCACGCCGGGAGTGGAAGCACCGCGTGGCCGAGCAAGGACATCGGTGACCAGATGCGCGAGGCCGCCCGAGCCGCTGGAAGCGTCCGCGCCCTGCCCTTTCGGGGGGGCCGGAGGGGCGGCTGGGGCTGACCCCGGCGGGAAACCGAGCCGCGCGCCTGGGACAGGCACCAGGCGACGGCAAGCTCGCGCCTCGGGCCCGCGGACCAGGGGTGTCCGGCGTGTTGCAAGCCGGACGTCCCGGCGGGTGGTGGACACCGCGGCCCTCCTCAAAGCCCGAGCTGTTTCCTGTCCCGCCGCTCCCCGAAATCATTGTCCTCGTCGCTTTTTCTCTTTCTTCCCTCTTGGCAGAATTCTGGGTTTTCGGAGAGCGCGCGGCCAGCTCGCCCAGGGCTCTGCCAAGCGGCCACCTCCGGGTGCCGCGCTGCGGTCACGCCGCGGGGGGCAGTGGCCCGGCTCGCACCTGCGCGAGACGCGCGCCCGCAGCACCTGCCGGCGATCGCTTCCGCTGCCGGGGGCCGGCTGCACCTGAGCGACCTGAGCATCCTCCCCCCGCACCTCGGGCTCCCGGATGCCGGCTGCACCTGAGCGACCTGGGCATCCTCCGCCGGCACCTCGGGCACCCGGATGCCGGCTGCACCTGAGCCGCCTGAGCTTCCTCACCCCCCCCCCGCCCCCCGCACCTCGGGCGCTGGTGGGCCAACTCACCACCCCGCGGCTCCCATCGGCGCTGGGCAGGCCGGCCCGGAAATCCGATCTGGGGGACCGTGTGGGAGACGCACGGACTGTCCGTCACTCCAGGTTCCCAAAGACGTCGCCCCGTGCTGCTCGGCACAGGGAGAAAAGGGTCGTCAGACATGTTTTCGCTGTGTTTTCACGGTAGGTCCTTAATTTTTACAGAGAAATTAAATATTTATTTGAAAATCCTTCTGCATTTATTACAAAAGAATCATTACAAAGATATAAGAACTAAACTCCTTTGAGATCTCAGCGTTAGAAGAAAGTTAATTATTCCTGGTGAACTTGGTAGGGAAATCAAGTCAGGCCAGCTGTGTTGATTTCTTTGCAACGATTAAAGCAACTTTGTTTTATTAAAAAAAAAAAAACTTTGTCAAATGTATTTAAAAAAAAAAAGAAAGAATGGACTAGGATTAATAAACAAAGGTTTGACTTATATTTTTGTCTGATTTTAAAATACTGGGGATTTTGACATGTGTGTTGGCTCCATTTCAGTTAAATTTGAGGCTTGAATAAAAAATCCCATCCTGAGATTCCGAATGTCTTTTGTGATCTGTAATGACAGTGTCTGCTGGAGAGGGGCGAGCACACAGGTTTCCCTGGGCCGTTTTCAGAGTCCAGTTGACCAGGCCTCAGCCGTGAGATTGTTTCATGGGCTCTTACCTACTGTGCGCCCCCAATCCGGCTGGACTGCGTTCAAAAGCAACTCTACGCATTGCTGGATAATCCTCCAGGATTCGCGTGTTTCGGGGTGCCAAAGCGGCATTGCTCTACCACGGAATATGTTTATTTTGTAATAACGAACAAATATCTTTACAATTCTTATTTAAATTGTGCGTGACTTATAAGAGATGAACAAGCAAATCATGTGAGTTTCATACTCTTGGCTTCCAGTGTCAGACTTGTCGATTCATTGCTGTAGCCGCTGGGTTTTTGTGATGAGGAGATAAAAACATTATAAATAAATAACACTGAAATCAACATACAACTAGGATGCATTATGCTTCAGGATTCTCCTTATGGCCCTTATCCTGAGGCGAGAGTCCTGCTTTATCTGTGCAATCCTACTCAATTCAAGAAACATTTCATGAAGAAACAGAGGCTTTGACTTTCAGCTAGGTTACTGGAAGAAAATTAGGAGATGCCTTGCTTTTTGGCAAAGTTTTATCTATAAAATCTCTCCCACCCCCACCCTGGAAAGAAAGAGAAAGAAAGAAAGGAAGGAAGGAAGGAAGGAAGGAAGGAAGGAAGGAAGGAAGGAAGGAAGGAAGGAAGGAAGCAGGGAGGGAGGGAGGGAGGACTGAATTCTGGAATTGGGCACTGAAATTGTAATTCACTGTCTTTCTCTTCGTAAACTCTCGTTTAGCATACTACAATATAGTGGTAACGCCTCCAGTGAATCAGCTGTGTGTCCAGTAAACGTTTAAAGTATCTGTTGATCCCTTTTTATAAGCCTTGAAACACATCTTCTGTTGTACGAATGACAAGAAAAAATTACGGATTACCTTTATTTATAAGGATGGAAAAAAGTATCGAGTTTAGCAATTAAATTTTGTCTGAAATGCCCACATTTTTATCTCCTGAGCTTTGAACACAGTGGATTTAGGGACTACTAATAAAACATGCTGTTTCTTAAAAAAAAAAAAAAAAAACACACAAGCAATTATTTTTGAAACCAAGCAAAAAGGTGATGTAGATCAAATTTGAGCAAATTCTTTTTCCAGTTGTATGACAATAGAGAAGAGTCCTGCATTTGATTTAATGCCATTTGTAAAGACTGATGCCTCTGGAACCGGCACTCCTGAGGACAAGCGACCGTGGTGATGAATGGCATCTGCTTTCCTGCGCCGCGGAGCGAACTGGAACGTTTCCGTATTTATGAGTTTGTGGCGTGAAATATTCATGCTTTGCCCAGTGGCCTCCTAGTTGTTCATTATATTTTTATTTGGAACGCTTGTGTTTGATCTTCCCTCTCGTTTTCTCTGGAGCTTTAGATGAATAAAATAACAAATAACTTACCACCCTGCAGTCAAACAGCTAAGGGCTGTGATCTTTGTAGATCTTAACAAGGTTGACCCCTCTCTTCACTGAGAAGGGAGACGTCCAGAGGGGAAAAAGGAATCGGAGGATACAGATATACAGATAGATAGATAGATAGATAGATAGATAGATAGATAGATAGATAGATACATCTGACTATACTAAAATTGTTTTTCCCAAGCGTCTACTCCCATATTTACTAGTACAAAAGATTTCTATTAATTTGATAAAAGTCGAAGAATTAATGTATTGATATGTCCTACCCCCTGCATGAGGAAATTAAGAATATAAAGCAGAAAGTTATATAAAAGCGACCTGTTTGTCATTTCAAGAAGACCCAAAAAAAAAATCCAGAGTGTACTGATCTAAGTACACCACAAATTAGATTTAACTGTTTCCTGCAATCATTTTAACCACATGTCTATTCACAGATTTGTCATCACAAAAGATGAACTAAGCAAATATTGGTCATTTAAGTGTTCAACTTTATGGTTAAGAGGCTTGCCGAATAATACATTGTCATGTGACATGTCAGCATAAAATCATTCTACTATATTTATGCAGCTTTGGAAAACTCTTTTATTCTAAGGAAAATAAATTTTTTTTCAAAACATAAGCTTCATGTTAATAGAAAGAAAAAAAAGAACTTAACTAAATTTCATGGAAATGAGAAGTGCCTCTTATTGACAGGGACCCGAAATTTGATAAGAACCAACTCATCTCATGCATTCATCTCTCGAATGCTATGACCTTTCAACAAAACAAATGCATAACCCTTACCTCGAAAAAAATTTTTTCAGAGTTTAATTGATATTGATACTAAAATCCACATCGCCTCTAAACCGAGGTTTTTAAAATTAAAACAATAAAGAGGAAAAATATCCAGGAGAATCATAACCGCCACCTGACACACACATCACGGCATATACAGGGGCTAGTTCATACCTCTGCATCTCAGATCTCAGGGGTTAGAAAATTAAATGCCAGTTTTCTCTCGTGCATCTTCAAGATGCTTCCACTTAGACAAAATCACTTTTCCGATGGATCCATACTGCCTTCTGTTACCAAGCTGGGCCATGGGGATAAATAAATCTTTTGATTTTTAAACACAAATGAAGATATCTCTTCTTGGTTTTCTCTCTGTCATTTGAAAAGTGTTACTTCCTGTGGTGTTGAGTTTTGTTAACTCAGCAAGTTTGTTTTCTGGAGTTTTTAGGCAACATTGTTTCACTAAAGAAACACATTGTTAAGTCTGCAATATTTTTCAAGAGTACTTTTTGTCACATCTTTTAGGACTCATCCGTATGACCCAAATCTGTCCAGCATCTGTTCTTGTCTTACATTTCAAAGAAGAAAAAAAAATCATACTTTCCCCTCCCCCAGCTTTTACGGGCCCCACCCAATGCTCTGGGTCTTGCTGAGGGCACTCTGTCACAATAGTTGCTTTTCCTGTTAATGGTCTTTATCTCACTAGATGCAAAGCCCTTTGCTTTGTGGTCCCGCCCCCCGGCCTGTGTCCCTGGCAGTCTTTTAGAGTGTTTCTGATTATAAAGCTTTTATGGCAGTACACATGACGAGCATCCAAGACACAGAAGGTAGTTATTCAATGGCACACATTTCTCGTTTACGGTGCTTCTCGCCTGCATTTTTCATTTTGCATAAATCGCCTTTCTTTTCGGATCCCTTTAGCCTTCTTATGTGCTTATATCACATTAATACTTAGTAAAGTGTTTTAAAATTAACCTAGTATTTTTCACCTTGGGCACCTTTCCAGAGGCCTAGTTCTGGCTCTAAGATTGCCACGTCCCCATCTTTAACTCTTCAAACCTGAAGAGATGTCTTGGATAAACTTGCAGCTTCTAAATTTATAAACTGACATATCCGATAGTCTCTTTAGAAGGGATGCCTGTCAGACCAGTCACCCATGAGCAGTGACAAACGGTGCAGAACACAGCACATGTCACGGCGCCTCACGTGACTTCATCAGGGAACTCTTCAGGGCTTCTCTGGTGCACGGGCCCTGGGCGCTGTCACTCCGCAGGGGGTCACTTTGTCATAGAACCGCATTCGATCTACTGAACGAAAAACAAGCACATTCAAAGTCACGGTCACCGGTACCCGTTTGTTCGACATTCGTTTTCTTAGCAATCCTCGTATCTTACTAATTTTACATGGAAATAAATATGAGTGTACATAAACCATAAGAAATGTGTATTTCATTCTACATTTCATTCTGAATTTTGGGGATCCCATAGACTATACTGTGTGGAGAGTAAAATTTTAATAAGAAATATTCAGATTTTAACTACACAGAACTTTTGATAACTTCTTTATTTTACTCATGCCGTATTATATTGTGGCCATTTTCATCCCTTCGAATCACTTTATTTAACAATTAGTATAAATTATTTGGTGAGTTTTGGTATTTGCAATTCCTCCACTAGAAATATTGGGGAAAGTAAAGGAACCCCACCAAAGTAAGAAGAGAATTAATTATAAGCAAAGTGTATTTACAGCCAGGGATAGGACATGTAATGAAAAAATAATCAGAAGTTAAAATCACTGAATCGTTAAAAAATTATCAAGCAAAACAAGAGAAAACGATTTGAGGGACTTGAATATAAAAGGGTACGTTGAAACCATGACCTCGGAACACGTGATTTCTAAGCATATATTCGTATAAAATGTCTATGTGCACATGGAACTCATGTCTTAGATATTTTCTGATGGAAAAATGTTGAGAGTATGCAGTACGGATTTTTCCTCCATCGTCATTATTTATTCATCTCGTCTGAAATTTGGTGTGGCCCCCACTTGCGGATCCTCCACGGCCGACCTCAGAATGGGCAGCGAATGGAGCGGTCCATGGCTGCGACTCCGTGGTGAACTCTGGAGGATGTGACCGGGGAGTATGTGACATCTTTCGTTCAGATTCTCGCTAAAGAGGAAATTCACCCCTTCATCTCCTCTTACGAAGGTTTATTTCCTTCTCTTTGTCTATTACGAAATTTAAAAAGTGAATGAAGATACGGGTACCACTACTACTGCTGTTCATGGTGAATAATAGAGCCGAATCGACTCCCACAAATTTATTTTGTCTCCTGCTATATTTAGAATATTGTGCATTTGTTAATTGGCATCGATAGCAGTATTTGAAAACATTTAGTGTCTTTCATGTGTTTTTTTTTTTTTTTTTTTTTGAGATGTTTTATTCTAGCTGGGAAACCAGGTGAAATCTGGATCCAATCCCACCCCTAAGGTGTACTAGCAATGGCATTCTTGACAAATTACTCAAGTTCTCCGACTTTATTTTCCTAATCTGCAAAATGAGGATAACACGACATTATGGAGCGGTGGCAAGTCCTACAGGAGAGGCTATGCTGGGCGCACATTAGCTCCCTTCATCCGATTCTGTTTACTCTTGGCGTTAACGTGGCCATGAAACTCGAAAGACGAGAATGGCACGGTGGAAAGGAAATAAAGGGAGTATTTTGAGCACTGTGCTGTCATTACGTAAGCAGACGGGGAAAGCACAGGGAGGAAGGATGTTGTCTTGCTGCTGCTTCCGCAGACCGGCACTTAGCGTAAAGGGGAGTCAGTCGCTTTATTGAATGATGAAGCCGGCCATCACGGAGACTGGCCGCCAGCCACTGCTGCAGTGGAATTCTCAAGGGTTTGTTTTCCAAAGTTCTTCCTGAATAACTCTAAGACCCAGGCGCTGCCCGGCCTCGTTGGAAGGTTCAAAACTCATTTTTAAAGCGGTTTCTCACATTCGAATACTGCTGTGACCTATAAGTGATGGGAAGATATATGTATTAAGATAGTATTTTCTTCTTAAATTATTAGAACCGGACATTTTCGACGGGGAAATGGAATCTGGAAAATTTAGCAAACTGGCGTTTAATGGTAGGCAAAATTAACTCATGACTCAGAGAAGGACCACATTTGAAGAGATCTTATTTTTAAAAAAATGAAACCCAGCATGCTTTGCAGGAAAAAGCACATTTGATCTGCATTAGGCAGCTTGAAAGCCTGTGATTTCAGAATAGAACTCGACGTGGCTTCAGAAGTTCCCAAATCCACTTTGACACATACATTCATCCTTCTGAATCATTTTTTCTCATCAGCGATCGTCCCTCTGAAGCATGTATAATAAATAAGTGGTTGTAGAGCTAGCAACTCACCAAAATGAAACACTCAATGATATTTCAGCGGTTACGTTAAATATTTTATTTAAATGGTGGATTAATATTTATTTGGCCACTGCATTCTGACCAGAATGTCTGAGAGACCCATCTGCCGCCGAAGCGCTCTGTAGGGGACGTACGTCACTGCGCCTTCCGATCGTCCAGGCTGGGTCATGTCTGGGAGGCATTTTATCTCAGATGTCAACATGGGAAGCGTGGAGACGGAGACCCGGGGCGGCGGTCTGGGAGCTGCGGGCGGCGCTAATTGCTCCTTCCCAGAGAGCTGCCGACAAATCCCACGCAGCCCAGATGCGAGGCGGCGCTGGGGAATGGCCCCGAGGTTGGTACTGCACACAAATGAAGAAAAATAGCTGTGCTCCAGACAGCGGATTCTTGAGCAGGCAGCAGCAGAAGAATCCCAAGGCATCCCGCGATTGGCTGATGGAATCTTTGTTCGGGCGACAGCGTCCTCAGGCAGCTGCTAGGGGGAGAATTCCCTGTCCCCAGGCGTCCAGAACGCGCGCCTCTCTCCTGGCGCACGTCTCCCCCTCGCGACCGCCGAGCGCCGGCTCCGGGCCGGAGGGACGCGCGCAGGGGGCTCCCCGGTCGCCCCGGCCCTGCCCGACCCCGGCCCGCACCGGGAGCCGGAGCCCGGGGGCGCTGCGCGGGGCGCCCTCGCGACGAGCCCGCGGGCCGGCGCGCGCGCGCGGAGCCGCCAGACAAAGCGGGTCCGCCCGCAGGAGTCCGCGCCCCGCGCGCCCCCCGGCTCCGCAGCCCGCGGGGAGGAAGCGGGGCGCGGGTCGGCCGGGAGAGGCCGGGCCGCGTCCCCCAAGCGCAGCCGCTCCCCTCTGCGCACCGCGAGCGCGACGCCCTGCGCTCTGATGGCGACCGAGGCCGCCGGCGGTCCCGCCCGTGACGACGCCCCCAGCGCCGCGAGGGCGCAGCGCAGACCGGGGCCGCGGGAGGGGCAGGGCCTGGGGGACCCGGCGGGGACTGAGCGGGGAAACTTCGGGAGCCAAAGCGCCGGGCGGCCTCCCACGGCGCCCGCCCCGGGCTGGCAGACAGGGGCTCGCACGAGGCGGCGGCCCCCGCGCAAGTTCGCGGCGAGCAGCAAGTTGTTCTCGCCTCTCGGGCGCGTGGTCCGCACCCCCGCGCCGCCCCGCACACGCGCGCCCCATCCGGGCGGCGGCGGCGGCGCCCCCGGCGGGCGGGCCCGCGCCCATCCGTCCCCTCCCGGCGCTGCCCGCCCGCGCGCGGGTGCGCCCGGCCGCGTGCGTGTGCGCCCTGCCCGGCCGCGGGTGCGCGCGCGTGCGCTCGGCCCCGCGCGGGGCCCCGGCTCGTCTGCGCGCTGCGCCCTGCCAGCCTCGCCGGCCGCCCCGCGGCTCCGTGGGCGCCCCCGGCCGCCTGGTCCCCCCCGGCCCGAGGCCGCCCGGCTCCCGTCACGTGTCCGTGCCCGAGGCCGAGACCGAGAGAAAAACGCGCTTCATCCTTTCTTCCACCGCCATACTGTATTTTATACCAAATCTCATTTTTATTCCAACATTTTACTCCCGCTCGGTGAGTACCTTCTCAGTGGCATTCTTGTCCTATTCTTTTTTTTTTTTGTCCTTTTTTTTTGGTTTTTGTTTTTTTGGGTTTTTTTTCTTCTTTTTTTTCCACTTCTTTGATTATTGTTTGTATTTGGGAAAGCTGGAGGAGCATGGTTTTGAGCCTTTTCCTGAATCCAAGTTTTCCTAGCATGCGATGGTTCTGTAGACGAGGCTCTGGGTCGGGGAGTCCGCGGCGACGGCGCCCGCGGGACTCCCACCGAAATATGCAACTGGTTTTATGGAAAAAGCGACGCGGAGGACGGTGCCTATTTTTTTTTTCCTTTGTAAAAATTAAAAAAAAAAAAGCATGTTCTAACTCTTTTTTTTTTCTTGTTGCATACTCTTTTTTCTGATAAGATTTTTGTGTAGGTGGGATTTTACGCAGTGTTTACAAGTTTGTGGTTTTGCAATACTGGTACAAACCACTGAGCAAAGACGTTTGTTTTCTATTTTTTTTGGTGCCCTTTTTGGAGCCGGCGAGAACGAATTCGTTTTTCCCCCTCCTGTTTTTGATATCCTTTGATAACGTGAAACTTTTCTTGCAGCTGGTTACTGGGATGATTTTTAAGCAAAATACTTTTTTTTCTCCTTTAAATTAACGATGGCTTTTGCACATTTGACTTTTTTTAAAAACCGAGATGATTTTATGATAGATATCCTGATATCTATATCTATATTGTCCCTTCTTCCTCCCCCTCCCCTCCCCGTAAATCAATTTTCAAATGATGGCATTGGAAGGTTTTTCTGGAAAAAAAAAAAATGAAGTGCGGTTCGGTTTCCTTGTCAACGGAGGATGAAGTGAACAGCTGAGCAGCTCCCAGAGAGCAGGTACTTGGTCCCCTCCGAGGCGTTTCCTGGGTTTGCAATGGCAGCGCAGGTCCTGGCGAGGAAGAGTGTGCGTGTGCGTGCGTGTGTGTGTGTGTGTGTGTGTGTGTGTGCACGCGCGCGCCCGCGGTGGGGACAGCCTGGCCGGGGCGCGGGGCAAGTCCCCCGTCTCCGATCGTTTTTTGGATGTGCGCAAAACACAGCCCCTCCTCGGCTGCGCCCAGGTCGTCTCCGCGGCGGGCGGCGGCCGGGGACGCGGCGCCCGCGGGCCCTGTAAGTTCTCCCAGGGCCACTTGCAGGGCCCGAGGGGGGCGAGGCCGAGGACGCGGCGCGGGCGGCGGGGCGGCCCCCTCGGAGCGCCCCGGGGGGCCGGGAGGAGCGGCGGGGCGGCAGCCTCCCGGGCACCGGCCGCCGGCCGCGCGCGCGGGGAGCCGGAGACCTTCCCAGAGCCGCGAGGATGGCACCGGCCCCGCGCGCAACTCCCGCGCCTCCTCCCTGCCCGACGCAGTGGGTCCTTCCCAGCCTGGCCGCCCTCCCGCGTCGCCGCCGCCCTGGCGACGCTGCCCTGGCATCCCCGCTCTCCCGGTGTGCGACTCGGCTCAAAGGGCTCGCCGGCATCTTCGGGCGGTGGGGAAACAGTTACTTTCCCTGATGGGCAGCTGGGAACCGCCGTGTGGAGGACCACACCGCTAGTTTGCATGAATGAGCCCCCTGAGATGCGCAAGACCTTTTATCCGAGCTCTAAAGCAAAAGCGTTTTTCCCCTTTTCAACCGCCCGATGGTGGTTCCAGTCGTTGTCCCCCGAGAACCGAGAACCGGGCACAGGACAGGTAGGGGCTGGCGATGGCGTGATTTCCTGTGTGGGCAGCGTTGCAGCCCTCAGTGTCGAATGTTTTCTGTGGAGTTTGTGACATTTTATGATTATCCTGCTACATATTTCCAGTATAACCTGTCACTGCCTTTCGGAGATGAACCGGTGGGTGTTGAAAAGCCCTTTCTGTGTTCCATGCAGTGACAGAATCTGCTAGAAAACTCGCTGTCCAAAATTCTGTGTGGTACTTCAAATCTTAAAATCTGGAGGGTGACTGTTATTGAGACAATTTGATTTTGAAGCTCTGATTATCTTTTTTTTTTTCCTTAAATGAGAAGTTCAGCCTTTAATTTATCATGTGTATACAGTTTGGCTTCTGTTAAAATGAATATAACTCGAAATAACTTTTCACCTCTCAGACTAAGTTTTCTCCTAGGTTATCTGCAGACGTAAAAATGGATTCCAACACACAGCAGGGCCCCAAACAAATGGGTTAATAACACACTGTGGTGTTTTCAAGCAAATGTGTCTCTGTGCCTGTAACCTTAGTCTGTGGAATGAAAAGTTTTATGCTTGTATTTCTTCACTCTCAGTGTGAACAGAATTAGGAGTGCAAATGATCATTTATTTGTAGAAGATTAAAATGATTGTAAGACCTGGAAAGCTATATGCTTTTTTAAATTAGTATTATTGGTAACGTGCTCTCTCGTCAAAGGGCTTTGCAGTTGCACGGTGAGTGACTTCTGCACTCGGGGCACCTTTTCTCTGTTTAGAAAGTCCTGTTGCGTTTGTCTAGGGAAGGCAGTTTCCGTCTGGCCTCGGGACCACCAGACTTGCTATCCCGCAGAGCAGAGTTCTAGATTTGACTCAGGTACTTTGCTACTGAGCTCTAAATCGTGATTTTCGCGTGTATTGAGAGCAATGTAGTCTTTTGTGTGGTTTAAAACAGCTAACAAAAACATTGAAAAGGCCACTCGCAACATTCTGTTTTCTCTAGATCATTTTCAACATCATAATGTATATAAGAAGAAATGCTCATTTATTCACGAATGCAAGAGAGTACATGCATACAACGTTTCTTTGCAGAATGTATGCCGTGTAAGTCCTTTGGTTCTTTGAAAAGCGAGAGACTGTGTGAGAAAGAAAATCCTTGAGTAATCAAACCAGAATTTTCACTGAGGACCAGTCGCTGCCTCGAGGTAGCCGGGGGAGCTATGTCTTAAGGTTGGGGCAGAACAGGAGCTATACTGTTTGATGTACCCAAATGAACTTGAAACCGTATGAGGCAGAAGAGATGCTCAGGGGGTTTTAACGTGGGAACAGATGGTAGGTGTGCTTCGAATTCCGTAAATAAAGATCATAGTCAGCACCTGAGGCCCCTGAGATTTCATTTCACATTCATCGTTCATTATATTGCACGCTTTTCATAAATTCCTATCTGTTACATTCAAATTTTTGAAATCTCCTCATCCATGAATCACACTGGTGATCCTACAACCCTTTAAACTGGTCGCCTATTCTGTTAGGTTTTTTGGCTTAAAATCTTGGAACGTAGTATCCTATAGTTAGCACCCCCTACTGGTTTGTCACGGAAAATGATATCGTTCTTCCATTCAGCCTGCGACCCACTGGGATTTAGAACAACTTAATCGTGCAAATAATTTTCGATTACTACTGAGAAAGAGAAAAACTATATATTTTGTCTGCAGAAAGGGTTTGGGAGGTGAAGGCGGGGTGGGGGGTGGAGGAAAAAAGACGTAAATTAAATTGGCTTTTGGACCACTAACTGAGCTCAAGTATGTTATGATCTGAATTTCAATAAGGAAATTGTCACAAACTTAAAAAGCAACCTGTTAAATTTCCTAGAATTTTTCTATGGAATGCCAAAATATGGTCATTTTGGAAAATCCTGGATTTCTGAATTAATTGCATAATTTCTGTCTCAGCCTTGAACATCGGAGGCAAAGGAAACTAGTTAGAGTTCTGTCTTGAGCATGTAGTCTGTCCAGGATTGTTTAAATCAAGAAATTTTCACCACTTAAAGGGAACGTTTACTTCTTATTTTTATCCTTATGCAGTTATTAGCAAGCAAGAAACACACTTTTTTTTTTTTCTTGGTATGCATGGAGCAGTCACACGGTGGTGATATTATATATAAAGGAGAAAACTTTCCAACACATATTTATGAAGTCACCCTTTTATATTCTTAACTACGAAAGATATATTGCTTTTTAAAAGACACATAGTTGATTCATTGTCTCTCTTATGAAAGGCAAGTGGTTAAAAGAACTACATTCATGCAAACAAATGATACCTTTAGGCTATAAAAATAATGGCATTGAAAAACAATGCACCTACATCTGATATACCAAAAATAAATATATTTTCCTAGTAAAAAGAATTAGATGCTGTGTTGATAAATGTTTCTTGATTGAAACAGTCGTTTTTGAAAGCAGCTGTAAGAAGTAGGTGGGAAGCTCTTGTGTCCTCGGGGCGTCCCACCTGCACTTTAGGGTGGTCGGGCCTTGCTGGCTGCTTACTGAGACTGTGAGCCTCGAACCACATGCAAGTTCCAGCAATTAAAACTCCGTGCTTCGGGCAGAAGGGAAGCTGGCTCTGGAAATCCTTTGTGTGATTTTCAAAGGGATTGAAGTGTGGATCTTTATTACCATTTAGTTCATTCTCCTGACCTGCTTTTGAAAACTTTTGTTTTTCAACGTAGCTGTGGCGTTAAAACACAGTCATTGCTTTACTTCTTCCGTCATGTTGCCGTTAAGATACTCGCTTCTGAGTCTAAAAGGCTGAGGTATTAATGAATTTCATTCTTCGAACTGCTTAGGGAGCGCTGGAAAGTCATCAAAAACCGATTGTTATTATTTTCTTGTTTTATTATGATTATTGTTGTTATTTGCTGCTTCTAGTGACCCGCACGAATGCCTTCGTATCCCGTTTACACAATTTGGCATGATTTTTAACATTCAGTAAATTTCTCTTTGGTAATTGACAGCGGCAGCGTACGCTTTGGAGAGGAGGGCAGTTAGTTCCACTACGCCATGGTTTCGAGAAGAATAACTGTTAAATAAAATTTAAGTAATAGGTGATTTCTGAATGTGCTGAGAGCTACGTGTGCATTTAGCAGCTGTTACATGGTTTCTCATCATTTTTCTTCTCATTCTTACATTTTGGCCTGTGAAGTATATATATCTAACCCAGCCATTGACAACTTTTAGTAGTTTTGCTTATTCTCCTAGGTTTTCAATTTTCAAGAAAGCACTGGGGAGTTTTTTGTCGTTGTTGCTGTGTTTTGTTAGACTTATGTCACAGAGCAAACTTGCCATATGGGAACTTGCTTTTGTGTCTTCCTAGCTCTCCCATAAATTTAAAGTTTTCTCGTCGTTTGTTTTGCTTTATCTGGCTGTTTTCCTGGGCCTGAATCCTGGCAAATATAGAAGTGTTGACTTTTTTTTTCCCTAACCATTTCTAGACAGGGCGGTGGGAGCCCCCGAGTTAGTGTTTAGAATAAGCGTCTCCGGACGGTCCTTGGAGACGCGTCTGCCGGGGTCACAGCTGCGAGGCCAATTCCTTGTGCCATGTGTGAATCTCAGAGGACAGAGAGTCACGGTGACAATGTGGATGTGGCAGAAGGCGTCACGAAGCACCTTGATCCTGGAGGAGAACTAGAGATTCAATTCACACAGATGTTTCATGAAATCACATTGAACTCATCCGTCAACATTCTTTTTGCTTAGAATACCGTGGCTGAATATTTTGTCTAAACTTTAACAGTTGAAATTAATCACATTCATACGTAATCCATGTGTCTGGAGAAAATATGTATGCACACTCTGAGAGCCAGATGGTGGATTACCACGGGAGCGCCGTCCCTCTGAGTCCCCGTGGAGACGGGACAGGCTGGGGTGGGGAAATGCTGTCTCCTCATTAAGCCACGGCGAGAGGAAGAGGGAGGGGACTAGAGTTCACTGAGCTGCCGAGGAAACACGCTTCCGTTTTTCCTTCCCTCCACGCGTAGCTGGCGCCATGGTTATTTTATATTTTCGAGGAAGCTGAGGCCTGGAGAGATGCGTCCTTTGCTCGAAGCTGTCAGTGGCAGCTCCCGGGGTCTGTGCTCCGGGCAGGACAAGCAGAGGATGGCGCGTTCCCGACGGGGAGTCCGGCGGGGCGCGTGGTGCGAGAGGAGCCGCGGGCTCTGGGGGCGGCGAGCGCCGTGTGGGGAAGACGGGCCACGACCTGGGGCTGGGAGGGGGCGCGGGGGGCGCCAGGGGGTGACTCGGCTGAGACGGCTGCGAGCCCGGCGGTCCGGAGGGAAACTCCGCGGGCCGCTCTCTAGCAGGGCGGGAGCGGCGCCCGGGCCGGGCTGCTTCTGGCCGGAGGCGCATCTCACAGCGGCAGGTTTCCAAAGTGGCGCGGGATCCGACCACGGGCCAGTGTCCGCGTCGGGGGAGGCGCGTGGCAGGTGCCGCCGAGGGCAGGAGCCCGCGGCGCGAGCCCGGGCTGAGCGTCGGGGCGCGACTTAGAGGAAGGGGATTTTCTGAGCTCCGTCGCGGGGTCACAGCGAACGAGGCGGCGAGGGACACCCCGGAACGCCCTGCTGACGGCGCCCCCGGCCCCGCCGTGTCCGTCCCCGCGGCTGCCGCCGCGCCTGCCCTTCGGGGACGGTCCCCTCCGCACCAGACCGACGCCACGTGCTCGGTCGCTCGGAGCCCTGCGCTTGTCACGCGCCGCAGGAATGTCGGGGGCCGGCGGCGGGCTGCGGGGCCTCTTTGCTCCGCGGCGTGACCTCGATGCCTGTTCGGAAGGCGGAGAAAGGAGCTTCCCCGACGGGCGCCCGTCGCGTGAGACGGACTCGGCCACGGCAGCTCCGCGCGGGATGCAGACGCTCCCGACGCCCGGTGCGCGGCCGCCCATCCCCAGAGTCTGCTGCGGTGTCTCCGTTCTGGGCAGAGATGATGAGATTTTGAACACTCATTATTCATTTTGCCACCGTGTGTTGAGAATCTCCTGTAGCTAAGTCGCCGAGGTTTCGGACATCTAAAAAAGTTTAAAAACAAAGCCAGTCGCTTGACCCGTCCTCGCGAGCTGGTCATCCGTCTACTCAGGGAAGGACGGGCTCGTGTAGGAAGTGCCGGTGTGTCAAGCCCCTCGGAGGTAAGGGCAGTGGGGCCGATTACTTATGGTCACTTGGACCAGTGAGGCCCCCGAGACTTCAGCGTGCGGGGCCTCCCTTTCCCGGTGACGTGGGACGGTCCGCAGGTTGGGGGACTTTACTCGTGATGCTGCGTCCCAAAGTCAGGAGCACGTGGTGGGGACAGGGCCTAGCGGGAAGAGCGGAAGGGCCGAGGACGAGGCCCGGGGGAGGCCGTCCCGAAGAGAGTTGGGAGGTGGACAGGAATGACACGTTTTCGAGGGGGAAAGCAAGGGTCAACAGTGAAGAGATGTGACTACTGTGACTACGTGATTCGCGTGCATTTATGCCTTAGGTAGAGTCTGTGATTTGGGAAAATGACTTTTGCTTTGGAGTACCTTGAAATTACTCAATATTTCAAATGAAAATATCTAGTTAGAAACTCCCAAATCCTATAAAACCATGTTAAATGAGCTCAGAGATATCTAAGCTTTTGGATTTTTTTTTCAGTGGACAATACCCAGTCATCCTCTCTTATCCGTGGAGGCCCCAGTGGTCCCAAGACCCCAGTGGGTGCCTGAAAACACAGCGCCTGACCCCAAATACGTGTTTTTCTACACATGCCACATGAAGCTTAACTTATACATTGGGCACAGTAAGAAATTAACAATAATAACTAAGAATAAAAGAGAGCAATTATATCAACATACTGCAGGAACAGTGACGTGAATGGCTCTTGGGTCATTAAGTCAAATGAGCGTGACTTAAACACAGGCCCTGAGGTACTTTGACAGGCCGTCTGAGGTTCGACAGGGCACCCTACTAAGGGACTAACGTCCGGTCGTCAGACAGGCCACGCTGGGCGAGGGATGGCCCCTGACTCCGGAGGGAGGGGCTGGCCACGCCGTGCAATTTTTAGTCTTCTAGGAGGCACATTAAAAAAGTAAAAAGAAACAGGTGAAGTTGTTAATTTTCGTCATGTTTTATGTAACCCGATCTATCAAAAATGATCATTTCAACACGTAGTCAATATAAAATTATTTTAAAAGTATTCTACATTTTCGCTAAGTCTTTGAAATCCAGTTTGTATGTTACACATACACCCAGCGACCTTTCCAGTGCTCGGTGGCCCTGTGCCCTGATGGCCGCCACACAGGACGCAGGTCCGGGGGGCTCGGGAGTCTCAAGACTATGTCATGTGTTTAAATCCTTTTTGGCATGTTGTCCCTTACCAGATATTAGCAGAGAAATATCCCTAAAATACTCTGAGTGTCTCAGTTTTAGCTTTTACTTCGTATTAAGAACCTAAACTTAAATCCATTGAAGTTTGTTTGTTTGTTTTTTTGCTGAACCATGATCCCAAAATATGATTGATTGGCTGAAAATATTAATAGTTATCGATTAACTATTACTTGAAATTTTGCTTTTTGGCCATTCTATATGGGATGAGGATGGAGTTTTCAGTGCAGAAGAGGCAGACAGCGATAAATTCCGTAAGAGCTAAAAATAAAGTTCAGGGTTAGAATGGTATCGTATTTTGTATTAAATCAGAGGATTCATTTCCCTGTGTAATTCCACTCACAAAATATGACTCATAATGGAGCGGGTAAAATCAAACCAGTGTTTGATGAATACCTTTCGAATGACACTTTAATGGAAAGAAATACCTCAAGTTTATAGACTATTAAACAATTTGTGTAGTCTCCGAGATTAAAATGATTTAGTATCTTTGGTTAAAACTCGTGAATCATCAAGAATCTGATGGGGGGAATATGAACATTGAGTTTTGGCCCGTTCTCTCTTATCCTTCGGTTGTTTCAGAGCAAAGCGCCTGCCGGTTCCCTGCGCAGGTTTTGAAGCTGTGTCCACACGCGACAGGGGTCTGTGTGTGACCTCGCGAGTGTGAGCGAGTGGGAGGGCCGGGAATTAACTGCCCGTAAATAGGTTTTGAAAACCTATATAGTTGTCATACGAAATCGGTTCTCCCTTTCACACACATGATACCGTGTCTCTGTCCAGAAAAGATGCACGGCACGTACCGCATGCCGTCGAACGGCACCCTGAGCTGGCTTTCCTGTTTTGGATGCCAGAGGTGGCTGCAGGTGCTTGAGCTGTGTTAATTTCAGGGTTTGGGTTTCGGATGTTTGACTCAACGTGCCACGGTTTTTATCTAGATGTAGAACTACAAAACTAATTTTTTTTTCAAAATATTCATGAACCAGGGACGCTTTTTTCCCTTCATGTTGAAAAGGTTATGGTGAACTTGGTACCATTACCGACCTAGTGAGCGTGATACTGGTCTGTCCATCAGACCTTCTTAGTCCCTCAACGAGAAGCGGTTTACTGTATCTGGCAGATATTAAAGTTCCGTAATCTCAGCTTGGGTCTATAACATACCTGGGAGACAAGATAGTTTCGGGTTTGTTACAAGTGAAAATAAATTATTCAGCCTTTAATTTCCTTTACTACACAGAGCAGGAAGCCTGATATAGGATATTATTCATTCTCGAAATCCAAATTTTAAATTTTATACTCCATTAGATGACTTTTCTCCAAGTAGCTGAAATTGACATACATATTTTGAATACAGGTATATCTTTTAAAAAAAGGATATGAAAATGAAAAATGCTCAGAAAGTCCTAACGAGAGGCACTGTTAGTCTGATAGTGTCGATGCTGAAATTTAATCACATACCAGGGAGAAGATTCAGCAGTACCCTTATACCTCTCTCTTTATTCATATTATTTGGCATGTAACCTTTCAGTTTTTGTTTAAATAAACAAAAGATACAATTTATAATAAACACTTGTAATTGCATAATACATTGTATAATTTATACAGTTTATATATAGTAACCACATATAAATGTATGCATAATATGTAACTTTATATATGGTCAAAACTTTCTCCGGTGAGGATGGTGCTGGCTTAATCCCCTAACTGCCTGGACCCGGATCCAGAATGACGTGCGACGAAGGGGGCCGGCTTCCGTGAGACTCGGCGAACGGCCTTCTTGGCGGACACCGAGATGCGCTGCGGTGTGACGTGCTGTGTGCGAACGTTCGCGCTCAGTCGGAACCCCGGGAAAATACATGTGGAATTCTAGAAGGGAGAACTCTGGGAGCTGGAGGACCCTTTCTAGTGAGTAAAAAAAAAAAAAAACACTAGGGAGACAGTACGATGGTACTAAAAACATTATCGAAAACGTATTTGGTTCTCGTCTCTGGCCAGGCGGTGTTCCAGGCTCGCTGCGTGCATCGCCTTTCGTAGGAAACTGGGGTGTGGTGGTCGGGGTGGGGGGAGGGCAGCCAGGTCACGGGGGAGCACAGCCAGACTTTCTTCCGTAGCCTCCGTCTTATTTTATTTTTTTAAGTAGCTTTAGGGAGATACGGTTGACATGTAAAAGCAGACGTATTTAAGGGCTTTAACACTTGATCTTTTGATATCCCTGTATTTGATGCACGTGATCATTGCGAAGTGATGACCTCGGTCAATCTAATTAACACATCCCTCCCCTGAGGAGCCTCTGTTCTCAGCCCCGGTGAATCTGTCTGTCTGGGAACCTCATGCAGAGGTAAATTTAGCTCTGAGTAGAAATTGCAGATTCAACGGACACGAGGATTTCTAGCACAGAGATTAATTCGGAACATAAATTTTGAATAAAAATCAGATTTTCCATGAACTCGTGTTTCCTGACAAATACAGGGACGTTTACTTCACATTCTGTCTTATGACGCGGGAACCGCCCTTCCAGCCGTCCATCCTGCCGCGATGATCTCGCCATCCTCTGTTTTATAGTTTCAAGACTATTTCCCGTGTCCCAGTTGATGTGCTCCTCGTAACACCTTCGTCTTCTGGAGACAGGTGCTGTTCTCTAAATTGATTAATAAGGAAATTAATCATAGGGCCTTGTAATGAGAAGCACAAAGACACCAGCAGGTGAGGCTCAGAACGAAGGCGCGTTTACGCTGGAGAAGCAAAGGCTGTTGCATCGTAAATGTGGCCGAGACGGTGAGGCTTCGAGAAGCAAGGTGACTTTTGGGAGCCGTGCGTAGAGCTGTGGGTGGGGACAGGCAGCAGCGAGGCAATGTGAGGAAATTTAGCAGAACCACACAGATAGGAACGTTGCCACCGAAAAAAGCAAGACACGCTTTCAGCGTTTCACTAAAAATACGCTCACGAATGTACACACGTAGGCTTGAAAAGATCCACCTTGTCTCAAACAGGCTTTTCCCCTCCATTACTTTTTCATATTTTGAAACAAGCTGTTCTATTGGCAGCTTTTATCATGATGAGTTTCATAGGAGATTTAGTATGTAAGAGAAATGACATTTCCCTAGCAATTTAGTAATGAGATAAAGTTCTCCATTTATTTCAATTTGCCAAGCAAAGTGGATTTCTTTTAGCCGCTAAAGGTTGTTTTTGTGTAACATACCTGAAGGATTATTATTGCCTTCTGAGCTATGTTTGGAAGAGAGGTATAGTTGGTAACTCGTTATGAAAATAGATTTCTTCATATAATAAAAAATTATCTTATGTTTGAATCAATTATTATTTCGAAAATATGCATCAGATTCACGCAAAAGATCGCCACTTTTCCTAAATTTATTTTATTTGAAAAAATTGTATTACATTCTTTCTCAAAAAGAAATTCGTGTGTGTGTGCGCGTGCGTGTGTGCATATTTCTGGTTCAAGATAAAAGCAATCGCTTGAAAACTGACACAAAATACATGAAAAATCAACTTTCGTAAATTCATATTGGTCTTTTTCAAAATAAATCCCCGAATTACATGTTTCCCAATAATTACACCTCGAGAAGTATAATTATTGCATATTTGCATTTGGATTCTATCCTCAAAATATGTATTCGAATATTCAAAATTGGCACACATACACTATGGACAGTTATGTAGGGAATAATCATCGATACGTGTGTCATAAATGCTCTCAATATACTGTATTGGTTTGAGTGATTTCCTTATTAATAAAAAGTGTGGACTTTTCGCTGATAACATCGAAGTTCGATGAAAACATTTATTCAACAGTTTTAATTAGAACAATTGTGTTATTGTTAAAGTTCCCCTGTTTTTATTTTTAAATTAGAAACGCCACCTCAATTTTCTTCGTTTTTAACTAATTTTATGTGCTGTGGTTGTAGTCCACCATTGTTATCAGTTGCCAACAACCTGTACTTACTGCTTTAGGCCAGTTGTTTCTAGAATATGCTAAATTAGGTCACATTATAGGTGGTATAGGCGGACAAGATGAAGCAAGATAAGCAGACAACATGTAAATCAACTTTGAATAATGAAAATTGATTAAGTTGCATATATGAAATTTGTATCGTTTCACATACATAAAATAGTCAGCAGAATTGTGGGTATGCCTTATGGTCGAACTTTATTTCTAATAGTTGGATGCATTTTATGTAGGTTGAGATGGAATGTGTCTTTGCATTTTATCAATTTTATATAAATTCAGTGGAGAAATACTATATTTGCATACATCATATTTGGCACCAATGCAATTATGTATTTACCAAAAAATACATATTTACCAGAATATTTCTAAAATATGCAATATTAATTTATTTTGCCTTTTTGGCGATGCATTAAAACTTTCAAATACAGTGAAAGAACTAAGTTAATAGTACCATAACAGGCATAACATATATATACATACGTTTATGTATGTATGTGTATGTGTATGTATATATATTTACATATACACACATATATAAAAATACATAAGTATATGTATATATAAAGGGCAAGACTTGAGACATTTTTACTGAATTGTATGCTATCCCTCTCTCCAGGAAAAAGCAATGTGCCACGCCGTGACAAACTCGGTGCCACTCGGTGGCGTGGGGACTGTAGTTACTCCACGGGCGTCTGCTTCGGGTTGGCCGGGAGGTAGAGACAGAGGTAGCATTTTAGAAGGTTATTAGCAAAGCAACCGTCATTTTTACTGCTTGAGTCTAATAAACATGTTGGCGTGTCTTTTTCTACGTCACATTTTATTTAATCTTTCTAGTAATTAATTCTTTCTTTAGCGGCCCACAGCCGAGGGGCCGGGGAAGCGGGGAAAGGCGACCCCGGCTTGCAGGAGCCGAAGAAGCACCGATTTATCTGATCCGCGATTCGGAAAGTACGCCGCACAGCCAAAGCGTGACACCAGGCTCGGTGTCGTTAGTGCTGCTAGAAAAACCGTTGGAATAAGAGTCGCTCCGTCGCGATGTTTTGACATGCAAAATGCCAACGCCGGCATTGCCATCCGAGCAATCACGTTTCGTCTAGACGGCCGCCAGCACTGAAATAGATGCTCTCTGTTTATGAAGGAAATAGTCTCACCTAATTATTTGGCGATTCCGAAGAGTGCATACATGACCTTACATTCAAACCGTCACTCATTTAAGGGCGATAAAGATGTTACGTGCAGATAAACCGAAATTTTCATTGTCTGTAGCTGGGGAAGAAAATAAACGTGCCCACGGGAAGAGCCTGGGCCGCAGGGTTCAGCTTTTTGGCCTGCGGCCTGCGCCGTCCTGCGCCCTGTGGCTCCTTCCCTCTCTCCCGCTGCCTCGGACAGGCCTTGGCCGTCGCAGGGCTGGCGGCTTGTTTCTTTCTCACCCGCGAGCCCGCCAGCACCGCGTTCCCGACCTCCGGAGACGCTGGGTTGACTTCGGTGGCCTCCGAGCCATTCTGCACACATGGAGCCATGTGTCCCCACAGTGCACAGAGCACAGAGACTTTTCGAAGGACACTTTTTTAATGATCCATTAGAATAACTGATGTGCACGTGTGGCAAAAGTAAACACAGAGAAGTAGGTAGGTAGATGATAGCTAGATGATAGATAGATAATAGATAGATAGATAGGTACTAGATAGATAGATGATAGATAGATGATAGATATAGATAGATAGATAGATAGATAGATAGATAGATGATAGGTAGAAAGATAGATGATAGATAGATAGATAGATAGATAGATACTAGAGAAACAGATAGACAGATGATAGATAGGTAGATAATAGATAGATGATAGATAGATAGGTAGATATAGTACGAAAGGGTATAAACTCAAATTTCGGTTTCCTTCTCAATCCCCGGAAGAAACTGTCACCAGCTACTTTTATGAGAAAATGTCGATATTCTCCCACACGAAGACGTAGACTGACAAAAGGTGTGCATCCGTCTCAGAGAAACACGGGATGGTCGGGGTCACCGCCGCTCGTCCTCGGCATGCCGCGACCCCAGCGTCGTCTGCCTGGCCTTGCCCTGGGAGCCTTGAGAGCTGTGACCCCCTTAGTGGGCCGCGTCTCCCCGGCAGGCACGCCGCATCTCGAGGTCCGGCTTTGGCTCGTTGGTCCCTAGAGTCTCTATGGACATCTCAGCATCCACATTTCTGAAAATCTACCATTTTGCTAAATTATGCATGAAAATTTGTAGGGCTTATGGGGAAAATGGACCTAGGATTATGATGGCGCTGTCAGTCTGCGTAACCAGCTCAGGAAGAAAAATAACATCATTTAAATAAAATTCTCAGCAGAGTTGAAAAGAAACGCAAAGTGAGAAGTGAAAGGCCAGACGTAGAATCCACCTTGAGAGGTGGCGCCGGCGGACGCTGTCCATGCGGGGCTGCCGACCGACCGCGTACAGTGGTTAGGTAGCTCCACGTGGCCGGGGGCTGCCCAGCACAACGCTGACTCTGATCACACCCTCTCCTCTCGTGGGTCCCGGCGGGCGCACCTGCTTCCCGAGGCCGAGGGTGCAGCGCCCGTGACAGGCGGGCCTCAGAGCCGGCACCCTGCGCTCCGTCCTGAACTCAACTCGCACCAGCTGGTGGATTAACGTCTGAGACAATAACGGGAAGGGTGGCGTGGCTTAGCCCCCCTGAACCCGGAGCCGCTGAGCCTGTGCAAACTCCCCGTGTCGTTCATATGTAAATCCTGCCGGCGGGCAAGCTCTGTCGGAGCTGTGATCCACTCAGTGAGTCCCCACGCCCTGGGAGTGATCACCCAGAGAGGCGCGTGCTGCATTTTAATTTGCCGCACGAGTTCAGGTTTAAGAAACCACTGTGACTTTGAAGGTCGATATTTTCTATCAGGAGAAAGGACTGTCGTCATTTCCAAATGAAAAGTTGTGTGGGAAATGCGTGTTAAACGTCGATTTTGAAAACATCTCCAAGTATTTCAAATACGCTAAATATTAACTATATGTGAAATAGATTATTCTTCAAGTTGTAGGCGCACACTATTATTTTAAATAGACGTTATCGAGGAGGATGACAAATTGTGTAAATGACATACATGTTATGCCGAGAAGGTAATAATTATGAACCAAAGTTGATAATATAAATTTTTTAAACCATTTATCTATCTCGACCAGAGAGATATATTTTCTGAGACGTGTACAACTTGGTCCTTATGTGACAGAGATTCTCAGGTCCACCTTGAATTCAGATGCATGGGACGGTCTGGTGGTGGACCACCAGTGGAAAGTCTGCCGTGTTGTGAATCCGCCGTCTTGGGCATACCCTGTGTCCTCGGACCCGGGGCAGGGAGAGTGGTAGCCTCAGGCGAGCCGCTCTCTGGACGAGTGACAAGCACTCGCTCAGCTTAAGTCTGACAGTGACAGACTGAAGGAGACCAGGTGCCCCGAAGCCAGCGGGCGAGGACCAGGGCGGACCCCAGGAGGCCAAGGACGGCACCAGCGAGGACATCGGAGCCGGCTCAGCACGGAGCCCCTCCCCTCCCTCCCACCCCCAGCCCCGTTCCTCCGCCCGTTCTTCCTTCCTTCCTTTTCTTTCTATCATAAGAGCATCTGCTTTGCGCCAGGCACTGCGCCCGACCGAGCAGAAGTGCAGCTTTGCCGCCAAGAAACGTCCTGGGAGAAAGGACGCAAAGGCTGGACCACAAGCCATGCCGCTCGGAAGGAAACGGGCCTCGCGCGAAGAGGAGGCGCCAGGCGGCCGGGCGAGCCTGGGGCCTGGCAGGTGTCCGAGGAAGCGCCGTCGATGCTGAGTGCTAAAGCCAGGTGAGAGACCGCCAGGTGGAGCAGGAGGCTGCTGTCACAGGAGGCGCGAGGCGAGCCGCTCAGCCCGAAGCCGGCAGGGCCGCTCTGTGGCCACGGTGGGGAAGAGGCCGGGGCCGGGCCGCAGCCGCACTGGGCAGGGCCCGCCGCTGAGCCCGGCTGCCGCCGGGAGACCTGCCGGCCGGCGAGCAGGTGCGCGCGGCTGAGCCTGCCGGAGGCTGCTGGCCGCAGTCGGGGCAGGACGGCTCGGTGCACGGAGTGAAGAGCCGGCCTTGGAGGAAGAGGGCCGTGAGAGCACGCTCTCAGCACCGCCGCGCGGAACGACGCATCGGCTCTTCAAGAACAGCGGCCGGCCGGCCGCCAGCATGATTTTCTCAGCGTGGTCGCTGTACGTGGCCCTCGGCGCCGGCTCCGGCCGGAGACAGCTGTGTCCGGGTTGCTGTCCCTCACTCTAGCTGCCCGAACTCCAGCCGCCAGACGCCCCCGTCTGGAAAGTAAGCTGCGCAGAAGACCCTGTTTTACAGGCTTTGCGAGGCGGTCAAAACGGCGATGGTGATTCGTGGAAAGACGCCACAGGCCAAACACGCACGTTTCTTTAACTTTGGGACGCTCACGAGAACTTAAATTGGGGCGCGACGGCCGTGCGAAGCAGGAGAGCCCCCCCCCCGCCCACAGAGACGCAGCTGTCGGGGCCTTCGGCGGGTGGGACGTGCCCGCCCAGCGACCCCCGGCCACGAGGCCTCGGCCCGCGCCCCCCGCCGTCCCCTCCGGCGCCTCGGCCCCTTCCGAGTCGTTCAGCGTTTCCGTGTCGCGGGCGAGGTGCGCGCGGCCGGGACCCAGCCTGCCACATGCCGCCGCGATTCTCTCAGCTGGCAGACGGGCCGTGTCCCTCGGGGGGCAGGAATCGAGATGCGCTTGACATTCCTTCCTGTCCTTCCTGCCACTTCGCGCGATGCGTCAGTGAGACAATCGGCGCACAAGCTCTGGCCGGACCTGGAAAGTAGGGGCACGCAGTGGGAGCCCGGCTTTCACCATCGGGGCGTCGTTAAGTGAGTCTGTGGTGCGGTTTTATTCACTCTCGATTCTGTCCTGAAATGATTTTCCAAAAGGAACGTCTCGTTTCATTTTCCAAGAACCTGTAATAAAGTCCCCCCTTCGAGCGTCATGACCCAGATGAGTCGCCGGCCCGGTCGCCGTCTGCTCACGGCGCTGCTCTGTGCGCAGGACGCGCAGGGGGAAGGCGTCTGCGGGAGCCTTGGTTTTGCAGGTCACAGACGGGGGTCCCCACACTTCCCCTCCTGCGAATTCATGTGTCTTGCCTACCTTCATGTACCTAAGAGGGAAGAAGGGGGCCATCGGTCTGCGCTAGGGGCTGGAACCCCTGGAAGCAGAGTGCTGGCCCGTCGGGCGGCCGGGGGCCACCCCTTGCGGTCTCGCGTACGGCTTGAGTCAAAGCAGGTGGGAGCGATTAAAACAAAGCTCCGTCAGCGATGGTTCCTCTGGGCAGCTGCGAGCCTGCTGGCCGGTGAGGGCCCCGTGCCTTTCCCGGCCCCTGGCGGCTCGCTCGGAGCACACCCAGGAGCGCCCGGTGCCGTCGTCGCAGGCGAGGGTGGGCCGCGCGTGATGCCCCCTCCCGGCGCGCGCTCTCACGGGGTCCCCGTCGCCACAGTCCTCTGTCTCGTGAGTTCCCCTCCCGCATCCTCTCCCCGGCTGTAGGTTTGCATCGTGAGGCGGCGCCTGGCGGAAGGAATTCTTCCCCTCACCTCGCACGCACCTCGCACGCCTGTTCCCTGTTCTGATGTTAGCGGAGGTTTCCGAGCTGAGAATCAGCAGAGAGAGGCGCCGGGAAAGAGGGAGAAGGAAATGTCACTTTGTATCCGGGAAAGAGGGGGAAGGAAATGTCACTTTGTATCCATGCCTCTCTTCGTCTATATTTGTTTATTTTGTAGTCACAGAGGTTCTGTTTCTTGAATACACGTACTCATTTATCGCAATAAAAGGAATTTTATGAAAAACAGTGAGCTGTGCAGACCATGCTGAGAGCTAAATATAAAAATATAGGAAAGGAGATGCTAGAATAACCTGATACTCCGAAACCGAGGTATGTAATTCAAAGAAGAATGCCTAGAATTTGACAAATTAAATTGAAACATTTCTTAGGTTCTTCCTTTGCTGGACTGGGACTTACTGATTTGACACCCGTTGGGATTTCTCTGCACTTTGCAGCAAACTGGAAGGGGTGGGAGGCATCGCAGAACCCCGACTCCTCCTCGTCTGAGAGCCACATCCACGGTCCGGCTCTTATCTGAAATCTTCTCTTTAAGATTCTCCAGCAACTGAAGTTTTACTAGTAAGCTATTAAAATGTATAACTTTACCAGACACATTGCTGTGATGCTAACTAAATGTTTGACTTTATTTTTACAATTCTAATTTTAAAGCTTAAGAGACACTGACTTGAGGAAGTGATAAAGATAAAGGTGGAATCCTACAGTCTTAAAACTGATAAATGGTGGAGTATTTTGCATCGCACCTCTGACTTTATTCTTATTTTAAATTAGTTTATTACGAAGTCCAATGCCTTCATTAAACAGCTAAGATAACATAGAACGGAAACTGAGAAATCAATTTACCTACATATATACTCTTTAATTTTAGGGAAGTAGGCTTTCGAGAACTCAAAAACTTTAATATCAGTGTAGTCAAATAGCAGGTAACATCTCATTCTGGGATTTTAAAGTAATGTTTTTTGACTCCAAATTCAGATAAGCAACTGAGCAGCTGGTACAAAGCAGAACAGCAGGTGCGTCCAGTCTTCATGTTTCACAGGTAACCTGTCTAATTTGTATGCAAATGTGTGTGGTGGGGCCGTTTTAAATTCCTTTTCCTGTTGGTCCAAAGAAACAGTGGCTATTTTTAACATTGTTATGGATGGAATTTTGCTTAGTATATTAATTATGAGAAATCGCAAGACGGAAACATAGAATTACGTGGATTTCGCTTAGGAAAAAAATGTAAACAAGTAACATATACTGTTGACTTGCTTGAAAAAAAAATCACATACAAAAATGTAATGTCGCAGCCAATGCCGACTTTCCCTGGTGTAAAACGTGCTTTTTAAGAGTTTGTCAGGTACTTCCCTAGAGACTTTTACTACCTATTTATCTGCAAGTCAAAGGCAAAACAAGGTGAAATGAGTAGAAAACAGAGGGCCGAGTGGCCCAGGGTCCCTCCTCGGCCTGCGCACGTCAGAAGGCGACCACTCAGAAGCCACACTTTGGGCAGGAGCCCCCTCTCCTGCTCGGGCTTCAGGACGTCAGGTGACTCTTATACATCCTTTGCAAGGAGCCGTTTGCTCCTAATTCCCCAGTATTAAATAACAGTCATAAAATTCTCAAAGGAAGAATGTCGAAAGAGCATCGTCTCTACACAAGGAACCAGATAAGGAAGTGCCAGGTAACGTCAGCGCCATTTTTACCTAGTGGGCCTTTTCTACTTCACCACACTCCTGTGAAAATGTAGGTGAGGAAGACCGTATTGTTTTCACAGGATTGCGAACGCCGAAGCAGGGAATGAGATGATCACTCTCATGCACTGTCGGTGGGCGCAGCTGCTACGGAAAAAAACAGCATGGAGATTCTCTGAAACAGTAAAAATAGAACCGCCAAGCGATCCAGCAGTCCCACTTCTGGGTACAGAGCCAAAGGAGACGAACTCATGACCTTGAAGAGACGCCTGCACCCCCGTGTTTACCGCAGCATTATTAACAGCAGCCAGGGCCTGGAAACCACCCGAGCGCCCAGCCACAGATGCCTGGGTGAACCAACCGTGGCACACGGTTACAGTGGAACATTATTCAGCCATGAGGAAGAAGGAAACTCTGCCATTTGCGACACCGTGGATGGACCTCGAGGGCATTATGTTAAGTGAAATAAGCCAAGCAGAGGAAGACGTATACCGTACGGCCCCCCAAGATGTGGAGCCTAAGAGGACAGAGACTCAGCGAGCAGGTGGCTCGTCGCAGGGGCTGGGAGGTGAGCTGGGAACGCTCACACCTGCTTCCTGGCCAGCTACGGGAGAGCTGATTTCTGGGTAACCTGGAGCAGCATTTCCCCCTCGGACATCGCCAGCCCGCTCCACGGGGTCTTTTGGGAAATTAATATCCGTGAATGGATGAGAACGTTGTCGCTCATGGTTTTGTAACTGGGGAGGTCCGCTCGTTTCAATTTACCCAGGACTTTACTGGTTTTAGCACTTCGAGTCTCACGCCCTGGGGACAGCCACAATTCCAGTCCAGCTGCAATGGTTGGTCCCTTTATTTGCCATCTTTTAATAAACATAAACTTCCAAACTTTCCACAGATGCCGCTGTTTCCAGGGGACCACATTCCTTTTAACTCCATCGAAAATTATTTACCCTATTAACATCCACATTAGCCAAGCTGATTTTATCTTTTGTTGTTGATATTTCTGAAAGCAATGAATTGCTTTTTGTTTTAAAGATATAAGATTAATCTATAATATTGGACGTATTTATCCAGACTGTGGATCCCTTTGCGACCCAGGCAATTCTGATGCTTGCCTGGCCTGACTTCAAATGCTGCAGGTGGAAAGGTACAAACGGGAGCGCCTGACTGGACTAAGGGCTGCCAGGACAGCAGGTAGACATTATCTCTGGGCATGCGCGGCGTTCTGGAAGCGGCGAGCGCTTGCGTTGTGAACGGCGGAGAGCAGAAGGCCTGCCCGGGTGGGCGGGCCTCACCCAGCCCGCTGAGGACTCACTAGAACAGAGAGGCGGAGGAGGGGCGCGTCCACCCCCTCCGCCGGAGCGTTGCCTCCTGGCCTTGGACCTCAGTGCGCCCCAGTCCTCAGGCTTTGGACTCTGGCTGCATTAACAGCTTTCCTGGGTCTCTGGCTGGCAGATGGCAGATCGCAGGGCTTCTCGGCCCCCGTGCGCCAATCCCTGTAGTAAATCCCGTAGATGGGGGGATCATGTACGGTGCAGATACGCCCTGCTGGTCCTGTTTCTTTGGAGAGCTCTGACTCTTACCGTCTTTTCGACCAGCTCTGGAAAAGCCCGTGCGGTCTCCAGGGCCTTTGGTGAGCGAAGTCCCTGTGCCCTTGGCACTGGGACTTGCCCTGGCCTTCCCAGGGCCCATCTGCTCCAGGTTACCCAGAAATCAGCTCTCCCTTAGCTGGCCAGGAAGCAGGTGTGAGCGTTCCCAGCTCACCTTCCGAAAGCGTAACCCGAGTTCCAGAATATCAGTCCAGGTGACCCCCAGGTGGCGAGTCCCGCGCAGGTGAACATCTACGTGTGACTGTTGACCTCGCGGATACAGCAGCCGGCCGGGTTATCCGCGGGGTCGGTCCGCGCTGGGGGAAGGCGGGGCTTCCTCGGGCGGGGAGCTGCGGCCCGGGTGCAGGTGCGGCGATGCGGTGACGAGATGCAGTGACGCGATGACGTGTGACGCGATGACGCCATGACGCAGATGCGGTGACGAGATGCGGTGACGCGATGACGTGTGACGCGATGACGCCATGACGCGGTGGGGAGATGCGGTGACGCAGCGGCGCGGTGCGATGCGGAGGCGGAGCTGCCGCTTCCGCCTGCAGGTGGTCACACCTGCGGCCGCGACACCTGCGCTGGCGGGGAAACACCTGGGCGCACGGGCCTGCGCGGTGCGGACGCCCGCTTGCAGGGCCGGGGGAGGATGGTCCCCGGTTGCAGGGCCCCCCGGTTGCAGGGGCCCCCGCTCCTCGGGAACTGCGAAGCCCAGTGCGGAACGAAGAGATGAGGGAAGGTAAGTGACTTTCGTGTCCCAGAGTGTGGCATGCTTCCACCGAAAATCGTAGTTATTTTTAAAACTTAAGTGAAAAAGCTCTCAGCGAGCACCTGGGCGAGGCAGGCGCTGGGCCCACCGTCTGGGCACAAAGCCCGGGCCAGGCGCTGCCGAGCGCGGGAAGCCGCAGGACCAGGGCGTTATGCGGGGCTCCGACGTCCCCTGAGGGGTTCCCAGGGGCGGAGGTTCCTTCTGGCTGGCGGGGCCGTGCAGAATTAGCCGATAAAATGGCAAAAGGTAACGGTGAACTGAGACGGCACAGGGAGAAAGGTGAACACCTGAGAAAGGTGCGGGTGTGGGGAGGTGCAGGGCGTTGGGGACCCCGAGGAGCTGGGTTCGACTGAAGCTCCAGGTCGCCGGCGGAGGTTGGGACAGTAAATCCGGGAGGTCCTGTCAGAACCAGCGGGCAGGGCGCTGCGGAATCCAGACCCGGGAGCTGGTTTTTTTTTAATCTCCTGCAGTTTTTAATAGAGCAATTTTGCCTCATTTCGATTTCGCTCCGTAGAGCATCGCCTACCAGTAGACACCCGATAAAATACCTGCGGCCAGGGAAGTGGTAATAAAGGAATGATAACCGCGCGTCCGGAATGGCTCGGGATGTGCGTGAAAGAACTCGGGCCCTGGTTTTCCTGTTTTCTCTCGGAAATTTCAGCTTAATTTTTGAAAACCAGTTTCACGGCAATGGCCCAATTAGAAAAGTCCCCGCCCCTTCCACAAGGTGATAAGCAAGGACAGCGGTTAACAAAGGCCTCGTCGTTCTCAGCAGGGCTTCATCTTGATGACGCGGTGGGCCTTCACGAGACGTCCAGTGTCGCGGCCAAACGAGCCGGCGCCACAGTCGCAGGGGGCCGCGGGGCGCATCTCCGCGGCGCAGAAGGGCCGTGCGCGCGGGCGCCTCCTCCAGCGTCCGGCACTTTTCGGGGTGCCACGTCCTCCGTTCCACTTGTCACCTTCATGCGGCTTCCCCCAGGGTGCCCGGCCGGGGTGCAGTCGCGTGCGAAAGCATGCCGTTTTTTCTCAGAACATACGTTCTTCCGCAAAGCAGAGCATTTCTCATTTGTGAAAAGGAAATGTGTGTGTGTGTGTGCGCGCGCGCGTTTGCCAGCAGAAGCCTGTTTTGATCATAGCAGTTTTCATTAACTCGGTCATGTTCTCAGATCGAGCAGCTGCTGGGGTTCTTCTCGTGTCGCAGGGAGCAGGTGCATGCGGAGGCTTTCTCTGACAAACCGCGTCCGAAGGTTCAGCCTACCGTGCGGAGACCTTCAGAGTCCTCTGGGCTCACTTGCTGTCCGCGATTTGTCTTAAAACATGAGATCTTTGTGGAACTGAGGCAGAGAAAGGGAACGAGGCTTGGGAAACTGAGTTGTCTGAGTCAGGGGAAAAAGCTCCTTGTTTACCGTAATATAACTTCGCACAAGCAATTTAACTTCTGTGCATTTCAATGAACTTCTCCTGGTCTTAGGGCCGGAAGTGAATGGCTGAGTTGATTTTTAGACAGCTCTAGGTTGCAGGTGCCATAACAGTCATTTCCACTTTCTAAATTAGGAATCTCAAGTGCCAAGGGGGTAATTGACCCAGTCAGGCAGCATGGAAGCCTAGGATCGAACTGGGCCGCCGCCCGCGAAGCTGGCTTCTACGCCTGCCCAATACTATCGACCTCATGAGAGTATTTAAAGATTAAATGAGATAGTGTCTGAACACAGTAAGTGTTTATTAAACAGATTTTGACTCTAAATGTAAACTTTTGGAAAGTAGAAATTAAAAAAAAAAAGAGTTCATTAAAAAAAATGATTCTTAACAAAATAAAGAAAACTTTCTGGGAAAAAGGTTATGTAACAACCTGGCCAGTAAAGGCAACTGGATCATGCTCAGGTGGTCCCTGGAGCCCCGCCTCCAGCCCGGCGCCTTGATGGAGCATTAGTCACAGGTGACTGGGCTTTAGAATTATAGAGGGAAATTTATGCAAGATTTCATTTTTTTTCCCCCTACTTAAAATCCAATTACCAAAGACTATGCCTGGAGTTGAAGGGTCGCACTTAGAGCAGTGACACTTGGAAGAAATGAAGACCCGCTTAATTATTTAATGGGACTGCGAAATACCGAGACCATCCATGAAACGCTGAACGTTCCTAGCAGAGAAGTCCTTGGCTGTTGTCAATTTTCATCCACCTTGTCACGGCGCCGCAAACGCCTTCCTTCCAACCGCGGGTCAGAGGGCGCGTCTCGCCTGGTTTGTGCTCGGTTGCCGGCTGGCTGGGGCGGCCCCGGGGCAGGAGGCTGTAGATGCAGGTCGTACGGGCAGCATGTTTGCTGTCTGAATCCCTGAGTTTTCAGACTGGGCGATGCGTTTCCATTTGTGTTGGCTGCATTTCCCCAGTCAAGATTAAAATAGAGGTGTTTGCCGAGGGTATGGGTTTGTGGGTATTTTAAGATCATTTGTTATTTGGGGACCAACGTATTTGTGAAAATACTTTGTAAAGAATCATCATTTCTGGATGAAGCTCTAGGATGAAATTATCTTGCAGCATGTTGGCTAGTGACGGGAACAAGCCGGTTCACAGGAGAGATGTCTGGGAACACGGAGTTCGGAGTCCGTGGCGGTGCCTGTGAACTGTGTAAAATTCCGGAAGGTAACCAGGCATGAGGTTGTCTGGGACTTCGAGAAGCGGTGGCTCTGCATGTGGATTTGAGAATCGTCAGCTTGTTTGGCGTCCGGCGTGGGAGCTGAGGTAGCCATGCGTAGGGCCGTTGACCAGGTTTTCAGCAAGGTGGAGACTCGTGGGGTTCGCTGGGGGCTCTTTCCTGCTGTTTTTTAAATGGGTGGTTTAGATGGGCACGTGGAAAGTGGGTGGGCATGTCAGGGTGTCACACGTTTCTGAAATGAGTGGCAGAATTAATAGACCGGATGAAAAGAAGGCTAGAATCCGATTATTTTTGTTTGACTGGAATCGATGTCTGAAAACAAAATGAAAATTGGGGCGAATGAGAGCTTCACTTTCCCTCCAGGGTGCAATCTGGAATATGGCCCTAGGGAAAAGGTAGCGAAGCCGGGCTTCGAAGAGCTCACCGTGAAGGTGGGCTCGGTGTGTGTCTGCGCACACGCGGGCCTGCCTCCTGCACCCCGCCCCCCCTCTCCCGCCCAGGCACCCACGGCGCGGCCCGGCCTGTCTCGGCAGGAGGCGTTCTCAGGAAAACGTGTCCGGGACTCGGCGGACGGTCTCGTGCTCCCTCTTTTTCTTCTATAACGCGCAGGGGTGCCCCCGTCTGAGCGCGGCGGCGAGTGGGTCCGTACTCGAGGTGAAGTCGCGCAAAGGCCGTTTAGGAAACGGGCGCCAGGGCGAGGGCCGATCACATTCGCTCCCTGCACAGGATCGAGGGGCGGTGGCTGTTAGTTCCTCTTTCCCCGCAAACCGCCTCCCAGAAGCGGCTTGGAAGGCTGTCCCGGGAACGCCTGGCCCCGAGCGCTGGCCTGCGCGTCCCCTGGCTGGTCTCCTGCACGCCCATCCCTCCCTCGTAGTCTCGCACCCGGCACCCGTGTGGAAGGACGTGATCGTGCTGACGCGTGCGCCCGTTGCCACCGGCCCGCGAGGCGCCCAGGGCACAGACCTCGTCCCGCTGAAGCGCGATCCGCGCGCGAAGCCCACGTCTGGGCTCCGTTTCGGGCCGCGCGCCTGTGTCCCGAGCTGAACCAGGTGGGACGGGGTGTTCTGTGCGGCTCCGCAGCAAAGAAACGGGGCCACAGGGCGGAGGCGGCAGCGACACCGATTATTTAAGCTCACGACTAATCCTGAGCGCTCTCTGCAGACAAAACGACCCGCCTGTACGGTGGAGGTCGAGCTCAAGGTCAAGGACCCCGCAGGAGCCACGTCCCCAGCCTGACCCCTGAACGCCCCTCGCGCCCCAGGCCGTCCGCCTTGTGTTTTTTGCCCTGTCCCTAACTGTCCCCTCGCTGGTCTCCAGAGCTAATTTCACATGGGGTGTGCGATAACCACTTTCGGAAATACAGCAGGTGATAATTTAGGGATCTCAAATTTCTATCATCCGTGGACTGATTACTTAACTGTATTGCCTTAAGGTAATTTAATTACGTGTAAATATGATCAGTCCTACTAACTTTTGTGTAACTACAAAATTATTTATTATTGCTATAATGCATTATTGAATTTTATTGAGATAACATTGGATTAATTTTTAAATATACTTCTAAATTAGATTCTTCAGTAGGTATCTGATTTGTTTATGTTATCTCAGCTAAATCCTGAGTCACATTTGCTTTCAGACACCATGTCTTGATCAATGTAGAACGGAAGTTCAGTTTTCTGTATATACTATTTTGAAATCTGAAAATATGGGTCTACAAATATTAGTCCAAATTGTTTGGGCTTTATTTTTAACCACCAATTCTACATTTTTAAATGAAAATTTAAGAAATTATACAAATTTTCTAAGCATTTGATGCTTGGACATTTTATTTTTAAGATGTCTTATTGCTTAATTTATAACATGGCATTAAAATAGTCAGCTCCGTGATTTTAAGTTACATAGATTGCTTTTTCAAAGTTCCTTGCATCAAGTCACGTTTTGGTAAGTTTAAAAAATAAAATCAGTTGACTGGCCAGACTTTGCTTCATAAAACACTTGGCAGAGGAAATTTTGTCTCATCATTTATTAAATTCAAAGCTGTGCTGAATATCTTTCTATTTCATCACTAACATATTAGAATATTTTCACGGCAATAAAGTCAGCTCTTTTCCGTTGATGGAAATTTCCGTGATGCAAGGGCCTGCAGGAGTGAAGGTTCCAGATCTGAAGGCTCCGAGAAGGTTTTCTGCCTGTAGACGTTGTTAACTTCCACGTTGCAAGCCTCAGCTTCCGGTGTAGCCTGTCTTTTCTCCACCTTTGGAACAATGTGGTGTAGTTTTTTAACTGCGGCTTTTGTAGGCATAATAGTGTTTGTTTTGATTCATACTGGAGACTCAGAAATGAAATTTCTGGTTTACGTATGAGCTAAGAGTACTTACAAATCAAAACCGGAAACGGTCTTCCAATGTGTTTATCAAAACGTGTATAATTTCTTTTCTCGGTGGCATGAAGTAAATATTGAACAAAGTCTGAATCCATTTCTTGAGCATGTCTATAAATAAAGTAAATAAAACTATAATTTATTGGCTTCTGTAACTAGTTTGAGAATGAGAGATAATACATTTGAATATAATTTAACAAATCATCCTGTTCTAGTAAAAAAAAACTATTATAAATTATTTTTATAGACTTTTGAATTGATATAGAGAAGACAAAGTGTCTCAGTTCTTAGGTGAACTGTGTAGAATGTTTTAGAACAGTGGTCCTCCAAATTATTGTAATCTATTATTGAGTCATCAAATCAGCTTTTAATGGGTCATCATATTAGGTTTTTTCGGGGGGGAGGTAGTTAAATTTACCATTTTTAAAGGAGTGGAATAGAATCGAGTAAAAATGGATAAACAGAAAATCGAGCACATGGTGAAGAGCAGATGCCCATGAAGGCTTCGTTTCAGTTTTCTGTGTTTATGTGTGGAATCTGCCACTAGCGGAGGTCACAATCGCATCAGCTCCAAAGCTGCCCGTCCAGAAGCACCTCATTTACCTCTTCCGCAACAAATTTAAGTCTTAGTATCAAACTAAGTTAGGCGTCTCCAGCTTTATTCTCATGAACCTCAAATTAAAGGTGACCTGTTGTTAATCACGAAAAGGGCGAAGTTTGGGTCTTACGAGTTGTTGTCCATGTTGGTTTCCTGTATTAAACGCTTACCGTTCGTATTTAAACGCCTAGGACTCATCTGCTGATTTACCACTAAGTTTCCAGTTTCTTCTTGTCAACCACAGGACAGTTGTCAGCCTTTCTTGAAGTGTTTTGACGGGAAACTTCCCATCCCTATGAGTAAATGGATTGACCTGCAGGACAAACTATTGTAATATCGAGAAATAATAAGGTTCTATTAATTGTATGTAATCACGAGCCGATAAGATACTTTCGAAATGGGACGACGCAAGAAATCTGTGCAGTAAACTATGCCTGTTCTTCCATTCTGAAGGCCATTTAAATCACGAGCTTAATGTCTGCGGTTGTCAGTCAAAGATTAACATGTTGCTTTGGTATCAAAGACTGATTTATTTATTTTTTTTAGTAATCGGTCATTTACGGATTTAGCGATGGCGCCGTGGCTTAGCGGCTGCCGCAGGCGCGAGTCTTCCTTCAAACACCTGGAATTTTAGTTGAGACAAAACGAGAGCTCAGGATTCAGGAGTCCCGGAGGCCGAAGGTGCCGTTCATAGCCGCGACACCCTCGGGAGTTCCTCTAGCAGAACGGACGGACAACTGAGTAAACGAGTTTAGATAACGTGGGGGAAACGGTGGCACGGCGGGCGAGTTTGGCGTGTCCGAGAAAGGGTGAGCTCGGGTTGTCTGGGAAAGGTGCTGGAGGGGACCGGACCAAGCCGGCATCTCACGCGGGATGCGGAGCACCCTGGAGCGTCCCCGTTGGACCGAGCCGTGCCCTCCAGGCTCAGCGCCGTCGCGGCCGCTGGGCTCAGGAGAGCGCGGCACCAAGTTCCGGAGACGGTGGCGGGCAGCAGGCGACCCCGCTGCGGGTTTCACTAAACCCCCGCGACCACAGGGGGAAGGGAGAGCCTTCGGTGCCATGCAGGGACCCGTCAGCGTTTATGGTTAAATTAAGACACTTTCAGAAAGCCGTGCTGGCGCTCGCTGCTCCACACCGCAGATCCAGACGGGGACGGAGCGCGCGACTGGCCCTGAGCACCGGTGGGGGGTCGCGCTGCACTCACGGATGGAATGAACCGCCGGCCTGGCTGCTTCTCGGGCGATGGCTGTGAGTTTGGGCCTCCCTCTTCCTCCGAGTGTTTTAGCTCTTTCAAGAGCAAGATCCCATTTTTCCACTGTAGGAGTCATGTCACTAATTAGGGAAAGGACGGCTCTACTGCACTGCGGGACTAGAAATAGATTGGCGGATACAGGTAAATTAAGAACTCATTAATTTGACGTTTGCGGGCAGGAGGCCGCCGTGCCGCGCCCTTGCGGTCGCCGTGGTGAGCACCGTGTCACCCTGCGGAAGCCGGAGTGGCGGCGATTGACGGATGGGGTCGCGGGTCTCCCGCCCGTGAATACAGAAGGGGCTGAAGGCGGAGGTTTTCCTCGCGTCACTATTTAATGATCGTGTCTAGTGAAATATCTTACTTAACCGTGTCCTGAATTAAGACGGTCTGTTTCGAGTTTGGGTTCTTTCCGTTCCAGTTTCGATGTCTAAGTCCCGTAGGAGTTACAGATCACGCGTGGCCGATGGAAGGAAGATACGACCCATCGGATGCAGTTAGGAGCCCAGACTGATTAGCGATGGCTGAGGAGCATTGTGTGACTCCAGCGGTCTGCGCGATGTGTACCGAGAATTCATTCATTGTTTTAAGAAAGACCATCAAGTCTGAGAGTTTGGGATTCAGTGCTCTTTTCCCCTATTTTTATAAATATGTTTTGGGAGAAAAGGCTGTTAATACTTGAATCATAAAAGGCAACATCCAGGTCTATCCCTGGAGCGGTATAGAAAATAATAATGTGGACATTTGATTGAAATGTATTTTCTCGATCATCAATACTTTTAAATTACAAGCAGAGATGTTTGTCTCCATCCTTCCCAAACATTGTTAAGGATAGGAATGCCACTTAATGAGTTTTTCATTGCATAGTTTTACTAGTAGCCTGAATCCTAGCAAATACCTCATCATTATTCATAACACCATTGAAAAAAGACCACAGGCTCCGACACCCAATGGCCTTTGAAAGGTCCCGTTGCCCGAGGGCAGGGTTGGCCCCAGGCAGCAAAGGCTGAGCCAAGGCAGCCCCTCCTTACGGAACCACAGGAGCAGGCTGTCTGTCTGTCTGTCCTGTGTGCAGAGCCCAGGACCTCCTCTGAGCTCTGCCTGTGAGCAACTTGCAGGAGAGGGGAGACCTGGTCCCTCTGAGAGGGAAGGAGAGGCCAGTGTTGATGTTGGAACTCAGCATAAAATAACAGATTTCAAAGATGTCACTGGAAAGACTTTTGATCGCTCGCATAAGACAAAAGCAACTATAGCTTCGAATAGAGGTTAAGGTTTCAAATTTTGAAAATAACGGTTAACATTTGGAAGTAAAAGTCTTTACAACGTCAGGGACCTTTGGTAAGCGTTTTCGGCTGCTCGACGTGAAGGGCGTGCGTTTCATTTTCACAAACCTTTCTGTAAAACGTGCAGTGAGCTGGCGTGAGGACGACAAGGTAGCACTATAATTAATACTCACGCAGAATGTCAGGTCCGATGTTTTTTACTCTTACTAGTTTGGAGAATGGGGAAATAGAAGGCATTCCTTCTACGTTTCTTAAAGCTTTGAAGATAAGAAGTTAAACGTGTTTAAAAGTCCCGTTCAGCAGCCGACAGTAACAGCCACGGTGAGCGGATAACCAGGGTGGTGAGGGGCTCACGGCGGTGTGAGTGGTGTCGCGAGCCGACGCCCAGACACGTCGCACCCTCACGGCACGGCCAGGGACGTTCTTTCTTCCCTGCCTCAGATTTTTTTTTTTCTTGTAATGTTACTAGAAATTCATTGTTGGCTATAGGCTTGTGTGATTAAAATTAGGTGTCTTTAATTTTGTCTTTCTGATATGCTCGTATTTGTGTTGAAAGAGTTGTATCTCTTAAAATTTTTTATGTCAGACGAGGTCACAGAATTAACACGCGTAGACACATACATGAAACTAGAAATAAACAATCCGGAAATAACATTAACATCAGTAAGAACCTCATTTACAATAGCCTTTAAAAGATGTACACGGAAAACTAAAGTTATGAAACTTCTAAAAGACGACAGAGAATCCTTGTAACCCGGGGATTAGGCAAAGATTTTCTAGTGTGACAAAAATTTTAAAACGATAAACCGAACTTTGTCAAAATTTAAAATGTTCGCTCTTTGAAAGACACGAGAAAAGGCAGGCCAGAGCGTGGAGGAAGGTATCTGGAGAACACGTATGTGATAAGAGACTTGTGTTCCAAAACGTGTGGAGAACAGTTTTTAAAGACCATCTCTTCCAGTTAAGTTTTCTCCGTGTCTTTTCGTGGCTTGATAGCTCATTTCTTTTTTAAGGCTCCGTAATATTCCACTGTCTGGATGGACCTCAGCCCGTTCACTTACCCAGGGGCGTCTCGGCCACCTCTAAGTTTGGGCGCCCACGAGCACAGCTGCCGTAAACACCCACCTGCAGGCTTTTGTGAGGGTGCAAGTTTTCAACCTCTTTGGGTAAATAATGGGAAACTACTGAGTCGTAAATAGAATCGCTGATACATGCAACAACGTGAAGGAATCCCCAAAATATTATTCTAATGAATATAAAATATATATTTTACTCTAAAATAAAAGAGGCCGCGTAGTGTATTGTCTCACTTACGCTGAAGTTCCAGGAGAGGCGAAGCCTCAGGGGCAGGATGGGGATTGGCCGTTGCCCGGGCCGGGGCGGGAGGGGGGAGATGGGCTGAAAGGGAGCAGGAGGTGGCTTGCGGGGCGGAGAAAGCTTGTTAAGCCCGTGTGGCGATGGTCACGCGTCTGCAGACGCATCCCAAAGTCAAGTCCTGTACTTAATATAGGTGAATTTTGTCGTCCTAAACTCAGTAGAGCTCTTAAAAATGACCCGGCTCTTCTGAAGATGCGATTTTAAGATGATTTTCTAGTATTAGTGGAAAAGTCTGTCTCTAAAAGAGAGACATGGAAGGCAAGAGCGTCCATCTGGAGGGGCTCCAGAGGGACCGCCATTAACGGGGTAAGTGGGCTGTGTGGGACCCTGGCCGAGAACGGCCCGATTTCGTCAGCGGAAGGGGCGTGCCACCGGCATGCGGGCCGGGGCGCGGGGGTCCGGCGGCTGCTTCACCCACCGCTGCAGACGGAGCTGCTCGGCCGGCGGGGGGACAATTTCATTTATAAGTTATCGTGGAAATAACCACATGGGGATATTTTGGGAAACAAAAAGAGGCAGGAATTCCAGCCTCTGTGAATGACTCATAAGCCACATCACAATCAGAAAATAGCTCGCTAAACAGAGACTCTCAACTGGTGCGATCGATTAGATAACGTCGATCATTCACTGGTGTCAGGATGCCGTAGCTCAGGTGCGTTTCCCAGCAGGGGCGACCTTCGCTCCGGCCAGCCAGGTGGGTGATACAGGCGCAGGCACAGATGCCGAGGCACAGATGCTTGCTAGATCGGCTCCTTTCGGTTCAGCCGTCCGTCCGCTGACTTAGACGGCTTTGCCTTGTTCATCCAGGCAGCTGCCTCCGGGGCTTCCGCAGAGGGTGCCGGTAGGGCAGCCACTTCCCCCGCAAGGAGGGGCACCTCCAGGGGAGGCCACGGCCTCCCTTCGCCCGTCTCCCAAGGAGCTGCTCTTGCCTCTGCCCGTTGCATGCCACGGGAGTGAGTCAGCAAACGCCCGCCCTGTGACGCAGGGAGGTGGGGTCACAGGGCTCCCCGGGGGATGCCGCAGTCTGGTTCTTGTGTTTGGGAGAAGCCTTGCTTTAGCTGCTAGCATCCTCTGAAGCGTTATCAAAAGCGAAATGGATAGTTGCTGCAAGAAAGATTGGATTAGATGTATGGCTCAGACTCTTAGCAGTGAAAGGGCAAAAGCCTCTTCATTAAAAATCAGACACTAGCAGTATTTCAGAGAGGAGGCAGGAGGTTCGTTTTGTTTGGCGGGAGGGAGCGAAAGGCACAGGGCTTCAGAAATCGCGTGAGCACGTTGCTCCCATGTAAATTGTCAGCTTTTTTTATTTATCATCGGTCTGACGAAGATATAAGAAAACTCGGGAGGGAACCGGAGAAATCTTTTCTGTCTCCCTCGTCCCCTGACCTGTATTTCTTTCTCCATTCTCATTCTAAACACAGACCACTTTTTGATTCGTTACCTGGCAAGGAACACATTTCCCCCCATCAAGCTGGCCAGGGTCTGGTCAAATGCCAAAGAGGACATTTTGCTCAAATGTAATGATAGGTGAACTTTAAAAACTCTCACTGCTTAGATGTGCTGGTAGCTTTGTGGTGGTCCGTGTGCATCTTCGTTCATGAGCATTGACAGATGTTACAAGTCTGAGTAAAAGGCCTTTATTTTTTCCCACACAAAATTTTTTAATCATATTTTATTTACTTTTTTTTTGCTTTGCCACTTAATCTGAGTATTATTGAAATATAGGAATTGAGAGTTATGGTTCCTATGTACAGTGGTATATTACTCAGCCATAAAAAAAAAAAAAAATCCTACCATTTGCGACGACATGGACGGACCTAGAGGTTACGGTGCTGAGTGACCTGAGTCAGACAGGGAAAGATGAATAGCATAGGGTTTCACTTATACGCGGAATCTAAGGAACAAAACAAACAAACTAATTCAAAACAGACCCACAAATATAGGAGAATCGGGTGACGGCCAGAGGGGAGGGGGCCGGGAGAAAGATGAAGGGTTAAAAAAGTACAGAAGAGTAGCAGGTCGAGGGTCACGGGTTGGGGAGCATGGCGGAGCGGGGGGCGCAGTCAGCAGTGGGGCGATGGCCGCGTGGGGAGTCAGAGGGGAGATAGAGCAATCGGGGGGGGGGGTCGTTTCATAAACCCTATCAATGTCTAACCAACGTACTATATGTTTTCAATTAATAATAAAATAAAATTTAAAAAGTACATTAAAATAAACAATTGGGAAAGAAAGCGCACTGGTATTCGCGTGGCTAACTTCGGGGAGCCCAGCCGGATACTCCGCACGGGGCACTCTGCGTCGCGTTACCCAGGGTGAGGAAACTGAGGCCATTCGCTCTCGGGCAATGTCGAGTGAAGCAACGCCGAGGAAAGAATAGCATTTTTATTCTCTAAAGTAAAGGTAACAGCACAACTTTTTTTTTACCTAAGATTTCTCATTTGAACACCAAAGGAATTCAAGACTATTTCTGAAAAATCTCACAGCTGACATTGATGAAACTTGCTGGTACTGTGAGAGCCTGTTTCTTTGGTCTTGATTTTTTTTTTTTTGTATAATTCAGGAATTTTATGTCTGTGAGTCATGGAGCTGCAATTCAAAGGAGCACAGGCATCACTGATATTTTACTGAAAGAGGCCTGTCTCACTGAAGACGGGACTGAAAAGCCCAGCTGCATGAATGTCTAAAACCTGCCCAAGCCGCCTCCAGGCGGGACTTCATCCCGCGCCCTGGGACAGACGGTCCTCAGGGGCCCGCGGCTGAGGCCTCTGCCGGGCAGGCGGGTGAGGAGCCTGGCGATACTGTCTCATAGCTCAGGTTTAGGACGAGGGTCCACCTGGGATCAGTCGCCTGTGTCCAGAAGATCAAGGCCCTGTAGTCGACCCCGCTCGGGCCCAGGGGTTCCCTCGCACTGACAGCAGCCGGGCGATGTCAGGCAGGGGCGAGTGTTATGCAGAATGTGAAGGTCGAGTTTATTAACTGCCCGACGTCGGCGCAGTGACTCGCTTTCGCCGTTGGCGGGTCCAAGCGGCTCAGGTCATCCTGCCGCAGTGCTGGAGGCCGGAGGTCAGAGTGCGGGTGGGGCCCGTCCTCTCTGGAGGCCTCAGGGGAACAGCTGTCCCCCCACCCCGTCCCGCCCACCATCGTCCCTCCCGCTGCCCATCGAACGCCCCGCCTCCTCTTGCGAAAACCCCTGTGATCTATCTGGGCTCCTCCTGGACGATGCGGGACAATCTCCCGTCTGCCAAGTCCCTCCTGCCAGGGCCTGTGACCGTCACGGGCTCTTGGGGTCAGGTCACGGACGTGTGCATGTGTGTGGACATATATTTGTGTGTTCATGTGTGTCTTTGTGTATGCATGTGCACGTGTGCGCATGTGCGTCTGTGTGTATGCATGTGTGCATGTGTGCATGTGTGTGTGTATGTGTGTGCGTGCATGTGCATGTGGAGTGCAGACTGCTGGCTGTGCAGCGCCTTCATTGGCATGAAAAGCCATGTGGATGTGTGGGAGACATTGTCCCGGGCATGGGCCCCGGCTTGCGCTTCCAGTGTCAGCTTGGGTGGAGACTCTAGGGGAGCAGTTCCTCACACCCACAGGACGCCCCGAAACATCCTGCGGTTCCCAGGGATGTGCGCACACGCACGGTTCTTTCTGTTTTTTTCTAATATTGACACGATCACGTCAGTTTTGCTGTGTTGAGCATCGTCTTCCCTTGTGGAGAAGAGACGGATGGGAGATTTCATGTCTCCACACTTTGGAACAACAAGATGCGTGTTCGGGTGTGCACTTTTTTTTTCTCAAGAATGCCCGAAAGAATGTCGTTTCGCAGCACGCGAAAGGCTCTACCGCCGTGAGCCAAGCTTGTCCTCCGTCGAGCATGCACCGCGTGCGACGTCACCGCCCGGCGTCGGCTCTGCCCTCTGCCCAGGGCCCCTCTCTCTCAACTCCAGCGCGTGAATTACCCGGGGCTGGGGACCCCGCGGGAGCCCGTCTGCCCCGGAGATCCGCCCCCACGTCCCGGCCTCCGTCTGCCCGCCGAGGGGTGAAGCGTTCTGAGCGGCTCCGCGGACGCGTTCCAGATCATGTCGCCCTCCCTGCCCTGTTCGGATGCCCCCAGGGCCTGCCCGGGCCGCTCCGGGGAAACGCGGGACTCGGCCGGCTCCAGCCCCTGCCGGCCACCCCGCCTCGTGGCAGGTCCACCTCTCGGGACCGCCGTGCCGTTGCCTGAGGAAGAATGCCAACAGGACTCTGCAGCCGATTGAAAGAGGTTGGGTCCTCGTGTGATCGCCCAGACTTCAGACCCAGACGTCGTTGTGGAGACGGGTCGCTGTTCTTAAGATTCAGACCACGGGTAGTTGGGATTGTCTGTTATCTGTAGCCGAAAGCATCCCTTGCAGACGAGTTGCCCTGGCCCCTCGGGACTCTGTGCTCCCCCAGACGAGGGTCGGGGCAGACACTTCTGAGGGGTTCAGAGTGTCCTCGGAGGTGGTGACCTGGAGCCCGCACGTGCTTAGCGAGAAGGCGGGTACCAGCGGCGGAGACACGTCCCGGTAGGATGCTAATCGGACGCTAATGGCTGCGCTCGTTAAACGGGGCATCACTTTCGGACCAGTTACGGAGTTACGGAGACGTTGCGGGATGTCAGACTCAAGAAACTGATTAAACCAGGACGTCGTTCTATGACACGCGCTGTAATCGTGTCTTAAAAACTAAAAAAAAAAAAAAAGGTAGGGCGAAAGATTTCGACAGGAAGGGGCGACAAAGGTGGCTTCCGGAAGCTCTTGCCGCGTTGCAACAAAACGAGGCTAAAGAAATACCCCGACGAGAAGCCACCTCGCGCCGCGGCAGCACAGCCTTCCCTGTCCCCGGTCGCCAGGCGTGAAACGTCGCATTCGGCGGTGCCGTGTAGTTCTGGTCGTCCGTCACGTAGAGGGTCAGTCGTCCTCAGAGAGTCGGGCGGTAACGCAGAAAATCGCTCAGCGGAACCGCTGTTTTTCATTCCTCGAGTCGTCTGTGGTTCAGCATCCGCGAAATGCGAAACGCCGGGCTACACGCAGCTCCTTTCCCTTCTTTTCGAACGGCGCCGTCGGCGTTTTGCTAAGCGAGCCGGCGCCTCCGTGGCTGGCTGAGGAGTCGTGCAGGTCGCTGCACACGCGCGTGGAGATGGGCGCGGGCCGGCCGGTCTCCTCCTTCACGGACAGGCTGGCTCGGCGACAGCGACGAGGTCCAGGGAGACTTCCAGGGCCCGGCCCTCGCGGGTCCGCAGCGGCATTCGACCTCATCGCAGCCGCCGGACGCGCCCTGGACAGCTTCGGGGTTCCCGGGGGCTGGGGGCTCTGGGCGAAGGAAGGCGCGGGCGGCGGGGAGGGCCGAGCCCCTCCCTGCTAAGCAGTGTTTTTCCCATTATCTTAAAGTACCTACTTTGAATTATATTAATTACAGTGAAAGATATAATAACTTGGAAACCTAGAATTAGTGTCACTTCTGATGCGAGGAGCACGATCCGCAGCAGGCCTGCTCGGGTCTCCGCGCTTCAGCTGGAGCATTCGGGTGGATTTCTTCCTCCGTTACAAAGGAAAGGCGGGGAGGGCCGCGTAAGGGAGCGGGGAGGCGGGGGGGGGGGGGTGGTGGCCACCGTGGGTGACGTGTGTGACCTCAGAAAGCGAACGCTCGGCAGGTCCGTTCCCTTTGTCGCGGCCCTCAGTTGCGGCTCCCCAGGGTCCTGGACGCCGCAGGGCTCCAGACGTGGCCTCGCCCCGCACCCCCGACGAGCCGGGAGCTGTGACCAGACCTGTCACCGCCGGGACACACACAGCGACAAGTGTTCGCGCCGCGGCTAGAGGCATCCTTACGCGAGCTCGCGGGGCTAAGTCACCCGCACTCGCCCGCCGAAGCGTCGCCCGCCTCGGAGAGCGGGCAGCGCGCGGCCGGCTCGTGGTGCGGGGGGCGCCGTCAGCGAGGACAGCGCCGAGGGCCAGGTGCCGGGCCACGCGGCCTCCGCGCCGCAGCTCCCGCCGGGCTCTTTGATCACGAGTCAGAGCAAACGCGGCGACAGAGCGTGGCCGGCCGGGGAGAGCGGACCGCCTTGGGAAACAGGAGCCCGGAGCCGAGGGCGGGGACCCTGGCCCGCAAGGAGCGCGGGCGGGAGACCCTCGCGGTGGCCTCGAGGCCGCGCGCGCCCGTAAGAGGCGCCGAGAGCAGGTGACAGCTCAAGGACGCGCACCAGACGCCCGAGGGGCCCCCGAAACGTTCGCGAGACTTCGATTCGGGGAATCTTAGGTCCTGTGACACGTCCCCTCACGTGGGCGGAGCCCTCGCGTCAGAGAAATTGGATATTGATACTACCAGGGTTTCATTTTTGCCAGCGTCGTGCTGAGCTCAGGGGACATTCGGGGTGTCCCCTCGCTTATGTAATAAATTAAGTTACTCTCCACGGGTGTCTGACTCCTCCCCTGAACTGCAGCGTGAGCGGCGGTCCACACGGCGACGTGCTGGCATGTCTGTCTTCGTGGTAACGGCACAGCGCCTGGCGTGTGCCAGACACAGAACAAGTCAGTGTTAGTTCGGCGCGTGAATACACGCGTTGCAGGTGCACGCGTTACAGATGCACGCGTTGCAGGTGCAATGCATCGCAGTAGCTCTTCGGATCGTGCTGTTTAAGTCGAGCAAAATGGGCGGCCTGTTATTTACTGCGCCGACAAATAAACGGAGTCAAAATCTGGTAACGAAGCGCTGAACTCTAAACGGCACGAAAACATCTCCAGGTACCAGGCGGTAGCCGTGCGGTGTGTCCCCGCGGCCTTGGAGACGCGGCAGCCCCCGTAATTGCCGACAACTGTGGGTGAGGATCACGCGAGCTTATCGGGGCTTCTATTGACTCACAGGCGTTCTGTTTATTGATTACTTAATTAGTTTTCCGAGATAGCTAATCGGGGAGAGTTGTAGGTATTTAGGAGTCTTTCATTAAAGCATGCTGAGAAATTTAAAACAGAAACGTGGGACCAGAAGCCAAAGCTTGTGGTGGCAAAGCTTCTGGGGACCGTGGCTACATTGAACATTCCTGTTGTCTGCTTCCGAGCAACGATTTTTTTTTTTTTTTTTTTTTTTTTTTTGGCCTCTAGGACAGAGAGAGAAAATACGTCCATAGTATGTATGGATGGATATTTCAATTTCCATTGAAAAAACAGATGAACAGAAATAAATGCACATTCGTGTGGCCTATGCATAGTAAACGCACTTCGGTTCTGATTCTTTGTCTTTTTATTAGAAATATATTGATGAAATAGAAGAGTCATGCCTTTTCCATGTTCTCGAGCCACATTTTTAAATCCAAGTCAATTCCGACGTTTCTTCCACTGCCAGTGTGACGTGACGTGAGTGAAATCTTTTACTGATTAATTCTTTAACTTCTGATCCCTTCTTTTGAAAATGAGTTCTCTCTTTCTAAAATCATTTCGAAATCACTGGCACCTGTAAATCTTTGTCTTCTCTGTTCTATGTGGAATGAATTCCCACCAATATAATATATTTCTTAAAAAGAAGTGACTTCTCATTTTCTGCTTCTCTCGCAATTGCACAGACTTTTAAGAAAACGCCTAGGAGGATTTTGCATCTTCAGCCTAACTGGACATTTCGTTAGATGGTTTGCTGCCCCTTTGTCCTTAATATCGATCATAATAAATCAATAGATGCGACCGTGCAGCCATCGAAGCAGAATGTTTTGTTACAGAAAGAATGTAACTTGAGGTTTGAGCTATGGCATTGAGGTAACATTTATCCTGAAGAATTCTAGATGCTGACTTGGCTACCGTAACTCATTAAACAGTTTCCAGTCTTGGAGTGTTTATGTGCTAGAGGTGAAGGCTTCTATTGTCAAGCACCTTTTTAAATTAAAACTATTTTCGTGTGACTTTTGGGAAACAAAGTGATTTGTGAAAACTACTTGTACCTAACAGTGAGAAATTGAGATGATAAAACTAAAAGATAGCTTTAGTGTTCCTGTTTTAAGCTTAAAACTTAGGAAATCTATGAATTATTGAGTAAAAAAAAAAAGTTGCCACTCATTTATTTATTCTTCTGTCCAAGCATATGACAAATATTTACTGAACATGTAATATTTGCTCATGTGAAAATTGAATCAGAGAGCAAATGGTTCTCATTTAAAAATTCTTAACACAGAGTAATAAAAAACTCATATACCTCCAGCTCTCCCTGACTTCTGCCTTTAATAATTCTTCTAGTTATTCAGAGGATATTTATTCGGCAACAGATGCTCATTTACATAAAGGAAGAAACAATATGTTCAGGAATCGGGAGAGGTGAAAAATACATAGTTATTAGGAACTATGAATAAGCTTTAATTGAGTGGAATACATACGGGGTAATTAGGAAAAAATCTGCATAAGTTTAATTGAGCGAGATGTGAGGAAAGGGAACAGAAACTGCAGGACAAACAAGCAAACGGGGAAAAGTCTGCACGTTTTCGAGTTCCTTGAATCGCAGCGGTTTAACGTCTATTATTTGTAGATAATCGAGGAGCGGAGATCGGATTTGCGCTGTGTCGTTTGCCATATAGTTTGTCCGAGGAGCTGCTGCTCTTCCCGAAGGCTCCTCCGCCGGTAGCTGAATGCCATGGCGATGCTCACCACGGGAAGTGACAGCTTGCTTTCCCGAGTAGCTCAGCACCAGGGGACCGGCTGGATTAGGAAAGGGGAAGGTAAAGTATTCATGTGACTTGCAGGGAGGCTGTTGTGAGCTCAGCAGGGGACAGAGCAGGAGGAGGAGAGCCTGCTCCAGCCTGGGAGGCCAGGGGGGTCTGCAGACACCCGTAGCCTTTTGCAGTGGTAAAAATTCTTCCCACAGTGTTGACGGCGAAGCTTAGATATCTGTGACCACGCCAGAATAGGATTTCTTAGGCAGGTATTTTGATCGTGGTGAGTTTTTTGGGGTGCTGACGAAAGGTCAGTAGGAAGGAAAAACATCGTGTCGTCTGCTGGCCCTGGGCGGGCCTGCTGCCGAGGCTGCTTTGGGGACGCTGCCCACGTGACCCCGCGTTGTCAGACCACCCCCCCACCAGCGCAGGGCGGGGTTCAGCGTCGTGGTAGGGAGGATGGCCCGCCTCCTTGGCCCCTCAGCATCCCTAGGGGCCGGAGTAGCAGCCGAACCCCACTCCAGCTTCAGGAAACTGCTTGCGCCGCGGTTAAACCTCAGGGGACGGGGACAGCCATCGACAAGAGGGACGCAAAGCCTTCCGCTGTGTGCCCGTGTGAAGGGCAGGCTCGTATTTCTCCCGTTCTTTATGACTCGGCCACCTGCGGGTACACATCACCCTGGTCTGTAAGGTCGTAAGTCAACCTCTAAACCCTCCCGCACAGGCAGCTTTGCTTTCCGACCCAGGGACGTGCACACAGTGGGTCTTCACGGAGCGTAGTGAGTCAGCGCTCAAACTGAGAGTCAGGCTGGATCCAACGGAAATCCAAGATGCGAAAGTCTCCCTCCCCTTCCCAATTCCGATGTACATGGTCCCACTCTTCACAGCCAAATATTTAAGATGCATAACCATAGGTATTTTAAAATTAAATTCCTTCGTTGATTAAAGTAGTATTAATTAAAAATGACATTCAGCACAAACATTTCCTCTTTCCCATTCTGAAAATTACTCAAGGCCAGAAGGAGACTAGAAAACAAACGTCTAATTACATTTTCGAGGACAGTCAATCAGAAGGGCTGCCACACACATGGAACGGGAGGCGAGGTGAATGAAGAAATAGGATGGGGGACCCCCCCGCTCCCGCCGAACTGCACATCTCAGAATCCCAAGCAAGGTCGCTTTTTAAAGACACAGGCTCCTTCTGATACAGGAGACCAAATCCTTTGTTTGAGGAGGTCAGAACGGAGTGCGTTGCCTTGAGTCGGGAACTTCCAGGAATATAGTTTGTTTCCCAGAAACAGAGGAAAGGGGTAGATAAAGAATATGCACCTGAAGCATATTTTTAGGAAGAAATCTGTCTCCATAGCAGGGGAAATAAGGAAATCCTTGAGTTATGGGGGAGAAAATGGAGTTTCCTGTCTCGACTAGCTGTTCAGAAGTAAAGGCTAATTGAACCTCAACCCAAAACTCGCCTAACTTGGACCATAACTCTGTCATACAAATAGATCAGCAAGGAAAACTCAGAACCACAAAAAGGAAAAAGGAAAATGTCTATACAAAGATTCTATACAAAATGAATGTAAGAGGCTGAAATAGAAATACAGAAAAAATAAATGTGGCTGCATAGCAGATAAACAGTTTGACCATTTTGCCAAAAAATTTAAAAATCTTATGCACCTATGAGCAAATACCAAACGCAGAGAAACAGGAGCTCATGGGATGGACGGAAAGATGAGAGACTTATCATCGTTACGTCTCGAGTTTTTGAAAAAATCGGCTGCAGTCTTTCCTGCCTCCCAGGTCTTTTCATACCATTGATTTATCGGACGCAGGCGCTGTCCGGGTTTCTTCCTAAACTGGTCAACAGAAGGTTTCGGACCATGGCCAGATGGGCCTTACATGGTTTGTTGACTGCAGATGGCCAGTCGTGCCACCCAGAATAAGGAGGAAGCGCCGTGATTTCCAGATAGTTGGCCCAGGCCACCGGTGAAGCTGTCACTGACACTAGCCAACAGCCATTGAATGTGCTGCTTTATGGCTTTTAATAATGCATTGCAGTTTTAGAGATGTTAAAACGGGGGGGAAAAACTGGTGTCTTTAAATGGATTAAAATGAACTGTCTGAAAGAAAAAAACATCTGTGTCATAAAGAAATAAAAATGGGTTGCGTGCAACTAATCCAAAGAAAAAGAGTGCCGCATTCGATCACAAATCAAAGCCCGAGTTTGTTCTTTCAACAAGAGAAACTTTTGTAATACGGTGATTCTTAAAGGTCGAGAAATATAAGCGCGATAGTAAACTCATGGGCAGATACAGACAAAACATGCCAATACGCGGATATCAACGTCTGTGTCTCGTATGTTACAAAACGTTCGTTGACGTGTAGCCGAGAACTGCCGATTGACAGTCGATTACAGCGTTGAAGGATCTACTTTATGTGACGATGCCGTCAGAGATGAGAGATAGAATTAAATGGAACAGAATCACAGCATTAGTAAAAATCTTTAATTTACCCATTTCTGTCCATTTGGAATTAAATAAAAATAAAGAATATCTAGAAAATATAACTAAATAGGTACGTTAAATTAGTATTTCTATATTGCTGTAATCTAAAAAGATTAAATTAACTTCTTTTAGCTAGCGATGTAAAATTAATACGGTGGATAACATCGTAGATCGTAGACAATCTCGGTCAATTCGTAAAAGCAAAAGTAGAGCAGGAAGTATTCTCTAAGAAAACATCGAAAAGAAATCGATAACAACATAAAAAGTAAAAGACTACTGTCATTTTGATATTAAAAAACAAAAAAATCTGTGAAAAAGCCTATTTGAAAAAGTAATCATGAAATCAAAGTCGATAGATACTCTATCAACTTAATATTTGAAACTGGAAATTCTTAAAATATAAGTTGTTGGAACAGGGGCAGCAAAGCATAGTCATAGACTTAAACATTTATATTAGTAAAAAAGGAAGAAGTAAATTTTAATCAAACCATCTAATTTATGAAAAAATGGACTTAATAAAAGCAGAAAACATTAATAAGAGTAAAGTTGGAAAATGAGGAATTGAAAAAAAACAAAAAGAAAAACAAAACTTTTTAAGAAGAGAAATCTCAGAGCTAGGTTTTTGAAAGAGAAAAAACTGGCTAAGCTAATTAAGAAAAATAGCACTATGACCAAAAATATACACATATATACACGAAGAATACATAGGTAAAATAAATAATAACAAGAGGTAGATAATTATACACAAGGCTGAAAATGTTAATACATACATATAATATTTACATATGTTTACATATTTATGTATATTATTACATATGTTACCTGTTATATATATGTAATAATGTTTTCTAGGTATACCATCATCTCTCCAAATAATGATCACTTAACCGAAAAACACATTTAAAATACACAAAAAAAGCTATTGTAAATGATAAATGAATTTAACAAGTAAAATAACTTTTTTATTCATATACAACATTATTTAATTATAGAATGAGAGAAGGGACTTCTTTTTCTACTAGCAAAACCAAAATACTATAAATGAACTTACAGATACGTGCGAGACGCATGCGAATTTCATTCTATGTACCTGGAAGAGTGAGCTTCCGAAAGGGGACTGATTATCTGTAAACTCACCTCTGAGATTCACATGGTCCCAGCAAAATGCCTTGGGGATCGTTTTAGTAACTGATGACATTATTTCTAAATAATAAGAACAATAAATAGCTGAGGGCGAGGAGTGCCAAGGGGAAACCAGCGTGATCAGATACTGAGGTTTATTGCAAAACTTCAGTCGTTTAAGGAGTGTGGCCCCGTGTGTACGCACAGGGAGGTTCGCGGAAGAAACACACACACACACACGACCTAACCAAAAGGCAACAAACAGAAACAGAGAAATGCACACAAGAATTTAGTATAAAATATAAGCAACATTCCAATCTGATGGATCATACAATACATCGTGTTGAGACAATCTTGTGTCTACATCAAAAAAAATAAATTGGGACCAATGTAATATCTAAAACCCTCAACATTACAAATGAGAACAAAAACCCCAAAACCTGCATATGTGTGTATTTAAAAGAAACCAGAAAATATTAGAAGAAAAATGATTATATTTATGTGTATATAACATAAATGTGTGTATACATCTGGCTTTCATAAGTATGATGCAAAACTGGAACCCAAGTAAAAAATAATATATAAAAATATTTTTTAAATAATATAGGAAAGCATTTTTAAAAATTCTGCAGACACATTACCATAAGCAAAACGCAATGACAAAATGACAGACTGTGGTGTTTATTTTTCTAAGACATATATGGAAAGCTCATATACGTTGGTAAGAAAAGGTGAAAAATCAAACAGAAAAATAGGCTCAAGATATGATAAAAACAGTTCATAAAAAATAAATCGCTCTCGAACACATTGATGGCTTCAGAGTCGCCCTCTGGCGTGCGGCTTTGGAGAGGCAGGGGTCCTGCCCTGCTGGGTGGCAGTTTGGCAGCCATAACTGAAATTATCCTACACGACTAAGAATTTCCCCATAAATATATTCCCCTATGTATGAGGATATAGATTAAAAGTTATTCACTCAGTATTATTAGTGATGATAAAACATGGGAAACACACTAAACGTCCTTCAATAAGACGGTGGTTTAAACAAATCCTGTTCCATCCACACAGTCTAAGAATTTTTCTACAGGTGCATTGTCGTAGGTCCAAGAGCAGTTAAACTATTTGTATTCGTCCAGACTGTATAATAACAGGCACCTTCGAAAAGAACTGAGGACGTCTTCGTGGACTAAGGCGGGTGATCTCCCAGCCATCGCGGATGGTGCGCCAACAGCGGTTTACTAGTTTCGTTGCATATAAATAAAAGGGAGGCAAATAATACTGACACATCTCTGTTGGATATGCAAAAACCGTGTACTTGAACTTCTACCCAGGAGACGGATTCGGGCCCCTCGGGGAGGGGAATGGCAGCTCCTGCGGCAGAGTTGTGTGTTAGGAGACTTTTCAAATAGGGCCTTTTTCTACTTCCTGCCTTTTGAGCCCTGTTGTTACTTTACCTTAGACGAAATAACGAAGATTGTTCATTTCGGAGGACTGTACACATCGATCCAAATTGGTCGAATTAGCTGCCCAAGTCCTTGTCAACCTAAGTCCAGTTAAATAGACTTTGCATGTTCAAGTTCATTGAGGCTTCCTGTGGCTTTTTATGGAATGAAGCCCAAGAGCATAGCGTAGTCCTTTCGCTGCGAGCTTTATAGATAGTTCTGAATATTTCATCTGAGTGAGAAATCACTTATATTCTGCTGTCCCACTGCCTGGCATTTTTTTTTTTTATTTTTTCTGAATTAGGTCAGAAATGTTAAAATTGTATAGACTATCTCCTTGAATTTTTAACCCTAATGAAAATTACAGGTTGTCTTGATGGTAATAGTAAATTAAAAGTTGGAGTAAGCCGGCCTTTAGCACAACTGGTCATGTTTAGTCCAAATACGAAGAATCTAATACTTCGTAAAGCTGTTATTTTCATTTTGGGAACTGGCGCGTGCAAATGGTCACCAACACACAGAAAACCGCGTCTTCGATTTTCTGCTAACTTAGACCCAGGTAATCACACACGTAGAAACTCCTTTACACTCCTATTTTTTACTCAGATTTCCCAGAAATTAGCCTTCCTCCTCTTGCTAATCCGTTTACTCTGCAGCATTTCCATTCTAAATCTGCCTAGTTGCCTGGTTTGCAACTTGCATTTGCATCGGCAGAAATTTCGGCTAAGAAAGGCACAGAAAGCTCCTCATGATAACGGTGTTCTGTGTGATCCACGTCATCCGTTAGACTCTCTCAGAAAGTCTCACGTGATACATGCTCGAAAATGAGAAGGAAACATTATTTTCATAAGTTGCGTCAAATTATGATTAATACTTGTGTTAGCATATTTTATTTTTCAATGCAGAAAATTAGGGTGAAGATTAGGATATAGGTGTTTTTCACCCGTGCGCATGCACTTAGGTTATACTCGTCAGGGGAAAAGCATGTTCCTCGCGATTCCTTATTTTGTCCTGTGTCCTTTCTACGGTTTGCTTAAACATTGTCTAATTGAACTGTAGTTGTTTTCCTGGTGGATCCCTTTATTTTTTATCTGAGCATGTTTCAATATTTATTCTCGTTCTGTACCCATAAATCCAATCGTTTAAACCCAGCATCTCTCAAGAATTTAAAATTTAAGAGACTGCCTTTCTTTAAGTTAAAATTTATCAATCTCTGTTCTGTCCAGGTAAAAAAAAAAAACAGAGGCCCAGATAAGGGTCTCCTTATTTTATTAGAAAAGTAATATACTAAACATTTTTAGTAGAACATAACTCGAATTCTCTAAAAAACGTGTGTGTGTGTATGTGTGTCATCATTTGCCAAGCACAGTTTTAGTTGTGGATCTGCTTAATTTTGAATAGCACATGTTAATTAAAATTTAATAGCACTTTATTTAATTAGGTTAGGTATTCTCAAAAGTACTCCAAAGCTGGATTTTATGATTCATAGAAGCAAAAATACCCACTTATTATTCCGCATAATGATCCCGCGGTAAATGGAACATTGTGAGGACGGCAGAGATGGAGTCCATGTGATCGGCACCAAACATTATTTTGTGATGTTTTAGCTACACAGAATCCCTAGCGCCTAAATTAACTCATATTTCATCAAATAAGATCCCGCTCTGAGACGGAAAACGCTGCTTTAGGTGCTCAGGGCAAAGCGAGGATGAATAAAAGAGCCTCTGACCTCACGGATATTAATCTCATGGGATTAAACGAAGGGAGATTTATGATCGCACATGAGAATTTCCCAAACGGACGCTCGAGGCTCTGCAATTCGGCAGCCGGATGCAGCTTTTCGCGCCTCGCTGCCCTGTTATCCCGGGCCTGTCCCTTTCCTCACGATGACAAGGCGGTCGCCTCAGCCCACCAGCCACGCGGCAAGCGCCCCGGGAGGAGAGGGGCGGGGAGAGACGAGACCCGCAGAGATGATCCCCGAGGCGCTCAGGCCGGTCGCATCCGCCGGTCGGAACCGGCTCACGCCCCGTCCCTGAACTACGAGCCGGGAAAGGCAGAGCGGCCGCCTTGCTGGCTTACTGGCCACGTGGTCCCGGGAGGTGGCGGGCCAGCGAGGGGCCCGGGGGAGGGGACTTTGTCCAGGCCACTATCGGGGTCGGCTATTAATTTTTTAGTAAGTCTGCCGATTTAACTCACAGCCGCCGTGTGTGCGGAGAGGGGTGTCCGGGTCCCGGCGGGGCCGGCGCGGCCTGGGGCGTGGAATCCGGCCGCCGCCGCCGCGGCCTCCCTCGTCCGGCCTGCCCTCCGTCCTCCTCCGTTCCGTTCATTATCGCGTCAGTGATGAGGCATCGGCGGCGCCCACCGGTCCTCGCCCTGTTTCCCTCGTACCTATCACCCCCTCCACCTGCGCTTTGCCCCATCACACGCCTGCCTAGGCCCCCGGCACTCCCCGGGACAGGACTGACCGCTGCGGGCGAGGCTTGGCGCAGAGCGAAGGCGCGAGGCTTTGTCCGAACACGGTGGGACCTTCAGCGCGGCCACGGCAAGCGGTACGCCGGGCGTGCGGCCCCTCGGCCTGTGCGGCCCCTTGGCCAGTGCGGCCCGCCGGCCTGCGCCCCTCTTCTCGAGTTGTCCTCCCGCCTGTCCCCGGGGGGCTCTTTCCCGCTGCTCTCAGGGCGAGGGCCCGTGTCCCGGGCAGGCGCTGAGGGTCGCCGGGCTACGTCCACGCCCACGACACGGTCTCCCACACCTGGCCACCCTCCAGCCCTGGTGTCACCATGCCGCGGCCACGCGCGCCTGCCATGCCGCCGGCTGGGCCCCCCCGTCCGCTGCCTTCGGCTCAGGTCGTCCATCGCGACCTCCTGACGCCTCCTCTGCCTCCCTGACTGCGGCCGATTTCCGTCGTGTGCGATCGCAGCGATTGTGAACACAGTCCTTCTGTTTTGCACACTTCTCTTTATTTTCTTACCACATGACTGGCCGCGGGGTGCGGGGGGTCAAGCGTTTTCACTCGCAGGTGGAAAGCTGGCTGCCGGGCACAGCTCCGGGCGCCCGGAAGGGGCGTGAAAACCGAGAACGAGGCCGAGGCCGCCTTTGCCGCCGCGACGTACGACGCCGGCAGGGAGACCCACGATGCTCGCGCATCGGTCTCGTTCTCCGTGAGGTTGCGAGGATTTCGAATCGACTCAAGGGGAGGTGGTCCTCTCTGTAGGACTCATACGGGTTTGATCTGCGAAACGAGGAGGGCCCCCGCCTGCGCTGCTTCTGCCGCGGACAAGACCCTGCCGCTCGGGAAGGGCCGTCGGCAGGGTTAAGGGGCTCGAAGCCCGGGGCGTCCTCGGCGGCGCCGCGCCGCGGGGCGGGTTCTCCCCGGCGGCCGGACGAGGCGCCGGGCCGCGTGGCACCTGCTGCTCCGTCTCCTCGGGCAGGAGCAGCAAACCACGGCTGCCGTGCCCACTCCCACCCCTTCGATCACAGCGAAGAGTCAGGTCTTTTGGGAGATTGACATCTTTTCCAAATGTAGAGACACACACGCGGGTATGTAGAGACACACACGTGCATGCGTGCACACACGCACACACACACACACACGCACACGCACAGTTAGAACAGCACAGAGAGCAAAACTAGCTGCATCTCTAAGTTCCATTTTTGCAACAACAAACGAAACACCCAATGTTCCACTCTGCGTTTATTTCACTATAACAAAGTCGCGCTCCGTGTGTAATCACGGATTTGTACATGTGTGTCTTGTGCACAGGCTGCATCGTGCGATTAAATGCGACCGTCATACGTGCGGAACGTCATTTACGGGCGGGGTTGCTTTGGAAGCTCGACTGACACGGAGCCATTGCTCCCTCGCTCAGCTCGCGGGTCCCCAGGGGCTGCCGCGTCCCTGCGCAGACTGCGCTCCAGGTTTTTTGTTTTTTTGTTTGTGTCACTCAAACGACCGAGGCTTAGAAAACCGCAACATGGCTTTAGAGTCTCCCGAGAGTGTTAGGAAGCCTTTTCTCGTTCCACGAATACCGGCCAAGGTGTGAGCGTCGGGGGTAAAAGCAAGACTCGTGCCCTGGGTTTGTCATGAAAGTAATTCTTACTCAGCCCCGCTAACCCGCCGTGGCGTCATTCCTCACCTTCTCTTCATTGCTGAGGCGTCTCAGAACACCTGCATTTCCTGGCGAGAGGGCGGTGGTTACGGAGGACCGCCGTTGGCACGAAGCTTTTTCCTGCCGCTGTACGGAACACGGGAGCCGGGAAGAAGGGCCGTCGTGGGGGAGTAGAGGCGGGGAGGCCACCTGCAGCGGAAGCGGGCCTTGCGGTGTTTAGCCCCGATGGTGACTATGCATCGACGGTGACTACGCATCGAGTGAAGACTTGGTGAGCGCACGGTCGCCTGAGAGTCACGGTCGCCTGAGAGTCACGGCCACGCACCGTGACCTGACTGACATCTAAAAAACTCTCCATAAAAGCACGTCGGAACACACACTCTTCTCAGCCTCGCAGGAAACGTTCTCCACGACACATCCCAACCCGGGCCCGTCAAGGACAGGAAGGAAATGTAGGAAGAAAGAAGACAGTGGGAGAGGAGGAAGTGCGCCTGGAAAGAATATCAGCGGAAGAAAAGTTGTCGGCAGGAGACAAAGGAGAAGAAAGCCAGGAAAAGGGACGAGTAACTCAGACAGATGAGCCGCGCGGCCCTCGGGACCCGCCTCCCCGGGGGCCGGAGGGCTCCGAGCTGGGCGCGTTCCCTGCGGTCGCCCGTCCGCCCCTCACACGCTCCCATCTGAGCCCCCATCATCACTTGCCGGGGGTGAATCTGAGACTCGGAGAAGAAGTTTGCTGATTTGTAGGGGACGGAGCCAAGATCCCAAGCCGGAGACCCTGCTCGACCCAGGACTTGACCTCGCGGCTCTGCGGCTCCGGGGCTAAGGCTGCCTGTGCTGGGGCCGGGCGGGGCGGCTCAGCCCGGGACGGATCCGCGCGGCGGTGAGCACGGCACGGGGCGGCCAGCGCCCGCCAACGCGTCCTCCCGCCGGTCAGTGCCCCGCTCCGCAGCCTCCACGACTCCGGCCGGCACTCTCCGCTCGCAGGCCCTCCCCGGGGCTAGACACCTTGTTTTTCTCTGCAGATCAACTCAGCGCCGTGGGGACGCTGTTCCACACAGCGAAAAGGCTTTCGCGAGGCTTTTCCTTTGCAAACAGAAGTTGCGAGTATCGATTACTCGCGGGTGATGGGACCGAGACCGGGCGGGAAGCCCGATGCAGGTGATGATGGACATGAGAGCCTGCCCCCCTAAACTTGATGTGAAACTCCTCAGAGCGGGACATGCCGCCGTACTTAGCACAGCTCTTCAGGGCAAGGGCCGCGGCTTATCCATCCTCGCGTACTCCAACTTGGGATTTTGCAAATAGAAGTTGCCTTGATAAATGTCATGTGAATTAGAATTCTTCATGATCCTTTGAAATGATGAAATAGGCCTCAGGTCTTAGGAAAAGCTCATAAATATATTATGAACACGCTGCGCGCAGATTAAATGTACTCGATGCAAAGGAACGGAGTGTCATTCCTACAACACATAAACGAGGCGACTGCCGTGTCGTAAATGCGTCCTGAGTCTAACGAGATGGATATAAAAAGCCCTTCCCTATCCCTGTTCCTGTAAACTGAAAAGTTTGCCAGAAGGTCTTGGATGACCCAGGATTCTTAAAAAGGCTGTCCTTGAGATACTGAAGAATGTTTTCCTTTGATCTCAATATGTGTTTCCTAACAAACAAAATGTCATTCCATTTCTTAGCCTAGAGCTGAGCTCTTTAAAAAAATATTAAGTCTGCTTTCCTCTTTGCAATTCAACTCAAGGCACAGTGTCACATGGGAAAGCCAGCATCTTAGTAGGCGGAGGCCCTTGAAATGTCGTCGGAGACTGAGTATCTTCGAATGAACCAAACGGGGAAGATCGCGGACTATGTGCTCACGTGCACTAAACTCCAGGGCCTTGGTGTCAAAGGCTCCGATTCCCGTCACTCATCATCAAGCGAGTGTTTTGTCAGTTAAAACGTGAAACGTGCCACCTTACGACAGCTGAGGATTACGGGATGACGTGGGGAGCGATTATCCGGGCCGTCCCGGGGCGGGGAGGCCGCGGCCTGTCGGGGGAGACGGGGCTGTCCCTGCCGCGGTCGCACAATCGTCGTAAGGATTTTCTCCCTGAGCGTCTCGGGTTGTGCCGTCGGGTCGAGCGTTAGAGCCGAGAGCGCGTTCGAAGCCGTGGAACCGAGCCGCGTGCACTCGGAAGGGCGCACGCGCGTGCGTTTGTGTGCGGCGGCGCTGTAATGAGCGAGTGTTCTAACGAAGCAAAAGGTTTTCCTGCGTCTCTGCGTGGTCCGAGATGAGTAGATTGGTGGTTCGAGCTCTTCGGCTACGTTGACTTGATTCGACTGTTGAACCGATCGGGTGTCCTGGCGTCGTTTGTAGGTAATTTCTCTTCCTCCCCCCCTTCCCCCTTTCCCCCTTCCTTCCTGTGATTGGATGGCATTATTCCCGGGTCACGTTTCAAACAAGATGAACTTTGAGCCCTCTACGCATGACCTTTCTGAACCGTTCCATGACTCAGTCTCTCTGTTGCGAGCCGACCTCGCTGAGTTCTGCCTGAAGCATATTAAATTCTCAGCGTGTTAAGGACCTACCGCAGGGGTTTCTTATCAGAAGGATAAATCCGCGCTGTGCGGCGGCCCCTCACGCGGCCGGCACGCGGAACTGCCAGCCGGCGAATGTGAACCTGGACCGAAGGCCCCGCACGCGCTCCCTCGTTTGCCTGCGCTGCGCCTAGACCGGGGACGGCGGCTTGTTTCTGCGCTGACCGGGGGTCTCGCGATGGCCGCCCCGTAGCCTCGGAAGGTTCCGCTTGGCTAGCAGTGACCTGCGTGGGTTGCCGGTCACTTTTGTTGTGTGTCTCCTGAGGGAAAATCCAAAAATTAGCAGCACGTGTGCCCTTTATCTATTCAAAAACAATGAGTGGTCGGTACGTATTACGAACGCCTCGCGTGTGCCACACCGACCGCTCGATTCACACGCACGATCGCGCACGCCACAGGCCGTGTGTGTCTGTGCAAAATGCGGTGCCTGGAATCCGATGGCAGTTCGGTCCGTCTGTGGCCCTAATCCTCGACACGCTGCTTGAGGTAACACGTCCCTTGTGGTCCATTTTAAACTCCCGGGTCCCGGCCTGTCTGGTCGCTTCTTTGCTGAGGGGTTGCTGTCCCACTTTGCGCTGTTCGCTTTTTCTCCTAAGAGATAAAGTCAGACTGTTTTCTCTTTGCGCTTAGCTAATTACTTCACTTTCCTTAATCGAAATAATCTGACAATAGGTAGACAGTTGAAAGTTGAGTTCTTTAGTTGATGCCTTAAACGTTCAGCTATTTTTTTTATTTATTTAAAGATAATATCATCCTAGCAAGGAAACTTTTAAAATAATATACCAGCCTAATGAATAAGTATTTTCAGATTTCTGTAACAGCGTATTTTCAGATCAAAACATTGGCACTCAGTGTATTAATCACAGCTATATAAAGTTTGTTTTTATGTAATTAAGATAAAAATATAATCACATGACAGGCACCGAAGTGAGAGGTTTAGAAACAATTTTTTCCCCTCGCATGAAAACCTGCGTCCTTCCCCTTGAAGAGTGTGGCCCGTAATTTGCATGTATCACTCTGCGCTGACCCCACTGGACAGAGCTCGGCTCAGATCCTGGCTCTGCCCCCGGGGGCTGAGGTGTGAATGTCGGGAGGCATGGTTCAAAACACAACAACAAAAAAAACTACTCTGCTGAGTTCCCACCACGTCCAGATGCCGAGGACTTAGAAATGGTGGAACGAAATCATCACCTGGAGCCTCGCGGGGGTGGCCGTGGCCAGGAGTGGCTAGGGGGTGGGGCACTGCGGGGCACAGCGGGGAGCAGGCTCCGAGCTGGGGTGGCCAGGGCTCCGCGGGGGCCGCCGGGGGGCCTGAGAAGCCCTCGGGGAGGCTGGGGGTGACTCGGTCAGCATCTCCCGGGTGGAGGATGGGCTGAGACACCCGGGGTGGGGCAGGGCGGCCTCGTGTGCCACCTCAACGTGCCACTCGGGACGTCGGTTACTCTGACACCTACTGTGGACCCTTGAAAAGCAGCCGGTGCAGGGAGGTGCCTGCCCTGAACCCCCGTGTCTCAGTACAGACGGCTCCCCCGAAAGGGACTCACTGGTCAGTAGTCCCCGCCCTGGACGCTGCTTCTACCAGACTTACGGGTCCGGCTGCCCATCGCAGAGCTCCACCACCTCCCCCCCCCCCCAAGTATCTTCAGGGTCTGAGTCTCTCTGGAGAGGGGGAGCCACAGCGTGAGGAAGGGGATGCAAGTTTCTCTGGGGCTTGACTGTCTTCGCTGTTATAGGTACATAGAGCCTGATTCCGAAGAAAAGACGAGGCCGGTGGGAAGGGGCAGGGGCCGGGAGCGGAAGGAAAGGACGTAAAAGGATCGTACAAGTTCTGACCCTATAAAAAGTCAAAGAAACCGAACACGTGCAACCAAACGATGAGGAAGAAACGGGCTAATAAGGAGCAGCCAGAACTGTGTAATAGTTAGAGAAAATCACTGAGAGCAGCCCGTCAGGTTTTCAAGGGTTTCCCCTTAAAATGTCTCGCAGTTTCCCTATTTCCCCGCCATTGCTGGCTGCTGTGTCTGTCAAGGACCCGGGAGCCTCGAGGGGCTCGGCGGGGCTTTGCCGGGGTGACTGCGGCAGGGCGAGTCCCCGAGGCCATGCCCTGCGTGCAGAGCCAGCGGAGGTGGGGAGGGCGACCTGGAAACCGAGCCAGGATCCAGACGCGACCCCGAGGATTGAATCCCGCGGGACACGCCCTCCCACCCCCGCCGTGGAGGCGCCGGGCGGGGCCCCTCTCTCCTGGCTGGAGGGCAGGCTCAGCGGTCAGTCCTCTGTCTGCCCTGCCCTGGGGGTCAGCAAAACGCCACGTCGCTCTGGCAGCTCCGAGGAAGACACTGGTCTCACGTCAGCATCTTTCTCTTCTGACCTCCCTCACCGGTACCCCAGAAGGGCGGGGGCCCCGAGGCCCACCTCTGCCACACGCTCTGCGCGTCCTTCTGTGACGTGGGGGCGCGCCCCGTGGTTCGTTCTCGGCCTCCGGGGCTGCGGTCCAGACGAGACAGGAAACGGCCCTGTATGCAGGTCCGTTCTCCCAGGGTCGCGTGGCCAGCTGAGCAGCCCTGTCCTCTGAGAGGGAAGCCACAGGGTCTGATCTGGGGCGGGGGGCCCTGGACACACATGGGGAGACGTCACACGCCCAGCCGGGGGGGACTTCGTGTTTTTAGAGATGGTTCGCGTACACCGACTACTCAAGAGGGCCTTCTCCCTGGCTTCGGTCCCGGGAGTAGTCACGCTCCTTCTGAGCGGCCATCGTCATATCACGTGGACACGACAATGACCGTGTTTCACCCGTGCTGAGCGGACGCGGTCGTCCCCCGCTGGGAAGTGTGCGGCCCGCAAGGCCACGTCTCCACCTACGGCCCAGGCTCGCCTGAATCTCCTCTCCTCCTTTTCCTTTCTTTGGCTTTCCTCAAGTTTTTCTTCACTTACACCCTGATGTTAAAAAGAAATCCTTTTTGCTGTAAAGGACGGCGTGCGTAAATTTGATGGGGGTGGGGTGGATATTAATATTTTATTTAATTCACAGAAGGAACCCATCCCCACTCTCTACCTGCCTAGGGACAGGATAAGTTATTTTTAAAGTATGTACAAAGCTAAGTGTTCATATATACCTTTTTAGACTGGTTGGAGAACCATTTAAAAATAAGACGAGATGAATCTGTAATTATTAGGAAATGTTCATGTTTCTTTAAGACAGACTCCAGGGAAACGGGCCTTATTTCTTTTTCATGGTTTTCAGTATTTCTGCCGACAGTTTCAATAGGGCCATAGCCGTGGCTGCAGGTGACCCCGAGTGCAGAGAGTGAAGGCCACGCGCCAGGACGGCCGTGACCAAAGGGTGCCGGCAGCGTCACTGCCATGGGGCGGAGGGCACGGGGCGCCCCTCGCAGGGCGGGGGCGGGGGCGTGGGGGGGGGCAAGCTGTCGCAGCCGCATCGGCTGCGACGGCGTGAGCCTGACGCCTGCTCGCGCTTGTCCACTCGCTCACTCACTCTTATTTGGAGACGATTATAGTGTGTGTGAGCACGCATGTGCATGTGTGTGTGCGTGCAAATGGGTGTGTGCATGTGCGCACATGTGTGGGAGTATGTGCATCTGTGCATGTGTACGTGTGTGTGCATATGTGTGTGCCCGTGTGTGCCTGTGTGTGCACACATGTGTGGGTGCATGTGCGTGCATGCATGTGTGTGTGCGCAAATGTGTGGGTGCATGTGTGCACGCATGTGTGCGTGCGTGCAGATGTGTGTGCACGCATGTGCATGTGTGGGAGTGTGCACCTGTGTGCATGTGTGTGCGTGTGTGCGTATGTGTACACGCGTGTGCACACATGTGTGTGCATGTGTGGGTGTGTGCGCGCATGTTGCATGTGTGTGCGTGCACTGTATGCGTGTGTGAGCGTGCCTGTGCACGTGTGTGCGTGGCGGTTGTGCTCCGCTCATTCTTGGCCCTAACCAAGTAGAGTAGCTACGTTCACAGCGATCGCTGCGTCTGCCGCCCGACAACCTCGGCGAAGCCTGAGTCCCGTCGTGGTCAGTCCTCCGTGTCCACGGCTCTCCGATCGTGGAGCCCGCCAACCTCAGACGGAAAACGCCGGACATGAAAAACGTCGCCCCATCGCGGACGCGCGCCACGCGGTCAGGCCTCTGAGGGCGGGGTCCGTGTGAAAACATGCAGGCTTTTTTCATGCCATCGTTCCCTAGACTGCACGGTGCAACCACCGTGCACACAGCAGCTGCACTGAACGAGGTCGTAAGTGCTCCAGAGCCGACTTCACGCCATGGCCGGGTGCGTGCAGGCTGCAGGCAGACACTGCTCATTCTACCCGAGGGACTTGGGCGCCGCGGCTTCTGGCACTGGGGTCCTGGGGCCCACCCCCGCAGGTGCTGGGGACCAAGAGACACCTGCGTCACGTTCGTACGTGAAGCCTGCCTCACAGAATCACACACCATGGAGAGCCAGACTGTTACCGTTCCATTTTCACGAGCTTCTGAGCGCATATTTGATTCGTTTCGATGTTGTTAGAGAATTAATACGGCGTTATTTTTCTGATGATATTCCCCATTGTGGCCACTACGAACCCAGGGCTAATCATGCCAGCTCATTCCAGAAATATAGCTTCGGGAACGATCTCTTCCTCTTTGTATTGAAATGGTAGTCGTCTAATAGAGATGCTGCACGTCGTGGACTCAGATATCTTTAAAGCAATACTTAACTCAGGGTCGAGCGCAGAGAAGCTGCAGAGGGTTATTCATCCATGCAGATACAATTATAGCGCGGCAGATAATGGATTTGTGTTATTCTAAACGCCTCTACGTGGCTACAGCGAGACTGACTGAAGTTGTTTTCATAACTTTTCAGTACGTTGAACAAAAGGGAAGTACGACAGTAGAAAGCATCTGATAAATTAAATGTGACATGTTTTTTATCCGTACAAAACGGTTTCTGAGCAGCTGGTGATTGTGAATATTTCAGCAGTCATTTTTGATGCGGAATCCTTCTTCTGTGTTCGACACTAATGAGTTGTGAGCCGTACTTCATCAAATTGACAGTTTCCTTACTTTTGTAAACAGGCACGCGATGCACCTCGTAAAAGCCGATAAAAGATGCTCGGCTCACCTCGGGAGCCCGTGGGAGTTTTCTCTTCCTCTAAGTTTTACCATCAACATTTCCTTTAAGGAAAGATAATATAGAGAAAGGCTAGGCTCCATTAGGTGCTTAATAAATTATAGCCTCATTCTAGGTACCATAATACATATTGGCCCTTGGGTGACTTTACGGCTCAAATAAGCTCCGAGGAAAAAGAAACTATGCCTTGGCTAAAATAGTAAATGAATCCAACAGGAAATGGCAGGTTCTTTATTGTTTTCATAGGATATACTTGTCTTCGTTGTTGCTTTTAATGTAAATTATTTTTAGAGAACGAAAGATCCCTTACATTCTTCCAACTTATCGTAAACTTTAAAAAATAATTTTACAATAATCGTGGGACGCAGAACATTTATGCGGTGTTCCCATTTTATAGGTGAGGAGAGTCACAGAGAGAGGAGAGTTAGTACAGACTCTCTTGCGTTAACACATAGTATTATTTTCTCTGAGCGATGGGAAGGAAGGAATCTAACTACTAGGAACATGGAAACACATAGATTGGAATCATCCAAAGAAAACATGAGCTGTTAAGATCGGTTCATCAGAAAGTCTATTTTAATGGGCAGAAATTGGCTATGGTGCTGGAATTAAAAATGCGCCTTGCAGCAGATCGAGTGTTATTAGCCATGTTAACCCAGCTCATTCTCTCGGGGGACATTGCACATTAAGGTTTCTATTAAAACCAGCACGATCTATACACGCAGAGTGGGGATAAAACGTAGAGTTTAAGTTGGACAGCTGCCGCCTACCTTTCAACTCAGCCAGCCCTCTTTGATATGCTTCATATTTTAGGATCCTAAATAATGTTTTCAAAAGGTCCAGTGCTGCCGAACACACTGCCTGGTCCCTCGTCATCTGTGTTCGGGCAGATTCCAGTGGCCGAAGTTTGCAGACGTGGTAATGATGGCACCTTATGCTTTCATGGGCCATCGCTCTCTCCGTGGAATTTCATTCTGATGCTGCTGGAAGTATGTCAAAATTGGTAACTTGAAATCCCTTCCAAAACAAAACCGTAGAAAGTCTAAGTCAAATATGACAAACCTCTTTTATAAAGGCATAGCTGAGCTCACGGATAATTAAGAGACATAATCAGAAGCCGGATACCGGAAGAGCACCCCGAACCCGGTTGGGCCCGACGTGCGTGAAGGCGGGGCTCACACAGGCTCGGGGTCAGCAGGGGTCAGTCAGCCTCAGCGCAGAAGCGCGTGGTGCCCTGTTCGCCGACGTGAGAAAACCCCCAGCTCGGTCTGCTGCACGCATGAACCGCCAAAGTCTGCGTCCGCCCCAGCACAAGAGCGACAGGAAGCCTGCGGGCACCGGACTCTCCCCCAGCCCTGCCAGCAGGGACACCCCGCACTCCAGCTGTGAGGATGCTCACGTGTCCCGGCGAGGCCGCACCTGGTCTAGACGATGCGCTGCCACCTGCTTCAGGTGCTCGCAGGCGGCATGGTCTTCAGCTCTGCGGAACCGCGGCGCCGTCCCCTTACCTGGCTGAGCGTCAGGTCAGCCTGTGACAGCCGGTGTGCCCAGGCCGGCTCTTGGAGCCCAGGGTCCTTCACCCTGAAATTGGGACGGGCGTCACCTGAGACGTAAACGAGGCTGGTAGGCACGTGGTCCCTTAGCACGCGGCACGTGCTCAGTGCTCAGTATTTTTCTTTATTAACGATTTGACTGTAATATCTGTATTGCATTTATATATCCATAATCCTGCTACAGCGGTCATTTATATCCAGAACTGCTCTAATTTGATCTCAAAATGGTCATTGTATATATAAATATAGATATAGATATATAGATATAGATATTCATAATGAGAATTGCCTGTTATTTTTTAAATTAAAAAATCCCCCAAAGAGACCCAAACTTTTATACACACACACACACACACACACACACACACCTGTACAACCTGTGGAATTTTCTTACTTAAGGATTTTTCTTGAAAATGTAAACGTGAACTAGTCATAAAGGAAGTCATTGCATAGATACACATCACTTACCTTGAAGTCAGTACTCAGTAATCATAAATGTCCATCACTGAGAGCCGCCGAAGACAGGGTGTTTGTAGCCCGCAGAGCCGGGACACCGTCCGCCACGCCGTCAGTGAGGGTTTAAAAGGTTTCTGTGAATCCAGTCATTACGCTCTGATTCAAAGTAACTATTTCTCTTTTCTCGACTGACCCTCCCTAGAAAAACCCTTTAAATCAGATGGCTAACCACAATCTGATTTCTTTTCAACTGAAAATAAAACAGTAGCAACAAAGTATATGATTAAGTATAACACAAATTAACCTATTAAGAGATGCTTGTAATTCTGACAGTTAATTAAGAAAAAAACACTTTTGGCTACATAAAAGTTAGAAAGAAATACTCTTGTTACCATCGTTTCAAACTCCTTTCGATAGTTACAATATCCTTTTTCATCCCATTTTAGAAAAAGAGCCGTTTATGTAAAGCAGCGCAGCAGGCTCAATGCGTCCGGGGGCGTGGCAGGGAGTGAGCCGAGTGAATGCAGCACGTGACATGACACCGGCCTCGTACTCACCGTTAAATCGTTTCGGGGCGTTGGGGGAGCTGGGCCGAGCCCCCGGCTGGAGCTCCCTACCTGGGAAGATGCTCCTAGCACCTGTTAGCTCAGCGGTGCCTGCATGAGAACCGCAGCCTCTTCTCTCAAAGGCGGTTTGGAAACCGTCATCATCCACGTGAGGACGGGCCACCCCAATCCCCCGATCCACGGGTGTCTGTTCCGGTCCCTTCCAGCATGGCCTTCTGGGTGCGGGCGCCTTTCCCCGCCACCTTTGAGTCATTAACACCTCTGACTGGCTGAAACGACACCACCTTCCAAGCGAAGTCTAATCTCTCTCTGAGTGTGACCACGGTCGCCTTGTAAGACGCTCTCCGGCCTGTCCCTGTCTCCCCCACCCCCGCCGTCTGCCCGCCTTCCGTGTTCCAGAACCCGGAGACGCCGTTCGCTTGTTCTCGGAGGGGGACTGGGCCCCAGTAAGGAGCCAGGCACGTGCCAGGTGCTGGGGGCAGGTGTCCCGAGCCCCAGGGCTCGTCCTGCTCGGGGCAGCTTTGCAGACTGTCCCCTCCGGGCCGCCGTGGGACGGCCTGCACCTTGCTCTCCACAGCGACCTGTTATTTGAATCTCTAAATATTTTTTCATCATTTGAGGATGTTTCCTTTTAAGTTATTGGCTCCTGTAGTTTACAACACTGCACTGAACTAGCCAGACTCCAACTGCTGCTGCTTATTCATTCAAGTCCAACTTGTCATACGTTTTTTGCTGATGGCTATTTGGCCATTAGAAATCACAAGTTAAAAGTAGGTAACCTTGAAATGGTTAACTGAGAAACCTAGATGAATTTGGTTAATATAATAAAGGTTGCTTTCATAAAGTTTAGATGTTTGGGTTTTTTTTCTTCCTGCAACATGATGAAAGAAATACATTTTTCTCCCTGATCTGATTCTCCATCTTCATGGACACCCTAATAATAGAAGAGAGACTGAGTGTGAAAAGCACATTAGTATTCTAGAAGCTAATCAGATTACATTTCGCATTTAAGGTAAATTAGAATTATTTCATCAAGTCAAGCAATTTCAAGTAGCAATAGAAAAGAGATGTTGAAGAGTGAATTAAGTATGTGTCATATTGTCTTGTTTTTCATTTTAAATCTTTTAATGAAGCCGTTGGTCTTAAATGTTCTTAATCCCATTTAAAAATTCAGTGTGGGTAAGAGGTGGTCATTCTATTAATTTATCAAGCAGAAACGAAACATTGTAGAAACAGGACTTTATAGAGAAATTTGGAGAGTGTCCTAGAATTATTGCTTTTTGGAAGGAAAACAAAAACAGACGTGTGTGCGTGTGTGTGCGCGCGTGTGTGTGCGTGTGTGTGCGCGCCTACATGCATTCTATAAAATGCGTAGTAAGCCTCTCTGCATATGTGAAATTATGTAGCTTATTGCCATGAGGTTAGGGATGAGGGAGCTGTAAATTGGGATGGATTAGCCACAGGTGAGAGATTGGTGGATGATGCGTCGGCAGACGGTGAGCGTGGCTTTTCGAAAGCGCTGGAAGGAAGGGAGGGCCGTGCGGCGGCGAGGGGACCGGCCTGACGTCGCCGGCGGAGCGTGGGTGCAGGACGTGAGGCCCAGACGTGGCGCGGGAGACGCGCCGGGCTACGGGGTGTCGGTGAGGGGCCGACAGACGCTTGGGGGCCGGGACGCGGAGAGGAGGACGTTGCTGGCCCCACAGGCGGGGTGCGGGGCCCGAGAGGCTCGTGGGAGCGGGCGGGGGGGTGCGGGGTGCGGGGAGTGGGCGGGGCGCGGGAGGCGGCGGGGCGGGGGCGCGGGAGGCGGCGGGGGCGCGGGGTGCGGGAGGCGGGGGGGCGGGGCGCGCCGTCTCTCTGGGCCCCGCGGGGAGGCGGGAGGCGAGCTGCAGCGCGCGCTCGGGGTGCGGCGCCGAGTCCGTCCTCACGCGCGCGGCGCCCGCTTCGCCCCCGCGTCTCCGGCTGCGGGAATCCCACCGAAGCCCTCGCCCCCCGGGTCGTCTTCACCGCCGGGCAGGTGCCGCGCCTGGCCCCGCATAGGGGACCGATGGGCGCTGCCCTGCGGCCGCTGCAGCGGACGGAAGCCGCCGGAGCAGTCGTTCCTTCGTCGCTCCATCCATCCGTCCATCCGTCCATCCGTCCATTCGTTCATTCGTTCATAAGTATTTCTTGAGGGGCCTGGGCGGCGTCCGAGGGCGCCCGGCTGGGGAGCCCCGGGGCGCCGCTCTGCCCCCCGCGAGCCGCCCCCGCCTCACGCCGCGCGCGACCGTTCCATCCGCCGCGTGTTCCTTGACGCGTCTAACTTTCTACTGAGATTTTGTAGCTGAAAACGGGAGGTTAAATGTGTAAGAAACGGATGTGCGTTTCCTCTTTCTTCAATATGGTGCGCGTAATTTATTTTTAGGAATTTTTAGATTTGGACTACTGTAATTCCGATACACAGTTCTTCCCACCTCGGAGACATGCGCTGGAATTTGTGATTAGAAAAGCGATACGACGCGTGCGGCCCGCCTCAGGCCCCCCCCCGCCCCGCCCCAGTAACTCGTGCCCAAACGCACACGTCTCCAGTGTCATGTGCTCCATATTCGCGAGTGTGTATATGTCGCCATTGAATTTTTTACCATCTGCATGTATTACACTTAAAATAAAATAAAATCGAAATAGCGATTTAAATAAAAAGCAGCCCGTCGTGTTTACAAAATAGAACTTGGATGTTTTCAAATCTAAAATCACACTCCGGCGGCCTCGCCCCTGGTCCGGACCGGCGGGCTGGTGCCGAGCGGGCCGAGGGCCGCCATCGAAGGGATCAGGAGGCGGAGCCCGCGGTCCTGCCGGACTGCCGGACGCTCGCGACGGCCACGAGCGGCTCGGAACACGTGCGGAGCGCCGCGTCTGCTCAGAAGTCGCCTCTTTCCGGAGACGGTTCTGCCCCGAGTGCGTCGGCGCTCAGGGCCGGCCGCGGGCGCGTCCTCGGCGGGGCGCGTCCTCGGCCCACCTGGGGCAGGGCCCGCAGCTGCGACCACGGATTCTCCCTGGCGTTGAGTTCGAGCGCGAAGGTGTGAGCGCACCTGTCGCCCGCGCTGGTGGCAGAGGTTTGGGGGTGGTCGGGGGCCGCGCGCCTCGGCTTGCGGAGGTGGCCGGGGTGCGGGTGAGGCGGGTGCGGGCACCGCTTCCGTGCACGGCCTGCTGTCCAGCCCGGTCCCCCGTCCCCCGTCCCCGATCCGGTCACCCCCCACCCCCCCGGGTCCCACCGACGGAGGGGCGGCGGGCGGACCTGGAAACGTCCCGCGAGGAGGGTCTCGCCCGCCCCTCCCCACTGGTTTCCTTCCGGCCAAGCTCGTCGCTCCAGACTTTCCCGCATCGGGCGCGTATTTATGTCGAACCTTTTAGCACCGCAGACGGACTAGGCCAGCTTCACAGCCCCAAAGAACAGGGAAACCGTAAGGGACCCAGGACTAGCCAATGCCCACCACACAGTGCCGCCGTCGGAGCGGCGATGAGCAAGCGCTCCTCGGCAAAACGCATTCGCCTACAGCGAACCACTAAAAAATTCTCATGAACCCTTTTCTCCCCACAGAAAAACTGTTTAACATTCAATCAATTAATATAATGGATTAAAATGGAACATCGCTTTGCCGGCAGAGCTTCAGAACAGAAGGATTAGTGGCATTCAGATACGAAACCCTCAGCAGCCGCGATCTCAGCGGGGAGCCCTATTTGGCCTTTCTTCATTTTACTTCCATCAATTTCAAATTTCATTAACGGAAACGGGCCACACAAACCTCCGACAGTGACGCTTTACGAGAGCCCGCGAGTCCTGCATAATAGTGCTCTGTCACCGTTTTGTTTCTGAGGGTGTGTGTTTGTGTCTCTGCTGGGATGAGTGAGTTCACATCTCTCCCGGTGGGCACCGAAGAATTAAGTCTTAAAAGACAATGAGTCTTTAGTTTCACTGTGTATAAGGGGAATGTTATTTATCCGCTTTGACTTGGTGAGGAGTAAAGAAAGGTTTGCGCTCGTCAAGATTAGGATGAGTCAGTCCCCTGACCTCCTGAACCCACTGCCGGATTAATAGGATTCTCACGAACGGGAAGGTAGCGCTTTCGCGGAAGTGAGCGTTGGTTTCTGAGCAGCTAGAACTAAACGGGAAATCGCGCACACAACGGCCACGTGCGCACGGCCACCGTGGGTCTTGTGAGTGAGGGTTTGTCAGCGAAGTCGGTGTTCAGCGATGAGGGACGGACGTAGGCTCTAAGGAAAGCAAAGCAGGTGCAGCCGTAACCCAGCGAGCGCGCTGCGAGTCGCCCCGCACCCGGCCTCCCGCACGTCTGGCCGCGGGCCGTCCCCGCCGCGGTGCCAGACTCGCAGACCCCCGGGCGGCGGGGGAGGGCAGGCCCGTGAGGCTGGAGGATGAGGACCCCGCACCCGCCCGGCTGCCCAGCGGCCGCGAGCCGCGGTCACCAGCAGCCAAGCCCGGCTGGAGGGCTCGGTCCTCCCCGTCAGGCAGAAAACGTGAGAACAAAGCACCAGAGTGTGCCAAGTCCGTGGCCGCTGATGGGGTTTGCGCATGAACCGCACTGGAGGCGTCGGGACTCGACAGTGGAGGGAGGTCGGTAGGCACCACGTCCCCGGCTGCTGAGCGAGGAAGGCCTCGCAGGCCCCCGACGCCGTGGAAACGTCCCGGGCCGTCTCCTGAGCTCCCGCAGCTGGAATCTCCCGCCGTCGGAGCGGAACGGCCTTTGCCCGCCGGGGTCCCTGGCAGGCGAGGGCCAGACCCCGACCTACCCTCTGGGTTTGTGTAGTCTGGGTGTGTCAGCTGCCCGTCCGTACCCCGGGGACCTCAGCGGGGGAGTCCTTTTCACCCCGCGGGAGGTCTGTCTGTCCACCTGCCTTCGCAGGGCCCTGAGGCTTCTCGCCTGGGAGACCCAGGGCCGGAAGGTGTAAGACACACTCAGAGCAGACGGGAAGCGTTCTTTTCATAGTTCTTTTTATAGTTCGGACGTGAGTGAAGTCATAGCTTTTATCCTTTTCCATCCGAGTTATTTCACTTAGCGTGATGCTCCCGAGATTCGTCCAGGTTGTCACAAATGGCAAGATTTCATCATTTTTTTGAGGCCGAGTAGTATTCCATTGTATGTATGTAAGCAAACGTATAGTTTACGAGTACAGTTTTGTCTCTTCTCTGCCAATTTTAATCTTAATAAAAATTTAGGTGGATCTTTATTATATTCCTAATTTTATGGGACTGTTCTTTAAATGCTTCCTTTAAATATTGTGTTTACATTTTTCATAGCTTTTTTTTATCACGTTCCTTAACAATAAAAATTTAAAGACTTCAACTTCCTTTCTTTTTCAAGTCTTTATTCAGTCAATGGTTTTCCTTTTTAACCCATCAAACGAGGTGTTACTTCAGGAGACTTTCTAGTGTCGAATTATATTCTGGTCACAAGAGGACTTGGTCACCTTTGTTCCCGTTTGCACTCTCCGTAACTACCGGTGTGTTTTCAACTCGTTCGAGACCCCCCCCCCCCCCCGTTACTCGGCGTGCGACCTCGTCCTCGTCCTGCGCCCGGGAGGACTGGCACGTGCATGTCTTCCTCCCAAACGCGCGGCGCCAGGCGGCCGGCCCTCCGCACACACGCCCCTCCGCCCGCCCCCGATCCGGCAGCCTCCTTCCTCCTGCGAGGCCTCGTTCCACCGCGTCTTCGGCTCCGTTTCTGACGCACGACTTCTCTCCTTCCCGCTCGTGTCGTATTCTCTGCCTCCGAACGTGGCTACGTTTCCATTCCCCGCGAGTCCTTCGGCCTGCGCCCGCGCGAGGTGGTCCGCGGTTTTTTCTTTAACGTCGGGTCTTCTAAAGGGATAGAAAAAGCATGGTGCGCAGGACCCGAGCCCCGTCCTCATCCCACGCAAACCGCACCGTCTCCCCGTGACCTAATTCTTGGCCAATTAACCTGCGTTCACTCTTCACTCAATTTAACCTCTTCGGTGCATCTCGCACGGCCTGCGTTTTCTTGCCAGAGTTTTCTTCATTAGGTTCCGTGACGCTGTTTTTCTTTCATTTTCTTTCTGACCACCTAACCATTATTTCTGCGGCTATTTTTTTTTCTTGCGATTCTTCCATCTAAATATTAACGCATTTGGCCATAGGAAAAAAACAGAGATCATCTTTCGAAGCATTGAAAGTCTGTTGATTGCCTAAGTTTCACTGATGATTGGAAATATAATCTTTGTTTAATGTGGTTTCTGAATGCCTCTAAATTTTAAATGAATTACGTGATCAAATTAATATTGATTTTTTTTTTTTTTGCATCAGAGATGTTTTTTTTTGTCTCTAACGATTGCACATACGAATATCAGAAAATGAACATGCGCTGCTCAAAATACTTACATTCGGGATGGGAATTAAATATGCGTTCTTTATCAACATTAAACCAGCACTAGGATAAAAATAATATCACAGCGAAGTTTTTTTGTGTGTTTATTTGAAATATGACTGACATATCTCTTTTGAAATAGTTGTTCTTAAGGTTGTCTGTACTTTTAACATCCCCAAGTAAGTCTTGGTCTTTCAAAAATCCGTACATAATACATACTAATGCATAAAGGAAATGTACCAACTAAGCAGCTTTTCCTGTGATGGCTTGGATTAGGAAACATTTGCAAGTTAAATTCAGTATCACTGTATAAATTTAAAGAATCCATTGAAATTAACATAATTTATTTGTTCTGTCAATGAATAATCAAAATCTTAAAGTTCTTCAAGCTATTTTATGTGCTTATTAGGGTATTTGTAATTAGTCATTTTTATCTAAAAATTAAGTGATGTCAAGCACACCGCGTTTGATGAACATAAAAACATATACCGTTGAATTATAAATCATGTTGCCTCCAGCTGTCAACTTGAAATGCCAAGCACTTCACGGGTCTCTGTGTTTCATGCGACAGAGCCATTTTTGGTTTCTCTGCTGCTGTTCGGGACACAGCCGTTCTCGTCGACCCTTTGTGCGTCATGAAGCGAAAGGCGTGATTTCCTCTGTGAGCTTTTCCAGGACGAGGGCTGGTCGGCTCGCCTAGCTGCTGCGTCTCTGTGGCTTTGGGAGGTGGCAGGCCGTCAGAACTCCCCGGGGAGGGTGGTGGTTTCCTCCACAGTAGGGACCGTGAGTTTGGGGGGGTAGCGGCGGCTCTATCTCGTTCACCGTGATCACCCCAGCACCTCACGTAGTCTGCGGTTGACACGAAGGAGTGCATTTGTTTTCAAGCAATTGTTTTATTTTTTATTTGGGGGGGGTATAGTTATTAATTAAAATGACCCACCCCCCTTCCCTCCTCGGCGCTTGGTGCCTGAGGGTGTCAGAGGACTGTAGAAACGAGTCGCCTCGTGCCAGAGGCCTTCGGCTTGACGGGACACAGGTTACTGCATGCGGATCAGTGTCAGACACCACGTAGTTGAGGTCACGCTTGAATGTCACAGGGCGTCAGGCACGCAGGGGGCCACCAGAGGGGCCCACCAGAGAGGCCCGTCCTTCCCCGGGAAGCTGGACCCGTGGGAGCGAGAGTCGAGTGAAGCCTAGAGGAAAAACGCTGTTAACGGGCGGGAACCGCCTTCCGGGTGAATGGGACAGGACCTGGGGCGCTTGGGGAAGGAGACGTTGCCAAGCATCGGGGGCGCCTGGGGTTCTCAGGCTCGTTAGAAAGAAGAGGGGGTGTCTGGGACCTGGGTCGTGTCTGCACCTCGCGAGTAGAGGCTGCTGAAAGGCAGGCGACGTCGTTTTCGCCTCAGGGAGAGAAGAGACGGCGGTCTGATCGAAGTTTGTGTGGAGCCTTGGTGGCCTGCGGGAGCCGGAGCGGGTAGCCCGGGGGCAGCACGGGCTGAGCGAGCCGCCACCTGGATTCAGGTGGACGCAGCGGGGTCGGGAGGAAGACAAGATGGGCTGGCCAGTGTCACGTAGTCACACGGAAGGAAGGTGACCGAAATGAAACCGAGGTGTCGCATTTGGGTAAAGAAATGAACCGAGACTCTGCAGTGAGAGGGAGGAAAATTGGGAGGCGAGGGTCGGCTGTGGACGGGTGGGATCTGAGACGGCAGCCAGAGAGCGACAGGCGACGACCCAGAGGATGAGGGAGCTCGTGGCCAGCGGGCGGACGACCCCCCCGTCCCGCCTCCCGCATCGGACACACGCGCCAGCGCACACGCCTTCTTCTCTCGCTCCTTTTCCTTCTAGAACGTTTTCGTCTTATAGATTTTATTTAGTTTTTCACTGCCTTTCACCGTTATGAAGTGCAGCTACCGTAAGCGCGTCAGGAGGCCAGCGCAGGTATCACGGAGAGTGGAACGTTACACGGTCATCTCAGGGCCAGTTTTCTGTAAAGCGGCGGCGCTCACCCCTGCCCGGCCTCGCGCGTGGGGTGGCGGTCAGGCTCGGAAGAGACGATGCCCAGGAAAGCACTTCGGAAGCTGAAGTCCTTTCCAAGCGAAGCGGTCGCCGTGGCGATTACACGGTGCCCTCCGTACGAGCCTGGAACAATTCTCGGTCCTCATCCGTCATGCCACGCTCCGTGCTCCCCGGGGTTTGCGTCCTACGACTCTGTTTTCATCAACGACACATGCATTTCCAGGCAGGCGTAATGTTGTCTCTGGGACAGGTATTCGCTGAGCTCTGGGTGAAGAGGAATCCACCTGTCCAGGACCGTTATGCTTCTGCGAGGTCCCCCGTCTCTCTCCCTCTATAGCTTCCCCTTCCCCCGGGACGTGGGCGTGGTGCGCTGATTTCATCAGGTGGAGGACCGTAGGAACAGGTGACTGTCCTTCCCATCCTCTCCCGGGCCTCGTCTCCTCCCAGGTGTGGGTTTGAATTCCACAATGAGCCCCAGGCGCGGGCTCCACGCACCGGCCCCAGCCTGTCCCGGGAAGCAAACCCGACAGGGGAGGCGTTTGAACCCAGCGCGGCCGCCCGTCCTCTCTGGCTGCTCCGAGTCGGGGCTCGGGACCCCCGGACCCGAACGCTGCCGCGTCGGGGAGCGTTCCCACCGCGCCCCGTGCTCTCCGTGCCTCTCCGGTCCTCCCTCGCTTCGGTGCTGCCGCGGCCTGCGGTGCACGTTTCGGCCGTTGACGGGGTAATGACAGCGGGGACAGCACGAGCCCGACCCCTGGGGAAGCGCGGGGTTTATGGCGCCATCCCCGCCGGCCCCCGCAGCCGGGAGGTCAAGCGGGGACCGCGCCGGCGTCCCCGGGTGTGCAGCCCGTGGTGGAGGCGTACGGGAAATCCAGCGCTTGTGCAAATGTCTTAAGGTTGCTATTTGGGGGGAAAGATTAGCAAATGTCATTGGGATGATACTGGACAAATTTTGCTCTCCAAACCTCTTAATCAAAACATTGCTGATTGGAATACGAAATGCAAGAAGTTACGCTGAATCGAGCTCTGACCGCCGTGCAGGTAGGGCTTTAGGGCACGCCGGGTTTCGGATGTGCGCCGAGGACTCCAGGACAGGACACCACGTCTTCCCACTGTCACTCCGCTGTCTCGGGGCGACCTCGTCCGTCATCCTTCCCCTGATCACCCTCCCTCCCTCCCTCCCTCTTCCCTGGAGTTGGCGCTCCCTCTCCCAACGTTGGGGTCCTGCCGAGCACCCCGCCGTGCTGTCCGGCCACCCATCATCGACCCTCACACTCAGGGAAACGCCTTTTGCATTTTTATTGGGCGGCCGCGTGGCTCTTACGGGCCGTGGGGAGAAATCCCCGGCCTTCGAGGGCCAGCTTCAAAGCCAAGTTCTAGGGAAACTGGACAATTCCGACGTTTACTGTAAAATGCTTTTCTGTTTCGCAATAGCCTCAATTTTCCTTCAGCTTGTAAATTAAAAAAAAAAAAAAAAGCTGATAAATGGCTCCGGCGAAGAGTTTAACACAGAGCGAGAGTTAATCTTGTCTCCCGCTCGGTGCTGAGAGGGAGGAGAAGCCAGGGTGGATCCAGGGCTTCTCAGAGTTTTAGCAGCCGCCCTGTCAGGTCAGTTTATTAAAAAGATCAATTAGCGAAGATGCCACTGGAAGTGTTCAGTCCTTTTCTTATAAAATTATTCGTTTGTGGAGAGAATCTGTCGACGCGGGAGTGAACGCAGAGCTCTGGGCACGGCGCCGGCTGGCACCTGGCGAGCCGCAATTACGTTCCGTTATCATCCTTGTGCAAATCTCACTCCTGACCTGAAATCTGGCTTTGCGAAACATCTTCCTGTTGAACTGAGTGGAAAAGCTCGGGGTCCACGCATCGAGCCACGTCCACTTTCAGAGGCTGGCCCCGTCTCAGCGTAGGTCAGAGGCCGGCAGGTGTGTGGCCTTCGCCTCTCCCTGCTCTCACCTGCCTGGCTTCTCCTGCCGCTGCTGACGCTCCTGATGTAAGGTGATCTCAGGCTGGCAGGTCGCTCTCCGCTCCAGGCGCCTGTTAGATTATGACCCGCCCGTGAGTCATCACACGATAAGCTTCAGGTACAGTTTAATCCATGCGAAAGGGATCACTATTAAATAGATAGATGATAGATGATAGCTAGACATAGATAATAGATAGGTGATTGATAATTTGATGATAGATATAGATAGCTAATTGATACATAGATAAATCATTAATAGCATGAATTTTCTATAATTAACTCTTTAAAGTAATTTTTATCTAGTACGACAATATTCATGAATGTTCTTGAAAATGATGGTAGTGTGCAAATGACCTAACAGAAGTGTTAATATTTAACTCCTTCCTTACTTTCCTAGAGATTCATCAAAACAGGCATAAAAGGAAAGCTAGGAGCAAAGTACTAACGTCCAGGAATACAGGTCTGAAACCTTCACTTAGCAGAAGTCAGGTGCTTTAGCAATAGGATAATCAGGATCCTTACAGTGAAAATCTCCATTTCTGTCACTGCTCAATATTAATACAAGCCTAAGAGCAACACTCGACGTTGAATTGTAATTTAATCCCTTCTCAAAAGGAAAAGATATTTCTTATCTTTTCAGTAAAATGTGTCACTGACAGAAAGCATGTAACACCTTGCTCAGATAGATTTTTTCTTATAGTTATAAATATGCAATATGTATCAATATGTAATAATGAAATCTTTACCAGGTATAAATATAATGCTTATTCACTGAAGATAAATCTATCAGTGTTCTGCCTATGAATTAGCATGACTTAATAATAAAATGTACCTCCTTTGATAATTCTCCATTTCATGCAAAGGAGTTTCACAAAAAAGTTAAAAGTAGGTCCAAATGTTTTTTCCTTAAGCGAATGATTCTTACAAGTTCACATACAAATAAAACGTCCAATTTAAAAAGAAAAAAAAAAACCAATGTAGTTTTCTCTAATTATTCACCTTAGAAAACATAACAAAACTATGTCCATTTTTACTTTGGCTCAGAAAATATATTTTTAATGGAAAGAGCAACCTTCTTTAGCTCTGCTTGTTAAGATAGTCCATGTTTCAGGCAAAACATTCAGGCACGCCCGAGATCTAAAGACGAAAATAAGAGTCACAAGGCCCCCAGACCACCGCCGCCCACATTAATGCATGTGTTTTAGACCGTTATCTTTAGTCCATGTTTTCTTCTGGGATGTTAGCATTTATTTCATCATTTCTAAAAACGCCCATGGTGTGTGTCCACATGCGCGTGTGGACAGTGACGAGTCCAGCTTTGTGCGTTCCGCGACCCCGTGTTCGCCCTCATGTTTAAGGCACTCTGCTCTCCTGGAACCACTGCCCCATTTCCAAAAAGGAGAAAATAGCATAAAAATATTTTAAAATATAATTTTCTACGTATTGTATTGCTGAATTTTGGAGTGGAGCGTTTTTCAGTAATTCGGAAATTGGATTGGGAATTACTTGTGAATTCCTGTGATAAAACTACATATAAATACATATGTTTACTTTTTGGTGGGGAGGAATGCCAATATAATTAGCTCTAAAAGTTCTTCAATTCTGTAAATAAAATAACTCACAGCCCTGTAAACGAAATAGCTCATACACTTGCTCCTTCCTTCGGGTCACACCAGAAACTCAAGTCAGTGACATCATATTCTCTTTCTCTTGAATGGCGTTTAACATGTTACGAATACTAACACGATCACCAATGTTCCTGTAAACATCCGTTTCCTGCGCCCATGGTATCCCAGAGAATGCTCCTATGAGGCTGAACTATTTTATTTAAATGCATTCTCTTCCCCGTTTGAAGCTGATTGTGAAATAAAACCCCTGACTTTGATAAACATCCCTGGAATGAGACTGTTAAGGGCGGCATACTTAAAAAATTAAATACACCTGCAAGGAAGCTACTTCGTGCATCCTTTCCCAGAGACGTGAATTTACATACACTAATCTTAACGTATAGGTCCCTCGTTAAAATGCGCTCGCTTCTAAGGTAAGCACGCAGTTCTTAAGACGATCACGTTTTGGAAATTGGATCAACGGTTTTAAAAGTAATTATATTTTTTAAACTTTTAAAATATAGATCTTATTTGATATATTGCTTTGTTGTACGCAGATTATTCAATGAAAATATCTCTCTTGTGTTTCGGTAGTAAGTTTTGCAAAAGGTGTTCTTACCGCCCACGGACTCAGCAAGTTGTCAGAAGCCAGTGTGAACGTGTGATCTGCGTCTGCTCAGGTCGGGGTGGCCTTGCGCTCTCTGTGGGTGAGGATAATATCTATGGATCCTTTTCACTCGAAGATTGTTCCTTCACATGATTGACTTGCTTTATTAAGGACATCTTTGAGAATCCTAGCATATCTTTGAAATGAGGATGGTCTAAAAAATTGATATAGTTCTCAAAAGCTGATTGAATCTCAGGTCAGCGTTTAATATTTCTACCGGTGATGTTTTTTGCTTTAAAAAAGTCTGAAACGATAAAAGTAGGCTTTTGCTTTTTAACATACAGCCATCTGAAATGGTATTGTTCAGGTACTCACATTCATTCAATTCAATAAACACTGAAAGCGCTCACTCTCCTCGCAGGCGCTGGGTGTGTAAGCACGTGCAAGCCAGACGTGAAGCAGTAGACATGTAAAAAAAAAATTAAAATTGCTTTGATACAGATATTTTGATCCTACTCGTATTTGAAATGCCCAGTTATTCTTCATTAACAGAGAGTAGCAACTCGGACGTGTATCTATTTTAGAAGTTTGTGAGCTTTCTAAAGCGTTGTGAGATGTGGTTTTGTAGAATGATTTTTCAAAAAAATTGGCCGCATGGCAATTGTTGAGATCGTTTCCTATTTTTGTTTATAATTGAGCCATATGGGGCCTATTTTTTGACGTGTAAATGTATTTCCATTAAGCAGTCAACTTAGTTATTCCAGACTTTCCCGCAGCACCGGACCCGGACGCTGAAGTGTGTGCGATCGGCAAACATTCCAACTGCCACGAGCCGAAGAGTCTGGAGCATGTTGAAGTAAATAAAATGCAGCCTTCTCTTGCAGTATTAAAGAACCTCGGATATTTGCTGGAATTTGTCCTTTCTGTCATTGGAAGGAGCTGATGGGTGATCACACCAGCAAAGCTTCTGGTTCTCAGTATGATCTTCAAAGGAGCGCCGGTGCAGACAGAGGATGGTTCTGCTAGACTTTGAAACATCCGGAAAGAGAGGAGGAAGTTCACACGGTAACGCAGAGACGCAGAGACGTTGCCAGAGCTTTCTCTGCTCTCTTTCCATTCCTTCCCCCCCCGCCCCCTCTTTCCCTTCCCTTCTCTCTCCCACCCCCCCAACACACACACACACACACACACGGCTCGAGTTCTGGGCTCAGGACGCAGCCTCTGTGGCCTCCGCCCCGTGTAACCTCTCCATCCGTGCATTTCCCATTCCGTGGAAGGAGGGCGGTAACAGGGCGCACGGCAGAGGTCAGGTTTGGGCGGAAGGGCGAAACCAGCCCGGCGCGAATGGCTCACAAAGACCTGTCAGATAAGTAGCCGACGCTTCCGCCCAGGGATCGCCCAGTGGCCGTTCTGGTTACCGATTCAGATTTAGGGTTTGGATGACTTGAATTCTTTTGCCATTTCTCGGAGTACAGCTGACGTGCCTCACGGCTGAACGGAACCTGCAGCGCAGAGCCCTCGAGCTGGACGGGTTCGGTCGGCCTTAGTGCAAGCAACGCGTCTCTCTTTCCTCGGCCCTTCGTCTGGGTCCTCGACTATTGTTTCCAGAAATTAGGAATCTCGCTATGCCGTCTAAATCGTTTTCCATCCTTTATTTCTATCGGCTCACACATACGTGCTCACGTGCGCACAGGTGTACACATAGACCCACACGTACAGTGTATTCGCGAGATGAAAGAGCGTACACAAGCGAGAAGTTATCCTTTACGACATCTTTACCATGGAGCCCTCGACTTTAACTTAACGCTCCTAACTTACCTGAGAGACAAAAGATGAAGACGAGAGAAATTAGGAGTTGGTTCTTCCTCCTAACACGTTAGGATTTATAATTCATAAACCTTCAAGTACGCCAGACGAACTCCATGTTAAGGGAAAAGTTGCCTATTATTCAATTCGTCTTCTTTCATACATTCCCTTGGACTTGTTTTCACGTGAAAGATTTATAGCTGTTTTTTTTTTTCTCTGTTAGTTTTAAGGTAATTTATGGCCACTTTCCCCCATCCAAGGAGAGCCAAGCAAAGCCAAATGCTAACACAGTTTTAGACACATTTGTTTCAAGCATGACCATAAGAATCTGACAAGTCATTGAATTTGGGTTGAAGAAAATGCTGTATAGTCATCCATGTTGTGATTATTAAAATCAGAAGCACGAACCAAATGGAAAGTGTGATCAAAATAAAATCACAAACACATGAAACACAACAAAATATCAATCACAATTAATCTAGCCTCCGGGGTACAGGAAAAAAACGTACCAGAGACAGGACCGCGGGTGACATGAGGAGCTCAGGGGAACAGGAGCCCCCCGGAAGGGTCCCGTGAAGGCGACCCAGAGTGGCGACTGCCTCGCGCCCCGTGCTGGGTGCCACGTCTCCGCGGCCGCGCTGTGACCGCCAGTGTTCACCTGGCCCCCAAAGCCCCCCTCCCGTCTGGCAAATGTTAGTTTGTTCTCAGGGCCTGTGAGTCGGTATCTGGTTTGTTTGTTTACTTTGTGTTTGAGATTCCGTGTGTAAGTGAGATCATATGGCATTTGTGTTTGTCTGACTTACTTCACTGAGCAGAATGCCCTCCAGGTCCATCCATATTGTCACAAGATTTAATTCCTTTCTATCGCCGAGTAACAGTCCAGTGCGTCTATGCACCCCACTTCTTCATCCACTCATCTGCGGATGGGCGCTTAGGTTGCTTCCGCGCCTTAGCTGCTGTAAATAACGCTGCATGAACGCAGGGTGCGCAGATCTTCCTGAATTAGCGTTTGGGATTTCGTCAGATAAACGCCCGGAAATGCCGGGTCACGTGGCAGTTCCCTTTTTAACGTGTCGAGGACCCCCGGACTGTTTCCCACGGTGGCTGTGCCAGTTGGTGGTCCACCGGCAGTGCCCGAGGGCCGCCTTTTCTCCATGTCCGTCCGTCCTCGCCGGCACGTGTGGTTGTTGATTTACCATGAGAGCCACTTTGACAGGTGTGAGGTGAAATCTCATTGTGGCTTCAGTTTGCATGTCTCTGATGACCAGCGATGTTGAGCAGTTTATCTGCAGCTAAAAACGAAGTGTTTTCCGTTGTTTCGTGATGTCTTCTCAGGCAGCTCCTCAGCTCACTGCCCATTGCGGTTCCCATGACAAGCACTGGGGCCTGTTTTCAGGATAAATGAGCTGTCGCTTGTGACCGTGGCCCTTAAACTGCCGACCCTTATCCTCAGAACCGTCCTGCAGCCATTCGTGTGGGCTCTTTTAAAATCCTTCTCTGGGTCAAAGTGAACTCCGGCGATTTACTTATAGCCAGATGTATGTGTTCCTCTAACCACCATTTGAAAATGAACTGATCATAAACATTGAGTCAAAATGCAAGGAAAAAGAAATGCTTTCTAAACAAACGCTGTTTTAAACATGAGGGAACATCACTGAACATTTAGACTTTACACAGCAGCAAAAAAGGCAAATAGAGAGCAAATCAGGAAAAGCTACGGAAATGCATTTGAGATGTCCGTGACTCTCTTCTGTGGTTTTACTTTTAAAGTTCTTCTAAAATCTAAATTGTCTTGCCATACTCATTTGTGTATAAATATGAAGAAAGGCTATAAATACACATCATTCTGATGACATAGCTAAATTTAAGTAGTAACAGAATATTTCATGGGCGCTCTTTCTACATCAGGATCCGTTTACTTTAGCACTTGTGATTTAATTCTAATTAAATACTTTAAATGTAAAGGCTGCACGTGGACTCTGTTGCCCTCCGTATGACAGTCCAGGTCGTGCGCTGTGACACCCTCAATGCCTACAGACACCAGGCGGGGGTGAGGCCCGCGGCCTAACGCCATGACCTTTTTCTAAATTGATTCTTTGGACGCAGAATGTCTGTCTTTGATTTTTTTTTTTTTGACACGCGCAGCCCCTGCATTTAGCTTTATTTCTCCCACTTTTGATATTGACGTGGTTATAAAAAGTGCTTCACTTTTCTCCTTAATTCTATGCTAATAAATCAAATAACGAAGAGTTTGACGAAAGCGACCTCTGGCAGCAGCAGGGGGGCTGAGTGCGGTGACGATGCCGCCGGGCTCAGGGGACACACCGCACCTGGGCGCACGCACCTGGGCACACGCACCTGGGTGCACGCACCTGGGCAGGCGCACCTGGGCGCACGCACCTGGGCAGATGCACCTGGGCACACGCACCTGGGCGCACGCACCTGGGCAGGCGCACCTGGGCAGATGCACCTGGGCACACGCACCTGGGCTCACGCACCTGGGCACACGCACCTGGGCGCACGCACCTGGGCGCACGCACCTGGGCGCACGCACCTGGGCAGGCGCACCTGGGCGCACGCACCTGGGCAGATGCACCTGGGCACACGCACCTGGGCACCTGGGCACAGACGCCTGGGCACACGCACCTGGGCGCACGCACCTGGGCGCACGCGCCTGGGCACCTGGGCACACGCACCTGGGCGCACGCACCTGGGCGCACGCGCCTGGGCACCTGGGCACACGCACCTGGGCACACGCACCTGGGCGCACGCACCGTGCACTTCCATGTCACCGCTGAGGGGCGAGGACCTAACTCCTTCATTTTCCCATTTTTCCACTGGAAACCAGAGGAGCGGAACAGTCACGTTTTATTTTACTTTTCTTTTTGAGGAGAAGTCAGTAAAACAAAAGATACGCAGCTAAGCACGGCCTGGGCTGGCCGTGCGTGAGCAGCCCTGACACGCGCCTGGCTGGACCTCGCGGACCCTCCGTCTGGGCGAGGGGAAGTGCAGCACCCGGAGCGTCTTCTGCAGAGACGAGGATCGGTTAGCCTCGCGCCTCGGCGGCTCACTCCAGCGGACCGTTTGTCTGCCCGTGTGTGTCATCCTACAGGTGGCAGCGAAACTGCGAAAGATTTCGCGAGCCGCGGATGAAGTGGACCCCGTGGGTGAGCCCCGGACGTGACCAACGATGCGGGGGGACCGCGGGACAGGAGGGTGAAGCCTCGCCAGCTTCAGGAGAGACCCAGTAAGGCGAAGACTGGAAAACGCCCTTCGGATTTGTCGCAAGGCGGCCGGTCCGCGGGCGGGGATCCGAGCGGCCACGTGCGCCGTGTTCTAAAGCGGGGACCGCGCAGGCAGACGAGGTGCCGCCGACGGGGCGGGGGGGAGGCGGGGGTCAGGGAACGGTCCGTGGTTGCGAACGAGACCTAAAAGCGCCATGACCGGGGGCGCGTCCGTGACGTTTGCCCACGGAAGCTGCTTTTATGAACGACGCCCCAGACCGCGGCTCGGCATCCTCGCGTTTACTGCATCCGTGCTCTGCTGGGGGGAGGCGGACGCCCCTCGGCCGAGACGCGGGGCCTGGGTGTCGCGGAGGCGAAACGCCCTGCAGGCAGCTCCGCTGTCCACCCGACGGCGCCTCCGGGGGGGGAAAAAAATTAAGGTCGCGCGAAAAGGTGTTGAGTGCAGAGTTTGAACCAGGAGGTGACTGGTCTCTCCCCGTTTCCTCGCGGCTCGTTGCTGGAACGATGCGTTTGAGCTTTAGATTCACCTGGCGCTGTATTTCATGTTTCGCTTCCTTCGTTTCTTCGTTCTAGTTTTGTTTGGGAAATAAATCGTTAGAAAATGCCTTTCCTCCTCTTCCAGCCAGACAAACCGACGTGGGGGGCGGGGTGGAATGTCCGCTGATGTGCGATGCCGATTTCTGTTTTGTTATCAATAATGGATGATGCTATGACAGTCACAGCTTTATACGTAGTCAGAGCAAATTACCTGCGTTTCATTTATTCACGACGTGTTCGAATTAATTGAAAAACTTGGGCTCCCTCTTGTGACAAAATCAATGATTTTAATTTTTTTTCTTTTTAGTGCCAAACAAAATAAGCCATCTGTGCCCTTTTAATTGTTTTTAAATAACGTCATATATAAAACTATTTAATCATTTAGTATTATTCTTTTCTCTGAAAATTAACTCTCGCAGTTTTTTTTTTAAAGAGACCAGTTATTGATTTTAGTGTCGTGTTTAAAAATGCGTATAACATGTTAAAACATTGACTTTCAAAGTTGCTTTAAAACATCGGCCCTCGAAGGAAGGAAATGAGGAAGGAGGAAATGTGTCTTCTCTTCTGCTGTGTGTCTCCGCGTCGTTCGGTGTTTCGGAAACTCTCTCTGGCGAAGTTAAGTCGGCCCTTCAGGATTTCGGGCGACCGGCACCCCAGGGCGTGCACGTGATGGGTGGGGCTGCCTCTCTCAGCCTCGCTTCGCGGACTGTTCCCGTACCCGTCTCCGCAGCCCTCGGGGAGCACCGTGCACGCCCAGCCCTTGGGGTGGCCCGCGCGAGCAGGTCTGCCCGGGAAAGAACAGGGATTAAATGGAAGGTTATACGCCGTGTGTCTGTTGCCTCTGCGTTTCCGTGCGTGTGAGAGAGTGTGTGGGGGGGGGGGCATTAAAAAAAGGAAGAAACACGCTTAAGAGTCGCTTCGCAGACCCGCCTCTGGACGGGCCCACCGGGCCGTGGCTGCGCCCTGAGCCGCCCACGCGGCCTCCGCAGCTCCTCCCTCCTGGGGCCGTCCCTGTCCTCGCCCGGGTGATGAGGCCATCGGACTCGGTCCATTTCTGGATCACCGAGTCACGTCACTGTGCAGACTTTGGTTTCCCGTAGATTCATACGAAACATTCTGGGAGTGTTTTGACGCACGCATACGATTAAAGCCCTGGTGACCGATTACCCCAGAAAATGCCGTTCAGAACGACGCGGCGTCGGCGACCAGACCAGACTCAGTAAAGCCGGTGCCATCGACGCGCCCAGGACTCGGGATGGGACGGCTTTCCAGGGCCTGGGAGAACCGGGACCGGCAGGAGCAGCTCCCAGGAGTGGCCCGCTTGGTGGGGCGCCGACGCCCCCCCTGAGGGTGGCAGAGGCCCCTGTTCCCCCAGGTGGCCCGGGAGCTACGTGCAGTACGGCAAGAACCAGCAGCAACGCTCATTACGTCTGATTGCTAATTACCCCTTTGAGTGATTCGGTTATGTCTGCTACTGGATAATTAGTTTAGCAATTTATGGCTGTGGCACAAACTCAGTATTTTAATTTTCGCAACCCAATTTTCACAATACCTACAGTTCCAATAACATCTTTCTCTTTGACTCGATTTTAAATTGCTTTTGTGAAGGCCTCTACGAGACCGAACATCCTTGCCTTTTCTTTCCACCTGCATTTCCTGCGGAAGTTAGGCACTTCATGAAGTTTTGTTTAACTTTAAACTGCAGGAAAATAACATCTCATTAAGTCCTGTTTCGTCACACTTAATTTCCCTTTCAATTTGGTGGGCAAGAGAGGTGAAAATTGTTAAAAGGCTCCATCAAGTGACTCAATTTAACAGCTGCCAAATTCCATGTTCCACAAGGGCGTTGAGCATTTGATCATCCACCTTCCCGTTTTGTACGTTTCTGTGTCAGGCGTGAGTTCGCTTCGTGCCCGGGTGTCTTTTCCCAACACCTAAGAGTGGCCAGCGGGGTACGGCTGTCGCCCCAGCCTGTGCACGAACACGTCCCGAACTGTCTCATTGTGGGAAGAGCCTTGCGTCATCTTCCACATCTGTGCAAGTAGATTCGGCTGATTCTAGTCACAGAAAGGAGCATCGAATCCCTGTGGGGCGGGTGCGTTTCGGCCTCGGGTGAGTCCCTCTTGAATCCACGTGTGGTCCTCCAATATCCCAGCTGCCTTGCTGCGGTTTATGGGGAGACGATGGTTGTTGTCTTAAAATATTTTGTCATCTTTCATAAACACTTACTCTTAGTTCAACATTCCCATCAACCTTCAGCTATGTCCCAAATTCAGAGAGTGGTAAGAAAGTAGATCAGAGAGAGACAGAGAGACAGAGAGACAGAGAGAGGCGGGGGAGTTGATGTGCTAAAAATTCTGGTCACTCCAATACCATTCCAGGTCCGCTGACCCCAAATTTAGTTGATCAGTTAAATTCAAATGACAACTTCAAGTATATACTTATTTTTTTTTTATTTATATACCTAATGGACACATTTGCCGAATTGTTCATTGGTGTTATGAATTAAGATTCGACTCTAAAATGTGCCTTATTTACATTTTAGATTTTGGTTTATAGATTCTGAGTTAGCCAATAAAAAAACTGTGACTTGGTAATCGATGTGACTAAGACTGGGTGATTTCCAGAATGAGAGCGAGCAACGAAATGTTTAGAATAACAAATTTTAAAAATCCCATTCAGCGCCTGGTTCCGCCTTTCCTAATACATGAAAATGATGCTTTTAGCATCAGCCGACAGTACCAGACACCTTTACCTGCGGCTGAGAGTTTTCAGCTACGCACCCCGAAGTCCAGACTGTTTGTCACTACCTGTCGCTCCCCTTGGCCTTCTCCTCGGTGCTCCGTTTCCTGCCGCAGTGCCATCCCACAATGCACTGGCGCGGGCACCCCGCATTCGCCAGCGCCGGGCCGGCGTTCTGAAGGGCAGGCCCCGCCGATGGCCTCGGCGATGCTGTTTCTGCGAACGTCAGGGCTGTGTTCACTACGGATGGAGCCCGTGGCCTTTATTACCAGCAGTCCGACTCGAAGTCTGTGTTCTCTGACCCCTTTAATAAATGGCTCTCTCAGCCAGGGCAGCGCGACCATTTCTTTCTTCTACAGATGCTTTATAATAAAAAGTTCCGTGCCCACGAGGCAGTGTGTCTAGCCGTCAAAGCTTCACACTGACCTTTCCAGCTTTGCTCCGGTGACAGTCGGCTGGCTGCTCACACTTCTTTTTTTCTGGAGTTGCTAACTAGAACGCTAACGGAATTTCCTGCAGCCGGTCCGAGGCCCCTCGGCCGTCTTCAAATTTGTAGCTCATCCTCCTTTCCTTATTTCGATAGTAATCGTTTATATTCTAAAAGCGGCTGTTACAAGGTGAATAAATGAATCAGCAGTAAGTTACGGATGGCAGTCGCCTGTGGTCAGGCTTTCGCCAGTGCTAGAAAGCCCAACGATGTGTTCGCTTCTTGTCCCCGTTATGAGACTGTTTGGGCTCTCCTCGCGCGAGCGAAAATTAAGAAAACATTCGTTATCGACGCAGGCCTGGCATGTTGATCAGTGAGAATCGGTTGTTGGTAGAGCCCGTGAGAAGGAAGGCACGATAAAGCGCGTGTTTCCGTGATTCCTCGGCCAGAGGAACGTTTTCCGAGAGCTAAAGAGCTCCCTTCGCGGCTCCCACAACCGTGCCGTTCACACGTCATTGCGTCTGGTGTTGGGCTTTTCATGCGTTTTGCTCCACTTCTTTCCTGACCTTCGTTTTTCTAAACATATAATTGTATAGGCTATTATCAGGTCAAAATACCTAAAAGGAAGAAAAAAATTCTCTGCCTTTCTATATATGTATATATCTATAACAACTACTACGTATATATCTATAATTAGAGAGAGAGAGAGGACACTTCTCATCAGAGGAAGGGGAGTCTATTTCCCAGTCTTATACATTTGGTTTTCGGGGACCGCCCTTATCTTATTTGAGTATACTGTTTAAAATAGATGAAGTACGCTTTTCACACTTGTCTCATTGGGGGTGTTAAAGAATTAATTAGACTGTCAGAATTTGATGCTTCCGAGTGCTGAGAATTCTACTCACAATTCCTTGAAATGTGATATTATACTACATTATAAGAGTAAGTAATATTTTTACACACGCACTCATGTACACGTGTGCATGCACAAATATATATGTAATTGGAATGCTTGGCTGTTTAAAAGTCCCACATGCAGAGTTGCTGATTAGCAGTTTCCTAACTAAACTCGAGACCCGTCACGTCCATCCCGGTATCTGTGGAAGCGAGGCAGGGAGGGCGGGGTGGATGTGGACATGACGATTGGTGAGGAGGCAACATTTATCAGGCACTTTATTTATTAGCCCTGATACGTTTGTGGAGCTACATACCGAGGATGCATAGGGTACAGGTGACCGAGATTCACGGGGCCAGATATGTTATTGACATTCTGCAACATATTAACTTTGCATCACAAGGACTTTTGATCGGCACCCCTTCATCTTAGAGTAACTACAATTATATTACCCAGGAAAACATTTAGAGTTTCGTCCTCGATCGTCTTAAAGCATTTGATTCTGACAAAGGTAATAAATTCATTTTGTAGTGAATCGATCATAATTGCCCTCCACAGATGCTCAATTTTAGGAGTTGCTTTGAGCATTCATACATTTCTCTGCAATATAGAGAGTTTATAAGGCTACCAGAAAATAAAAGGACTAATCTAAAATTAAGAATCTCTACTTTATTTTTGTACCGACAATGCAGTCATCTATCTCGAAGAGACTCGCGTTTCGCTCCCTTTTCGTGGCCACGCACAAACGCAGCTCTTCTAGAATCTTAGTTTCCTTCCCAGCAGCCTTTCCAAAGACTACGTGGAATGCAAGGCTTGGAAGGTGCATTTACTCTGCAGCCGTCAAAGCAGTCAGAGCCGCCCCCGCCCCGCCCCCGCCGTCCCTGACTGATAGAGCGAGGGCGCGTGGAGCAGGTAAGGGGCAGTGCGAGCCGTCGCCTTCACCGCCTGCTCTGCACCACGCTGGGGCGGCGCGAACACCGGCCCTCGCTCCCGTCCTCCTCCCTGCGCCTTCCTGGCGGGAGGGGCTCCCATTTTGTTGTTATAGACAGCGTTCTGCTTTCTTACGTCAACTTGGATCTAGGGGTCATTTCACTGTGCACTGCATGTCCCGAGGAGGTCTGACTTCTAATTAGGTCTTATTTTACAGAATGCCAGAGAAGGGACGTAGTTCCATGGTTGGAGACATTTTTTTTTTTCCCCGCAAGAACAGAATCACTTTATGATTGTGCTTTGCTATGGCGTTGTCGTAGATTTATAAAACTTGGTGTAGCTCGTGTGTATTTTATGCATTCTCTTATATTTTATGTATTGTCTTCTTTCCTTCCCCAAGCTGTGGGAATCACTCAACTACTGTTTATTCCTAATGTCTTTTTTATCTCAGCATTAATCCCATCCTTTTATTTTTTATTGACGACAATTCTATTCCAAAGTGCACTTATAATTCTTTAATAATTTACTAATCGTGCAATCTTTTAAGAGAAAATGTTTTCAGCGTAAGTCCTCTAAAAGACAGCCTTGACTAGACGGATATACTCTTCTCAATCGCAGGCAGAAACACTTATTAACGACGACCAGAGGCTTGTATTTTAATGTTAGGAGTGGCAACTAGCAAAGCAAGAGACAAGATTTAACGCTTTGTTCAGATTGTCGCTGTGGGAGATGTGATTGACGTGCGCATCTTTGCCATGGCTTGGAAGCTAATTCCTCTGAGCTTCCCAGATCCATCCATCCGTCTCCGTCCGTCTCTCTGTCCATCCGCCCCCTGTCGCGCCTGGATGACCGATATAAGTTTGGTAAGGCGTGTATCACAGTTTCCGGCACTTGGGAAACAGTAAATGATAGCTGGAAGTCATTCTAGTTTAATTTGTCCTTTAAAATACATCTGTCCTGGACCACGGTCGAATCGTAATGCTTTGGTCTCCTAAACTTCACTCGTAAGCCTGTCTCATCATGTACGCATCCTTCCTCCCGTCCACTCGTCGTGGATGATGAGTTACTCGCCCTTTCGAACTGAATCTTCGGTCAGACGAAGTTAGGTTACCTTTCCCTGGTGTTTCTGTGACTTTTGCTTTCTTATATTACCACCGAGCAGGTCCTATTGGACTAATTTAAGTAGCTTCTCTTCCGGAATCACACACCGACATCCACAACATATCAAACTCTGTCTCATTTATGCTCTTAGTCCCTAGGTCCAGCATCCTGTCTGGCATATAGCAGATCCTCAATAAGTGTTTAACCATCAGTGGTAAATCGTATAAAAGATCTTAGGCATCTGCTGCAAAATTAATCTTTACAATCGAATAACATCAGGAAATAACATTCGAATGCATCAGGAAATAGCATTTGAATTGTTTGAGATAATCAACTTCAGCTGTACTTTCTCCAGTAGTTTCTTGCATTGACATTGCAAGAATTGACATTTCGCTATTTAATTACAAATGTCAAACAAAGATGATATAAACAAGTAGTCCTGGGTCTTCATATCCTTATTGAGTGTAGAGTGTTATGGAAATTTCCATATGGCTAAAACCAGGAGGTCTGTCGTATCTTTCCAGCCTTTACTCAAAATTAAATCTTTTCACCACACATTTTAAAGGACACTGTTAAGTTTCTATACCGCATCTAAAATCATTCTTATGTTTATTGTTGATTACATCAAATCTTGAATCTTGGAACAGAAATTCATTTCTCTTTCCAAATTTGTATTCACATCATGCTGTGTTAAATGCTCTCTCCTAACCGAGATGCTTCATTATCTTTCCTTCTTTCCTGAGGAACAAAAGATTTCAGACATAAAATATGTTTCACAATCATATAAAGAGAAAATATGGGTCAGAGTTGGAACCTACTAGTCTTCATACTGCTGCCTTAAGTTTATAATTGACCAGAAGAATGATACGTCATGCTTGTAATGTTCGTAGTCGTGTAGTTTGAGATGAAATTCAAAACAGGAGGTAGTTCTTGGGAAGCATGTGAGATTCAAAGGCCAAGGTGTGATTGATTGTGTAGGAATTTTTTTTCCTGTTGCCAAAAATAAAAAATAAAATTTAAACAAAGCCTTTTCGAGCTGAACCAGGAAGGTATAAAATTCAAGTAATTGCACGTTTCAAATTTTAGCAGCCACGCGAAATCTCGCTGGCAGCTCCATGTTCTCCTGCCACTGTGGCCCGCCGGCTCCCAGCGAGGCGCGTCGGATGCGAAGGCCACGCGCTTTCCGCGGGGCCCACTCCAGCGACCCGAGGGCCTTGGTCAGTCGGAGAGTCCCTCCGCGTCCCTTGGTTTATTTGAGAAAATACACAAATGGGCCCTTTTTAAAGCAAATCGCATTTGAAAAGATGCAGCACAGATGTCGCATGCCATGACTGTGGCCCGGGGCAAATTCCCGCGCCTTCGCCAGCGTCGGCTCTGCGTCCGGAAGACGGGGTGCCGCCGGCCTTTCTCCGGGGATCTGGAAGGATAGAGTGAATGTCACCGACAGGGTTCTTGGGACGCCTCTTTGGCTCGCAGAGACCACCGCGGAGCGCTGGTTCCATGCCAGAGGTAGATGGGACCGGTCACCGGGCCGCGTGCCGGGCCGTGGCACCTGGACGGCGACTTGCGCGCGCGGCGGGCCCAGCGCCGTGCGGTACACGGAGGATCACGCGTGCGGTGGGCGAGCGTTCGGCGCTCCTCGCGGGGCCTTAGTCTCCGTCCTTTCACGCAAACTAACCCCGGACTGTCTCCTTCTCCTTGCTGCCCATCCAGCGGCCAAGTGTTCACGCCCGACTGGGAAGAAGCTGCCTTTCACCAGGGCCAGGACTCAGCGCTTGAACGAGGAGAAAAAATGTCTTTCGACTTATTCATTCTTACTGTTCCTTTCTTTCTAAGAGCTCCACAAATATTTTCTTCAGGAAACTGTTTCACGTGTCTTAACCGACCAGCTTGCTCGCCTGCAAGGATCGAGTCGAACGGCATTGTCTTTGAAACTGCGATGCAAAGCCCTTCTCGTGACATCTGCGGGACCCCGGTCCCTGACCGCGGGGGGTCACAGCGTGAGCGCTCCGTCAGCCAAGACGCGGGGAGAGACCAGGAAGCCCAAACGACTGTCACATTCACTACCTGCCCCCCGGGGGCGGGGAGGCGGAGGAGAGGGTTCAGGCCCCTCTAGAATAATCCGCACACTCATAGTTTGATTTATTTTTGCCCCCTTTCCGCCTTTTAAAACTACTTTTTTTTTTCAGAATTAAACCCTCAATGTATCATGTGATATTTATGCTATACATCCTTAAGAAGACTCAAACGTAATTTATATAATTAAAAACAGAAGGAGTCAGAGAAGCACTTTACGTTTAGCAGATAACCCGGGCAGGCCAGCAGCGTCCAGGGGGGACCTGCGAGAGGTGACAGCCAGCAGTGACGGTAACGGCTGGTGACCGGAGATGCTCTTAACCAGGAGCTAAACGGAAAATTGAAAGTGAATTTATGCAATCCGCCACGTTTAGTGCCAAACACTCGAATACACATTAATTTATTACTTTTACTAATCAAACTCCTTTCATTTATTTTTCAAAATTTAGATGTTTTAAGGAAGGAAATCTTCCACTTTAATCTCTTAGCTTTTTTTTTAAAAAAAAATTGTCCTCATGTAGTAAAGTATTTTCAATATAATATGCAGCATCTTGTATAGTTAGTGTTTTGGGTGTGTGTTCATTTTATGCATGTTTCTTTTAACAAGGTTGTTTGAGTTTTCATTGGTTAGCTATTAGAAAGTCATTTTCAGTTAACATTTTACCCTCTGAGATGAAGTCAGTGCCATTTCAAGAAATGAAAATTTTGTACCTGTATAGGCCTCAATCCATTATTATTTGTCTTACGTGTATTGCTTTGATCTAGCATGTGACGCCTTCATATTATTCAAATACTTTTTTTTATATGAAGTATTTGGGCTATTGGTATTAATTTAATTATAAATATTGTTTTCGCTATTGAGCATGAGATTATTTTTAAAAGTCTCTGCCTCAAAGGATAAAATAGAATTTGGTTTATTAATATGAATTTGGTTTAATATTATTTAAAGAGACTTCTAACTCTGGGAGTTATAGTTTTGGATGCATTAAGCAGCATTACCATGAGAGTCTCTTTATCATAAGGCATGGGATGAAATAAAAGATAAGTTTATTTGCCATATCAATAATTGATTTATTGCATTAGGCCCCATCTTTACTACAAATTTTAAAATGGAGAAGAAGTGGAGGTTCAATAGTAAAATTTAGTAGTTAGGGGAAAAAAAGACTGTTTCAAGGTAGAAAGGTTAAGTCAGCTGGGAACGAAACTTCAAGTGGATACTTTCTACATCACAAGTTTCATACTTCTGCCTGTATAAGATTTTTTGTTATTTGCCCAGAATTTCAGAAATCTTTAGAATTATTTGAGTAAAAAAAAAAAAAGAAAGAAAAGAAAAGAAAAAAGAAATCTTTCAAATAAAGTAGTAAGAACCCTTTAGGGAAAAGTAAGTTTATAATTATTTTTCCTGCTAGAAATGTGTGTTAATTAGCTATAAATGACTGCTGTGGCCAGGGAACGGGGTAGTTATTCGCGTGCACACCACGCACATGGAGCCGCGTTATGTGTGTGTGGGGGGCGGGGGGGTCAAGCTCTGCGGCCTGCAGCCCAGGGGTGCCTCTGAGGCCCTGGTGTGTGACGACTGCTCAGGCTTGATCTTGACCCGGCTGAAGGAGACAAGTCCAATCTCTCACGTCGCAGAGGTAGCTCTGCGAAAGTACCTCCTGCGTGCTTTTTCCGAGGAAACTTTGATTTTCGGGTGTATCTTTATTCACTTAGACTAAGTTTTGGGTGGTGGCTGTCATGTATGCTCTATTTCTTCGAAATGAGGAAATAGGGGGAAAAAATCACTCATGTAGAGGTAACTGCATTTTAAAGACGTGTAGAAATGTATGAGGCGAGGTGAGACAGATTGGAAAAGTGTCCAATATAAGACTTCTCAGGGCAGAGGGCTATAGCTTAGTGGAGGGCTAGAAAGATAGAAAAATGTGTTTAGGCATATCCTAAGGAGAAAGAATGATCATTTCTCTTATGAGGATTGTGAATTCCAATAAAACAGACCATTAGTATTCAAAGAAGTTTCTGGTCAAGAAGATCCTTTTTGAACCCAGTGGCTGAAGGAATTCTTGGAGGTGTGGTCTCCGGGGCTGAGGGCATTGTTGGAGGTGTGGTCTCCAGGGTGTTTTAAAACCTACTGTGCTTGTCATTGTCACAGTACTCTGGAGTGGATCGAATCTGTTGCATTGATGAATAAACACTTTCGAGAAAACGTAGTAGATTGGTATGTTCTAGATTGGACGCATGATGTATTAAAGTACTGTTTAGTCAGAGGAGTTACAATAGAGGAGATTTTCAGCTGGTCGTTAAGGTGACTAAATGGCACGAGGTGAACTATAAATCGGTCTAAGAGGTCAGAAGGATGATGCTAATAACGCATTCACTCGGCAACTCTTTGCGTTATTTTTACCATGGGTCAGGGGTGACATGGTGGGTGAGAATGGACACAAACAGCCCCCCGCCTCCTGCCCCTCGTGGTCTGGGGCACCCATGGAGGCGCGAGCCCGAGTGGGGGTTCTGACTTTTCACACGTGACTATCCAACCTGTAATGTTAAAAAAAAAAAATTGATGTATTTTCTGGGTTGTTTTTTAACATTCATAAAGATATTTTCACCAGCAATGATGACTACAAATAATGACGGTTATACTTTTCCTTTCCAATCTTTGTGCCTTTTATTTCTTTTTCTTAGAGTATTATGCTAGCTAGAAAGTTCAGCGTTGCAGTGGAAGTGGTGATATCGGATGTCTTTTTCTGGTTCCTTCTCTCAGGAGAATGAGGACTGATTTTAGACCACAGGCACCCTTCATCAGATCGAGGAGGTTCCTATTCCCATTTTAAATTTTATCCAAAAAATATTTTCATCAATATTCACAAAGGTACTATTTATAATTAGCAAAACCAAATATTCACCGACAAGAGAATTAGTGGGAAAAAAAGCATGAATAGATAAAAATAGTGATATATTCATACAACAGTATGCTCAGCAATTTTTTAAAAAGGAGCCACTGATAAAGGTAATGACATGGATAAATCTTGTAGAGGACATGCCAGAAAAGAGTTCACGTTGCATTCCATTTGAATTTGAAGTTAAAAAAGACGATTTGCCCGAGGCCAGATCGGGTGGGGCTTGAGTAGGAAATGACAAAAAGAGAATTGGGTAAATCGTTTTTGATTTTCTTTATATTTTTAGATTAAATAAATTGACTGAAAAAAAAGCCGGTGACCTAAATAAATAAATAAATAAATAAATAAATAAATAAGAGCATGCGTGGGCATAGCTTGATTGATCCTAATTTTCGGTGATATTCAAATTAGGTCATAATTCTCAAAATTAATGTCTTTGCAAATTTGCAAGTTCTAAGTACAAATGTGCTCTTTCTTTTTTTTTAGAAAAATATTTAAGAATCTGAATTCAGCACTGCTTTATTAATTCAATTTATTAATGTTTGAGATTAAAACTAATACAATTCTACATCTTTAGATAATCTCTAGTTTACTGTTTGTTTGTTTTTTAATTCAGAGTAATTCCTTAGCATTAGCCAAAATAGTGGCGTTTGACTCTAAAACTTAAAATCTTTGCTGTGCATATATTATCAACAAAAGGAGCTCATGAAATAAAACAGCTCCTTTGATTGTCTACTCAAGAGCTACTTTGTTATTCCGTATGCAGGGTGGCCAGACATTCTGTTGGCTGAAACACACTTCTCACGGCGAGGACCAGGACCAGAATCTCATGCCTCGTCATCCGTGGTGGTTTTAGGGCACACCCCACGTGAGAAGCACCTGCCTCCTTGCTGCGAATCCTGATATTGGGCATAATCTAGTCCCTCGAAGGTTTCAGAAGAAGGAGAGAGAGGCAGGGGTGAGGGAGGGGCGGGGGGAGACAGACAGACAGACAGACAGACACAGACACAGACACAGACAAGGAGGGGAGGGAAAAGAGACCAGAGTGAATCTGGGTGACGCCAATTCCCTGTGTCTCGTTTGGGCGGTTTTATGTAAATTTATGCAGCTGTCAGCCCTCATGAGAGCGAATATTTAAATGCTAGTTTTTAATGTATGTGAATAATACCTCATTTTAAAAGGGAAAAAAGAACCCAAAAATTTAAAAAGAAACTGTGTTCTAATATTGTTCAACAGACATAGTCGAAACTGTGTAAGCTGGTAAGCTTATTCCGGAGTGGGTTTTCTTTAGCTGATACTCGCTTAGCTGGACTTTAGTCAAAAATCGGTTGGTAGAACCACATTATTGAGAAAAGAGGAATAACATTTTTTCTTTTTTTGATTTTCCAAATGAGGATAAAGGCAGCAGCCTACGTTAGCGTTTTTGAAAAATTACCTTGAGTAGCGAAGCCATTTCCATCTGTAATCCTACCGTCTGAGGCAAAAGTGTCTCGTGGGCCTGATCGTAACGAATATTTTTTAGCTCAAGCACTTTTCTTTGTGACTTTTTTGTGTGCTCACTTTAACTCAAAAAATTGGTTTGTTCTGTTTTGGGTTTTTTTTTTTTTTTACTATTTAACGATTAAACTGTTCATTTGTACGTGTCTGCAGGCAAGTAGCCACTTTTAAATTTCATTCGACCTTTAGCAGCAGCCTCGAAGTCCATTAGCCTGTACCTGCGCACCCTCATGCTGTCGAAAACACTCGCGAGTCCAGCGGAAGACGCAGACGTGCGCACAGAGCGGCCGCGTGGGTCCACGGGCGCGCGTTCAATGACGGCTCGCAGCACGCGCTTTCGTTTCTAAAGCGCCTGTAGGAAGCTGTGTGTCTGCTTCGTCTCCTGCCCTCGTCGGCGTAGGATGCTCTCCTGTAAGGCACTCACGATGACTAGAACTGCATTATGTCCAGATACTTCAGTGTGCCTGGTGGACATTTCATCGTATCTGCACTTTTATCAGAGATAATGACACTCTGTAGGTCACCGATTCGCTGTTGACAGGCAGTGAAAAAAAAAAAAAAAAAACAGCCCCGGTGGCTTTGTGTCTAGATCGGTAAGGCACTTAACGTGAAAACTGTACTTGGAATTATTTTTCTGTGCTGTGACTCCATTAACCTCCTATATGTAAAAGATGACATCGTGATTTCTCACTGCATAGGATAATGTTTAAAGATCTTAAAAATAGGTAAACTAGAGAATTACAAGAAAATCGACATAAAATTCAGTATTCGTGGAGATTTAGCCCTTAAAATAAAGATAAAATTATTTCTCCCGATTTCTAATTGTAGGTTTCAGTGTTATCTTTGAATGGGGTCATGCGTATCTACAGAGCACGGTACGATTCTTGGCTTTTCCTCTAACAAGGTAGATCTGAGCATTTGTCCTCTGGAGATGAGACATCAGGTTTTTAAATACCGCTCTCAGCACGTCCCGTCTTCCTCGCGATCTTCTCCTTGGGAAGGAGGGCGTTAGTTGCTGCCGCAGTGTAGACTGAAGTCACCGAGGCCTCTGAGCCTTGCGGGCCATCAGGCCACGGCTCTGTGACTGATGAATGACTTCCTCAGGATGCCAGGCCTCTGAAAGTTTCAGCGTCACCTTAGCGGTCCTCTGCTCGCTACTTAATAATGACACAAACGACTGCAGATCATTTAAATAATGTGCCTTTGTCCTCGAGCTTAATTCAGCCTATCCGCAACCAAGCAAGGACCTCATCAGCTCGGGCGGGAAATGCGGTAATTGATGAAGGATGAGATGATTAATTGGGAGGGTGGTTGTCGTCGAGAAGGAACCCAGAGGCAGAAGCGTTTGCATTCTGGCAAAGCTGCTGAGAGACGAACAGTCTGGACTGGGACCGAAAACTGTTTCTGGCCAACAGCCTGCCGCTCTCCATGCCGCGCCGTTTTCCGAAGTGGGATGTGCTGTGTTGTTGTCTGGGAACCTTTCCTCTCTCCTTTCATTTTTTTTCTTTCATGTGTTTTCTGTTCCCGTTTTACTATTAGGCCTCCTTTTGGACAGACATTACTAAAGTCCATCAATTCGCAGAGGTAGACAGTTTTTCTATTTTCCCATTTCTGTATTTTCATGTCGGCACGTGTTCGATGCAGCTTCTCTTTCCAGAAAAAAACTCTCATTGAGTCCGTCGGCAGGTTGTCTTGAAATAGATGGCGCCTCGGGAACCGAGCAAAAAGGGGTCATTCGAGAAACTCCCTCTTACCGACTGAGCACCTGCTGTGCCGGGATGAGATCTGATGCCAAGAAAGGCAGTAAGGACAGGTGTAGTTTATCTAGGTCTTGGAGTTTTTATAGGTAAAAAACAAACAAACGAACGAACAATTAAATAGAATAAAAGCTAGTAAAGGCGCCTGCAGCAGCATGCAGAGGTGTTTCACATGGCGCAGCAGAACCAGGGGAGGAGTTGATGATTCCGGACGTGCTGCTCCGGGGAGAAGTTGCTCGTCAAGGGCGCAGGGCCCGGGAGGGGCGCTGGCGAAGGCGGAGGCGGGCGGTGGGGACCGCGGGCGGGCCCAGGGAGGGCAGTGTCCCTGCCCCGGGGGATGGACAGGGCCCTGTAAAGGGAAAGAATCCCTGGCCAGTCCGTGAGGCTGACTCAAACACCTCCGTGGTATTTCTTCTATTCCGCAACGGCAAAACGTGTTTATTCATGAAATAAGGACAGAATCACCAAGCCGGTTCCGACCTAATTATCCGCATTCATTCAGAGCGACCCGTAGGGCTATTTTGGGGCACGGCGAGCTCCAAGTAGGCCAGGGACTCGTGGTTTAACTAGCTTACTCAGTGATCTGTGCACTGCAGAGGCCGATCGGTGTGAGTGCGTCCCGGGGCGGCGCGCCGCTGAGCCCCGACTCCGGTCCAAACCCCGCGCTGCGTTTCCTCAGGCTCCGCCTTGTTCTTGGTGAGACGCGTTTGAGCCGCTTCCCAGACCTTGTCGTCCGCGGGGTTGCCCTCCACCCCGCCGGTCGCCCCCTCCGGGCACCTTGGCTGGGCCACCACCCTGGCTCCTGACGTGCTGGTGCAGGGAGCCTGGTGGGCCATCCTGAGCTCCGCATCTCTGTCCGTCGGTAACCTTTGCTGGTCCCATGGGCACCGGGCGCCCCTACATCCCGGAAACCATCGCGCCCCCGAGTCCAGTCCAGACATCTCTCCCAGACGCCGGCCTCCTGTGTTAAACTGCCCAACGTCGGCCCTCGGGTGTGGAGTCGACATCTCGCACCCAATGCGTCTAGGTGTGAATTCCTGCACTGGCCTCCAGACCCGCCTCCCTGACAGCCGGCGTCACCTCGGTCAATGGCGATGCTAGTCTCAAAGTGACCCAGACCAAAAACCGCGGGCTCGTTTCGGCTTATTATTGTCTCTCGTCTTAAAAGCAAAATCTTCCAGAAAACGAGCGTGGTTCGCCTTCGGGCATGTCCCGAATGGCGCCTGCCTCACACCCTCTCCCCTGTCACTTGTCCACGTCGCATTGTGCTTTCTGATAATCGGGCTCCACGCTCCTACGCGTACACGCTAAAAGCTATTTCACGTTACAGTAAAGCAGCCAGGCCGATGATTTTATCACGCAGGTTACATTATATCAGTCCTCCAATTGTAAAACAGAAAAAGCATGCTTTTTTTTTCTGAGTAAGAGTCACTATACTGACATCAGCTCGAAGGGCCCCCCAGCTGCAATCTGGCCCGTCACTTCGTGTCGCGGTATGGCTGGCAGTGGTGTGGCTGGAATATTTGACGGCCATACATTCTCAGGACTCCCTGGCTCTATGCAACACAGTATGTTTAGTAACAATCACACAATGAAACAAGTAATTCTTGTAACCGGAAAAGAAACCAGAACAGCGCAATTTCTTTTGTCGAACTTTTTATATATACATTCACGCCAGTTAGTGTAAAGAATTAAAACATGATGATGATGGTTCAGTGCAGAAATAGCAAAACGTGATGCTTAATACTGCTAAATTATAGTGACACCTTATTTAAAAAACAAACAAACAAACAAACAAAAAACCTTCTGCTCGCATCTCAGCGGTTGCGCCGGTAAATAGCCACATTCTGTCTTCCAGCTCTCGTCACGCAAATGGCCAGCGACTTTGTCCGAACTAATTCCCTTTGTGTCTTCACATCCTCGCCTCCCGCAAGCACCAACCTATGGGTGATTCTTTCTCCGCATCTACGAGGCGTTTCGTTTGTTGGTTTTTGTTCGTTTGTTCGTTTGTTTTTTGTTTATTGTATGTGAAGCATCGAGAGTAGTCGCAGTCCACGGTCAGCAAACCAGTTAGTACTGTCACCGTGTGTAGTTTGGGGTTGGGCGACTGTACCTCACTCACTCGGATCCACAAAACGGGGAGCGAAGTGTGGGTTTGTGCCTCTCACAGCGCGGTGGCTCCCGGAGACTGTGGCTTATCGGATGGCTCATAGTCAACCCACGACTCGACCTTCTCCCATGTGGTTTGTACTTGTGTATAGGGTCGAAAGGGCGGGGTCCGAGTAGGGGGGTTAGTTTTCTGCTCTTTCATAGTATACTAAGCTCTTGCGATTGCGTAAGTCAGGAGAGGATTTCATAAACGCGTAATCATTCTCTCTGTGTCCTGCACACAGTTTTGGAAGATGACGTGAACGACTTTTAAGTTTGGTTTCATTTTCGACCAGCAAAGAAGTCATCCCATTCCTAGCTGCAGGCCAGTGTAAGTTTGTCGTGTCACTGATCATGAAGAGTCATGTGGTTTCCCTGTGTCCTAGGGAAGCTAGGATCATATAATACCCAGATCTGTAAATTAGAAATTCAGGGAAGAGTTTCACGCTCCAAATGAATAAGCTCTCTTGCGTCTTGTGGACTGAGGGTCATCGACCTGGGATATTTTTGCCATTATATGATTAGCTCTTCAAAATTCTAGCTATTTTGTGGAGCACTATCGAGTCTTTCTTTTCATATTCAGTGTCATTTTCTGTGATTTAATGGAATAATATCCATTATTCGTAATTCCATTAATTACTTACTTTGACTAAAAAGCCTCGTCGCAGCTACTAATGGGTCTCTTCCAGAGCCTGTTAACACGGCACCTTGTGTAAAGCACTCAGTGTCTGATAGTGAGACACCTTCCTGGTGTCAGACAGGCCCGTGATCAGCACTCGTGACCTCTAGCGAGAGACGCGAGAGAGACTGGCACTGTGGCCTGTTCACGTTTAATCGTCGAAGCCTCTGCGGAGCTCGACAAACCCTGTTCATCTTCACACCCAACACAACGGCCTGTCTCCAGTGCAGTTTCCCCCTCCTATCCCAAAGTGGTGTTCCCGTGAACGCCTTCGTAAGCCGCAACGGCGTGAACTGAAGAAGCATTTGCCTTTATTCAACGCGGAATGATTTTTGAGCGTTCCTAGACCTCAAATTCAGCACACACGCAGCGTCCTTCTTTGGTTCACCGCAACCGAAACGGTCAATTCTGTCCAGTTTTATGCCAAATCACACCCTGACGAGCTCTCTTAGGCTTTTTTGCTCGCTGCAAAACAAACTCTGAACACCGTTGTCATTCTTTTTCTTTGCTTTTTTCATAAAAACAGAAATCCTTATTGGATTTCTTTCGGTTAGTGAAAATAAGGACTACTGAGAGTCTTCCGCAAAAGCAACGTCGAATAACGTGAGCTTTTGAAAGTGGGGAGGGGGGCGCCTGGATGTTATTTTAGGGGGAACAGGGCTGATGACATACTTTTCAACAGACCGTTACATGCAATCGAAGCTGTGAACACACGCGGTGGACGGGCACAGCGCTGAGGACGTTCGAGCATTCTGGTTACTGAGCGACCAGGACAAACTATGTCCTTCCAGACGGACAAGTCTAAAAAATACATACCGTAATGATTATAGTCATAGCTTTTTTCTTTTTCCTTTTACCGATCCATGATTAGCGAGCTACTGTTGATTCGGGGGATAAATGGTTTTTTGCTGGAGTTTTTCTCCTCTTACACTACCCTATCAGTGTATGCTTCATTTGGAAAAACTTTATCACAGTGTGAAGAGCTTTGTGCGTAAAAGGTAGAAAGAAATCCGGTGTGGAGTGTACGCAGCCAGCTCTCTTCAGTAGCTTACACTGTAGTGGGGAGGAGCTTGTCGTACATTTTTTAAATCTTTTCCTCAAACTAAATGCCCTTCCTTATTATCATTAGAATACTGGTTTAGGGAAAATAGGAGCAAAATCAAGTCAGCGCGTCCTGACGTTTATTAGCAAATCTTAAAGAAACAAAGGGATCACTGAATCAGATGATTAGCATACACATCACCTCGCACAGTTACCACCCCCATCCGTGAGAATGCTCATCTGCGCCCTCAGCAAATTTCAAGTCTGCAGCAGATCTTCGGAACTCACTCGTCTTCGTCTTCGTAGCTGAAACTGTGTGTCTTTCGACCAGCCTCTCCCCATCCCCCGTCCCTCCGGCCTCTGGCGATCGCCATTCTGCTCTCTGCCCCCATGAGTTTAGCGTACCAGTGGGTATCACAATGTAGACATCTATCCAAATGGCAAGCCGCACACCTTAAGTATACAGTTTCAATTTGTCACTTACGCCTCAATCAGGCTGAAGAAAGAGGAAACAATGAGAGACACTGATAATCACAACACAATCGGGGAGTTTTTTCACTGGGATTTTATTCACCTGCATCACCACTTCTGAGCAGGTGAACGGCGGTGTTTTCAGCGTGGAAGGCAGGCGGCGGGGACGGCGAGGGCCGCGTTCCTGCCGTGGGGGGCTCTGCAGGGCTCGCGGGCAGACGGAGCCACCCCACGCGAAAGCGAGGCTTCCCGGGCTCGTGCCGGAGGAAGCGGCCGCCTCGGGCTTGACCGAGGATCATAAAGCCCTCTAGCATTTCTCGCGGGGCGACCCGTCGTCCCGTTCGAGAGTTTATACATAAGTTTATTTTAAAATAAATTATTTTCTCCGACATCCGGGATAATCCGAGGCAGTACACGGCTATCACCGCGTATGTAACACGTGAACAGCTGTCCATAACACCAAAGTTGGACGACTTTTCAAAACCCCGTTTCCAAAATGTTGCAAGTGGTTGCTTTTCGGCGTCCTTCAGAGCTGGGGGTGTTTGTGTTGCAACCTTTTTTCTGGCCTTTTACTCATGACATCTGGTAAACTTTACTGATAATCAAGGCTGAATAACTTATATCATCTACAATCAGTATGTAATCAAACCTGATGAAAAACACATTTACACATGCTTATTTCATTCATATACATATATATATATTTAAATAATCTATTTTTAGGTGCTGCTTATTTACATCTTACCCTATAGCTCTGGAACTAGAAAACTTCTTTTTAAATTGATGTCCTGGAATGAACGGGAATATTCAAAATTAATGTGGTATTATTCATGATGGCAATTAAAATCTGTTTTGTCCCTCCTTGTCTCCGATCCGATGCCGATTTGAGGGTTAATACAGATATTTGTAGGAAAAAACTGCATTCTGAGGAGTCGCTTCTCAGTGCTTGGCATCCAAAATATTACTAAATGAAAATTAATTGCTTTTCGTAGAAAAGGACATTTTATAACACTGCAGTCATATTAAAATAATGACTGGCTTCACTAATTGGAAATTAAACGCGATGCTGGGGGTTCTGGCCGCGTGGCCTGGGAGCTGGGTTTGCATGTAAAAGTATGGTTTCTATCCCTGCTGAGCAAATTTTGATTCTCAAAATAATTAGTTCTGTCAAAAAATTAATTTTGTTGACAGAACTGAGTCGAGAATAGGCAACCTCCCTCACATATATTATAATTATTTTGGAATGACAAGATGATATTAAACAATAATCTTCAATTGTGGCTGTCAAACTTGATTAGGTCATTTCTTTGAGTGCTTCTGAGACTCGTGAATAACCTTGAAGGTGACATGTGAGTCATCACTTGTGATGCCGTTTATATACGGAATAGTTACTGTGAGCGCTGCACGTGGGCGTGCGGGTGTGTGGGTGTGTGTGCGTGCGGGTGTGTGGGTGTGTGTGCAGCAAGTGTTAGTGCTGTTGCGAAGCATCGCAAGTCGCCAGGAGGAAGTTCTGAGCCAATATTCAAACTTATATACTCGCTGGTAGGAATGTTGATTGCCACAGCCACGTGAAAACCAGCGTGGACATGCCTCAAACGATGAGGCAGAGAATTGCCATACGATCCAGAAAGCCCGCTTCTGGGCATCTACCCCCCAAATCTGAAACCATTTACGCATAAAGCTATTTGCGCCCCGATGTTCGCCGCAGCGTTTTTGGCATGAAGACAGCCGAAGCGTCCTTTGATGGATGACGGAACAAAGTTACGGCCCACGCCTGCAGGGGGACATCCCTCAGCCGTAAGAAGAGGCGAAATCCCGCCATCTGCAGCGACATGGACGGGTCTCGAGATTATCGTGCCAAGCGAAGTAAGTCAGACAGAAAAAGCTGAGAACCACAGGATTCCATTAAAATGAGGCACAAAACTAACATCGACGCATGAACAAGACAAACAAAAAGTTATCTGCAGACAGTGCCGTGGGGGTCGCCAGAGGGAAGCGTCCGGGGAGACCTGACTTTGGGTGGTGAGCGCGTAATGCAATATGCAGGTGACTCATCATAGACTTGTACACATGAAACCTACACGATTTTATTAACCAATGTCACCCCAATAAATGATAAAAAGAAAACAAAACTAAAATGATATTTTCATCCAGTAAAATTTTACTTGTATCTTAACGAAACTACTTAAAAGTCACACATAGAATGGATAGCTTATAAATGTGGATTCATTTATTTGCCCGCTGAATAATTTAAACCACATTTTTGGATAAAATAAATAGTAACTGGAAATTAGTCTCCTGTGACCTAATATATTTTTTATTTAAATCTCAAAGTCATTTTTTAATTCTAATAAGATTTAGAAAAACTAAATACTTAATGTTCTTTTCACGAGAAAAATCCCGATTTAATCTAGCATACCTAAATATATTTCCACGCCTAAAAAAAAAAAAGAAATCTAATACCTAATACTTCACAAAATAGTTTATTACTGTTTTAGAAAAACAATAGTTTGAATTGGAAACTTTGTAAAATAATTAATGACAGAGATAGAACTTGGAAAAACCCGATTTTCTCTTTAATTACGTTAGCGATCCAGAGGCAGGAACAGGCGACTGTCGGCGTGAAATCCAGAATCGGGGGGCCTTGCCCCAGATGGAACTTCCTTTCCTGTCAGTTGTATGTCTTTGAGGAAGTCACTCGACTTCCTTCATCTGCACCGACCCGACCTGTAAAGTCGGGATCACTGTGCCGTTGTTCTCATAAAAGCTGGAGGGAGACGAGTGTGGTTGCCACGGTAGCTGGGCGCACAGTAAACACCTCAAATACCAGCACCGCGACAGAGGTGTCGTTGGGCCGGTCGGCGATAGAAGAACAGGAACGATGTTCAGGGAAACTGCCTGCTGACGCCCTTCGTGCATTTTTTTAAACTGGGTTAATTTTTTGCTCTTGTCAAGTCGAAGGTTTTCTTTGCCCAGCGAACACAGTATTTCTTCATTTTACTTATCTTTCTTCAGAAAGGGATTTTTATTTGTCCGAACTCAGACATATTCATGTTTTCCTTTAAATTATTATACGTCTTGCCTAATATATATTGCTATGTATCTTTATGGATAAATGTTTTCAAATTTGGGGGTGGGGTAAATACCCAGAAGAGGGAATGCCGGGCCGTGTGGTAGTTCTAGTCTTAATTTTTTGAGGACTCTCCGTACCGTTTTCCATGGTGGCCAATTTACATTCCCACCCGCAGCGAATGATTCATTTTTAAATTGAATCCTTTCAGCCTCAATTTGCTCTTTCGGTTTTCTTAATATTAGCTATTTCGCTCCCCTCCAAAGGTATCATCTGAAATCTGTCGCAGGGCAGAGCTCAATTTAAAAAATTGTATGTACTTATGTAACCAGAAAAAAGCTGTCATTTAGCTGGTATTTATCTAGAAACCACTGTATTTGACAGAAGTGTCTAAAACACACTCTAGAACTAGGTGTGTGTTTGCTCCATTGACAAAAAATGATGTATGATAGGGTTTGTCTTCCACTGTTTCTGCTTCTCCTGCCCCAGATTCTTTTCTTAAAAAAAAAAAAAAAAAAAATCTAGAATTACCAGGATACTGTTCCCAAAGCTTAATCACCCTTCCAACCTAGAAATAGAATTATTTGCATGTGAGACGCCGTTTCGATTTCTTCTTACCGACTGCAGGTGCACGGGATTGAATTCAGAGTCATGCCCAGTTCGGGAGGCACAGGTATCCTTGGTCCACGCAGGACCCATTTTATTCTAATCAGGTATTTAATTCTCAGATACTAGAAGGTCGTATGGGTTCCCCAAGCGCGCGGCTGCACAGCAAAGCGATCCTCAGACGCCCGGGGAGCCGGCGGGGCGGGCTGACTAGGCGCCAGTCGGGCGCGCGGGCCGCGGCATCTGGCGAGGATCTTGCAATCCAGAGGGAGTTCAAAGGTCTACCTGAGACAGAGCACATTAATTTGCCGTCAGGGGTGGGCTGTCAGGTCTCATTAAGCACACAGGGTTCCCGTGCTGCTCTGTGGCGTGGGAGGCGAGGCCGAGGGGCTTTGCGGCTAATGGCAGGCCGGTGCCCGGCACGGAGAAGGCCTCGCCCGGCCCTCACAGCGGCGAGCCGTCGCCGCCGACGGTGGACGCTCGGTGAGCAACCACGAGCCAGCGGCTGGAGTTTACGCTCCGCCCCGTGATCGTCAGGTCACGACGACACCGTGGTCCACATTAGCGGATCGGGAACCGAGGCTTTGCTCGGCGGGCCTCGCGTCCCGCACGCACCTTGTCTGGGGGGAGGGGGGGCCTTCTTAGGGCGAGACGTGCCCGACCGCCGCGGTTAAGCGCGTCTGAGGGGCTCCCCCCAGCGCTGGGGTCCGGACGCGGGCGTGAGGCGTCGCGGGGTGGCGGATGTCAGGAGGCAGGCGGCGTCCGAACGCAGACTCGCTGTCCACAGTGGCGTCGCCCTGGGCGAGCGAGCCTCCGAGCGCGTCATTTCGCGGGTCTGTCACGGAGGATGCTCCCAGGGATGACGTGTGAACCGTCTAGAACAGAATTCGGCACGTGCCGGAGCCCAGCGAGAGGCAGCTGTTAATCCCCCGGCAGAGAAGCGACAGAATGAAGCCGGGCTAAACCCTGGGTCTCGCTCTTGGTTTTCCGTTCGTTTGTTTGCTTTCGTGTTTCTCCTTGGCTGTTCTTTCTTGATGTGCCTCTTCTTAATTTTCAGCTGTGAAACAGGTTTTTCTGTGGTTTTTTGAGAGGTTTTCTTGGCGGTGGGTTGTTTCCCTCGCTCATTTCTCTCCTCGTCGGTTGTGACTTCTGACTCACACGCCGCTCTAGCTGACCTCTCCTCTGTCTCAGCAACAAAGCGGAACATACGTCACCCCAAGGTTGCTGAAACGCCGCTTTTTAAAGTGTTTGAAATGCACGTGATGACTACAAGGAACGAGGAGTAGTTTCCGATCGTCTTTCAGTCCCGACTTGAACGCCTTAGGACGTAACCCGCCAGGCAGAGGACCGTGCTTAAGGGTGGGTGTGGAGAGGGGCGTGGTCGCCGCGTGCCACCGAGAGGGGCGTGGCCGCCGCGTGCCACCGAGAGGGGCGTGGCTGTCGTGTGTCACCGAGAGGGGCGTCGCTGTCGTGTGTCACCGAAGTCCCTCCCCCACAGGCTCCGACACCTGCGCCAAGGCCAGATCTTGGACGTCCTTCTTCGAGACTGGACGTCAGGAAATGTAACGACTCGTTACATCTAGAGACGGTGCCGACGGTTTAGTTACTTTTAGTTATGCATATGTTCTATAATTAACTTTCTTGCTAATCGCTAGGGCAGATATAAATAAGTGATGTCACGTAACATAAAATATGCACGGCCCTTCCTATCGATGCACAGTTCACGTGAACACCTCTGAAGGGAGGAGCCACTGGTGTGCGGCCCCTCCCGGGCCTCCGGACGCACAAACAAGGACATGCCTAGGAATTCGCCACCACTGAGGGCTCATGAGGATATTAATGCGCCAAGATCTTTTAACTGTGACGCTTTGTTGGGTCTCCAGGGTTTTTAAAATTTAACGGTAGTCATCGGTTTCAACTCAGTCTGGGAACAGCCCCCGGGTGCCCTCGGCCATGGGGCTCAGCAGCCTTCATGCTGTGTGTGGGTTGTGGGCGCCAACGTAGACCCCGCCACAGATAGAGGGGACTCCGCAGGCTGGACAGGGGCAGCCGCTGGGGAAGCTCCGCGTTCTGGCCCGCGCATCCCCTGAACACGGCCATGGTGTGTCAAGCGTTTTGGGGAAACTTAGAGATAATCAGACAACACTACAATCAGCGCCTGCTGGATACGCAGCGGGTAGGAAGCCATGAGCGCTTTTAAAAATCACTTCGGCTCCTGAACGCTTAAGCCTATAAAACCTGCTTAGGCAGTTGTGGTACCTACGTTTTTCTGTATCAATCTTTGCGATGTTGAGGTCGTTACTGTTTGTGTTTATGACCCTAAGCGATATTCGATTTTATCTTACCCAATAAACTACACAGCTATCAACTAAATAATAGGTACATAGTGAGAGCTATCATTGCTAAGAATACTTTAGTAAAATGCAGCTCTTTTATTATAAATGGAGAAAAACACTCCCCATCCGATTTTTTCCTCTTTCCTGTTCGAATCCATTGTGCATCATGGATACTAAGACGCTTCGTAGAGAAAAGTGTTTTCATACACCATTTAAAAATAATGAGATCCATCCAAACAGAGAACCGACTCTCCTTAGTTCAGCACTGAGCATATATTCCTTTCAACGCCATTTGCAAAAATTGTGAAAAGGTTTAAAATTATACCATTAAGAACGGTAGTGAAAGGTACTGCTTACATATCTCTGATTCTCAGAATTGGGCTTCTGCTCTTTCTAGAGATATGATCGCCCCCGCCAGGTTATTTACTTTAACCTATTAAGTTTACATCTGTTACTTTACATAGATTCTCCTATTTTACTTAGATGGGTGGTCATTCCATTAAGGACAGTGATCACTATTTTTTGTGTGTAGATGGTATACATATGTATGTGTATATGTGTAAATATACATATATAATTTTAATAATATTATTGAAATTTTATTACTATCATTAATAGTCATAATATATATTAATAATATTTACACATATTAACTTTTCGTTTGACACGACAGGAAAAAAATCTGTTTTGGCCCATGAGCTATGACAGAGCCTTTTACGAACGTTAGCATATCGGAAAGATTTTCTCCTTCGGCGGGATCTCTGACGGCTTCTGCCAGGAATTCTGACTCTCGACAAGAATTCATCACGTAGTCATCAAAAGCTATGGATTTTCCATCGCGCTTTGTCTTCCAAAATCGTTTCAGGATTGCAAAATGAAAACAGTCGGGCTGTGCCGGGCCCGTCCGGGAAGCCGACGCGGGTGCGGACGTGTGCGTTTCATTCGGAATCTGTGACCGGTGAGAGCTGGAAGGGCTCACGACATCGATCCACCTCGGTCGCTGTCTGAGATGGGCAGAGGCCTCGGGCACACGCCTCTCCCAAGAAGACGCGTTGCAGAGCCCCAGGCGCGGGGCGCCCGGCGTCAGAGGCTGTAGCAGCAGAGGCCTGCGGGTCCCGCTGGCCGGCGGGCGCAAGGCGAGCGCCAGCCACGGCTGTGACGTGTCCCTAGTTAGGTACGGCCTCTCCGGCGTGCTGACCGCCGGGATCCTGCTGAGGGCGCCGTGCTGCCCCGCCCACGGCGACCTCGGACGCCTGTTACCGGGAGCGGTGTTCTGTCCGCAGAGGGCCTGCAGCGGCGCCGTGGGGAGGGCCCGAGCCGCGCATCCCCCCGGGAGTCGCTGTCCAAACCCAGCCGGGAGACGGCAGCAGAAGCAGGCAGAGGGAAGGGAGGGGACCTCGGATCCGCCGGGGCCCCCCAAGAGCAGACCAACGGAGCTTTCACCGAAGAAAAACAGCCGAGGGCGTGAGCTTCTGACCCGCCCGTGCGTCCTGCGTGACTCCCAGGCTGACATTTCGGAGCGAATCCGTACACGCCAAATCCCGCTCAGGGCTTTACTGCGTCTCATTCAGCCCCTTGATGGTCACGTGTGGGCAGCTGCCTTTTGTCTCCCTCAGTCACAGACCGGAAACAGGGCGCCGAGGAGTTGAGTGACCGCGCGGGCCCTCGTCCGGACAGAGACGGGGCCGGCACGGGGCTCCTTGTCTGTGCGACTCTAGCGACAGCGTTAAAAAGAAAAAAAAATAGAACATTTAAAAAGGAAAGCAAACAAAGGCGCGTTTCCTGCCCAAGACCGACAGGTCACGTCGGGGACGCGAGCACATTAAACCTCGCGGGGAGGCCGCAGACCCAGACGTCCGGCCGGCGCAGGAACCCCGCTGCGGTCGGCCGCGCCTCCTTCCGGCGCTTCCCGCGGCGAGAGCGTCGCAGGCCTGAGCCTTCGCCAAACGTACTGTTCAGAAACAAGGAAACGTCGTTCGTGGAAACGCAGGTCATCAACAGCAATCCCGTAGCGCTTATCCAGAGAGGGACGTGCATAATGTCCCATTTCTACCTTCCCTGGGACTTTCGAGTGTTTTGCAGAGATCCCGCCTTATCCAGCCAAGGGCAGGGGAGAGTCAGAAAGTTCTGGATATCATCGTGGCCTGTTGTGTCAGCAGAGTTAGGGTTCGTTCCACCAGAGAAAAATTATGTTCTGAACTCGCGGTTTGCAACGCACGGCCTGGGAGATGCTATCGCTTCTGACGCCAAATCTGCATTCGTAGCGGCCGAGTTTGAGGAATTGGTAAACAGGAATTTTATCTGATCCAGACACACAATAGACATTTTCACTATATCATGTTTATTGCTACTTCATGCAGCCCCGAGCGCGCCAGCGTGTGAAGGAAACGCGCCACTTTGCCGGGCGCGTGTTTACATTCAGGAGCGTCCCGGCGTCTTGGGGGGTCGGCTGCGGGATTTAAGACCTTTTGCTCCCGCGTGACAATGACAAGCTCGGTCGCCTCCATGAAATCACTTCGTGGTCCGAGCTGAGCTCCTGCAGGGACGTCCTGATCGACAGCTTGAAGGAAGAGGACAGGAGGGCGCCAGCCTGCGGGCGAGGAGAGGGTGGGTTTCCCCCGCAGGGTGGCGGCCTTGCCCTCCCACGGTGGGGCGTGAAGCGGCCAGAGTCGAGCAGAGACAGGCGCCTCCCTCGGTGCGGGGTGCGGAGGCCGCAGCCCGGCCGCCGTCGGCAAAGGCTGGAGGACAGCCCACTCCCGTCTCGGCGTTGCCGGCCTCACGCACCGCGGCCTCAGACGTGACCACAACGAGGCCGCTGCCCTGAGTCCCCACAGCCGCCTGGCTAAACGTCACCAGCGGGAGCCACGCCACACCCTTCACCCCCGTGTGGCTGGCAGCAGAGGCGAGTCCACGGTCGCCTGTGCCTCGTGGGGTCTCGGGGAGACTCCAGCGGGAGCTGGTCAGCTGGTGGCCTCAGGACACTGTCGCCCGACACCCTCTCTCCTTGTGTAAACGACAGACAACGTCTGCGGTCAGTGGCCACCCTGTCCGTGAGGGACCCCGGGCCACCACAGGGTTCCTGGCCGCCTTACGTGCCTTGGGACACTTTCTCCCTTTTTTCTGATTGTAAATCTATGTTTACACCAACCTGCTTAAGGAAAATCATTATTCAAGCACGTGTAGATGAGTTCACCATGTTAGGACAACAGCTGTCTTCTCGCAAGTGCTGAGGAGTGATGGATGCCCGCTAGACCCTTACGGCATCCTTTAATGATTAATCCGAAGATCGTCCGCTTCAGGAACTCGTATCTGGATGTGCTCTTGCTCTCCCTCAGAAACCACAGTGCTGTACGTCGTAACCGCGTTCACCAGGTTCAGCCTTGTGTCATAGTGTTGATCTGAGTACCAGCTGTCCCTCGGCAGATGCTGCCTGTTTTCTCTCTTACTCATTTTTATCCCTTTAATACTGCGTCAGATTCTCGACTGTGGTCTGTATTACCGTTGCTGTTCAGCTTTCCTGACTATGTGTTTCTCATTGTCATTACTGCTTTGGTTGTGCATTCTTTATCCAGCATGAGCGTCTCGGCGAATCTAAAATTTAGATCGGAAACTCAGACCCACTGACACCAGAAGGGTCCCCGTTAATTTCGTCTGCTCCAAAACTGTTTCCTCTGGGGCACGTTTTAACGTTGCCTGTAATTTATAATTTCTGTGTCCCTTTTAGATTCAGGGGTAGAAATCTCCCTCGAACACAGAGAAAAAGGCTGTATTGATTCTAGACACATTCTTTTCGATTTTACAGAGCATTCATCATCTCAGTCTGAGATTTCCGGAATGAAAAACCCTACTTGTAAATTCGTTCTCACATGGCAGCTACTTGATATTTCTGTTTGTTATTCTTCTGAAATATATCTAACATGATCATATTTCTCATGAGTTCTGGGGACCAAAAATGTACATCAATAGCTACCTTATTTCAGATTTATATTTATCCCGTATTTTTGAAGGACCAGGAGCCTGTTAGCATTTGGGGGGTAGAACAACCCCGCGAAATGATGCCTTCATTTTAATTAAGTAAAATTAAAAATTCAGTACTTCGGCCACACTAGCCACGTTGCAAGGCCTCAGAGTGACCTGGGTTATTGACTTCCCTGGTGGCTGGGGCAGATACAGGGCCGTCCGTCCTTACGGAAACTTCCACGGAGCAGCTGTGGTCCACAGTTCGTCTTTCGTTGCGAGGGGGCTTCCACAGACAGGCCACGCCAGCTCCGCTCAGACACGGGCAGCTTAAAAACAGACAAGTTCTGGGTGTAGTTGCATTTTCCGCAGAAAGTCCACCTCGCCATTTGTTTTTTAGTGGTAACGTCGCCTGAACCGTTGTTTCCCCTTTTTTCTTAGAATGCAGGCGTTTCTCACATGTCTGCGAGCTCGCTGGCTTCCCGCCCGATCACCGGTATTCGGCAGTTTCTTCACCATGTGCCTGAGTCTGCTTTTCTCTACGTGCATTCCGATCGGGGCTCAGTGAGATTCTTGGATCAGCACCCTCCCCCGGTGCTGCCCTCCCCCGCCTCCCGGGCGCCCCCCCTCCCCCGCACTGTCCCCCCTGGGCGCCCCCCCCCCCCCCCGCGCTGTCTTCCATGTCACCAAACTGGGTTCTTCAAATCCTTGGGCACTTTGGAAGACAATATCAGCCACTATTGTCGAATGAATGAATGAGCGAATGAATGAATTTTTAAAGCGTTGAAAAACGAACATGTAAGTGCTCTAGTACTTAGAAATACAAGTTGCATGGAGCTTAATTAAGCACAGTTAAACACCCTGCCGAGCTCAGAAAACGGTCTCTGGAAATACTAGCCATTCTTAATTAAATGAATTAAAAATGAGGGTAAGACTAGAAATTTCAGCGTCCACACCCGGTCCGCTAATTTGCCAAGCACTGATGAGGACTGGCTACACGAGCTCTTTTTTCGACATTCAATAACAGTTCCGTTAAAGAGAATGTACAGAATTCATTGAGGTTAATTTATTTTCAGAATCGCGTTTTTCTTATGTTAAGTTTTCCGATTGAATATTTGATTTTTAATGCCTTTTTTCCCTCTTCCACAGCATTTAATGGAACGAATTGTTAGTTTCCAAGCGGAGAATGAAATAGACCATATATCTACCTGTTCTAGAAAAATGTAGAAATAAAAATGCATGTTCTCAACAATAAATGGAGTGTAGATTTTTACATTTCATCATCAGACGTGAGCCATGTTGGATTTTCCTTGTCATTGATAGAATAAGGTGGTTTCTTCCTCAAACTCGATTCTGAGAAATTGGTAGATTTCCAAATAAAAACAACTGCAAAACGTGTAGTCGTTACACTGAGCTGAATTTTGGATGAATAAATCAGGAAGTTATTTTTAACCACGTGCTAAGCGATTGTAAGTATTTTTCCACCGCGCGCTGCAATGCGATGCTCACCTTGAATCTCGCTACGCTTTCTTCTCAGGACCGTCGGTCCCGCTTGGGCATTCGCGGTGACCTGGCTCACTACGGAAAACCTGTCTCAAGCCAGCGACAGCCATTCGGTCGGTTATTCGCCTTTTGATGGTTTGCTTTTGTGTGTTCGTTTGTCTGTTTCAGGGGTAACAACGCGGAGGCCCAACCATGACCGGCAAAACGCAGACCAGCAACGTGACTAACAAGAATGACCCCAAGTCCATCAACTCCCGCGTCTTCATCGGCAACCTGAACACGGCCATCGTCAAGAAAGTGGACATCGAGGCCATCTTCTCCAAGTACGGGAAGATCGTGGGCTGCTCGGTGCACAAGGGCTACGCGTTCGTGCAGTACATGAACGAGCGGCACGCGCGGGCGGCCGTGGCCGGCGAGAACGCCAGGGTCGTCGCGGGCCAGCCGCTGGGTGAGTCGCGGGCGCCGCCCCCCGGCGCTGTGCCCCCCCGGGCGCCCCCTCCCGGCGCTGTGCCCCCCGGGCGCCCCCTCCCGGCGCTGTCCCCCCCCCCGGGCGCCCCCCTCCCCCACGCTGTCTCCCCGCCCGCCCCCCGGGCGCCCCCTCCCCCACGCTGTCTCCCCGCCCCCCCCCGGGCGCCCCCTCCCGGCGCTGTGCCCCCCCCGGGCGCTCCCCCCCCCGGCGCTGTGCCCCCCCCGGCGCTGTGCCCCCCCGGGCGCCCCCCCCCCCCCCCGGCGCTGTGCCCCCCCGGGCGCCCCCTCCCGGCGCTGTGCCCCCCCGGGCGCCCCCTCCCGGCGCTGTGCCCCACCCCGGCGCGTCCCCCCCCGGCGCTGTCCCCCACCCCGGCGCTGTGCCCCCCCGGGCCCCCCCCCCGGCGCTGTGCCCCCCCCGGCGCCCCCCCCGCCTGTGCCCCCCCCTGCGCTGTGCCCCCCCGGGCGCCCCCCCCCGGCTCTGTGCCCCCCGGCGCCCCCCCTCCGGCGCTGTGCCCCCCCGGCGCCCCCCCCCGGCGCTGTGCCCCCCCGGGCGCCCCCCCCCGGCGCTGTGCCCCCCCGGGCGCCCCCTCCCGGCGCTGTGCCCCCCCGGGCGCCCCCACCCCCCCGGCGCTGTGCCCCCCCGGGCGCCACCCCCCCGCGCTGTCCCCCACGGCTGGGCCCCCTCCCCGCGCTGTCCCCCACCCCCTGGGCGCCCCCCTCCCCCACGCTGCCCCTCCCGGCCCCCCACCCCCCCCCCCACTCCCCCCCCGCCACGGGCGCCCCGAGCGCGCCCGCTGCCCGGACCCCGCACCGCCCTGCCGTTGGGGCCCCGCCGCACCCGTCGCTCGCGCGCTCGCGATTCACGTGCCCTTACCGGAGACCAGGGTGGCCTGGTAATGCCGTCACCGCGGCCGGTGCGGGCCGAGCCCGGCGGCCAGGAAAAGACGGGCTCGAGAGTCGTTTCCTTGCGCGTGTTGAGATGGGCGTGTGCTGACCTGTCGGGAATCGTTCCGAGTTTATTGGAGCCGAACCGATGCCATTTCCAGGAAGCGAGACCGCAAATGCTCCGGGCAGGGACGGTGTCGCGGTTTCTTTTGTGTTTGGCATTACGGAGGGGACGTCGGGAAGGTGACGTGCAGGGGAGAAAGCGCGGCGCGGGGTAGGTGCCCCCCCACCCCCGAGGGCGGTGATGCCTTCGAGGGGCCGGGAGAAAGGGGCGCGTCGGGCCCTGCGGAGCCGTGAGAACCTGGGTGCCGGGCGCGGGGGGCAGGGCAGCCTCCCCCGCTTGCCGAAGAAGCCCCAGGCCTGCAGCTGGACCCCCAGAACGACGCACAGGGTCGGGATCCGGTCACCCCGCGAGGTGACTGTCGGTCACTGGACTTGCCAGGCCTGTTCCAGAGCCACCTTTTTGTCCACTTACTTATGGCATTCGCTCTCAGGGGTTAATGTATTCTCCTCATTTCATTCTTTCTTCTTCGGGAGAAAGGATAGAAAAGTAGGAAAAGGAGGCAAATTCGGAGACCTGGAAAAGGAATATAACCCACTCTATTCTCTAGTGAGGAATCTTGTACCTCATACCTGTCCAATCACGTGCAATAATCACAAATACATCTAACGTCCAAGGAAAGGAGAATGCGATCTGAAACAAAATGAAAACATTTAGGAGAAAACATTCCGTGATTAACGTATAGAGAAGAACAAAAACTGCATCTACTTTTCTGCGTGAGGAACAAACGTAATCAACACAGCCTGGACCCCCCGACGCGCGCCCAGATCCACACGTCGGGCCCGCATTCCAGCACCTTCTCTTGCACAGCGACAGACCCCTCGGCTTCATGTGCCCACAGCATCACCTCGACTTCCTGCGCCCCTGCCCGCTCCGGGACCCTCGGCCCGTTCATCGCAGTAAGGGGAGCTCTGATTCTCAAACACAGACCTCAGGGTCACCCCGATTCCTCTCGCCCTCCCCCCCACGCTCCAGGTGTCACCCATCACCCGCTCCTCGCCGTCGGCGTGTTTGAAGCCCAGTCTTTTAAATCTCCTCCAAGAGTCATCTCACACGCGTCGCCGCTACCGCTCAGGGGGACCCCCAAAATAGCCCTGCGCTGTCTGCCTCTTCCCCCCCGTCACAGCGTCCCCATAGAAATGTGCATGCGGCGAAGCCATCGATCAGCTCCCCAAGCTCCAGTGGCCCCGTCCCCCCCTGAGTGAGACGCACGCCCTGTGCCCCCCTGCAGGGTCCCCGCCACCCCGGCTCACCGCCATCTGCCCTTCCTCTCCCCCTCTGGACAATGCTGGTCCTGCTGGCGGACTCGCTTGGTTCCGCTCAAACCTGCCAAGCCGGTTCCGGCCTCAGAGGCCGGGGCTTGCTATTCTTCTGCTCACAGGACGGGTCTTTGCTAATCATTTGTTTCCATCTCCTTGTGGGCTGCACTCAAATCTCTAGAACGCGAAGCTCCCTTAAAAAACTTTACCCCAATTTGATTACTTAATGAAATTTAAATTTAAAAACGTGAAATACTAATGTATCCTCTTCTTAATAGTTCATCGAATTTGGATTCGAAGTTTGGTCACTATTACAAAGATTTATTGTATTTTTTTAATCTAAATTTAGTCATCGGAACTTTTTCTTCTCAAACACATTATGTGAAAAGTCAAACAAACATTTTTAATATTTAACACTGAAGATTTTTATATGAGACTGCACACATTAAATATCCTTTTGTACCAAAATCTCAAGCAGAAGTTGGAGACTAAGTCCAGATTTTACTGGCTTGATCACACACGTGCTATAAGTAATCATTTGTAATATCTTTATTTTTAGATTATTTCACTCCTGTGCTGCTTGCAAAAAACACAATGTGCGAAGTCAAAAAATCAGTTATCACTATAGTGGGAGGAACCCAACACTAGCAACTAAGTTATCGATAAAAACCACTCTTGCTCTTGTCAATAAGGGGGATCTCCCCCCACTACGTCTCTTGAGTCCTCCTAGCTGGACTGAATAATAAGACTGACATAGGAGCAGATTAGCAGGAGAAAAACCAATTTGATATGTGCACCTTTTTCTGCATAGAATCTTGTCCTTGATAAGCATCAATATATTTTATACATATATATTATTCAAAGGTTATGGTGAGTGATGTATCGGTTTAGAGAAAGAGTTTGCCGTGGAAAACTTCCTCTGCATTCCTTAAAGCGGCATCCTTTCACGGTTTCGTTACTAACGGTAAGATGTCTGCGAGGCACTCCATCACTGCCACAGCTCCTTCGAGCGCAGATTATCCTCTCTGATTTCCACAGTGCCGAGGGGGTGGTGATGTGCGTGTTCACGCCCGCTCTGCTGGCCAGGAGCTGAAGCTCAGACGCTAGCTGCCTTCTACCGCGCAAGCGTGATGTAAGGGGTGCCGACGGTAATTATGCCCTGACAGCGGGCCGACCGGGGAGGACCGCGGGCAAACTCGAAGGACGGCCTCCATTACCTACCGCGTTTGCACTCAGAGCAGACGCGTCGACTTTCTCGGTCTCTCTGATACCGTGCCGCTTAAAGAAGGCTGTCCTCAGTCTCCGATAAACCCGGACGTTTCAGTAGTTAATATAAATGTATGTCTCCCTCGGATAAAAAATCATCCGTGCCTGAGAATTAGACGTCCCATTCTCCTCTTGAGTCCAAGGACCAGGCTGTGTAAGTCCTGACATCTCTCAGTGGGTGGCCGCCAGGGACCTGGAAAGGGGTCGGCCAGTCAGGGAGGAGGGCGGGTAAGGCTCCGATGCGGGTCACACCGGGAGGCGGGGCCGCACCGCCTGCTCACCAGCCTGACCTCCCCTCACCGGGGTGCAGGTAGGGCCGACATCCTCCCCCCAGCAGCCCTGTGAGCAGCGGTACCAGCCTCGAGGGGGCCTGTCGCAAGCTCTCGGCAAAATGCTTTGTGTGTCTCTTGTGGTGGTTGTATGATTTTCCGTCGCTAAGTGAAATGGTGCCCACGTTCTGCGATTTCTGGTGACCTGCACCTAGCAATGCGTGTCCTTGGAACAGTTTCCTGACCGTGGCAGTGTTGAAATTGTGGGCCTTTGTTTTGGGGGCCGGTCCCGTGCATCGTAGTGTGTTGAGCAGCACCCTCGACTTCTACTTACTGGATGGCAATAGCTCCACCTCCCCCTAGTGACAGCTGAACCGTGTCCAGATGTCACCAAGTGTCCTCTGAGGGGCAGAGTCACCACTGGGTAAGGGCTGCTACTTTAGAGTAATCATGACAAGATAAACTTAATTCAGAAATGTTACAACAGTTTTAATCAAGATAAAGTATAAGAAAACAGTGCCTTGCATTATTTTGACAATAACTCATAACTTACAATAAGCATAGATCTCTTCCAGTTGTCCACAAAACAAAACGCAGTTTATGCATTTCAGAGCAATTACCAAAATGTATTTACAGCTATAGTTTATGACTTGTACCTCCAGGTTGTTTAATCTTTAAAAACACAAACAAACACCAGAAACAAATTGATCTGTCTACTCAGTTAGCATGTTTTTTATGTGTACTGGTTTTAAATAGAGAATCAAACTGTTTTTTATTTTCATCCCTTTCTCTTCGCATCTTTAATGCTTTTCAGAGCTGTGATTTGTTTTCCATTAAATCCTTCCGTTCAGGAAGGAAAAGAAAGCCTTGCAAAAGTGTCAGAAGAAGAACGCTGCGTTCTCGGACACTCAGGATGGCGTTGGAACGTAGGTTTTTCAGCAAAGCCCCTAAACGCTCCTTAAAGCAGCGTCCCTCGCGGGTGTCTCAGGTTCCAGCGCGACTTACTGTGTCTGCGCACCCCGTAAGGACGCGCCGACTCAGAGCCTGGCTGCCGCGATCAGCACCGGGGACTGTGGACAGCGCCGTCGCGTCCGTCTCAGAAAACCCTCGAGAAGCGCACAAATCTTTGGGGGGCCTCTAGGTCAGAACATCTCGTAGAAAACATCCAGGGGGTGCTGCAGGGAGTAAAGAACAGGAGTTTGAGAAAGCTGTCAGTTCCCAAGCTGTGAATCATAAATTCGTCCTTCAGCTAATTTCAACATTAGCTGTCATGGGATATGAAATTCCAATTAGTAAATATTTGAGTTTTCCTTCCTTGGAAACTATTCTCCATCCCAGCTTTCTTTCTCCACTAAGGAGATGTCCGACACATCCCCACGTTTTAAACAACCAGTAATCAACAGATTTTATAGTATACAGACATTCCGTGTGGTTTTCAGTTGCAAAGTGCCGTATTCAGGCGATCGTTACGTTTGTTTTGTAAATCTATCCACGAGGCTGCGAGGGCCTTAAGTGGTGTACCTGTGGGGGTGTGAACAATGGCTAACGATGTGGTCCCAGCGTGAGCCGCTTTGAGTTCCTCAGTTCTGTGGTCGGCAGAAGTGTGTCGCCATCCTAGATTTCAGTAATAACACTTTTATTTGTACATTATTTCCTGCTGTCAAACCTCTCAAAGACACTCAGTGTACACTGTAGTACGTTTTTAAAATTACCTTTCTGGTGTCTTTTGTGAAAGCTGGGTAATGGATTTCGTTCATCTCATTTTACAGGTAAGGAGATCCTAAGATGCACTGAATGTTAAAGACAGCGTGTTTTCATGGGGACAAACGGTTTGGAACTTCCTTCTGACATTTTGCCAAGTCCCTGTGCATGACCCTTAATTCTACCGTCCATCATCTGCGTACACCGTGTGGGCGTCGTTGGAGGGCTGGGTCTCCATCCCCATCCTCCACTGGTCCCAGACAGTAAGCTTTGAAAACCACACACCGTGGGCTGCAGAGTGCAATGCACAGGCCAGGTTTTCAGTAATTAAAGAGAGCTGCTTCGTAGGCTGTGCACAAATGCCAACTGGCAAACTTCCGTGATAGAGCGGGTTGCAGGGCTGACGGTGGAGACATGGCCTCACGCAGGAGAGAAAGCCCGGGATGTTTCCTTGCGCCTCTCAAATTGGTTATTTGACTCAATGGCTGAACCGAAATTAGTGGCAGCAGTAGTGGCAGACACGTCCGTGAGCCGTTTCTTCGCCGAGACCATCCCCAGGAGTGCCCGGGCATCCCGTGGAAGGCTCTCGTCAGTTCTCGCGTGCTTACTTAGCCCCTTAGAACAAAGCTGGACGCAACACCAGACCAGACGCAGTACCTCGGCTTCTCCTTTCCTCCTGCTAATAAAATGTCCGAAAGTCGCCTGCGAACTGACTTGAGAATACTGTACTAACGGGAACACTTATTTTTTCGACGGCACACGTGGGGTTGTGATAGATGCTTGCCAAAACATGTGAAGCTCTAATGGGGTGTAGACACACAAAGCCCTGGCCAAATTAAAGTAAAATAAAATAGAAAGCAAAATAATGCAATATGATAAAAACAGGGGACCGTCCTTGGAAAATATTCTAATCATGGCATGAAATAGGTATACATAAGCAGATACAAGGTAAAGCGCATTGTAATGCGTGACCTCAAGTGCTCCAGGAACTTTAAAAAGAGATAGTGTTATTGTCAGGTTGGAGAAATTCTTTCAGGAACTCGAGATCCCAATTTTAAGAGGTTGGGAACAGTCTAAAATAGGTGGCAAAACATTAGAATCTTAATCTTCCAAAAAGTCCTTAGATGCCACCATTCCTAATTTATTTGGATTGAAACTAGAACAGGAATTGAGGTTTTTGTCGGACGTCTGTGCGAGACGTGGGGCGAGGGCGCAGGGTCGGGACTCAGGCTTCCGCGTCAGAACCCTGGTGGCCATGTGTGAGCTGCGTGGATTTGGGTGCTGTTCCCCGTCTGCAAAATGGAGATAAATGATCAGAAAAGGGCCCGCCTCGAGCCTCGCACGCCGTCATGAGGATCAAATGCATCCGCCTGCGTGAGACGCGCAAAACGTGGCTCGCGGCGCGTGAAGCGCAGTGACCACCGCGGGGAGCGGGAGGCCTGGGCGTCCTGCGAGGTCGCGTCGCTCTGCCGCTGTCACTGCAGATGAGCTGGGCCCCCTGCACCCCGCCCGTGCGGGCGACCCGGCTTGGGGACCGGGGCGCCACTGCGCCGGGCGCGCTCCTGCCGGGTGACCTGTGGGTTTGGCGCACGGGGAGGCGCCGTTTTCACGCGCGCGTGATCCTGGACATACTCGCGCCGCCCTGCGCGAACGCCCCGCGAACCGCTTCCGGAGGCGGCCGTCTGTGCTCACCGCCCCGCGCGTCCGGCCTCACGCGCGGCAGGTGGCGCGTCGCAGGCGCCCACACCGTTGCGGAGGGGACACCCTCCTCCCACCCTTCTCGGGCCGTGAGTCTCATAACCAGATCCACGTAAGACGCATCAACAGGAGGGAGAAAACGGATTTACGTCTGTGCATCCGGGGCTCGCTAAGGATAAGGGGGTGGCTGGGGCTCAGGCGCCGTCCGAACCAGGGAGACCGGGGCTGGGGGGCGTGGAGCCAGCCCCCACGGCGGGGGAAGGACACGTGGAGGACCCGGCCCCGAGCCCTGCGGGGCCCCCACCCCGCGTCCCCCTGCGCCTGGGCGTCGCCTGCCGCGGCGGCGGGCCCAGCGAGACGCGGCCCTTCAGCCGAGGCTTCTCAGGCGGTTAATGGGGAGAGGACGGCTTTTCCCGAGCCTGTCGGGCCTCGTCGTCTTCAGTTCACAATAATCCGCGGGCCCGAGTCGCACCGTCTGCACAGACGCGTTCTGAACTCCTACCGTTTCTGTAAATATTTATATGTAGTATAGAGAATTTCATATGTAATTTTACATATGTAAATTTAATTAATATTCATTCGTGTGTAATTACGTATACGCTATAGATATTGAACCCTAACTAGTACCGATACTGCTACTGCTGTAAGTGGCACCATTTCGGACACTTCATTTTCTAATTGTTCATTCTCAGTATATTTATTATTATAGTCTCAGATTTTTCTAAACTTACTAATTCTAACAGTTTACTCTATTTTTTGGTTATTTTTTTTGGAGGGTATAACCATGTCTCTTGCAAAAAAATGACAGTTTTCTTCTCATCTGCTAGGATTTGTAGATTGGCTAGTCCCCCTAGAATAACACTCACGAGGACTAGACGTGTTTTTTTCAGTAATGAGAAAGCCGTCAATATTTACAACTGTCATTTGCCACAAGATTTTATTTTTGTCAAAAGTCCCCATCATAATAAAGAAATTCTCCTTATATTTTAGTTGGCTATTAATTTTCATTGAATATTATCCAGTACTTTTCTTATATATATGGAAATGAATATTTGATTTTTTTTTTCATTTTTTTCTGTTAATTGAACGTGCTTGGAATCAGCGCGACATGGTACCAAGGTATTATCATTTTGTTCGGTTTGGTTTTCATTTTAACGTCCATGTTCGCAATGGCGATTTAGAGACAAGCCTGCAAAGTCGTTGTCTCGTTTTGCCCTTACTGGTTTTTCTGTCGAGCGGGTGCTGGCCTCACGAGACGAGCTGGGGAGGGTTATTCCTCCTGCTGGGAGTTCGCGTGTGATTGCTGTCCGTCCTCGGGAGATTCACCAGTGATGCCATCTGAGCCAGGAGTATTTTGTGAAATGATCTTAAACACAGATTCGGGTTTTTTTAGAGACTTATGACTGCTTAGATTTTTTAAATTAATCTCGCGCCAGCTTTGCAGAGGGAAGTTTTGCAGGGAGCGCGCTAACTTGATATACATTTTCAGATGTATTGAAATAAGGTGTTCTTAGCACCCCGACATTTTGTCCTTGTGTCATCATTAGGGTCTCCGAGAGACGTCGGTTTTCTGATGCCACCGTTGGTGGCACCTGGCTTCTCTGTCTCCCCTAGTCAGTTTGGTCATCTATTTGAATAACCAAATCACGGCTCACTGTGTTTTCCCCATCGCGCATTTGTTTTTGTAATCTTTGGTGTTTCTTTCATCCTACGCTGTTTGGTTTCATTTGCCTCTTTCTATAACTTCACGGGAAGACTTAGATACTTAGTTTTCAGATTTTCATGTTTTCTAAAAGCACATTTAATTCTATAATTCTGACCACAGCTTTTGCTTCATCCCACAAGTTCTAACACATCAGACGTTCAAAATCAATTAGCTGACAAGTATTTTCTAATTCACGTGAATATTTCTCCTTTGATTTATTGCTTATTTCAAAGGCTGTCACTGACTTTATAATTGTTTAAAATTGATTTTAGCCTAATTTCACTGTAACCAGAGAGTAAATTAATTGAAATGCACTGAGAAATTTTTTATAGCTCTGTATATGGTCAGTTTTTATCTGTTCCATTTGCAATTGACAAACAGCATGTGCATTCTGTTATTCTGTACAGCATTTTTATCACATTAAACAGGCAAAAATCACTAATTGAACTTTTCTATCTGCTGCATCATTATTGATTTTTGCCTATTTTCCATCAGTTATTAAGAGAGGTGAATTATGATTATGAATCCATCCATCTTTTTAGTTCTTTTAAAAACACACTTGAAATTATCATATCTTTCTAATGGATTCATCCTTTTATTAGTATGATATATCTCTATCTCTAGTAAGAATTTTTGTCTTAAGGAAAAACAGCATCCAATCTTAATATAGCTGAACTCACCTCCTTTCGACCAATGTTTTTATGGTATGTCATTTTTCATCCATTTTAATTTCAGTGATTCTGTGTCTCAATATTTAAAGCCAGCTCGTAAGCAAAATATAATCTTTTAAAAATAGGGTCTGACAGTCTTAGTCTTTTACTTGTAATAATTTATTCATTTAATTATGGGTCTATGTGAATTTACATCTACAAGCTTACTATATTTTTTTATTTGTTCTATGAGCTGCGTGTTAATTTTTCTTCCTTGCGTTTTTGAGATTAATCTTTCCCTTCTCGTTCCGTGTTTTCCATTCTGTTCGCTTGTGAGCCATGGAAACGTTTCCTGGTCTGGCAGAACCGCCCCAGGGAGTGCCACCGGTGTCTGCGGCTTATCAGTTCGGTGCTTGTCAGCTTCTAAACCGCGTCCTTGAGAATCCCAGGTGCCTGGCACACTTCTCGTTCGCCCACCCCCTCCTCCCACCTATTGCACTACGATTTCCGTGCATTTTAATCTCGCACGCAGTTTGCTTCGTTTCCTTTTATTTCGGAGACCGTCAAGCACATATGAAAGTAGAAAGAACAGTGCTGCGAACAGACGTGCACCCGGCCCCGTCTGAGCAAGCGCGATCCACACGCTTACAGCTTTTCCTACTCTTCGGCCGCTCCTCTCCGCCCCCTGCGCTGCTTTGAGGCAAATCCAAGAAATATCATTTAATCTGCAAATATGTCATTCTGAGCGTATGAATTATGATTGTTTAAAGAAAACATGGTCATACCATGATTTCACCAAATATAATGGCTTTAATTCTTTAATACCAATCCGGTAATAATTCAGTTTCCACAACTCCTTCTCCTATACTTTTATTTAAAATTAATTTCCTCGAATTGGAATTCAAGTAAGATGTAAAGACGGAGTTTCGCTTGTAAGACCCGGAAGCCTTTTCATTTACAGGCTCCCCTCAGCTACTTCCTGTGTCCCCCTGCATTTCATCTGTTGAAAGAATTGGGTCATTTGTCCTAAGAGGTCTCACGGATGGCGGCACCCTTGTGGTATCACTTAACATGCTTCTCTGTTGCTTCCATTTCCTCCAGTTCTGGGGCTCGATCGGATTCAGGCGGCGTTTTTAAAGGCTCCTGCACGTGTGACTGCGCGCTCCTCCATCCGCCGGCACCCGCGCGGTCTCTCCTCTTCTGGTGCCGACAGCCGCTGAGCACGGTCATCTGTCCCTATCACGTTCCCTGAGTTATTGTGCAGAAAAAAAAGAGGATAGCATCGATTCTCTCCTTTCATACAATATTCAAAGAATAAGTGGCTCCCTAACATTCGCACAAGATTAAAAATGAGCTCTAAAAAACCATTCATCCTTTTTTGAGTTCGAGAATTAGACATAGTTGATTTGTTTACATTCCTTGCGGTCATAATTCAATCAATGATCAAATCATCCTAACTTTGCCTCATGGCACCGTGGTCACGTTGTTTCCTGGGTCATTTTGACATCAGTCCAGTCGTCTCTGATAGCTGCCTTCATTTCTGATAGGACAGAATGTTCCAGGATCATAATTTCTTGTCCCCCACCGGGAATCAGCCGACTCTCCAAAGAGCTGTGGACCACGTCGTAGACAATGTTATTCAGGTCTGACGTCCTGGTCCCTCGGGAGGCTCGCTGCTACCAAAGGTTTTGTTTCTAGTTGCTTCAGTAGTCAGAGTGAGGAGATGTGCACACACACGCACACACACACGCACGCACACACGCACACACACGCACATGCAAGAAGAGAACTCAAAAGCACTATTCTGGGTTTGTACAGACCCTTCGACTGGGACAGGTTCCTAGATATAAGACTATGGCGATTTTCCCCACATTTTCTACTGAATGACATTTTTTAATCAAAAAAAAATTTTATTAAGATTAAATTATATTTATTATAATTCCTATTCTACTTGTTTTCCTATTGAAATTTAAGATTTCTGTCTGTTAAGACTAGAGAAGACTGCAAAGGGTACAGGAAGTCAGCCTTTTAAAATAATTATAACAGAAACCAGCTTTTTTTGACAACATAATTTTCCATTGTTTTGTTAATAAGCCTCTCTAAAAAATTAGTGATTGATCGGCTGAGTGGTTGCTGGTGTGAAGATGGGAACACTCTAAGACGTCATTTCCGCTCAGTATCATTTAAGCCCGGACCTGGCTCTTGTCCTTGGAGGAACAGATTATTTCATAATGTGCTCTGGGTGAGCGTGGCATGCATTGGGGGTGTGGGGGGGGGGGCCGAGATGGAGTGAGTCGGGTCAGGGTTTCCTCTCTCAAGGGTGACTTTGGGGTTAACACGTTAAGTAATCGATGACTTGGTAGAGTTGGTAGGTGAACACATTCCAACGAGGAGGACCAGCTTGGGCAGTAAAGAGCCGTAAGGAAAGAAAATTCGTGAGCGGATAATGCACAGAGCTGCCTCACAGCAGCGAGCGATCACCTCGGACAACGCGAAAGGCCATTGTATACAGGTAGGGGGGGCCCGTTGGGGGGCGCGGGGCACGTCCCGGTGGCGCGTGGGCGCAGGCCCGTCTCCCGGGCCGGGGCCCATTGCCGAGTAAATATGGAACTAAATCCATGTCGTTTCTCCCATGGCTGGACCGAGACAGCGACTGTAGAAATGAAAAGGAATCATTTAATCACTCCCTGGCTTTCAACTCCGCTTCGGGTGTCCCCGCAAAGGGAAGGGAACGGGGCTCTAGTTTTACGGGTCTTCACGTTTTTCCGGAGGCTACAGGACGACAGGAATGTATATAGAATGGGAAGTTTTACGCACACACACACACACACACACATATACGTGTGTGTGTGTGTGTGTGTGTATAATTTCAGTGCATTTTGATAAGTTCAAAGTAGAGTGATGAATAAAGTAGGGGTAACTGTCAGAAACTCTCAGGAGAGAGAGTTGCATGACTAGGTTATGAGGTAAAGAATGGAGGGAAAAAATAAGAGAAACGTTTGAAAATCCCTCTGCAGATGCACAGAACTGGGCCCAGTGTGATTTCAGAAAGTTCTGGGGAAAAAATAAATAAATAAATAAGACGGTTCCACTGCCGCTAAAATTGAGAACTCAAAGAAAAGATCTGTCATGCGAACTACAGTGCAATATTGTCCGTTTGGGAAGTGGGGACCAGCAGGGGTCCGCGGGCCCTGGCGAGGTCCTCGCTGGGGGCTAACGAGCCGCCGCCGTCGTCCACCAGTGCGGCGCCCCCGCGCCCCGTCCTCGTGACGCGGCCCCCGACACGCCGTGTCCCCACGACGCTGGGCGTTGCCCCCGGCTTGGCTCTGTCCTGGCGCCGCAACCGGTTTCCCCTCGTTTGTCGCCCAGCTCCCGGCCCTTGACCTCGTGCCGGGGGCGCTCAAACCAGCCCCCCACCCCCCCACCCCCCCACCCCCGTGTAAGACATTCCCATCCAAACCTCACATGTCAGAGGCAGCGCTTAAAATATGCGAGTCATTGCAGCCAACGAGCCCCAGTGTAGACGCCACGGAGAAGAGGCGAGCGGACAAGATGCTCGCAGGCGCGGAGGGCGGGGCGTGGGGGCGGGGGGCGGGGAGTCCCCACACACACATGCGCGCGCGCACAGGTACATACACATTCATGAACTCGAGGAGGAAAAAAGGAATCCGATGCCGTTGTGTGAAAAACAAATTAATGGTTACACTATACAAACTTTAAGCTAGTCCCAATTTGCATAAATCAAATCTTTAAAATTTGCTGAGGAAGAGATGCCTCCTGCTTTGGGAGTGGGGAGGAAAGGCCGACGGCAGGCGTGGGTGCGCAGGGGGCGGCCCCCACGAACCCCACATCACCCCCCCCCCCGCAGCGTGTTCGGAGGGCCCAGCTCTGTACCCCAAGGTGTTTCAAGGTAAAAATAGCAAAACTAAACATTAGAAGTGTTCCTAAGACAGTATTTAATAAATGGTTTTGCCATCTCTAGAAGGAATTTTTAAGCATAATCTTTTCCTGAGGTACTGAGAACACCATGAAAATTAGTTGTGTCCTGGCCTCCGCTTGGGGGGAATAAATGCATGAGAATTTAATGAAAACTGGGTCACAAACCCAAGTAAAATCAAGGTGTAAGTGACAGCGGACCTTTAAGAAAATTAATGCTCTCGGCCTTGGCCGCCTGTTGCCTTTTCCATACGTGGATGTGGTTAGTAGAAACTCGCGTGCTATTAGCCTAGCCGCATTAGCCGTGGAGGCAGACAAAGTACCAACAAACATCTGCCCTGAGATATGTCATGTTTCCGTACACGTGACTATTTTAAAAATCCGTTAGAATACTAAATTGAACTCTTAAAAAAAAAAAAAACCTTTAAAACAAAGAATTAATGTGACATAATCACATTCCTAATGGAGTTTTATTTTCTCATATTTCTTTAATTCTCTTACTGAATTGAAACTTAATAGGTTTCTTTTAGAAACCTAATTATCATGATGCAATAGCGGCTTTATAATAACAGAATTCCTTGCAAAATTAAGTAATCGTGGCTGAAAGACATTTATGCGTGTTTGTAGGCAACGATGTTTTATCATTAGCTGAAATCATCTCAGTGTTTTTCATTTTGACTTAATTAGACCATCACCCATCTATGACACCAGAAACATAGCGAGTTAGTGCGGCTTCTGGTGACGGGTCGTGGTTTGCTTTTTGGCCAGAACGTGTCAGCGAAAGTGCCGGTCATGTGTCTTTAAAAGAGAAAAGTGACTGTTTTCACCACTGCCCCGTGTTTCTGTTTTACTCAAATATAAATGCCGCCAATCCCGTTACCTGGTGTATTTGTCTAATCGAGGAGTGTTTTCATTAAACACAGGCCAGGGAGGGGACACGCAGAACATTCCGGATCATGTTCCAGTCGCCGCTGGGGCCAGTCGAGTGCCGGAGAGATTCGAGACTCCCAGTCTGGACAGCGACGGCCACCCGTAGGGCTCCCGTGCTTCTTGGGGTCTCGCGGTCCCGCCCAGAGCCCTCTTGCCCGCGGCGCCTTCCAGCTCCCGACCGTGAGCCGAGCCGCACGCATCACGCGTCTGCGGCGCGCGGCCCCTGCCGCGGGGCGTCACGCACAGCACGGCCGCACCCGGGGGTCCCAGCACGGGTCCGCGTAGACGGAAGCGAGGCGTGGGGCGTTCCCCAGGCCTAACTGAATCTTTGATAAGTTGCCTCTTCCCTAAAAAGGTTAGGGGTCCCGCGAAGCGTCCACCTTCACCCTGAGCGCTGTGCTTGGGGTCTGTTTGAGGGATTCGTCAAGGGCGATTTGGGGTCTGTGCCGTTTTTCCACCGTTGCGTGCTGCCTCTAGACGCCGACCCTGACCGACACGTCCCGGGGACCCTGGGCTCAGGCGCCGGGCGCGCCCCCCTCGGCTGAGCGGCGGCCTCCACGACAGCCGGGCCCCGTCGCCGTGCGCGCGCCCCTGACGGCTGGACCCGGCCCCGGCGCGCGCGGACTCATCGGGGGACCCCGCGGGCCCCGGGCAGCCCCCCGGGGCGCCCCGCGTTGCGACTCCCCCGGGACACGTCCCTTCCCTTCCGCTGACACGACCCCGTGCTGGGAACGGTTCTCCGGACCAGCGCGCCAGCGGGTGGGCGCCGCGGCGCTGAGGTTTCGGTGACACGTTTCTATTCGGTCATACCTTCTAAGGCGCCTTTCAGGTTTTCTGGCGCGAGCGTAGCTTCCAGCTCTGGCCCCCGACCCTGCGGGACCGGCCGCCCACCTGCGTGCAGGCCTCCGCCGAGCTCGCCAGGGCCCCGCGGCCTGCGCAGCGTGTGCTCCGGCCAGGTGCCCCCTCGCGCATGTGGCCTCGCGCCGCAGGTTTGGAGCGAAGTGACAAGGAGAGACTGTGCCAGAAGGAACAGGTCAGGCGCCTGTGTGTAATTGCCCCAGTTTGGGACGATCTGCTCTTGCAAACGGCCGTGAGCGCCGGAGGGCAGTCCCGGCTTCGATGATTGGCTCTCTCGCGCTGGCCTCGGCTGCGCGCCTTTTTCGGGCGATTTTTGCTTTCTCCTCCCCGATTAACTGCTTTCAGATCACAGACACTTGTAGGAACAACGTGACAAATGAGAAAAACAAATAAAGGGCATCTCATTTGATTAAGGACAAGAATGATTTATGCAAAATCGTATTACAAACGACCACTTAAATTGCACATGCACTTTTCGGAATTAGAACAAAGTGGCTGGATGTGTAACCCTGAGGATGGGGGAGCCAGGCGAAGCATGGGGGCGCGTAAGGTCACGTGAGACCGACGGGGTGGTCGCGAGCCTCGCCCGAGGACCTCATTTAACGTCAGGATAAAGCCGTGAGCCGGACATTATCGGCTTATTTCTCCCGGTGAGGAAACCGAAGCAGAGCGGGGTTCGCTCCAGACCCGCACGTGTGAGGGTCCCGGACGCTGTCCTTGCTGGGCTGCGGGACCCCGAGACCACGCCCAGGCCCCCGCGGGGGCGGGCAGGGGCCCGGCAAGCTGTCTCCGTTGTCTAGTCGCAGCCCTAACGCGTCGTTCGCACTGGCGATTTCTGCGAGGCCGGGCTCGCCCTCTGACCTCCCCCGTCTGGCTGCTGTGACTCCTGTGGGCAGAGTCTCTGCACCCCGGTGGCGGGACGGCCGACCAGTGGGACTCGAGCGGCCTTGCCACATGCCCCTGCTGTGTCCGCCGCCGAGGAGCAGCTTGGCGCCTGCCCCTCCTCTGGTGCCGCGGCCCCCGGCCCGGCCGTCAGACCACGGCCCGGCTCGGGTCCCGCGAACGCCCACCTGTCACACACGCAGGTCACACACACCAGGTCCGTTCGAGCTCACAGCGAGGCCGACACCAAGAATCACGGCTCTAACGTCCCGGCCCAATGAGCAGAGGACAGATGGCAGGTACCAGGCCATCGACGCGCTCGAGTGAAGTCCCGAGCTCTGAGGCTTCGTTCGGGTCACACCGTCCAAAGGAGGATTTGGGAACGGTGGAGCAGGGAAAACCACGTAGCGCCGGGAGCCGAGCTCCGGGGTCCGAGGCCCGCAGGAGGGCTGGGGCAGGCGCCACACGGCCTAGTGACCGTCCATCCGTCAGCCGTGGCTCGGTGTCACAGTACGGCACCGGGCCTCACATTAACATAGGCAGTTTGATTTTCTTAGCATGATTGCTTAGCTTTTTTATTTTATTTACAAGTCAGTTATGTTTTACATGTATAAGCATGAAGCGTCTCTAATTTCATGTATAGCTTATCCCTACTTTCATGTTTGTTTGGTTTTAAATAGTTTAAGATAATTAACTCAACACGGAGGTTTTTTAAGAATTTTTCTTTTGCTTCATAGAGTTCTTGTTACGAGAAATATTATTTCAAAGCACACATATCGGTAAGCTTACAAAGAGAGTAAACTACGAAACTCCTGTGAGCGCATCACGTGATTTGCTTTGTAAACGCGCCCCGGTCCGAGGAGCAGGTCATGTTGCAGAGGGTCCGGGCTGGGAAAACGAGCATTTGACGAGAGCGAGGTGGGGAGCCCCGAGGCCACACTCCCCTCCACTTCCCGGAGGTTGGGGTCCCGACAGCCAGCTGGCAACACAGCCCTGTTTCAATCTTGTGTGAAATATGATATCTAATAATAGCAGCTAACCTAGTGATAAACGAGAGAATGTTTTCCTTCGTTTGTCTGAAACCCAGAAGTCTCTGCTGGCAAAATTTAGAACCCCTGGAAGGTGATCATTCGCTTTGGGCGGCATTCGAAGGCTCTGGTCACAGGCAGAGGCCCTTGGGGTCAGTCCCTTCTTCTCCCCGGAAGAGTGTGGGTTGCTCAGTGGAGCATCTGAGTCCTTGTGAGTTAACCTAACACAGGTCTTGGTGTGGTCGCTTTAAACTCTTCTTCAAAGTGACCTTGGTTGCAGCGATTTCGTGCACAGACGTTTCTTTCTTGAGACTGATCCAGCCCGTGCACCTGCGTCCTGCGCAAACTCCCCTCGATCGCAAGTGATCCGGACCCTTCTCCACCGAGAAAAGACAATGCACCAACTTCTTTGTCTCCTCTCTCGACTGACCTTGATGATCCGTTTGATGCTGTCATTTCCTTGTGAAAAGATGTGACTTTGCAAAACTGACATTTCAAAGGTGAGAAGTCACAGCCTGCGGACTAACCGGTGGTTTCATTTACGGACTTCCTTTTAGTTGTAGAAGTTGAGAGCGTTTCTCGCATTATGTTTGAGAACAGCTTGTAAAAATTTGTTTTGGAACGATCGTTGCTATTCCTGTTAGCTGAACTCACTTCTGTGGGTTTAATTTATTTCTTCGTTTTGCAATTACCAGGGTTTTTTTCCCCTTGGGTTCATGTTGACCTATATATATTAAAATTTGAATTTAAAATGTCTGGTCGCTGGAGAGGAAGTTCTCTCGCAGAGATAATGAGGTGGCGTGGATGTCGTTTTTCAACACGAGCTGTGAATTTGGGCGAGGACGGTCCCCAGTCACTGCTCTGAGCGCTTTCTGGTCCTCGGCACCATGTGGGGGACACAGTGGCACCTGGAGCCTCGCTCCTTCTCCGAAGCAGGTTACTGGCCTGTCCCCTCTGCGCTGGGCTGTGGCCGGAAGCGCACGGAGCAGTCAACAGCAGCGTTGACCAAAAATAATACTGTAAAAGCACACGAAACATTCTTCACACTCTCACATGATCAGCAGGCTTTTTTTCTGAAAAGTAATTGAGTGTTCCTTGCTGGAGGCTCGGAAGAGCGCTTTTTTATTCCCTTATCTGCCTCCTCGCCTAGCATTTTTGTTGAAATTAATGAGCAATGTTATTTTGAGAAATGTCACATTGTATTTCTTTTATTTTAATATTAGTAGTTTAATTACTGAAGTTTTTTCATATCCAGTTTATAAGTACTGAGTATAGGAATTATTTTGAAACCATAGAAAAAAATCAGCAGTATGAAGACAGAGAAATAATCGCATTTATGGAAATAGGAGAGAAATTTTCTTAGAAGCTAACAGGAATTTTGTTTAGCCTCTTGTACAACCACAAACTACATCTGAGGATAATCTCAGAAAGCAGAGACGAGACCCCCATGGCCTTACCTTTTAAATCTTGAGGCCGTCCTCACAGCCTGTGCTGTAGCCCATGGATTCGTTTGGAAAGTACTTATTTCCGGTGGAGTTGGATTTGCATATCACGCCGATTCATTTTTCATGTACATGATTGTGGCTTTAGCTTAGTACATTGGACCATCGTTTTGGTGATTCGTGGGAGCATTCGCAGTGGCAGGATAAAACGAGAAAATTAGTATACGATTACTGAACAAAGAGTTATAGAGCAGGCATCTGTCTGGCCGAGAAAAATAAAAATACCGTTAAGGACAGTGCAACTTATTTCAGAATAAGGGGGGCCCGCGCGGGGAGGCAGCGTGGTGCGTCTTTCTCCGAGTCGCCGGAAACGGATCCTCCGCGGCTGTTCTGGGCGAGCTCGAGTCGGCCGAGAGGCTGCGTGAGCGACCAGCGTCCAGCGTCCGCGAGGGGCCCGGGGCGGGGCGGGGCCCGGGATCCTCGCGGGAGGCGGCCTGTCGCCCGCGTGCTCGGGTGGGGGGACGGCCCACGGCAGGGCTTGCGGGGTGCGGCTCAGAGGGGCCGCCCGGGGCCCGGCCGCCTCCGTGGCGTGTGTCCGAGTCTGTCACCTCCGTGCACTGGGCTCAGACTGGTCGCTGTTCTTCGTCCGTGTGTCTCTAAACGTGAAACGGATATTTTCTCCTTCCTGCCAGATGTTGTGCCTATGCAGCAAAGATCGTCTTTCGGGCTGAGGGCAACGGGGTAACTCCAAAATCTTGGAGGTTTTGGTGTGCGTTTCAGAAGGTTCTGCTCTTTTTAAATCTTTACAGTAGGTCAGTCATTGTGTGAATCAATGGTGGTCTCTGGGTATCTGATCCTTCTTCAGCCGGGGCTGTGCTCGGGCTTGCATGAACTGCCTTTTGATTCATAAATGGCAGTGATACGAAAAAGACTATGAAAACCTCTCTTTAAAAATGCCAAAGTTAATGAATGTCAGAGTATCAAAATTTTAATCACGGTGGCTCATTAGACTCAGGCGCATCGAAATAGCTAAAGAACATCTTAAAAGTGATGTCTAGGCAGCGGCTCTGGTGGAGAGGAAAGCTAGCAAACATGCAAGCCGTGTTTCATTCCTTCTCTTCGCCAAGCGCGTGGCCGAGGGGCCCACCTCAGCCGCGGTCACTAGCGATGCAGAGGCGCTTGGCTCTGAAGCGTCCCGAGGCCCGTGGCTCCGAACTGTCTCCACCCAGCTCTCTGACTTCACCACGTGCGACGACTTTGTCCCCTGTGATCGTCACAGAGGCCCCCGGCTCCGCGAGTGACCGTGATCAGCCAGCTTCTCCGCGAGAGAAGGCTGTTCCCGTGTAAAGTGGAACCTTTGAGCGGCCGACTGCGAGTGCCCTGTGCGCACGTCGAAGTGATGCCCGGCCTTCTGCGTGCTTGTTCCGACTTCTTTTTCCCGTGGTCGCCTGGCGGTCGGTGACCTAGATGCAAACCTCGTGGCGTTTAACCCGGCCGGTCAAGTTCACTCCTCAGGAAGCAGAGTGTGTGCAGCCGCTGGGACGTAACCGTCCACCACCGGTTTCGTCCCTAAGCCTCGGAGTAACGCTGTCACCGTGGGTGGCCCGGGCCTCTGCGCCCTCCGGCCCCCACCCCCACCCCCAGCCCCAGGGCCAGAGGACAGGAAGTCCCCGTAGTGGGATTGCATCACGGCCGCGTCATGTCCTAAGTAAGTCTGCTCCGGGACACGTAATCTCTAAAAACAGGAACAACCGTGATGTCTTCACTGGAAAAAAAAAAAAAAAAACCTTAGAGCAGTGCGCGGATCCCTTTATCCACGACGGACCACGGTCACAGCCCTGTCGAAGGCTCGGGGACATGGATGGGGTGCGGTCGGCGCAGAGCGAGAGTCTGCTCCCCGCTCCACGGCCCCCACGGCCATCACACCCCACACGACTTCCCCTAACAAACCCGAGTCTCTCAAAACGTGGACCCCGTGGACAGCGACGTTAGAGACGGAAAACGACCACGTCCGATTAACGCAGCTACCTGTTCTCCGATTCGGCGTCCCTCCAGGAGCCGTGAAGCGTGGAGACTGTACGCCGTCTGAACTTCATCCGTTTTGTGCAGAGAGGCAAGAACGGGGTCCAGGGGAGCCCGAGGGGAAACGCCGTGCTTTACCTTAGAAACGCCAGGGTTCGGGGACAGATCTAAAGCCTTTCGCGTAAGCGGACGCTGAGTGATTGACCCGGGTGACGTGTTACTTTTCTTCTCGTTCCCAGCCGCCCGGCTGCTGCCACTGAGCTGAGATCTTTTCTTTGTTGTTTTTTACGCGTAGGAAATCGCTTTCCTAGAAATCGGGCCTTTTTCCCCCCAAACTGAGGTCACAGATACACCGTTTTAAAGGGACGCGTTTCCACTATTTCGCCTTTTAGGCTTGTGATGTTGTGACTCCATTGCCCATTTCGCTTTGTTTCTGTTGCTTGTTTTAATAACGCGATTCCGTGCACTGCGTTTGGGAGATGCACTTTATTATGGATTTTTCGACTGTTACATTGAGCGCTTTCTTATAAATTTAAGGGCCAAAATTTTAACACTATAAAAGGACTCCAGAACGAATTCGGAAGGTCCTGACCTTTTACGTTTATGCGAACGCGCTTTTGAAACGTTCCCTGGAAAAGCAAGGATCTATCCAAGTCAGAGAGAAAACACATCTCCGCGTGCACCGCTCCCGGGCGACTGCGTTCCCTCTCCCCGGCTCCGTTTTTCCGACCATGTTCGTCACATCAACTCCAGCCGGAAAATCAATATAATTGATGGAAAAAGCGGTCTGAAAGCATACGTCGGAAAGCCCGGCCTTCCTCAGCCATCTCTTAGTCTGAATCACCTGCTATGTCCTCAGAGCGGCGGGCCGCAGGGAGCCAGGCCACGCTAGCGCGCCGGAGCCCGACCTCGCGCTCAGCGCGGGCGCCTGTCTGCGTGACGTCGGCTGCGAAGAGTGGTTTTGCTTCCCTCGAGCACCTTCTGGCATGACGACTGTTACTGTAAAACATATCCATGAGCTAAACCGCAATCTGTGCTTTAAAATGTCCACTATTGTCCCAAGGTGGCCATCTGCGTCTTCAGAGAAACCCACCGGTTTCTCCATCAATCGCCCGGTAAGGCATTTAAGGAGGGAGCACCCGGCACGGCCAGCCAACTCCCCGGACAGTGCGTCGCCCGCCTACAGTGGGAATGACAGAGCCACGGCGTAGCAGAGGCAGATGAGCAGCGAGGACAAAGCGGTCAGGGCACCTGGGCCCACGGAGCTCGTCGGGGGCAGCGATTGATCACGTCCCCAGGGGCAAAGGGTGTGGGGGCCGCTCGTCTGTGTAACCTAAGAAGCTCCCAGTCCAGCGGCCGTAAACCTGACTCGGGTCACAGCTTCTCAACCTGTGCCGGTCACAGGCCCAGCGTCCCCTGACGTAGACAGACGCCAGGGCCCCTCGGGGGAGCGCCTCACATCACGAGGACACACACACCAGGAGTCCCGCGCCCTCCGCCGAGGCCGTGGACCGGCCACAGTCACCACGTGCGAGCGTGTAACTCCGACCGTGTTGCTGTGACCGCCGGGTAGAAGCATTGAGTGGGGACCAGAAACAGGACCCTGGGCAGAAACTCCACCGGCACCACGAGCCCTCCTCCCGCAGGGGCCTCGGAGGCGGGCAGAGACGGGCACACCCCACGTGGCCACGGCTAAGAGGGCTGCCACACGCGGCCTCGGGCGAGCCGGCCTCCGGGTCTGGCACAGACGGGTGCCTCCTTCTGCTGATCGCTGTCCCCACCCCCGGAGGGCGGGCTTCCGGTCTGCGACAAGGCCACAGTGGGGCCCAAACGCAGGACCCCAGGCGTGCACACGGCCAGCTCCCTCGCGCGAAGCGGGTCCCGTCCAGCGCACGCAGCCGGAGCCTGCCGTGACGTGCGGCGTCAGGTGATGTCCGAGAAGCAGGTGTGTCAGGCTCCTTGGACACGAACCCTGCAGAGAGCATAACTAACGACACGTCTTGAGGACCAGCTAGAGCAGAGCCCTTTCCGAGGACGACTCAGCCGCGGACCCTCCCCGAAGCCGCCTTCGCCAGCGCTGCCCACTGAGCGGCGTGGCCTCCGGCCCTTCTCCCTCTGCTGCCCGCCTTGGTGAGCCCGCTGCACCTGCTCGGCTGTGCCCGGCACGGTGACCCAGGACGCGCCCCCTGGGGTGGCTTACGGGGGGGTCTCCGGGGTCCCCCAGCCCTGCGCCGTCTGCTCTTCCGTGTGTCAACCTGCGGGGTGCACACACACCGTTCGGGTGTTTAGTTGTTACGGCGATAGGGCAAGGTGATTTCATTACCTGTCACGGCTGAAAATGGGAGTAAATAATGCTTTACTTTGCGTTTTTAAAACTGCCAGCAAAGCTGAGTGTTTGCGTGTACCTTTATTTTTCTGTCATCAGGCTAAAATTCGATTAAGGATTCTCATTCTGTTATTTTCTTTTGTGTCCGTAATTGAGCCATAGTGATTTATGCGACATAAGATAAAAGTCCCTGGAATGAAGAAAATTCCAGGTGTTTTCCCCCAGGGTCACAGTAATCACAGTGAGGTTTTGCTGTCATTCCCCTCCTTGATAATGCAGAGGTCTTTAACCTCGGATTTGGGAAAAGGAGAAAATTGGCTATGATTTAAAATAATAGCATTACATTTTAATTCTGCAGTAGAGATTAAAAGTCTTTTCCATTTATTTCAGCGCCTCTGCATCTCCCAGTTAATCTCCCATTAAAATCTCATATGTGTCTGTTGCTTGTTTATAAGCCAAAACTAAAAATGTGTCTTTTGCTTGTTTATACTCAAATATAAACATAAAACAGCGCCTTTGAAATATATCCCTTCGTACGAAACACTGAACGCCCATTTTAAAAATCCTTTGAGATGCAGCTAAAGATGACTTGGCAGACTTCCTCACTTCCGTGGAATCCCAGAAGGGGCGTGATCGATTTTGCTTTAGTTTGGTTTAAGAATAAATTATTCCAGGAAGCACTTTGGTTTCCGTTTTTAGGCATCGGAGCCGGTCGATACCCGGCTAGTGCAGCCCGGAGGGCGTGCGGGATGGAGGACGGTTCCGTCTACCCAGCAGCGACCCCCGGCCCAATCCCGCACCTCTCAAGGGGGGAGGGGCGGCCAGGCTCACGGGTTCTAGCCAGGATGCCACCCACCTGTTCTGCAAGGAACATTCGCGAAGTTCAGGCAGCCGGTGGGCTGAGGCCGAGGAGGAAAGGCCAGGGGTCAGGCTTTTACGAGGAAGCCGGTGGCAGCCCTCTAGGGCCTGGCGGAGAGAGCGACATCTGGGATCCAGAGTGACGGAGGACAGGCACGCCGCGGAGGGAAGACCGCGCGAGCTGCAAAAGATAAACAAAAAAAGTCGGCTGCGGGTACAGTGTGCGTGGGTTTGGATTGGGGTAAGAGGCTGAAACGTATACTGATTGCGTTTGCGCAATTCTTTCAACATTCCAAAGAAAAACGTCCACGATTTCTCTAAAACGAAACTTTAAGTCCCTTTACTTTTGAAATGTTCGTATGTAAACTCCCTTGTTTTAACAGTTTGCGAGATACTGAGACTTTGTTGTTTAAAGGTGATTTTATTTATTCCATTTTCATCACTCTGGTCTCTGCTTTAAGAGATGTGAAAATCTAGGGAAAAATGAATAAGAGGTCAGAGGATAGAGAAAATAACTTTAAAGTTAATGAGAAAAAAAGAAAAATGTGGGAAGTTATGATTCATGGTGTTTTAGTGTGAAAATAAAGAAAATAATTTTAAAATAATTAGAATTTTAAATACTACAATAAAATAGTTTTAAATGTTTAAAGAATTTTTTATTAATAAAAAAAGATTTAATAAAATCCTTTAATAAAATTCACCATCAAACGGGACACCATTAGCTTTGCTAAGTGAGTCTCCAACCCCAAGTTTTGTTCCCTTTAGTCTGGAATGATAGAGATTAAAATTCGTATCTGAGTGATGTGGGTTATAGATATTGTTGGGCTATAAAAATCATAGACTAAAATCAATCTTCTCAGAATCGGAAAAAATTATGGCAAAATGAGAATTTTTCATTAGGTTTGTTTTATTTTCTTTCATTAGTAAGTATCTATTTTTCAAGAAAAAATATAATCATTTAGTTCTTGTGAATTACCATTAAATTTTCCAGGAGTCAAATTAACAAAAATAAGTGAAAAGAAACAAGTGAAATTACTTCGTAATGTATTCTATTTAACCCATTATCCAAAATATTATATCAACATGTAGTCAGTATCAAAACTATTGAGATAATAACCCAAACGTTAACCTGTGGTTAGTCAACGTAAAATTACAGGTGAGACATTTGTTTAAATTCTTTTCTTGCTAAGCTTTCAAACTCTGGTGTGCGTCTTATACTTAGGACGCCTCGAAACTGATCAATAGCCATTTGTGACAAGTTGCTGGCTTGTCACAAATGCAGCACCACAACCAGCAACACAGATTTAGATCATTTTACCTGCATTTCACTCATTCCTCGCGTGCCGGAAATCCATAAATAAAATATCAATTAATGGCAGATGTGTTCCTGTGGTCCGTATCGCATGCGCAGTAGTATTTCATAGTTCTTTCTGGCGAGATTCTGTCTTGGGCTACGGAATGTCCGCCGTTGGAGGCGGGTCTCAGGTGTGTCGTGCCATTGCGAGTGTCGGCACAATTATTTACAATGTGCTGGTCGCTGTGACTGCGTACCGGATCGCAATCACCCCGGATTTGGTCAGGACGAGGCCACCATGCCATGACACTCACAGGCCCCATCGTCACTACTCAGAGGCAGCGAGAACAAGGCCGTTCTGTCTCCGATGCGCGGGTTCTGGGCTCTGAATCCGAGACTAGCGGACAGGATGAAAGCATGATGCCTGAAATCTTGGTTCCCTCACGTGTCCAGCGGCCGGTCCAAGGGGCACTCAGACAAGAGCCACCGGCCACAGCGCCCCACGTGGCTGCTCTATGGAGGCCGGCCTCCTCGCAGCGGGCTCCTCGGGGTGCTGGGGCTCTCTCGAGGGGCTCAGGGCTCCAAGGGCAGGCGTTCTGGGGCACACGACCCACTCCGCCAGCCCGATGGCACGGCCTTGGCGGTCCCACGGTGGGGACCCTTGGCGGCTCCTCTCTGTCGGTCACGAGCAAGTCACGGGCAAGTCACACATGTCGGTCCACATTCAGAGGGAGGGGTCGATTATCGTTCTTTTAAAAAGTGATGAGCATTCAAGCATATTGCCTTCCGAGCTCCTTTTTCCATGGAACGATGTCGCTTGGCCGCCACGTGAGAGGTGCGGAAGCACACACCGTGGCTCCGTGGCCCGTCCGGGTCCCGTGGCCCTCGTCCCGGCCCCGCCGGTCCGTCCGTGGTTAATCGCACCCAGTCCTCGCTCGGCTGAAGGCGTTCGCGTCAACACGTCCTCAGGACGTGAGCAGGTGCCCTCGTGGAGGGTACAGGCGTTTTTGATCGTGGTGATGAAATTGCATTGAGCAACTTGGAATCGCTCCCTTTGCTCCGAGGTGTGAAGCTTTGATGTACCCCGATGTCCCTCACTTGCCCCCCGAATGCACTAACCTTCACTCTCCGAGTTTGTGTCTGGTCTGCGTCTGATGTGGGATAAAAGCCCCCTGGGAAAAGCCTCATTCGGTGCTGTGTACATTCTGAAGTCATCGCACGAGCTTAGTGAATATTTATTAATGAATATAATTACCAGCATTATAAGTGGATGTTATTGGTTCATAGTAGTGATAATAATATGCATTGATTATTGCCCGAAGGAGGTACCTAGACCCGTCTCCTTAATGCGTGAGTATGTATATATATGTATACATTATATGTATGAACACACGCATACACATATATACATATGTATGTGTATACGTACTTAACAACTACTGTTTTTCATATTCCTATCGTAATGGAGAATATTTTTTGGATCAACGTTTTACATTTAATTTAAATATATTTTAATCTTGAAAATAGGCAAAACGACATCTAAATGTGGCTCGCGTTGACATCGGAGTTAATTCAGAAATGCCTTTTATTCACACACATCTGCTACATGTTAGAGACAAAGGAGAGATAAGACACGGTCCTTGTGTTCACGTGGGGGGTCAGACAAGGTGCCGAGGCACAAGCCGGCGCTCGCTGTCCAGGGTGCTGAACGCCCAGACCCACCCCCACCCCCGGGGGGCGGGGCAGCGTGTGGCCCCATCACTCAGAAAGCCTGCTTTTTTGGGTGCTTTCCTGATTCCAGAAGGAGACGAGCCTTGCTGAGCACTGATCCGCGCTAGCCACCTTGAAGCTTCATAGATCTTCGGGAGGGGTTTGATTTCCATTTTCATGTGAGAACTCTGCAATTTAGAGGAATTCGAGATTACCTTGTCCAAGGTCAGAGCAGAGATTTGAGTCCAGTCTGTCTGTCTGCCATGCCCAAGGCTAAAAGCTTTAGGATCCAAGCAATTAGACAATTAGGAGTCCTCCCCTCATTTGATATGTTAATGAATAACATAATACTGAACCTATAATTTGAATTATTGACAGTTATTATCCATAGAAGAGTAAGAAGTAGTAGTTAATGCTTAGTCTCAAGGAAATGTTGTAGAATGGAGTTGGAAAATCATACTAAGTAGTATTTTCTTTAAAAAATACGTGTGTGTGTGTGTGTGTGTGTATACATGTAATTAAAAAAAAAAAAAAAACCTGTCCATTGCAGGTTTCTATGCAGTCCTAGGGCCAGAGGTAAATCTCATAATCTTGTTTAAAAGGTGTTTGTTGATAGCGTCTTACATGTACAACGTGTACAGTGTCTCCCGACCTGGTCACAGCCTGGCCCTGCAGGAGAGGCGTGTTCTTCCCGTGCCGTGACCCAGCGTTGCTGGGGTGGCACGCAATGTATTTTTATGATCCCCACATCGCTGCGAGGAACCCGCGTGGCTCGTTCTGGTTCACCCTGCCTGGGTTACAGAGCGGCGCCGGGGCCTCCGCTGTCCAAGGCTGAGAAATGAGCTGCTGCCGAGCGCATCGCCACACGGCACCGGCGGCGGCTCAGCCCGGGCTTCGGGCCGCGGCGCTCGCGCCCGGGCAGAACGCGCCGCAGACCTCGCCGCCGCGCTCGGTCTACGCCCAGGACGCAGGGCGGTGGGATCAAGACATTCCGAATGGACCTCTTCTTCACTGATTCTGATGGTCACACGGAGACGCAGCCTTTCAGCTGAATCTTCGCGTATCGGCTTAGATTTTCTGCTCACTTCTAGATTCGCGCGCGGCTGCCAGCTCCTTCCGGGAGGAACGGCCAGAGAGGGACCCTGGAGGGCCGCTCGCTGCTTAAGGCAGCGACGAGTGACTTTGACCTGCAGTCTGCACCCTCCGGAGAGCCGTTAATTCCGGGGAATCCAGAATGCTTTAGATCACTTTTCAAATGTTATTTTTAAATAACTGTTCCCCAAATTGTGTTCCCGAGAGACTAGTCCCCTAGCTGTAAGAGTAGTTTATGTAGAAAAATGTTGTGTTGTGTAAACACAATTAAATAAGTATTTTTTTATATATATATATAACACTTTTTAGAGGTTTTTGGTCTCCCCAGAAAGGGTTCCAGTATGCAGCATTCCCAAACTGACTTGACTAGGAAAACTTCCGTGCTTAGGAACCAACGCCAGGGCCAAGCAGGGTAATATGTGCAATGTGCTGTGGTTATTACCTGAACATTTAAACCACGTGCTTATTTGTATGCAAACCCTAAGGCCCCGTTGAAGGCGACTTTCTGGGTGCCTGGGGTCGCTGCTGGAGGTCCAGCCCTCAGGCCCGCCATGCCCTGGGGGTGGCTCGGTGAGCACAAGACGACAGACATGCTCGGCCGTCTCTGCCTCCCCTCGACCCACCGGGAGAAGCTGGAAATTCCCCGTGACGGCGGCAGAGGCGAGGGGTCAGCCTCCGGCGTCAGACGCTTGCATGCCAGACCCCGCGGAGGGGAGGGGGCTGCGAGGTGTGGCTCTGGGCACGGTGGGAGGGGGGCTGGGCGTACCCCCACATGTGCAGGAGCCGCGGCGAGGCTGTTCCAGGCGCAGAGGCCGTGGGCAGGCAGTGTGTCTGAGGAAATCACGGATGTGCCCACAAAACGCCACGTGTGAGGCGTGTCCTTGCGGGGGGCGTGGTGGCCAGCCGGGGCCACACACAGATGCCAGTGCAGGGACTTCACGCCCGCCTGCCCCCCTCTTTCCGGCATCAACCCCGGGAAATGCAGAGGCGGAGGGGCAGGAGCTCTCCCCCCTCACCCACGCCTGCCCCCCCGGGGTTCCACGCCGGAGGTCACGCTGAAACGAGGGGAGCAAGCATTTCACGGGATGGGAGCGTGGGCCGTTATCACCGGGGACCGGGGTTCCCGGGGATTGGGGTATCGGCGACTCAGAGCTGTTCGCGTTTGTGCCCCGACGCTGACCTAGAATTCTAGTCCCGACGGCGTTTGTGAAGTTCTGAGGGTCCCGGAGACTGTTCTGGGGGTCCGAGAGGGGTCCCCGAAGGCCGTAAGGAACATGTGGATTTGGGGAAAATAGAGCCTTTTTCTAAATGTGTCCTGTTAGTTCCAGTCTGTCTAATGTGCCAGTTACAGACAATAGGCGCAAGCTTCCTCATAATTAGTTTTATGTTGAACTATCAAGTTTTCGTATTAATTAAAATAATATGAATCTAGTAATTTTACATGAGGTTAGTTTTACCACAAACTCAGAAGTGGAACGTGTTCCCCATATTTATATATAGTAGCTTCTGAAACAATGGATGTAACTCATTGTGAGAATATGTGTTTTAGAACAGCGGGTTATGCATCTGGAAAACACTTCTCAACGGCCGATACTGTCCCTTTTCATCCCAATTCATAGCCCAAAGCCCAGTCGTTACGCGCATCCCATTTTGCCGAGCACGTCTGGCAAAGTGAGGAGAACCAGAGGTCGGTGGCCACTTACGCACCTGCGGCAGGTTCCAAGAGAACAGTGATGCCGGGACACGGGGAGAAACCTGCGAATGAGAGAAACCGACGCTGTCCTGCGAAAGTGTTGGAGAGTCACGCGTCACGTCTCCGCACCGCGCGGCCGGCGGCCAAGACATCGGCCATCGTGGTATCTCCACGTGGGACGTGATAAACCGATTCTGCCCTAACGAGAGGACCCGGTTATCTGGATGAGTGCAGGAGACCGGTGAAAGCACTTGAGCCCAGTGGCCGTGGATCGTCGTTAGCGGCCCCGGACCCCGCGTGGCTCAGCAGCTCCGCCCTGCAGTGTTGGGGGCGTGGTGCAGAGGGACGAGACATCCCTGTAACTTGCTCGGCTTCGCATACCTCGGAGACTGACATTTCTCTTTAAAAGTCATCGGAGGATAATCGCGGACATTATTGCAGAAACATACAGGAACTAGACCCTGTTTGTTGCTTTAAAAGTTTGAGATAGCAAGTTTCTTTTTAAAAAATAAATAACAGTATTCACTCTATTCAGAAATAACCCAGGCTTAAAGGAACTAACAGGTTTTATGTGAAGATCATTGACCTTGAGGTCCAGACGGCTGATTTTTACTATGAGATGCTGTTGACAATACGGATAATGAAACTCAGGCTAGTTCCTTCCACCCTTCTGTAGTTTTCAACATTTAATTTTTTAATAAGTTCAAGGGGAGACCTACAATACATATTGACACAGCGATTCTTAACAAGTAAAATGTTGAAATTACGTAACAATAATGAAACCTCTACTTTCACCAAAGCTCATGTAACTGAAAAGTATGTAGTTTTGAAATTACACAGTAATAAAAATCTCCTCTTTAACGAAGGCTTCCCCAGGTAAGTCTGTACGAATTTTCTGTTGGACCTTTCACTGCTGACATCCAAGAGAAAAATGGTTTCTGCCCCTTATTTTGTGATTTCCCCGTGAACTGTTTTTAAAGATCTTTCTGCATAATGACATAGCTCCATGACACACGAAGGCAGCGCAGACTGTGAAATTGCAGGTATCTTCATGCAAAACCTTCTAAATTCCAGACAGCTTTTGGATTCGGTGATTTTTTTTTCCCATGGGGCTGTGCAACTATCACCATAATCAATATTAGAACATTCTCATCACCCAAAAAGAGAACCGTATTGATCCTAGATCCAGATCTTCAACGAAAACCGATTTATTTCATTAGATGGCATTTTTAAACGAAAGATGTCTATCAGGTTTGATTTCAGCCTGAAGGAACCATCTCCGTTTAGAAATTGATCTTCCCGTCATACTTTTATTAACCTTGAGTTTTTAGAGCATGGTTGCTGAGAGAGAGAGAGAGAGAGAGAGAGAGAGAGAGAGAAAGAGAGAGAGAGAGAGAGAAAGACAGACAGAGAGACAGAGAGAGGGACAGAGATGGAGGCAGACGGACAGACGGAAGTGTCATCTCTGGGAGCATCTGCCGTGGAGAGCGCGTGCCTTCAAGCTCGCTCACTTCGCGGAAATGTCCGTGGGTGCTGGGGGAGGTCCCGGGGACGGGGACGGTGCGGGGGGGGGGGGGGGGGCGGGGGGGGGGGGGTGCCGGGGTAGGTGCCCGGCTCCGCGTTTTCCGCGTTTCTCTCCCACGACGCGCGCCCTGGCCGTCGCCATCCTCGCCCTGTGCTGCCGTCGAGGATTTGATTCGGTTCAGTGACGGGCTCAGTCGCGAGTTCCTGCCTTATGAGGCAGAGTTACAGGGAGCCTTAGCCGGGTCTGTCCCCTCAGGAAGGCCGCATCCGGGCAGGCCGCACCCCACACCCGGGCCGGGCGGAGCCGTGGTGGCTCAGAGAGTGCGGGACGCACCGACGCAGGCAAACGCGTCCTGCTAACGCTCAAACCGCTTAGAGTGAGTCGTATGTTACCCGAATTTCGTCTTAGGCCGCCCCACTCTGTGGGCGAGGACGCCGGAGAGGCGGTTTCCAGTCCCTCTGGGACGGGCTCGGGTGCCCCTCTGTCCCGCTGCACCGACCCCTGATCCTGGGGCCCCTTCGTCTCTGAATCACAGCGCCGGGCGGAGAAGTGGGCGCCCAGGGCCAGAGCCCGACGCCCGGATGCCTGGACGGATGCCCGGACAGATGCCCGGAGAACCGCGACTTTGTCTGCGTGACAGCGGGAAACGGCGAGAGGGTCGGGGGGCTGGGGGGGGGGGACAGGGACTCTGCCGAGCGCACGAGGCCTCAGTGGCGTCGCGGTCGGGCTCGGGGACAGGTTTGTCACCGCCCCGCTCGGGAGCAGAGGGAGCTGAGCGGGGAGGGGGCGGCGGCGCCCCAACAGCACGGCGGATGGGGGGCGCGGGCGTGGAAACGAGGCTCGAGCGCCGAGCGGCGGGGTCTCTGACTCTCGGGGACACGTGCGCGGGGGGCCGCGGGTGTCCGGCCCTGGGCGTGACGCACCGCCCCGTCCGATGCCTGGGGGGGTCCCCGCTCCTCCGTCCAGGCCCCGCCACAACGTCACCGCCTGCGAAGCGCGGTCCCTGAGGCCCCGCTGAGGACAAGCTCGCCAGCCGCACTCGCCGCCCTGGGCCTCGCCTTTGCTCCCTGACGCCCCTCACCCCGACCCGGCGTCGTCCGCCCCATGAAGCGGGACCCGAGCCCAGCGCGTCTCGGAGCCGGGCGCGGCCGGCAGAGCCGCCGGCCGGGCCTGGACCACGGTGGCCGCGGCCTGGACCACGGTGGCCGCGCCTGGACCACGGGCCCCGGCCCTGCGCCCGGCCGCGGGGACCCCCACCCCGGCGCACGGGGCCCCTGTCCCGCCCGCCCTGGCGCTCCCCGGGGGCCCCCGGGCACAGGCCGGGGCGCTCTCCGTGTCGCGAGGCAGGACCCCGGCCGCTTTGACCTTGAACCCCTGCCGCGTACGCAAAGGGCGAGTCGGGGCGCCCCCGTGCGGGCGCGAGCTCCCCGCGGGGCCCCGGAGGCCGCGTGCGCCCCCCGCGCCCCGCCGGGTTTGCGCAGACTCGCGGTGGCTCCCGGGGCGCCGCCGCCGCCCGGTCCCGGCACGTCGCAGCCGCGTCGTGTCCCAGCTCTTCGCTCCCGCCCTTGCCCCGCATCGGCCTGGCACTGACACGCGTCCCGCGTCGGGCTCGAGCCCCCTCGGGGCGTGGGGACGGCCCGCCCGGCTGCTCCGCGTCCCCGCGGCACCTGCAGCCCCGGTCCCGGCCGCGCTGCGCGGCGCTCTGGCGCCACCGCGTGGCGGCCGCCGGCTCTGCCGAGGCCCGCCGGGGACTTCGTTCTCCGGGGGTCTCGCTTGCGACCACGGGGCCCTCCGGGGGGGCTCCCTGCTCCTCACGACGCGGCCGCCGCTGTGCCCGGCTCCCCCGGGACTGCCCCTGGCAGCCGGACCCGAGAGGGAGCATGCCCGAGCGTCTCCCGCAGACGACGCGCCGCGGCCGGCCAAACCCCGCATTCACGCGGGCAGGAACGCGGCAAGCTCGGTGGCCTCGTTCCGGAGAGTCACCCCTGAGTCTAGAGTTTGACCCCATGTGTGTCAGATTGTGGAACTGAGGGTGTTTCTTATGTCGTTTGAATTAAAAACCTCGAGCACGTAGCGTTAGAGCCTGGTGTCATTCTGTGTGCGCAGCCAACAGCGTGAGTCCTGAACAGCTCCGTGAATATTACTTATTTTGGTTCTCCCTTGAGGGCACCAGTACCTTTTAGGTTTTTCTTGACAGAAGTGAAAGGCCTTCCCAACCACATATGGCTGGCGGGTGAGCTGCAGCGTGGGACACAGGGCCTCCGGGGAGCAGGCGACCGGCTGGCCGGCCCCGGAGCCCACGCCCCAGAGCCCGACCGTCCGTCGCCTGGCGGAGACAGGCCGGGGGCTGCGCCCGCCCGAGGCCCACCTCTGTCGCTTCACAGGTGTTTCTCAGACTCTCAGGTGGAACGAGGCTTCGCAGTTCAGAGTCCACACTTTGATAAGATACAATCAAAAAAAAAAAAAATTCCTAGAAAGGTAAAATTTATTTTCAAAGATGTGTTACAAACTTCCAGTTTTTTTAAATTCTTATCTTCAGCAGACAAGCTTCCTCTGTTGAGTTGCCGTGAAGTTCCTAAGCTCTTACTCTCCGTTTTTGTGGATATTTTCTTGGGTTCCAGGAAGTTTGCTGAAATGGTGGCACAATCCTGGCCCACAACCCCGTATTCAGGACCCACAATTCCCTCTTGAAAGGCCCTGCGCCAGCTCCAGAGGCCCGGGGCCTCCCCTCCAAGTTCATTCCGGGGGGTGCAGCAAGCTGCGGGCGCAGGGCCCCCCAGGAACTGTTGCTGGCAGGGCTGCGTGGTTGCATTTTTCTGTGTGCAGCTGTCAGATGTATTTATCATTGCTTTATGGTTCCTGGCTCTGGTGTCCCTTGCAAGACTTAAGAAACGTTGTCCGTCACAAGAGCAGTGTCTGGGTGGCCCACATGCCGTCTATGGTCACCTGGGTCGCGACCGCCTGGCCCCGTCAGTCACCAGAGTGGCGCACGTCACGGAGCCCCAGGGGACAGCACCGCCCCCAAGGAGAACAGGGTCACCTCACGAATCAGAGCAGCGGGGGCAGCCCCAGGCACCCTGGGGAGGGAAAGTGGACTCTGCACCCCGGGGGCGGAGGCCGCGACCCTGAGCCTCGCCGGGCCCCGGATCTCTCCATTCGAGGTGTCTGATTTTCTTTTCATCGCACGACCGTGCGACCGGGAGGGTTGCTTCGTGTGGTTCCGGGTGAAAGGCGACGTTGCAGGAACTGTCCCTGCATCCTGAGTAAACGGGGGGCTCCACGCGCGGGCGCTCTGCGCTCGGCGTGCTGGGGGCAGCGTGGCTCGCGCCACTGTCAGGCGCCTGCCCACGAGGCCCCCCCGCCGGCACTGCACGAAGAAGGAGAAGCGTCTCCACGCGCAAGCTGCTTGTATTTTCCCATAAACGCGATTTAGTCAGGGAGCAAAATTCGCTGTGCGAAACGGACCCGCCACTCGGCCCTTTGAAGTCGCTGGCTCGGCGCGTTGGCCCGTGGCGCGGCTCATGGCGGGCGAGGCTGGCTCACAGATTGGGGGGCTTACCAGTCGCTGCAGGCGAGGAAGCTCATCAAATGCGAGAAAACAGAGACGATCTGAGTAAACACCAAGTTTCAGTATAAAGGGTTTAATACGAGCACCGTTCCGCTTGTCTTACGGAATTACCGTCAGCAACCCTAAAGCCTCTTATTGTCCCGAGAACTAAAAATGCGTCCTTGAAAAAAACAAGTTGGGTGCAGTAGAGTCTTACCCGGAAACAGAGTGAAAACAGGAAAAAATACGCTTTCTTAAAAATGTGCCTCTCTGAACCTTTCACTGTGCTGCGCACTGATCCTCCCAAGAACTCGTCGGTCCCAAACGCAGTGACGGCCCCCGTGACGTCTTTCTGCCCTTGAGAGGTGATGCTCGCGATGACAACAGGACATGCCGGACACTCGCTGCCTGCCACACGCCGACTCTCGGGTGGCGGCTGGCCGGACGCTCACGACGGTCTCGAAGCAGCTGCCGCTCTGGTCCCCATTTCAGACACGGGGAGGTTAAGGAAGGTACCTGAGGTCGCCCGAGTCCCGGCTCGGCAGAAGGCTCCACCCCCCCCCCCAGGGGACCCTGGCCCGGCCCTCGGGTGCCCCAGGAGCAGGCTGCTCACAGGTTCTGGGACATTCCAGGCTGAGGGGACCTCAGGTGTCACCTGGCTCGACTCCCGGCTTCGCGGGCGGCTGTACGTCCGAGTACTCCGGCCCGTGACAGCTGCGGCCGCAGCCCCGTGTTCCTTCCCTCCTTTTCCATTTTCGTTTGAAAATAAATGTGCGCATTGCGGATCTAAGGAGGGCGCGGTGAGTGGGCCGCACGGCCCGTCCCGACCTCCGAGAGACGCGGCCCCCTGACCCCAGCCCGGGGGCCGAAGCGCGAGTGGCCACGGACCCGGCCGTGGGGGACGAAGCCGCCGTTTCCGCGGGAGCGACCGCGTCCCGTCTTCTTCGCGTGCACGACGGCCGACGTGTGACTCACGCGCGAACACAGGAACACGCCCCTGCAAGCAGAGCCAGCTCCTGAAGTTCCGAATCAACATACTCTGCTGCCTCTCATGGAACTTTCTCTAAAATGGGTCCTCGGTTCCGCGTCTCGGCTGTGGCCCGCTGTTGCATTTATCAGCACAAGACCCGGAGTCTTGTGAATAATAAGGATTAGATATGTTCTCTTATTTTATTGTTTAAACCTTCAACAAAAACACATTGTAAAGAATTGAGCCAAATTATATACTACTGGTCTGAAAGTGTGAAACGTTATTTTGATCCAGTTCACCACGTGAAATAATAGTTCCTACCCCAAATCTATATTAAAAGGCATTCCTCGATGTGTATAGGTTTAGCAGTCAGGATAGGTGTGCTTAGGACATCGATCCGTCCCCAAATTCGTATTTTGAGATACATTTTACACCTGACGTAGGTCACCAACAGGGAGCAGAATGCAACTCATAGTCTCTGAATGCTGAGGATGTTACGGACCTTGATGATGGGGATTTTAGGGGTGCGCGGGGAGGGGACTCACAGCGGGGGGGGGGGGCGGAGGGGGTGACTCAGGGACCGCACGTAGCGCTTTGGAGGGTTCTTGGCGTCACCACGTTAGAGAGCACAGGCGGGCAGAGACCGGGGAGCAGGAGCCGCAGGCGGCACGTAGGCGCCACGCCACCTGGCGGCCACCTGGCGCCAGCCCCGCCTCGCTTTGCCTCCTGTGATTTACGGGTAGCGTTCTGGTGTCCACGGCGCCTGGAAAATCGCGCGCTGCCCTCTGCTGCGGGTGCAGTACTGGCGTGTGGCCACACGAGGGAGCCCTTTCTTCACATTTCCTCATCCCTGCGCTTGTAAGAAAATCCGTCCAGGTCAAGACTAGATGTGAACGCGGACGTCCCGCCCCTCGGAATATTGCTCTGAAAAACCGAGGTTCCAATTGACAGGGAAAGTGAAAATGAATTCGCCGAGTATTCACAGCCGGCCGCAGGTTATTTCAGAAGAAAAAAATACTCATTCGGCAATGCCGTTTTTAACACTTCTTAAAGGAGACTCTGAAAAAACGTCAATATATAACTAACTGCTTGGGAACGGAAGCCGGTTTCACGGTGACTGGTTTAACGTAAACTTGGTCCATTTAAATCAAGTTCTGAGTCTGTTTAAGAGAGTTGCGTGGCCGCACACGAGCGTATCGCTGGCGGCATGCTATGGCATGTCCGTCTCTGCCCGGTTTTGACACGTTTACTGGCGAACGTCAGTCTTTGGCCTTTGATGACGATGTTTTAGGACTGGCGTCGGAAGACACCTGGCGGCCTGCTGCGTGTCCCCAGGCTTTGTGCTGAAGGCACCGTCAAACCTCGCTCCAGGGAAGCGAGCGCTCCGCAGACTCCGGACAGAGGGAGACCCGGCGCCGCCCGCTGCCTGCGCCTGGCCTCCCGGTCACCTCCTGGCCGGCCTCGTGCTGTGCCAGGGCGTCTGTGTTTGACACCCTAAATCGGTCACAGCGCTTTTAAATCGTCGCAGCACAAATGACCTAAAAGGGCGTGTAGAAATCGCAAGGTCTAGCGTGCTTCTCCCCAGCTCCAAGGACCCCTCCCTCCCGTCGGGCGGCGCTAGGCCCCCCACATGCCACAGCTCACATCGGCTCCTGTTTGAAACGCTCCGGCCGCTGCCCTGAGAATCTCCCGCGCCGTGCGACATGCAGTTTCCGGAATGTGAGGAGAGGAAATATATAGCGGAATTAAAACGCATCTTCGAGCCTACTTAAAAATAAGATAATGTCTTACGCTCCTTGCAGGGGTGGGGGGGTCCCTCACTGTTTATTTCTTAGCGTTTCACCCCAAGGGAACAGCTGTTTCTCCTGACTTTCTAATTGTTCCGCTGGTCCTTGTCTCCACGCAAAGCTGGAGGTTAGTGTCGTATCTGAAAATGAGGATGGCGAGATGGCAACACCCGCCCTTCAGAAGGCGCGCGCAGAGCTCTGCGTGCGCCTGGCAAGAGTGACAGTGTTACGGGCTTCTATGCGTCCGCTCGCAACCTCTGCGAGCCTGCGGCTCTGCCACGCGAGGGCGACAAAGGTGTCGGCGTGTGCTGTGAGCAGGCGCAGGAGGCTGGGAGGGCCTCGCCCCCGAGCCGGATCGGGCCACTGCGCCCGGTCCTCCCCCCCACGCCCCACGGCTGTCACCTGCCACCTGCCCTCCACCCTCCCCACACCTGCCACCTGCCCTCCTCCCCCCCACACCTGCCACCTGTCCCCCCTCCCCCCACACCTGTCACCTGTCCTCCCCCCCCACACCTGCCACCTGTCCCCCCTCCCCAGGTCCCACGGCTGGAACGCCGGGCCAGGGGTCTCCTTCCTTGCGCCCTACAAGGAGACAATACCGGGAACCGACAGAGATCCAGGCGTTGCTCAGTGACACACGCGCGTGCGCGGAAGGCACAGACGGGGGCGTTTCTCACCGCGGGCGGGAGAAGCCGCTCCCCGAAACGTCCTGCACATTCACGGGGTAACGCTCACGCCCCCTCCTTTTGCTCATACATTCAGAACTGAAAGGGTTGGTGGGCGGGGTCACGGTGTCAACGTTGGGGGCCCTGCCAAGAGCCGCTGAAGAGGTCGGGGTTCAGAGCTTCGCTTCTCCGCCGCGTGCCAGGCGCCGCTCCGGGGCGGGGTGGCAGCGGTGGACGAAGAGGCGGACGGGCCGGGCCGCTGGGGGGGCCGGGCGGGAAGCGGGCGCCGCAGCGGCCCTAGCAGGCCCGGAGCAGGGGGGGGGGGGGCTGTAGAGGAGGGGGGCGAGACAGGCTGGGGGACTTTCCTGGGAAAGCGGCATTCGAATCGCACCCCGAATGCGCGGGGGGTGCCCTGCCGAGGCGCGAGCGTCCCGCACTTGGCTTCGTCCCCGTCCCCGTCGCCGGTGCCCCGGGCGAGGACGGAGCGGAGCGGTCCGTGCGGAAGCTTCTGCAGCCACTGGGGCGCCCCGCTGTCGCCGCTGGGGCGCCCCGCTGTCGCCCCTCGCGCAGGGGGAACACGGGCGGCGAGTCGGGGGCCCTGCGCACAGTCTAAATGCTTGAAAAGGGAGACGCGAGGCTGAGCGCTGATCCCGCCCGGCTGCGGCGGCCCCACGGGGCACCGGGCGCGCGCGTCGCCGGCGGGGCGACACCTGCTCGCACAGGTGGGCGCGGGGGCTCCGGCCCTCACCGTCCGAAGGGCAGTTGGCGCTTCGCTCCCTCGGCGCGTTCCCCGCGGTCCGGCCGGACAGCGAGGCGACAGCAGAGGGCGCCAGAGGCCGCTGCTCCTGCGAGGCCGGTGCGCGCCCGGCCACCTCTGCCATCAGCAACAAGAGAGAAACCTAAAACCCGGGGAGGACAGACTTACAGACCTCTTCAGCAAGTGTGTTTAAACGCTTTGCATTTCAGATGCGTGAGGGACGACAATGTTTAATTCCAATGTTTTATAATCATAAGATAAACAGCTTCAATACCTTAGTTAAAAAAACATTACATGCCTTACTCGAATATATGTCCAGTGTATTTCATTGAATTGAAATATTCGAGTGTATCGGTGTGTACGTGTCTGCACACACAAAAAGCTCCATGATGTTGGAATAGCTTAACAAAAATTATGCAGAGAATCCCACCCTGCCGTCGGGGGGGCTGTCCCCACCGGCCCCCCTCACGGCCGGGTGTCTGGGCACACCAGCACTTGAGGGTTGTGACATGGCTCCGATGGCTGAGGCTCTCAGTACTCCTGGAGTTAGAGCTTCTCACGGTGACATTTGGCTCTCCAGACCTCCCACCCTTTGTATTATTTTTATGAAGCTGTTTCATAATTAGTGCTACTCAGCCTTTTCTTAGCCATACGTCATACGTGTGCGTGTTTTTCCAAATCTTTTTCACATGGAGCGTATGCATGGAGTACATGAATTTTTGAAACCACAAAATGCACCTAGAACAATGCTGGGCGACTCAGAGAACACGACGCGATTGTTGATGTTACTGTTATTTATATAGTTAACATCATTATTATTGTTGATTGTTATACTAGGATTAATAATATATACAGAACCACCACAATAGATCGCTTATTTCTACACCCAACAAGCATTATGCAAAATATGTGTGTTGCATCAATGAATTCTAATTATAAGGCAAGTAGGAAAATTAATTGAAATGTAGAAATGTACTTCAAACTCCAAGTTTTGGGAGCAGTTGAGTTTAGTGATAGAAGCAAATGCTTCCCATGTAATATAGAGCATTTGACATTTTTTCATCTGAAAAAGTTTAAAGTGTCAAAAATAAGTGACAGAATATGTAAATTTGTCATTTGGAATATACGAGGTAAACTGACAAAAATTAAGGTCACTATTGAAAATGATGACAGTTTCATAAAACATCGTTATGTGAAAAATAGTTAAGAACAGAAATCGGCACCCTAGTAGGAAGTCGGGACATAACGGAAATCATCGAAGTAGACCTGGGGAGCGCAGGAAGGGGGTGGCGCTCGGAGCCGGCCGGAGCCCCAGAGGAGCGGGACGCAGAATTCGGGGGACGAGCGGGGGCCCCGCTGGATCGGGGGCGTTCGCAGGCGTGGCGGGGGACGAGCGGGGGCCCCGCTGGATCGGGGGCGTTCGCAGGCGTGGCGGGGGACGAGCGGGGGCCCCGCTGGATCGGGGGCGTTCGCAGGCGTGGCGGGGGACGAGCGGGGGCCCCGCTGGATCGGGGGCGTTCGCAGGCGTGGCGGGGGACGAGCGGGGGCCCCGCTGGATCGGGGGCGTTTGCAGGCGTGGCGGGGGACGAGCGGGGGCCCCGCTGGATCGGGGGCGTTCGCAGGCGTGGCGCGCGCGTCCGCCAGGCCCGAACCCCGGCGAGTGAGGACATGTCAGCGTTTTCCACGCGTCTCGGCGCAGCAGGCGCCCCAGAACCTGCGGCGCCGCCCTCGAGCTTGCGCTGGGCGTGAGGATCGCACGTGCCCTTGAAGCCCCTGAGCCCGTGTCCCATGAGGTGGCTGCCCCCCGTGGTGACCTTCGGAATCCTCCGGGCAAAGCGATTGGGTGTCACATGCGTGTGTGCGAGCAGGCAGGACCTTGGACTACAATTTTAGCAGGAAGGGGAGACTTCACGTCTCTCTACCAAAGGAACTTTTGTTAGCGACAGTTAAACGTGCTTCTGCTCTAGGCCGCAGGCGTGGCCCTGGATCGCGATGCGGGGTCGTGGGTAAGCGGGGAGCAGGGGCTTCGCGCCCCGCCCCGCCCCCACGGGCGCCACCGCCCGCTGCTGCGCTTGGAAACCAACGCGAACATACGAACCTGCGGAAACTGAGTGTGAACGTCCTACGAACTGTGAAAATTAAAGAAAGCATTACCTATGTGTTTTTAAAATGTTTTTCCTGCACATAAAATGAGTAAAACTCATTATGTCTTAACTTGCATTTGGTTGAAGGAAATCTTTGGGTTCAATCCATGGAACTTTTCCCGCTGAATACCCAAAGCAGCCGGGAAGATTTTCCCTTCCGTTTTTCTGGACTCTGATGATTAAAATTTTAGAGTGGAAATCATTCTAAAACACATAGGACAATGAAGAAATGTTTTACATGGCAAAACTTTTTTCTTTTTCTTTTTTTTGAAGATGTCGCGATCAGAATCAGGTCCTAACACCCGCCGTGTGTTCCACGCCCCAAACGGCGTGTACTCAGGTGAGCGAACCGATCCTCCCATGACTCCCTGAGACACCCGAACCTGTCTCATGGACTTCGGCATGTCGTGCGTAACAGCAGCCGACGTGACTGGGTCCCCACCGAACCCTAAAACAGTGCTGACGACAAGCAAGGGCCTCTGTGCTCGGAGCTGTCGGGGTCACAGAAACGACTCAGCGGTTACAACCCGCTCGAGGGGTGTGGGGCGCTGGGGCTCGGTTACGTGGACACGGATGAGTGTGCCGAACTGTGGCCCTTGGAGGAACAAATGAGGGTGACAGTTGTGGAGAAGCAGATGTTCACGGAGGCGGAGACGTCAGAGTTAAGCCTCGGTGGGTAAAGGCCTCGCTGTCAATGTCCCGGATGAAACACGATTTTATTAAACAGGCTGACAAGGAGTTAAAGGCATTGCATTAGTAAAATGTGCAGTAAATAACATGAGTCAGACAGTGCTCGATAGAGATTGGAAATGATATGAGCCGTTAAACCTGGTCAAGGGTCGACTTACGACCTTCAAAGGAAAGGAGGCGTGGTAAACGTGGGCCTGAGAGTAGATTACCTACCAAGAAATGGTCTTGCCTGACATCGAGAAGAAATAATTTGCCTATTCCTTTACGATCACAACAAAATGTCTTTTTCAGAGACTTTCTGAATCAGAAAAGTGTACCTACAACATATTCTGCCTGACAATTTAAACTGCTGATAAACCTGGAAATAGAAAAAAAATAGAGATTGCCTCTGCATGGAAAATGCTCAAAACCAGCAGTATTTATCGATATTTTCTGCTATAAAAGAAGATGAAAGAGGCAATTACTTCAGCTGCTTTCTCAGTTAAAGCTGTTTTTAAGGAAAACTCCCTAGAGCCACGGCTCACCTGGCCCGCGGGCGAGGTGACTTTTTATGACATTTCGATGTGCCTTCGGTGCCTGTACTTCTAGATGATGAGCCTGAGCCACCCGCCCTCGACCCACTTCAGATAGCATCTTGCAAGAAATAAACACATCCAGCACCAGCAGAAAACAAAACCATTTTCTGTTTCTCCGTTGATGGGAGATGGGACTTTCTCCGGATTGCTGTGGCTATAGATTTTTGAAATAGGTGCTTCAACGCGGAGTCAAGTGATATTGCTTTTCTCTCAAATTACTGGCCAACTGAAAAAAAAAAAATCATTACTTCCAAATTCCAGATTCCACCTATGTTGTAAGTTGTACCAGGGCAGCTGCTTTTTTCGCTTTTTCTATTTAAACACCGTCCGTCCAGGGAGGGCCCGCTCCCGGTGGGCGCGGCCGTGTGGCAGGCGCCATGGCTCGCCTCCCACGCAGAGGACCCCCTCGTTCATACACAAGGGGTGTGGGACAGAGAATTTAAAAGGAGGATCAGAAAAATGGCTGGAGCCCACTTGAAGGCGGAGTTCTTTCCTGAGTCTCCTTCTTGTTTTCACGTCTCCTCGTGAAGGCTGATGCGGAAGAAGCAGCAGCGCGTAGAGGAGGCCAGGAAACGTCTCCCCCCGCTGAGTGCGGGGTGCTGTGCCGGCCACGTCCGTGCGGTCCATAAAGACGCGCCGAGCACCCGCCCTGGGTCTGGCGGCGCAGACGGAATTAGGAGCAGGAAGTGATCATGGTCCTCAAGGAACTTGTCGTCAGATACTGAAAGAGACACGTCCGAGGCCACCATCGAGACGTGCAACGTGGATCACAACAACGGGCCCGGTGCGAGGCCACGCTTTCCGGGGGAGCCGAGGGCCACGCTCGGCACCGAAGGGCAGTGCGAAGATTCGCGCATGGCGACGCAGAGGCGTTCTGCTCCCTGACGGCGTGTGCACAGGTTAGCGGCGGGAGGCAGCATAGGTGTCTAAGGGAACCACAGAGGGTTCGGCACTGGGCGGATCAGGCCCATCGAGAGTTACTGCTAGGCTGGCGGGGTTGAAATGGCGAGAGATAGTTACTGTTCTTTGAGTTTTTTTAATTGAATTTATTGAGGTGGTGACATTTCAACATTATCCTGTAGGTTCGGGAAGCCGACCGCGAAGTTCAAAGTTTCCGTGTGGCTCTCATGCGTACGTCCACATAGGTGTCAGGGCGGAGTTCGTGTTTGTGGGGGATGCCGAAGTCGTAACCCTCGAAGGCTGTCAGTTGCTAGGCGCCCGTGACAAGCTACCGTGGACTCGGGGCTCCGCTTGCAGGCGGCCGCCGTCTCGCCGCAGGCGCCCGTGACCTGTTCTTTGCGCCGGGCTTCTGGGAAGAGCAGTGTCTCTGGGGTCTCTGGGCCCCGATCCTGTTGTGGGGGCCCCACCCACCCGAGCTTGTCCCCCCTTAATCACCTCCCAAGGGCCCCGCCTCCTGATGCCGGCGCTTCGGGGGTTAGCGCCTCCGCCTGCGGATTTGGGGGGACGCGGCCGGTCAGCGCGAACACGCGAGAGGGCTGTTGTCACAGCGGAGGGAGGGGTGGCGGAGCCTTGGGGCGGGCAGATGAGCCGGCGCCGAAGGAGCCACGGGAGGACGGTTACGGGGTGATCGGCTGGTAGGAACCGGCGGGGAAGGAGCGGCCGGTTTGCGTCACCCCCATTGTTACCCGGGGCGGCCGGGGAGGCGGCTACGCCGTCCTAAACGTCGCCGCTCTGGGCACGATTGTGCAGTAAAAGAAAAAAACCCACTAATGAGAAAGGCAGAGTCTGGAGCGTGGCCTTCGACACTTTCGGCGGCGGCGTGGTCGTCTGCCGGTAACGATGCGAGCCGGGCGCGGACAGCGGCACCGTCTCCGCGCGGTACCAGTTAAGAAGCGCAGAGGTCGCAGGACAGCGGACCTTGACCGCGAGGGCCCCGGCCGGCCTCCGGCGTCGGGGGGGCGGCAGCGGGGGGCGACCGGGAGAAGCCGAGGGCGGAGGCGGGCGCTGGCCGCACATCGTTCTTTCCTCTCATCGAGCGCGTGTAACACGAAAAAGTTCCGGGAAAAACTGGCTTTCGCGGTTCAGATACTACGTCACGCTCATTGGTGTAGAGTTAGTTTGGAAGAGACCTCGGAAACTTATCGTCAGGTGACAGAATAACAAGGCACAAATAAATTCAAACGCACGTCCCGGGACAGGGTGCAAGCAAAAGGAATTAGAAATTACTAATGTAAAAGACATTTAACCGTCCACCATTCTCACATATAAATAGCCCAGAAGAGGCGATCGGTCTTTACGCTCTATGCGAATACGAAATAATCACGGCAGATCCAAGAGAGTGAAGGGCGGGGGGCTTGGTTTGGGGAGATAGCCTCTGGTATTTCGTATGTTTTTACAAATTTATCAGTGAAGCCCAGTCGGAAAGGCGAATCTACAGGGGGGAAGTGACATAACTGCTTTAAAATGGTATGATGCCAAATGCCCGTCCTTGCAAAAGCGGCCTCGGAGGCTCAAGAGAAAAGCGACCCCGCCTCCGGAAGCATTTGCAGTCACAACGTTTTCACGGGCGAGGGAAACCGCTGAAAATTTCCACTCGGCTGGCATTTATTAAACCTAAAAGTTAAAATTACTTTCTTTAGTTGTATTGGAGTACACGGATTTCGTTCTTGTTTGTCAGGATGACTTTATAGAAGATCCAGAAATGACAAATGGGCCCGCAGTGGACCGCGGCCGGAGGAAAGCTCTAGGGACTTTGGTTTCTGTCACATGTAATGTGTGACATTCTAAGTCGCAAGGCAGGTTCTCTCTATGTGTACATCTCTCTCGACATCAAATCTGGGACGTTCTAGCCACCTCTGAAAGTACAGATTACGTTTTAGCTTTCTGAATCTCTTCGCTGGAGGAAAATTAAATTGTGCATTTTAATAAGAACAGTTTATAGTCATCATTAAGTAGTTGGAGTGACAGTGAATTGAGAAAGGGTATAATAAGATTCAAAACTGAAGAGTAAGACCTCTGGATTATTATCTGATTATATCCCTAAGGGATTAAGCACAGCCCCATGTAATTTAAGGAAGATTAGCAGCAGACCTCCTAAGCTACAAATACAGGCACCCTCATGCCCTCAGAGTCCAGCGTGGAGATGGACAGACAGGCCCGTCGCAGAGGGATGCCCCGGGAGCTGTGAAACCTACCGAGGCGGCAGCTCTGACTCCTGGAAGGAAGGGGGGGGAGAGATTTCACACGGAACGAAGGAACGCACAAGCGAATCGGTGATCAGAATCAGTGGAGTGGAAAATACCGTCTCCGCTGTGTGTGCGTAGATGTGAAAATCTAAATCGAGCAAGATGTCAGCAGATCAAATGCAGCGAGCCACAGGAAGGATCACACTGGGTTTCTTCCAGAAATGCAGGTCTGGTGTAACGTTTGAAAATCGACTGAAACATTTTAGAATAACCGAGAAAGAAATCATATGCATCAGCAGCAGCAGCAGAAAAAGATTTGACCAGATGCAACGTCTAAACATGTTAAAAAAAACTCTTGGAAATAGAAGAGAATATTTTTATTGTAATAAGGAGTTTCTGAAAATAGAAAAACATGCCTAGAAGAGCAAAGTCGTACCTAGCGGGAAGTTATGGAAACGTTTTGCCCTGAAATGGAGAGAAAAGAATGTCCCCTCTCGCCATTCATGTTCAGTATTATGTGCTGAGGTGAGAGCCACTGGAAAGGAATAGAAACTATCTCCACAGGTAACTGGGGTGATACATCGAAAATCTAAAACAGTCAAGACTGCTCGATTAGAATTAGTTTAGCAATTCTAGAAGGTCAATATACAAAGTCAGATGTATTATATGTACCATCCAAAGCCATAAATATGTAGAAAATAAAATTCTGAAGGAACATCATCTAAACTAGCTTTCAAAATTTCCAAAATTTCAGAATAAATCTAATGGAACATGCGGAAGGCCTCTACACCAAAACCTGCAAATCCTGTTCGTGGATTTGAAGACCTGCTAGTCTGGTATCATTTCTCACTAAATTAATCCATAGACTCAGTGCGGTCCTAATCAAAGTCCCAGTAGGTTTTAAAATGAAAACTGACAATCTTATTCTAAAATTTAATATTGAACATACAAAAGACTAATAACATAAAAACACTCTTGAAGCAAAAAGAAAAAAAAGAAAAAAAAAGCCTGTAGCCTTACCACACTAGCTATCAAGATTTGGTATTATATAAAGTAACAATAATTAAGACGACGTGTGTGATAATGCCACAGGCCTAAACCACCAGACAAATGGGACCGAATACGGAATCCAGAAGAGAGTCACGCACATGTGGACCATCGATTCATAATGACAGTGACCCGGGCCTGCAGTCGAGAAGAGATGGGCTTTTTACACTGTGTGGGATAAGCTGGGACTCCATCAACATCGACAATGACACAAAATGCTAAAGAATAAATAAACAAAAGCGCTACCGTCCACACCTCCTACTCCACACCATGCAAAAAAAATGATTTCCCATTGACTATGGAAATGATAGAGCTTCCAGAAGTAATTGTAAGAACGTATTTTCATTATCTTGGTGAGTGCAAAGCTTTCTTAAAGATACCAGGAAATAATAACCACAATAGGGAAAAAATGGAAAGATTGAGCCTCATTAAAAATAAGAACTTGTGTTTATCAACTGCATTATTTAGAGAGTGAAAAGCAGGCCACAGTGTGGCATATGTACGACAAAGGATTCCTTTTCAGAGTTTGTAGAGAATTTCTACAAATCAAATTGAATGAAAACAAAACAAAAAAAAAACCACTAGAACCATCACAGAGAAATGGGGGGAAACTCGGCATAGCGCTTGAGAAAAGAGGATTCTACAAACGAACGAAAACATGGCGGTTTTCAACCTCATTAGTCACTAGGGAAATGCAGATTAAAACTAGAGTGATATCCCAGTAATAAACACCTACCTAAATTAGTCAAATAAATTTACCGGCAAAGGCCAGCCAGGACGGCGAGCTCCTGGAGCTCCTGTGCATTGTCGGGGAGGGTAAACCGATCCGCTTCGGAAAACGTCGTATCCCTACGATAATTAAAGCAGAGCCTCGGTGGTGTCTATCAAGGCTGCCGCACATGAGCTTACGAACGAGCCGTTCTACTCCTAGCTGTAAATACACACGCCCTGAAAACGAATATATGTGTTTGCCGAAAGCCGCACACAAGTGCGTTTCTAAGAGCGTCGTCTCCCACAGCCCCGCACCCAGAAGTCCGGCAGCAGAACGGACATGAGGAAATCGTGCTGCGTCCACACACCTGGACCCCGGGCAGGGGACGGCGGTGCCCACCGCCGGGCTTAACGTCGCAAGCATGGTTTTGAGCACAAGAAGCCAAACCCGAGCGTACACAAGGTGCGATTGTGTTTGTCCGAAGTTCAAACACAGATGCGACTGACCGATGGACGGTGTTATTGGTCAACGTGCCGGTTAACGGCGGGACGAGGCGGGCAGGGGTCGGCGTCCGGATCTGGTGCCGACGCGACAGTGTGTCCCCTTCGTGAGAGTACCGGGCGCCGCACCTGCCCTCCCTACCCGTCTCTGTGCGTTTGTGTTTTCAGTATAAATTTTCCAGGCGAAGTGGCTACAGTATCACTGGCTGTGTTCCCACGCTGTACTCCGCACCCCCATGACTCAGTTACTTAATAACGAGGGTGTGCGCCCTTTCTCCACATTGTATTTTTTTTACGAATAGAGACTAACCCTCGTGCAGTGCACTGGTACAATTCCCGTGGAATTTAATTCATTGGATGGAAACCGTCAGACATTTTGAAGTGGAGAGAAACATGACAAGATTTTTGTTTGAAAAATGTTATCACTGTGATTCAGAGACGTTTCGTAATCCCCCCTGGCATTCCGCAGACCTCGGCCTCTCCCCGTGACGCTGCGTGGCCGCCCGCGATTCTGGCCTCTCAACGTCCCGACGCAGCAGCCTCGGACAAGGGTGAGCCGCTCGCTGCCCGGGCCACGCACAGGGCTTCAGGGCGCCCGTCCGAGTTTGCGGAACATGATCTTTCACGTTATCACTCAGCCGATGTCTGTGTTCTCCCCTAAAATAAAAGCGGCATGATCGTGTTATCCGGATGGCACAATTTACGTGCACAGAGCATATGTATCGGGTATACCAAAAAACAAAAAAAAAAGTTAAATTAATATAATTTCCGTGAGGGATCATAGACAGAGTCCTAAATTTTATAATAAAGAATTAGGTTAATCCCATCTGAGGGGAAACGTGGGTATTTATGATACTGGAGATGTGTGCCGTCCGCCCCACCGAAGAAATAGCAACAGCAAAACATAGGTATTTCTTCTCACTGAATCAAGATCAAGTAGTTACAAGTGGGTATCTGAGTTCCTTTCCTGTTACACTGGTTTCTTACAAACATTTATTTCAGTAGTCTCAGAAGTTGAGAGCCACAGGTTTTTAAAATTGAATAATCGCCTTTTCGCATGCTATATTTGTGTTTACGTTTTGTGAGTCCCCAATGAGGCATTTAAATATTTATCCCACAGTCCATATGGGCTTTCTAGAGCTGTCCTAGGCATGATTTAGAGATAGCAGGATATTTAGTGCTCGCCCAACTGAAAGAGACAGTTTGGAAAATAAAATTTGAGACTCTCTTTCTCCACCTGGAGTGCCTGTTTCTGCATCCAAAGGCCATTCAAGAAAATGTCCAAAACTGGTTTTTATAATGGTAAAGAGAACCAGGAAGGTCCCCCATACGCTTCCTGTTCCTGCTGCTGTGCTAACAACGGCAGACGCGGAGTTTATTCAAGTCGTTGTCTTTGAACACACGTGTGAGGTCGAAGACTGTCCCGGCGGTTTGGAGCCCATTAGCAGACACAAATACACAGAAAATGAAGATTAGTGCCGGATTCCCAAAATGCCCTTGGGCGATGTAATGCTAAATCACACCTGAAAATTCAGTCTCTTCACCTCGGCAGGCTGAAGTAGCTCATCAACGTGATAATTATCACTAAATGCGAACAGGAAAGGGATTCAGAGACCAGGACTGCTGCAGATTCCAATTTGGAGATGGGATGAAGTGAATGCTGTTAATGCACACTTCGGATATTCCATGCGCGTTTTATATTGGAAACGATTGGAAATTTTTGAGTAACAGTTGTAATATTATCCTTAGGAACCAAAATATGCCGAATGGAACCCATACGTGGAAATTCACATTTAGCTAGAATGTTTTAAAAGTCCGTAAAGAATCACACATCTTAATATTGGTCTTTGTCCACTTTAAATATGATGTTTTCAAACTATGAACAAACCACTATATTGTTGAGCCCCGTATTTGCAAGACTGTGTGTGTGTGCGTGTGTGTGTGTGTGTGTGCGCGCGCGCGCACGCACTTAGCTTTCTGGCTTAATTGTATCTATTGTTAGTTGGAAACTTTCTCCAGGTCGGTCCAAGCCACTTGATTCATTTCCATGAAGAACGTTCTCCAAGTCCGTGGTGGACGTGGGTTGGTGCTAACGCATCGTGCGCCTTGATCAGGCTCCTCTTCTGCCGCTGCGTGAGTGCCCTTAGACCCCGTGGGATCCTTGATCGGGTGCACGAGGGTGGGTGGGTATCAGAATGCACACGTCAGACGCCTTCGGTGTCCCGCGGGTCACCCGTACAGGGTGCTGACGAAAGCCTAGCGCCCCGTGTGGCTCCCTAAGTCACTGCCGCCCTGAGCCTGGCTCCTCTGCTCCCTCCCTGTGACGAGTCCCGGCGAACAGCACGTCCCTGATTTTGGCGCGTTACTGGTGACAGCCCAGCGGCCTTCTGCGGAGGCTCCGCCAGCCGCCCGGTGCGCGGCCGCCTCATGCAGCGCTCGGACCACGCCGGCCCGGCTGCCGCTAAACCGAACGCTCTCGCCGGAACCACGCCGGGCACGCGGCGCCCCTGCCTGTTTGGGGAACAGCCGCTCGGCGGGGCGTGGGCGGCGTCTCCCCGGGGCTTCGGTTTGCATTTTCCCCGATGCTGAACGATGCCGAGCGCCTTCTCCTGCGCCCGCCCGCCTGTGCATCTCCTCTGGAAACACGTCCAGGTAGCTCCTCCGCCCCTTTCTAATCGGATTGTTCACTCTTTTTTTTCCCGCTGTCGCGTGGTGTGAGTCCCAGATATTGGTCCCTTGTCGGGTTTACGGTTCGCGAAACGCCCCCTCCCGCTTTCCGCTTTGTTGCTGGCCCCCTGCCGGGTGCGGGAGCCCTGAGCGCGCGTGGGCCCGCCGTGACTTACGCTTCCGTCACCTTCGATTTCAGAGTCGGATCCGGAACATCGTCGCCAAGGCCGCCGTCAGGGGTTTAGCCCCCCACGTTTCCTTCCGGGGGTTTATGGCTTCGGGTCTTGCGTTCGAGTCGTTTAGGCCATTCGGAGCTCGTTGTCGTGTACGTGTAATGCAGCCGTATGGTTTCGTCCTTCTGCATGTGGCCGGACAGTTGTCCCAACATCATTTGCTGAAGAGACCGTCCTTTCCCAGTTGTATAGTCCTGGCTCCTGTGCCACGGATCAACTGACCCGACGTGTGCGGGTTACTTTCTGGGGTGTCTGTTCTGTCCTGTTTTGACGTCAGGACCATGCTGTTCTGATGACGGTAGCCTTGTCGTATACTTCGGTATCAGGTAGCGTGATAACTCGAGCTTCGTTCTTCTTTCCCGAGACTGCCGTGGCTACTCGGGGCCCTTGGGGTTCAGCCCACTTCCTCCCCTCTCTTCTGGCTCAACGTCGCCCGGCCTCTGCTTTTACCAAAGCCCCCTCCTGCCCTCCACCCGCACCCCACTCTCCTCTCCTCGTCCTTCCTGTCCTGCAGAAGGCACCCCTGAAGTTGGCCTTGATTCCTCGGGTATATTTGAGGCCCCCCGTTTTGATGGTTGAAAGCCCGCCAGGACCCAAGCAACTAGGCCCGCATATACCGTTCGGGAGCGGATGCTTTATATGCGCTGAGGTGAGCAAGGTCAAGCAGGAAGGGGAGGATGCGGCAGTTCCTGACGGACCCTCAGAAGATCACCCCGGTGCGAGGCGGGGGGGCGGAGCCGGCCGAGCACGGTGAGAGCGGGTCAGGTCGCTCGTTGTGACGTGGATCCGTGAGTGTGTGGTGACGGGGGAGGCTGCCCGGGTGGCTGTCTGATAGTGAATGAAGTTAACTAAATTGTTCCGTGGTCTTTGCAAAAGCCGTTCACATTAATGCAAATTATAATGAAAAACTAACAATGTGAAAAAGTACAAATTTAATTGTACTCTGTAATGATGAAATTAATACCATTTGTGTCACTGTGGCAGAAGACTGCTTCTACCTAATAGTCCCCAACGCCGTGTTTGTTTATATCATAAATATATATAGCACATGTGCCTATTAATTTTGACTACCTAGCTTTTGTGGTTTAGTGGTCTTATGCCATAAGTAACTTTTACCATTATTGTCATTTTAATAAATATGAAATATATCTTCACACCTGCGAGTATATATAATTTCATTCAAATCAGTCAATGAACTCACTGCAATTACCCTCAAGACCGAAAGATAGTCGTAAAATGACAAATATTTGCATTAGGTAAGAAAATGACGTCAGTCGATGAGCATGAATTTGGCTATTGTCAGGAATCGGTGAAAAGTGTCGGTGGTGTATGGTCTTCATCGTTTAATTTTGGTAATAGAGAGTCATTTATACCAGCGAGTATTCGGCGAGAGCCCACCCAGCACCAGGCCCTGATCCGACCTGGGACAGGCTTCTCGGAGGAAAGATGGCCCGGGCCTTGGGACACTCACGTGGTAGGCAGAGACAGACGGGCGAGAAACAGACGTGACTGTCCAGGTCATTACATTCCAGGTCAGTGCCGTGGAGAGGAATTAGGCGGAGAAGGACTGGGGGGCGCGAGGTGGCGTCCGGGTCCGTCAGAAAGGGCTACTTCCTTTATTTCTTGACGCATTTTAACATTGCAGTTAGAGAAAACGCAAGGAAAACTTTTCGGGCGCTCCGTATTGCGTGCGGATGGAGTCAGTGAGATGGGACCACAGTGGCCTTCAACAGCGCCCCACTAAGCAGCGCGGTCGTTAGCCAAAAGTGGGGGGCACCGGACAGGAACCCCCCGAAACCTCCTGATCTCTGTGCTTGCGGCATGCCATCGCTCGAGGACGAAGCCGTCTGAAAACCGGGACAGTCCTCCCGTTAGGAGCGGCGTGGGGATGGCGTCCCCTGCTGTCGGCGAGCAGCCGGCGTCCGCTGGCCCTGGACTGTGGCTTGGGCAGCTGCAGGTGTATTCTGCTGAGGGCCGGGAGGGACGTGGGGCTTCACGCTCCACCAGGAAGTCTTAGGGTGCAGAGGGTCCCCACTGCTGCGTGACCCCTCCTGGGTTTTAAGCAAAATCTGCATTCCAGGCACTCCGGGGTGTTTTCCCCCCTCGGAGCAGAGGGGACCGGACCCAAAGGCAGCCCCTGCGCTGTCCCATGGAGGCGACAGACCAGGGTGCACCCCAAATTCTGTGAAAACAGAGGGCTCAGGACCAGAGCGAGGTGGCAGGGCCAATGGTGGCAGAAGGCTGTGTGGGAGCTTCTCGCAGGAGGGCAGAGAGCTGGCGCACAGTAGGCGCGCACCAAGAGCTGCCCGTGCGGCCCCCACTCCCCCCAACAAGGCCCCGGGTGCCACGGGTGCCACATGCCGACGGAGTAGCCCGTCTCAGGAAACAGACGAAGCTAAAAGTGATCGTTGCTTTAATGACTGACAAAGTGCAGCGAGGGCTCGAGAAGAGAATTCAGCGGGTTTTCGCAGTAAAACGCACATCTAAACACCCCTGAGTGGCTAAGGGACGCAGGGGCCCCCCAGGGAGTTTTCAGGGCAGGCAAATATCGGACGAGGGTGTTTGCACGCGCATTTCAGAGGCAGATCTTTCGGTGGTGTGTTCGTGGAATCCGTTTGCACGTCGCCCCGGCCGGGCCCCGGGGTGGCGCAGGCTTCGCTGGGGAGCCGGGCTGGTGTCCGCCGGCCAGGGGAGGTGCAGGCGGCACCGTGCTCTCCAGCCGATTTGCATCAGATGGAGGAGTTTCGGGCGTGACGCCTCCCCTGTAATTTTACGAGAATGGTATTGCCCTGGATTTCGCTGTGCGATCGCCGGTTACCTTCTGTCAGTGAGCGAGTCTGACTGCAAAGCAGGGCCATCACCGGCTCTTTGTCTCCGCGGGCAAGGCAGGGACTTCCTAGAAAGTCGGGTTTTCTCAGAATGACCATGTACAGAAGCAAACGCAGACATCAGAGATGTAAGTAAATTCCAACCCAACTTTTTCATGGGACTGTGGTGGGAGAAACATACCCGATTTCCTAACAGACTAGCCGTGACTTCTTCACAGACATCCTGGGAGCAGAAAAGGCATTGTAGCTTTCCTCTCCCTAACCTTTATCTTTATCCCGGCTGCATGCTTGCAAGACGTGGTGGGGAGAGAGTGGGTATTTCCCTGGTTACTATGGAAACCCTCAGGAAGGTTTTCAAAATCAAAATCAACAGAGAAACCGATCAAATGCAATTTCAGGCTAGCTCAGCATCCTTCATTCAGGCACGATCGCGGAAGAGTGGTGGGCTCGCTTGCTGGCTTTTCTAGAAGTGATGGATCCTCTTTCCTGGAAGTCTGTCGAAAGGGTTGGGAGGCGAGCCTAAAACTTCTGTTTATTCATCCGGTTTCAGGGATAACTGTCAGAGGAAATGAATGGACGGGGAGAGGTAATTGCTCACGACAAGCTGAATGTTTAACGGGATATTCATTGCCAAACCTCCTGGTCCTGAGCCTGTTCCTAAGATAATTCACTACAGGCACCATCGCAAGGGGTTAAAAGGGGTCATCCGTCTGTCATCTGCCCTGAAGGGGCTGATTGTGATGGAGGCAGAGCAGCACAGTCACCCTGGCCGAAAGTCCAGGACAGAGGTGACTATGGGACTGTGAAAGCCACTAGGATTTTGCTGAAAATCAGAGTCTTACAATGAAACTGTCTTATGGCAAAGCAATATGCCTGTCACGAAAAGCCGGCCAACGACCGCTTTCTCTAGAAAGCCCAACTCTCTATCACTTTATCTTCTCTATTGTCTCAGAGAAGTGTTGCCTGGTGAGTCTTGTCACCGACCCTCTTGTCACCGACCCTATTCACCGTCTTAGACAGGTCACTTGTTCTGTGGTCGAAGGCGACATTTTTTTATTATTCCTTCTGATGTCCTCAGATGTTATCAGATACTTTAAAACACAGAAGAGCTGTCAGCCACAATTACCGTGTCAAACGCCAGAGGATGAGGGAAACGTGCTGGTTTTTTGCGTGTGGTTGTGTATCCTTTGGCCCCTTCGTCTCCTGCAACCTGAACGCTAACATTTCTCTTGCTCAAAGAAGTTTCATGCACCAGAGAGTGCTCCGAGGGCGAGGGCTGCCGGCCGGGTTTAAACGCCTGGTTGCCTCCTGATGCCGTTTCTTTCTCGTGCCTGGGAAACGACGCCTGGTAACGGCTACGTTTCTCTTATACACACGATGGGTGCAGAGTAGGGATCTGCTGCCGATTACTGCCGCGCGATTTCCCGGTGCAGCTGCGCGTCTCGATGCTGCTCGTACTTGAACCATCTTTCGCCTTTGCCCCTGTGTCTTTATACGCCCCCCCCCCTCATTCTTTTCTGTGCGGGCGATCATCGCCTTAATGCACATGGCAAATAAAAGACTCGCAGAAAAATCACAGAGTCTCCCCCCTAAAATGTGCTGGCTGAGGTCTGCGATTAAACAGCAGGAAGAAACCCTGAGGCAAGTCAGGAGACGTATAATTACGCGGCCATGCACACCGCGGGGTAGCCGGAGTGGTTTCGCTTAAAAACATCGAATGTGTTACTTATGTTTAATTGTGTCAGCTGGCTGTATTGGAGTGCATTAACTGTTTCTATATTCGAATCATATAAAATATTGGAGAGCAGGAATGTAACAAAATTAAAGTATAAAGAATACTCGGCAATAAAAGCAAATAGACTCCTTAAATGAATTTCTATCTTACGCTAATATTTGCAAAAGTGAAATGTACTACAATTGCTTGCTGTCCAATGAGTATATAAAAATATCTGAATTAGCCCATCATCAGAATCCGGCGCAATTTTCAATCATATCTTTTATGTGTGTTTTCATCTTGTAAAAGGCACAAACTAACCCAGAGGCAGCCGTAATCCAATTAAGGCAATAATTGCACACTCAAAGTCTCAGTGTGGGAAAGAAGGGAAATGGTCTCATGACTTTCCTTAAAACTGACGAAGTGTGTGCATAACTTTCTAATCTTCTCATTCCATAAAGATTTAATGCACTGTCCTCTAGGAAGAATAACGCTGCCTCTTTTGAGAGAAGCCGACGAGAGGAGTAGGAGAGCTGACCCGGCTCTGCGGGGGCTCGCCGAGGGGCGTGGGGGCAGCAGGCACCCCTGAAAAACCGTGGGGAGTGTGCGTTGCACTGAGCCCTGGAGAATTCATGGGGCCTTTGAAACCCAGGCCTCGCTCCTCCGTGGACTGGTGGTCTGCAGCCCCGTGGGGGAAGGGGCGGGGCAGGCAGGGCCCCCCCCCGCCCCCCGCGTCTGATGGACAACAAACCAGCTCTAGTTCATTCGTCGCTGAACTTACAGGTGCAGAATGGCACAGGATGTGCGGACCGGTACTGAAAAATGTTTGCATACCTCAGACGTTGAACTGGCGAGAGCCAAACAGGGAGAACCCACTTTAAGAAACTCTAATCATCGGAGGCAGAATCATTATTAGTACAAATAACTTTTCCTTTAGAGTTTACGTATGGAGTTTTTTCACACATATTACATCATTCCATTTATTAAAATGTGCCGTTTATGTTTACTTTTCCAAGAACTCCTATTATGTCTAAAACAAGGTATACCTGCAAACTCCCTTGCCAGAATCCCAGATGACCTTGAGAAAACATTTCTGTTTTTTTAAAAAACAGAGATAAAGTCTTAAAGTTGAATATGTTTTTGAATCTTACAGAAAAACTAGAGTAGGGTCCATACGAGATTAAGATATCGCATTGTAAACATAGCACAATCCCCAGGCCACGGGAGCAGATGCTTTTTTCCTGATCGCTGCCGATATGTTTGGGGGACCTCACCCACCTCCTCCCGGGAACACTTGACGTCACTTCAGGAGCGTGAGTACTCGCTGTCGCCCTCTTCCCGTTCTCGGCCTCTGTGGGATGACGTTTCTCCTGCAGCTTTAGCAGACTGTGCAGAAGGTGTCTTCGGTCTCTGACCCCAGCATTCCCACAGCCCCGACCTCCTCACGTAATTCTCCTCCTCGGGGATACTGGATGGTCCCCGCGGCCTGGACGGTGGCTCTGGGCTCATGCGCAGACCCATGCCACCTGGGTGTGCGCTAGAGGCACTAGAATCCATGCAACTATTCATCATTGCCTGTAAGACGGTGAAAGACATGTATGTGCACCCACATGTATGTCATATACACACATACTATGTTTGAGGCGTCGGTCACCAGGCTCCTGGACTGTGCCCAGAGCTCCCCTACCCTCCGCCACCCCGCGCAGCCCCTGCTGGCCGGTGGCCGTCGCCAGTGCCACGGTGTGCGGACGGCGTCCCTGGCCGAGGTCCCACTCCAGCATCTCCTCCTTCATGAACGTCCCTCCCAGTTCCTAGTCAGATCTGTCTTTCTATTCTCTTTCCAGATAAGATAGTTAGTGTAACTTTTTTTTACTTTCTGTGTTCTGGATTATGCATTGAAAATTATGTTTATTTCATGAAACTCTAAGATTTTTTTTTTCATTCGAGGTACATTTATTCTTGTTTAAAGCATTCTCGGAACGTCATACAGTGCTTTGCCCCTAACAAGCTGTAACTGTCTAATGAAGTTGATCACTTAAAGAAATATTAACTGATCACCTGTTTGTTAGGTTATTTTCCAGTCACTGCTCTAGTGCGGTGACCATAGCAATAGCCAAAGCAAACTTCTGTTGAGAAAAGGAGAAAAAATTGCCATTTTCTGTAGGGCAGACAGAAAATGCCAGTGATGAAGGTGACGTTCGATCACACGCCCGGAGGAAGTGAGGGAGCAGGCTCTGCCTCTTCCTGGGTGGTCCCAGGTGCATTCGGCCTGTGCCGAGTCCCCAGGGATGTGGGACATTGGAGGACCACCAAGGAGGCAGAAGGCTGGGTGCAGCACCGCCCACGCGGGTCAGCCTGCCTCACGTCCTGATCCCTGGCTTGGCTTTCACAGGCTCCAGCCGGCGACCGGTCCCGATGGCGAGAAAACTCATTCATTCTCATGTTCATTCTGTCTGTCTGTCTGTCGACCTACCTACCTGCCTATCATCCATCCATCCATCCATCCATCTACCTATCATCCATCCACCTATTTGTCTACCTACCTATCATCTACACATCCATTCATCTATCTACCTGTCTGTCTGTGTGTCTGTCTGTCTATCTATCTATCTATCTATCTATCTATCATCATCTTTCAATCATCTATCTACCTACCTACCTGCCAATCATCCGTCCTCCATCTATCCATCCATTCATCTATCGTCTCTATCATCGATTTATCATCATCTAACTATTCCGTGCATTTTCCTATGTCACAATGCTCCACGAAGCCGAAGTTCGCTTTCGCAGCAGGTGGCCATCTCTGCACTTCCTCTGAACTCGGCTCTCACACATCACCTGCTCTTTCAGGTTCCTCCGCTAAGAATCGGTGCCGTGTTCACACCGAGACCCACACAACAACTGCGGCATCGCCAACCCCGCCTCACAGCTCCGCGGGTTAGTGTGCCGAACGGCGTTTACTTCCCAAAGGATGTTACAGTTAAAAATACCGTGGGTTTGTATTTATTGAGAACAGAAGATACACTCGAAGCAACTAGTCTCTCAGCAAAATAAGATTGGTGTTAAAGTAGGTATCAACAAATCTTTTTAAAATCCCATCATGAATGCAGAGATTTTTATAAGATAAGAGGAATGGCCGTAAGAAGCCCAGCTGCCGAGCAGGGTAATACGAACAGCAGCCTCGAGCCTCTGCGAGGCCCGGCCTTGCCAGCTTAGGATGCAGCTTTCTCAAAACCACGATTTGGTGTAATTGTGCTTTTCCAACAGTCTAATTGAGCCACATTAAATTTTCATTTCTGTAAGTCAAAATTGGCATTTCATATTGTTAAACCTAAATATCACAAAAATAAGCAAAAAAAAAAAAATAAGAAGGAGGGTGGGCAGCTAGGGAGTGGGCAGGTAGGTGAAAAGTCACTGCACCAGTGCAAGTTGGCATTAAAGGTTAAGGGCATTTACAGCTAAGCTGTACTGTGAGACTGGAATTAAGTTAGGGAATGCAGGCCCTGTTGGGCTTCGGGGTATGTAAGGTTAAGCCTGCCACAAAGCAGTCAAGCTTGTCAACCTAGATTAATTAGGCGACTGTTTTTGCAAGTGACACATCTAACTGGGCTTTAAATATTATCGAAACTTTAGAAACCGCCTACCTCCCACCAAATTAGAAATGCTTATAAAAATCCAAATTCTAATTTTACGTGATTTTATTATTAGAGCTTTGCTTTCATCCAGATGGAAATGAGACAGGCAGCTGTAAATGAATTAATAGTAATACCAATAATGATAAAAAATAATATTTGACATTTCTGGAATTCTCCTCTATGCTTGGTAGTGCTTTAAGCATTTCATTGTGTGTGACTAATATCATACAGGTAACAGAAAAATAATCGAACATGTAAAAGCAATAGTTTAGTAACCTGTGACACTTTCAGTTTTCATTGCAATTTCAAAATGCTATTTATAATTTTGATATCTGATCCCTAGGAAAATGAGCACCTACAATTAAATCAAAATATGTGTATCGGCTGGGGTGAAAGCATTGGCTTACATGTCCCGTGAGGAAGCTAAGAAATTAACTTTGAACGTCAGAATATGTCGTCTGACCAGTATCTCTATTCTTGGAATCGTATAAAAGCAGAAACAGCGTCCCGAGGAGCGTGACGGGCTCGCATGCCGTGAGATGCTCGCGCGTGAACCCGTTTGCCGGGAGCCTCACCTTCTGCAGAGGCGCGAAGGTCTCCGCACTCAGAACAGCAGCAGGGTTCTCCGCCGTCGTCCGGGTGGCTCGTGGCGCCCGCGAAATCGTGTGGCTCAGCCTTTCGCTTCATCTTCCTCTTCGTGGTCATTGGGCTTCTTGGCACGATTTGCTGAATGGCACCCTCATGGCGACTCCGGGGCTCCTGACACCCTTAGTTATAAAAGGCTGTGTTATATACGGTCAGTTTTAGCTCAGGCTCTTAATGGTCTCTTGTCAGTGACGTGGTATTATCTCTAGAACTTCATTTGTGTTGAAAATAAAGATAAAACCCACATCTATTTCCTTAAACTCCTTATAGGGAGCATGGCACTTATTTTTACAGTGCCTTCTGCCTTAGGCTGCTCATTGTTGGAAGGTTTTCTGAGTGGATTCTGTATTATGTGATTTTATTGACCCCTAGTGAACTTGAAACTGCCTTAGCGGAATAGCTGGATGTATTTCCTTAAACAAACACACATTGTTCTTCAAATTGCTAGTATCTGTCTTCTTAATAGGGTCCTAGGCAATGAGAATCTTGACTTTGAAGTCACCTCTGCTGGGTTCATGTAGACGTCTGACTGTTTTTAACCTTTTTTCCTCCCATACTTGAATAGGGCCTTTTGACTCGTTTATTTCAAATGTACAGCATATAGGTGTAGCATATTTTTTACCTATACTCTCAGATTATAACATTTTTGGTATTTTATTCTATACGATCATAAAATAAGAAACCATCACACACACACACACACACACACACACACACACACACACACACCTATACATGCAAACAGGCCACCTGGGACACTTAGTTCTATTTTATAGCATCACTAATTAATGAGGGGCTGGTTCACATTAAATAGAAATATACTTACACAGAATCAGAAAACATTCATTTGTAATTGAAGTGCAAGGAAAATTTCATTAACTTTTTTCACTTCTGGCTTCACTGAGGTAAGAAGAGAAAAATGGTCACTCGAATTTTAAAAGTGCTCATAAAATTTTTCTCAGCACAGAATTTGTCCTCCCAGGGCTATTTATATGAAACCAGCCTTTTCCTAATGGTCGTTTCTGACGTAGATGTTACACTCAGATTTGATCGATGGGCACAGAATCTCCCGAAAAGCCGGATTTTGAGAGGTTTCTACTTGAATGGACACGGAAGTTTCATTTGAAATTGAAAGAAAAACGTCGTTTGAAGTTCTGCTTTAAACACAGTCCTTGCCGCTTGGATACGTGAGAAGGACCCTGGAAAGCAGGAAGGAGATGCGTCAGGGCACGCGTCACACAGATCACGCGTGTTTGTCCCGAGGTTTTCTTCTGGGTCCGTGAAAACGGGCGCCGTGCTCGGCGAACTGGTTCTCGTGCCCCAGAAACAGCCGCCCAGAGCGTAGAGACACTCTGGGTTGTTGTCGTCCCTGGCAGCTGCCATCTGACCGTTCTGTCGTTTTGGGGGGGCCGCCGGCTGTCGGGAGCACCGTTTCCCCTGGATTATTGCTGACAGTAATTGAACCAACAGTGGTAGTGCCTTGCTGTGACTTCGGGCCCCATTAAATAAGTCCTGCCTCGCTTATCTGGATGTCAGAGGCTCCGGTAGCGTGGGGACCGGCGTTCTCAGTAAATTACCCGCATTGTTAATTTCCACCCGCGTTCACGTCGGAGTAGCTGGCCAGGTGTAAGGGACACCTGTCGTGATACGCCTTTCCCCAAGCGTGTGCTCCGTATTGTAATTCGGCGTTCTCCTGTCGGTTACGGCAATGTCATTGCGTATGGGGACCAGGGCTACATGAGCGGCACGAGGCAGGCCGCGGTGACGGCAGCCGCCGTTCGTCCCCGGCGGAGACCGCGCTCGGAGGGGCCCTGTCGCCGAGGCCTCGTCTCCGGAGTTTTCTTCACACATCACGGTCCCTTTTCACGTGTGTGATAACAGTGCAGCTTTCTGACAGACGCTTACCGCCGCCGTATTTACGCGGCAATAAAGTTAGGTCGAGGTACGCTACGACGTCACTAACGGCTTTCAGTCGTCGTCGAGGTTTTTTTTTATGATGTTACAAAATGGCACGATTCAAGAAAAATCATAAACCTCTGCCCTATTTCTTTGTCAGGACCGACATTTGTGGAATTCTTTTGGTCGTGATGTCTTGGGCATTTCGTTGTCCAGGACATCGAGAAGCGTACAACAAGACAGCTCTCTGTCGAGTTACTGTGCAGGCGTTAAGGTTTCGTTGCACTCACTGGACGGACGGCGGTCGATATCTCCTTATATCTCCATTACCTGCCCTGATTTACATTTAGCTGCCAGATTTTCCGGAAAACCAAGGAAGTCTAGAGGCGATTTCGGCTGGCCAGCAGGATCGTCACTTCGTGTCATCGACCAGAGTCTTAGCGGTGGCCCCTTTGGGTTATTCTGGGTCAGTTCCTAGGTCCGTTTGAACTGAAAGCCATAATATTACTTATCCGCCTGTGACTCGGTTGTTGTGGCGAACAGATGTTTCCGTCCAACTTTACGACTTAGAAAGGACCCCCGAGGCGGTGCGCGGCCGGCCGGGACCTTGAGGTGCGGCCCCGCGCCCTGGCGCCCACCGGCGAGTCCCCGGTCGGGGTGCGGCGCTGTGTCCCCCGCCCATGCTCTGTGCCGCCCCCTCCACCGTCGAGGCCGCGGGCCGCGCCCTCTGCCCGGCGCATGCGCCCCTTCCGCCCGGGCCAAGTCCCGCTGGTGCCGGCGACGAAGGCCTCTGAGCACCCCGGGGCGGGCGGTGCTGCCTTTCACCCTCCTTCGCACCCCAGCGGCACCCCGGGTATGAGCCGCAAGGCATCCAGTCATTTGGCCGCGCCCTGGGAGGCAGAGACCAGACCCCTGTGCTCTTTGCTGGGTCCCCAGCCTTGTCGGGCACTAGGAGACGCTTGGTCAGCAGACGCTGAGGGTCGAAAGGGGCGGGTGGCTCTACGGATGTGCCCCTCTCAGCAACTAGAAGCCGCGGTCGCCCGCCCCACGCAGGTCGCCGCCCCGATGCAGGCTGCGGACGAGACACGTTGGCCTTTTCGCCTTCGCAGATGTCCATCCGCTGAGGCCTTTTTCGTCTCGGCCGTTGGGGTGATCTTATCGACTGACGACTCTAACTCGCTTATGTTGTAAGAGGTATTAAAAGAAATCTAGACGCGCTTGTATTATGCCGTGCGTGATTGGACAGCATTCGCCCCGGATCGAAGGCCCGTGGTGCAAGCGTCACGGCCCGTGCGTGGTGGCTTTTCCCCGGGGACGTCCGCCGCGCCGGCCCCCGGGAAGCTCTGCCGGCTGCGGCGAGTCCGAAGCCTGCAGCTGCCGCTTCGGCACGTTTTAGGAACTGGAGACTCACGGCCGGCAACGCGCCCGGCGTTAAAGCCTGCCTCTCTCCGTTCCGTTTCCTGCCCACCCAGGGCCGACGGCGCCGGTAGAGTTCATTATCGCTCCAATCGATTCCGCATCAGTTAGAGGAAACAGTCGTTTGCTTCTCCGCAGATTTGTAGATATGAATCTCAGCAGTAGCTCGGCAATCGATTTTTTTTAGACCTCAGCATCACGGAGACACAGATGGGAAGGACCGACTGGGCCGGTACGTACTGCCCGGCGCTGTGGAAATTAAGACTTCCCGTCATGTTAATGAATCGGCGTGGCCGACTGGCTCTCACGCCTTCGAGTCGGGGGGCGTGATTCGGATGGTCGTCCACAGATTCTCGCTGTCCACCTCTTTCTTCCTCCCCCTTTCCATTATTCTCGCCTCTCAGGAGTGGTAACAACGGGAAATCCTCGAACTGTAACTAAAAGTGGCCTCATTTCCAAAGCCTTGGAAGCCATTGCAGGGGAAAGGCTCTCTCAAGGGCTTTTCACGTCTCAAAGACGCGGCTGTACAGCCTGTGTCAGGAATAAATTCTGCACATTAAATCAACCCGCATGGCGAGAGCACAAACTTTTTTACCGGCACTGGCAAATTTCTGACGTAAAAGCCTCGAACGGAATGATTGGAAAGAAGCTGATCGGATAATGCAGAGACTCTGAAGGGATCTCCATGCTACGAGGTTTTTTTGTTTTTGGTTTTTTGGTTTTTTTTCCTAAGTCTAATTGAGATTTTTCCAAGAATTTTGACCAAGAAGTCAGCTTACTTTCTAGACCGGGTAATTGGGAAAGAAAGAAAGAAAGAAAGAAAGGAAGGAAGGAAGGAAGGAAGGAAGGAAGGAAGGAAGGAAGGAAGGAAGGAAGGAAGGAAGGAAGGAAAGAAAGAAAGATGAAATTACTAGACAAGCAACAGGGAATTCAGTAAAAAATAGAGAGTAAGATATTATGTGCTTGGTAAGTTTATTTCGAACTTCTTCCCTGAGCTGGTTAGAGCACCGAGCTTAACCGCCAAGGCCAAAGATTTGTGCTGTCCGTGGCGTGGACAGTCCCCCCTCCCTGGATCGGGGACACCGTGGTCCCCCTGACCGGCTGTCCTTCGAAGGCCCTGGTTCCCAGCTAGCGTTGGATGACAGGTGGACGGCAGACCAGGCGAGGGTCGTCACACGGCGTCAGAACTAAGTGTCTCAAAATGAGTGCACCGCCATGGTTACCCGCTTACGTGTATTCATATGCGTGTAAAATTTGTGTCATAGTGCGTGTGATGCCTTCGTACACGAAAGGGTGCACGGCTATGTCCGAATAAGCCATTCATCGTTTTCATTTTAAGTTACAAAAGCGAGAAAATTCAACCAGCTTAACTTGCCTTTTGATCAAGCACCAAGTTCACGCACGTGGACTTTCACGCCGTAGCAGACGTCTCTGAAGGCTTGCCTCACAGAGGGAAGTGAAGTTAGTCTCTGTGTTCCCTTTGGCAGGCGTAAAGTTAAATTTTAGGCCATTTGAAGGACAATGAAAATGTTAAGCATGTTGTTTTTTCCCTCGAGGCGTTAGAATGAGCGAGACCGAGTTGCTGTAAGAAATGTCACTCTGCTTACCGCGAAAGAGTCTCCTGCTCGTCTCACGGAGGACGACAGCCTGGGTTAAGGTGCCGCCATGAGGGGGATTAGTCGGAAAACTTCCAGGCGGCCGGCCGCAGCCCCGGTTCGCCCGGCTCGTGCGAGGCGCCGCCGCCGACACGGGCCTCCGCGTGCAGGCCACACGCCACCCCACACGCCACCGACGTACTGCGGTCGGGCCCCACGTCCGCGTGTCCCTCACGCTGAGGGCCGCGTCGCGTAGCCCCGGGTCTGCGTGAACAGAGCCGTCCCGACTGTCATCAGCGCTGTGCTCCGTTTCGTATAAACGCGACCTAACGACGACGCGGAATCGCGTCGAGAGCCCGCGGCGTTTCCTAGTCTCGCGTCCTCACCGCCTGGAGGAGGGGTGGGTGGTGGTGGCGCCCGCCGGAATGGGTGACCCGTGGGCCCCCCCCGCCCTCGTCGGGGCCCTAGGGCTTTATTTACCGCCTGTAATTTCACTTTTAAAAATAGTAACGATCTCGCTCCTGAAAAATTAAGGCTTAACAGAAATCCACATGAAAATATTATCCTTGTACGTTTAAATAATGAATATCGATTTTCGAGTCTTTTTTTTATGGTCGCAACGTCCGGTCTCCCTGTTTCCAGCCCCTTACCTGTGCTCGCCAACCTTTTCCTCTATCGTCCGTATTAAAGCGCTGCCCGTGCCGTGAGTGATAGTTCCTCGTGCGCGGAGCTCTCCCCAGGAAACCCGAGAGCTGAGGCTGGATTCCGAAGCAGCTTCGCGGCACCTTGTCCCGCTCACGGGAGCATTTCGACGAGCGCTCGATGAACGGGGAAAACGGCCGAATTCACTAATATCACCGCGTCTTCGGCTTTAGTTTATTTCATCTCCTATTTCTACTATATTTTTAGACTTATTCTGCCTACGTCCAGGAACATAGATAGAAGGCCGCATGCAATCTACCTTTCCAGGGAAACCACCTGAGCTGCACAGGCTGAAACCCGCCTTCCTCTCGTGGCCGGCGATCGAACGGCTGCTGCAGCTTCGTCGTTTAAAACCCTGACATCGTCTCCCTTTCGGCAACACTACAAAAGACGCGCTTCGTGTCTGAGCTAGAGACAGCACGCCCTCACCCGCCACGCCTTCGGAGTGCCACACGCGTTTGTTCGAGGTCTTCAGTTAGCCAGCTTCCCGCCGGTGCAGCCAAGACGGCCTCCAGCGCCTCCACCTGTTCCTCCACCCCGCAAACTTACCAAGCTCCGTCCCTGACGCTCGTTTGGGGTTCGTCTCCTCGGTCGCTTTGGGCCCAGGGTCACGGGCTTTGATCGAGGACTTCCAAAGCAGCTCGTTGGGGCCCCTGCTCTGTTACTTGCCAAATCTTTTTAAAGCCGGGCCAAAAAAATTTATTCTATCAGTGTAATAACCATATTTTATCAGGGTAAGAACCAAAATTCTCCGTTATGCCCCCAGATCTTATTCCCTCCCTCCCTCTGCACTATGCACATTACGTACTTCCCGGTTTCATAGACAGGTCCCTAATCTGCTCAGAATTTGTGCTTGTAAGTTCACCAGATAACTATCGAATCAATCGTCCATAATTAAACCCTAAGTCCAAGTACTCTGCATATTTTACAATGCTTAATTACTTCTTCCCAATGGCACACTTCAGGGCTATTTTCATCATGGGGATAATACGACTTGTAAGACTATTTTATACTTTGCAATCATCTATTAATTATGAAGCATAACTTCATTTTTTTTCTTGACGTGCAATCAACCTGCCATTTATCGTGGCCTGAATTTTATGGCAGGTAGGGTGGTTAGGTGTGCTTTAATTGCACGTGGTTAATGAATATTCTGTCATTTTTCCACTGCCTGAGATCTGCCCAAACCAGTACTATTTTTTTCATCATCTGCGTACCGATGATATTCGAGTGTGTTTTGTGTTTTGTGAGAAATGCCATTTTCATCTGTCGGGAAGTGGCTTAAACAGAGTTGTTTTGTTTTGTTTTGTTTTCTTCTATATATAACGTAATTGCCAAGGTCGCCAAGTAATCTGTGAGGACACACCGGTATGATCAAAGGCCAGCAAGGAAGGGCGACGGCCCGCGCTTGCTTGCTGCCCCATCGCTGCAGAAATGTGATTAGCAATAATGGTAGTTAATTATGTTGAACAATGAACCCAATCAATCCAGTCAGTTCACCAAGGAGAAAGGACAGCGTTAAGCGAGAACCGTGATAAGGTCGGGATGGACTGCGGAAACACATTAATTAGCCTGACGCGCGCTTTGATCAGCGCTGCGTTGTCATGCCCGGTAGCAGATACTACGGCTGCTCGCACACAAAAGAATGATGGGTCCCTAAAAATTCCAGTTTCCAGCGCCTTTAGTAACCGTGATTCTTACGTTCACCACGTTCTAGTTGAGGGTGACCGTCATGGAGTGTGCACGTACGAGTCCCTCGGCTTAGAAATAGGAGTTACTGCGAGAGACAAACAAACCACCACCTCCCAGCTCGCAGGGCATGCCGCAGAGGCCCACGTGCTCTGTGACGAGCCCCGAGAATGGCGTGAAGCCCGATCTGGCTGCAGAAAACCTGCGTAAAGGTATTTTACGTTTGCGTGGTTTTTTTTTTTTTCCTGGATGCATACAGGAGTAGCGAACAAATTGAATTACATTGAGCAATCTTAGTTTGAAATCATCAGTTTCCTTTAAATTTTAAATGAGGATTATGAAAATAATAATGCTTTACGAGCAAGCAGGTCTATATTTTCGTTGGATAGAGAGCCATAAAATGTGACCGCGAAATTTTAGGACACCTAAGCTGTTTCTTCATTGTAAAAGTAAACCCAGATGTGTAAGATGGCCTTAGAGCAACAGTAAAATCAAGAAATCCTTCAACGGCCATCATTTTGAATAACCGCATAGGCAGGCAGGCCTGCTCACCGGTAGCATAACCGACCTAGATTATACTCACGTAGCTTTCTGTCTGGAGGTGTAGTTCTCTGAATTGGAAAGACGGACGGACAGGGGACACATCCCCATCATTGATCACCTCGTCTTCTAAGTTGTTTCGACTCTCTGTCCTCAGTCACATGTGTCATAACCGAGGCTCCAGGGAGTGAGAAAGATCTAGAGAAAGTTTTTTTTGGGGGGGGGGCGGTCAGGGGGACGCCAAATCCTCCCGCTCAGTGATGCTGGCGTGTGCCGGCGTTAAGAGCAGGGGACTCAGGTGTAACGGGCCCCCCCGGGGGGCCACCCGTCCAGGGTGACGCGTCACACCTGGGTCCTGGGGGCGCGTCCCGGAGACTCGGTCGGGTCGGGCTCCCCATCAGGCTGCGTGCGCTCGCAGCTCGGCTGCGGGGGGCGGGGCGGGGGACAGAGGCTCACGCCGCTCACTGACGGGCGAGGCCGCGGCATCCGTCTGTCAATCCATCTGCTTCCCGGGGCCCGATGGCGTCTTTTCTCTTCTGCTATTTCGCGGCAATCCCAGGAAAGGAAATTACAGTCGCCGCATCTCCCGGTTTTAAAAATGTATTCAATTATTTTTGTAGCGCGTTTGATAGCTGTGACACTTGCTAACTTCAGATGACTTGAGTGCAGGATGAATGTGATCGTTTCTAAAGAAGGCTTTTCAGAGCTTCGAAATGGCAGCATCCCGAGATGCGGCGGTGACTCCCTGCCGCGGGGAAAAGGCGGACGGAGACGTTTCTCATTCGCTCCGAGCTTCGCACAGCTGCAGAGGTCACGGTGCCTCGGCATTCTCTCCCTTCCTCCTTCATCTGAAACAATTCGACCACAGCGAGTATCAGAAAATGAAGGACGCGCCTAAGGAACTGTGCGTCGCCGGCTCTCCGGCCGATCGTCTGCCCCTCGCCAAGCTGAAAATGCCTCCTCTGGAAGCGCCGTCAGTTTATGCTCGATGTTTGGAAACAGACGGGTCTAAGAGAAGGGTTCCGGCATTTCCGTCGTGGCTGGCGCGTCACTGCACGGGACTGGCGTTGGCGAAGCCGCGGAGAGACTCCCCAGGGGTGACCGAGTCGCTGTGCGCACCTGAAGACGACGCCCCTCACAGAAAACCCGCACGTGGTGGTGCTGGGCCCAAGCAGGGTCCGGACCTGAATCAGGGGCTCGAGCGGGTGATTCTCGGCCCCCGCGACCTGGCCACGCCCCTGCCTCCTCCTGGCCTCCTCTCTGCCCTGGGCCAGCCCCAGGAAGGTCCCAGGGGTGCGGCGCGTCAGGAGGCACCCCGTTCAGGCGGGGCCGAAGCGGAGCCTTCCTCGCCTGTGGGATCCTCTGTGAAGGATGCTCGCGGATTCAGGGACTTGCACGAGGTGGGTACCACTGTCCCCTTGCTCGATGTGATGAGGGAAGGAGGGTCCGTTCACGAGTGCCGCGCAGGCCAGAGGCCTCCACCCCCGTCCCAACCCGCGTTTGCGGAGTGAGGGACAGAGGAGAGGACGGGGGCGGAGTGCTGGACACGGCCCAGGAGGCCAACCGCAGACACAGGTCAGCACGAGGACGAGGCTCCCCGCAACGGCGGCTAACCCTGAGTGCGCTGCATGCCGGGCTCTTTCCAAGCGTCGCATGCAGAGTAATTCATTTGCTCTCTCCCCAAAGCATCACGAGGTAGCACAGTTTTTGAACGGACGTGGGTAGGTCATTTGCCCGCGTTTCTGGTCCGGTGAGCATGGGAGCTGCAACTGGACCCCAGCAGCCTGGGCCAAGCCTGCTCCTAAAACCGGCGACGACTTCGCGGGTGCTTAGGCGCCTGCGGAGGGTGCAGCCCTGTGCCGCGACGGCGTGGGGGAGGGCGGACATGCAACTCGAAGGCGCCGGAACCAGGCAAAGCTGCACACGCACGGTGAGCAGCATCTGGATCAGACGGAAGGGCAGGTGGCCCCTTCAGACGCCGACACCGTCACGTCTCCTGCGGACAGACGCATCTCCCGGCCGAGCAGGCGTCTTCGCGCAGACGTGGCGTGGAGTCACAGCCACACACACAGATGGCGCGCTGTCCACGGAAGCACCTTCTCAGGGCGTCGCGGACACTGATGAACGGCAGGTCTTCGGAATCCCAGGAGACCCCGGTGTACAGTCACTGTGTGCGCGCCCACGGGTCTGGCGAACGCCATCCCCATAAATAAACCGGACTTCCATTCGGTCTCGTGACATCAAACTGAAACGTTTAGATGTATTCTAGATAGAACTGGTAAACTGTTGCGTTCATGGAATTAGCAGATTTTGCAACACGGTTTAGTATACACATGAGTGTTTCTGTATAAAACTGCCTCTTTAAGAAATAGTAAACAATGTGTCAGTCGTAAACTGTTTTATAATATTAAACCGCATGTAGTTTAAGTATGAATTCAAAGGTAATAATAGAATCGTGTGGCCACAGCAGAAACCCAAGAAGCTTCTGGTCCATACGTCGTGACTAAAAGTGCAATCTGCATAGTTTGCTCATTCTTTGCTGCAAGTGTTTTCCGACTTGACAGCTATTATGAAGAAGGTAAAATAACATACTGTTCAAAAAAAAAAAAAACAACTCTTACTAAGTGTTCTTGACATTTGACAATGCCATTAAGCTAACACACTGAAGACGGAATTTTAAGTCGTGAGCTGTGCTGAAATTGGGCTTTTCTGAAAAGGTTTACAGGAAATTTGTTATGATTCATCGCTATGAACACACGCGGGCAAGGTACACTTTTCGGAATGTTTGGGGTTAGTCACATACACATAAAGCGTGAGGGGCAGATGCTGCGGGGCCAGGACCCCACGGGTCTTCTTACCCCGATGGCACCCACGACCCACCTCCCCGCCCCCCAGAAAACCCAATAGGAACATCTGAAATACGGTGTGATCAAATGTTTCAGACATGCTTTCGGATGCCTAATTTCTAATAAGGGAGAAAAGAAACGGTAAATAAATAACAGAGGTTTGAAGACGAAGTCCCTGCAGAAAGGGCCTGAGGAAACAAGTCCAGGTGTGCGCAGGTGGAAGGCGAGAAATCGGGGAAGGGAACGGGGCGACGGGACCCCCGCGTCTGGGTCTGCGGCACTTCGCTGACGGGGACCTGGGTGCTCAAGGAAACCGGTCACCACGACTCCCTGCTGGTCGGACTTTACTTCCTTTGGGAATATTGTGTTCTCAGATTGAAATCACAGAAACTCTTGGGATGCAAAGGAGTTGATCCTCTGAGGTCTACGCGTTAAGGATGAACAAACGGCTAAGACTACCTCTCGCCGAGTATTTTCGGTTCATTGCCGCGGCAGTTGCCTGCGCCGCCGATGTCCGTAGATTGTGAGGGTGTTTGTAGAGCCAGTGCGCGGGGTCCCACACGGGTCCGTGGTGCTGCTGGCGAACATTTATCCAATTTTGTGTTTGATTCATTCGGTTTCCAGAGGTATGATCGCAATAAAACTCGTCCTTCATGGACCTTTGGAGGGATTTGAAAAATGCTGATGGAATACAGAAAAACGCTCTTCAAAAACTGTATCCAAGATAAAATCAGAGATAGGTAGGGGAAACGACACAAGTTGCAAGGCTTACGGGACGCGGGTTCGAGGTGGAGGGCCGCTCTGCCCTGGGGCTCGCCGTGCGGCAGTGGGGACCCCCCCCACCCCCCCCCCCGTGTGATTTTTTTAAATGAGAGCTACGTTTTATGTCATCTAGAAATTTAGGGTGTTCTCGCTGACGGGTGGCTCACCCATCCCTAACACACTGCATTTAGTGCATCTACAAGAAACAGGAAGTCTTCCCTTTTCTTTCTTTCCAAATAGCGTCCCTCGCTGCTTCCGAGTTTTTCCCCAAGTTTGCCTCCTTTGGACTTTCCTTTCTGCCCTCCTTTGGGAATTTTACCTTCATTAAATCTAGTCATTTGTCATTTCCCAAACCTTTGCCACTCAGCTTTCCAATGTCTTAAGTCTTAAACATTTTTTAAGCTCAAGGTTGGCCGGTGGTCAGCAAATCCTCTTTTGTCATGGACTGAAGCATCTTCTTGTCTTATTTTAGAGACTTTATCATAGTTTCAGTGCTTGAAGGCAAAGGGTGTCCTCTCAATCTCTCTCTCAATCTCTCTCTCTCCCCCTCTCCCTCTCCCCTTCCCCTCTTCTTTTCTGATCAGCATTCCTGATGCCCCTAGCTCGTTCAACACTGTCTTTCTCCATGTTACTCGTCACTTTCTGATATGTGATATGTATCGATCTTATTTACTTTGTTGCCTACAATGCGTCCTCCCCGACCCCCAGCAGAAGTTAAACGCCGCAAGGCCGTGGGTCCAAGCCGTGTGGCACATGGCATGCCTCAGACACTGCCCAGCCTCGACAGGGCGCTCAGTGAACACCTGCCGAATGAACGACTCACCTGTAACATGTGCGCGGGCACACGCGGAAAGAAAAATAAAACTCCGTGGTTCGTTTCCCTCGAACGGTCTGATGTCGCTTTCAACCAGCGCTGTTTTGTTTTGTGCTTTCAGATATCAACATGGCAGGAGAGCCCAAACCCTACAGACCCAAGCCCGGAAACAAGAGGCCCCTGTCTGCGCTTTACAGGTGAGCGGGCGGGCGGCGTTTTGCAGCACGCGGCCGCGGAAATGACTTGCGGCTCCGAGAGGTGGCGCATCTCTGGCGAATCCAATAAGGGGCAAATCTTAACGGCATAAAGTACAAGAGCGCGGTGGCTGCCAGGCAAGTGTGCCCCGCGGCACCGGCCCGCGTCTCGGAAACCGCGTCCCCGCCCCAGACACACGCACACACCCGCCGCGGCGAGGCCGTCCTCCAGTGGACTCTAACAGGCCCCCCCACGATGCCCGGCGCGTGGAGCAGAGGTGGACGTTCGTTGGCGACGGTGTGCCGCGTGACATACGTGTGCCATGTGACAGGCGTGTGCCGCGTGACAGGCGTGTGCCGCGTGACATGCATGTGCCGCGTGACATGCGTGTGCCGCGCACGGAGTTCCATTTGCTTTGATTCTCACAACAATCCCGCGACGCGGCTGCCGCCACTCTCGAGCGACAGCACCTGAACCGCAGCCTCCGGGCGGCGCCCCGGGCCGCACGCTGAGGGACGAGGGTGCCGGGGCCCGGACACACGGTGCCCGCGCGGGACCCGAATCCTTCCCACCAGGTCGGGCGCCTCGGTCGCCCCGAAGCGCCTGCCCTTGACACAGGCCCCGCCTCTCCGGAGCCTTCGCCCCGTCCGGCGCCCTCCTGCCCGGCCGCGGGGCTTCCCGGCCCCGCCGCCCCCCGGCCGCCCCCACGGCTCGGTGCCGGGTGGACGGACTGGGCTTCGGGTGGCACCTTCGTGGTTCCCCTGTGCTCCTTTTAAGTAAAATTCGATCTATTCGAAGGAGAAGAAAAAAGTAAACTCGTGGAACTTTCGTTTTTTTCATAAACGGCCACTTTTGAAAATAAATAAACGTCCTGCCGCTGAGCCGCACGTCCGTGCCACGCCTGTGCCCCCGGCGTGTGCACAGCCCGCGGGGCCCCCCTCGCCGCCCCGGCCCCGTCCGCGGGGCCCGGCCAGCCGTTCCCGGCCGTCGGCCCGGCCTGTCGCCCGGTTCGCTCGGCCCTTCCCCGGATACGCTGTCTTCTCGCCTCGGCGTCGCTGCCCAGCGAGCTAATGCCGGCGAGGGCAGGGCCCCTCTTCCTGGCGCCATCTGGAGGAAGCAGACTTTGCGATGCGTGTCAAAATCGACTCTGTTCGCTATCGAACAGTAAGAAGGGCGAGCCTGGGGCCGTTTCCTGGTCTCTGGTCTCGGGACCCCGGCGTGGCTCCTCGCCAGCCGCTCACAGCCTCAGCTCCCGAGCTGCTTAAAGAAAAGGGCCACGTGGCTTCCAAGGTCTGGTTCCGGCCCGAAGCCCCAGGACCCGCTCGCGAACGAGCCCCTCAGACGTTAAAAGATGTCTGGGAGGCGTATCTGAATAGCTCTTATGATTTTGGCGGTGTGAGTTTGTTTCATTTGAATCAGAATTTTTGTGTAAAAATGGAAACCCACAGGACTCTGCAAATGCGGGTAACTGGCCATAAGGCAGAGCCGGTGCGGAAGGCAGACGAGGTCACCGGCCAGGCACAGGGTCCTGCCCGTGCCCCGCCTGAGAGAAAGGGCCGTGTTTGTACAGCTGAGAAGTGCAGATGATTTTCTGAACTGATTTGTTTTTAAATGTATGCACAGAGCTGCGGCTAATGCACATTTGAAAAGTCACATTTCGGCTATTAACAGGACACGTCGATGGCCTTTTGTCTTGTCAGGGTCACCCCTGCCTGTGCAATGATGTTAATTCTCCCGTTTTCCCTGTTTTGGGAGTGTTTCGATTTTCTCATGAGAATGGAAGCTCATGACAAGAAGCAAATGTCTTCTTAAATGGTACTTCGTTTGTTATGTTTGTTATTCCTCGGTTGTGTTGAGTTGCACAGGCTCCATCACGTGTGACTCTGAGCAAATGACTCGGTCACCCTGAACTTGAATCGTCTCACCTGCTGATGAATTTGCTCGGTGTCACTCTGGCTGCCGAGACGGGAGACGTCGTTGAACTCTCTCAGAGTCTGCGAAGGGACCGACAGACAGCTCTGATCTCCAGCAAACGCTTGTACCGCTGCTGGGTCTTCAAGAGGCTATCAGAGTGTGTGCGCGTGTGTGTGTGCGTGTGTATGCGCACGCGTGTGTGTGTGTGTGTGCGTGCGTGTACTCTCCAACTTAGGGTTTCGAGAAAGCAGGCGTGCACTCAGAAAGGCCCAGGTCTCCTTCAAGCCTATTTCACTCATTCGGGCGCTGGATTTCAACACCAGCTTTGCCTGTAGCTTCGCTCCGACCCGCGTCTGAGAATGTGGTCGCCCCCTCGTCTCCCCCTTTCCAGCTGGGGTTCAGCTCACGCGAGCCATTCCAGAAAGCACTTCTCCCTTCGCTCCTACCCTGCAGGACAGGTCGAAGGCCTTGCCGGGGAGGGGCGAGGCCAGACTTGGGGACCAGCGGGCCCGCGTTCAGGTCCCAGCTCAGCCGCTCCCAGCCCCGTGACCTTGGGTGACACCCTCGGCCCCTTTGGGAATCGGTTTCCTCACCTATAAAATTGGATCCACCGCGGTGGGCATCGTGAGGCTTCAATAAATCAATGTTTATAAAGCATTTTGAATAATGCCTGGCCCTCGGCAAATACGGCTTAGTTTTCTGTTGCTGCCGCTGTTGTTAAATGCAAAGTATCATCAACCCGTGAGCACTAAACGCTGATGTTAGTTTTCCATTTTATTTTATTTTCTCTACGGCGCCTGTTTTTCTGAAGGCTATGTTCTCTCTCGTTCTGCTGCTGACTCTAGTGGGTCCTGAATGAGGTATTATTAAATCCACTGCCTATTTCCTGTTCAAAGTAAATCTTAGGAAAGAAAAAAAAATCAATCCTGTTCTACACAAAACAATTACCTTAATAAAAAACCTCGGAGAAGTTCTCTCTGGGCATGGCGCGACGCGACCATCTGTTTCTGAGGTTTAAACTGCTAAACAGTTTCCTCCAGTGGGATGTTTCTGCCGGCAGGTTTCTTCTGCTGCTTTTTCTTTTCACCTTTCAGGCTCAAATTGCACAAGTGAGGTGTTCGTGTCCGCTGGCCACGTTGGCCCCGAGAGGGGCAGCCCGCATGGCGCAGAGGTGGCCGCGCCAGTCCGCCCGTGCGAGGACCGTGTGGGCCGCGGCACGACCGCGACCTCGTGCTCTGCTCAGCAGCCTTGGCACTGGCCATGGTGCTGCCACGCAGTTAATGAGAAAGAAGGGATCTCCGAGTCACCCCGGGGCCGGGGAAGCCGCCGGAAGCCGGGCCGAGCCCGCGGGTACAGCGCGGAGTGCCATGGACCGTGGCTCCGGCGTCACTGTCACCCGCGGTGTGGCGTGAGGTGGGACGGTCTGTCGGCTCCCCCACCCCCGCCCCCCACGATCTCCGGCTCGATGTCGCCACCGACGGTCGTGGGAGTGCTCGGATCCAAGACTCGCCTCCCGAGGCCTCGAGCGGTGAGGGGATGGTGGTCTGTCTGTCCCTCCTGCTCCGCGGCCGGCGGCCCCTCCCCCTGGGGCGCGTCTGCAGGCCGGACACGGGGCCCCCGGGAGCGTCCCGTCTGAGCAGAGGCGCCAGTCGAATGTTCCGGCCAGTCTCAGTGGGACGCCGGCTCCGCCGCGTCAGCCGGGGCTGTCGTCCTGAGAACACGCCAGGGTGACAGCAGAGGCTGGACTGTCCGTCCGCGTCAGGTGGAGGCGTCACGGTGGCTTCCCGGAGGCGTCAGAGGAAGCCGAACAACAGCAGAGCGTAGGGAAAGCAAGGAGAAAACCAGCGTTCCGACGTAGAAACGGACGCTCGAAGTCGCCAGGGCCGCCGGGCCGGACGCGTCCGGGCACCGGGCAGACAAGCCTTCCGCCAGGAAGCGGTCGGCGGCGCAGGCGGCGACCGGCGGCGAGGAAGCCGGCGTCCGGGAGGCGCTTCGAGGGGCAGCGAGAAGTTGGGGCGTCATCCCGTGCTACCCGGAGCTGTCGAGAAAGGCGGCGACGTCATGCAAGTAAAATATTTCCGAACAAGGCGTCTCGAAAATCTCAAGCACCAGGATTTAGATCGAAATGTCTTCAGTGCTTGCCATAATTAGGAAATAACACTAATTAGGAAATCTCAATTGATTGACCGAGCACAAAGGAGATAGAGTTAATTTACAGAACCAGGAAATTCGCGGGCGGCCGTCCCGGCCTGTCTCATAAGGGGGCACGTGGGCCGGCTTTAAGAGGCTCAAGATGCCACAGCCGACAGGTCTCACAGCGAGGTCTTCCCTTGACGTCCGAGGTAGCCCCGAAGGACCCGGTTCTTAGGGGGCACGGAGGTGGCCGGAAGCCCCTCCCCTGTGACCGGCCCCAAGGCGTACGGTGCTACAAAGTGACCGTAACTGCCAGGCCGCTGCCCCTTCGTTCCTGAAGATCTGCTGGAAACAAGTGATTCCGCTAATACGCCGCCAAGCACATTATCAGTTTTGACTAGTACAACAATCAGAAGTAGATATATCAAAACTTCCACAAACAAATAACTGCAAAAAAAGAAAATAACTCTATACGGAGAGCACAAATCGGAATTAGACTAACAATATTATCTCCATGGATCATTTACATGCTGCACCCCCATACCAAGTCTCTTTTTCTTTTAGCCTCTGCATGAATCTTGCCGGAATTCAAGTTAGTCCAGATTAGGTCTTAATATGTTACTTAGAGTTTTTTTACTAGTGCTAATGTGCATTTTCATCCAAACAAGTATAGTAATTCTGTCAGATTTATACGATTGCATGTTAAGCACATAGCGTATTGTTAAAGTAAAATAAAATTTCTTGTATTTTTTCCACAGACTTGAGTCAAAGGAGCCTTTCCTGTCCGTTGGGTGAGTAGATGTCTAAATACTTTAAATCTCAATTCTTTAACTGATTTTTAATTCAAATCGACAAGGTCTTCTGAGATAGTATTTTTAGTCATTTAATCCCATATTCAAAGCCGTAACGTATCACTGAGTAAATCGTTTCTTCAGCAACATGGCTGTGTACGTTTTATAAAGACTTAAGTGAAATGTCCCCGAAACCGTTCTGTGACCTCAGAAATTCAGCTGACGTATGTCTGTGAGATCCTGAATCCTCAAGGAACGCCAGCCGGGTCAGACAGCCGTCACGTAAACACGTAACCACGCGCTCAGGTCGGCTTTAAAACTCCCTCCGAGTGGCTCCCCCGTCCCCGTGCCCGTCCGCTCACCCCGCACCGCGCGCCCCCGGCCTGCTCACCCCGCCGCGGGTCCCCGCCCGCTCGCCCTCTCCGTCGTCCACGCCGTTTCCCCGTCCTCCTCATGTCACTGCGAATGCCCGCTCCGCTCATGCCGACTGCGTCTCTGGACACAGAGCTGCAGCGGGCAGGCTGCACACCACAGTCCTAACGCACTGTTGACAAGGGCACACGCCGACCATTTCCAGGCGATTAGAACTAGTTACGAGTGAGCAAAGTTGTTTTTAACCCATCTATCAAATAATCCTATCGGACAAGGGCTGGCTAAGGGACTTTGGCGTGCTCGGGATTATGCCCGATGTACAAACAGCAGAAAGTATTGAAAATGTGCTTCTTAGCTTAGAGGAGGTCATGCATTATTGGATGAGAAAAAAAAAAAATCGCCTCCAGGCAGCTGCTGTCCTCATGCTTAATGGCCAGAAAAGGGGACGGGGTCAGATTTTTAAACGATCACATTGATTTTTTCTATTCCTTTGTTCGTGGCCTTTGAATATTTCCGTCACTCACTGAGCACCGGGGTGCCCTCTCCCCTTCCCAGTCCTCACAAAAGCGTTTTTGGAAAGTCATCTGAATCACAGGAATCAAAATAATTGTTTGGGAGGCTGGGAAGGAAAAACGGAGGACTTCACGAAAGACGGAAGGTCAGTCGCTCTGGGCCCACACAAGCCCTTCCTCCCGCTGATCATCAGCCGCCATTGTTCAAAATCTGAAAGCCTGAAAAAAGCTTTTATTCTGAATGCCCTGACCTGGCCTCAAGTCAGAGGCCGCAAATAGCTTCTCCCCAAGCCTCGGGGCGCAGCTTCTCCGAGGCACTTCCTGTGCCCCCGGCACGTGGGCATGGAAGTCACTTTTCAGCGCATGCCTCTGTGTCACAGGGACAGGCCCCAAGCCAGCTTCGTTTTAAATGTGTCAGGAGTTGAGAACTCAGGAGTAGAGCCTGGGGGAAAAAGTTTCCAAAAAAGAGTGATTGACAGCTCGACAAATGCTCAGACGGGCTGGCGTGGCAGGAAGGAGGTGTCGCCGCCCGGGACGTGACTTTAAAGTAAAACGGGGTGAGCCGTGCACCTCCACAGCCCTGCTGACCGGACGGCTTACGTTAGAGTTTAAGTAAAACTGTCCGAAAGCACGTGTGACTCTCCCGATCCTGTTCAGTAAGAGTGCAGGCGACAGCGACCATCGGGACACCCATGAGCCACGAGCCTGCAACCCGCCGTCGGAACCGTTGCTCAAATCTGTGACTTTCCTCCCAGTCGGTCGCCAGAGGGATTGACCACGCAGAGTCCAGGCCGCAGTATCAGTGGCCACGTGGCTGACACCCCACGTTCTGCCTTGTACGGCTCGTGTACGTTAACGTTAGTTCTGTGTGGAGTAAAAAATATATTAAACAGGTAAATCGGTGCTGATGTTGCGTACTTCGGTCCGTCGCCAGGCGGAGTCTTAACGCACTTGTTGAAACGTACTTCTGGAAAGTGCTTTTGCTCCCCTAGGTCAGACACTTACACCCCAGCTGTGTTAGTTTGGGCCATTACTCACCCCCAAGTTTCGGTCCTTCGTCGTGAAATGGAGGTTGAGGAAGATAACGTACTCCGAGCGTCCAGCACGGTTCCTGGAACGCAGGAATGGCTCGTATTATAGTTCTGGAAGGTATTTTCATGGACAATGCTGTAAAAAATCAGAGTAAAACTCCACCTTTACAGGCCATGCTTTCGGGTCCATGTGGAAGCCAAAAAGTTTTTATAATGAAGAGAGAAAAGTAGAAATTGGGAATGGAATAAGCTACCAAACGAGATGGGTACAGATATCGTTTCATATTTCAACGATGAACATTAATAATTATTTAGATTGTTTAAATGAAAGGAAATACGGACACATTTTTAATGTGCATCTTCTCTTAACATAAATACGGGAGCAAATTTTCTCCTTTGGTACATGTGCTATAGGAATTATGAAATAAAATTTTTAAATGTCACAACAGAAACTCAACCTGAATACACAAACAGAAAAATGCGCCCAAGAAAACTCCAACACAAGGAAACAGGCATTTGGGGGAGAGATCAGGGACCTGGGGGCCGAGCTAATGAAATCTCAGGTCCCCGACCCTCGGCTCAGGCTGATGCAAGAACTTCCGTGTGTGCCAGTGGATGGTTAATAAAATGATGTCAGGAGGAAAAATAAACAGTCAGATAAACTTTAGTCCAGCACGAGGCATGAAGGCTCAACCAGTCTGATCCTGGGACCCAGGGCGGGGGGCTGGGGGCTGCGTCAACCAGGGCCACCCAGCCGGAAGCCACCGTGTCCCCCACGCTCGTCCCCCGCCGCCCCCGCGACTCGCACGGGGTCTCCCTACGGACACGCGGGGCCCCCGGGGCGGCTGCCGGAAACCCTGGGAACGCGCCCGCGGCGGGCTCGGGAGCACGTGGCGGAGGCGCGCGCGCTGACCGGGCCCCGGCGCGCGGCACCCACGGGCGCCCACGCAGCACCCACGCAGCACCCACGGGCGACCACGGGGCACCCACACCCACAGGGCACCCACGCGGTGCCCACGCAGCACCCACACCCACGCGGCGCCCACGTGACACTCACACCCACGTGACACCCACACCCACGCGGCGCCCACGGGAGGCGGGGGGAGCAGCGGGCGGGGCGCGGCAGCCCCTGCACCCAGCACGGGGGCCGGAAATGTGTCCGATGACTCCAAGACGGGGTGACCTAAGTTTCAAATGTTAAATTATCAAATAATATCATTTAAATATTTAATGAGTAGTTTTATTAAATGTTAATAACAATGCATTACATTTTAAGTTATTATGAATGTATTTCACATACATGTACTTTTTATGTGTAATGTGTATTACATCTATAATTTATTATAAACAAATAATGTAAAATATTTAATTGTAAATAAAATGAATTTGAATAATAGAATTAAAATTAAATTTTTTTCTCATCTCACTTACCTAACAGTAGAAAATATCAGTTAACTGACCGTGGTTTTCAGCCTGGAGCTCAGGCTCGAATGCTGGTCAAGTACTCAATGGCTGATCACCTCCCCCTCGAAACATTACATTTCAAAGCAATTAAGAAAACTCTGCGGCAAAGGCTGCCTTCTCTGTGCCATCGGATAGCTCCTGATCTGGGAGGTGAGCTGGAAGGGGACAGGCGTGGAGTTTGCATTTAGAAAAAGAACAAGAACCAAGTGCTCTTCTCGATGAGGTTTCTGAGGAGTCATTCTTAACGTAAAGCCCTTCTTGCCTTGAAAAGGCTTTTCACAGTTTTTCAATGAAATACACAGAGGAGGGGGAAAGAAAGCTCCCGTCCTTTTGGCGTTGGAGAGGAAAGGTCTAGAAGGACGTGTCTAGGCCACACATTAGTTAGTTCTCCTCAAGCATAAGTGACCCGCTGACCCTGAGCGGCTTTAAAAATACGCTCGAGGCCCTAAATGAAAATGCCCGGTGAGTTATTTCTTCTGAACCCCCGCGGCATGAAGTCGACCTTTTAAAAGAATTTTAATATGAATGGTCGTATTTTAGGACCGAAACTTTGATGCACACCAATTTCTCAGTTGATGAATTTTTGCGTGAGTGGCTTTATCATGAGAATGATTATTTATTGTCTGGGTAAAAAAAAAAAAAAAAAGATTTTTCACTGCATTAGAATAATGTAAATAACTCAGACTGATTTAAAACTTGCATGGATAGAGCTCAGAATGTATTCTTTTTCAAGCCTGGCTGAGAGACTTGCAGAAACACATCAAGGGTAAAAATGTCTGCATTACTATGTTTATCTCGCAGGAGGTGCTGGCCCTGCGCGTGAGCCGACGCCGGCCCGGCCAAGCCCGGGCCCTGATTTTCGAGCTGCGCTCACGCTGCGCCTGCTGCACTCAGCCCAGGCCAGCGGGTGTGGACACGGCCGGGCTCGCCCTGTGCCCAAAACTGACCCTCCCGTAACAGCTAACAGCTGTATTTTGTGAAATAATGTCCCCAGCCCTTTCCAGTCGTGGAACTGAGCTTGGATCTTTGATACACCTCTGTTCCTGTGAAGACATAATTAAACCCTGACTCGCTTACTCAGTCAAGAATGCATGCCATGTTACTTCTATCCAGGGTTCGCACGGGAGCTCGTATTTACCAGCAGCGGCTGCGTGTGATCACGCGATCCATCATTTTTGGTTTCCTTGGCTTGCGTCCCATTCTCTTACTTCTAGACGGGTAGCTGGGGCCATTCGTTTGACTCTCCCGAGCCGCCACGTTCTCTCCTGATGTGATAACTAACGCTTAGCGTTGTCGTAAATTAGATAGTATGGCGTAGCACTGGGGATAGCGCCCGACACGCGGTGGGCAGGAAATGAATGCCGATTCTGTGCCGTATCCTGCGCGGCCGTCAGGTTATGTGACAAATCTCGCCTGAAGGAATAAGTCCCACCAAGATACAGAAATTCTAACGAGCTGAATCCAGAGACCCGAATGCTTTGGAAGGGAGGCAATGAGGTCGAATTCTGGGAGCATACGTGAGAACTGCGAAATGAGCACGGCCTCACTCGGCGGATCTGGAGGACGTTTGGCCAGAAAAAAGACAAAGAGCAGCGTGAAGACGGGGGAAATTCCCGCGCAAGCGTAGATTTTCAGAAAATACTGAGTGCTCTGTTAAAAACGGTAACAACAGGAGCGGAAGCAGAGACAGCGCTCCCGACTTAGGGGTGGCTGCGCGAGAGCGTCGGAAAGGAAAACCAGAATGTGGCTGGCTTTCGCCGGTCGCCCAAGAATTAAGAGGTCACCTCGATTCGGGAATCAAAAGGTTGAGGACGTCGGCCAGATTGTCGGAAAGATTTCCGAGACCAAGAGTAGGACCTGAGAGTGTGCTCAAGGTCAAGTGAGAATTCGATAGAGAGGCATGAAGCACAGCGTTTCTGCGGGGAATCGGGCGAGAGCCGGCCGCGAGGGAAGACCCCGCAGCGCGTCAGACACCCCGGTCCAGCCGGGTGGCAGGGGCCGGCCGAGCCAGGAGGCAGGTACGGCCGGGGATGGAGGGCGTGGGTGGAAACCGAGAAATTGCACGAATGCGAGGAGCCCCCTTCCATGGCGCGGACTTGCTGGGTTCTGAGCGCTGGCCCGTCTGCTTGTTTTAAACTGAACAGGAGCATTGTCCAGGCGAGACCCTAGTAAAGCCGTTTAGGAAGCTGTTCCGATGGTTCCGGCGTCAGCCGAAAGGACTCGGGACGGAGCAGAATGAAAATGCCTCGTCCTGGCAGAACGGCCGTGACGAAGACGACCGGAGGCCACGAGTGCCGGGAGGAGGCAGAGGAAAGGGAGCCCTCGCGCCCCGGGGGCGGGCGGCCGTGCAAGCCAGTGCCCCCACCGCGGACATCAGTATCAGAAACAGAACCATCGCGTGGCCCGGCAGGCCCACGGCAGGGCACACATCCAGAGGGAACGAATAGAGGTTCACAGCTGCGCAATTCGCAACAGCGAAGGCGTGAAAACGGCCTCAGCGTCCAGAGAGGGGTGAGTGGACAGAGAAAACCGAGCTGCGTGAGATATTTTACATACGGAGGAAATCCGGCCTTTCGCAGTGACGCGAATGAATCTGGAGGACGTCGCGCCGGGTGAAATAAGCCGGACACCGGCCGTGGAAGGACGCAACCTGCGCCACCTCACGTGTATGTGGGAGCTAAAGCAGCCGCACGCGATGAGAGCGTGGGGTGCCGGGGGCCAGCAGCGTGGGCGTCGGGGAGGCAGAGCTGCGAGTGCTCGGGACCAAGAATCCTGCGGCCCTGAGGCACTGCGGCCCAGCGTGGCGACTCTAGTTGATAGTGCTGCATCGTACACTTGAAATTTGCTCCTTAAAAAAAGAGTAGAACTTATGTGTTCTCAGCACACACGCGGAGTACCTGAGTCCAGCGATGGGGAGGTCAATTAGCTTGATCGTGGTCATCGTTTCGTAATGTGGACATATATCAAAACAGCCTGCCGTACACCTTAAATATATATAATTGTCAGTTGTCAGAAAAATGAGATCTGTGAAAGAAGGAAAAAAAGGGGGGAAGGAAATGCCTGAAAGGAAATGCAAATGACCATTTTCTTTAAGAGTCTCAGGCTGCGCAAGGGATGGAGTGACGTCTTAGAGGTTTCGCGGCTGAATTTTGTGGGATTGTGGTGACGGCGTGGAGAGCCACAGCCCAGACGTGGTGTCACGTCTGAGCGAGGGTCAGGAGGAAACTGTCCCCAAGTCCCGAATCGCCGGTGGCCAGTTCCCAGCCCACCTTTTGGGGGTACAGTTTCGATTTCCTCTGAATCTCTGCAGAAACGGGGATAAGAGCCATTTTCTCCTTCTGAAATCTTCTTTTTTTTTTTTTTTTTTTTAGTGCTACCACAAACCTAACGATTTCCTTAGCAACTGTGCTCATGTTATTTTCCCCAGGCCCCGCGGCTCCTTCTCGGGAGAGAGCGCAGAGCGGCCAGGGCTGCTTCTGTGATCTAAAGCCGTCCTGCTTGCAGGCCCGACGCAGCAATTGTCATTTTAATTTATCAACCTGCCACTCAGCGAAATGCTGTTAAAGCACGCGAAAGTTTAAGCCCATCATTTACAGCCGCACCTGTCCATGACTGTCTTCTGTGCTTGTCACAATCACTTAAACTGCACCTGATGGCATATACAATATCGCCAGTAAATTGGGTAATCAATCACGAACGTATATATTTCGACAGTGGTGTCTGGAGCCCGTGGGTTCCAGGACGCATTTTTTCAGAAACAAGAATTCATGGCTCTTCAATAATGAAATACAGCAAAGTCACCGAAAACAGTCTTCCTCGGTCTTAGGAGGCAGAGGGGCTGGATGTGACTGAAACATCTTTTCTTCCTTCGGTGAAATGTTCTCCGGGGGATAGGCAGGGACCGCAGCTCCTAGCAGGCAGGAATAGGGTGTTACTCGGAGGGAAGACAATACACAGCATCATTAAATAGATTTATTCAAGCTCCGCGTAGAAAGGGAGCGGGGGTGCAGGGCTCGACGGCCGATGATATTTCCAAAGAGTATTATCAGCATTTCCACCGCTGTCTCATTCGTTCATGCGGTAAAGTGTCACATTAAGCCAAATGTCACAGTCCGCATCCGTTTCACTTTGAGAATCGGTATCATTATGTATCATAGGCGACCTCCCCCGCCCCTAAATTTGATGACATCATTGATTATCATAAATTAAGGTGGTTAAAGATCAATCTATCATTTGGTATATATACACAGAGAGAGAGAGAGAGAGAGACAGACAGACAGACAGAGACAGACAGACAGACCGAGGGAGAGAGGGCGCCTATTTGCTCATTAAATCTATTCCACACAACAGACAAGATGTCACACAGGCTGCATGTGTATTTAAGATGAAATGGTAGTAAAATCGCGACTTAAATAACATTGGCTAAATAACCTAACCGCACCTTGTAATCTCGCCCAGAGCAATCCCCATCACTTAATTATTTTAAAAAGCCAAGTCTAATGAAAAGTCCTTTAAACTCTATGGAGGATTTATGATAGCTTTGTATCACAGAATTCTAAATTAGCTAAACTAATTTATAGCCATCCAATACCCTTACACAAGAAAATTAATAACTGAACCTGGCATACATAAAATCTCACTTATGAGAAGAACTAATCTGAAGTAATGTTATGGAATCGAATTTAAAACAGTTGAAAATACATGACGAGTATATGTTTCCTCATTACCACAAGCTCGACTTTCAAGAAACACGAGTTTTTTTGGTGCCACGTCACCTAGGAAGGGGTAAGTATATCGTCTGACTGATGACAGTTGTATTTATTGAATGCATGTGTGGATGAAACAGAAATGGTAGCTCAGATGATTTAGATGTCATATGTAGAAATGTCGCAGGAAGAGAATGCTATCGATTCCATTTGAAAGAAGCTCTAAGTCTCAGATACTTTTAAAATCTGTCCTGGAAAAAAAAAAAATCACTCACCAGAAACAATGAGGCAAAACAAAGTGCTTTGGTTTCATTCATTTAAAATCAGCCCGCTCCAAAGGAAAGCAAACCACTTGGAGAAAAGAGACCCCTTCTCCTTCTTTTAACTTAAAACACACCGAAAGCTGACTTCCCCGCCGCAGCATGCTGGGTTCCCTAAGTCATCTCCTCGCAGCTAGCAGCTTCCTCTTCTTGGGAGGTTCAAAGTACCGCGTGGCTGTTACTTCTGTTGTTCAATGAATCTTTACTGAATCTCGCATAGAAAAAAAATAGATACTGTAACTCTTTGATTCCTGGAAAACGGGGACACAGAGAGGCGATGTGACCTCCGTAAAGACACGCAGCATTCCGGCATCTGCGTTTCGGAATGGAATCCGGCCCGGGGCCTTTGCTACACAAGCTGCCGGTTTCCTGCACGCGACGCTTTATGCTCTCTCTTCGGGGTTTCACACTTGTTCGAATCATCACGAATATATAAGCGATGGCTGAAATTATTCAGGAAAGTAATTACGTACATAAAAAGTTATTTATTGCTTTTAGAAGCACTGTGAATCCCAGATTTGCATAAAAGTTTTAAAGCCTCACTTCTCAATTAAAGTCTGTTCATCCAGCCAACCATGACTGGTCCTTATTTCATCAATCTCAAAATGTGACCTTTTCCACATTTTTGATGAAATTTCCTAAGTACAGAATTCTTCGTGATTCAGAAGATTGCCTACTTAACTCGTAGAAAAAAAAAAAATGCGTTGAGAAGCTATATTTTGCCATGCCAACTAAGGTAGAAACTGAAATAAAAGATTGCCCCCAGATGTCTGTGCTTTTAGAAACCGTATTATTTCCTCAGTGACGATTTCACCCCGTCCCCCGCGGCCCCGTCCCCCACATCCCTGTCCCCACAGGCGGGCCCAGGAGCAGCTGGCTGGAGAGTCCCTGAGGTGCGTGGAACACGCTTCTCCATGCTTCTCTTTCTGCGTCTCCCCACGGCACGGTCGGGGCCACCTAGGGCCGCCGGTCGGGCACGTCCTTGCCGGACCCGCTGTGGCGCCTTTCACAGTGACCGCCGCCAACGCCGTCCCCCTCACGAAGCCCGTCGGGCCCCGTGTCCCCCCGACCACACCCTGCTGCTCGCGTAGGAGTGTCCGTTGTTTACTTTGGCATCTGTCGAGTTCTGCTTTGAATTCCGTCCCACGCCTATTCGTCTCCTCGCTGGACTCACACTAACTTCCTCGGGGTTAGAAGCCACGCTCTGTCGACGCCGGCCACAGCCCCCCGCCCCGCACTTGCCCTCGGCGGAAGGCCCCGGGAGTAGTCGTGACTGGCAGGGGGGTCTGTTAAGAAACGATTAAAATGCTCTCTCCTTGTGCTACGACGTTTATTAATATTCCTCAGATTATATTTTTAGGAAGTCTTGTGATAGAAAATAAGAAATACGTCCGTGTGTTACTCTACTCATATGAAGCTGGAATTATGACTTCAGATGGATTAGAGAAAATCGATCTCGTAGATTGCAAAACCCAATGCGTTGTGGTTTCTTCTTCTGTAAATGAAAACATTTAAATGAAATTCCAAGAAAGTTACTAGGTCTCATTTAATCTTCAGCAATAAAAGAAAGAATATATGTGTGACTTTAATTAATTACTTTACCAAGTCTGATTTCTTTTTAAATTTTAAGAGCAAATAGAAGAAAGATACATTGAAAAGTAGAATACAAGTCTACCAGAATTAACAATGGAAATACAAAGTATTTATTTGTGTTAAATATTCGAAACGATTGTTTCACTTTTCTACAAAGTCAAGTACCTCCCCCTTGCCATGACCTTCCCCCAAATGACAGAAACGTCAACATTGACTGGACATTGAATTTATTCTCATTTTGTTTTCAGTGGCCTCAGAACAAGATTGTCGTACAAAACTACCGAATGAAAATCGCAGAAGTTCCTCCTTTAAAAACCAAAACAGATTAGCCGTGAGCATCACAGCACCAATGGCTTGTGAGGGCGGATAGGGGGCCTTTTTTAATGCGAAAGACAAGATCTTCTGGCAGGAAAATTCTAGGACACATAAAATACTTTAGAAATCTAGATATGACTCCAGGAAATAGACATTTTTTGACAGCTAATTTCTCATGGAGGTTCACAGAGAAAGAAAAAGGAGAGATCTTTTTTTTTTTTCTTATGAAAGTGATAGAATCTGCAGGAGGGGGAAAAAATGAGGAGAGAGGCAGGACCCAGCGGGGAAAGCCCTGTGGCGGGAACCAGACCTGCCCGTGGGGCTTCGTCTCCTCGAATCTCTTCCTCTTCCTCAGAGGTCCAGCGTGACTTCACAGCTCACGGCCTGAGCCCACAGCAGCCGGGGCACGCCCGTAACAGTCCAGACCGCTGGACAAACGCAGGCTTGTCGCGATTGCCAAGATCTGTCTGTGCGTCTCGTCGCAGACTTCGCCTGACAGGCAAACCTGAGTTCCTGGCGGCAGACGGTGGGACCGGAGGTCAAACGATTCACGGGTTCACGGCGCTGAGCTATCACTCGTTCCTGTGAACGCGCCTCAGCAGTCAGGATCTGGCGAAGAAGGAGCAGATCGGACAAGATAACGTAAGCAGCCACGGAGCAAAACACAAGCGAATTCTTGTTTCTCGTGCATTATTAAGTCCCCAGAAGGCTGTCGGATTATTGAAGTATTCCCTAACGGTATAAGGCACACCAGAAATCGCCCCCGTCCGCATCGGAGACACATTTATCGATGGGTCCATGCGTCATATTTTCTTCTCGCTATGAAGCGCCACGGTCTAAGGTTATCGCATCAAAAGAAGAGCGTCAGAAAAAAGAAAGATTATAAAATGTAATTACCACTGCTCGAGTGTCTGTCTGCAGATGGGTGGATAAAGGAGGTGCGGTCCACACACAGTAGAATGTCATCCGACCCTGAGAACATCGCACCGTTTGTGGCCACAGGGATGGACCTGAAGGGCATTCTCCCAAGTGACGTGAGTCAGGCAGAGAAGGGCGCGACCCCTCTTTTCTGTGGAGCCTGAAGAAAACAAAGCCAGACGCAGCGTGTAGGATGGTGGTGGTGACCAGGGCCTGGGGCGGGGGACGTGGGGTCGAAGGGCAGCGACATCCAGCCATGAGAGGCATCTGCTCTTAACGATAATTGAACGTAAGGCAAAATGGTGACTACTCATGACGGACGTGAGTGGCAGTAGCGTAACTTTAAATAGAAAGTAGCATGTGTGTGTATGTATATCTACAGAGTGTTATATTATTCAGTCATAAGAAGGCACGAAATCCCTTTATGTGCTTCAACGTGGATAAGCCTCGAAAACGGGATAGAAACTGAATTAAACCAGGCCGAAAAGGACACATCCCGGACGCTCCCACTGACCCGCGGTGCCGGGAACGAGCAGATTCGCAGAGAGGCGGAAAGCAGAGGAGGTCATGGGGCGGCGGGTGGAGGGGCGTTACTCTTTAAGGGGACAGAGTTTCACTTCGGGACAAAGACAAGTTTCAGGATTGGGCAGTCGATATTGTAAGTGTGCTTTAGGCCACCGAACTGTGTATGTAAAAAGGTTTAACATGGTAAGTTTTATGACAATAAAAACATAAATGACTCAACATTAAAAAGAGCACCTGCTCGTAGTCCAGACAGGTGCTCCCCTCGCAGTGTGGTGGAGTGTGAGGGCTGCTCGGTGTCGTGAAGACCCCCCGGGCGCGGGTGGGGAAGGTGTTCCTCCCGGCCTCGGCTCGGTCGTGCACCGGCGATAACAACGCCAGCCGGTCCCCGAGGCCCTTCCCACTGTAGCTGCTTCCAGGTCCGGCACCCGACAGGTTATCGCGAGGACTGACGTTAAAAAGAAATAGTGCACAGAGAGGGCTTTGGAAAACCCAACCACCGCGCACGCGAACGGGGCACGTTTTATGAGCTACGTTATTCCTTTCCGGAGCGTGGCCATAATAATCTTATCGCTGAAATGCACGTGCTAATTCCTATTTCTATAACCTAAAATAGTTAAGTTATTGCTGGTAAGACTCGGCCAGACTGGCTTTTTAAAAAAGCCTTTCTCTATGTAAAGTATTGAATCATAAATTTTTAGAATAAAAAAAGCAAGCTGAATTTCTGAGGAAACCGGTTTCCGTTTACCATTACTATGACGAATGGACCATGAGCCTTATCGATTTGTGTTGCTTTCATCCTTGTGTTCATCGCTCAGCCTCGTGCACGCCTCGGGAAGAAGGGTTAACTACATATGTAATTACATATTACATCTCTTCTAGGGGAGAGAGGCGGGCTTCGATCGTATTTAATTACAAGCGTTTTAGAAAGTTCGTTTTGCTGCCCGCTCCACCCCTCCATCGAAAACCGCACGTCGGTCTCGGCACGGCTCGGCACGTGTCCCGCGGCGGGACGTGGCGCCGTACCCCATGGGACGTTGCCCCATGAAATCGTTTGGATTCATAGTTCCGTGGAAAAATGAAGGTCTTAAAAGGAACCTAAAGCTCTCGTTATAGCATCATAAATCGATACCGAAATCGGCGGGGTCGAAACGCATGTCAACCGACCTTTTGTTTCTCTCCTCAGCGGCTACGTCTTCGACTACGATTACTACAGAGACGACTTCTACAACCGGTACGTGACTCGTTCGTCTTCCCTTCCCTTTGATTTTAATTGCTTTTATCTCTCTTGTGCATTTCATTCGCGGGCATTCTTGATTGATATGTGTAAAATAATATATTTTTTAGTAAAACTAAAAGAAAATACTAAGTCTGCAGAAACACAGATGCGCCAGATTCTCCTGTTTCGTGTTATACTTACCGGAGTTCGGTGCGTCTCCGACTTTCGAGACTCGGATCGGAGGGTGCTCAAGCCTCAAACCTGCTTTCTGATGGGCGGATAACATCCCGGAGAGTGAATTAACCAATATTATTTTCCAGACCTGCCGCTGCCTTAGACTTCTTGAACCTTGTCAAATTCACCTGCTTTCGTGAGACGCTTTGCAAAGGCGGGTGGGCTAGCGTCGGTAGACAGCGCGGGCAGGTCCCGCCGTGCGTGGCGGTGCGGGACCGCGAAAGCAGAACACGCGAAGCGGCGTGGTCAGTAAGGGAGAAACGGGGGTTTCCCCGCGACCTGGGGGAACGCGCGTCAGAACACGAGAAACTCTCCCACGGCTGCTTGTTAGGATGCAGGGAATCACGGTGAGACCAATACGGATGTAGCACGCTGGGATTAAAAAGGTAAACATGTCGAGAACCGGTGTGTGCTATCGGTTTGTGCCACAGACCGATTCGTGGACGTTGTCGCGCGGGGCTGGCTGGCGGGCCTCGCGGGGGGCGCTGCCCCTCCTCCCGCTCGGAGGGCGGCGGCACCCCGCCTCGGGGCCGGGCGGCCGGGCGCCCCTCGAGGGCCGCGCCCCTGGTCCGTCCGCGTGCAGCGCTCCGGCCAGCGCCCGCCTCCTCGGGCACCTCCGCCCGGCACATCACGCCCGCTTCGCTCGGCGCGCGGCCCGCATGCCGTTCCCGCCTCGCCCCGGCATCTCCCACGGAAGCCCGGCGGCGGCCCCGCCTGCTGGTTCTGCTGCGACTCCGGGGCCTTTCCTTTGAATTCCTTCCCGGCGTAACCGCACGTGCGTCTTTGCTGACCGGTTCCCTCTCCGGGTTACCCATTTTCTCAAAATCCCATATGGTTTATCACGAGACGACAAGAGACAGTATGACCCACGCCTCAGTCCTGTGTGACCGGGGTGACAGACGCTCGGCGACCAGCACCGACGCGGCTCCTGACTGCTCAGGAGGCCTGTCTGTCACCTGCGTAGTGATCCGTGGGCTAAAGACCTAGCAGCAAAGTGTGGGCTGTGGGAAATCACTCACAGTTATTGTCGCCACTGAACTTTGACCGCTGCCGCTGGGGGACTGGGGTTATTTAACTAACGGTGGCTGAAATCGGAGATAGATGTGCAAAGCGAGGACACTTTGTGTATCTCCACATAGACCCTAGACACACACACCAAAAAAAACAAACAACGAGGTGTCTTTTAAGCCTTTAATTACAAGTTCTATTCACACAAAAATTCCCAGGACATATATACAATGGGATGTGACTCAGCCATAAGAAGATATGAAATACCGCCACTCACAACGACATGGATGGACCTCGAAATGATCATATTAAGAGAAATAAGCCAGCCAGAAAAGGTCGAGAAATCACGTGATATCACTTACATGTGGGGTATAAACCTAAAAGCAACACATGAGCAGGACAAACAAACAGGCTCGTGGACATGCACAATGGACTAGTTAGTGGCCACCAGGCAGCGAGGCGGGGGCGATGGTGAGGAGAACAGGAAGCCAAAGCAAAGACAGGAAGCGAGCGGGGGGGACCCCCCTTCTCCCGTCTTGTGGGTCCCCTCGGGCCCCCTGTGGGCCGAGGCCAGCGGGCAGCCGGCCGGCCGCGCAGAAGCGTCCTTCGGACAGAGGACTCTAATGTACGTTGATTGGGGATTCTCAACCTTTAGATAGTTTTAAGCGTTAAGACAACATTTTTACACAAAGTTCCATCTTCGTGTGGTTGTTTTGATATGTTGGCCCAGCAGTTACTTTCCAAAGACTAATTTAGTTTCTAGCCATAATTTCGGGGATTGCGAAGTGTATCACCAAATAATAGACTTGAGTCATCGTTCTAAACTCTTATCGTTTCTTATTATACAAAGCATTGCCCAGTAATTTACAGCATTCAATTGCATTTTCTTCTAAAAGGTCAAGTCTGGCTCCAAATGAAGGTCATTACATGTTATTAAAAGGAAACATAAATATTTATAGTCTTCCAAGTAAAGAAAAGGAGATACGTGCCTAAAATTACATTGAATTGCCCCAGGGAACATTTTCAATTTCTGAGATATTAGCAGTTTTAAGCCAGACTTTTTTCCGCGGTATCAGCAGGAGCTACTGAGCGGCTTGTCACCTCCGGGAATGAGTAAACTTCTGATAACAGAGAGGAAAAATGCCGTGGGCGCTTCGCCACACAGAAAACGCATTACTCGCCGGCGGCTCGCACGGTCATCGCTCCGCTCGGGGACGCTCCTGACCTCGGACGAATCGGCAGCAGGGAGGCCGCCAGAGATGCAGTGGATGAGGAAGCACCACGTCGAGCTGCCCTCGCTTCGGATCATCGAGTACGGAGCACGGTGTATATTCACGAATGTCGGAAAAACATATTAGCGGGCGGCAACGTCTGTTTCATTCTGCGAATTCACGTCGCCATCTGCTAGAGCGGCGTACGCTTAAAGTGTCTGGACGTGGCGCGTGGCACAGTCGGCAGAGGGCGCGCCTCAGCAGCGGGGGACGATGTCGGGCCCAGGTGCACGTGAGCGGGCTGTTTAAACTGGGGTGAGTCACCCCCTTCCTTCTGCACAGGTCCCCTTTCTGGGCAGAATGGCTTCACAAAGCCCACACTGCAGAATTGCGAGAGTTAAATAACAGGATGGGGTTGCACAGTGTGGCGGTCAGCACGTCCGCTCTACACGCAGAAGGTCCTGGGTTCGCGCCCCAGTGGAGCCACGGTCCATGGTCTGCGGCCAGGCTCCCCTGAACGCGCCCGATCCCATCTGATCTCGGAGGTTCAGCAGGGTCGGGCCTGGTTAGTGCTTGGATGGGAGACCGCCTGGGAAGACCAGGTGCTGTAGGCGTAAATAATAACCTTTAAAAAGAGAGTTAAATAATAAAAGAACCATTTTATTGCTATTCAAATGTATTAACTTTCTGATTACCCAACGCTGTGTGCAAACCATAGCAGACAGCAAATTTGTACAAAATAGGAAGATTATATTAAGGTCGAAATCTTGCAAGAAAAGATCATTCAAGTTTTCAATCAGCTTGCCTTTAAAAGCATTTTCAAGAAGTAGTTGCCCAAAATTGGGTTGGGAACGTCACTAAAAATCTTGGAAAAGTTTACTAACAAAAAAAAAAAAAAAAAAAGGAAAAAATCAAATATTTACTGTCTCAAGCAAAATGTACCTTTAAAAATTATTTTCTGATTCTGTTGTGACCAAAAGTTTATCTGAAGTTGGGGCGGAATTATAGACAGATTTTAAGAATTCGGGTAGTTCAAACTGTAGAAAACGGATATACTATATCTTTATACTATGTATATTACATACTATAAGAGTCATTCCTGTGAATTTCAAATATATCCTTTCTTAAAAATAAATAGGCTCCTTACTTTGCGTTCATGGACGGTACAGCTGTCGGAAGTTGAGCAAACTGAAGAGGAGGAGGGGTCGAGGCTGGATCGAGGGAAGGGGGACGAGCTCTGGCTGTCGGTTTCCATTCGCCTGCTCGAAGGCCCCGTGAGAGCGCGGCCCTTCTCAGGGCCCGGCTCCGGGGAGCCCAGGGGCTGCGCCTCCCGTCTCAGCCACACGTTTTTGTTAGCATCAACCACGTAGAGGCTGTAAGAGTCGATCCGAGAGCACGTGAAGTGAAGAACTCTTTTCACGAGGGGAATTTGAAAGAAAAAAGGTAACCGTCAATGCTTTAAATCCTTGTTTATCTAAAAAGGAAAGCTTCGTGTTCAGTGGCCAAATGCTACCTTTTCAAAAATGTGTTCTCGAATTTTAAAATCGCATTAGTTGGCAGCGGAAAATGGGCACCGAGTCAAGTCCATCGGGCAGCGATTGATCCAAATGTGGTTGTTTTACCTGAGAAAAGGCACCATGGCGATTAAAATAAACGTGAGCGAGACCGCCGAGCGGGCGCGAGAAGGTTTTTAAATGAAAACCGAAGCGAGTCGGCCGGAGACGCGACTGTACGTGTCTTGTGCTTTCGACTCTGTGAAAAACATGGACGCCAGAGGGAAAAAGTTCAGAGAACGATAGTAGTTGTTTCAGAGTGTGGTTTTTTTCCGTGTGTGTTTCCTGAAGACGTTGCTTCATTATCGTTAACGCGTAATGATAACGACCTTTTGATAAAAGCGAGTATTCGAAACTAGACTCACTTTATATGTCAGCCACTAAATCGCCGCTGCTGGGAAAACCAGCTGTTTTTTGACAGCTGATCTCCTTACTCTCTCTAGAGACGAGTCATGTCTATTTTTATCAAGTTAATATTAAAATTATTTACCAGCGTTTAGCTTTTGCTGTTTAATAAAATCACATGTCTCATGTATGATTAAACCAACAAAATTCCAAACAAGAAACAGGCACACGAAAAGTAGAAATGTTTATTAAATAAAACAGCTTAAATCTTCCCATTTCCTCAGTGGGTTGCTTTTATTAAAACATGAATGCATTTATTTTATTTACTGCTCGAAAGTAAGTCTTTTACATTCCTGTTTTACAAGAGACCTTGGGGAACAGAGAATTATGTTTGGCTTCATTAGAAACCATTATCTACTTGATCAGTCAATATTAGAAGAAAAACAGTATTCTTGGGTCTTTTAGAGCTTTTATCTTAAAATAGACCTTGGGGAAGGAAAAATGATGTGTTCAGCTTTGTGTAAATCGTTATCTGTTTGATCAGTAAGTACGAGGAAAACCAGGGCCCTGACAGAGCAATATTAGGGAAAATGAAGACCCATTAAAAAGGAGAGGGACTAGAATTCTAAGAGGCGAAGGAACGGAGAGCTAAGGGCAAGGAGCTTCTGACTTGCCTGGGGGACCTTCGTCCGGAAAAGTGCCTCGCGCTTGAGTTCACTGACCTAAGGTGCCCTGAGGATTTGGCTCAGAAGAGAGCGATGCGGGCCTTGCTTCGCGATGGCGTTGGGGGCGGTCGTGGCCGGCCCCCTGGACTTCTCGGGCCCCGGCGGAGCGGGTACGTGCACCCCCCCACCTCAGCCTCGCCCGCTTGCACCCTCTGAAGTAAACCGTGTGTGGCGACCCCCACGACCTGTTCTCTGCGAGTGGTTCCCGGGCCGATGGACTTGGCTGGTTCGCAGAGGACGGGGTCTCGCTGGAGCTCTCGGTGGGTTCCTGCCCCTCTCCAGACGTCTCTCCACCGTTCCCAGCTTGTTTGTTTGCAAAACGTTTTGAACACTTTGCCTTTCTGACGCTGGAGACATTTCTAGAACTCGGTTCTGCTTCAAGTGTGGGTTATCTACTACTTTTTCCCCCAAACGAATGAATGACTATTTGGAAACCAGCTTATCTTCATTGTTATTATAGTTTTCAAAAAAGAATCATCTTATTTTCATCTGTATGTGTAAATAAGAAGTAATGTTATGAAATAACGTATTAGAAAAGATTTTTAAATTTTCTTTTCCGTTCTGGTTTTCTCATTGCTGACTTTTGCAGTACATTATTTTTATCGACTGTTTTGAACCACTCGCGAGAACGTGATCTGCGTAATAGTGTCACAGTAAAATGTGGAACGATCGTCCTTCTCAGTCAGTAATGCTCTTTGTAATGAATAACATGACACGTCTGGTTCGCTGGCAAAGAGTCTTTAAAAATAAATGAGTAAACACAGCCTCATGTGTTTCGCTCTAAATGTTCATGATTCTCCGATGCGCCAAGTCGCGTGAAGATGTGTCGTCCCCGCGTGCACAGTGCGAAATGCAGCTTTGGCTCCGTGGATGACGCATTTGTATAAATGAGCGAAAATGCTCTGCTTTCCTTCCTCTCGTCGGTTCGTGAAAACGCACTGACCGCGGCGAATCCCGTGTTTCACGTCTCACCCAAAGCCGCTGAGAGTTCCGTTGCTGGCGCCGTCGGCGAGGCGGACCGTCAGCCGCTGACCGTGTGCACCTGCCGCCCGCGCGCACACCTGGCGGGGGGTCCGGACGGCGCCGCGTTGGCCGAGCCCCGACCCTCGTCCCGAGAGCCCCGCGCCACCCCGGCTCGTCCCCCGCTGCGGTCTGCACGAGCCGGGTCTGGCCTCCTGAGCCGCGCTCCGACGGGACGCTGATTTGCTTGGATCGGTCCCCGACTCTGCGTGATCGCCTCCTCTCTTCAGACCGAGGCGCTCACAGGGGTCTGGGGTGGGAGGGTCGGTCCCGGCAGTAACGGGCGCCTCGGCATCAGCCTGGCCCCGGGGAGCCACGCGGCGCCCCGGGGAGCAGAGCGCTTCGTCCCGTTCACGCCTCGCAGCCGGGCTCCCACGCGCCACTCGGGGTCCGGAGCCGGGAAGGCGGGACCGGGCTGCCCCGTCTCTCGGGAAACGCGCCCTCCAGCAAAGCCCGTCTCTAGCACCCCCGCGCGGGGCGTCTTCGGGGCGCCGGTGCAGCCGGGCGGGCGCCGACTCACGACCCACGTCTGTGTCCCCGCAGGTTGTTCGAGTACCACGGCCGCGTGCCGCCGCCCCCCCGCACGGCCCTCCCCCTGAAGCGCCCCAGGGTGGCCGTCGCCACGACGCGCCGGGGCAAAGGCGTCTTCTCCATGAAGGGGGCGTCGAGATCGGCCGTCAGCGGGTCGTCCTCAGGCTCCAAATGTGAGTGACCCCGTTACTCGTTCACTTCAGAGATATTACATATCTCAGCAAAGGTTGGAGGAAACAAATAAAAAGCATGACATAAATTAGTGTGAATTCCTGTTAAAGTCCACGTGATCGCAGACATTTAAAATTTTTCCAGACAGCTCACGGGCAGCTCGCTCGGCATTGGCGAGGGAGGGTGTGTAATTATTTCAACCGCGATTTCCAAGGCTTGGCACGAAGACTTGACGTTTCTGATCAGCTGGCTCTTCTCTTCCGTGTGCTGTTGGGGGCTAACCTGTCCCTCGTAGGACGCCCGGCAGGCCCAGCGCCCACCAAATGCCGTGCTTACCATCCTCCCTGGTTGTGACAATCGGAACCACCTCCGGACACTGCAGAGTGTCCCCTGAGGGACAGCGTTGCCCTCCGCGTGGGTGGAGGCGTCAGCTGAAGATTCTTTGTCCCCGAACAGACGTGTCGCACAGGTGGTTGAAGTCAGCCGAAGCGCTTTCCACCACCACGTACATCGGAGATGCGCGCATGCTTCGGCGGGGCGGCAGGTGCTGCCCTGTGCGCCTCGTTTTCTTTCGGGATTATGTCTCGTGTCACAGCAAAAGGCGCAAACGTGAGGACTGTGTCAGAACCTGGTGTTGTCTGTCACCAGATCAGTGAGCTCTTCAGGGCGCAGGTCTGAAATAACCGAATATGGCTTCTTTTTTTTTTTAACCTAACCAAAATACTATGGTGACAGTTCAGGAAAAATGTTTCAGACTATCTGTATGATGTAACCTGACCCCCGTTTCTCTAGTGCCTAAAAACAAGCTAACATAATTTATCCTAGAGAATTTTTAGGTTTTTTACCATTTACCATTTTGCCGATCTTGAAGAATAACTATGAATACAATAGCTGCGAACCTTAGTTAATATGTATACGAGGCGTGTATTTCTTTATTGTCTTCCTCCGCCGCTAGCTGGGCATTCCATGATTTCAGGGACTGTGCCTCTCTGGCTGACCGAGGTGTCCCCGGGTTCTGAGAAGGAGCCTGACAGTAATAGGTCCCCATAAATATTGTTGAGTAAACACGTTGGACGCTTGAGTTCCAAGTGCGAGCGGCTCCTGCTCTTGCCGAGGAGAGAGACGTGTAAAGAAATGTGTGTTCGAAGCGTCGTGGAAAGAAGGGCGGGTCCGGGGAGGGCCGGGGCCCGGGGGTCCGGGGAGGGCCGGGGCCCGGGGGTCCGGGGAGGGCGGGGGCCGGGGGTCCGGGGAGGGCCGGGGCCCGGGGGTCCGGGGAGGGCGGGGACTCGGGGGTCACGTGACGGTGCAGCTGCGGCTGAGCTGGGTAGTTAAGGGTTAAAGGGCGTTCGTGGCGGGGGTGGGGAGCGTGTGGGGCAGGATGGTGCGGGGCAGAAGCAGAGGTTCGGCTGCTTCCAGGGCGACCGGGACGGCGCGGTTGTGACCGGAGCCTCCAGCAGAGGAGGCGGCGGGGGAGGGGGCTGGGAGGCGAAGCAGGAGCCAGGCCTGTACTTCTAGATGGCAAGATCCGCCATCTTCAGTAAGGAGGCAGAATTCCCCCACGATGCCGGCTAGTCTGCCGCGCAGGACTGTTACATGACGAGTGTGTGACAGCAAGTCGACGGAAAATATTCGGTATTACTCTCAGACATATATATATATATATCTAAGGCTCTGAGCCGAGCTTTGTTACAAATGCAGAGAGAGGACGAGACAAAGGAGAGAGAGAAGGGAGGGAGGGAGGAGGGAGGAGGGAGGTGGGGGGAGGAGGGAAGGAGGAGGGGGGAGGGAGGAGGGGGGAGGGGGGAGGAACGCCCCTCTCCATTCGAGAGTTTGCTCTGCCTAATGGGTAAATCCATGAGTGTGTCTTGCCTCAGACAACTATCAACAATTCCTTCGTTCCAAAATGGTACATTGTCAGAGATCAGGGTAATTTTTACCCAGGAATCCGAATCCGAATCCATTCTCATGGATCTGGTGTACGATAAGAAGACAGAAAGTTTCCGTTGGGGCCCGCCCTGAGTCGGGGTGTCTCCTGAAGCCTGTGACCGTCGCTTTTAATTAGGGAGGACGGACCCCGAAGCCCGGACGCCTCCTCAGTCAGCGAGAGGAGAGGGCGCGTCTTCGAACATGGGGACCGTTCCAAGCGTAGCCCCCAGAGTCGCCCAGTGCCCGTCAGGCCCGCACTGCCAAGGCGCTTACCGTGGAGGGTGGACCCAAGGGGAAGCCGCAAGCCGCGTGTGGCCGGCAGTGACCAGCAGCAACGGGGAGGTGACGTCGGGCAGACGGCAAGGGCGATGCGGCCCCTGCAGGCGAGGCGGGACCGAAAACGCGCCCCGAGAGGGAAGGGCGCGGCAATGACGATCGCCATGGCGACGGCAATGTCCTCTGCTTTTCCGTTTATCGGCCTGATGGCGCCGTGGGCCGGTGCCGAGGGCTCCCCGCGATTGCCTCAGCCGCTCCCCGTGACGGGCCTGGGAGCTGGCGGATGGCGGTCGCGGAGACGACGCGGGGGGCCGGGGGGGACCCCCGGGGGCCACGAGGGGAACCGCGGCCCGTCCGCGTCCACACCCTCTGCGCCTAGCGCGGCCCGTTCTGTTCACGTGAGGCGCGCGCTTTGAGAAGCAGCAGCGTGGAACGTCCCGGAGCCGGCCACGGGCGGACGCGGAAGGCCGACCCTGGAGCTGCTCCGCGTGTGCGGCCGTGGTTCCCGGCCCTCTCCCGTGGAAGCGGGGACGTCCTGGAGGTCGCGGGGGGCAGGGGGGGGAGGCACGCGGCTTATGCACATCACTCGGAGGGTGCCGTCCAGCGGCCCAGCGGGACGCGCCCTGGGAAGGGACGAGGACGCTTTGGACCGAAGGCCCGTCTTAATTCTGAACTACCTTTCCCGTTTGGGGAAAATACCAGAAATCAAGGCTGCAGGGATTGTAAAAGTTCCACGTTTAGAAGCCTGTCGTAAAAGACACATGGTCTGGCTTAATAGACTAAGTGAAAACAGAGAATTAATATAACCCACCGAGCGGAGGAGAAATTCGTTACACAGGCCAAAAAAAAAAGAAAAAGAAAAGTAGAAAAAAGGCAGAGAAAAGAAGAGAGAAGCCCCTCGGACACAGAGGCTGCTCGGCCGGGGAAGCCAGGCGCAGGGGACAGACCCGTCCCCCCTGCTCGAGCTGGCCGCCGCTGTCCCAAGACGGGGCGGCCGCCTGCGCGGGGCGTGTCCTACGGGGCCGGGACAGGGGGCCAGGACCTGCCCGTTACATCCTTGCGTGGCCCAGTCAGACTCCCATGTTGCGGCGACCTGCTCTGATCTCAGGCGATCCTGCAGCCCCCGAGGGGTCTAGACGTCCAGGGACTCGCCCGGGGACCCGCGCCCGTTCCCAGTTCCCGCCGGGCCAGCCCAGGTCCGGCAAAGTGAGGTGCCGGGTTTGTTTGTTTATGTTTTTTAAGGGAGATAAATACATTAGAGCGTCCCGCTCTGAGAAGGCTCCCCGCACTGAGGAATCCGTCCTGGCCCTCCCCAGCGGCGGCCCCATTTCTCCGCCCCGAAGGCCAAGGCCACACGATAAACGAGTTCCCGTTAAGCCCGAAAGGTTCAAGTACAACTCCACGACAGGCTTCCATCCACAGGAAGGAAAACCGTCCCACAAAGCAGAGTCGGCCTGCCCTGGCGACCGATGATGCTTTCCAGGTTCAGCTGCGATGCAGCGAGGGTCCTTCTGCGTGGGAATCGTCGGCACAGGCGGGTCCCTCTGCCTCGGCCTCGGGCCCGCCCTCCACGCGGTCCACCCGCCTACGAAAGCCCCACGGGCCACCTGACTCTCACGGGTCTTGCTTTGCCAAGCACTTGGCATCCAAAGTAAAAATGTGTTTGTTATGAAAAATTTATGACTTTATAATGGAAAATGTTTTCTCATTTTTATACTGGAAAAATATCTGTTCTTCCTTTGAGCAATTAGTTCATACGGATGCATCATTTATCATATATATTATATCATATATCTTAGCTGACAAATAGCTCTATTTCAAGCCAACATGGTTTGCGTTTTGTTTTTATTATTTATTTATAATAAATTTCTTGGAAACGAAAGAATCAAGCTAGACACTCAGGTTCTTCTGAAATTCCTGGGGAGGGTCCAAGCTGAGATTATCATAAATTTGAACAGGAAAGTGAGAGAGAAAGGAGTAATTGGTGACATCGAGATGTGTGCCCCAGGCCTCACGCAGACACCCCAAACCCGCGAGAGGCCTTGGAGCCATGGGGCGGGGCGGGGCGGCCGTTCGTGGTGACAGCCCTAAACCCCTTGGCTCCGTCCTCGCCAGTTCGTGCCAACGGCCCATCCAGATGGGAAGATAAGCGGAGCGTGGAGAATTTTTCATAAACGTCTGTCATTTCTAGGTGTGCTTCGTAACTGCGAGACCGTCCTGTCAAGCCCTTTTCTTTGTAATTGTCGTAGCTGACAGTCGGATACCGCGAGCCGGCCGGCGCCCGCCGCTGTGCGGTCCACCCTCCCGCGCGCCCAAGCGGCTTCCGGTGGCGACTGCTCGTTTACGAGACACTGCGAGGCCCCGCGGTCCCTCCAGTGAGCAGAGGCGGCGTCGCCCACTCACGGCGCGGAGAAACGGCCGAGTCACCCGGGGCCGGGGTCGCCAGACGTCCCGGGGGCGGTGACGCCGCCTCGAGACGACCGGGCCGTCCGTGAAGGGAGCTGAGCGAGTCGTGGCGCCTCTGACTGTCCCTTTCTGTCCCTCGTCCCCTCTCCAGTGAAATCAGACGAGTTGCAGACAATCAAGAAAGAACTAACGCAGATCAAAACTAAAATCGACTCGTTGCTGGGGCGCCTGGAGAAGATCGAGAAACAGCAGAAGGCGGAGGCAGGTGAGGGACGCGCCCGAGGCCGCGGACGTGTGGGGGCGTGTCGGGTGTGTCAGGGCATGTCGGGGGTGTCAGGGCGTGTCGGGGCGTGTTGGGGCATGTCGGGGCGTGTTGGGGCGTGTCAGGGCGTGTTGGGGGTGTCAGGGCGTGTCGGGGGTGTCAGGGCGTGTCAGGGCATGTCGGGGCGTGTCAGGACGTGTCGCGTGCCTGTCGCAGGCAGGCGGGGGGTGGAGCTCTGGCAGATGCAACACTGTGTCCCGTGGACCCGCGAGTGACGTCCGTCCTGTGGCTGCAGCGATGGAATTAGGGACCATGCAGCAGTGTGTGTAAAACTCGTATTTGGACCAAAGGAGAACAAGGCGTTTCGCTGCTGGTGCCCAGGAGTGCCTAGGTCGTAACTGAGAGTGTGCACCTCAGTATCGAGCAGCTTCTAAGAGGGCAGTCGATGGGGAGATGCTGTCAGGCCGACGTAACACCCCTGCCCCATGCGATGGGCTGATTTCAGAACCGCGTCATGAGGCCCAACCCGTGCGTTGGGTGAGAACCAGGTTTCAGAGTCTCACGACGGATAGCACCCCCGGCCACCCTGGCCACCTGGGCCGCCCCGGCCACCCCAGCCACCTGGGCCACCCCGGCCACCCCGGCCACCCCCGCCCACCCCGGCCACCCCCGCCCACCCCGGCCACCCCGGCCACCCCCGCCCACCCCGGCCACCCCGGCCACCCCGGCCACCCTGGCCACCTGGGCCACCCCGGCCACCCCGGCCACCCCCGGCCACCCCGGCCACCCCCGGGCAGGTCCCTCATTACATTCTTTTCCACTAGCGTCTCTGTTTTCTGAATGATCAGCCCTGAGCCTGGGTCCATTGCCACGTGATTCCAATGCCCTTTTACCGTGGCCATGAATGTCTTTTTCAAATCACAGAATGTGGGAACTGGGTGAACTTAGAGACGAACCTAGTGTCCAGGTGGACGATTGTGTCTGCGCCGCCGGAGCCACCGGGGCTCCTTGGGGGCGAGGTGCGCCTGGAGCGGCCCGGGGCCGAGGACTAGCTGCCTCGTCTCCCGACCCGGCCCGGCCTCTGCTGCTGGCCGAGGAATGCTACCTGCGTCCGTTGTATCCATCAGGATTCAACGTAAGACTCGGCAGAAAGCTTCCTTTTCACAAAAATAAATAACACGGTTTCGAAAGCCACGGATCATACCCGAGCCCCTCGCTCCCCGGATGGGGAAACGAAGCTTCCAGGAGGCACACGGATGTCCCGTGGCCGCACGGGCAGCCCGCGGGGGGTGCGCGGGGTCTCAGCCCGGGCCCGGGGAGCGAGCCGGTCCCACCGACCGTCTCCGTCTCAGTGCCCCCAGGACCCGGCCCCGGGACCGCCGGCCTGAGGCCACCCGGGGACGGAGCGGCTGCGGCCCCAGCGCAGCTACGGGTGCGGGTGTCCCTGGGGCAGGACGGGCCTCGGGCGCGGGGAGCAGCCGCAGCGCAGCGGGCGAGGGGCACGCGCGCCGTCCGGGTCTCTGTCCCCGCACTGCTCTCGTTTACGATCGAGGACAGGGCCGGCCTCCTCGCGCTGGGCCGGGGGCGGCTGGGAGCCCGCGGAGCTCGGGGACTGGCGCGGCACCCCAAGGTCGCAGCAAGGTCGCGGCTGCCCCTCCCACCGCCCGCCCACCTGGCACCTGCGGATTCTCCCCCACCTGGTTCCCAGGTAGCAGGGGTGAGGAGTGATAGAGGAAGTAGAGCCGTTTGTATTAAAAATTTCTATTTTAAATACATTTTCTGCCGCGAAAAGATGCACTGCCTACGGTTCCTGCTAGAGAAACGCCAACTCTAGGGAGCGTTTTCCTGTGCTGTCTGCGGCCCTCATCTAAGGTGACGCTGTGGCGACCTCAAGAATTCAGAGCACTTCACGTGCACAATTTTGAGGTCATTTTCTCCAAGAACGTACCCATGTAGCTGATATTTTAATCCACGTAATCTTCCTGATGCTAGTTTGTGTCATGGTTAGCAAGGCCAGCCGCAATAAGTCGCCTCTTTCTAACTGGCATTTGTTGGACTCACTGAGTTAAATTCATATTATATAAAGGTACTGTAATGCTGGATTTTTTTAAACACAGTTGAGACCGGCATGCAGGAGCAATGTTTCCAGGATTATGGCTTGGCGCTGACAAACAATGTGACTGTTTTCATATCAACATTCCTGTCAACCATCTGCTAAGTACAATTCAGCTAGCAATTAGCTAGCAATTAAGCCAGCGTGTCAGAAAAACTTAATCAGCAACTCAACCCATTTTCAGAGTTATATTAACGATAACAGCTACGCAGCAGACCGAATTTAATAAAAACGCTTCGAACATAAATTCCGGTAGTTCCCGTCACGGCTTCCCACTGACCAGTTCAAAGAGCGCAGCGTTCGGACGCGGTGCCGGCGAGGTCCCGAGAACGACAGACCACGCTTCACATCCGTTCGGCCCGTGGAACGGGGCCTCGTTCCTAGGCGATTCTTTAAAAAGAGCTGCGTGTGAACGGCCACGCATGAGGGCACCAGTTCACGACGGTGACAAAGGTCCGAGGGGCGAAAGGGGAGGAAAGCAGAACTCGGGGCTGGGCTCCGCGCGGCAGGCTCGACGGCTCCGCGGGCAGCCGCAGAGGGGACAGGCGGGGCGGGAACCCCGGGACACGGCCGCACCCTGGGAAGAGCCCGATAAAATGTAGAAAATGGGGGAAATTAATAACTATCCCTTAAAATTATGGCGCGGTTTAAAGGAACACAATATCTTAGTCATTTTTTAAGTGACCTTTCTTCTGTCAAAACCCATCATTTGCACAATATTAGAGGCATCTTTTAGACTTATGCCGCTGGCTTTTTGGTTCCTAATACACTCTTTGTAAAGGATCTAAAAGTAACTCACTTTGCCCACAAAAGGACTCTATGGTCACCCCTCACTCTGACTCAAGCCACCAGAGACCCCCCAGACCTGCAGGGGTCCTCAGGCAGCCCCCCTCCGTGACGCTCGGAGGCCCCACGCCTCATTCTTCTCCTGGGGGCCTGTCGGGGACAGGCGAACGACCTTCTCCTGGGAAACCCTCAGACCCCACGTCCGGCGTCGACCCCGCAGAGTGGGGGCTGTGTGCGGGATGTACCAAGGAGCTGTCTGTCGGCTCCTCTGTGGATCCATATTTTTGCTACCGTGGTACCAAATTCAACGATCACGCTGACCCCGTGAAAATAATTCGACACCAAGATGTTTATTTTCACGTGTTTCCACAACAATCCGTGAATATATTCAGCAAATAGTTCATTTGCATGTAAGGCTGAGCTAGCCACTGGGGAATCAAAGAGAAGGAAAAAATGCATCTGCCGGACGGAAGCGTTAGTCGTGGAGGCACAAACGTGTGCACGCACCTGTGTGTGCACACGCACGCACGCACACGCACCTGTGTGTGCACACGCACGCACGCACACTCACGATGATGGGCGAAGGCGGTCGCGGGAGAGGCATCATGCGGATACGGGGACTCTTACGAAGTTGAGAAGAAACCGAAAATATTACCCATTTCCAGTAGAAGTGAAATTAGATAATTGTTCATGAAAAAAAGCGACACGTCGCTCCGTCTCTATTTCAGCAAGATGATTGACTACCGGATCAAAACCTCTCGTTAAACCGTGAGCCGGCAGTGCAGTGAACATGCTCCGCTGTCCCGGGGGAATTGGTCACGGAGCCCGTCGTTCGGTGATGACAGCGCCTCCCGCTGGAGACGACAGAAGCCCCGGATCCGCGCGGAGAACGCAGCCCAGGCCGGCCGCGTTCCTGTCGGACTCATGAATCGATTACCACCGTGATTGAACTTCCTTTCTCAACCTAGATATCTTCCCCGCGTTTAGCTTTCAAGTTCATGAATGGATGAACGAGCAGAAGTTACAGGGCTTTTTGCAATGAACTGCATTTTGACACCACTGCTTTTGAAAGAGGCCGTCCGAGGAATTACGTGCAAGTCAGTATATTAATGCGAAACCCAGAGAGTAACTTAAAACACGAGTCTGTCGAAATGGAAATTAAGGGGCCGCGTCAAAGCCAAAATTATCTTTGGAACGTATGCTTCTTAGTGACTAATAGTGACGGATTGTGTTTGCATGGACAATTTATCTGGACGAGTAGTCAATATCGATTCTAGATTAAGGGAAAAAGGTGGCGAAGTTTCACGACAAGCCCTCCCTGGCCTTCGCAGGACTCCCGCTGCGCCCTTTGCTGGGCACTTACTATTCTCTGGCCGCCTTGACTCCCTGCCCCGGGCCGCGGCGGTCCCGTGGCGGTCACCCTCACCGCGTGGGGGGGACCAAGGCGCACGGACCCCCGCGTCTCTCCTTGCTTGGAGCACAAGGCGTGTGCAGCAGGAAACTCGGCGACGAACCCGGGGCCGCCCCATGGCATCGCAGCGAACCCCGCCTGCCGGCAGCAGTCCTTGGATCGCCGAAGGCCCGTCCGTCCATGCGGCGGTGTGTCCCAAGGCCACACGCCCACCCTCCGCCTCCGCCTGGTCGCTCAGGCTTGCACTCGTCGATGGTTTTCTGCGCCTCCTTCTCTGCGCGAACAAGTTCTGTGTCTTACCTGATTTTTACTCCTCCACCCCGGTGTTTTTGGGGGTTTTTTGCTCTATTTTCTCCTCAAAGAGAACATCCTCATGAGAAAGGACTGTACCTGGCCGGGAAGACCAGCCTGTTTCTGTAAATGTTTATTTTTTTCGGACCCGCGTCACCCGGATGCCCTGTTTTAGCCCCACTAAGAAATACACACGCTCGCGCGTGGATGCGCAGACCGGTGCGCCCGCGGCTCGCGCGGCCCAGGACGTTCCGGGACGGGGCGCGGCCGGACCTGCCCCGCGCCCCCCGGTGCCCGGGTGCCCCCTCCGCAGCCCGTCGGGCGGGGTTCACCCGCGCGGCTCGTGCGCGACCCAGGCTATCAGCCGTGTGCTTTCTCCCTCCAGAAGCTCAGAAGAAGCAGCTGGAAGAGACCGTACTGCCGAGCCGAGAGGACCGTGCGGCGGGGAGCGCGGACCGCGCCACGGCGGAGCCCGGCGAGGGAGGCCCGGACGGGGACGGGGACGGAGCGGAGACGACGGACGGGCCGGAGGAGGACTCGGACGAAGACGGGGGTCCCGAGCCGGTAGGAGCGAGGCCCGCGGCGCCCGCGCCCCGTGGGGCTGGCGCACCGGCCGCGCTTGGTCCCGGAGGAGCGCGGCGCGGTGGGCGCCGGTGTCCTGGACGCGCGCCCCGGGCGCCCTCGGTGCCGGGCTTTGCACACAGGTGCTCGGTGCCTCTGCCGACGCACAACGCGGGGGAGGAAGCGAGCGGAAAGGACGTTCGGTGCGAAGCTCGGTCCGGCCGGCGTCCCGCGAGGTCGGCGTTGGGGAAGCCTCGTCGCGCGAGGAGCCTCGCGTGTGCGCACTGACCCGTGGGCCGTGCCCGGACGCGGCGCCCCGGGAACGAGGCCTGTTCCCCGGCACCCCCTCGCGCCCAGGCCTGTGCCTCGCTGGGGAGACCCGCCGTCCCCGCCGCATGGCCCTCGGGCCTCCCGACACCGCTCACATCCACGGCCCTGCGGTGCCTGACCCGGTCACCTCCCTCTGCGTCCGCGCTGCAGGACGCCCAGCCGTTGTGAGCTGGGGTCCGAGCCGAGGCCTCGTTCTGTGCGAGCTCTGCTCTCCCGGCGTCGGGGTCATCGCCTGCGCGTGTCCAGGTGCCCGCCACGTGCCCGCCCCAGGCACCTGGGGAACGTGCTGGGGGGCGCTGTTGCTCGTAGTTTATCAGCCGTGAAATTAAGTAGCCCGTCTTAAGGGATCGACTAATGAAAATGACAAGAGGGCGTGTGTGCGCGCGCGCACGTGTGTGTGTGTGTGCATGTGTGTGTGCGCGTGTGTGTACGTGTGTGTCGTGCGCACGTGTGTGTGTGTGTGTGCACGTGTGTGTGCATGTGCGTGCGTGTGTGTGGAGAGCTCTCAAGTATCCACGGACCAGTAAACCTGACCTATCCCAGGAGCTATCAGACCCCAGTTCTTTGTGGCTCCTCCTGGTGCGTACCGGTTTTGTCGTGGTTGTTGTCATGGTAACCTCCCTATTGACTTTTCCCTGCGGAATTCGATGTTCCATTCACAGCATCCCGGCTCTGTTTAAACTGCACGGCACCGTCGTTTAAACTGTCCAACGCAAGCCTTTGGCGACCACCCTCGTTTCTACGAGGTCCGTACTCGTGTGAAGGACTTGCGCACCTGTCGTTAGAGTTGTTTTGGTTTGGGAATCTGTTGAGCAGGAACTAGAGTGGACGTGGGACCGGGCGTCTCGGCTTCTCCTCGGGCAGGACGTGGCTTCGCCAGGGGCCGGGGTCGGGGGCCGGGGGCCGGGGTCGGGGGTCACGGTCGAGGAGGGTCGGCTCGTCAGGCACTTCGCGGGGCGCAGCCAGGCGGAGCGCACCCGGCGTCCGGTGTTTCGGGGTCAGGTCGCGTCCCCCCGCCCGCCCTCGCGCGGACACCCCGGTCCCCTCACGGGCATCTCGTCCCTGAGACGGGCTCCCTCGCGGGCAGGAATCCCCGTCACGTGTGCTTTGTGGGGTAGAACCGCCCCATTCCGGCCGCCGTTGTTCCCTTAAGGACGAGTGAGGTGCCACGTACCGTTACGAGTAATACGCGCTGCTTGAAACGAGCCCGACCGCGTGGTCTGCTCAGGACGCTGGTTTTTGTGCAGATGAACAAAACCCAACCACGCTTCCCACGTCCGGCCGAGCAACATGAAGCCCATAGAGTCTCCTGAGATTCCGAGAGGTGAACACATCTTTCTCCCCCTATAAAATGTCCCCCAATCCCGGAGGGCAACGACGACTGGGAGGAAGGTCTTAGGGGCGTTAACAGTTTTATGCAATAAAAATAATAATCTATTTTTTCTTGGTCGCGACCCCTTAGTTGGCATCTGAAAAATGGACCTTATAAAATTGTTCATGCCATTTTCACTCAGTCGTCTAGCAAATACTTATTCAATGATCGTTATGCTCAGACACATCTAAGCATCAGTGAAAGGTGCTGAACGAGAAAGGAAGAGCCTCCCGAGGGTCATGCTGTAGCTCATGCTCTAGCTCGAGACTTAACATTCTAAAACAGAGTCTTCGATCCAAATTCCACAAAACACAATAACTGGAGTATTAATTTCATCGTCACTTGATTGCCCATTGTTATACACCTTTTGTTGTTCCTTAAATTTGAACTTGCCAGTTAAAAAGTCTATTTGGAATTCACTGAAGAAGACGATATGATAGAGAATTTAAACAGAAGGCTTACGAAGGGTAGATAAGAACATGAGTGCAACGTAAATTTCGTGAACCACCGCCAGCTAACCGGTGCTTCCTAAATTTCTAGATTTAAAGAGACTGGTATTAAAACAATATGTGATGTTAACAAATGCTGACATTTGCACGGTATTTTTAGGAAGTAAAAATAATTTGAGCAAATAATGTATAAAGCATGAGACCCAAAAGAAAGAATTTTATTTCTCCAAGAAAATAATTCTGAAATATGTGAACGCATGTCCTATGGGTAAGCTTAGCAAAACTCATTACATATTTTGGTAAATGTTTCCATTTTTCTGTCAGCCACTCATGAAGAAGGAAATAATTCACTTTTTGCCTAGTAGGTGCAGATTTGCTTCATTTGACTTTTAAAGGATCATTTTAACTGAAATTACCTCTAGTTTATGGGAAAATGTAAAGACTCTACAAATTGCATTGGTGAAATGGGCATTTTAAAAAAATGGCACTGTAACCATGGAAACATTATTTAGAGTTGAAAAATTTTAACCGCACCTCGTCTATAGTCTCCTGGTTTCTGACGCCGCCTTTGTGCACCGAGGCACATCATGTGTGTATTCCCATAGATTCTCGGGAGCTTGTCACTGCTCGCCGTTTTCGAAGGGACAATCATGCGTCAGCGAAAACTCCAGACCCCGCAGAGTTCCTGCAGAGGCGGCCGTGCCCCGCACGCTTGTGTAGCCGGAGGACACATAGAAGTCGTTCCCTCCGTCCTTCTAAGTCACGTGGCGTATACAGTGATAGAGTTTCTTTAATTTCCTCACACTAAGATTACATGAACGCCAAGTTTCCTTTTTGATAATCATCGTCGTCTTCTTCCACATCTGCACGCTAGTCATACTTCCTACTTTTCTATAACGTCGAATCGCTAAAAAACACTGGAACCTTTAGTTATATGCTTTCTTTATTCTATATCTAGAATGTTAAGCACAAGAAGTATCTATGTGGAAACATGAGAAGCTATTTCTTATATGCGTCAGACAGTTCACTCATCTAAAGTGCGAAAGCATGTTCACATTACACGAGACGGTTTTACCAGGTAGAGTAATAAGCTTTTCGCGGAGGCTTAATTAATCACTGACGCCGACTTCCAGAGGCTGTTCGTTTAATTTGGCAGCCTGAGCACTTTCTCTGCCAAACGAATCGTCATTTTTTCTTCAAATTGTATTTTTTTAATGCTTCAAATATAGCTGATCCATTACCAAGTGCGCTAGATGCGTAGGACTTTGTTGATCTTTTTTTCCTATCTACTTTTAAAAATACTGAGAGTAATGAACTCACCATAAAAACGAATGAACAGATAAAAGACTGTGTTCATTCGCTGCGTCCCAGCGCAGGAACTCTGCCCGCGTGAGCTGCGAAAGTCGTTAAGGGCGGCGTTTCCGACTGATCGAACGTTACACCTGCTCCGAGCCCAAGAATCTGTGACGGGGAAGTTGGGAGACGGAGCGAAGGCGGCTCATTGAGTCAGGCATCGAATGAAAGGGAAAGTGGCTTTTTTAAAATTTCGTCCCCGGCTTAACAAGATCAGGGCGGAAAAGGGAATGTCTCAGTGGTGATGGCGTTTCACGGTTCTCACCCCACACCCTGGAGAGTAATTCCTTAAAAAAAAAAAAAGCATCTTCATGGCTGAGTTTTCCTCCGGACGGCTTCCGAGCTGCAGAGGGGCCCCTCTCACTTCCCCGAGCTGCACCGTGCACCTTTGTCACCAAAGCGGTCACGGTCTGTGTCTGCTGTTCCCCGACTCACCGCACCTCTCACAGGTGCAAGCTGCACCCTCCCCCAGCCACGCCGGACTCAAGGCTGTCCCCCGTAAGCTTTCGCTGCCGTTAGGACGGCCCAGAGCATGGAAGCCACGCGGTCCGGGGCAGCCCGAGATGCGATGTCATCCAGGCCTCTGCCAACGCGGTAAGAATTCTCATCGGCTGGAGCGAGAAGGGAGAGAAGAGTATCCTGGATCCCATGCTCATGTCCGATGGCTTCTCCCTGGCCACATTTTTTAGGAATCAGGTTTAAGGATGTTCAGTAACATTTCCTCAAAGGAGACTTTGCTGGGCCAGGGTCGGCTGGGCCACGGGAAGTAACGCCGCCCCTGCCATTCAGAGTGCATGAACTGGAGTCTCCGTGGGCCTTGGTTGCCTTAGAAATGGGGGAAAACGACTTGTCTTTAAAAACGCAGACAGCTGAGAAAGTAGGGTATAATACACAGAGGGAGTTGAGAGAGACAGAGAGAGAGACAGAGACAGAGAGAGGGAGAGAGACGGATAGAAAGAGAAAATTGCGATTTTCTTCTAAGACAAAACTGAAAGAAGAAAATAACGTTTCTTCCATTTTCACTTCCTTCCAGGAATACTAGCATACCTCGCCTAGGAAGAAAGTCAATCATGTGACTGAACTTTTTCAACCTAATTTACTTCCAGATACAGTTACTCAATTCGTGTTTACCGAGAGAGTTCAAAGAAAACTGTCCTCACTGAGCGTCGGGGCTGAAATTCGCCCCGGCATAGATCTGGCGTCTCTGAACAGTTTTGTCGCTTCTCCTGAACCCCGGCGTCCCCAGCACCTCCTGCCAAGGACGCGCGTGTCGGAGAGGGAGGCCCGTGGGGCGCGCGTGTGGTCGCCCACCTCCAGACGTGGGCGTCTGTTCCAAAGCGAGTGTTTATCCGGCTGTGGCCTTCAGGTCAGGGCAGGACTGTGGCCTTCAGGTCAGGGCAGGACTGTGGCCTTCAGGTCAGGGCAGGACGGGAGAAGGTGGCTGGATTTATGTTGCCGCTCCCAACGAGACCCTGTCACGGTCTGTCCTCGGGCCTCACACTTTTCTCCGTTATGTTGAGCTTGTGTAGAATGCTGTAGAAAGAATGTGTAGTTTCAGATGAAGGTGCAGGTGTGCGGCGTATTGTAGTCAACATGGGCTCGGTGATACCGCCCCGTGTTCAGCCTCAGACCCTGACAGGGTAACAGAGCGAGAGGCCAGGCAGACACAAGGCCAATACCCCTCGGGACACGAGGCAGCCCGGCCACCTCGAGCCTTTCACGGCTCTGCAAAGTCCGAGCGAGAGGCAGGTGACATTTCAGCCTCCTGCCCAGGTCCATGAAGTGTGACTTGCTAGAGGAGTCTGATCATAAAGGAAAAATCTCTCCAAATAAAGTTTCTTTTCTGACTTAGGGATAGATTTATTCGCAGAAATCTTCCCAGAGAGAACTCAGCTTATGTTAAATTATTTCATCAATTTATTGAATCAAAATGCTCCGAGCTCTTATTTGTCTTGATCCATACCAGATGGTCATGTAACTGATACCATTTTTAAATTCTGCGTTCTCTTAGTATAGACAGAGGAAAACATGGGAAAATGGGCTGGTGTCCAATATCTGTTTCAAAATGTTTATCTGAAAAAGTAAACACCAGAGGATTTGATACAATTGATCGTATATAGGACAGACGACAGCCAATACCTAATTTCTTAGGCATCTCTTAATTCTGGGATTTTTTTAAAATCATGATAATCCAAGGTATTACAAGACCGAAATCTCTTTCGAATCATCCAGGATTCTATTACATCCAGCGTGATTTGAGTGCTCAGCATATTTTGATGATATTCCAAAGATTTAAGCCTTAAGATTTTTTTGAAATTATATTTCTCAATTATGCTGATTAAAAAAACAAGAATTTATTAATAGAATAATAGCATAAGCATCTCTTCACTTGACTATTTCTCTCTCTCCCAGATTAATTTTATTCAATTTTAAAGTTGAAGCCATTTCATTACATTCTAATTCTTTGACTAGAGTACACAGTAAATTTAATTAAATTAAATGAGAATTATTAAATAACTGTGACAACCTTTCCCAGCTATTCTGAATGATCACAAATTAACTGTACAATTTCCAAGCGCTTTCTAAATTAAACCTCTAAATCAATTCTAAATCACACTTTTCCGTTAGATATAAAATGATTTTTAAAGATATTTCTTCTTGTGGTGCCAAAATTAATTGCCCAGAGAACCGTAGAAAGTAGTAAACCTTGTGAAATTTCAAAGTTCATAGTAATCTTAGCATTAAATCATCATTTGGCTTCTAGCGCTGGAATTAACTTAAGCAATTTGGGGTATTATCTAAAAATTATTATTCATTTCCAGCACTGGTAATAACTAACAACTGCTAGGCACAGTATAATTAGCATGACAAATCAGAAATCGATGCCTGATCAAACACAAGTCATATGCCAAATAAATTACTATAATTTACCCATCGGACTAGTCAAACATGATTGTCGGTGAGCCCAAAATGTTAAAACGCAATCATCATTATCTTTAAAGAGTATCAGGGAACAGTTTGGGGGGGAAAATAGAAGAAATGTTATGTACATGTCAGAGCATTCAAGTTATGACAATCATATAACTGAGCAACGGCGTTACATTTTTTTCAGCATTAAATTCATTAAATTTTGTGCAAACAGTTTAAATACAGTTGTGTAACCCACATTAAATGATTTTACCAGAGTTACATACTTTTGTCCTTAATTGAATGTGTTTTTACAACATAGAAGGTCTCCTTTAGACAGATGCCTAAAACAAGTTTTTCATTAAAATGGTTTTGAATTCGTTCACATCAGAACTTTAAACAAAAACCCCCCGCAAACCAGGGGAAGGCAGGTGGTAAGTTGTGTGCAACTCCCAGCGGGTGGCCCGTCTGCCTCCCCAAACGAAATCGCTTGGTTCCATACGTCCCCGGCTCATCCGAGTGGCTCTTAGCGGTCGTTTCTCAGAAGTGGGAGGGATGGAGAGCCGAACGGCATTCATTCATCATCAGGAGAATTTGTTTTAAAAGCATCCACGCTCCCGCAGAGCCAGGAGATAAATTACCCGCTATTCAACAGAAGGAAAGCACAATTAGTTTCACATTATACTAAGCCAATCAGCCTTGAGTGACTGTCACTCTTGAGAAAAAGCCAGTAAGAATGTCAGGGTCACCCCCCTTTGCCCACCCCCGAGAAGCAAACAGCAAGGCCGCCCTCAGACGGGAAGTTGTGTGCGAAGCGTAGCGGATACACCTGCAGGTTTCTAGACGAGGAGAATGACACCCGTGGCTCGCGTCTGTCCGGTTGGTCACACCTGCTCCGCGATGCGGCTAATGAAGCTTTGCTTGTGCGCCCGTGACAGGCAAAGTGTGAAGCTTCACGGCAAGGAAATGAGACTCTGATAAATTGCTTTTCACTCCTACCTTTTTCCTTCCTGGATAATTATGTAATCATGCGCAATCAAGGAGCGAAGGAAGGGCGAAGGCAGAGATCGTGCTGCGGGTGCCGGACGACGCGCAAAAACTCGGCGGCTGCTTTTCCCTTCTTGACAAAACGGGCAGTTGCTAAACATCCCCTCATTCCCTCTTTTGAGATGATCAGGATGGTGTAAGAACATACAAAATTGGTGTCACCTGCCACGACCTAACCGAGAAAAAACACGATTCGTGAACCTGACCCCGGCTGCCGCAGCGCGTTGAGGGTCTGAGAGAACGTAATGAGGGGGCGGTCGGCGGAGGCCTCGCGGGAAAGAACAGGGTCACTGTCACGCGAAGGGCCTGCCCCTCCCCCACCCCGCTCCACCCCCCCCCCCCCGTCCCCACCCACCCCGAGCGCTGCTTCATTTAGGTGTCTAGGTTTTTTTAATGCTTGCGACTGGAGGAAAGGCTCTTAAGGGTATATAGTTTGTTTTATTTTTAGGTGTTCGAGTCAGGAATGTTTTGAAATCAAAACTGTTAGACATGTATTATTAGGATTCTACTTATAAGTATAGCACATTTTACAAAGGATTTCTGAGAGTGCTTTGAAAAATGATTGCCCCAGATTAAGGGAATGTATTCGATCATTGTAAATGGCATTTGTGAACTTTACATTGTGTTTTTAAGCGCTTCATTTGTCTGGTTTAACAAAATCTTTCTGAGCGTGAGATAATTCTTCAAATCTAATAAGTTAAATGTAACGCATCAGTGCGACGACCTGAAATTTCCTTTCACTTTTCAATATCGTGCAGAAACGTAAGACTCAGACGTAAGATTTCAAATCATAAAACTGACATCCTGTGTCTCAGTTTTTTAATTGCGCATTCGAAACTGAAATCACAACACCGTCCCCACTAGTGGGCTAAATTCTCTTAAACAGAAGTATTTACGGCAGCAAATGTTCACAGATCTTTTTCTTAATGCGAAGATATTAGTGCTCTGGTTTCTAGTCTAGCAAACATTTCGCGTTCAGTTCCAAGCCTTCCTGGAATTAAAGGACAAGCACTCGCTGTGGGAGAGGGCAGCCCAGGCCGCGAGAACGAGGGGCAGGTGCGTGTGGTCTCGAGCACGGATGTCGGACGTCCGTGAGGAGGAGGCTGTGTCGCCCCGGCCCCCCGAGGTGCCGGCAGCCGAGGCGAGGCCGAGCGTGGGCTGGGGAGCTGCAGACACTGGACCACGCTCAGCCCCCAGCTGCCGCACCCCGTACTGCACGGTCTGTCCTGGGCTTCAGACTAATGGAAGCAAGTGACCGAATTCTCTGGCTTCTCCCTGCAGCAGCGCCTGCCGGGGACGGAGCGGGGGCTGTGCGGGCAGCCTGCCCCCACCCCACAGCCCCACGGGGTGGGCCTCGGGCCTGGGGCGCTTCCTTCCCAGAAATGCAGGGCGCGCTCGGCCTAGGCCAGGCTCGCCGCCTCCCTCGGGGGGAGGTGTCCTGCCCCATCCCAGATGAACGAGTGTCCCCTCGTTCTGCTCAGGCGTATCTGTCAGCGGCCCCCCACCTGCCTGCGGCTGTCAGTACCCCGGGCTCGCCGGGGAGGGCGGGGGCCGCCTGCAGCAGGAGAGGGGCCTGCACTGGCCGGCCACCCGGCACAGGCCGCGGGAGGCTCGCGGGCCGAGGGACCAGCCGCGCGGGGGGCTGTGAGCGCCGACCATCCAGGGCTCGCCTGTTGTGTCGTGTTCCTTGACAACTTGGAGGCCAAATACAACCCTCGGAGTCCTCCTGCGGGGACCGGCAGCCCGGGCGCCGTGCTTTGCGCCCCCAAGATCCGTACCTGGCGCCCCGTGTTCTTCTCAACAGCCCCTCCCCTCCGGACCTATGCTTTGATTTGCGCGTCTTTGCCTCGTAAGACACACACGCACGCACGCACACACACACATGCGCGTGGACCTCCCACGTGACCCCGAAAGCCGCCCGAGGTTGAGGGGATGGTAGGTGTCATGACGCCTTTTGTCCGAGATACAAAGACCTGCGCTCGGTAGGCTGCTAGGACAAACGAACGCCCGCCCCGCTGCGAAACCTTCCGTGGCTCTATCCTCGCCTCCCTCTTCGGCTGTGCGGTTGGTTCTTCGGCCGGTGGGATCGGCCCGACCTGGTGCGCGTGGCTCGCGGCTGCTCCGTGAGTCCTTCACGCCCCCCCCCCGCCCCCCGCTTCCGGCCACTGAGATCCTGCAGCTCAGAGCAGGGGCCGGGGCTGGCCTTTTCTCCTGTGCCCGGGGCGGGAGGCTCCGGGCGCGCTCACCAAGCCCCGCGCGGGGGGAGCCGCCGAGGGCCGCGCGTCCGGGGCAGCGAAGGCGCGTGAGCAGCCCGCACCCCCGGCCCCGGCCCCGGGCTGCACGCGCTGCCTCTGACCGGGGCACGAGCTCAGGCCGAGGCATCGCCAGCCGCTGGCGGGGAGACAGCTGCACTGAACGAAAACCATAGCGCGCTAGAAATGCAAGTAACGTTAGTGCAGCCCGAAGCGAAGGGCCCGGGAAGCCCGAGTGCTCGCCCCAAGGCCGACTCTCCCTCTTGCGCCCCGGTCAGGCCCGAGGGCCCACCGCACGCGTGCATGCTGCCCGCGGCGAGACCCGAACCTCCGCGCGGTAAACCACACGTCTGCTCTTCTCAGTTTCTGCAGATAAAGTGATCTGAAGGAGAGAGAGACTGCGCGGCCCGGAAACATGAGTGGAGGCTTCTCCCTGGAGAGCTGCGTCTTCGGTTCGGTTTACATGAAAATCCAAATAAACGGAACGGACCACAGTGTTCGACTTCAGACATGCCATTTCTCCTCTGTCCTCAGCTATGTACCTGTCATATCTCTATGGTTTAGATTGTTAATGTGTTTTTCCCCTTTCCTGACCATGTCGATTTTTTTGTCATTCTTTTGTTTTTGTTTCTTTGTTTTTTTTTGTCTTAAAGTCCTTAAAATGTGAAGGATATTTACGAGCAGTAAGGGAGACACTGTATACAAATGTATATTTGTAAAAGCTATTTTTATGATTAGCATGTTTTACTGTCGATCACACATAAAGTCAGGTGGTATTGCAATTCTCTGTGTAAAGCTGATCTCCAAAAACGTCACGTCAGAAAAGACACAGCATATGCTAGCTTTTGTAATTTATTTTTAATTTATAGTTTAAAGTACTTCAGATCATAAAGATAAAATATTTGAAAAGGTTCTATTTCTGCCCTCTCTACGCACCGTTTTTATTAATGAAGAATGCGACTGTTTCAGGGGAGATTAAGTAGACGAAGCACGTTGGTCCCCCCTGTGACGGGGCTCAGCATCTTCCGCTCCACGGAGATGGGGCGACCCCGTTATTTGTCGGTCTCGGTGGGAGACGGACTGGTGTTCGCGCCGGCGCAGGTGAGACCTCGGTGGGCCAGGAAGAGGTCGTCGCGTCTTCGGATCCAGAAGCTCCACACAGCGTGTCCGCCCTTCATTCCGCCCCCCGTGACGAGGGAGTCTCCGCCCCTGAGTCACGAGTGTTCCCAGAAGCTCTTTGCCGTTGTCTTGTGCTGTGGATGTGGACGCCACCATCCTCACCAACTGTAGGAGCATTCAGTACATCATTTCTTAATAATAAATTCCGTTTCTCCTAAAACGACATTGGTGTGTACCTTTCCTTTGGGGCGCCCTCAGTTGTGATACTCGGTTTGGATTTTTAAGTCACTGCCTTGTCACAGAGTCAGTGCGGTAACGAAAGTAGCGTAACTTTGCGGAACGGCGTGTGACGTGCCGGGTGCGCGCACATTCCTCGCGGAGTGACCGGGGGGCGGAAAGCCCGGGGGCCCCCGATGCTGACGGAGGCCACGCTCTGGCGTACATGTCGACAAGCATGGCTTTTAAAATCCAAAGACAGCGTTTAAGAAACTGTTTCAGGATAGAGAGCAAGACCGCTTCCGCGTGGGTACTTAACGATCCGCCAGAACCCTGCCACCAAATTCGCGAGCTCCTCATTAAAGAGTGGAGGGAAAACGTCCCCAGGCCACTCGCCAGGCCGCTCGGGGGAGGGGGACGAAGGCCTCCTTTTTCCGGAGACACCAAGGGTCTCAAAATCACCTTGCTGCGTCTCCTCTTCTTTCTCTATTTTAATTTCTTTAAGGTACATTAACCTCTTTATGGCTTTCAAATAGAAATACTGAAAATTATGTCGTGTCGCCCAACCGAGGTTATCCCCAGACACCAAAATCGCGAGAACACACATTTGACGTGCGCACCCCAGAGCACAGGTCGGGGTCGGGGCTGCGCCCCCCGAGGTGTGGGGACCGTGACACGGGCACCGCGGCTGGCCGGAGCGCACAGGTACCCTCGCGGCTGCCGCGGCCGCCTCCTGAGGCCGCAGAGAACCCACGCGCGCTTCTCTAACGGGATAAAATCGGCGAGGTGGTTTCTCGGGTCGCTGCCAAACAGACGCACCGGCCGGGCTAGCCAACGCTCCGGAAAGGTGTTGCGGGCGTCCAGGTCAGGAGGGACACCTGGGGTTACCTTCCCCGACTTGTGATTTGTCGCTGTAGCAGCCGATACACAGCACAGGATTTGTAACCCGGCGTTGTCGTAAATTAAGAGTATCCTGCTCCCGCAGGCGCTCACGAACTCTTCTCCAAGTGAGATGGATATTTAAGAGTGTAAAATATACAATTCTCTGTTACCGGGGTTCCTTCTTCCACCCGCTCACGGGGGCCTTCGCAGTGGCGACATCGCCGTGAGCATGAGAGAAACGGGCTAAGTGACCATCCTGCTGCCTTCTCACCTTCGGGAGAACCCTACGGCCTCACGGGGGGCGGCGACCCTTCTGGGTCGGGCCGCAAGCCCAGGTCCCTCTGCCTGGGGCCGTTGGCGCCAGCAGGGCAGGCCGGGTTTGGGGAAGAAGGGCAGAAACCGTCTTCTCTGACCGAGGAGTGCAGCGGGGCGAGCTCACGCGTGAGGTCGCCTTTCCCCCAGGGAGGGGCCTTTGCCCGCGTGCCCCCCGCCCCCTGGTCCTTGCCCCCCACCCTCCTCATTTCTGGTCCGTGGGAATCCTTTCAGCCCCTGAAACAAGCGTAGCTCGTGACCTCGCTTCAGCGTTAGACGCGGTGCGGCTTTTGGACGACAGCTCGGGGCCGGGGTCACGAGGGTTGGTGAAGGGTGGCCTGGGGCCCCACCCCCTGTGTCCGCTTCGCCTCTCCTCGGACACGTCTGGGCCCTCGGCCGGCCGGGGATCCTACAGCGACGTGCTCGACCCCTCTGCCGGCTGGTCCATCACAGCGGCGATACCGCGGCGACTTCCTGGCTAACGGACATGAGGCAGCAAATTACCGTTACACCGAGATCCTGTCCTATAGCCGTGAGAATAGCACGTGTTAACCCACGCTGATATCCGCGGTCGTGGGGAGGCAGTCGGGGTTCAACTCCACAATGCATACATCTGAGCACCCCGTCAAAGGCCGGTGGGAGTAGTAACTGGCAAACTCTCTGGGAACGGAGTTGAAAACATACCGCAGTCTGTTTCAAGAGCATCGGTAAGTTACGTAACCATTAAAGTCATAGTCAATAGTCATGTAGACTCTCTAATGACATGGCGGAAATTTCAGGATTAAAGGAGGAAAAAGTTAGATGCGTGGCATCGCCCCACCCTTGCGCACTGAGACGAAAATCGTGGGATCAGGAGCGATTTTTCCTCCGCCGTTAAGCTTTCCCGCGCTTCGAGTCCATCACCCGGGTCTTGGGAACCGGTGTCGCCCACTTACGGAAGTGAGCGAATCGAGAGGAGACCGGGAGACAGGTCAGGTCCTGGGGTGTAGACACGCCGGGCTTGCGAGCAATCAATACATCCATGGAAATTTCCCCGCACGAAGCGGACCAGGCACCTTGACGGTGGCCGGGGCGGAAAGCGCTGTTTCGCACATCATCCCCGGAGATGGACAGAACCCCGACGCACTGGGGCGGGCAGGGCCGCGGGGCTGGGACCCCGGACGTGCCGCTGGCGGGATGGGACACGCTGGCCCTGCCACACGTACGAGCAGGACAACTGGTGTCACCGAACGGAGGCCCCTTGTGAGCCGCCCGGGGCCACCTCCGAGCGCCCGCGCGTCGGGGCAAGCCGCCTGTCGGACGGATGCCCAGCGGCTCGTTAGCAGTCACTGCCGAGTGTCCCTAAACTTTGGAGAGGCCTCTCTCCGCGGCTCCGGCGTCTCGAGGGCAGTGTCTTCAGTTAGCCCAGAGGGCAGTGCACCCCTGGCCCGCCAGCTCACAGCCTCTCAGGGAGGACCCGCTCCGCACTCAGGGTGGCCCTGTGCAGGAAAGAGGACCCACACGCACGTGCATGCACACGTGCACACATGCATACATGTGTGCACACACTCATACACATGCATCCACGTGTGCACACATACACATGCAGGCATATACATGCACGCACACGCACACACACACGAACACAAACACAACCATGTCTAAGAAATCGGTAACGATCACCTGGCAGAGAAAGTCCAGAATGCTTCCCCTGCCCCAGGCACGCGGCCAGGTCACGTGCCTCCCACAGGGCCTGGGCTCCGGGTTCGGCCAGCCCGGGGGAAGGTGCTCTTTCCCTGCCGATTTGGTCATTGATGAGCTGCCAGGTGACCTGACATCCACTCGACACAGGTCCTCCTCACACGGCCCGGCCCGCGAGCGACTCTGTCCCGCGGGCCACTAAGCATGGCTCCTGTCCGAGCTGCGGCCGGAGGCCACCCGCGGGTGGGGCCGCTGCCTCCCTGCCATATGGCACTGCTGCTGTCTGAGCCCGACGGGTTCCAAGAGTTCAGGAAGAGCAGCCGCGTTCGGAGCCGCGGGGCGCGCTCGAGCCCCCCACCCCGGTCGCCCCCCACCAGGCGGCTCCCCACGGGCGGCTCGGCTGCCCGGCGCCCGTGCCGGGGGACCCAGCTTTGATGTACGGACCCTCCGTGGACTCGCAATTCCCCTTCGTGCTTTGTGTTCTGTCTGTGTTATTTTTAGATATCTTGAAGTTTTAGTTTCAGCCTCACGCTTGGGAGAAAGTATTATTAACTTTTTAATGATTTTTGTTTGTCAGGCGCTGCAGCCGGAAGCGCCTGTTCTTTACGGACAAAGGGGAAAAGCGCAGAGCCGTCGTCACTGTCCTTTGATGATTTATCCCGTGTCTGGAGAAGACCAGTTTCCCTTTAGCCTTCCTGAATAATTTTTGCTAATGCATTCAATTCTTTCTTGATAACTGTAGGATTCAAAGCAATTCAAATGAGATTATTTCCTTGTACTTCATATAAAAAGCTTTATCTTTTAAAATGTCAAAACCAGGATCAAAAACTCCCAGAAACCAAATGTATTTTTATCGACCTCTATGCATTTCGACACTTTTTAATTTTACCTCCTCTGCTAACGGGCAATGCCACGCGGGTTACTCGGCCTGGCATTAAAAAAGGCCTTTAATCGTTTCCAGTCGATTAATCTGCAACTTTCTCCATTAAATAGAATGCAGATACCTGCCATCTGAATCCCTCCACTGCACAGATATGATTGCGTCACTTCCATTGTTTGAAAAGATTACATTTTAAAACCTGCATGGCTTGCCATTCCCTAAAGATTCAATCCAGCATTGACGATCCAGAATCATCTAGAATCGGCATACACATCCGGGTTCTCTTTTCCAATTTCCCTCCATGTCGTTCACAATAAAACGTGTTAGACTCTCCATCATTATGCTAAAATTAAACAAAAACGTTAAATAGTCACGTAATATCCATGGTAACTACACAATTCTGGCTAAATAACTCCCTACTCTGACAGCCGTCAGTGCCCTCTCGTTTTCATTTTAAAAAATTCCACGTGAACACACGCACTTACACACACACCCCCATGGCATTAGGAGTTCAGGTGGGCCCTGTTTGTAACTGTTCATTCGTTCACGTGCTCATCAAGCACGTCCTGCAGACACACAGGCCAGTAAGACAAAATCCACACCCCCACCAGCAGGGCAGGCGTCACCTCGGGGACCGCGCGTGCCCGGGGCCCCGGGGTCAGCGGCCCCGTCCTGGTCGAGCCGCGGGGGCTCGCTGGCGTGTGCCAGGCCCAGCCGTGCTGCTCCGATGCTCTCCTCGGGCTCCTGCTTGTCCTGGTCCCTCAGCTGGACTCGGAGCACGGCCCGTGCGAGCGACTTCACTTTCGAGGCCGATCGCGCTCCAAACGGATTCAGGCCGCTCGCCGAGTCGCGGACCCGACGAAGACGAGTTGAGTTATCAAAAGTCCATCGAGAATTGTAATATTCCAATTGTGGAGAATGTTTCTGACACTCGATTGCGTCAAACTCTAGATTTTACATTTTTATTGATGCCATTAGTAAGATTCATTGATCATATACAGTGAAGGAGATCAGGCTCGGTTCATCACGTAGTCAACCAAAGCTGACTCCCGACAAAAGTCCGGAGAGCTGAGAAAGAGGAAAATTCCCTCTTCCTCATAAGCCCATCGAACTGCCATTTTCACCTTCATTTTTATGTGTCATTTAAATAGAGTGATAAGGCTGTTTTTCCATGAGCATTTACTGAACACCTGTTGCAGGTGGAGCCCTATCTAACGGAAGGATACCGAAAAGCAATTCAAAGCATATTTCAAGCAAAAACGAAACGAATTGGGAGGGTCGTCTGGAGCCGCGGCACTCACCCTGGATGGAGAGAGGGCGAAGCTCCTGCAGGTCCTCCGCGTTCGGGTGTCGACGCCGCTTATCGAGAAGGAGCTGACTTCTGCTTCCATGCGGGGTGACGGGGACTGGAGCCGAAACTCCGATAAAACGTGTAGAGCGACCACGTTCGCGACGTGGGGCGCAGCCAGGCGGAGGACGGCGCCGGCGAGAGGCAGGAGACCAGGGGCCGTGTCCCGGGGTCCCCCAGCCTGCTGTCGGGGCGCAGTCCCCAGGTGGCGGCGGGAGCGGCGGGCGGCCCAGGCGAAGCCGGAGCTGGCTGCTGACCATGCACGCGGAGGCGCAGCGCGCAGGGGGGGCCACCCCGGGGGCCAGGAAGCCAGCACTGCGGCCCGAAGTCCCCGCGCAGCGTCGGTGGCTCGCAGGGGTCTGGGGACAGGCGTGCGGGGCGCCAGCGGCGGGCCCACCTGGAGGCGAGGCGCTGGGCTGAAGCGGTCAGGGCCGTCAGCACCGGGTCTCCCTGGACAGCGGCCACGCCGCCCCTGAAAGGGGCCGTGCTGCGTCCCCGCGTGTCCGGTGCTTGCGTTCCTCGGCGGGGGGTCAGACCCTGCTTCGGGGGCAGCTGGATGGCAGAGTCGTCCCCTAGGCTCAGGCCCGGCTGCAGGACGCGGTCGCCCTGTGGTCCCTGGAAGGCAGCTCGGCGTCTGGTTAGCGGACGGGCGTCCGAGCCGGCTCCGCGGTTGACCTAGGAGTTGGGGAGAGCGAGGCGGCTGCTGTTTGCAGAAGAGGCGCGGGCCACATGGGGCGAGGACCCAGCCGTCTGGGCGGCAATTCCTGAGTGCCGAGCAGCACTCGCATACCAAGGAGCTGCCGGAGTTTGAGATTGTCACCATTCCCGAAAAGGGACCCGTGCCTGGAAATCTCCCAGTGTCGGGCACAGGGCCAGTGGGAGACCATGATGCACCGAATGGCGGTTACAGTATTAAAAAGGCTTCGCCTCAGCGTAGAGAAAATGGTGCCACCTAACAGAGCTTCGACAAGCCCCAAGAGATCAAACTGTCTTCTGGCATTAAAAAAAAAAAAATCATCAGACGTGAAAAATACAGATGACATGACCCGTAATGTGGAGAAAAATGGATCAAATGAAGCTGAGCCAGAGAAGGGGCAGAGGACAGCATAACGGTCATCACGCTGCATGGCTTACGTTCGAGAAGCCAGACGAGGTTCGAATGTTTTAAGTAACCCAGGTCGCACTCCTGGAAATGAAAATGTGCAAGGTCGGAGGTGAGGCCCACATCGCGTGGGGTTGAGAGCAGATTAGGCATAGCAGAAGGAAAACGTCAATGAATTTGAATGCGCGGCGTTCGAGGCTGTCCAGCGCGTCTGTAGATTATTAAAAAGCATTGACGGTTTGCCCCCGGCAAATAGTGAACACTGTATGAATGTGTGATTAACTCGATTGCAGTTTTATCCATAAGCTCACCGAGGTCTAAAAACTATCCCTATTTTATTAATTTAACTAATTAATGACGCTATCCTTGAGATTTGCATTCGATATTTATTCCGAAAACCCGAAACCCAACCAGGACGTGATAACGAGGGAGACCGTGTGTCACGGAGCACGGAGCATCTTCTGTCTCCAGATCCTCCAGCCTCGGTTATTTTCTGTCCCATAAACATCAGTTTTCAAAAGGCAATTTTTGTCAATAGGCCTACATAGAATTGATAGATGCCTCAATAAATTACTTATTTTTATCTTAAATAATATAAAAGCAAATGTGTTTAGAACAGAGTTATAGAAGATATTCAGGAATGCATAAAGACACATGAACGGTTTATTGGGGAGAACAAAACCTTACAAGGACAAAATAAATCTCTCCCTCTGAATCACTACACAGACTTAGAATCATCTCCGGTGCCGTGGACGGCTGCAGAAGGAAAGGAAAGAGGGTAATTTCTGTCACTACCTCAGCCCAGAGTTTTTTTAATATTACTAAGTCATTGCTACCTGCTTCACTGGCCCAAGTGCATATCTGTGCACATCAAGTATTAATAAACCCATAGTAAATTTAATACTATTTATTCATTTCAACTGTAAGGAGGTCACTAGACTTTGCATTTTAAAATACGGCACCATCAAAGCACACTTCAGAAGCGGTCGTTGTTAACTCGTGTTAGTAAAGGCATAATTTATTAAAGAATTTATTTAGAGGGAGTGACAGAATGTGTCGTGTTGGACAAGAACGGTGACAATCTCCAATGTTACTCTGCTACATTAGCCTGTTATTATTTTATTGATACTGACAGAAGACACAAGACACCCAGGTCAGAGACAAAGGGCCTGGGGAGTGTACGTGGGAGTCTCCACATCAGGGCGCATTCGTGCTTGGGAAGCACCCAGAAAACATTTGTCGAGCTGACGGGGGCTTAGGCCACGAAACAAATCTTAACGAAAATACTACCACGCTAAGGGACGACTGGAAAGCAATGACAAAACTGGGTCCCCAAAGCTTGTACAGTAGAGAAAGAATAAAACGCACGTGTGAAGACTATAAAAAAATCATAATGAACATTATGAAATTATTAGCACTACTTACAAAATGCACCTAAATTAACACTTAGAGGATGATTTATAGGCCTGGGTATGTAGATTAAAATATAACAAAGATTATGAATTACGATCTACGCAAGCAATTTAAGAACCTAGATAAAAGAACAAAAGATGAAACCCAAATGAAAGGAAAGAAATGTTGAAGGCAGGTTAAACAAATTAATAGAAAGCAAAGAAATGATAGAGAGCGGTGTCGAACACAGAAGACGTTTCTTAAAAATATTAACAAAATAGACAAATCTCTGCCATGGTTGATCAATATAAAAAAGGAGAATAGATCAATTAGCGATATTAGCAATGATGCGTTTAATATTTACGTAATGCTAATTGCTGATATGAACTCCAAAACGGAAGAAACCTAACAAAGTGAAAGTCCCCCCCAGCTGAGCGCAGACATTCTGTCTAGGAACGCAGCCTTCTCCGCCTCGGAGCCCGGGCATCCCCTGGTGCTTACGCATATCTAGACTAGACTTTGTCTGTAAAGGGCCCGAGAGTAAATATTTCAGGCTTTGCAGCCTACACGTGCCATCTGCCGTATATTCCTTTTTAAAAATACAATTCTTGAAAGTACAAATATATCCTTCATTGACAAACTGCAAAAGCGGGCCAGGGCCCAGAGGCGGTGCGCAGACAGGAGTTCGCCTGGTTCCGTGGACGAGAGGAAGTGAAAAGAGACCCTCCTAGCCAGCTCGACTGGTAGGCGACCAACGGCATTTTTCATTAAATGCCACTAATAAGAACTAGTCCCAGGACACCAGCAGGTAACGAGCGGGCCTGAACGGAGTCTCGTCTGGTGAAAATTCCCTCCCGGAAAGCGGCATGCCCTTGGGGGAAAGTCGGCCGTCTCTGGACCAGGAACGAAGGGAGGCGGGAGTAAACTTTTAAAACCTGAAATCGCACAAAATCCATCATGACCTCCCAGAGTATTTCTCAGTGCTGCAAAAACAGTTTTAAAACACAAAACGTAATTCGGCATTTAAAAATATTAAAGCGGAAAATCCCGCGAACATCTCATTTGATACCGATAAAAACATCCGAAAAAATATATTTATTAACAATAAAAGTTCTTATCCAAGTAGGACTCAGAGTGAACCTTCGTGTGACAGAGAGCGTCTGTTTAAACCGAGGCAAGCGTCTGCCCTCGCTGCTCGTCAATGCGACACAGAGCCTGCAGCCCGTGCATGCGCCGTGCTCGATACGGCCAATGCCGATGCAGTAAAACAAGACAAGAGAATACGAGCCACTGAGAGCCATTTTAAAACAAGTCGTAATAGTCTAGGAGAATTTTTTCGTAATCTATATAACTGAAAAAAAAAAGGTCCTATGAAACAAAAACCGAAAGATTAACAATTCACGTGAGAGAGTGAAGCATATGAAGATACCATTCGTAGGGAAAAAGAAAAAAAAACAGAATGGCCCAGAAATATATTTTAAAAATCAGGAAATGCAAGTTAAACAACACGGAATCACCGCTTGTTACTGACTATACCGGGAAAAACGAGAGATTTTTACGTCGGACGGCACCGAGTTCTCTTGACGGTGGGAGCGAGTCGTAGCTCCTGTGGCCGACGTGGACAGCAGCAGACTTCTTTCTGTGGGCACGACGGATTGATATCCGGCACGGTTTCAGGTGACGACCCCGGGATCCAGGCCCCTCGCTTTGCTGGCTATTACAGAACCTTCAAACGTGGCGGGTCAGAGCGCCCGCTGGGCCCGCTGTCGCGGTGATCTGTAAGGGACGCCTCGAAGGTGAAGGTTACCCTGTAAACAGCCGAAAAGCTTTTTTGTAAAATAATAATAATAATAATAATTTAATTTAAAAGCACAGGAAAGCGCAGCACCCTTGAAACAGGAACCACTCCATGAGTCCTAATTTCTCATTGATGTGTACATCAAGCCACATAATGTATCCTCTGTCGAAGGCAGGCTGTTGATAATCAAGCCAGGATCGGGGAGCAGAGGATTCTGAGGAAGCCCGGCCTGTTTTGAAGTGACTGTAAACAGTGTATTTAAAAATCCAGCAGATGGTCTTTTTCTTCAGGTCGCTGTCACCAGTTAAATCTCATCACTATATAATGCTGGGCCGATAGATAAGAAAATAATGTTAAGGGAAAAAAACGTCACATGAATGTCTTCTACACCAAGTCAGCCCCAAAATGTGAAGTAATTCGTGGTGAAGAAATGCTTCTGAAGTGTCTGGCCTAAAGGGGACCTGCAGACAACTATTTAATATTGATTCATGGACATTAAATAAGAGTCCGAGAAGCAGCCAAATTTCTCACCAGGATGGCCAAAAAAATTTTATGAAGTCCTATTTTTTTTTTTTTAGATATGAACTAAGGGTTCATGACCAAGAAAAAATAGATTTTTTTCTCCTGTAAATATGACCAATTCATTGCAGTTAATGATCTAATTATAATAAAATGTCTCCTTTTAGAGAGAAGATATTTAAATTATTCATGTGCTGTTCTGCATGGTTGCCACCATAATATAAAGAGTGTATTAAATTTATCAGGGTATTATACAGTCACTCTCATAGATAAAAGAAAGACCATACGTAGTCCCCTGGATGGTAGAAATAAAGTAACCTAGAATGAAATAACCCATATGTACATTAAAACGGAATTTGTGGAAATGAAGCCTGCCAGAGAGGAGAAATGATCTCATTACAGAATCCTCAGGTTCCCATTTTCCGAGAAGCCTCAATTATAACCTTATCTTTTTAGTGACCAATTACCGCATTCGGGGTATTTTCTGAAGTAAGTGCTTTGCTGTTTTTGTGACTTGCCCATCTGTATTTCCAATTCCAAGGATAGAAATCTGCAATACTGCCATTTCCATAAATAAAAAAAAAAGCCCGAAACAAATGGAGCCGTCCTACCCAAACATGAGTACGAAACCTTTGAATTTTAGATGGAATGTAAAACAGAAATGCTTTGTCGGTATAAACAAAATACTTAGATGATCACCTTGACATCTCTCCAGTTTTTCAAGTCAGGTCATTAGAGCCCCGAAGTGGCAGCGGGAAGCTCTGCCCGGGCCATTCGAAGCGCATGGGCCGCGTTTCTAATGGGCTCCTCCCCTGCATGTAAAGGGAAGAGTGGCTGTAGCACCCCCAAAATATAAAGCTGTTAAGCATCGCGCTGTTCGATGAAGGACCACATTTTCCTATACAAACGAAGATGGCTACTTTCCATTTTGGTTCTGACACCAGACAACAGATGTTGACCGTGCAAGCAGCACTCTGAGTGTGTGTGTGCGCGTGCGCACATGTGTGCGCGAGTGTGCACACGTGTGCTGTGCAGGCCGCGGTGATGTGGAGCGTGGATGGGGGGGTGTGACCGCACCCCACGGCACACCCTCCTCTCGCACCTGACCCGAGAGCGCCCACCACGAGCAGCATCCGGCCCCTGAGGGGGCCTTTGCCCCCACAACCGCCCGAGGTCATCTGAAGGACACAAAACGCGGGTGCCCCGCGACCGCAGGGCCGGGAGCATCGCTCGGAAGGCGGGGCCGTCATCGCTGCCGACAGGCGCCCGCGTGTGCTCCGATCACCTTGAGCAGGGTCATGCCGAGTGTCCTGGTTCTCTTATAACTCTAAATGTTTAGATTTTTTTTTCAGAAACAGTTACATGGGGGTCGTGTAGAAATGACGCTTATGAGAAACATCGAGCGATGGGTGAATGATTTTAGAGGGTAGATTATTAACTGCCGCTTTCTGGACAAAGTTTTAACTCTCGGGACGAGGAAGACCACCTGCAGCGGAAGCGTCTGGGGACCGGGGTGGGTGGGAAGAAGATGGCGAGCGGTCAGCGCCTCGGCGTCGGGGAGAAGCAGGACTCCGGGTCCCCAAACGCGAGGGCAAAGCGTCGGAGCGGCGGCGGACGCCGCCCGAGGTCCCCATGCGTCTCGGGGCTGCACACTCTCCCTCGCCTGTAACTAGTCCCAGACTCCGCTTCCGGACGGCACTGGACGGGAGAGCAATCGCACTGCCGGATGGCGGGCCGGGTTTTGCGTCGCGCCTGTCCGAGAAAAGGGCAGGTGTGGCCTGGGCGCTGTGTCTCGCACCGGAGTCTCCAGTTCTTTCTCTGGGTAGGCAATTTTGGAGCTTTCGGCATAAAATTCAAAAGTCGTATTGGTCTTTGAGGCGAAACGAAAGAGAGTTTTAAAAATATTCTTTTCGTTTCTCCACTTTTTTAAATTTTTTATTATTCCATTACAGTAGCTCCATTTCTACATTCTTTATGAAACTTACATGAAGCATATAATCCTTAGCTATAATTGTTTCTTTTTTAAAAAAAAAAACTTAATTTTTTTTTTTTAGGGAAAATGTATTTGAGTACAGTAAATAGCTTTGCAAAAATAAGGTTGAGTGGGCACAGGATGATGTTCAAAATGAAGTTTAATGCTGCCTTTTACCATTTAGAGAAAGCAGTTTCAAGCGAGACAGGCTTTTCCCCCTTCGAAGCCATTAATCGTCAGCCCGGCAGCAGAGGAGCAGAGGGGTGGGTTAATTTCTGCATCCCAAGAAGCTACGGGGTTTGCGGAGTACTCGTGAAGCCCAGCATCTGAAACCAAAGGCCCTTCGACACGAGCTTCATCTTAAAATTTCTCCAGCACTTTTGGAAACCTCGTGGTCGCTGATGCGTCGAATGGCGGCATCGACAGGCAGCGACGATTCAATAACATGGCCAACGATACAGCTGTCACGCCGGGCGCTGCCTTGTCGTCGGAGATTATGGCTGAGAACATGAAGGAAGTTGGGGTTTTGGGGGGTGCTTTATTTTGGTTTTGGGATTTGGGGGGGTTGTTTTGGCTTTCGGGGATTTGTTTTTGGGGTGTTTGTCTGTGTGTTTGTTGGTTTTTGTTTTCATTGCATGGATCTAACAATAAATACCTGCAAAGGAAAATTCGAATAATAGCCCAAGGCTAATGAACTTCTGACCACATATTTTATCTAATAGCTCATTCACTTTTCTTGTGTGGGGACTCTTTCTTACAGAAATAGCTAAAATTGTCTAAGCTTTTGATTGAAACCCCCAAAAAATCTAAATTAACTCATTAAGTTTTACGATTATAGTATTATTTTTCAATTCGGTAACTATTTTCCTGTTCAATGAGTCATGGACACACATAAAAGAAATATTCACGGAAGACGAAACACGCAAGCCGAAAACACAGCACGGAAAAGCTCAAACGAAATGTTTGTAAAAACCCTAAAATTAACTCTGAATACTAAAATCTCACATCGGGGAGCGAGGGAGAGAAAGGATATAGCTGAGAAAACAGCATCATCTCTTCAAGCAGAAATGCAAGAAGGATTCCAGAGAAAAAGTAAAATTACTCTCGCAAGCCTCAGGAAGACAGACTGGGGTTCGACGGCACTGAGCGAAACACAAGGGCTCCCAGGCCCGGGCGACAGCAGAGCCCAGACGTCGAGAGCCTGGCCCTTGGACGCGGCAAGGCCCGGCTCGAATGTCAGCTCCGTCCCTGTCTAGCAGCATGAAGTCGGGTGAGTCCTCACCGCCCCTGATTCCTGGGTTCCCTTTCTATGAAATGAGGTTGACGATGTCCCCACCTCATAGGGTCATGATATGCACAGTGAATGCTTGGCCGAGCAAGTACCTGCCCATGGCAATTACCAGCGAAAAGAGGACCAAAATGAAGACCTCCCTAGATGACCGCTGTCCTCGCTTACTCAAGGATAAGCAAGAAACGACTCCTGCTTCGAAAGAGCCGGACCGTGAGGGCGGCCCGACCACGCATGCAGCACAGCCGAGCGGAAGGAAAGCTCTAGAGAGAGATCTCCTCGGGCACAGGACGCCCGGTTCCGGCTCCGCATTTTATTAACACGCTGGGAGACATTTTAAAGAAATCTGGCAACATCGCTCTCAAAAGGGGCTCTGTCTCACAGCATTTCAACAGCACCTTCAACACGCAAGTAAACACATCCATTAGGAACCTAGTCGACCACAAATATAAAAACTATCATTTCAGAGACAGTTATTTGAATAGTTTCACGCTGTCTGTCAAAATCAGGAATTAAGTGATTCTTCCAGAAAATTAGAGAATAAAATAAATGAGCCCGCTTTGCAGTCGATGTGGGACGGGGCAAGAGAGGCGATTCGTCCATAAGGTCCATAGAACATCTAAAACTGTGAAATAGCTTATGAATAAATGTCTCAGAGGCAGGAAGTGGTTTTTATTGAAAAGTCGCGCGGTAGGCCAAGCACTTGATCTTTCGTTCGACCTTAGCGTCTGTCAAAGCCATAGCCTTATGAGTTCGAGTGTGTGGAGGAAGAGAAGGCATATCGGAAGCAGACGCCTGTCCCTCGAGAAGCCCAGGCCAACCCCACACTGTCCCTGGAACTGCCTTCCTTAGTCGCACCCGGGGTGCCGCCAAATCCTTCCACCTCTCTCACGGGACAGAAGGAATTCTTGCAGCTGTAGGGAGCTCCAGGGACCATTCTGTTTCCTAAAAGTCTTAAACGAGAACTTGGATCATCTTATCCACCGTTGCTGTTACCCCCTGACCCCGCCCGGGGTCAATGCCCAGTTGCTCCTCTCTCCAGCAGGGGGTGTGATTAGCCTGCTTCACCTTCTAACCCCCGCCCTTCATCCCGCCCCATCCTGCAGCAGCTGCTCGTGATGGGCACGCTGCAGACGGTGCCTCTCGGCCGCCTCCTCAGGCGACGCCTTCACGGGGGTCTCTCCGCAGGAGCCCGGCTAGCAGGTGTCAAAACGGCTCCTGGTAAAAAAAAAAAAAAAAAAAATCAATAGTTAACCAAGGAATAGAATGCAAATTTTCAAACTTGCCCCTTTGGGATAAAAAACAAGGCTCTGAGGTTGTGTCTCCAGGGACCCCCCTCAAATCATTGAAGGATCCAGCACCCGGTACCAGCACCCTGGTCCTTTGACTCCGGGTTCGGTTTTGCGTTAGGCCACATGCTTCTCCTCTTTAAAGTTCAGTGGAATTTAACCAAATGCAGGCTGTGTTTTTAATAGGATTACATCAATATTGGGGGGGGGGGATGTTTTGATCCCCTCCGCTAAGCTCAGACGAGACAAATGAAGGCCGCGAGACACACAGGATTCTCAAAGGTCAGTGTGGGGGTGGCCGTGGGGGGGAGAGGGACGGTTCGAGTCAATTCGCCCCCAGGAGAATGCCCGTCGGTGAGTCCCCGAGCGTCACATCACGACTCTGCAGACGGGGAGCAATGACCCCACGCCTGCCTGCAAAGACCGATGCCCGATGATGGCACCTCCATGCTGACCATGCGGCTGGCCGATTTCGGGTCCAGGGGACAGCAGAGAAGCCAGCGCTGCTGGAGAAGGGGAGGGGTGGGGGGCAGGACGACGCGGAGCCAGAGATGACCAAGCGACGCCATGAGGAGCCTGCCTCCCCCCCCCACCCCGAGTGAGCCGGGAAGCCAGGCGCAGGTGTGCACAGAGGGCTGAAGTGAACGACTCCTTATTTCCAAGAGTCGCTCTGTCGAGAGTGAACTGTGGCTGCAAAAGCAGGAATTATGGCCTATCTTCGAGTTAAGGGTATAAGACAATACTACTATAAAGCTGATTTCCTCTTAAGGAGAAAATACGTGTTTAGAAAAATAAAGCCCTCGGGAGCATGGCCAAAATGGCCCAGACAGACCGAGAGAAACCAGAATGGCTGTGCCTGAGAGAGCTGGGGAAGCACCGAGCTCCGTGGCCTGGGTGACAGGGCCCCGGGGGACAGGGAGCCTCAGGAGAGGGTGGGCAGCCAAGGCCAAGAGGGCGGGAGATGCGGGGACACGGTCCACTTCCTGGGGCGAGGAGAGGACACTCAGGAAAAAATGTGAAGTGGTCAGTTTCGGATCACCCAACACACGATCCCAAGAAGGAAAAGGATGGTGACCATTAGGGTGGACCTGAGCGGCGAGAAAAGACCAGGAGTCCAGGACAAGATGCGAGGACAGCCGGCCGCTTGAGAAGGAAAAGCCGGAGAGAGAGACGCCCTTGGAAATCGTTCACGGGAGAGGCGGGGGGCAGCTCGTCATTGTTGGAAGGATTCGAGACATTACGGTTTACACGGTAAAGGGGTGGGGGGTCCCGGTGACACCTACCTGGACGGAGGGGGCAGTCCTCGGACGCGACACCAGGGTTGCCTGAGCATGCTGATGAGAAATCAAGCAAGGACGTTCCCTTAAGAAATGAATTCCGAAACAGCTAACCATACTTTTGGCTGCATCATATGAATAATATGCCTAATATGTATCCGCATGAGCTTTACTGATCCATTATGTGTTTACTTTGCAAGCTAACATTTATTTTGAGCTTCCTGGGGCCCGAATCCTGTGCTAAGTGCGTCACAAGAACTCTGGGCCCTGGTATCACGCCTCACTTCAAGGACCGGAACCCTGACTCCCAGATAAGGGAAGCTGCCGCGGAGGTAAAACTGGCAGGGCGGGGGGCAGAACCGGGACCGAGTGCGGGCTGGGGTCCCGGAGCCCGCCCTCTCGATGTCATCCCTGCGTGTTTCTGTTTCACTGGTCACACGTCCATTATCACGTTTCGGCCCACAAACACGGAAGACCTGAATCTGTTTGGAGGAAAGTCTGTAATAGATACCACCGTGTACGACTAGATTCGGATCCCGTTTAGACATTCACAGGTGTTTACTTCCGAGGAAGTCTAACTATCGTAATCCAGAAGAGACATGGACGAAGTGACACTCCGTGGCATTAAACACGAGGGAGGGAAAAACCACGTGGAGTCATTAGAGCCTCGCAGAGTCATTTTCTGAACATTCGTGTGGAGCTCCGGGTCTGCGGTACAGCCGTTTGCCGGTCTCGCCCAGAGGGGTCTGGGGACAAAGCAACCAGAGATTGCACAATTCGTGGTACAAGCAAGAGGAGTTTAAACCAACATGTCTTGGCCGAGGATTTTTTTTTTTTTTCTCTTTCCTTCTTACAGCTGTTTCCAAGATAAATTGAAAATTGAAAATGATGGCTCAGCCGCCTGGGCTGTGGAAGGCGCGCGGTCACTGTGTAACGTGATTAGATAATCGGGGAAGGACAAGCTCAGGAGAGATTAAGGAAGCCGGGCAACTCGCCGATAAGACTTAAACCCACGCTGGCATTTTTCTTTTTTTACTGTAACTGGAAAAACACCACAGCTTATAAAGTAAGTTTGGAGAAGTAATGAGTTTTTTGCCCTTGAAATACTTTTCTTGATGAAAAAAAAAAAAAAAAGATAGACATTTAAGTAGCTCGAGCGTCATCATGTAACTGGCTCGTAAGGCTGGAACACAGGGTCACTAGAGATGGACGAGAGCCCAGTGCCACAGGCACTTCTGTGACTTCTCGTGCCCGGGGTGGGTGGCTTCCTTCTAAAAGCTGGGCTGTTGGGGTACCTGTTCTCTCATTTGGAGCTCATGCGACATGGCTACACACACTGAGCCCCTGACCTGTCAGACACCGAGGAGGCTCACATGCTCCGTGACACTCTCTCCAAACATACGACGGTGGTGTTTATGAAGAGACACAGACATTTAGGGTTGTAAAGGACCCTAGAAATAAGCGAGACCAACCTCCTCGCCGTACAAAGAGAGCAGCGGAATCACGGGATGCTTCGGTGACGCCCCACGCCCGCTCGCCCAGTTACGGCCAGACGTGCTTTTTAATCAGCCAGGGTGAGTCGATTCATTTTGCTAGGCACTGTGGCTGCTCTTCAGCCTGTGATCCTGGTGGCAAAGTGACGTTAGAGGCAGCGAGGCCTTCGTTCCCGTTCTTGGGTGGATAAGAAGGACGTGGACAGCATGCCGTTTGCCAGCGGCTTTTAAAAGAGGGTATAATTATGAATGTCATAGTAAATGAACATGTCTCAAAGGTATTATTGACTCATCAATTCTTGAGGAAAACAGAGAGATGTTAAACCCTTTTAAAAGGTAATCTAAGAGCAGAGATAGATGGATGATTGACAGATAATGATAGGTAGAAGACAGATGATGGTAGATCATGGGTGGATGGATACATACATGCTACATACATACTACATACATACATACTACATGCATAGATGTGATAAAATAACAGACTTCCTTAAAACATGAAAAATTGGCCAATATCAACAGGACAGTAACCAAAGGCATCTCCAGGGGACAAAACTTGCCTTCCTATGGGAGAGAACTGCTCACATGGTTAGCAGTGTGCCACCATTTGGAAAGTCGTAAAATACCCCTAAATCTACAATATACACCCTGGGAGTGTGTGTTAGACGATGCCTAACTTTCCACTGAGCACATCCAATAATCTTTTTTGTCCATTTCTAAGCCTTTTACAATTTTTTCCTACAGTATCACCCTAATGCATCGATGTATCAATGTGCTAGTGCGTTTTCTATAGAAATAGTACTTTTCTAGATTTAGCAGCACGTACTTTTCCTGGGTATCCTACTCAATATTCTGATTGTCCTTCACTGCCACCTTATAATGACATGTCCTGAAAAGTAGAACAGAGTCTTCCACATCTGTTCATAAGATTTAGTCAGGGTGCTTCTTAACATTCGCATTTCGGGATCTCTCCCTGGAAATTCTCATTCGGTACATATGAGAAGGGACCTGGATACAAACTTTTTTAACAAGCGCTGTACATGATTTTTCTGATTAAGCAAGTTGGGAAGTGTTTAATTAAAGTAAAGCTGAAAATAATATAATAACTAAACATAGTTTTGAGTATTCTTAAATTAATTAAACAATTCTTAATTAACCTTTGATTTAACCAAAAAGTTTATCAGGTCTTTTTTTTTTTTTTTTTTTGAGAAAGTCTAAATTTATGCCCTCTTATTGTCTCCCAGATTATTTATGCATTTTCCAGAGTTTAAATATGAATTGCATCTGAAGCCCCTGCCATTTAACTTCCTAAGGTCCCTGTGCAACCTCTACATTTTCCTCACCTTATGTTGTATAGTGTGATAGCATCCTCCGAGCCACCAAAATTATAGCAAAGTGATAACAAGCCACAGATCGAGGTCGGTCACCAGTAATAGCAGAGACAGCTGATCCACCAAAGCCTAAAATATTAGCAGATATGGGGAGAGGCAAAGATAAGATCATAAGTCACATTAATACCTGAATCCGAAGAGCAAATCCAGGATCAGATTTTGCACGAGTGCACAAATGGGCAAGATGGGAGGGTTAAGAAACAACTATGGTAGATCCAGATGCATTTCAAGCACAGCATTCTTCACAGAGATACCATTCCCATAACAAGGGCTAAATCTTGGCCGGCACACACCAGCCCGTGGCGATATTTCTATACTACTCGGTGAACGGTTGCTATCCTAAGCCCCCCACCCCTTCCTCCGTGCCAGCCCGGCATCCAGCGACAGAAGGGCTAATATCTGACAGAGCAGAGGACCCCCAAACTCTGCTCCGTGACAGAGATTACCTTCTAAAAGGGTTTAACAGACCTGCCGCCAGGGACCGTTCTGACTGCTCCGAGCCCACGTTCTACCTGTGGTTAAATGCCGTGATTGATACGTGCGCCCACGGGATGCCTCCCCTGAGTCTTCATGGCACTCTCGCCCAGACTCTTGAGACTGCCAAGAAGAGATCCACTCTCTCTTAGAAAAAAAATGAGCATTTGTCTTGTTATGCCAGAATTTGAGCCTTTGTGTCTCGTTGTCCTGAAAACGGCAGCCATGTCCTTACATTTGCACTGTGACTATAAAATGAGATAGCGCACTAAACAGGGGTTGTAATTTTTTTTGTCAATTCATAACTGAAAAATGTTTTACTACTTCTTTTCTATTAATTCCTGTGCAGCTTCCTTCTAAATACTTCTAAAAACAGCCAGAAAAAAAAAATTATTGGACATCTGTTTATCTGTAAGAGCCTATGGTAAATGCTATTACATTTAAACATAGAGCTAAACAAAGCACAACTAAAATCAGAAAACTATTTTCTCACAAGTAGCTACAACAATTTATCTTCCATGGGCCTTTTGTCAACTCATATCTAGTTTTCTCCGGGAACTCTGTTCCTTACTGGAGTGGTAGGGCTTTCTCACTAAGACAACCAGGCGAATTCATGTCACACCAGCACATCTGTGGGCCATGGAATTATGGGGGAGCTCACAGTAGGCGTCTGGATGTCGACAGGTAAGACTTATTTCTTTCATGGGAACTTGGAAGAGCCCTTCACAACCCTGTCCTCAGTGTCCTCCCTAAAAATGGGCATACGGACAAGACGGGAGCTTCAACCGTGTAGCAGCATAAAGCTCTCTTCAAAGAAACTTTTGCACGAAAGGTCAACAGATAAGCAGTGCTCTCTAGGGAAGGGGAGGGGAGGTAGAGCACCGCCCGCTGAACCGTCGTCTGCATCCCAGTCGACTTGGAGACACCTCAAGGAACGACTTAACGGTGTGCGATCCACAAAAAATATGGTCACTAGGATCTAAAAATCGAAAGCTCCAACGATCCTATAAAAATTCTGCAACGCCTTTCTACCGCTTGGGCTGTTCAATTAGACCAAGCGAAGGCTCAGACAATAACAGCTAAACTAGTAAAAACTCATAGCAGAGGACAGTATTATGTTATCCATAATATAAGAGAAATGAGAAAAAGTAGGCAAAGCTATGCCATTGTAACTCATTCTCAATCCCTTCACATCTCGTGATATAATCCAAACCAAATACCAACTGAATATGAAGGATTATCATAAAAAAATAGAATTATAATATAGGTCACATTGACCTTGAACATGTAGCTGTGATGCTTGAGATGTATATAAAAATGTGTACTCATGCAAACATTATGTATTCATACATTCATATATACTCATACATACAGTATATAGTCCTGTATTCATATATATTATTCTTCCAAGATTTCCTTTGATTGTTTCATTTTGGGGGCATCTATGTCCCTCACTAGGTCTTAGACCCCCAAAACCACTATTCCTATACACTGATTTCAATTATTCCTTGGTGACCAGTATTAATCCAGGGATTTCAACAACTCAAGAAATGGTGGAAACTTTACAAAATCTAATCCACACTGCAAGGGTGGTATTTAAAACTGTTCGACTTGTCATTCGTAATTATTGTTTCATTTATGAATTCTTGTTGCCAGTGAATTGCTTGTGGACAGACCCACTTTCTCTTGCTTATCCCAATGACCCCAGCAACTCTCACAGTGCCTGGCACCTACCAGATAGTAAATATTTAGTAATAACAAAGGACACTCTGAAAGTTTACAAATTTCTGAATTCATTCCTTAACGACTCATAGTGGTTTTAAAATCACTTTCTCGTAACTAAACAAATATATAAAGTTTCTTTTGTTATGAAAGACATTATGATGACTTCACATTCTTGAACTAAATGGAATGTTGTGAACATAGATGCTTTCATAGAGCCACCTAGTGTCCAACTGTTTAGCGAGGCTGAAAATGAAATGGGGCCCACAAAATCCTTAATATGCTTGATAGTGAGGAATGCATAATCTCCATGTGGCAGTAGCAAATTAGTGCATCAACTGGCCTCTCGAATGACTTTTTTTCCTGAGCTTCCTCTGCCCTTCACCACATACACACTATATTAGTCATTCTAGAATTCCGTTAATTAGAAATTTGACAAGAGCTAGCTGATTGACATAGTATGCTGAATAAATGTGCTACCTGCTCCCTCCTGAAACCCCACTAACATGACATGAAAGAAATCCAATAAGCGTCATGATCAAGAGGACAGCATAGGAACCACTAGCAGGTAAGAGAGGTAACAAAATTTTGGAACTTAGAAATGAGAATAAGTGGTAACTGAAATTGCCATTAGGAGTGGAAAGCCAAGGAAAGCTGTGGGGGGGCCAGGAAGACGCGCCTCAGGCACAACCTGCAATTTTTGAACTCCACCAACTATAGGCAGGATTTTGATTATAGTGCCCATGATTTTGGAGGAAAGATCCAGTTCGTTTAATATCATTACATCAGTTACCTGTCTTAGGTAAGACCCTAATACTGATCCCCACTGAAAATCTCTATTCTAATTGATATTCGGTTACAGTTTAGCATACATAACACACCCCCCTCCAGAATTTACTGGTTTAAAACAAAACCTTTTCTTTAGTTCCCATTTCTGTTATTTGACAGTTTGGGCTGGTTTCGGCTAAGCACCTCTGGGCTCATGGGGCGTCTGTGTCCTGAGGTGGGTGATTTGCTTCTGCTGCCTGGGTTGTCATTCTCCAGTAGGCAAGCCCTCGCTTGTTCAAATAGCAGTTCAGATAGTCTCCCAAGAGAGGGAGCAGAAACATGCACGATGTCTTGATGCTCAGCACTAGACGTATTGGGACAAGCACTAGAATTCCAAATCCATCGGTTTAAAAAAAAAAAAGAAAAAAAACATCACCAGCAAGCCCAGAATCAAGAAGCCCGTTTCTAAGTTCATCTCTTGGAAGGCGCTGCAGACACATGGCAAAGCATGTGCTATAGGAAACAGAGCTGTGGCTGCAAGTTTTAGATCACCGTAGGCAGAGCTGAACAATAGACCGATGGCAGGTAAACCTGGAAATACCTTCGATATTCGGTCAGAAAGTTAGGCCTTTATTTGATTACCGATAGGAGGGCACGTTAGAGTTTAGCTCAGTAATGACAGGTTCAGAGTCGACCTATACATTTTGTCTCCATTTTTAAATATTCCCGTAACTCAAAGAGCAATCTAATCAGGAGGTTCTTTGACCTCATTCGGTGGTGTTTTCTTTCTGGGTGCCATTCATGCCCCGAGCGCCCCTGAACCCAGCGAGGCTGCTCAGCCGCCACTAACTCCCCGGCAGGACCCGTCCCCGGCGGGACACAGTGGGCTCAGACGCCGCGGCGCCGGGAGTCGCCTCCGCACTGCAGGACGCGCAGGGGACGGCGAGGCCGGGAACCGGCGTGGCTCCGGGCCCGGCTGAACCGCGGCCGAGGCCGCCAGGGCCCGGCTGCGCGCGTGCGCGTGCGCGTGCGCGCGACCCGCCGCCCCCAATGCGAGCGCGCGGCGGCGCGGCCCGCCACGGCCCGGCAGCTCGCGCCGGAAACGGCTTCGCTTTACGGCCAGCGCCCAGGGCGCCGGGGCTGCCGTGAAAGGGGGCGGGGCCTGCCGCCGAGCGCCCGGCTTCCGGCCTGGCGGCGCGGCCGGGCGACGAGCGGCCGCCGGCCGTTGGAGGGGCCGGCCCCGCCCCTCGGCCGCACTTCCGCCCGCCGGGATGCGTGTTCCGGGCCCTCGGATCCAGCCCTGGGCGCCGGTTGGGACCCCGCTTTCGGCCGCAGGTGCCATGGAGGCGCCGGTGGTGGCGGAAGGCGAGAATGAAGACGGCGACAGCAGCTGCGGGGACCTGTGCTTCATGGACAAAGGCTTGCGGAGGTGCCGGGCGCTCTGCGGCGGGGGCCCGCGCACCCCGGGAGGGGCGGGGCGTGGGCGGCGGGGCGCCGGGGGCCGGGCCCCGACCGTGCCCGCCGAGGCGGCGGCGCTGGCCCCGCGCTCCCGTCTCCCGGGGCGTCCGAGAGGCTGCGGGCCGGTCCCCTGCTCCGCTTTCCCGCCTGCGAGTCTCTTGCTCGCCCCGGCATCGGCCGCTCCTGCCCTGGCACGAAGTGGCGGCCGTGCAGGAGGGTTTGCCGCGCCCCGCGGGTCCGGCCTCGGCGCTCTCTGCCCCCGTTCTCAGTCCTCCTCCGCGGAGCGCTGTGATGCACGTATTCGTATACTTTCTGAAAGTACTAGACGCAACCCTATTTAGTTCACCGTTTCTCTCTTTCGTGCAACCCAAGCTTCCGCCTGGCACAGCGGGCCCTGGGTGCCGCGGCCCGCATCGGCCCTGCCCACCCTCCCCCTCGGCGCGTCTCCACCCGCACTCTGGTTGGCTGTGCTGGGCTGCGGGTGAGCCAGCCTAGGCTTCTCTGTGCCTTTGCATGAGCTGTTCCTTTGTGGCGCGGCTTCCTCTACGCGAACCTCGCTGCTGGTTATTGAAGCATCTTGTTCTAGATCCTGATGTAAAATTTGCCAGGAGACCCCAGGGAGATGTTTTTCAAAGGGATGTGTACAGTTTAACTTAGTAGCAGCTGTCAGTTATAGAGTGCCGTCTGTGCGTGTACGTCACATATGTCACCACTGATCCTCACAGCAGTTCTGCAGGGTAGTAATTTTACAGGTGACAAGTCTGAGGCTCAGCATCTAAATAACTTCACCAACTTCAGGCACCTGATGAACGACTATGTTGAAATTCAAACCCATTTTGGTTTAAATTTGCTGTCTGCTTTTTCTGCTGTGCCACGTTATCTGCACGATATTAATTTCCGTAAGCCAAAATATATCAGAAAACAAATGTCATAAGGAGCATTTGCTAATAGCATAAGGTGAGGACTAAGTAATAGTTCAGAGATGACAGAAGTTAGATAGTAGGAAAGTACTTCAGACGGTCACATTTAGAGATTACTAGTTGGAAGTTTAGAAATGTGTCGTCTTTTTCTGTCACAAGCACACAACGTGGAACAGATGCTGGGGACGTCGTGTCCCGGTTCCTGACTCCTCCATCCAGCTCTTCTGAGCTCTGTGTGCTACGATTTGTTTTCCTGGAGCTTCTTTCTTCAGAAGAGGTTCCGTTTAAGTGGCAGTGACTGAGAGAATGAAGACAGGAGTACTTTTTAGCAGCGATGCATTCTAGATTTCCGGGGGGGGGCGGGGAGCAGGCACTGTGGCACTGGAAATACCAATGCCCAGTGTTTTGTTTTGAAATCAGCTACGTTCTGGGCCAAGCAGCCTTGCACGTGGTGAAGGAAGTAAGGCTGTAAACGCCAGTGCCACATCCAGATTCACACCAGCTCAGTCAGGTAATAACTAAGAACTTGGGCAAGAAATTTAATTTCAGTAATCTTCAGTGCCTTATGATACCTACTGCTTAGAGAGGTGCAGATTAAATGAGAGGAAACCGGGGCTCAGAAAGGTTAACCCATTTACTCGACACAGCAAAAACTTGGAAGAGCGCAGACTTGAACTGGGGTGTTAGGGTTCCAGGGCCATCTCAGTGCTGCCTTTACTGTGTGCTGATGACCGTTTGCAGATAGCAGCTGGAAACATCCAGGGTAGGGTCACTTGCCTGTCTCGAGTGTGTTCCTTGCTTGTACAAATGGTCCAGAATGCCGGTCAGTGGTAAGGAGCACTGTTCCCTACGAGATGTTTCCAGGCCACCAAGTGGGGATGCCATTGTTATGGAATGAGTAGGGCCCATACCCATTATCTGCGTGCTGTTGGGGTACGGTTAACTGGTCATGATTTCAAAGTCCAGTTTTTACTTGTTTGTGATAATATGTATTTTATTTTATAGCATATCAGAGTTATCCTTAGAGTCAACCCTTCACGCCATCAACCTTCATTGCAATAACATCGCGAAGATCGAAGCCATTGATCATGTTTGGAATTTACAACATTTAGATCTGTCATCTAATCAAATAAGTCAAATCGAAGGGCTTAGCACACTCACAAAACTATGCACTTTAAATTTGTCCTGCAATTTGATCACAAGAGTAGAAGGTTTGTAAGTGATTTTCATATAATACTTGGACAAGGAAAATGATTTAAGTCCATCTTTCTTCTCCCCCAGAGAATGGAATAAATAGTATAAACTTTTGAAAACTGACCTAAATTTTATTATGTAAAATGTATTCTAGAAAAGTTATCAGTCTTTTTAAAATATTTTGCAAAATGCCAATAAAATTAATTTTACAGTTACCACACTATAGTTTTGATTCCAAACAGTCTGAAATAGTATTATACTATGACTAATTGATTGTTTGAATCTTATAAAAGCTTTATTGTATTTTATTTTATTTTATTTTATTTTAGGACTTGACGCACTAATTAATTTGACAAGACTGAACTTATCTTATAACCACATAAATGATCTTAGTGGTAAGTAGAAGTGCTTAATTCTTCTGTAATGCTGAATATTTGCCACGTGTGATGAGTTAGACTGAGCTCAACGTGTTGAAAAACAATTTTAATTCTTTAAAACGTTTTCAAAGATGTGAAAGTATTAGAATTGAGTGTTAACTGTAGGTCTGTCACTGCTGGATGCTGTTGAGAAAAATATATTATTTTGTGGATGAAGTTTATCTGAAAAATGTGTGTCTTGGATAAGATAGGTCATTTATTTACTCAATTATTTACCGAAGATCGCTGTATCAAACACTCTTCTGTAGTTATAACAAAGAACAACAAACAGGTAAGGTTCACGTTGCCACAGGTCTTATTACATTGCTGGGGGAAATAGATGAGATCAGGTCAACCTCCCAAAAATAAGCAAAGAGTTGAGCAGACACTGCCTGAGAATATATCCAGATGGCAGACAAACACATGAAAGAGAGACGTCGGTCCTTAGTGACTAAGCCAGTGCCCAGGAAAACCACAGAGACCCAGTCACACCTGCCGGAACAGACAGCTTTAGAGACAACAGCACACAGCGCGGGTGAGGCCGTGGAGCAGGTGGGGCTTGCAGTCATTGCTGGTAGAATGCAGAACGGTGCACCTGCTGCGGAAGCAGTTTGAAAGTTTCTCATAATGTTAAATAGACACTTAGCATGTCGCGCAGTCCCACTCTAGGAGTCCCACCTAAGAGAAATGAAAACGTGGTTAATCAAAGACCTACGCATGAGTGTTTTTACGATTACGTTGTTCTCTGTGTAATTGTGTTTAGTTTATATATAATCTCCAAAAACTGGAAACACCCATGTGTCTATCACCTGGCAAACAGGTAAACAAATCATGATATAGCCACACGATGGAATAATATCTGAGAGTAAGAAAAAGAACATAAGGGAAGGATGCTTGTAGCAGCATGGATGGCTCTAAAAAGAGTGATGCTAGGTGCAAGCCAGACGCAGAGACGGTAACGCACGGTCCCATCTGTGTGACTCCCTGACAGAGGCGAAGTTACAGGGTTAGAAATCAGATGGGGGCGGTGGCGGAGAGGACCGACTACATGGGGACACATCTCCGAGGGCGATGGGAACATCCTCGATCTCAGTCGTGGTGGCTACACGGGTGTATTAAAGCGCATCGAACTCCACGCTTAAAAAAGGGTGAAGTGTAGTGACTCATAGCAGATAATGATAGGGAATATGAAGAAAATACAACAGGCAACCCTGTAAGTGCTCACAGATAATTCTTTGACACTTTATATGTTACACATCTTGATAAATACGATAGTTGTATAAGAGCATGCGAAGAAACAAAGGCGCGAGCAGGCTTGCCATGGTAAGGGACCAGAAAGAAGACCAGTGTGGCAGGAACAGAGCAAATGAGGGTTAGCGTGTGAGGAGAGAGATGAGGTAGGCAGAGGCCAGGTCGCGGAAGGCATTTGAGGTAAAGCTTTGCGTGTTCTAGCTGCAATCGAAAGCCGTTGGAGGGCTTTAAACAAGTTCGTGACGCGCCGCGTGTGTTTAGAGGACCCTTGGGCGCTGAGCGGGGAAGGACGGATTTTAGGAGGACTGGCGTGGAAGCCAGCGGCGGTCAGGAGGCTGGGCAGGGGGTGCGTGGGGTATGTTCCACAGGACCCAGCGATGGGTCGGAGAGGGGCAGTGACGGAGAAGGGAACCGGAGATAATGAACATGAGTTTTCTCTGCAGTGACGGGTGGGTGGGTGACAGCGCTGCTTCCCGACTCGGGGCAGCCTGGGGAAGAACGGGTGCAGGGCGAGGGCATGAGGCCTGAGGGTCCCGCGTGACACGCGAGAGCCCTGTCCGGCACGTGCGCCCGTGTGCTCAGCCCGCAGGTTCGGGGCGGGGCGCCTCCATGGAGCTGGAGCTGTGGGAGGCCCCGGGGAGACGTGGGTCCAGGAGGGGCCGGGCCGGGCCGAACCCAGGGGCGCTGCAAGCTGGGAGGGGGACAGCCAGGACGCAGGGCGAGGGCTTTGACAGCGCCAGGCATGCTCCTTCCGGAGCAGGAGGCCAGAGCGTTCGCCCGGGCGGGGCGGCCCCCGGGACGCGGGGAGAGCGCCGAGCCAGCGGCTGGGCTGGCGGGGCTGGGCCCCCGGTCCCCACGGCTGCCCGGAGTCAGGCTGCTGGCAGACAGCCCGGCTGGACCCCAGCCGCAGCCTGCCCCCCACCTTGGGACAGGCAAGGAAGTGCTGCCCGGAGCCGAGTCACACGGCCGATGTTTGCACGCTATGCGCAAACCACGTTTGCTTACTCTGCGGTTAAGCCGGTGCGTGGATTGGGAGCCTCGCGCTGTTGCTGCGGGCTTGTCCCCACGCGTGGCCAGCGAGGCCTGTTTGTTTGCTTTGGAGAGAACCAGAGACCAGGGACCTCGGGCTGCCGCCTCCGAGAGGCCACCTGCGTTTCTTCAGGACGCAGTCAGCTCCACGGAGCCCTGTTCAGTGGACATAGCTCTTCGCTGCAGGTCTCCTGCACGCTGCCCCCTCGCCCCTCGGAACAGCTGTGCACACCTTCGCTGCGCTGTCGGAGAAGTCGCTGCCGTGGCGTCACAAAGGGTCTGTCCGTCCTGCAGGTTTTCTGCCCCTTCACGGCATCAGGCATAAGCTGCGGCACGTCGACCTGCACAGCAACTGCGTCGACAGCATCCACCACCTGCTCCAGTGCGTGGTGGGCCTGCACTTCCTGGCCAGCCTCGTTCTGGAGAAGGACGGAGAGGACAATCCCGTCTGTCGGGTGCCAGGTAGGAACAGTTGGTGCTTTTCGTAACAGTTCACGTTCAGATCTTATTTCCTTCCACTGGCTGGCGTTTGTTTGTCTTGAGCTTCGCAACTTTTTATTACATATCTGAAAAAAGCATAATTACAATACGTTATTTTATTTGACAAAACTGAATTGTTAAAAAAACACAGAGGGGACAGATAATTTACACAGTTTTATATTTGATAAGTGAATGCCTCAGAATTAAATTATGTCACTATGATATTCTCACAGTATAACACTAAGCAGCCGTGATGGAGGAATAGAATCTTTTTAGCTGTGGGATCTCTAAGATACACTGTTACGAGAAGAAAAGCAACCAAATTGCGAAAACATTTCATGTGATGGGCTGCCCCTTGTGTGTAAAGGGCAGTGTGTGCGTTTGCCGGGCACACACGCAACAGCTAGCAGAATGCCCAGACGGATGATAATGGCTTCTCCGGGGCCAGCCAGCGGGGATCGGGAAATGCCGTGGGGGCGGGGAGGGAGCTGGCAGTTAGGGAACGTTAGCCACACTGTTCACTGTGCACGCTTCGAATTTACATCATGTGACTGTACTGATATTTTTTAATAAATGAATTTTTCAAGAAAACTTAATATGATATATAGGAGATGCTGCCGACATGTCACCTGACCTAGTCCAGCATCATCGAGGTTGGCAGAGCCAAGGCCGACCAGACGGCCCTCCCTGGAACCCGCTCTGTGAGCTGACAGCTCGCATGGTGGTGAGGGACAGGGCGGAGCACGCTGCCCGCCGCAGACCTGCTGGGGCTCCTCGCGGCCCCCAGATGGCCCCTCCCCGGGTGGAGACCTGTCCGACGGCTTGGCCAGCGGAGCGCCGTGGGCCTGACCGCGAGGGTCACCCTCAGAGTCAGCGCGGATTTCAGTCTTCCAGGCAAGCTCTTGGAAGAAGATCTTGTTTTTAAAACAGCTTCACGTTTTTCCTCCTGTCCCACGGTTGGGTTTTTCCCCTGACAGTCTCGTCTCGAGCGCCTGTGCCTCTTGCCGTTTGGACCTTTGTTCTCCACTCTTCCCCAACACAGTCGCTCTCCGCCCGGAAAGGGAGGGCTGCTCACCACCAAAATGACATTTCTCCCCTCAAAATTTCTAATATTAATTTACCAGACTTTCTTTTGGAGTTCTTCATTGGTGTTTTTATTTCTAACTACGTAGTTTTAAACAAAAAAAGTTTCAAGCCTAAATATCAAATTAACATTAACTTGCCAGATTTCTCACATTTAACCGCACTTACAGAAAATAAACACATCCTTGCACACTTGGTGGGCTGCCTAAGTCGCAGGCTGCTGGACTTCAGGGAAATGGGGCTCTGTCATCGCAGCAGCGTCGAGGCCTCAGCAGCAGGGTGCTCCGGCCCCCGCCCGTCGCGCGGCACGTGACGGTGGCATGCCGGCTTCCTGGCCCGAGTGCACACACGCGTGCGGCTTTAAAGCACTTTCACGAGAGCTGAGCCCCACGGCGACGACTTGAAGCAGCTGGCCTTCGGGAGGGCGTGCGGTGTGGCCCATGCTCGCTTTCTGGTTACCGGCCACCTGCTGGGGCGGGACCAGCAGCGTCCGTGATACTCCACGGAGCCGTGTTCCAGGACTCGCTTGTCATTCGGGCGATATGTCTGGTAGCCGATGAATTTAGTTTACTTTAGAAGTAATTCAGCTTATTCTTTTTTAACTGTGTGTTTTCATCGCGAACGACTTGTTTCCCAGGGTACAGGGCAGTTATGCTCCAGACTTTGCCTCAGCTCCGGGTCCTAGATTGCAAGAACATATTCGGCGAGCCGGCGACCCTGTCGGAAGTGAACTCGTCGCGTCTCCAGTGCTTCGAAGGCCTCTTGGACAATTTGGTTTCTTCTGATTCTCCCCTGAATATAAGTGAAGACGAGGTATAGTGATGTGCTTTTTCGCATCTGGTTTTCGCTCCGCATCTAACTAGTGAGTGAACTGTAAGGGCTTCGGCTTGTGTCTGTGTCACAGGTCGCCGACAGCGTGCCAGTGGCGACCCTGCCCGTCAGCGACATGGTGCCCTCGGTTCAGTTTGCGGACTCACCAGCAGCTGCCGGTGTGGCGTCCTTTACGTCCGTGTGTCCGTCTTCTCAGCAAGAGAAAGTTAACCAGGAAACTGATTTTGAGAATGAGATGAAACTTCAGAAATTAGATGATCAATTTATCCAGCTCCTCAACGAGGTAACCATGCAGTCCATTTTTCTGAGTGATTTGGTTAAGGAAACGCGGTTAAGGAAAGGGAAGCAAACGCTGCGCGCAGGCCGGCCCACCAGCAGCGGCCGCGTTTGTCGCCCACGGGCCGGCGTGCGAGAGAGGCGGGGCCGTGCCTGCCGCTCCGTTTCCCCGGCCGTCAGGTCCGCGTGGCCTAGCTCCGTCCATCCCGCGTCTCGCTCATCCCGCTCCGGGCTGCTCCGAGCGGCTCGAATCCGTAAACGTGCGTCTTCGCCCGCGTGGGGGAGTTCTGGACATCGTTTCTGCAAGCGTGTTTCTGTCTCGTTCTCCGTCCTTCCCCGCAGACTCCGCGTGGCCCTTTCGCTCTAGTCCCGCAGTCCCCTGAGGCTCTGTACCTCGTACCAGCTTTTTCCGGTGTTCTACACGTCGAATGATTTCTACCCACTTGTCTTCGAGTTCGCTTATTCTTTCTTTTATCATTTCATTCTTCTTTTAAGCCCAACCAATGAATTTTTACTTCAGATGTATTTTTCGGTTGTGAAATTTCCTTTTTTTTTTTTTTTTTTAATAATTTCTGTTTCTCCACTGAGTTTTCTTGTCTCTGCGCGTGATAAACACATCATTTTATATCATCAAGCACAGCCGTGATCACTGTTGCGCAGTTCTTGCCTGCTTGCTTGAACACATGGCCCTCTCAGGTTGGTTCCTGTGGACCCCCTTTCTCTCGAGAGTTGGTCATATTTCCCTGGCTCTTACTGTTGTGAGCATTTCTCATTTTATTCTGGACATTGTGACTGTCGTGGAGACTCGAGAGGCTGTCATGGGCCTCCCAGGAGCGCTGACGTTTTTGTCGTAGCAAGCGCTTAACTTGCTTTGACTTTCACTGTCACTTTGTCCCTTGGCCAGCACTCCATTCTTTTGTCCTTTCCTGGGCTTCTTGCCATCTACCCTGCACTGCCCTCTGATTCCTCGGCCCCAAAGCCCAGGTTCTCTTCGCGAGGTCTGAGGCTGCCTGCACCGTGCTCCGTGGGATCGCTCCCGGGCTGGGACGTGGCAGCCGAAGCACCCACCCAGCTCTTTCCCCGGCGGCAGCGCCCTCCGCGGGGAGCCTCCTGTCCCCTTGGCAGGCCCTCCAGGCAGTGCCCGTCGTGTCGTTTGCAGTTTTCCCAGAGTCGATGATGATCATTTTGAGAGAGTCAGCCACAGAGGAGCTTCATCCCAAACATACCTGGTTTATACACCTTAATCTTGTAAAAGTTACAGTATTTTAAGAACAAATTTCAATTTTATGTACTGAACCAAACTCTTAACAAACTTTGTTCACTTTTTTATTCTAGACTTCTAATTCTTTAATAGACACTGTTCCCGAGAAAGATATCAGACCTAAAAGAGACACAGATGTGACTTCTGAAAGTGACTGTGGACACAGGAAAGAATGTAATAGAAAAATTCCTCGAAGATCAAAAATCCCATATTATTCCAAAACGATCCAGACTATTAAGCACCACAATAAGAACAGCAATCCCTTTATAAGGTACTCGCTTCCGTTTTAGGAAGTTAGGCGAGGCACCAGGCAGGCCGGCGGTGCTGGCCCCCGCTCAGCGCCGGCCCGCGGTGGGTCCTCTCCCTCCCCGCGGCAGCGGCGCGCCTGCTCCGCCTCGGCCAGCGCGGTTGGCCAGGCGCGTGCGGCAGGGCCCTGTCTCTGCGACGGTGTGAGTGCCTGCGTGCGAGAAACAGAGACGCTGTACATCTCCGGGTGGTTTCCTGTGCTTTATTTTGCAGTGGTAATCGTAAAATGAAGCAACCTATTTTTAAAGAATTATACATAAGGTCATCGTTAGCGAACTATGAAATATTGGAAGAAACGGAAGAGCAGAAGACAGAACTGATTAAAGTAGAAAAGAGTCACTCAGAAGACAACACCTACCGGGTAGGACGGGCGGGATTCGGAAGAAAATGATTGCAAACGGTCTCGGATTTTAAATACGTAGTGAGTTTCAGAAAAATAGCGCATGTTTTTATGAGCCAAAACTATTGTGCGTATTTTTATTGGAGTGACGAGATGGTTTATTTTTCCCTTTCTGGCTTCCAGATTTTGTGGAGCGTTGTTATTTTTGTACTTTTTAAAGGAGTGGAAATTACACATTTATTTGAGATCAGGTTTCCGTGAAATCATGTGTGAAGTGCTTATGGAGGAGGAAACAGTCGAAAGTTTCAAACTTACTTCCTAAAGCAGTGGCTCCTCACGTCTCAGGCCCTTTCAGATGTGTAAGGAGGGCTCTGTGTCCCCAGAAGAGTAGCTGTGACACACGCACGCACACGCACGCACACGCACGCCACGGACTGTCCTGACAGCCGGTGTGGGCCCTGGATTTCAGATCAGGAGGCACGTGGGAGTTTGAGGATTCCTCCCTGCCCGCCGTGGCCGTCCTCCGTCAGTGAGAGCTGCCGACGCGAGCTGCGCTATTTGTGCGTCTGTGGCTCGCCCCGTGCACTTCGTGGGGACGGGTGTTGATCGCAGTGCGCGCTGCTCCCCAGTGGCGTGGCTGCTTTTAGGCATTTCGGGGTGCTGGTTTCCTCCTCGTATTCTCGAGCCCAGAGGGTTTGGCCTTGACCAGGTAGTGGCGCTGGTCCCTGGCAGTCGTGACAGCTGACCCTTACCAAGCAGTGGTCACGCGCCAGCGCGGCTGCGTGCTCCACGCCCGGCATTTCGTTTGCTTCTCACACGGCCCGTCGCGTGAGAGGCCGTTGTCTCCCTGCTCTGAGTGTGACGTCAGGGCAGCGAGAGGGACGTGTCCAAGGTCGCCTGACGCCGTTGTCGTCTCATAGGTACTAGTCGAACAGCTGGACCAGGAGAGAGAGAAGAGGTGGAAAGCTGAGCAGGCCGAAAAGAAGCTCATGGACTATGTTGACGAGCTGCAAAAACAGGCGAACGAGAAGAAAGACATCCAGTGCCTGGCCCTGCTCACCACGGACAGGTGAGGGGCCGGCCCTGGGGCTGCCGCCGCATGCGGGCTGCCGGCCTGGGAGGCCGCCCCCTGAACCGGCTGGCGTGGGGTCACGGTGCGTGTGGCGGTCGTTCAGCTGGAGCTGATCTCATCTCAGGATGAGCTTGCCGCATGAGCAGAACTCCGGCTGTGTCGCCGCGGGCCGGCAGGCCGAGCCGCCGGCCGGATGCGCGGGGGGCCCTGTTGCACAGCGGAGGTCACGTGAGTGACGCTGCGGCGAGCCGGGTAGACTGTTCTCCGTGCTCCTCGCCGTCAGTTTCAGGGGCGGAGAGGCACGTTGTCCTGTGTCTCCGCCGTTTCTTAATCCAATGAGAGTTCAAGGCGTACGTCAGATCTTCTCGACTGTGATCTTTGATGTTGACTACAATTTTTAGGCTTTTTTGTGGGTAACGTACTTTAAAGCCACATTTGCTTTCTGCTTTAGGCTAAAGGACATTATTGTTAAAGAGAGAAGTTCCAAAGTACAGCTCGAAGTTATGGTTCACAAACTTCAAAGTGAAATTAAAAAGCTAACGATTGAGTTGATTAAAGCGAGAGATCAGCAAGAGGACCACATTAGACACCTGAGAACCCTGGAAAAGGCGTTGGAAAAGGTGGAGAGGCAGAAGGGGCAGCAGCAGGCGGCGCAGGTACGCCTCCGCCTCCGCCTCCGCGGGTCAGCCACGCACACGCAGTCCGAGCTTCCGGCCTGAAACTGTGTCCTCACAGTAAATGCAAAAGGTGTTAGGCTCTATGCAGAAATTCGTTTCATTGGTAGCTAATGTGCCCCGTGGGGGTCGGAGTGAAGGCCGCTGGCAGCGACAGAGCAGCACGAGAACTGGGGGATACACTGAGGGCCATCACCTTGGGTCCGCGAGGCGCCACCTTCAAAAGCCCCAGACGCGGAGGCGTCTCGTTCTCCTGCTTTGAGTGGGACTCGCCCTTGAGTCTGCGATGCCGGCAGGCAGCAGAAGGTGGCGCTGCGTGTGGGCCGCCAAGGCTTGGCCTCCACCACGGTGTCGGGCGTCTGAGTTCTCAAAGGGAACCGAGTCGCTAGGCGGGTTTCTCCGGGGAGCCGCGGGATCGTGGCCTGAACCCCGGTTGTGTGTGCCTAGATGCGGCTCATCCAGGAGGCGGAGCTCAAAGCCGCCGCCGCCGACCGGGAGATCAGCCTGCTGCGCACATCGCTGCACCAGGAGAAGGAGCAGGTGCAGCAGCTTCACGAGCTGCTGTCGCTGAAGGAGGAGGAGCACAGGTAGGCGAGCACCACGTCGGACAACTCGGGTGCGTGCCGCGGAGAAGAGGCCACTCCGCACTGCCCTCCCCGGCAAAGCTGGGGGCAACCTGGCAGGGCGGAGCCTGGCGGCCGTGGCTCTAGGGGGCGGACAGGCCCGGGGGCGCCTGCACCTCACCCACCGAGTGCCGGGAGCTTCCAGACGAGCGGGTGGCCCCGTGGACGGGCTTGTCACGACAAAGCCAGTCTGCATTTCCCCAAACCCAACCAAAATTGGTCGTGCGACATACAGAAAACTGTTCCTTGACCTCCAGGTGACCATTAATAAGATTCTTCATTCCTCTGAAATGCGGGTCAGCACAGCTTTTTCTGCGAAGGGCCAGGCTGCAGAATTTGAGGCTTCGCAGGCCGTGCCTGGCGGGGCCTTTGTGGCACCAGACCGGCAGGCGGGCCTGCGGCCCAGCCAAGGGGCCTTTCCAGGGGAAGGCAACGGCCACACCTGCCCTGTGAGTCCGCAGGGAGGCGGACATGCGGGCGGTGTCTCCCCCGCCCGCCCCGCCTGCGCAACGGGGCGATGGCCGTGGGCCGGTCCTGTTTGTCTCCAGGCCCGTTCTGCTTGTGTCCTACGTGAACTGTAACGTATGGATTAAATTTCGATCCTCCGGGGCAAGTTGTCCTCATACGTGTAGGCGGGACAGCTATAGAATCAGGGAAATGAATCGCAGCTCTGAAATGTTGTACTTTGTGTTCTTTATATATCGTTTAACCTGTTGTACTAGTTTCAAGAAACCAAAACTAGAAATAATGGATTTCGTATCACGGGCTTGATTTACTCCAGAGAAATAGTGGCGAAGTCTAAGGAATGCATGATACTTACATGAAAATCCGGCCCCGTATCAGATCGGTGCCTCCTTCCGTACTGCCACGGAGTTTTTCCCATGAACCAACCACCGTACCAACTCCGACTGTGTGTCGGAGGCTCAGCCAGGGTGGGAGGTGCAGAGAAGCAGAACTGCAGGTGGCCCGAGCCAGGAGGCCCCTGAGCCTCGGGGCTAAGCCGGGGCCTGCCCCTCCGCGCCCCCATCCCCCCCAGTGTGCGGAGCAGTCAGGTCAAGCCCGCGTCTTTATCCTTTTCCGTCCCCAGCAGTGAGGCGCTTGCTTTAAATTAAAATTAGGGAATATAGACCAGTTAATGACTGTTTAAAGACCTTGAAGGTTTTTCTTTGCAGGTGAACAGAGCCCTGTGATTTTTATTTGTTTTTCGCTCTAGGAAAGAACTTGAAACAAGGGAGTTTTTTAGCGATGCTGAGTTCCAGGAAGCCGTGGCCAAAGAGGTGGCCAAGGAGGAGGCAAAGCACGAGGAGTTGATCAAGGAGTACCAGGGCAAGGTGGAGGCGCTGAGCCAGCAGTACCTGGACCTGGAGAACGAGTTCCGCATCGCGCTCACCGTGGAAGCCAAAAGGTTCAGAGACGTAAGGATGCGCGTGCAGCTGCCCGTTGGAAGCCGTCGGCGAGCCGTGGTGTGACAGGCGCGTTGGAGGGTCCCGGCTCTGTCCGTGCTGGCGCCGTGAGCTCCAGCGGGTGCAGACGCTGAGCGGCCCGCGCGGGGGGCCGGGGCGGGGCTGGGGAGCGGGCCCCCTCCTGTCGCTACAATGTGCTGCGGGGACTGGCGCCTTTGGCCCTCGGCCTGTTTTTGGAAAGTGTTACCAGCACGCAGCCGAGCTCGCGGTCACTCTGCCGGGGGCTCCCCGTGTGTCGCCGCGGCAGAGCCGCGTCCTCACAGCACAGACCACGTGGCCTGCAGAGCCCGTTACCTGTGCGTCCCGTGCTTCTGCCGAACGTCTCTCCTTCTAAAAACAAAGAGACGTGAGCTGTTTCCAGAGATGCTTTCTACGTTTTTGAGAGACGTGCTATTTATAATACAATTTTGAAACGTAGGTTAAAGATGGTTTTGAAAACGTTGCCACCGAGTTAGCAAAGAGCAAGTACGCTCTTGTCTGGGCGCAGCGGAAGGAAAACGAGTCTTCCTCCCTGATCAAAGACCTCACCTGCTTAGTGAAGGAGCAGAAGACAAAACTCGCCGAGGTTTCCAAGCTGAAGCAGGAAACCACAGCAAATTTACAGGTGAGACGTCTCAAGGGCATCGTCACGATTTTAGGGCATGGCGTTTGAATTGCCGATATTCATTCTATGGTAACGGGGGTTTTTATAGGTATATCTGCCCATTGTGATTTTTAAATTAATTTCTTTATTGCTGCTGTGTCCATTTTAAACATGAGTGACATTTTGCCCAAGAGAACTTACTGCCCGAAGGTGAGCTTTGGGCGCTGGTGCAGGTGCTAGGTGAGCAGGTGTGAGTGTCACAGGCGCAGACGCTCTGCGGGGCGTGAGCGTGAAATGCGGAGTGTGCGAAGGAGTGGCCTCGCACAGTGTGACTGTTCGTTTTCTGGCCCACGTGTATCTTTAGTTAGTAAAATTAGAACTTTTCCTGATGTGAGACTGAGAAACATTTGCTTTGTACTTAACATTTTTTTCTCGTAAAATGAAAAAATGGAAAACAATGCACTTAATTATAATAATTCCACCTTTTTCCAATGTTTTTGGGGAGTTTACAGAATCAAATCAACACCCTTGAAATTTTAATCGAAGACGACAAGCAGAAGAGCATCCAAATAGAGATCCTCAAGCACGAGAAAGTCCAGCTTATTTCGGAGCTGGCGGCCAAGGAGTCGCTGATTTACGGTTTGCGGACAGAAAGGAAAGTGTGGGGGCACGAGCTGGCGCAGCAAGGTAAGACCCTCAGACTCTCGGAGGGGAAACAGCCCGTGTTCCTAAACCAGCAAATCCGCGTGTCGGAGAGGAAGGTCCGGACGGGCTCGGCCCTCGGGCCCCCGGGAGAAGTGGTGGCAACCGTGATGCGGCGTGACCGGCCGGAGGGGGCGGCCCCGCATCAGCCCCGAGGCGGTGGCTCCGCCGCCCGTGGTCGCCTTCCTCCCGGTGGGACCCGGGTCCTTTCTGAAGCACACGCTTTCGCGTCGCTGCAGCCAGAGGAGGTGTTGCGAACAGTCCCGTCCCGTGCACCGATCGCGAGTCCGTGCGGTGAGCGGCACCCCGGCCTTGTCTGCCGATGGGGGCGCTCCCCTCGCCGCCCGTGGGGAAATCCGGAGTGAGCTCGCTCCGTCTCCCTCCCATCGCTGCGAAGCAAGAGACAAACTGCGATCTGTGGCCGCGACAGACGCTTCGGCGCAGCGGGGTGCGGTCCCCTGCGGCGTGGCCCACGTGGCAGCCCACGTGGCAGCGTCCCGTACCGTTTCGCTCGGGTGCCCGACCCTGACCAGCGCCACAGCCCCTGCCGGTGCGCGGGGCGCGGTTTCCGAAGCCGGGGCGCTGAGAGCCTCGTCCTCGCCCCCATCCTCACGTCCTGCCGCTCCGCACGCACTTTGTGTCTCGGTTTCTGGCGTTTTGTTTACTGCATTGTTAAATGAGGTCACCTTCAAATACAAATCCCCCACGGTCTCTTAAAGTTTGTTCCTGGGGCTTTTTGTTTCTTAGGATCTTGTCTGGCTCAAAATCGTGGGAAACTAGAGGCTCAAATTGAAAGTTTGTGCAGAGAGAACGAATGTCTGCGGAAGACAAACGAGCGTGACAATGACACGTTAAGGATTAAGTGCAAAATCATAGAGGACCAAACCGAGACCATCACAAAGCTGAAAGTCGTAAGTGCGCCAGCTACTTCGGGAAAGGACGGGGAGCGGGTCCGGAAATCTGGATCAGAGCATCCGGTCAGCGTTCGTCCGGGAGGCTCTCAGCTGCCGTGGCACTTGGGGCAGGGCGTCACGGCCTCCTTCTACAGCAGTTGCCCCTTCGCCTGCAAAATAACATTCATTTATTATCTCGAAATTACTTTTTCTTGAGTATTTTATGGGGCACATTATTATGGCCCTTCGGAATAACCGGAAATAGTGTTGACGAAGGGTTAGGAATCACAAGAAAATTAACACTTTCTACGTTTAAAATACGCCCTTTAAGCACTGTTTTGTATCTCCCGATATTGTCGTCACTTCTCAAAGTGACAACAGAACCTACTCTGCTATGCTCGAAGGTTTGTGAGTGGATCGTAAGAGAGGCATGCTTGTTCCCAGGGGACCCCACTGTGACCCCCTTCTTCTGTTTGGCCTGTCTCAGGAGAGAACGCACAGGATCACTTGTTTCAAAGCATCTTACTTAAAATTTCTTCAGAGAAATTTTCTGACAATTATCTTGAACACTGAATCAAATGTGAATTCCAAAATTTTTCTATAGAGATTATATCTTAAAACGCAAAGTAACAAAAAAAGGATTAAGAAGTTTCTAAATGTGATTGTCACCCATAAAGTTAGGAATGCGTTCTTTAAAGGGATTATAACTACTAGGGTTTGACTTTTTTTTTCCTTAGTCACTTTTAAGAAACTCCTTGAGGGCTTAACTTCGTCAGGTTCGGAAGGTAAGCCGGTTCCGCCCACTGCTGCATCTGTGGCTGGGTTTGGGCGCCTGAGCTCCGTTACCCTCATCAATTATACCGGTGTGGACTCCGTCGAAAATTTGGTTTCAACGTATCCAAAATTTCAGATATGTCACATGTGCCACGCAGCATTCAAAATTATTGAAATTTTTTTTTAGCAGTAAACCTTTTTTCTTCTTTTAAAAATCTGGTCAAGCTTATTTTCTTTAGAGTTCAGGTAAATATGAAACGGCAAGACTAGTTGTCCGCATTTGCATTGCAGAAGGCAGAGCAGGTGGCCCGTCAGGACGGTGTGTCGTGTTGGGCACAGCTGCTTTCACGGCGAGACTGCTGCCTGGTCAGTCTGAGCGGAGCTGGAGGGGAATGGCCATTAATGAATGACGTGGTGGAGCCAAAAATCAGATTTTAGTTTTAGATTTTTGCTAAAAATTAAGCTTTTAGATTTTCAACGCAGCATTGTCTCCCATGATTGAATACGTCAAGGAGCATCGTATGGGCCGTGACGGCGTGAGCACTGTGGTGCGTCCCAGCCAGCCACACACACCCCGCAGCAGCGGCCAGACAGGCCCTCCCGCGGCGGACCCCACACAGCTCACAGCGTGGGGGGCGGGGGGGGGCGACGCTTTAGCCTGCAAAATGTGGCGTTTACTGTCTCCAGCTAAGTAGGTTCTGTGGTTAGCTTCTGACTGCGGAATTCAGAAACAAGTTCTTTTTGAAAATCTGTGTTTTTCCCCATGTATTATTTTGACTTTCCAGTACACGTGAGTCACGAGGCTCTGATGCTACGATGCTATTCCTTTTGTTAATAGGGTTCTTTCATACGATTCTCTTCCAGCTTTTGGGGATTCCTGGTAATATGTGTCAGTTACCTCAGAGAGTCCTATGGGGAAATAAATAATTTATGATTTTTATGCAAATGTCGGTCAAGGTTAAAAGACTGTCTTTGCTGAGAACGTTTAGATCTAAACACTGAGGAATTGAGCCACATCCTGCATCACACTCCGCAATCCAGACTTAAGTTAGAGTACTCTAGTGTGTGCCTCCATCTTCCCAAAAGGAAAAAAGCTAGGGGACGAACCCGGGCAAAAACAAGGGCCGCCGCCTTCCTCGTCCCTGCGCTGCGGCCTGACGCCGGAGCACGGCGCGGCTGTCCCAGGCGTCCCCTCAGCCCCCGAGAGCGCCCCGGCCAGTGCCCCGGCCAACACCCCGGCCGGGCGTGCAGCGGGGCGAGCTAGCCTCGAGCCTGCAGGCGTCCACAGCGCCGCCGGCGGCCTTGACCTCTGGTGTGCAGGAGGCAAACGCAGGACGGTCTCGGGCCCAGCACGGGAGACAGCGAAAGGACGTTCGGGGCTGTAAAGCCTGTTCGCACGTGACCTCTTGACAGTGACGAAGTCACACTTTCTTTAAGGTATTTTCTCACTGATGCGGAAGACCCTGCGCATCACGGCGGAGGGAGTTTGATTCCCGCCGTCCCGTCCGCAGGCGGCGTCCGTCTCCCTGTGTTGCGCCCGGCCCCTCGGTTCTGTCTGTCATGAAAGCGTCGATCCTTCCCCTTCCCGGAGCAAAATCGGGTTACGGGACGTTTCCAGCGAGCGTGCTGCTGTCATTTCCTTCCCTTCTGCTCCCTGTGCGACTAATCATTGCTAACTTGCCGAAGCAAAGCCTGAGCGGGGCGGTTCCCGTTTCTTACTTTCACTTAACGTAGCAGCGAAGTTTCTCTTTGCTGCAATAAGCAACGTCCTGTAAATCTGCTCTAAGACACTCGTTGAACATGTGATTTTTAATTGGTAGTTTTTATAATAATTGTAAACTATAATTAGGAAATGAGGCATTTAGGATTAATAAGCTACTGATTGTTTTTTCAAAGTGTGTACAGGAAAGAGAGGAACAAATCAAAACGTTAGAAGAAAAGATCACCGAAATTCAGAAGTGCACTCAAGAACAGCTTGAAGAAAAGTCTTTGCAGCTGGATGACATCATCGAGAAGCTGGAAAGGCACAATGAGAGAAAGGAAAAACTGAAGCAGCAGTTGCAAGCAAAGGAACTGGAACTCGAGGAAATCAGAAAAGCCTACAGGTACTCCGTGGCCTTCGCGCTGAGAAATGCCGTGTGGCCGCACGTTGTGGCTTGCTTCTCAAATGATTTCTTCCCGTGTTAGCACCCTTAACCAGAAGTGGCACAATAAAGGAGAACTTCTAAGTAACCTCGAAATGCAAGTCAAAGAGGTGAAAGAAAAATTTGACAACAAGGAAAGGATACTGAAGGCGGAAAGAGACAGAAGCGTTGAACTGCAGAGGTAAGCGCGCGCCTGGAGCTCACGGGGCACCTGGAGCTCGCGGGGCGCCTGGAGGGGCCGGGCCTGGGGCTGGGGTGCGGGCAAGGGCAGGGAGGGGAGCTGGAACGTGTCGGGGGTCGTCATTTGCCCAGTGTGTGATTTCTATTCCATCATTCAGTCCACAAGATGAAGATCGGGGTCCCCGCCATCGGCATGTGAGGTGGGGCTCTGGGTTTTGCGTGTTCACCCAACGGCATGTGCTGCATGGCGCTTCCGTGCTCCGACTGCGCGGCTGCCGGCGTCCGGGCTGCTGCCTGTGGCTTCAGGAGGGTCCCGGGCCCCCGGAGACGCAGCCGACCCGACACGCTGACCGACGGCAAGGGCCGATTTTAAAGAGGGAAGAAATGTGCTAACGTACAGGAAATGGCGTTTTGCCTCCAAGAAACTTCTAGCACTAAACTTTTTCAGCTGCTATTTCGTGTGTTTATTAACATAGGGTTTGATGTGTTAAGCGTTAGCACAGGGAAGTCCGACCTGCCTGTTCATAAACAATTCCTATCACACTTCACCTCCTTGGAGAAAAAGACGCTGGCAGCAGTCGGCCGTGGAGGCGCTTGTGTGACATGTCTTGGGCTCAGAACGCGTGGGATCCGAGCGCGCGACCTTTCGGGGGGCGAGAACGCGCCCCACTCCCGCGAGCGTCATCCCCGTTCTAGAAGGCTGCTGGGCGATGAGCCCGCCTGCCTCTCGCTGCTTAGTGGCGCTACGCCGCCACCGAAGCGCGAACGTGAGGACTGCCATCTAACCCTGAAAGACCCCGAGTTTTACACACACGGGTACATGGTTTTGTTTTCCATTTTTAAGGGACACGCTGGAGAAGCTTCAAAGTATGGACGACGCCTTTAAAAAACAAGTCAACGCAATTGTCGAAGCTCACCAAGCTGAAATCATAAAAATGGCAAGTGAAAAGCAGAAATATATCGATTCTGCAAACCTAAAGGTACTGTAAGTAGAATGCACTTGATTATCAGCACTGAATTGTTACAGCTAAATAAATTTGAGATATATTATCACAAGAAGAGGCAGCATGATTTAATGGCCTCGGCGGCCGTGAAGCCAGGCCAGACGGCCATGGTGCTCAGGTTGCTTGCAGGACCTAATTCTGCAGAAAGCAGAATTGTAAGTTTGAGCCTGGTGTGCGCCCGCCCCGCGACCTCCAGATCAGAATTCCCCTCCCTGCCGCGTCTCGGCCGGGAGCCCCTCGGCCCCATGCAGCAGGGTGCGCGTGCGAACACGGAGAACGTGGCCGGCCACCGCCTCCGAGCAGTCCCCGGGGAGCAGTGCTTTATCGTAACTCGGGTTCCAGGCCATGGAGTGTATCGTTTTAACATCACTGACAAAGGAATGAATTTAGAGCGATGCTAGCGGGGGGCAGAGCTCAGAATCGCCTGTGCAGCTTTTTAACAGTACACGTACATGCGCCCCCCTGAAGTGCATGCGCCCCCCTGAAGTGCATGCGCCCCCCTGAAGTGCATGCGCCCCCCCTGAAGTTTCCATTCAGAGTTCGGTGTCAGACGCAGGTATCTTGAAAACTCAGCAAGTGGTTAAGTTTGCAGCGGCGCGCCTTTCTGAGTGCGTGGGAAACCCTCCCACCCCATCCTGCCCCGGACGCCGGCCACCCCTCCGTCCGGCACCTCCACACCCCGTGCTCCCCGCCTGGTAGTCAGTCACTGTGCCCGTGATCAGAGGGGCGGTCTCGGTATCACAGGCCTTGTGTTCAGGTAACGTTGATTTTAGTGATGGCCCCAAAGCGCATAGTAGAGATCCTGGCAGAGGCGTACAGTGCTCCCTTTAAGTGCAGAGGTGAACGTTCTGGACTCAATAAAGAAAAGCCACGTGCTGGGGTTGCTGAGATCTGCGGTCAGAATGGATCTGCTGTGGTGAAATCGGGGAGAAGGACGAAGATCCGTGCTAGCTTTGCTGTCGCACCTCAGACTGCGAAGGTCACGGCCACAGTGCGTGGTACGTGCTCAGTTAAGGTGGAAAAGGCGTCAGATTTGTGGGCGGAAGACACAGAAGGCAGCGCGTCGCACCGGGACGCGTCGAGCCTGTGCAGGGACTGCAGCAAGGGGCCCACCCCCGAGACCAGTGACACCGGAGCACGCACTGCCCGTGAGGGGCGCTCAGACCCGGGGGCAGGCTCGGCCTTGTAGCGTCTCACGCCGTCACGGGAACGAGAAGGGTGAGGACAGCGCAGGAAGACGAGGAGCGAGAGAGGCCGCGCTCACCGAGCTGTCAGCGTGGTCGCTCTGTGTCGCTGGTGGAAACCTCTGCCCAACTTGCAGGCGTCGCCGTGGGGAGCTGTGCATAGGAAAAGGCGTAACGTGCAGCGGCCACTGCTGCCCACGGTCAGCGGATAGGGGGCGCCGGCTGTCCCTGCAAGACGGGCCAGAGAGCAGCAGCCAGGAGCGAGTTCAGCGGCAGACGGGAACCAGCGCTCCTCGCCCCGGCTGCCGTGGGCCTGTGACCGCGTGACACTGCCCCGGAGGGCGGCGGGCTGGGGCCGGGCCGCAGTCACAGTGAACGAGGAAGCGTGACTTGTCCAGATTCAGCTCTTTGTTTCAAGTCCACAGAGGTTTCAGATGTTTTATCTAAAATCTCCCACATGTTTTCCAGGCCCCCTGGGGACCACGAGCTAAAGGGTGAGGTTGGGCCCTCAGCTGGGAGGACGTCCTGGGCTCCGCGGCGGACCTGCTGCCAGTCCACTGTGACGTCTCAGGGACACGTCTGTGGGGAGCAAGAGAAATGGCACCGGAGCGTGAACGTGATAATAAGGGAAATCGCGAGGCATCGTGTAGCGGTGATCCTTTAAATTAGGAGAAATACTAGCCTTCGGAGAGAGATCAGGGAATCTGTCTCAGAGATTAGGGAGAGGCGAGTGAGCAGAAAGGGACGGTCGGTTTGCGGGTGCCGTCAGGGCTGTCATGTCACCCAACAGGGTGTCAAGCAGGAGGGGACAGTATCAAACAGAGACTCCGAGGAGGACGGAGGCCTGATGATACAGTGGTCGCTCGGGGAGGCGGTAGTCCCTAGCCAGCACCGGTGGCCTGAGGATGCAGCAGGGACCCCAGTACAGCGTCGGGGGCAGCGGGGAGGCTGCCGCAGGCTGGAGAGCCTAGACGGCAGCACAGGGCAGTGGGAGGCTGGAGTCAGAGGCTGGGCTTCTGTCCACACGGGCCGCTGAGACGCTGCACAACCTCGAATAAATTTTCCAAGCTTGAAGCAGAGTTTCAGTACATCGCCGTGTGTTTAGCAGGGAGCCTGTGGGCGAGGGTGATACGCGCGTCCGCGTTCTGCATGCTGCGTGGCCATCATTTCCCCAGGTAGCATTTGAACAAGTTACATTTCACTAACCTCTCGGCTTTAAATAAACGTCACAAATTGCAAAATGCGTAAGAAAAAAATCTGACTTTTTTCAGAATGCATTTTTTAAATTTAAGAAATTTTTATTTAGGTTCATCAGGTTGAAGAAGAAATGCGTGAACTTCTGCAAGAAACATGCAAGAACAAAAAAGCAATGGAAGCGAAAATCAAGCGACTTGCTTTCGTTCTGAATGAAATTCAGCAAGATTGTGATAATTCTGAGACAGGACTTAACTGAAATGGACCAGCAGACATTGTAAAAATGATTAAATACTGCAACAGTAGTAACTGCTATGACTTGGAAATGTCTCTTTCTACACATTTCATTCTGATTATATTTTAAAAGATTTTTGATAAAGAATTTAATTGTATATGTAGGATTTTATAATAAATTGTTCATAATTATGTGTATTAGAAAAACCTATCAAAATAACTAGACTTAAGCCATTTTTTCTTGTTTCTGTGCTGTGCATTGTTTGGGAGTTAAGCATTTGCCAATGAATGTAAATGAAAATTAGGGTCAGCATTTGACTATATTAGGGAAAGTACTTTATCGATTATTGTTGCTTTTTGTTAATGAAGAACTAATTACATTTATTGGTTGTCCTTTAGTTGATGTAGTTCCATTCCTTTAAAATGTTCATATGTTCAGAAGTATAGGCAGCCAAGCATCTGAAATCGTATGAGCCATCTGGCGCCGGTAGACGGCACCTGCAGCCGACTCCACGTCACTCACCGTGACCCCTGTTGATAGAGATTTGGCTTTCCATTAAAGATCACATTTCAGGTTTTATAGACATTACTTGTTCCTCAGGAGGAAAACTGTTCCCCTCTCACTTTCTCATTTTCCCTTTTAATCACTATATATGGAGAGCGCTCTTGCAACTAGAAATAATCGTTCATTTCATGTCAGGACATTTATTACTATTTCACTTTATCATCATCTCTTATGTTCCTATGTGTGCAGAACAAAAAGCTGAAAACTACTCTTAATGTTTCTAAAAGAATACATAATACCACATATTTAACTCGTAGCCAGCGAACCAAGTTTTAAAAACTAAATGGAATCATAAAAGAAAAAAAAATTAATGCTTCTGAAAGAGAAGGCCACATCTCATGGTCAGCTTCATGCTGCACTCTGCCAGGCAGCTCTGAGCCGCCAGCATGCGTGACGAGAGTCGGGGCTGGGGGAGGGCATATATAATTTGGGAAAATAATAGCTGAAACTTACTAAAATTTGCCCCCAACAAAAGATCAACCTACAGATCCAAGAACTTCAGTAAAATCTAGGATAAACAAAGAGAACCACACCTAGATATTTTAGTCGAACCTGGGAAAATCTTGAAAGCAGTAAGAAAATGGTTTGCCTCATGTAGAAGAGCAGTATAATTGACAGCTGACTTGTCAGAAGGCAGAGGATGACATATTCGAAGTATGGGAAGAACAGTATCTGTCCAAGGATTTCATATCCAGTAAAACCATCCTGCAGAATAAAGGCATTCCCAGACAAAGTTTACTGCTGGCCTCTTACCCGAAAAAGTTAAAAGACAGCCCTAGAGACTGAAAGGAAATGGTATCAGTAACAAATCCACTGGAAGAAATAAATAATGGAAACAACAAACGGTCGACTTTTATGAGGAACGTATTAGACGAAGCAATTATAATACTTGTTGAATTTATATACGGTATGTGTGAAAAATAGTGTGAAGTTGGGGCAGGGAAATATAATATTGTAGCTTTACCAAATTAACACTAATTGAAAGACTGGTAAATTAAAATGTGTATTATGATCTCTAGAACAGCCAGTAAGAAAATAACCCAAAGTTATAGTTCAAAAAAGAGTAGGTTCCATGTGGCAGCATAAAAGCACCAAAACTGACAAAAAGTATTTTAAAACATCCATTAAGGTCTGAAAATTGTCCTAAGAGCAAAGCGTGAATGAAACATTCAAGGGAATGTGGTCCAAGCCAGGTGGCACTGGGCCATCCCCCCTCACCTTCCGGCGGGTGGCCGGAAATCCCACTGGTGGGCGGGCCGTCAGCCTTCCATCCTCTCCAGCTGTGTTGCGGGGCCAAGGTTAAACCTTGAGCTTCACTCGCCAAGAAGATTCCAATTAGTAAAATTGGGAAGGAAAGCAAGGACATATGGGGCTAAGGAGGAGACTAGGAGGTGATAAACGTGTTTATGGCCTCGGTGGTGATAAACTTGATGGGTGTATACTTATCCCCACTCGTTAAGTTGTGTAAGTATGTACTTCTTTTACATGTGAATTAGACCTCAAGAAAATAGTTTAAAAGAAAAAATCCTTTGGCATTAGCATCAAAAACACATTCTCCGGTTAAACTTAACAAAAGAAGTGCTAATGACAAGTGCAAAACCATAACAGAAAACAAAAAGCGCCAGTGTCCCCGGATTGGAAGACTCCAGCCCGTGGAGAAGGTGATTCGCCCCAACCTGCGTGCAGAGCGAACGCCGTGGCCAGGACGGCCCGGCCCGCAGGGCCGCGCGCGGGCCGGAAGCCCCTGCGGTCGCAGATTCAAGGGACCCGAAGTGGCCGGCACAGCGCGGGGCCAGGAAGAGGGAGCTGGCGGCGTGGGGACCCCGGGCCCGGGCACGCGGCGGCTGGGGGGGGGGGGCCGCGGGGGCCCGGCGGCGGCTGGGGGGATAGTTTGGGGTCGGGGGCCAGGCAGGGGGCGCCGGGGGGAGGGGAGGTCTGGGGCCAGGCGGGGTTTGGGGTGATAGGTGGGGGTCGGGGGCCTGGCGGGGTGCGGGAGTCCGGAGTGCGGGGGGCGGGGGAGGTCGGGGGCCCGGCGGGGGTTGGGGGGCGGGGGGCGCGCGCCCGGCGCCCCGCCTCCCGCAGGAGCGCGTCTCCCGGCAACGGCGGCCGCGGCGTCACTTCCGGCCATTTAAACTCGGGTCCCCGCCGGCCTCGCCGCGTCCGCCGTCCCGCCGCGGGCTCGTTGGCGCTCGGGCTGGGCCGGGCCGGACGCGGGGCGATGGCGGCGGCCGAGCCCGCGAGCTCGGGGCAGCCGGCGCCGCCGGGCCCGGCGCAGGGCCCGCGGCCGCCGCCGTCCGCGCCGTCCGCGCCGCCGCCGCCCGGGGCCCCGGCGGGCGGCAGCAGCCGGCACGAGAAGAGCCTGGGGCTGCTGACCACCCGCTTCGTGTCGCTGCTGCAGGAGGCCGAGGACGGCGTGCTGGACCTCAAGGCGGTGAGCGCGCGCGGGGAACGGGCGCCCCGGGGCCCCGGGCGCCGCGGCCACCGCCTCCCCCCTCCTCGCCCGGCGGCCGCGGGACATGCGCCGTGCGGCGCGGGGCGCGTTGTCCCTGGCGCGGGGGACGCGGCGCGGCTGCGCGGGGGCCTCGGCGCCGGGCGGCTTGGGGCGGGGGGGGGGACCCCAGCGCCCCGGCACGCGGGGCGGCCGTGAACGCGGTGACCGCGGACGCCGCGCGTCCCCCCTGCCCGGCGCACGGGCCTCCGCAGAGCCCCGGGCCCCCTGGGCGCGCCCCTGGGCCCCCGGCGCCCCCGGCCTGTGCCCCCGGTGCCCGGCGCGGGGCCGCTGGGGTCGGGGCCGCTCGGCGCCCCACGCGCCCGCACCGGAAGCAGTTCCCCCCCTCTTCGAAGAGTTATTCCTGGAGCTTCCCCCCCCCCCGGGAGCTTCCTGCGCTCCCGCCCACGGCCCCTTCCCCGCAGCCCCCTGGGCTGCCCCGTGGCACGTGCGGTGTCGCGTCTGAGTGGTCGCGAGCCGAGCGCGTTCTGTGTCAGGAACGTCGCAGGGAGTCAGCAGGGCTCCAGCGAAGCAGCACGACAGGCAGCTCGTGCCCTGCCGTGCAAAGGCCCGAAAGCCACCTGTAGCCTGTGACATCAGTAAAGGCAGCCCGGCGAGTTTGGGGTTTTCCAGGTGAAACAACGCTGCGGTGTGACTGGGAGACCCGCGCCCCAGCCTGCCCGGGACAGGGCGAGCGGCGCCCCTGCCGGCCCTGGGCGCGCCGGCCTCCCGGGTAGAGTGGCCGGACGCCGGCTGCGCGGGCCGGTGTCGCGCCTGGGTCCCCGCTCGCTCCCAGCTTTGCTCCTGCGCCCGCGCGGCCCTGACGTTCGCCTCGCTATGTCAGTGGGGCTTCTACTCCCAGAGAATAGCTTATCCTTTTTCACATATATGTGGAAATATTCTTTTACATACAGTTTTTACTTACTCGCATGTTTACGATAAAAGTCTTACATTCCCATCTTTCCAACGATGTTTCCTCTGTGCACTCTAGTATAAGGCGGTTAAGACTCTGATAGCATATGTCGAAGGTGGACTAACCCTGGCAGTTATAAATTTCCTCTAGTGCAAATTATAAAATCCCATTTTTTCTTATGTCTTTACTTTGGTGGGGGTGTTATTTCAGGATAAGTTAGTTATCCAACTGGTACCTTTTAAGAAGCAGTGAACGAGACATCATTTTTGTGAACATCATGAACATAAAAATCTAAACCTTTACATCCAGTCCCTCGGAGACCCACAAACTGTCGGGGACCACCTGGACGCCCTTCTTTTCCTAACTTACCGAAGCGTAAGAACATTTCTTAGTGAGGCCTGTCTTAAGTGAGAGTGAAAATGAAGTTCCACTTAAAAAATTTTTGCAGTTTATTAAAAATCAAAAAGTAAAACTTAGAACTAGCGTAAAACATGGCCGCTTGGGGCGGGAGGCGCCGGGGGTGTTTGGGAGAGGGTCCTGTGAGCGGAGGGCATCGAAGCAACGAGCTGCTTCGGGAGGGGCCCGGCCCTTTTCGTTCTTGAGGAAAGGTATTTATGCCGAGGGTTTCGAGGGTTTCGAGGGTTTTGGTTTCCGATTGATTCGCTGCCCCCTGCAGACCCTTTGAGAGCACAGGGCGGTGGCCTCTCCAGGAACCTGTCCACCGCCACTTAAGTGATCTTTCTCTTTGATCGCGTTCTCTCCCCGTGAGACCTGCATTTTTTAAAACTCTTTTCACGTGTGTCAGCCGCGGCCTCACAGCCTTAGATATGTAGACAGCGTTTTTGTTACTGTGTGTGTTTCGCATAACGACTTGAATGGGAGTGCGGCCTGCCCTTTCCGGCCACGCCCCCTCCTGGTGGGGCCACCTGCACCGTCCCACCCAAGGGCCTCAGAGCCCCTTGAATCATGGGAACCCGTTCTAAAACGTTTTGCCACAAATTTATTTCGTGAATGTGTCATAAGTGCGAAATTCCACCCGATTGCCCATTAGCTTTCGGAACCCTTCCCCTGTGGGACAGGGCGCGTGGCACCTGCCGTGGCTGAGCTTCACACCGGAAACAGCTGTGGACGGCCCGGTGACACAGCCGGCCGTAAGGGCTTGTGAAAGGCCCTCTGGCCTGTGGGTGGGCATCAGACATTCTACATTTTATTACCTTTAACAGTGTTTGAAAATAGCTAAGTTTAGTCTAAACCTCATTGTGAAACTGATGAACAGCTTGTCCGGGGCACCGTGGAAAGCGGGTTCATGCCACCCTTTTTTTTTTTAATTCCCGTGGGAACATTCCGTAGGGGATCTCGCCGGGTCACTTGGGGTCACTTGGGGCCCTTCCGCCTTATCCTCAGGGCCAGGCAGTGCGCGAGTGCGCATGTCTGTGGCCGGGCGCACGCAGCACCTGGTGGTCTTGGCAGCTTCCAAAGCCCAGCGGCCCTGTGGCTGAGAGCGCAGGGCCGGCAGCTGTGGCCCTGGCCGGAGGGGGCGCGCGGGGCGCTTCCTGCCTGGCAGGTGGAGGACCCGGCAGGCGTTGTCTGCCATCACGGCTCGGTGTTCGCGCCGTGAGTGCGGCCTCCCTCGGCGGGCTCAGAAGCCCTCCCTCGGGCGAACGAGCTGCAGCCAACCCTGGCCGAACGAACTCAGCTCAGCCCTCCCAGCGGTCCACTGAGCACGGCCGGGTCAGAGGGCGGTGGGCGAGCCGGGGTGCCTGGGAACTCTCCACGTCCAGACAGTCTGGCCTGGTCCGCTCTGGGGGCCGACTCTTCCTCCTGCTCTCTGCTCTGCGGGGCATGCAGTCAGGAACGCATGGGGCGCCGGCCTCGTCCCTGGGGGCAAAGCGCTGTTCCTGGGCCTCCCGAGGGTGAGCGGTGGGGCCGGGGCCGGCCGGCTCGGTCCTGCCTTCTCTGCGGGCCTGAAAGGTGCGAGTCATGCCTCGGGGTTTCCCAGTGCACGTGAGACTCAGAACTTCCCCCGAGCCGCTCGACTTCGCATTTTTAGAAACTGCTGAGATACAGCTTTTCGGAGTTTCAGAAAGTAGCCCAGGCTGTCCGGGGACCGGACCGCTGACGGACAGGGGCCGGATGGGAAGCGACACGGCGCACGGGCGGCAGCGCCTCGGGGCCCGTCCGCAGCGTGTTCCGGCCCCCTTTCCTGCGGGCCGCGGGGCGCACCCCATCGCGGGGCGCGGCCGTCGGATCCGAGCTGTGACGAGTCACTGTTCTCTCCCCGCCCCTCCCCCCACCTCCCTTCTGGAAACAGGCTGCAGACACTTTGGCCGTGAGGCAAAAAAGAAGAATTTATGACATCACCAATGTCTTGGAAGGAATTGACTTGATTGAAAAAAAGTCAAAAAATAGCATCCAGTGGAAGTAAGTCAGGCGCGGACTCCGCCGAAGCCCCTGCTTCTCCTCCCGACGCCCTGCTGGGAGGTGCGGCCTCGCTGCCAGCGCCTCTCCCAGGTCCTCCCTCCCTCCCCCCTGCCTGCTCGCCGGCCTGTGTGTCCCTGCATGTCACCCCGTCCTAGGGCATGGCGTTGCTCTCTCTGCCGTTTAACTCGGGCTCTTAAAGTTCCCATCCGAGGCTCCCTCCAGCTGCTCACGTGCCACACGGCCCACGGCCCACCGCCTCGCCCCGCCCTCTCTGCACAGTGCGGACCGGCCGTTCACCGAGTGCGCCCCGCACGGGCAGACACTCGGCCCCACACGCAGGAACGTGCACCTCGCCAGCCGCAGTTGACCGAAGCACACGTTGCCCCTCGTTGGCTGCCGTGTGGCTGTGCATTCAAATGTGCAGATCCCTTCTGTTCTTCAGGGTTTCCTCTTGGGCCCGGGGTGTTTTTTGTTGTGTTTGTTCATTTGGTTAGTTAAAATCCCCCCCAAACACTTAAAGGTGGTTATTTTACCTGCATCTCAGTCGACACATGCAACGTCCAGGTGTGACTGTTTGGCCGTGACAGCTTTTTAGTGCCTCAGTCACCAGCCTTACCTTGCAGATGACAAAAACTATTCTAAAACATGTTGATAATTTTGCGATTTGATTGTTCTTACAAAAAGTTTTCTAAGCAAGCCTGTTCAGAGGTGTAGTGTAAAAATTTTCCAGGGGTTTTAATCCTTGGTTTTAGAAGAGTGTAGAGATTGTCAATGCCGTGAAAGTCCAGCCGTGTTAAGCCGCTGGTTGTCGCCCGACCGCAGAGGCGTAGGCGCCGGCAGCAACTCGACGGAAGTGGTGGACAGACTGCGCTGCCTCAAGGCCGAGATCAAAGACCTGGAGCGCAAGGAGCGCGAGCTGGACCAGCACAAGCTGTGGGTGCAGCAGAGCATCCGGAACGTGGTGAGCGACGCGGTCAGCAGCCGATATCCTTGCGGGGCGCACGGCGGGGCGGGCGGGGGCGGCTGCTAGGGACTGAAGTTGTGGGACAGAATGTCACGTTTTCATTTTGCGACGCTTCTGATGACTTTCACAAATGCTTCAGGCCGTTTCCGCTTTTGAGCTGCACGGCGCGTCCCCCGGCATCGCTCCCGCCGGGCGCCGAGGGCCGGGCCGGGCCGCGCAGCAGGTGCGGAGGGCGGCGCGATGTCCACGGGCGCGCGGAACCGTGGCGCCCCGTGTTCTGCGAGGCGAAGAGCCCATCTCGGAGCCTCAAAAAATGAGTGCTGGTTTAAAAACGAAGTCGCGTGGGCCCGTGTCAGTCCACGGCGCTTCTGCCTGATGCTAATGTGGAGATGATGCCCGCCGGCGGGGGCCGGGACCGCGCGCCCACCGCGCAGCACAGGGGGACCTGCACCTTCCCCGATGACCATGACGCCCAGATACGTGAGCGTCCCGCCGTCTGAGGAACGTCTACTCCCCGGCCGCGAGCCCCAGACTGCCGCGGGCGGTTCATCCCGCGCCGGCTCCGTGCCCGGGTCCCCGATCCCTTCGTTACTTCCTCCCTGCAGACCAGGGCGCCTTACGTTTGATAACATGGGGGTGCAGACTGCGCTGTGGGCCCCGAGCCAGGTGCCGCTGCACCAGCTGACCATGGACGTGGCCGTGGACGTGGCCAGCCCAGCTGCCGCAGCGGCCTCGCAGTGCAGGCTCCTGTGGCGACGGCCTCGCCCGTCTCCTTGAGGGGTGCTGTCTGTGTGCTCCCAGGGGCCTGCAGATGCCACCAAAACCCGGAGTGGCTTCTCAGCGAAGGATGGACCCCGCTTTAGGGCCCTCCATCCAGCTGCCTTGCCGTCGGGCCACAGACTTCTGTCCCTTTCCATCTGACGCACGTCCGGTGGTTTTGTCTGCTTTGGCCTCAGACCCGCCACCTTAGCTGAGTTGCCTAGACCTCGATAAACGTTGTTCCTTAACCCTTGCGACAGCACGTTCTCCTACGTGACGCACGAGGATGTCTGCGATTGCTTCGAAGGTGAGTGCCGCCGCAGGCTGGCCCTGACGTCCTTCCCCGCTCGAGCCGTTGAAGGCAGCGCGCAGAGTGACGCAGACGCCCGTGCGCTCGGCCCGCGCCGCCGGCGTCAGGAGCGGGGCCGCTGTGTCCCGCTGTGTCCCGCCCTGCAGTGCGGGGTGTGGGTGGGTGGCTCTGTGTGCGTCCTCGTGATGCCACGGCCTGCATCGGCACTGCTCGGGAAGCGGCACGGCAGGCGCGCTGCTCTCGGGCAGACCGTCAGGGGGGCCGTTTCCCAGCCAGGGAGAGCGGGCCTAGTGCCGTCCCATCCCCCGCTTCCGTGCGCTGCCCTGGGAATGACAGCGCGCGGCGTTGACAGCTCCCAGGGTGGGGGCTGTGCCCCCGTGCGATGTGTGCGCAGGTGGGTGAGGTCGAGCACGCGTGTTTGTATTTAGTCACACCTGCTGAAAGGACAGCCTGCGTCACGCATGCACGGGGACCCGCAGCGGGACTCGGCCGCGCGCTGAGGCGGTGGCCGTGCGTGTGGCCGTGGCCGTGCGGGTGGCCGTGCGTGTGTCTGCCGCTCTGCTTTGCTGCCATGTCTCTTGCGCGTCCCGAGGAAGTTGGGGGAAATGTCCTTAGATCTCAGCAGAGCCCACTGTAGAGCTGGCTTCACGGGGAAGCTCCCTTTAGCTGAAGATTTCAGTCATCATAGCCAGTCCCGAGTGTCCCCAGTCATTTAAGTGGCTGAAATATTTCAAGTGAACACCATTGTTTTAATTGTGGCTAACAGGTTTGCAGAAAGTCAGACTTCACGTGAGACTGAGTGAAAGCAAACTCAACTTGAGCCGAGTGTGTCCGTGATGATAACCCTGACGCTGAGCACGTCCCCTGCTCCGAGGCCTGCCGCTGCAGCCCGCACCGCGTCTGCCCCCCCCCCCCAGACAGCCCCTTGTGGCTCGTCACTTCACCCCATTCTGTGGAAGGCAGGGCCGGAGTCCAAGGGCACTAAGCCCAGGGTCAGACCAGGCACCTGGCTCCCAGGCCCACACTCACCTCCAGGCCAGGGTCAGTCGTGTGTTCTGAAATTTAAAAATCTTTACTTTTTTTGACCAGGTGATACACTTTTGGCCATTCAAGCACCTTCGGGAACACAGCTGGAGGTGCCCATCCCGGAGAAGGTCTGTGGGACGGCGTCCCCTCAGATGGTCTGCTCTCGGGGGGGCGGGCGCGTTCTCCTCAGCTGAACGTGAGCTCATTGGGTGCGACACTTTTGAGTTGTCACACACGACTTTTGAGAGAGTTGGTCCCAGACTAGGGTGTGTTCAGCACTGTGGTAAAATTGTGTCACCAAATGGGTCCTTCGGTGTTTAACTTTTTTGATTGGATTTAATGTGTGTCCAGGATATCAAGGAATGAGTCATGGTGACATCGACGGTTTGAAAAAGTCCCTGTAACTGTATCTATAACCAGTACAACAACCTGAGGAAAATTTTAATCTAAGTATCAACAATAACATAATGCTTTATAGTAGGTCTTTTTCAAAAACATCTTCTGGCTTACTGAGTCAAATATGTTTGACTCTGTGCTCTATATGTGTGGGTATCATGGTTTTAGTTTTTGGACTCGGAGTTCCTAAAACAAACTGATGTGGCAAAGAAGGGAGTGGGGCCGATTCCTGCTGCCGTCCACCCCCTGCCCCAGCGACCCCCGAAGTGTGGGTCTGGGTGCTGGGGCGTCAGGGCCCCGTGCGTGCCGGCTGGAGAAAGAGTGTTGACCTGCGAAACAGCTGCCGTTCAGGGCAGCGCGGGGCCCGTGCCCGGCGCCCACGCTTGGGGCGTGCGGCCCCGGTGGAAACGGGGGGTGCCTGAGGAGACCGCACCGGAGGGCGCTGGCAAGCAGTGTTTGGGACGCGGGGCTCGGCGCCCCCCGCACCCCGCTCCACTCCCAGCCCTCGTCGCGGTGCGTGGACTCGGGCCGTCCCTGGCAGGGGTGTCGTGGTGCTGACGTGGCCTCCGTCCGTCCATTTGTCCCAGGGCCTGAACGGACAGAAGAAATACCAGATCAACCTGAAGAGCCACGCGGGCCCCATCCACGTGCTGCTCATCAACAAGGAGGCCAGCTCGGCCAAGCCCGTGGCGTTCCCCGTGCCCCCGCCCGACGACCTCACGCAGCCCCCCGCCCCGACCCCGGCCCCCGTGCCCAGCCCGCCCGGGCCGCTGTTCTGCGAGAGGAGCCAGAGTCTGCAGCAGACAGTGGCCGGAGACATGTCCTCAGGTGGGTCCAGAGCCTCGTTTGACGGTCGCCCGGGAGGGGCGAGAACAGAATGGACAAGTCGCGGGGCTCCTCTGAATTCGCTGGTTGTGTTGTGACTGTCAGCTGAGGCAGGAGGCGAAACGGTCCCTCAGTTTAACCAGCCTGTGCTCGGCGTGCGCCGGCACTGGGGCGGGGTTCGTGAGGGGCACCCGCGGCCTGTCTGTCGCTTCCTGAGCCACGTTTGTTCCTCCGCCCCCTTGACTACCTGCACGTCAGCCTGTCGTCCCTGGCCTCCTTTGTAAGGTTGCCTCTTAGAAACCCCAGGGCAGATGACGAGAGGTGTGCTGAGCCTCGAAGGCCGGTCACCCGCGGGTGGCCCAGACCCGCGCGGCCACCGGCTCCCACCGGCCACAGCCTGAGCAGTTAGAGTGTGTGGTCTCGTGTCTAGAGACAGGAGCAGTGACTTGGGGCCAGCTCAGGGCACATGACCAAGGTAGGACCGAGCCGACAGTCCGCGGGAACCGTGACAGGGCCGCGGCGGGGGCGGGACCGGGAGACGGGCCTGGGGCGCGGCAGGGGGCGCGTGGACCAAGGCCAGAGCCGGGGCGCCGGGGTCAGACAGAGGACACGGGCGGAGTGCTGCGCAGGCCAGGTCGGCAGCAGGCGCGAGACCTGGGGCGAGGGGCACGGGAGCCGCGGGTGACGCTGGGGTGGGAGGCGGCGGGCTCCGTCTTCCCCTCGGGTCTGAGGCTCGGAGGCCGCGCCCAGGGAGCAGGCGCCCCTGGAACCCTCGCCCCGAGGTCCAGTGCCGTGAGCCCCACTGCCCTCCGGCCCTGCTGTTCACTGCGTGCGGTCCAAACAGCCGCCCTGCGCTGCTGAGGCAGAGACAGACCTGTAACCCATGTCACGTTTCTGTCCCCAGCCGGGTCTGTGAGCGCAGACATCATTGACGAGTTAATGTCTTCTGACGGTGAGTGGCGTAGAACCTTACTACCTTGTAAGTTCCAGAAAAGCCTTACTGATGTCTAAGTGCTGCATGATTTAAAAAAAATGAAGCACTTGTTTTTTAACTGCTTAATGCACTGTACTATGACAGTTCATGAAAAGCGTCCTGTAATACTTTATAGTAAACCCTAGTCGCCCGTCAGCATTTTCCTTGGCCCGCGTTGAGGGGAGACTCCGTGAAGGACACACACTGCACCGAATGAACCCCCCAGCTGTGGGCGCAGTCGCTTTTCACTCCTGAAGACGCTGGCCCAAAAGCGTGCAGTGACGAATCTCACAAACAGGCGATGTGCAAACCCGCTGTGTGCATTACCCCGTGGGAGGTCACCGCGCTGTGACCCACTTCAGAATCCGTAGCTACGGTAGCGCAGCTACCTGAGTGGAAGCGCTTCCGGCCTGGGCTTTCTGCAGGCTCCGGGATGCAGGCCCTGGCTCCTGACGCCACCAGCCAAGGCCCGGCGGGGGCAGCTTTACGTTAGCACACGGCGCGGTGACCACTCAGACCTCTGAGCAGCAGAGAACGTGGACACGTGTACTGGCCGGAGTCTGCTCCCTACTCTTGTCACAGCAGGAGCTTATCACCAGGTCGCATACTGTGAGCCAAGGTCCTGAATCACGTACTTCAGTGATGAGGTCTGCCAGTAAAATTCTTAGCCCCTGGTTCTCAAGCCAATACCTGTAATCGATATTCAAGGCTTAAACTGTCTTAAACTGTCTTGAAACGAGAACCTCAAGATGCTCACTGACCTCGAGCCACTAATTTCGTCACCACTTTTCCTAGCGTACATCTAGGGGCGTGCGTAGCGCAGGAAGCGGCGTAGCTGGACGGGTGCGTCGGGGGGCGTTTCACGCGTAGCGTCACGACCTGGCGCAGAAGCCACGGCTGACGCTGGGCCCGTGTTTCGCCTGCAGTGTTTCCTCTCCTGCGGCTCTCTCCCACCCCGGCCGACGACTACAACTTCAACCTGGATGATAACGAAGGAGTGTGTGATCTGTTCGATGTCCAGATACTAAATTATTAGATTCCAAGGGAACTGGGACTGTTATCTACCTCTACCTGTGTAACGTTTTAGACTTCTTAATAACCCAAGTATTTAAAATAATGAATGTAACGCCTTTCTAGTTCACTGATTCTGAAGTGTTCTTCTCTAATACTCTTTTTTACTTCACAAAACTTCAAGCATAAAAACAAAGGGCTCTGACAGCTTCAGGGGAAAAGTGACGTAATATCCACCCCCACCCTCAACTAACTGCCTTCTGGATTCCTACTTTTCTTCCGATCCTGAATCCTTCCAATCTCTTTCCTCTTCCGAGAGGAAAATTAAAGTAGACTTAGGTCATCCCACACAAACGCATTGGCCAAGGACTCTTCACTTGTCTTAACGTTTTTACTGCCACAAAATTGTCCATAATCTGTGTCCTCCAACCCAAAGGACCTTCACTGCCACTCAGAAGTGACGGGGGGCGACGAGGACGCCCCCCCAGTGAACAGTCTGCGAAGTGCCTTCTGGTTCAGCACTTTAGTTCATTGCATTTGGCCGACTTCTGACCCTCCACTTTCCTGGCCTGTAGGAAAGATGTTTGTGTAGTTTATTTTTAAAATGTGCCAATTCCTGTACATTAACAAGATTTTTAAAAATAAAACTGTATAAAACATTGAATTTCCTGGTCTCTGGGGGGAATCTGCTGCATTACCAGCGTATTACAACTGAGCCATTAATCGTGTAGCTTCGTCCACGTTAACTGGTTTGTTTTCCCGACTCTGCTGAGGCACCTGGAGAGAGAGAAGCATCACACGGTGTCTGAAAATTAGATCACGACAGCGAACAAAAACGACACGTCACCTATTAAGTTAACTTCTAGCCACACCCTGGGAGACCGAACGGTGAGTCCTCACACTTAGACGCGGGGTTTCCGCGCCTGCATGTGACTGCACGGGCTGCACACGCCCCACGGCCACGCCCACCCGCGGGCTTCCGAGCTGTTTACCTTCCCGGCCAGGACAAAAGGAAGCAGTTTCCACTCACCAGCTGTTTCTGCAGCGGTTCAAGGGAGAGGCCTTTTGAAAAGTTTGCAAGCTCCTTTTGTATATCTACAAAAGCCTTATTCACTCTGTTAACTTTTTCAGCATTCACAATGTTTATCTTTAAAAAAAAAGAAATAAAACATTAATCCATGATCTCACAGCCATTAAAGACAAAATATATTCAACCTTAATTTAACCTTATTAAACCTAAAAATACTTAAACACGCAAATTTATGGGGCAGATTCACACTCAAACTCTTACAGCCCTACCGGGCAATTTAGACGAAGGCTCTGGTTTTTAAGAAATGAGACTTAGGTGGCGACACGCTCGCCGGGACTGTGCTAGCACGAGCAGCCCCAGCGGCTGCAGGCGCTGCAGGTGGCGGTGCTGCCACCGCACGTGTGGAACTCGGGGCCGATCAGATGCCGCCAGTGTCCTGCGAACAGTGCGTCTCTGAGCTCTTCCTCGGCCCCGCCTCGGAGTCCCTGGCCACCTCTGAGGCCTGCCACCCGGCCTCCCCACCCCCCACAGTGGGGCAGAGCACAAGCACCAGGGTGTCCCAACCCCGTGCCTCACGGCTGTCACCACCTGCTCCCTCGGGAGAGCTCTCAAACCTCGGCTCACGGGCCTCGTGCCTGGAGTCTGCCTATGGCTTGACAGGACTCAGCCTATGGCCTCCGGCCTCGTCCCTGGGCATCTCCCCGAGGCCTCCCTTGCCCGCCCCTGTCCCTCAGCTCGCTCGCTCACACCTCACTGCAACCTCCAAGCGGCTGCCTTCCACACCTTCACATCCCTGAGTCAGACTTGCGTGGCAACCTAGTTAGCCTCAACTGTCGGCCTTTCCTGAGCCTGAAACAAGCTGCAGGAATCCTAACTAGCTGACCGGCTTCACCTCAAGTCCATGACCTTGAACTTCCGGTCACCGTTTACACAGTACCCAGCCACCTGCGCCCTCCCTGTCAGTCGTCACTTTCTGAGCACACCGCCACCGCGCTGGCGTCCACAGACCGCCTGGTATTTTCCAGTCGTGCGCGGGAAGCTCCTAGCCCTCCGGCTAATGGGCTGGCGGCCTCCTCGGACACCACGCCCTCCCTGCCTGGGGCCTCGCACGCGCCACTGCCTGGAGCTTCCCTGCTCTGTGCGGCGCCAGCTCCTTACCACTCAGCTCTTGGCTCTGATGTCAACCCGGAAGACAGTTCTGTGTAGAACTGTCACCCCCGACCCCTCATCGTAGCACCCAGCTTCATTTCCTTCAAAGCATTTCCAAAGTCATAAAATTACTTGATTGAAAACTTAGCTAGTTCATGAAAACTGAAAAATGTTACTTTCTGTGGACTATGATGATGATACTAAGTCCCAGAGAGCTGACTCCGCCTACTACATAATGTTAAAAACATTTTCTTGAAGAATTAATCTAAATGAAGGAATTTCCCATTTCCCAAACATTTTGCAATAAAAACCAAGAAGATAAACTCCTTTCTTTTCAAATTTTACATTTTAAGAAAAAGCATTTTATCTTCACTTTACAGGTTTCTGAGTCGCACATATTTTCAGAGAACTAAGAATTCCTGATATAAAAACGGGTGCTGACTGACATCCACGTCATGGCTCAGTTAAGAGGTTTCTTGAATATATTTGAGTTCAGAGATAAGGACTGGTTCCCATACCGTGTTTTTTGATTTCTATTCTCTGATAAAGCTATTAAACTGTGAAGACCCTCACACATTTGCAGTTAATTTTTTTTTTCATACATTTGGATTCAAGAAAGGGTTGTGCTTTTTCTCCAGTTTTTAAAACAAGTGTTTAAAACCTCTTGCCTTTGCAGGAAAGGCTATGCACTTGTTTTAAATAACAGCATTCAGTTTTTCAGTAGCTTTACCGTTTGCTTCACTTGTAAAATATAAAGTCGGAGTGCTTCACTAATTAATACTCACCTTCTTGAGTTTGGTGGTTACTGGTTTTGCTTTACTCTTAACCTTGAAGTTTTTCTGGCTGGCTATGTGAAACACATTCCTCGCCTTCGGGCCTCTTACTTTGTTCTTGGCCATTGTCTAGGAAGGAAAGCAAAGGAGCTCAATGAAGCAGCACACGTTTACACGCTGTAAATCCATTTAAATTTTTAGAGTAAAGGTACCACTTAAATCTAAACAATTGCATCCCACTGCTGGTTATTTTAAGGCTGCTGCATGTATTAAATTATCTCCGTGTCTTCTGCCCCATCTGGATTTCCTGCCGGACTGTGGGGGATGTAATTCTCTTCTGCTTCTCCAGCACCTAGCCCATGGCAGGTGCCGCATCAGTTCTGCTGGCTGAACTCATGGATGTTATCGACACAAGCGTTTCTCGGCTTTCTGCAGCAGCTGACAGTGGGGACCACCACCATGCGGCCTCCTGCTAGCTCACATGCCACTGCACCATCCTGGTCCCTGTCACACTCTAGAGCTGACTCCTCTGTCTCCTTTTTCTTGTTTTTACTTGCCTCACTTTCTCTCCTCCTCAAAAGCAGTCCTGAATCCTGCACTTCCTCCCTCCACCCCTTAAGTTACTTCACGACTTTCATATCACCTCTTTGAGAATGGCTCTTGTCTTTTAAACTAGCTATTATCTTCGTTTTATAGCTAAACACACACTAAGCCTGTAAATTCTACCTTAGACATATCTCTCAGATCTGTCTTTAACAATGCCTCTGAGGAACGATTTTCAAAATATTAATAGAAGATTTGTTGAGCTTTTACTATTGGTACAAGCAATGCTAACATTTTATGTACTTTAATTTCCTCCTCAGGAGAGGTACTATTATCTCCCCATCTATGGATTAAAAAAAAAAAAAAAAAAAAAAACATGCAAAGAGAAGTTAATTTGCCCACTGTCACACTGTTAGTATTCAGGGACTGGCAGGCTTCAAAGCCAGGCAGACTAAATGAGGATCTATATGTAGTTATGTGATCCATAAATCTCTCATCTATAAAAATGCAGGACAAAAACATTGTGGCACTGTCTAGCTCCGGCCTGGATTGCCAGTATAGTCCCTAGGTCTATTCGGTTAGACCATGGGTTGTGCAAACTATACCCATGGACCAAATCAGGTCATGCACCTGTCTTTGTAAATAAAGTTTTATTAGAACACTGCTATGTTCATTTGGTTGTATTCCATGTCTATGGATGCTTTCCTGCAACAACTGTGGCCAGCAAAGCCTGAAATATTTAATATCTAGTTCTTTACAGACAGATGGCAACCCCTGGCTTGAGCCATCTGCCTTCCAGTCTATACAGCACAGTGCTATGTAATGTACCTTCCCAATATAAGTACTCCTACTTGAAAAAGTGAACCCAGTAGAAAATACATAATTATTACAGAAGCAGAAAATACACATAAGAACCCCTCCCAAATTAAATAATCTGAAATTCTCCCAATAGTAACCCAAATCCAACCATTAATCAATTAGGACGCGCCAGGTACGCTAAAGAAGTTATACGCACACACACATGAAATATACACGAGCCACGCAGTGACAGGTGCTGTTACGCGCTGCATACTGCAGGGACTTGAGGAAGGCTCGTGAAGAAGGTACTACCGTAGTGGGGAGTGGGCAGGAAATGTCCCTGGCAACCACGTGGAAACATGACAACAGACACGACCAGAAACTGGTCCCAGGGGCCCGGGGTGTCGGCCTGGCCGGCCTGCCGGCCGCCGAGGCAGCGCGGGGAGTAACCGAGCCCCGGGGTCGCTCCGGCGCGAGGGCCGCCCATCCCGCCGCAGCTCCAGCCCCAGCTCCCGAAGCCCCCCTGGCAGACCGCGGGGAAGCTCCCCACCAACCTCTCGCCAGACGCCGGACGCGCTCGTGCGGCCGCCGCGCCCTCAAGTGACGCCAGAGGCATGCGCAAGATCGCGGAAGTTCCGGGGGAGGCAGCCAATAAAAATTCCGCTCCCAGCTCGTGGTCCCGCCCACCGAGCGGAGCCCCGCCCACCGAGCCTGCGCGTACGGGAACCCCGTCGCCGAGCGCAGCCACGCCCCGCCCACAGGGCCAAGCCCCGCCCCCGCGTCCCTGGCCTCCGCCGCGTCCGCGGTCGAGGAGCCAGAAGGTTTTCCCTGTGGCGTCCTCGCTGCGGAAGGAGGGTTCCTGACGGCACTGCGGGGCGCGGGAACGTATAAAAATGTCAAACAACCTTAAAAACAGAACAAACGTGTTTGCCTTCCGGTCGCGGGTCTGTGTGCGTTTCCCCACATGTTCTGGGTCGAGTTTTCTAAAAAGTTGGCTCAATCCTTCCAAGAGAATTTCTGCATTAAAATAGTGTTCACGTGTTTCTCCTTTTCTTTTGTTGAAGTCATAGGAGAAGCCAGGTTTTAAACAAATGTGGATGTACTGACAGTTATATATCATTTTACATAGTAAATGAAGATGCTTGCGCCTTTGTGGTGAAGGAAAAACGACCCACCTCCACAGGACGTATGTCCCAGGCTTTGGCAGTTCACTGTATTTTCCGTAATTCAGATAGCACGTGGCTTGTATGCTTGCTTGTCTCTCAGCCAGGCCATGCATTCTTCAGCAGCCGGTCCCTTAGTCACCGTTGTATTCCCCACCCACGATTCCGTATTTCCGATGTGACGTAAACATTTGCTGAACGACATAAAATTCCCCCAACGTGTAAAAGGCAGACAAGGGATTGTAGCCAGTCCACTGAAAATGACTAAGAAATACTCAGAGGAGCCCTTCCTTTTATCTTCCCATAGCTCTGCTCCTTGAAGCAATCTGTGCTGACAAATATGTTTTCAATTTAAGGAAGAGATTTTATCCAGCGTGGTCCCCTGGCCAAATGCCTAGAAATCCTGAACCTGAGCTAATGACAGTCACAAAGGAGGGCTTACATATGAAATAATTGAAGGGCTTACATATGAAATAATAAAATATCTCACGATTTCAGTGGGGATGGAATTTGGGCGGGGCTTGCGTCAGATAGATAACACAAAGGCCATAAAAATATTCAAAAGGTACATGAAGTCCTTTCACATTTTTTACAGTGCTTGCTTAAAATGCAAGTGATGGTTAAAATTGCAGAAATTGTGAAATATTTAGCAAGTGCGTGTTTAAAACTCACAATCTGCAAAGGTGAAGAAGGCAGTGTGTTACTAAGGTAGTAACAAATTTCACCAGTGTTTAAAACAAAAACTGAAAGCATGCTGGGCTGTGTAATTATCAAGTTTAGTTGATAAGGAATCACCCAAGCCGTTTAAAGCTTAACAATGATTTTGTTTTTCAGTAGAAATTGTTATGTTCAGATTCTAAACAGACCAAAGTCAACAGTTTTTGACTCTCTTCTTTGCATTGTCTTATAGCCACCCTGTTATGCTGAAATTTTGTTAAGAATTACATGGGTGTCTATATTTATGATGAATACAACCGAAAATACTGAGAACTCTAAATCTTCACAAACATTTGGCTTCTTCGAAACTTTTTTTTTTTCCTTTTGGACTAGAAACGTCATGAAGAATCATTGTAGAAAATTGGAAAATCCAGAAAAGCATAAAGAAGAAAAGGAACAACCAACAATTTTTGCGTAGTGACCTAATGCACGGACCATCTTTTTCTCATTTGGATTATTGTAATAGCTTCCTAACTGGTTCTCCTGCTTTAATCTTTACCTAGCCCAACAGCCAGAGGAATCCTGCTAAAATGTTGATCAGCTCGTGTCATTCCTCAGTTCCAAACTTTCGATGTCCCCACATCACTGAGAATAAAAGCCAAAGAATTTACAATGGCTGGCAAAGCCTCGTAAGCCCTCTAAAGCAGAGTTTTTAGCTGTTTTTTGTCTGCTGCTGTATTCGTTTTCTAAAGTGTAACAGATCACCCCAAAATTTAGTTGCTCAAAACAACAATCATCATTTATTATCTCACGATTTCAGTGGGGATGGAATTTGGGCGGGGCTTGGCTCAGACTCTTAGAGTTAGCTGTTGGCTGGAAGGCTTGGCTGGGGCTGGGGGTTCTGCTTACAAAGCACCTGGCTCACATGGCTGCGACTGATGCTGGCCACCACCAGGTGGCCAAATCCTCTCCAGGAGGATGTCTGCCCAGGGCTGTTTGCGTATCCTCAGTGGAAGTGGACTGCCCCGCCGACTGAGGGATCTGAGAGAGTAAGGGAGACACTGTCGTATCTTTTGTGACCTGGACTCAGAATTCACACGCTGTCGCTGCCACTGTGTTTTATTAATCGTGCCAGTCCAGTTCAGCGAGGAGGGAGATGCCACGAGAGGCCGACTGGTGCAGCTGCTCTGTGCCCTATGCCTGAGACAGTGCCGGCGCGGAGAGGAAACCCAGCCAGTATTTTGAACACTGAATCGATTCCACCACTCGGATTTTTAAAAATATATTTCTTTGCGGCCTTTTTTCCAAGGCAAATATGCTATGTTATTTATTATAAATCAGTATCTTTCTAGGTAAAAAGGACAACCTATAAATACGAACGCAATTGTTAATAAGTATATTTAAAAATATAATGTTTTCCTAAAATTACATCTTTTTGATACACAATAAGTTATTGCAACTCTCTTAGCATTTCTGTTTCTAGGTTTTGTTTTGTTTTTCTTCTGTTATAAAAGCATTGTGGTGAACATCCTGTGAGGGCACCTCCTACCATTTTCTTGGGGAGCATGCCTAGAAATAAGAACTAAGGTTATAAACACTTATCCTACAGCAATTGAGTAACATTGACTTATTGATTCCAAGCCAAGAAACAATGAACTAAATTCTCTGTTGCCTGAATTCTTTTGAATGGCCCGGACTTTTCGACATGGACCTGATGTCTACACAATTTTACTTCCCTTTAAATCATCTTAGCTCTCTCCTTTTACACTTTCACAATACTCTCCACTAAGATACGGAACATGAAAAATAGGATGTGGATAAGTTACTAGGAAACTTATGAGAGTAAACAGAAGAACAAAAATGTCAGATGCAGGGTCTTGGCCCCGTAGTCTCGTCTGGCAACAAGGGCGAAGCGTTAGGCTCCAGTTTCGGAAGGCTGCCGTCTGAAAGGCGACTTCCCAGGCGATTCGTGGGTGCCGCCCTTGCAGTTTTTGGTCTGGAACTCTCCAGGCCTGACACGCAGGTCCTCCAGTGAGTCCATCAGCTTGCAAAGCTCCCGGGGTGACTCTCCTGGGCAGGTTGCTTCATTCCATCCCCACCTTAGGGGAACCTCAGGAACAGGAAGGTACAGCAATCGAAACCCCATATATCGTCAGCTCCATAAAGTCAACACTCCCCACGAGATACTGGATGATAAGACATTCCTGTGGTTAATAAGTCCCCGCCCGCGATTCACAGGAGTGCTGTGGGAAGGAAACCCGGCACAGCTGGAGAGCGTGTTGGCCTTGGGGCTCTGCCGGCGGGGGCTCTGTGCCCCCTGCGTGGCTTGCCTCTGTGGGAAAGGTTTTCTGCCCGGTAAAAGTCAGAGGAAACTAGCCTGTGGGGTTCACAGTTAGACTTCCTAAGAACACTCGGGAAAATGTGCACCTCAGCGTCTGTGCGTCCACTCTAATAACACGGTATCAACGACCACTTTGATTTTTTCCGCAATACGTCACGACACCTAACGATTTCTCCGGCTAGCCTCGCAACTCACAAGTGCTGCTCCTAGCACAGGGTCCAGCTGACCAGAGACGCGGTGACGACTTCCATACCGTTGGTCAGGTGTCAATCATTTTTTCCTTGTCCGCACTTGGTGGCTGGCAACCTGGAGACAGAGACGCTTTGTTAAGAAGGCAACGCACAAAAAGGAGAACTTAGCACGTGAAGCGATTCATTGCCACTCCAGAATTTGGCGGAAAAAGTGTAAAATGTAAAGAAAATTTGTAACGCGGGCACCGTGAGCAGCCAGACGTCCTTCAGCGGGACCCAGCGGTGACGGACCGCGGCAGGCACAGAGGACGGCCCCGGCGCCGGTCCTCCCAGCGCGGCCCCGCAGCTGCGAAGGTCAAGGCGCGTTCGCTGAGGCCGCCGGCACCGTCGGGATCGGCCTTGCACCCACTCGGAGCACCCGTCCCAGCTTCGCCCCAGGGGAGGAGCCAACCAAGGGCACGCATTGCGTTTGGTTTTTACGTATCATTTCTTAATCCTGAACTCTCTGAGTATCCTGTCCCCCAATAACCTTTCACCCAGGAGTTTTCACTCCCGTTACTGATGCTCACCAGGTTCTTGTCTTATTACGGAGTTTTAATATATTTTGGATAACAGTCTTGTATTGTATGTGACATTTAAATATAAACATATGTATGTACATTGTCTTCTGTGATGAAAGTGAATGTAGACCAGATCTTAGTTTTAAAAGTTCGGCTCGTATTATATCGGCGTAAAGGAACCCTAATGTGCCAGAGGCGGTGGACGAGGGGGCGCCGCGCCGGAGCCGACGTTTGCTGGGCCCAGCGCCCCTGCGGAGTCGCGGCGCGTTGAGAACTGCAGAAGCCCAGGGAGCCACAGGCTGCACTGTGGGGTTTTCAGGTCAGATCTAGGGAAGACGAGTTCAAGTTGACCCTTATTTAGGGGTCCCCAACAACGCAGTGGTTACGCAAGAGGCACCCCTGGGACGCGCAGGTACCACATCCTGCAGCAGCCCCGTGGATGGCAGGGGACCCGGAAAAACAGCCACCGCGCCCTCCTTTAGGGGTTCGTGCGCGATGAGCGCTTTGCTCTAGTTTGTTCGTAAATAACACTGCACAGCTCACCGTGAAATTGCTGACTGACCCGCTCACAGCCTTCGGCAGCTGGGGCAGTAACCGTGGTCCTGGCGGGTCACACGGGTCTCCGTGCGTCACCGGAGCCCAGCGCGCCCCCTCCTCCGGGACGGGCCGCCAAGGCCCTGAGCCCGTCCGCGCAAGGCCGCCAGCTCCCGGGCGTCAGGCAGAGGCCGGAGGATCGGAGCCCAGGCCCGGTCCCCTCTCTCCCGGCCGCCGCCTGCAGAGGGTGACAGAGAGCGAGCCGGACCAGGGCGCGAGGGCCCCCCAGGGCCTGCCGCGTGCGACCCGGGCGGTCGCCCGCTGCTCCGCAGCCTCGTTCGCCTCCTGAGCGCGCAGGAGGCCGTGAGGGGCAACAGGCCCCCGCGCTCCGCCGTCCGGCCGGCTCGGGGTTCGCGAGCGCCGGCTCCCGCCCGGCCGGGCCCCCAGGCCGCGACTCCCCAGTGCCCGGGGCAGCCCTCCCGGGGGGCCCCGTCCGGGGCGGGAAGCCCCGAACTTCTGTCCGCCTTCGGTCCTCGCCGCGCGCTCCCCCGCCCCCCGGAGTCCCTCGCGGGTCAGAGCGCGGGGCGGTCCCCGTGCGCGCCCCCTGCAGGCCAGCGAGCGCCCCGCGGGCTGCGAGCCGTGCCGGTGCCGCCCCGTCCCGCCCGCCGCCGCCCGACCCCTCCCCGCCGCGCCCCGCCGCGCCCCGCCGCGCCCCGCCGCGCCCCGCCACTCGCTGCCGCTTCCCGCCCGCCGCCGCGCCACCCCGTCCCGTCGCCGCGCCACCCCGTCCCGTCGCCTGGACCATGTCGCGGCTCAGCTGGGGCTACGACGAGCACAACGGTGAGCGGGGCGCACGCGGACGCCGCGCCAGGAGCGGGGTCCCCGCGCCGCAGCGCCCCGGGGGCTTTCCGCGGTTCCGGGCCGGCCGGGGGCGCCGCGCTGGGGACAGCCTCCCTTCCGGCCTTCCGAGCCCGCTCTTCGCTCGGCGGGGTCTGGTCGTGGAAGAGCCTCGAACACCCATCCGCGACATCTGCCTGACTCGGACTCAGCTCCGGAGGCGCGGGGCGCCTTCCCGGCAGCCGGGACCCCGCGAGCCTCTTCCTCGCTGCGACGTGTGCCCCCAGCGGGGTGCACTGTGCCAACGGCTACTGTCGCTTCAGATTCTTTCTGGAAAATGAGCTGGGTCTGGGCTCGTCTCCACCGCCTCCCGCCCCTTCCCCTCTGGTCCCCGCGAACGCGGAGCGCTGGCCCAGGGGGTTGGAAGTTACATGTTGCCAAAACGTATTCATTGATGGAGCAACAGTAACAGTAATACGATACAAACTGTTCTTCTCGTATTTTCTAAATTATTGAAAGTAAACCATTTTTTTTTTTTTTTTTTTTTTTTTTTACATTAAGCTCAACAGATTATTTCAAATGCTGGTTATTTTGAACTGATTGCAGTGACACCAAGAGAGTCCTATAGTGAATCACTGTCAAAATTAAGTCTGGGAACAAAGGCGATAATGGTAACTATAGCTTTTGCATTAACATGTATATTATCGAACAGTACCATGGAGTCAGATTTTACAGGAAGTTTACTTTCACAAAGAAAGTTTCGTTTCTAATCATAGCCTTCTGAGATTTTGATTAACTCGACAGTTTAAAAATGACAGTGGGTGATATTTAGAATTTTTATAATGAAAGGTATAGTGTAGGTGGATTTCTTTTTCACTGAGACTGTAATTATAGTCTTACATTTTCTAAAGTCCAATTTATGTTTGGGAAAGAGACCCACCAAATAAATTTCTTTTTAAAACAATGCTGTTATATAAAAAATAAGATAGATATGGATGATAGATAACTTAAAAAAATTTTCCCTCTCTGCTGGAATAGTTTTTATTATTGCTAATTAATAGTTACTGCTTGCCAGTAGTGCTCTCACTATGGTGAGGAAGAAAGGTGTTTTTGATCAATGAGTACCGACGACTCTTTAACATGTTAAGGTACAGTGAAGCTCATCTTCAGGAACTTAAAAAACCCGTCTTAGGAAAGCCATTGACAAGGAGTGAGTTCATAGTTCCACAAAGAATTGTGGGGCCATCCCCTGCTGTGAGAGGCGGTGACAATCTGGGGACCACACCTGCCAGCAGATCAGCTGGCAGAAAAGCCCGCTGGAAGTGTGGTATCCTGAGGGGCTGAGTCCGTTGCTAGCATCCTGGTGAAAGCAGTGAGTGGACAGATAAAGGCCTTGGAGGGGCCGCCTCCTCACAAAATTCGTGGAACTGTTTCCGCGAACTGATGATAGTTTTTTGGTTTGGTTTAGGGAACGTGACAATCACTGAAACTATGTATCACTATGGAGAGTCAAAAGTTCTCCAGTCGGTGGAACGCCATGTATCTCTACTTAAGAACTGAGTTCAAATGGGTTTAAAGTTGGATGTTTTGGAAATTTTAAAGAGGTGGGGGGGGGGCTCTGAAGAAGCAGGGAACTGGATCTACCACAATTTCTAAGATATAATATTGAGTATTTGATGTAAAGTGGTGTCATTTATATCTTCCTTTGGTTCGCCTCTGCTTTTAAAAATAGTTCTGGTTAGAAAGACCTGGAAATAAGAGTGTAAAGGAATTAGAAGAGTGAAACCAGTTCCTGATCGGAAAAAGTCAACTACGTGTTGCGACACGTTCATGTTTGAAATCCGATTCTCTGTAAGTTAATTCCTCCTTGGTGGCAGTGAAACAAAACTTTTTTCACATAAAAAAAAATGGACTAGCTTGTATACAGAATGAGCACTAGAAAGGTAAATGAGAATATTTAATAAGTAAGGAAATGTACTGCTTTTTTCTGTAACTAGTGGTAAGCAAGGGCTTGTGCTTTGAAATCTAAAGTGTCAGATTCACAGAATGACTCTGAAGTGTGTGCGTGGTTAGGTCTCCAGGCTGTGAGTTTTTGTACCTCGGCCTATGCGAAGGAAGAAATGTATGCTTTCTCCTAGGCAGAAATGAAGGGTAAAAAGGGGCATTAGATTTAGAGCGTGAAGCTGTTGAAAATTGCGATACGTTTGCATTTCCTGACATTCCATTCTAAATCTTGTCTTTCGAAAGTACTCGTTGTCGTTAATCTCATTCATCGTTGGTTTCTCTTCCATCTCAAGCACAGTCCGCTGCGCTCCGCGAGTATTTGTTGGGTGAAGTAACTTCAGTCCTTTCCTTTTGGGCCCATGCATTCCAGGTCCCGTTCGCTGGAAAGAATTTTTCCCTATTGCCGACGGGGATCGGCAGTCTCCGATTGAGATTAAAACTGAGGAAGCAAAGTACGACGCTTCCCTCCAGCCTCTTAGCATCCAGTACGACCCGCACTCGGCCAAAATCATCAGCAACACTGGCCATTCCTTCAGCGTCGACTTCGATGACACGGAGGACAGATCAGGTTGGTCTCCTTGCTACTTTTTCTCTTTTTTCTTGGCATGGGGTGAGGGGCTTGGAGGATCGAGTGGCACTTTCTAGTCTCTGATGTTTGTATGCATTGAATATTTTTGATAGTCCTTTGCTGAAACTCATAATGAAGGTTTTTTTTTTTGGGGGGGGTTACTTTATGGGATAGTTAGTGTCTTTCACGCTGTCAATAAATAATGGACCCAGCAAATCAAACTTTAGTATCACTTATACATAATAAACTATATGAAATAGAAAAGGATATTTCCTTAAAATGAGCATTTAATCCTTCTTCAAGCGTACCTACAATCCAATTTAATATGCGGTATCAAGCTTAAAAATAAAATGAGAAAGATTAGACGGAATCATATTTTAAGCCTTCTGAAATTTTTAAAAATTTTTTTGTCTAATATTAGGATGATGCCGTATTTGCTCTATTAATGATAAAGATGGTTAAAATTTAAAAGCCCCTAATTGGAAGAAAGTTTTGACTTATTCATTAAGCTCAGCTTTAGTAATAATTTCCCATATTTATGTAAGGCCATGATTTTAGCAAAAGTTATAAGCTTGTAAAATTAATTCCTCTGGGGCAGCGTGCGGACCCCTTGCTGACGCCTTGCTCTGTTGCCGTCTAGTGCTGCGAGGCGGCCCGCTCGCTGGGACCTACAGGCTGCGACAGTGCCACCTGCACTGGGGCTCCTGCGACGACCACGGCTCCGAGCACCTGGTGGACGGCGTGCGCTTCGCCGCGGAGGTGAGCCCCCGGCCCGGCGCTCCCCCTGCCCGCAGGCCCGGGGCACGGGCGCCCCTGACCTCGGCGCACTCAGGCCCGGCCGCGCGAAGCTGCTTCCTCCGACGGTGTTCGTGCTGATGGCCCCGTTGGGGGCTCGCGGGGCGGCCCGGCTGCGTCTCGGAGCGGCGGGGGGCTGCGCCCCGTTATGAAGGCCAGCGAACGGGGGGCTTGGAGACGGGATGACGCGCAGCCAGAAGCCGCTGCTGTGGGTTTCCACTCAGGCCCAAACCACCAACTCTGCCCGTAAGACCTGTTGCGTTTCCCAAACCCCGGTGAGAAAGAAATCTCTGTTTTAGGCCCAACTGTGCGTGTACTTGGTTCAGACACGAGTATACACGAAAATCGTGTGAAGCCCCTTCTGCAGGGGTGGCAGTAAACAGCAGGGTGCCTCCCGGCACCCCGAACTCCTCCCCTCCACGTCCGCAGGCCCGGAGGTGTCCGGCCAGCGGGACGCGTTGCGCCCGAGAGCGGCCCTGAGCTCCTTCCTCGGGTTCTCTGGGAACTCCTCCTCCTCCTTCCGCAGGGGCTGCTGGCGGGAACTGGGGCCGGGTCGGGGGTCGCCTCCCTGTGGAGGAGGGGTGACCCGGGCAGAGGGAAGGCACAGCAGTGGTCCCGCGGGGCCAGCAGAGGGGATAGGCGCCAGGGCTCAGTGGGAGAGGCCAGGGGGCCGGACCTCCCCGAGGGGGTCCGGGAGGGGCACGGACCTCATTGCAAGTGCAGTGGGCGGCTGCGGCCTCAGGGGAGTGAAGAGGTCGCTCTGCGTTTTCAGTGTCATGTAAGCCACACCCTGAGGATAGACTTAGGCGAGGGGCAGATGTCCCTGCGGTTGGGGGCCGGTGGGAGGCGCGGCCCCTGGGGCTTCGCCTCTCGCTGGCTGAGACGGGGACGCGGCTGCCCAGAGAGGACGTGGGGGTGCGGCCTGGGTGGGCGCTTGCGGTAGAAAATAAACATGTCGGGGCCGTGGTAAGTTCCCTGCTGGACGAGGCCCATGGTCGGATGGAGTGAGTGCCCAGGGGCCGGAGGCGCCTCTTTGAGACGACGGCACGTGAGCTGTCCTGAGGGTGTCCGGGGCGGGCTTTCCAGTCGGGTAACAGTAGTATCCAGGACTCGCCTTCGATGGGGGAGGCTCGTCACCTCTGCTTCCGCGGCAGCCGCAGAAACCGGACCTTCGGCTGAAATCACTGCCGCATCGCGGGTCAGGAAATGCCGGTTCGCTGCACCTCCGAGTTTCAGGGCAAAGGCAGATGCCTGCGCAGGCGACAGCAGTTCTGCTGGTTACGCCGGGTGTGTGGGAGGCAGAAAGACTCGAGTAAGAAAAACACACACACACACGGGGCTTTCTTGCCCTCGTTTCCCCGGGGTTTCCAGACCGCGGTTGATCTGCAGCCGCGGCTGACGCTGGGGCTCGCCTCTGCCCACCGCTCCCCGGTTTTCTGCCCAGCCTGGCCATACCCCGAGGGAGTGGCTGCGCATCTTTCTGGGCCTGTCCTGTCACCTCTCACTGAGGGAGCAGGTGCGGTGACCTGGAGCCCCGCGAAGCCGCTTAGCTGCCCCCCTCCCCTCCCCTCCCTCTGGGACACCGTCCTTCTGTGAGCCCAGCGGAGGTGGCTTTGCCATCCAGCGATTTCGGGCTTCGTGGCTCCCCGGCTGGCTCACCAGCTCGGCCTCTTCCAAGCTTTCCGTTGGGGACCCCTGTGGCCCGGAACAGTGGCCGGAGGCGGGCGGGGCAGGCGGGGCAGGCGGGGCGGAGCTGGCGGGGTGTGCGGGAGCCCCATCCGCGGGAGCCCCATCTGCCGGTCACCGCACCCTGGCTGGCCACGCGCGCGCCCTCCCCTCTCTGCTTTGGTTTTCGGACCGGAGCGAAGAGGCGGCTCCTGTCCGGGTTCTCGTGACCGGCGCGTCGCACGTGCGCGCGCGCGCGCGTCACCCGCACACCTGTGCCGCTGCTGCGTTTGCTCCTCCGCTTCGAGACTGTTTTGGACAATGACGCCGGCGTCGCGTCGCGTTCCTCCCTCCAGCTGCACGTGGTCCACTGGAATTCGGACAAGTACCCCAGCTTCGTGGAGGCGGCGCACGCGCCCGACGGGCTGGCCGTCCTGGGCGTGTTCCTACAGGTGAGCACCCGCGGGCTTCGTATGAAGTGACGCATCGCCGTGTCGCCCAGAGCGCTTCCGCCGGGAACGGACGGGCGACCCACTGTCTTTACGGCAACGCTTCGTCCCAGGTCTAAAGTGTTCCCTTTGAAACGGCTGTTAAGCGTCTTCATGGCCCAGGCTCAGCGAGGGGCCCGGGGCACCCCGGGAGCCGCGTCCTGGGGTTTCCTCCTGCTGCCCAAACAGCGGCGGTGGGAGCAGCGGAAGGAACCGAGCCGCCGAGAGGAAAACGTTCATTCTGGGCTCAGCCCAGTGACCAGTTCGGAGCGAAGGGCGACCTCCTGGGCCCCCGGCGGTCCGTTGTCCCAAACGCACTGACCCTTTCTTGTTCTATCATTTATTTATTTATTTTTGTCTTGCGCGCACAGTCAGACAGGTATGGCTGTTGTCACACCAGTGGGCGGGTGGGTGGGGCACCTTCTTTACAGCAGCACACCTGTTTTTCTGAAGGACTCTCCAGCCACGGACTGCCTTGAGGCGGACCTCAAATCATCTTGGGCTGGAAGGGGGGGACGTCTTCCTCACAATAGTCAGTTCGGGTCAAGGCTCCAAACGCCTCACCTGGTTCCATGGTGCAGCTTTTACAGAGTGTCCTAAGCAAGGTTTCTCTTGAGTTAACTTGTAGCTAAAACCTTCATAAAGCTGCAGAAATGGGAAGCTGTTGCTGCTCGTTTGGGGACCAGATTTACAGTTCGGCCAAGGAGCCCTGCTATCGTGTTCAGATTCTTCAGGTGTGATGAGGCCAGACGTGAAAGAGAGTTTCATTCTAAAACAACCACTGTTTATTCTGGGGCTGGCTCAGGGTTTTTGTTTTTGTTTTGTTTTCTTTTGTTTTGTTTTGTTTAAGAATTTAAAAGTAATGACTGAAAGGGAGTGATTCAGACACAATCTGATACAGTAACCATTTCTTTTGACATTTCGTGTTTTCAGATTGGCGAACTTAATCCCCAGCTGCAAAAAATTACTGACATTTTGGACTCCATTAAAGAAAAGGTAAAACCAGTCCCTGAGGGCCGATGGCTGATGCATGCCTTGCTGTCTCCCGAGCTCTCATGCCCCTTCGAGAAGGCAGACTCCAGACCAGCACGTGCTGCCTTCTCTGACGCAGGTTGCGACGTCCTTGACCAGCTCACCCGTTTCCGCTTACCTCCTGAAAATTACGGAGGTGTCTGAATCACCTACCGTCATCACTAATCAGCCTACGCATGCACAATTAGTGCCTGTTATTGGAGTTTAGCAGAATAAGCCTTCATGCAACACATTTTAATGGCCGCTTATGCGAAAATGAATCTAGCGCTTCTTAAATCCAAGTGATGGCCTACTTCCTCTAAAATGTTCAGATGAAGGCAGATCCATTTTTTAAGGCACACAAGGCAGATACTGAGTAATTCCACGAATGAATAAGTTCCAGTGAAACTATGTTTCATTGGGTGTATTTTCTTTCTTTCTTTTTTTTTTTTGAAGTCCGCATAGGACTTTTCCGTTGTAATCTGTGTCACTCTCTTTTCTCTCCCAGGGCAAACAAACGCGATTCACGAATTTCGACCCATTATCTCTGCTTCCCCCATCGCGGGATTACTGGACGTATCCGGGCTCCCTCACGGTCCCCCCTCTCCTTGAGAGCGTCACGTGGATCGTTTTAAAACAGCCCATAAATATCAGCTCTCAACAGGTGCGTGACTATGTCCAGGCTGAACCTGATTCGTTGGCGGGAACGGCGGGATCTTTTTTATTTTTTATGTTTGTTTATTTTTAGCAGGAGAAAACCAGATGTTTTACACTGTGCATAGGGAATTCACAAAAGCATGAACATTCCAAAGACAGGGAGGCCACGCTGCGAATATATATGATGTTTTGGGACAAGGGAGAAAGTGGGGGTCCTGGTCACAGATTTCAGAAGTGAGAATGGGCGATTTACAGACAGTCGGGGGAGGACTGAGTCTCTAAAAACGAACAAGCCAACGAAGCCACCGGTCGCGTGGGTTCTGCCGTGTCATGAGGCCTGTTCCTCCCTTCACGAAGGGAAGTGTGGGGGAGCGGGAGGAGCTCTCTCTCTGGCCCTGTGACGGGACCGTTTCCTCGGTCTCCGAGGGGGCTGCAGACCCCGACACGCCCGTGGTGCCCCTCTCGAGCCGTCGCCGTTGACTCCCGTTTTGTTCTGTCTGGGATACGAACGGGCTGGGATAGAAACGGGAGCAACGGGAGGTGGGGGGCCCTACAAGGGGGCGTTCTTCCCTCTGACCTCGGTCCCTCGGCCTGCCCCTGCATAGATTTCACTCTCAGAAAGCGGGCAGTGACCCCGGCCGTAGATGCGGCCCCAAGAGACCCATGCCTGCCGAGGCGATGGCGTCTCTGTCCTCTGCCGGCGTCTGTTGACGATTCTGTGGGGCCGCCTGAGGGCCTCGCGCTTTTCCTGAGCGGCCTGTGCTCTTCTTGGGAAGATGTGTCCCCACTCATTTTTCCGAAGCGTGATTAGAGACCCCTGGCAGGCCAGGCCGTCTGCAGCTCAGGACGACTCTGCCAGGGCTCGGCACAGGGCCGTGGCCCCTGACGCTGCTGACAGGTGGAGCCGTGTGTTCGGGCTTCTGTGCGTAGCGGGTCGTGTTCTGTTTTCCTGGTTGAGTTACGCGTTGCAAAATCTTAGCGAGAACATAGTCTAGTAATTGTTGCCCCTGATAAAGCACTTCTGTTCCTGGCCGGCCCACCAGCCCAGGAGTTTGTCTTCCCCCTCACCCCACCCCCAAGACTGGAGCTGGTTCACCTTGACCAAGGTCGCGTCTACCAAGGTCCCGTCAGGGAACTCCCTTGCTAGGCACAACCCCTGCAACTGCTGCCGGTCTTGTCTTCAGGACGACAGCCAAATCATTAAAAATGTTGTAAAGGTCTGGATGAAAACCCAGAGCTCGACGGGCACGGAAGCTCCTGCGAATGCTTTCTTCCCGTCAGCAAGAAGGCGTGTTGCGTCATGAGAGCAGTGACCTGTCACCGAGTCGGTGGCCTCATGAGTGGGGCCCGTTCGCTCCTCTCCACGTGCCGAGGTGCTGGCGTTCACAGTAGATGGCGAATCTGAACAGTGGGGTAACGGTGAGCGTTACAACATCAAGGCGGTAACGATGCGCCGTGGCTCCCCTCGGAGTTCAGGGATGTCCTTAAAGCCACCTGGGAAATAACTTTTTAAAAATCCCCCCGTGATTTGGATGAAAATATATCAACATGTATGTTAGTTCCCTAAAATGCATGAGGTTAACTTAGTCAGAAGTAAGTCCCTGTGACCTTAGGAATCATGACTCCCCGCTGTGCGCTCACCTCCGCAGCTCGTCCGAGGCTCTATCTGAGGCTCTCTTAATATTAACTCCTAATGTGCTTTATTCTGTACAGGCGCGCATATAACACAGCAGCTGTACTTTAGAGCAGCAGGTGATGGATAATTCACTGTGAACCACTCACTTAAACCTACCGTAGCGGGAGCGCTTTCCGACGCTTCCATTTTTAACCACATCGAAATGATTATCTGAGTTAAAAATCCAAATTATTATTATGTGATATTACGGAGATTTTAAGAGTTAAAGAACGAAGCAAAAGATATTTTTCAAGTCCAACCCCAGTCTAACCGTGAGAAAAACACCAGACAAAGCCCCATGGAGGGCGGGAGGGGCCTGCTCAGCACCCCTGGAAACTCTCGAGGGGACCGTGGACAGGGTCAGCGAGGGAAACGGGCGTCACTGAGAAACGCGCAAGGAGAAGGGACTGGCAGGTGTGGCCCCGCCTGCCTGGGGCAGGTCCCAGCCGGAGCAGAGAAGGTCGCGGGCCGAGGAACAAAGGGAGCCCGGGTAGGGAATGGACTTTGGTTACATGACGCCTCGTTCACTGGTTCATCACTTGCGAAAAATGCATCACGCTAATGACGTAAAGGTCAATAACAGAGGAAGCCGGGTGCGGGGTGTGCGATGATCCTGTAAGTCCGAAGCTGCCGTGAGCTTAGTTTCTTCTAAAAATCCAAATCGTGGGAGGGCCGATAAAATCGTCCGGTCGCCTGGCTCTCGTGTGACGCGACGCGAACATGTCTTTTGTGTGTTTGCCACTGCCGTGAGAGTCACTTTCCGAACGATCGTTTTTAATCTCGGTTTTGGCAGCTCTTTGTTTTCGAAGTCGCTGGGAAACGTTCTTATTATTCATTTTCCGACCCAGCCATGTAATGTCACTTGCCGCAAAGATTCAGTCCTCTTTTTAGTAAGTCGGTGCCAGTTTTTTTGCAACCGCTGTTTCTTGCCAAGTCACTGTTGGACCTCAAGGGCAAGTCAGATGGTTTTCGTTCTCTTTTTTCTTTTTCGAGTCCACTTTTCTCCCCAGAGTCGCTTACTGAAACGCTTGATTTAACTTCCAGGCCAGTGGACAGATAGACCGTTTTCTGAGGCTTTGGACGACAGAGCTGTCATTTTCTTTGAAAGGCTGGCTTTTCTCGCCAAGTCTATCTGGCTTATCCTGGCTCGCTCGTCTTCTGGAATTCAATGTGCAGAATACTTGGCTGCAGTTCTATCCTCCTTTGAAAACTTTCCTTTCCTCTTTTGTTACGGAATCGTTTGCATACAACAAAATTCCTGAATGTTGGTGTGCAGATGATCTGGGTTACTGCGGATTACAGTGCAGCATGGGGGGAAGCAAACCACCACCCCTAGAATCAACGCAGGGACTAGACCCCTGGCCGAGAGGGGTCCTTTGTGCTGTTTTGCATTCTATGTCCTTCCTTACCCACGGCCTCGGGCGACCTCTGCGATGCAGTCACTGGACGTTTGCCTTGCCCGGGACTTGATTTAAATGGAATTGTACAGTATGTGGGCTTCCGCATCTGACTTCTTCTGCTCAGCGTCCTGTTTTTAAGGCTCAGCCATCTGATTTATATTTGTTACTAAGTAATACTGTGTGGTACCGATATGCTGCTATTTAAAAGAATCCATTTACCATTTGGTACCTAGGGTATCTGGGTTGCTTCTAGTTTTGAGCTATTAGGAAGACAGCTGTCCATATTCGGATGCTAGGGATAACCAACAGGCGCGCCTCTGGGTGGACACGTCCTTTCATATCTCGTGGCAATAGCTAGGCATTTGTTCTTTCTGTTTCTTTACTGAGACTTTCAGCTACTCTGCAGAGGTTTCTCGTGCCTTGAAGGTGCCCTGTTTAACTTCGCGCGATCCCCGGTAGTTAGAGCTACTTTAAAAGCCTGTAACTTCCAAATTTGGTTCGCCTTGTGTCTGAGTCTGTTGATGTTCTCTTTCTTTGAGGATGTGCTTCATTTTCTTGATTCTTCGTCTGTTGAATAACTTGTGCAGAGATTTATCTATACGCCTTAAATTGTATTTGAACATTATCAGAGGTCGAAGGACCTCAGGCTTTTGCCGTAGTTGTCTGCAAGGCACAATATGGCAGAAACAAGAAAGTTCTAGCTACAGGAAAACAATACTCGGAAGTGTGGAGATGCCGTGGAGACGCCCTGGTTCCCGTGAGCATCGGGGCCCCGCCGTATTGGGGTGCTTGTAAGTGTTTGGAGTGGTTCCCAAGGCAGGAAGACCCCTGCCGAGGGGAGCTAGCCCACCACTCCCCCTCCCCGCTGAGGAAACTGAAGACTGGGGACTGGAGGTCACACGCTGGCCGTGACAGAGCCAGGGACAGAGCCGGGGATGGGACCTCGCTCCCAGAGCCGGTGTCCCTTTGCCCTGCACCCTCTGCCTTCGTAGGGGACGGCCCCTGATGCCCAGACGTGGCCCGCGTGAGCCCCCCCACCCCGACGCGTGTGCCGCGCGCGGACTGAGGCCCGTCCTCTCCCCGCAGCTGGCCGCCTTCCGCTCCCTGCTGTGCACGGCGGAGGGCGAGGCCGCCGCCTTCCTGCTGAGCAACCACCGCCCGCCGCAGCCGCTGAGGGGCCGGGAGGTCAGGGCCTCGTTCCGCTGACGGTCGTCCCCGGCGGGCCGCCCCACTCACGTCTGCAGGGAGACAGCCAAGCAAGCCGTGCACACGAACCCCGGCGACCCTCCTAGAAGCCTAGCGGACGGGCCCGGGTTGCTGGTGGCTTCGGCACCGTGAAGAAAACCAGACCCCGGATCAGAGGGCCTCGTCCGTCTCGGGTTCGTAGTCACGGGGTCCAGGTGACAGAGCCCGGCCGACACACACTGACACCCACCGGGTGCATCCGCGGCTGCACGGCGGGCGAGGCGCAGGCCTCGGGCTCACCACGTCTCTCCGCGGCGCCAGGGGAAACCCGTGCCCAGAACCGCAGAACCGCGGCCCGCTTTCTGGGCACCTGCTTCTGCTTCCTGTCTTGCTACCACTGCAGTTCATAAAAAGTTGATGTTTTTTTTCCGATGTGAGTTTTTGTTTGGATTGCATTGCTGATTTGCACGGTGCCTTTAATGACTGAACAGCATGTGCGTGTGTGTGTCGGGGGCGGGGGACAGCCAGTCACTGTGTCTTCCCGCGGCTCAGAAACAGCCCCACGGTTTGGCGGGCACTCCCTCGGGACCTGCGGAAGCCTTGGTGGGTCATGCCACGGACCCCAGTCACCGAGACGCTACAGATGAAACAGGCGGCGCTGGCGGGCCGGGCGCTCACCATCCGACGGCGTTAACCTGGCTCGGAACTAACGGACCACACGGAGCCCTGCGGGCACCGCCGCCCCGGACGCCATGCTGGCTGCCGCTTTGGTCCCGTGTGCTGGCCACTGAGCCGGGCTCGGTCCCGGCAGGTCGCTGTCCCGTCACCTGGTGGAAACAACCACCGGAGCCTCGGACGAAGGTGCGAGCCATCCACGAACCCTTCCGGCCATCCTCGAGCCAAAGCCCATCTCCCCCACGCATGTGCCGCGACCTCTCGAGCAGTGTCGCGAGCTGGCTCTGGAGACCCGCATGAGCCTGTCGCTCTGGCGTCCTGGGGTTCATGTGGGGGAAGGAGGGTGGGACGGGGGTCCTGTTGCGCTTTCTGGTACAGGTGTGACACCAAACACTAACCTAGCTACCACCTCAAGACACAACCACATGCCACACGTCTGCCCCTTTCCGAGGGACGTTTAACTGAGTTTCCTTGGGTTCGAGGATCTGTTTCAGACACCTCTCTTCCTCCAGATGTAGATTTTAATAACTGGAAACGATCCTGGGATCGCCAACTTGACAGGAAATCGTGTGATGGTCTGTGCAGTTGCATAAGATGCACTGAAGCGTCCTCTTTTCTGGTGGGTTTGTTTCCCCTGAGTCCAGCCTGAGGCCATGCAGGAGAAGGGCGCCTGCCAAATGTGTACTGAGCGGAGTATTTTTTTTTAGTTTTGTCTTTGGCAATCGTCCTGTTGCCTGTGATCGAATGCACTATAAGTTAACCTAACAAGTAAAATGTAAGTGATCCCTTGAAAACCGGTCCTTCTTAAAAGAACACTTATTAACGCTGCTTGTGTAACCGCAAGTATCGCCTGTCCTTTCGTTTGCAAAGACCCGCCGGGAGGTCTCCCGGCTGGAGGACGAGGTCTGGTTCACACCGGGAGAAGGCAGCGGCTTCCCGGGGGGTGTGTGGGACCAGGATGCTAAGTACCATGTGGCCACTTTGTATCTTGTGGCTTCCTATCCAGCCTGGATCGGCTCCAGGCTACAAATTGGACTTTGTAACTCTGAGTGATGTCCTTGAAGGTTGCTAATTTCTCTCTCAGAGGCAAAGGTCTGAGTGTGGGTTAACCATTTGGGATTTTCATTTAAACCAGATTCAACCACAATATAGAAAGTGAGACACGTTTTGAACTACATCAGGGATTTCACATGCATGACAGAGTGAGATGCCATTTCTACACCTCCTTTTGGAAAATCATTTCAGACTCGCAGAATAATTGCAAACGCAGCAAAAGCCACGTTGGTCCTGGGTTACTGAGCCCACGCTGCTGACGGCTGCAGCAGGCTCCGGTGTCTGCCCCGTGAGCCAGGACATGACCCTGTGACCGTGAGGCGGCTGAAGCAGCAGCCAGAGGGGCATCCGGACGCCGCCAGCTCCCTCGACAGGGCCCCGCGCTCGGCCACCAGGCTCGGCCACCATGCTCAGCCACCAGGCTCCGCGTGCGGGCGCCGCCCCTCGGGCTGCGGTTTCTGGCCGTCCTGCCCTTGCGGAGACGATGGGCCGGGGCTTTCGGTGCCCCTCGGTCTGGGTGCGCCCCGTGTTCCCCGGGGGTTGCGCATGGCGGCGAGAGCAGCACGGACGGCGGGGAGCCCCACGCCCCCTCACGGAGCTCACGCGCTCTCGGCGGGAGGCCCCGCCGCCTCCCGGGCCCCTGGCGGCCGCTGCGGCGCCCTCTGCGATGCGCGGGCCCTGGCACCGGGGCTTCGCGCGGAGACCGCGTGCCTGTCCGGTCCCTCGTCTGTTTCCAGTGTGGAAACAGCCCGCAGTGTTCAAAAGGTGTGGCTTACTGTCAGGTTGCGGACTCCCTGGAACGCCCTCCTCACGACTAACGGGTGCGGCATCTCCAAACGGAGGTGGTTCCTTGGCCTGGGACCGTCTCTTCCCCAGGGGTCCTGCCAGGGCGCCCCACTCCCGAAGAGAAAGGAAGCACAAGAGAGGTCAAGGAGGGCGAGGGGAAGGACGTTCCCGCAGCAGATGGTCAGCATGTAAAAGGGAGACTGTGCGGCAAAAGAGTATGTTAACAGGAATTAAAAGAAACTTTAAGAAGGAAAATGAGAGCATAATCTCCCTATGGCGGAAAGGGCAGGCGGCGGGCGGGAGGCGGCCGGGCGCTGTTCTCCCGTTGGCCACCAGGTGGCGCTGGCGGAGAGGGGACCGCTTCCGGCGGGGCGCGGCGCCTGGTCTGAGCGCCGCTTTGCCCTCGCTGCACTGTAACGGGAGCATCTCTGTACGTGCACTCCTTCCCCCCTTTCCATCGTTCGCTTGCCCTGAATTTCCTGGAGCTTATTTAGGCCCCGTGGGCGCGGGCATTCACATGCACTCTAAGCGGCGTGGCCCAGCCGCCGGTCCCAGGCCGCTCACGGCCAGGGGCAACCCCAGCACAGTCCCGTTTGCCCCCCAAACCCGAAGCTAACAGCGAGCGCCAGACAAAACGGCCACCAGCTCGGAACGGCGGCGCGGACCGGCGTGTGGGGGGCCGCGCGGCTTTCCAGGGCCGCGGGCTGCGTGTCAAGCCGGACGTTGGGCGCGGGACCCTCGCCAGGGTCACGGGGACCCGGGCAGGGGAACGGGCCCCTGGGCCCCCGGGATGGCGGGGGCCGTCCTCGGGGCACTGCAGCAGACAACGTGCCGGTGGAGGGATTTGCGCGGCAGGGAAACGAGCGTGATACACCCGAGAGGGCAGGAAAGGCGTGTGGGAGGAGGCACGTGCCTGGTGAAGGCGTGCAGACACGAGTGGGGGACACGCGGGCGTGCTCACGGAGCTAACGGTGACGGGGGCGCGGCCGGGGCAGCTGCGCCCTGTTGTAGGCCACGCGGGGGCGCAGCGGTGTCGTCTCTGCGACGCGAGGCGTCGGCGTCGGCGGGAAGCCCGCGCCTGGCTGCTTCGCTCCCGCTCAAGGACGGCCGACCGCGCCCCGCGCCCCCGAGGACGGGCAGGTGGCTCCTGGCCCCCGGGTGAGCGTGGGAACACACCTCCCCAGCCGCCTGCCACCCCTCGGCTGGCAGGGGCGGCGTGGGTGCCGCGGGGTCTGTGAGGCTCGGGGCAGGTAACGTCTCCCCCAAAATGCAGCTCAAGCCTCCTCTTTTCCCCGAGGAGAGGCTCTTCATCAAACCTTAGAGCCCACATTCGGTTGGTGGTTGCCGAGCAGAGGTGACCGGCCCCTCACTGTTGGCTATGACACCAGTCTGCTCTTCAGAGGAAATGGCACCCCGAAAGCATGAGAATACGCCTACCGTGTCATCAGATCCACGCCGGGAGGAACGTGCAGGCAGCGTGCAAGGCTTCGAGTGCGTGGCGTGCTAGGCGGTTAACTCGAAATTGCCCGCCGTAAAAATGTTGACAGTAGGTCAAATGTCCAACTGTCAGCGATTCATAAATAACGTAAAACATTATTATTGTTTACTTATTGCCTAGTAAGTTATCTTAAGTATTTTTATAAAAATAAAATGAGTCCCGATTCTTGAAACCCGCGTGGGCGCAGCTGCTACTGGACTGGCGCGTCCCACGTGTTACCTCCGTTTATATGCAAAACCGAGAGAGCCGCGCGGCGTTTGGCCCGCGGTGCCCCCTGGCTGCCCTGCGCCACCTCCGCGCCACCTCGCGAGGGTCTGCGGACGCGTAAGGCCGGGCGTGGGGACTGATCCGAGAGCGGACGCGAGAGCGGACCGCGGGCCTTGGCGGCCTGCGGCGCGGGAGTCCGCAGCGCGCATGCGCCCCGCACAGAGCCAGGCGGCGGCCGCGTGCTGAGTCCTGAGCTCGGCTTCCGCTGCGGGCGCCCCCTCTGCGGCGCTGTCGTCCCCGGCGCCGGGGCGCCCCCGTGCGGCCGTGTCACCCACAGCTCCAGGGCTCCCTTCTGCATCCGCGCGATCCCCAGCTCCAGCCACCCGCCCCCCACCCCGCAGTGGTGTGGGCCCCAGCTCTACCCCCCACAATTTTATCTCTTCCTCCACAATAATAAAATTCTTGCAACAACAACTTAAACTGAAGTTCGGAGAATGCTACAGGATTTACTGTTGTTATTATGAAGGACACCCTTTCACGGTGCGTCATACTAGGGGGTAGGCGGAGGCGAGAAATAAACTGCTGCTCGCGGAGTCGTTTCCATCTGTCGGCCTTTAAAATAAAGACCTAAGTCGGTGCTCACCGCAGACCTGGGAGTTGGGTTAGTCTCGCCCCACTTTTGAAGCGGAGTAACCGAGGCCCGGAGAATTCAAGCTGATGGACCAGGATCTGGACCCATCGCCAGCGAGCTCCAAAGCCGGTGAGTGCGCCTCGTCTCTGTTAAGTCACACGGCCGTCCCTAACAGGCCGTCTTAATCGGCGGTCGCGGGCTTGCCACATGCAGGAAATACACCAGTGCCCGATAGATTCTTGTAGAGGGAACAATTCAAGTCATTTTTAACTCTCTGACGGTTGTACTTGCATAGAGACCTGGGGGGGAGGGGGGCAGGATGCCCACCAGGGCCGGCGTGCGCCCAGATGCGCTGGCCTGAACCGGGCCCTGTGGCATCTGATGTGGGAATGAGCTGGGGGGCGGGGGTGAACTCATGCTCGCATTTGGCACTGAGGGACGAGAGCCTTTCCCATCGCGGTTCTATTCAGGGGAGGGATGAGGCGGCCCACCTGCGCCTGTCACTCATTCCTGGCAGAGTGAGAAAGTCGGTCTTCACAAGTGTCAAATTTTATGACACTCGATAAGTGTCAAAACTTAACTCTTGAAAGGTGGTTTGAACTTCTTGACCTGCGAATTCCAAAAATCCTAACTCTTACGGCTTTTGTTACTGTAATTCAAGAAAGACTTTCAACCTTACGTTTTCTGTCTGGAAACATTTCATTTCTATTTCCGAAGGCAATTTTTAACCCATTAATGAGCTTTTTTGTTGTTGTCGTTAACAACCAAGTCACCTCTACATAGGTAGCTATTTTAACGCACCACACAGAGGCATTCGCAGTTTCTTACGATTTCATGTTCTTGGGAGCATTAAATTTTAAATATATCTAGTTGACTATCATGCTCACAGAAATCGATGGTGGGAAAGAGGATGAAACCCTGGGAACACAGGCTCGTGAATTTTAAAGCGATGGTTAGGGACCTCTTCTACTAGCTGAATGCTCAATGGTACCATTCCCACTTTTATTTTCAAACCTGGGCAAAACATGATTTCTATCTTATCTCCCATAGCAGTTCGAGGGAATCGATACGCCCGTCTGTGAGACGACATTATTAAGCAATATTTCTCATGTAAAAAACAATGACGCACACGATGCTTTGCAAACCATAAAAAAAAAATACTGTGCGAATATAAATGACCAACCTCGACCTCCTCTGCCCTCAGAAAGCAGCTTGATGTTTAACTCTCAAGTAAATACATGATTAAATAGAATAAAGTAGTTCAAGTGATTGCACGTGGCCAGAAAGTCAAACGATTGCGTAACGGAAATCGACTGGCCACAGACTAAACCGAATCCTGCATGGGACTAAGAAGGGAGATAAGTTCTCAAGTGTAAACACCACGGGAGGTGACGGTCGGTCATATTAGTTACGTTGCCATAACATCTTTTGTGCAAACTTTTTTTGGGGACCAGCTACCCCAAAGTTATCTAAAGATTTTTCAAAAGTTCCTGCTGACCTCCCTAATAATTGTGTTAGCTCTCAAACTCTCTTATCAAAGACTAGCTCTGTGAAACACATTCGCAACTGAATGTGTGTCGTAGGGCCTGGTCTGCAGGGCACCTGCCTGAAAGTCACATGTGTGCGTGAATTAAAATGCACAGGTGTGTGTATCACCCCATCCTTCTGTGAAACGACCTAAGCCAATTTGGGTGGCTGACGATTACCAAGCTCTCTCTGTAAGTACTGGCTGGCACCCTGTTTGACACGCCTGCGGGCTGTGTGACTCTACCTCCACAATCTAATTGCCAAAAGACATGTCTCGGTGAAAGCACACTGAGCCCCAGTTTGGCCAGACTCCCCAGCTGTGCACTCGTTATTGGCAGACGGGCACAGAGCAGTCATGTGATGTTTCAGGAAGCCCGGCTGCAGGTGAGGGGCCCCCAGCGGCGCCTTTCATGAAGGACTCGCTCCAAACAGGCTCCGATGGCATCAGGACCGGTGACCTTTGTTGCCGGGGCAGCCGCCGGGTCCAGCGGGGCCTAGACTTACACGCTTACACACTGCTGCAATGGCGCACACGTGAGGGATGTGCCTACTCACGCGTCCTGTTTGTGCAAGAGCGAATTCTCCCCAGTTAGTACTCTTGGTATCACTAATTTCGCCAGCACAAGCTTGTTTCTAACACCCTCTGTGGTAAATCATAAGCCTTCCGGTGTTCCGTTAGCTGCCACATGCTGAGCGGCCGCCTGCGAAGGCGCGGGGTCCTGGGCGGGCCTCGCCATGCATCAGGGTACGCGGACCAGGGCGTTCTCCGCACCGAACTCGTGGACACACGCCGGGCGGCATCGGCGTCTCCCTCGGGGCCTGGGCACCTGCCTTTCTAACGAGCGTTCTCGAGTGGTATTTTGAAGACACGTCTGGACACTTTCACCAACACGTTTTAAAGACCCCGAGCGCCACCTTGTCCCATGCCTTCTCTCTCAGGAAGCAGACCGAATGCTCACAGCCATTTAAAAAATATCCACTGCTTTACTAAGCCAGTCCTTTTCCCCGAGAGTTTTGAAACCCTTTCATGCTTCCGCCAGTTCCCCGCTGCGGAGGGGAACGCTCGCTCTTCTTTGTCGCCCCCATTTTTGGCGACGCCCCTTCATCCACCAGGTGGACATGCCAGACACGGAGCCTTCGCGCGCGGCGGTGTCTGAGGCGCGCGCTCGAGTCAGGTCCGCGATGCCGGGACCCATCGCCGTCGCGGGAGCGCCCATCACCCCCGCAGGGCTCGTCTGGCCAGTGCCCTCTCCACAGGGCCTCGTGCCCCTGCGTCTCTCCAGCAAAGGCAGCCAGGGCGCTAACTGCGCCGGGGTTTTGCGGAACGACGGGCCGCTGAAGGGCGAGCGCGAGGAGCGCGTTTCGCAGCCCCCCTTCCCCCCACCCAGCCCTGCCCCCCCCCCACCGCCCATCGTCAGCCGCGGACACCGGCGCCTGGCGGGGCCTGGCTGGGGCCAGAGCCGGCGCTGCGTCCCTCAGGCCTTCGAACTGCGCCAAACGCAGAACAGCTTTTCTGCCATCGCTTCCCGCTTCTCGGTGACAAGCGGGCAGCGACATGCTCACCCAGCACCCCAAACGGTCACTGCGGGGTCCCTAAAATAGACCCGCGCTGTCCACACGGACAGGGCTCGGTTTCGCCCGTGTGGGCCCGGGCGCGGCGCGGGCCGCCGGCTCTCCCGGGTGAGCAGACCGCGTGGCATTTTTCATGGTCTCCACGGCCGGCCCGGCCAGGCCCTCAGGGCCCCTGTTGGGCCCCCCACGGCCACATGCCTGGCGATCCTGGGGAGAAACCGCACGATGCAGACCCTCGTGTCCGGTGCGGCTGGTGAACGCACACGTCCACAGAAATCCGGTTATTTCTTCCAGTCCTAGGGCTGCCGGCCGGGGGCACAGGGCAGGACGGAAGCAGGCCCTCCCGCCTGCTGTTTCTGGGGCCGGAAGCGGGGAAAACAGCAAATTTGTACTAGACTTCCCTCAACAAGGTTTTAGAAAGGATTCCTCTCCTCTTAACTCAAGGCAAAACAGCAAGACTTTCGCGGCGGCCCTTCCTGGCCCTGCCTCCCTCCCACGCGGAACGGGGCTCGGCAGTTCGCCCGGTCGGCAGAGGCCCCGCGTCTCACTCTGAATTTGCTCTGGTTTTCGATTCTCTTCAAGTTGCTCCAAGCCAGCGAGAGTGACCTAAAGGCGTGACTCACTTACACTGAGCTGCTCTCCGCTGGGGTTTGGCCGTGAGTTAAGCCAAGAGTTTTAAGGACTCTTGAAGGCCTCAGACAGGGCGTGACTTCCTCCAGCCATGATGCCCGCCTGCAGGGAATGTGCTCAGAATTTTCCTCCGCGGTGTCTCGGGGCTTCTTTAGTTTCTGGAATCAGAAAACTCCGGAGGGGCTGCTGGACCGACCGCCACTGGGAGGGCCCGGGGCTCCCTGCTCCAGGCTCAGCAGGAGGGGTGTGGAGCGAAGGCCTGCCGGCCACGTCCCCTTAGACCCAGTTTGTCTGGCCCTGGGGCGGAGTTTCTTCATATGCAATGCCCGGGCCCTGCAGCAACGTCCCCAAACCCTTTCGGACTGTCCCAGACTCTGCCTGAACGACTTGGTGGAGTTCCACGCGACCTCTGCGCAGCCTCCCGGGGGTTACACAACAAGAGGATGGCACGTGGTGAGCACCCGGCCTTTCCACCGTCACCCGGAGGCAGCCGGGACCCACCTGGCGAGAAAGGACTCTGGGTAAAACACCTCCCAGGTTCATGCCGATGACGCTTCTCTTTTCTTTTTCTTTTTAAATTTTAAAAAAATTTCCGGTGACAGTTGGCACACGGAATGGGCTTCAGGTGGACAACAGAGCAATCCAACATTTCCATAACTTACGGAGTGATCGCCCCGATAAGCCTAGTGCCCCTCCTGACACTGTAGGCAGGTATCACGATATTACGGGCTGTATTCCTTCCGCTGCACCTTACAGCCCTGTGACGATTTTGTAACTACCCATTTGTACCTCTTAATCCCTTCCTCTTTTCTTACCCACCCCCCGCAACGCCTCCCGCCATCCAGAGACCCTCAAAATGTTTCCTGTCTCTATGAGTTTGTTTCTGCTTTATTTACTTTGTTCTTCAGATTCCACACGTAAGCAAAATCATATATGCCAATAATGCTTTTAAAATGGAGAACCACCGAGTCCAAAGGGGTCCCCTCGGGGCCCGACCGGCTAAGAGCCGAGCTGCAGTGGGCACGCCACCGGAGAAGGGGGGGTGACCTCACGCGGTGATCTGATCTGAGGAAGGTGAGTTCCGAGCGAGTCCTCCTGTGGGTGCTTCCTGGGGTGCTCGCTGGCCGAGGGCTCACCGATCGCTCCAATTCCCACCCCCCCACCGCCGGAATCGGAGACCCCTGCAGAGCCGAGCGGGGCTCTGCTGTGCGGGGCCTGCAGCTGGCACCAGCCCCCACCACACTTTTCCGTCTTGATTTTGCTTCTTGGTTAAGATTGTGTGTCGAGTCCTCCCCCCGACTTCTGATATTACGCGCACGGTGCCAAATCGTTCACTGCGGAACATGATATGGCTGAGGTCAGGGCCAGCGGCTTCTTCCAGAAAAGCATCCGTCACTTCTGGGCACGGGGCTGACGGTGCCGTGCATTCTGGGTACTGCAATGTTTTTAAAAGAGTCGCTTTAACTTTAAAAGGCAAACTAGACTTCGCTTAAGGACCCGAGTCCTTCGGGCAACGTGGTGAGGGTCACCTTTGCACGGCCACCAGACGGCCGGGTTGGAAGCAGGAAAGGCCAGCATCTTCGCTCAGATCGAGTTCACACAGCGAGGCCGTGACGCGGTGGACGTGCCTTCGGCATGACATGCCTGCGCATCCACTCAGAAGACAGCCCGGGGGGCGGAATGCCAGTGGGAGTGGACCTGACCTTTCCGGCCGCGGCCCCTGGCATGCCACCGGTAATCCTAGATCACTGATTTTTCCATGTGGACGTCGCTGAGACTGACGGGCCAGGTGTCCTGCCTAAGGCAACTGATTTACGATTCGGTTTAGTCTCCTTCCTGCTCGCCTCTTGCAGAGGGAGGCTGAAAAGCCAGCCCCTTCCTCCACCTCTGCGGAGGACCTGGAGGTGGGACCACCTGCCACAGTGTCCGTCACTGGTCAGGCAGGCGCCTGTCGAACCAAGGCAAAGGTTCGGCGATCGGTGGACGAGCCTTAGGGACTCTGAGCACTGCCGTTACGTTCGGGAGGCTCGAAACGCAGCTGCTGACGTGGGACTGTGTCCACGGGAAGCTAAAGCGCACACAGTCAGTCCCATGGCACGCAGTCAGTCCCTTCCTCACGGCACGCACGGGAGCTAACGCGGGGCGCCGTGGAAGGCGGGCGCTGCCCTAGGCCCCGCCACCCATGGTCGCCGAAATGAACCGTGGCTTTGTTTTGTGCCACGGTTACTCACGCTGCCGCTGCGTCCCCGGCCCGCCTCCTTAACCGCCAGGGCCGCCCCCCAAGTCACTCAGCCCAGCTCCCAGGAACGGACGCAGTGACCCCTGGCTTCTTCGGGGATGCCACGTGGGGCAGACGCCCTGAGCTGGGAGCCCGGAGCCCCACGCGGCCCCACTACGTGCTCCGAGCGCACCTGCTGAGCCCGCCTCCCCGTCTTGTTTGTCCTTTGCAGGAAAAGCACGTAAAGCCAGGCCAGGGGAAAGGTCACAGTTTGTTCTGGAGAGGACGTCTGTGACCCGTCTTCTCTGGAAGCTGACCTCTGCTCGCGGTGCCTGGGCTGCGTGGTGAGCCTGTGCCCGTGTGCCGCTTCGGCCTGCCCAGGGCCGTCCGAGCAGCTTTGCTCTCTGGACCTCAGCTCACCAACCCCACCCGGACCCTGACCTTGCCTTTGACTTGGGCTGGGCCTCCCAGCACGGACCCTGACTGCTGCCCACCTTGGGACCCCGTCTCCCACCCTCAGCCCAGCCCAGCCCAGCCCAGGACCCTCTCGTCCCACCCTGTGCTGGGGCCAATACTGACCATCTCCAGAGTCCAGGCCCAGATGACTCCTTGGCCCAGAGGCCGACAGTTCAGGGACGGGCCTCAGTGGCAGGGGGACAGCACAGGCCGACATGGGCCAGGAGCCGGGGGCAGCGTGTGAGCTCCGGGGGCCGACATGGGGGCGACATCCAACCTAAACGAGGAGAACGCGGAAGCGAGAACAGGAGCCATCGGCCACGCGCCACGGCCTGCCGAGAAAAACCATTTACGCCTATGTTTACTGATAAATTCAATTATTTTTGAATAGGTAAGCTGTTCGTGGGGTTCTAATTTCAAAGTATAACAGGGTACACAGTAGAAGACTCTCTCTCTCTCCTCCATCCCACAGAGAACCGAGCCATGGATTTCTCTCGGACTCTACTAGAGACATTCGATGCGCGACATGACAATAAATACACGTGTTTTCTTTTGTTTTAAAAATACAAATGCTAGCTACACTTTGGGGCCCTAACACGTTGAAATGTGGCTGCGTCGCCGCGTAGAGGACACGTTCCTGGGGCGTCACGACACTCAGCTGTTGGGGTCTCCACGATGACTAGCGGCTCTGGACCGCGTCCAGTCGCTGTGAGGAGTGCTGGAATCCAGGGCGCGTTTCGCCGGGGACCGCGGGCACGGCGAGCGCCGCCCTCGGCCGGCTCTGCGATGTGCTCCCACCTACCCGTCACTGAGATCCTCCCGATGATCCTTACAGGCCGGGGAGGTGACATGTGCTTTTTTTTTTCCCTTGAGGGGAAACACACAGGACAGGCGAAGGCGGCATCCTTCTTTGATGGGAAGCTTGGCAGGCACGTCACCTCCGATCCGCCCGGCACGTGCTGGCGAAGCCCAGTATTGCTTCTAGCACAGGCGTGCGGGTAAAGGCGTGCTGAGACCCTTTTCTGTTCTCCAGGCTCTTTCAGGAATATCCGGTTCCCCAGCCGCGTATAAGTAAAAGAAAGCAAACAGCTCGTAGGACAGGGACTGACTAGTTTAATGTTATCAAGTGCAGACTCGAGCTAGAGTCGCCCGTAGAAGTCACCGAGACAAGAAGGCCGCGTGTGATATCGTGATTTATCATGCACATTTGGTCTTTCTCCCTTTTCTGGCACAGGGCTCCTGAGAGCCTTGGAATTTTCTAAGTGATGAAAGCAAAAAGGTGTCTTGTGTTACGTTAACGAGGTGACATCTGGACCTCGCTTGAGCGTGAGGGCCGCTTGCCAGGAGAACCCACTCTGTGATCACGATGATTTTCTTCTATTGTCCAATATCTAATCATTACCTTCGAATACATTTTGCTGGATCCATTTAGTGCCTTGACTTTAAAGTTCTTCTAAGGCATTATTTTAGGGAATTAAAAATTTAAAGTTAATTTAACCGAAATAAACATCGGCGCCTCTGGAAAGTTCTTTTTCCCCCTTTTCGTTTTATATCATTTAAAAAATGAGTGTCTTTCTGCATGAAAAAAAATGACCCAAAACTTCCCTTGGAATCAAGTCTGGTAAACACCCTGAAAACAGGAAATAAAGCTTGTCTTGTAGGCAAGTAAAAAAAAGGGCACTTGGGGGAAAAAAAAAAAATCCCATAACTTCTTTTTATGCACCAGAGAAAAAGAAAATGCAACTCGGTCAGCTCTGAGGACGCACCGTGCCCGGCATGATCGGTCGTTCACGAACGTGACTCGTTAGGACTGCCAGCCCCGCGTGAACCCGGGCCGCCTGCGTGGCAGAGGTCGGAGCCGTGCGGCCTGCAGTGAGGGGTCGCAGGCGAGCGCGGGGGCGGTGCCCGCGGAGGGGCTGGGGAGCGCGTCCTGCAACCTGACGGCACCGCTTTTCCAGCAAAACGCGCGCGGTCAGCGATGTGGAGCCAACTCCGCTGTCCCGAGCTTTGCGTCCGCTCGGGGTTCCTCGCGGGGGAGTCCAGGTCACGTCAGGTCAGGTGTCTGTGGAAACACTTGGCTTTGGGGGAGTTTCGGGCGGCAGAGCGGGAGGCCAGGCCGGTGTTGGCGTTTGCTGTGCCCGGCCAAGCCAACCAGGTGGCGCAGAGACAGCCAGCCAAGGTAACCCCAGCCAGAGGGCACGGGCGCCCGGGAGCACAGCCGAGACGCGGTGGTCTGGGAACCGCCGGGGGCCTCCGGCGGGCTGCCGCGCGCGCCCTTCAGGAGTACTTATTAAGCACCTGCTGTGTTCCCAAGAACTGACATGGCAACTGAGGTTCAGATGGTTTGAATTTTGCCCAAGATCAAAAGTCACATGAGAGTCGAGGATGCAGGCCCAGGACTGCGGGCCCCACAAACGCCCTGCTCACCCCTCTTTCCTCCGCCCACGACAGAGAGGGATTCCTGAATTAGGCAGCGAGGTGGACCAGACGGCCTGTGAGCTCTGTGACTGTGTGCCGTGAATAATGTCACTCGCCTGCTTTGGCGTTGCACATAGTGCCTGGACGGCTCCCGACGCCTTTGGAGGGGGGGGGGGTCCCTGACACCTGTCTGCAGACACTTTGAAGATGGAGCAGCTGTCCTGTAAATTTTCTGAAGTCACTCTTCAAACACACACATGGATGTCTTAATGTCCCGTTCTTCTATAAATGCCGAGACCAGGCCAGCTGAAGGTCGCTGCAGAGGACGCGTCGGCGGGCTGAGAGAATGTCACCTGGGCAATACGCGAACGCCGTAGACGACCGCTTCGCTCAGGGCGATGGCCATGCACTTGCCCGGACATTCAAAGGGAAGGAAGGACGTCCAAGGCCAAAACACCAGGTGTGGGCCGTGGGGTGAAAATGTTGTTCCGAATTTACTTAACTCGCCTACAGACTAAATCTCCTTTGCGAACGGGATGACTGATCACCTTGTCACCCAAAATAAAAACGAGAACTCCGAACCATTCCAATGACAAACGATAGCATCCGACTTTTTTCTTCAGCCATTTACATTTTTTTTTGGTTTGTTTCCTAAAGGAAAAACTATGTGCCCACTGAAATCCGTCGAAAGCGAAGCGTAACCCAATGCCAGTGAGAACGTGGCCGTGTTCATTTCGAGTTCGTTTTAAACAGCACAGGCAAAGCCGTTCCGCGTCCTCAGTCTCCGTGCGGCTCGTAGTGCCCAGACAAAGCCACGTAAAAGCAGCAGGAGAGAGGCACAGTCTAGATCATTTACAAATTCTGTGTTCAGTTTTCACTTCGGTTTAGAAGTAGCTGTGGACACTTCAGGGGTAACTTCTTCTCCACCTTTTGTTTATAACACTTAATATGATTGTTACGGAAAGCCGTTAAACTCTTGGGTGTGTTTTTCTGAGTCAGTCCCAAGGTCGAAGCTAAGAATCATTTCCCCTAAGTAAGAGAATTCTCCCAAAATAAAAACATTCACCTAAATCTCCGAGGAAAGGAAGGGGGGAAAGTGGATCACCCTAAATCACCATTGCGAAAGCCGCCGCGTTGGCAAACGCTCGATGGGCCGGCCCTGCCCTCGGCCTCGGCGCCACGACTATAAACTTCAGGCGCGGCTCCTTCCCCCCTCGGATTCTGAGCGGCCGTCTGGAGCCCTGGAGACCCAGGGCTCTGGACGCAGAGTCTGAAATCCCTTGGGCGGTGATGACGCTCCCCTCGCAGGACAAGCGGCTCGCCCTGACATTTAAGTCTGGCTTCTGGCCGTTTTCGAGGCTGGTGTGGCCTCGTCTTCCCTGGCTTCCTCTGACCACCCCGTCTTGTGGGAAATGTGATCTGATATTTATACAGAGTTCAGTTTGCTTCTGACAAGAGAGAGACAGGTGGAGCGCGACCAGCCAAATCTTTTAGAAGATAAACGGTGAGCTAAGGCGATGTCAGAATAACGTCCCTCCTGGGCGCACATGATTTTAGGTCACTCCTTATTCTATTCATGCCGAGCAGTGATGCCGCGTTGGCAGGTGTCAATCATTAGGCCTCGGCTGCCTGCAGGCAAGTCGCCCGCCCGACGTCCACGCACACACGGTCCACCTCCCGAGTCTGTCAGGCCATCTCTCCCCGCCAGAAAACCCGCTCTGTGGGAACCAAGCACGTTTGCCGAGACAGTAACCCCACAGCGGGCCCCCTTTTCTGCCTCGTGAGCCCGCTGGCTCCGGAATGAAGTCGGGGCGCGACGAGCCGGGCCGCTCGGGGGCCACCCAGCCCGCGGATCTCCAGGATGACCTCGGGCCCCTCCCGCGGGGCTTCGCTGCGACCGGCTTGTGCGCCCCCGAGGCCGGCCCGGCGCGGCCACGGCCGGGGAGGAGCGGACGGCGTCCTGGCCACCCGGCCACGCGTGCTCGAGAAACACGATGCCGACGCCGAAGGGGGGCGCCTCGCCCCAGGGCCCTGGCCGCTCGGACGCGGATCGTCTGCCCTCCCCCCTCCCGGGCCGTCACTTTCCGTGCAGGAGGCGAGAGCGCGCGGTGGGCTCGATGCGGCGCGGGACCGTGACCGCGCGGGGAGGGGGCGGGACGCGCCCCGCGGCTGGGGCGTGTCCAGTGGCCAGTCTCGCAGGGTGGGCGCGCTGTCCCCGGCCGCCGAGGGCTGCGGGTGGCGCACCGATGACTGTGGACCGAGGGGACGCTTGTTCGAAGCGGAGAGCGCGGTGCCGCCAGGCTGCCAGGCTCGCCGTGGCTCCCGGTGGCATGCTGCGCCCCCCCCCCACCGCCACCCCCCCCCCCCCGCCGCCCCCTCTGCCCTCCTGCCCCCACCCCCGCTCGGGCTCAGGGTCTCGGGACGAAGGGTGGAGCGGACGGTGTCCTTGCCTGGCGCGCACGTGCACCTCTGCTCCCAGGCGACCCGCGAGGCTTCCCGCCAGAGCTGCCGCTGGACCCGCTCGGCCCAAGGCGGCCGGGGAGCGGCAACAGCGCGCCGTGTCCACACAGCTCGGACGCCTGTCTCCTCGCGGCCTGGGCAGTGCTGGGTGGGAATGTGCAGGTCCCGGCTTCCTGGGGTGCCTGGGCCCTGCCCGCCGGCCAGAGCACCGTGGACACCCCTTGGGGGGCGTGGTCGGTGACAGGCTGTGCAGTAGCCGTGCTTACACGGGTGACTGGTCCTCGGCTAAAGCTGGCAGCCGGGCCACTGTTCCCCGCAGGGGCCTCTCTGTGGCCTCCAGGCCACCCACACTCTCACCGTCCCTACTGGCCAGGGCCTGAACCTTCGTGACGTCTGGCCGAGTGACCACCGTGCCCTTGGGGACTCATGGCTCTCCGCACTGACCGGCCTCAGGGGCGGCTGGACAGCTGTCACCCCGCTAAGGGGAGGGGACCCTCCCTCACTACGCTTTGCACCCGAGCGAAAGTTCACACTCCCGTCTTGGATTTTCACTGCCGTGCTACGTCGGGCCTGAGTATTCGTTAGATACGCAGCCGCCGTCCTCAGTCGTGCCGAGGACGAAAGGCTTACAGAGAGCCGTGTAAGGCACCCGGCTGAGACCGCCCCCGTTTTGTGCGTGTGGGGGGCGGGACTTGGGGTCTCTGTTCTGTTTCCATGTCGCAAACCACGCGACGATTGTTTACATGCATCGATGGTCCTGCAACGAACTCTCCTTGGGCACGGTGCAGAGTGGAGGCGCCCCCCCCCCCCCTTTGGCTGGCCAGCTCTGCAGTTTGCATGTCCGGGTCCGCGGCTGTTGCGCACTGGGTGCACCTGGTCTGGGTCCCAGCGTCACGGGAACTGCTAGAACGGCCATTTCGGGTCTCCGGGCCAGCTTGGAGCCCGAGCTCTGCCCGTCCGCCACCGTGTGACCCGGGATAGGTGACTGAGCTTCTCAGACCTCGGCGTGTCAGTGTCGCACAGGGATGTCTGGGTCTGGCTCTACGTTGCTGTGACGGCCACGACAGGGCCACCCGCCCCACGGCGGCACACGGAGTCGCCATGGGACCCAGCAGTCCTGCTCTGAGGGTTGCAGCCCGCAGAACTGCAAAGAGAAACTCAGTGTTTATCGAAGCGCCGTTGGTAATAGCCGAAGTGGAATCAACCCAGATGTCCATCAACTAACGGACTACAATGGATTAACAAACTGTCATGTGTTCATGCAAGGGAATGTCGCTCTGTCATCAAAGGGAGAGAGGTGCTGGCACACGCCACCCCGCAGAGCAGACTGCACACAGCAGGAGCGAAGGCGGCCAGACACCACAGGCCGCAGGTCGCACGATTCCACACACGCGGCCTTCAGCTCGGGCGAATCCAGGGAGACCGGATCAGTGCTTGCCGGGCTCGTGGGGGCGGGGGCGGGGGACCCCTGTGAGGGTTTGGGGTTTCTTTGGGGGATGGCGACGGTTCCACATGTTGGGAATGCCCTGGAAGCCACTTGGTTGCGAACTGTAGAATCCTTAAAGTGGTGGATTTTATATTCAGTAAACTTTACCTTAATGAAAAAGACCCACAAGGCTGATAGAGAAATAGGGATGCAATACTCACCAGCTTCCCAGGGCCACATAAAAAGCAGATGGGGTTTAATTTTAAAACAGGTAGGTATCCAATAAAATTAGCAGCCCAGTTTTACACAAGTTGTATGATTAAGGAATAAATAAATATGATAATGAATATGGTACTTTTTAAAATGCGTTAAAGCAAAATGTGCCTACATTGAATAGCCTTTTCATTAACTATGGCTACTCAACAAACAGTAGGCTCTTTAAAGATTAGCTTCAATGTAGAATCTAAAACCATATTGATAAGCTTTTCACGCTCTGCCACATTGAAACACATGGCCTATCTTCTGCTTTAAATAGGTTGTTTACCCATGCATGGCTTTGTAATATTATCTTTTAGCTATTTGGAAAATACTGGTTCATTGAGTTACTGGCAAACAGAATGCAATGTTAATAAGAGGATTATATTCCATGACAAGTGGAATTTATCCAAGGATGCAAGGTTGTTTTAACATATGAAAATCAATCAATGTAATGCACCATATTGGGAGGATAAAAGCACAGAAATTACACGACTGTCTCGATAAATGCAGAAAAGCGTTTGACAGAATTCAACAGCCTTTCATCATCATCATCATCGTCATCATCATCGTCATCATCATCAAAACATGTGACAAACCAAGGATAAAAGGGACGGCCCCCATGTGACAGAGGGCAGCTGTGAAAACCCGCGGCTACCACAGTCCTTAACAGTGCGAGACAGAAACTCTTCTCAGATCAGGAACCTGGCGAGGACATCCGCGCTCGCCACTTCAGCACCCCACAAACAGCTCAACATTGGACCGGAGATTCGGCCAGAGCGAGTGACCAAGACAAGGAAGTAAGAGATACACCAGCTGGAAAGAAAGAGTAAAACTACCTCCATTTGCAGGTGACATGATTTTATATACGAAAATCCTAGGGAAGAAACAAATAAATACTTTTAGAGTTAATAAATTCGATAAGGTTTCGGGATACAAGACTATTATGAAAAATCAGCTATATTTCTATACACTGGCAACGAATAGTCTGAATGGAAACTTTTTAAAAATTCCGTTTACAATAGCATCGAGAAGAATAAAATAATTAAAGACGAACTCAACAAAAAGAATCTAGAAATTGTACATGAAAAACCATAAAACATCATTGAAAGAAATTAAAGAAGACCTAAATCAATGGAAAGACATTTCGTGTCCATGGATTGAAAGACTCCATGCTGAAATGGCCGCGCCCCCCACAGCGACCCACGAAGTAAATGCAATTTCCAGCAAAATCCCAGCTGCCTTTTTTTGCAGAAATGGGCAAGCTGATCCTAAAATTCATATAGGAGCGCAAGGGGCCCAGATGGCCTCAACGAACTTGAAAAAGGACGAAGATGCAGGACTCATGTTTGCCGGTCACAGAGCTGACCGCGAAGCTCCCGCGTGCAGAGCAGGGCAGTGCTGGGGTGGGTACAGACGTGCCGAGCGTCGGAGAGCCCTGTGAGGACAGAGGGGGCCTCGCTCTGACCGGCCATCGATTTTCAACAAGAACACCGAGGATCTTCCATGCAGAACGAAAAGCCTTTTCAACAAATGGTGCTGGGACAGCTGGGTACAAAAACATAAAAAATAAAAGGGAACTGGACCACCATCTCGCACCACGCGTGAAAATTAACGCCAAATCGATCAAAGACCTAGATTTAAGAGCAAAAACTGTGACAATCTCAGAAGGAAACACAGACATCACGCTCTGTGACTGTGGATTGGGCAGTGGCTTCTTGCTGCAACACCGAAAGCACAAAAACAAGATAAAGAAGAAAGAAAAAGGACTTGATCCGACCGAAAAATGCTTCGAAAGACACTATCGGGAAAGCTAAGAGACAACTCACAGACCGGGAGAGAATGTTCGCAAATCGTCTGTCTGGTAAAGGACGAGTACTCAGCACGTAAAAGACCTCTCGCAACTCAACAATGCAAAGACAAATAATGCAGTTGGGAAATGGGCAAATACTTTAGAACAGACTTTTCTCCAAAAAAGACACCAATGGCCGAGAAGCACACACAAGACGCCCGAGGGCATCGTTATGGGGAGTCACACAGTCGAATGACAGCAGGCAGAGAATGCTGCTTCGGGGAGGCCTCTCGCCCTGAAGGGACAGCCAGGCTGGTGACCTGTCGCATGGCCGGATCCTCTTTGATAGCCTTATCAACAACATAAATGAAGACGCACAAGGCCGGCTGACCACATTCATTGTTGACACAAAGTGATAGTTAATACGCCCAGAGAGTGAATGGGGATTCGAGAAGATTTCGTGGGACTGGAACTCGGGCTGACATTAATACCGGATGGAGGGGGGACAGGCTTAACAGGAATTCACATGAAAAAGAGTTTGATGTTTTAATTGAGCGTGAGCTCGCGATGACCCGAAGGTGTGAGCCAGGGAAGCCGAGGCCTTCTTATCCTGCATTAAAAGAAACACCGCGTCCAGGAAGAGGCGGGGAGCGCCCTTCTGGCCCCCGCTCTCGCCAGGCGAGTCCTGGAGCGCCTTGCTCGGTGTCGGTCAGCGGCTGCTAAGAGGGTGTTGACAAAGCGGATTCGATCAGGAGAGCGAGATCCGGAGAGTGGACGGGGTCAGGTGAAGACCCCGGGCTGTTTGGCTCAGCGGGAAGACCCCCCCGTGGGGGGTGAGAGGTGGGAGGAGGGAAGCAAATGTCTGTTCCCCGAGATCGGAGCGGGGACCTTAGGGCCGACGGTTTAATCCAATTCTGTTCAACAGACAGGACCAGGATCCACACGAGACACAAAGACAGATTCATGCTCTCAAAATTATTTTCACATCATCGGAGTAGTGGAAAATGGGATCGTCTACTTTGTAATTTAGTGAGCGGTGCTCGTGGGGATCATTCAGTCACTTGTAAAAAATTTAGAGGAGATCCCCAGAACTTCACAGATGGCTGGCTTCAGGGGCCCGTAAGGTCCATTTGAACTCAAAGAGCTAATAAGAGTTTTAATAATCATTATTATCGGCTGACACATATTGAGAAAGTTAACATGGTAAAAACTCTACGTGCAATACCCTATTTCGCTCTGACGGGAACTGAATGAAGATTGTCCTATCCCCACATTACAGACAAGGAAGCGGGGCTCGCAGGTGGGCAGAGCGAGCTCCCCGAGGCGGCACGGCGCGTCACCGCCGGAATCGGCTCTCAGACTCAGCGCCCCGTGGTCTTGGGGCCTCAGGTCTTAAATGTTGTCCTAAAGCGTTTCCAGCCTCTGTTTCATGCCTCGCGTTATAACGGGTCGATGGGCTGCATTGACGCGGCTCAGGTTCTCTCTGTTCAGGCCGAATGTGTGTCGGAGGCTATTGTGTTGTCAGATGCCCAAACGAGACAAGGTCAACGGGGACGCTCACCTGGGTGGGGAGCAAATGCCCGACCCGTGGAATCTCGAGATCGACACGTTCAGTGTTTAAAAAAGCAAACGGCTTAACTCACATTTTCATTCTTGGATTATTTTGACGGAGGCGTTGCCAGAGTACACAAAAGCAGATAGCTCGGTTTCGGGTTTTCATTCCTGAATCGGCACTTCGGGGCCCGTGCCATGCGAGCAGCTGCCTGCCAGAGGGTGGAAATTACCGTACTGACTCTTGCGAGGGGCAGGCTGCAGCTTGCACGGCGATGCTATGTCCCTATAAATAGTGACCCAGTGACTAACGGGGGCTCTCTGATATGTTGTTTGGAAAAATTTGTGTTTAACTTCAATGCGCCCCAGGGGTAAGTCTCTGAAAAAGAGGGCGGGCGGGCAGTAACGTTTGCTTTCGCAAGCTCTCGTCCAGTGCAGAGTAACTCTGGGCCATCGCATCGGAGATAACGTCTTCGCTCATTCACTTACTCCTCGTAGGAAACAAACGGAGACATTGAATAACTGTAACTGTTGATAGATACGAGAAAGAATATGCATACGAAGCGTTCGTGCCGAACGGGGGGGTCTAGTGAGGAGGCACGGCCAGCCAAGGCCACCTCGAGCTGGCGACCGTTAAGCCTGGATTATTTTAAGCTGAAGCCTGAGTGATGGAAAGAATCAGGATTCAGAAGGGTTTCGTCAGACGAAAGGGCTCTCCGCGAGCTTGCGGCTGGAGGAGGCGCGAGCATTCCTGGCGTGGACGGAAGGGCCGGTGGCAGTCCAGGCGACGGCTACCTGCGGCCGGCTCCGGGGTGACAACACTGGGTGCCGACGAGTGGGCTCGCCGAAGGCATAGTGTGGAAGTTGACATCGGAAGCCAGAACGGACCCTATGCACACGCGCAAACCCCAAGTGCATTGCACTCGCGAACAAATAACCCTAGATGCCTGTCCCCACGCTCCATGATCTCGAGAAATTACCAAATGTTTTCATCCTTATTTTTTACTGTCACACAATTGGCATACGGTAGCCTTTTAGTTTCAGGTGCACGTCACAGTGATTCGATGCAAACTACCGGTTATAAAAATAAACAAGTCGGGGGGATGTGATCTGCAGCATCGGGAAGACAGTCAAACCTTCTGGACTAAAGTAATTCGTTTTCCTTAATGGGTGAGAAGGGACCGCCCCTTTAGACGATTCACTTGCTGTTCTTGAGAATCTCCTGGTCTCTCCCTCCCCGCCTGCCCCCCGACATTCCCCACACCCCCTCCTCACTGCCGGCCACCTCCCTGCAAGAGTGCGGACACCTGGCCGCCCGGCGCTGAGGCCTGGGTGGGACATCGAGCCCGTGGCTGTGAGCAAGACAGTCCTTCCTGCCTTCATGAAGGTTTCATTTACTTGGGAGCCGATGGACCCAGGACAAAATTTTTCTCTATTTCACACTTCTGTGTTTTTTTAAACTAGTAATTCCTAAATGCTTATAAACGCCAGGCAGCATACTCACACGTGTTCTCATAATTAATCCCTAAGACAAGTATCTGCCCATTCGGGGGTTCTGCAATGAGGGGCGGACGCCCTGCGCGGCCACCAGCCCTGGTCAGTGGCCAAGCTGTCCTGCCGGTCTCAGCCCAGCTCTTCTCCGCAAGGCTTGGTGGCCTCTCTAAATTCTACGTAAAAACTAACCAGCCACGTACACAGATGGAGGCAAATCTTGCTCTAGCACCCGCCGTTTCTGGCTTCGGCTGAATCCCTGTCTTCCTTTGGTTTGGGGGGTTGGGAACTGGGGACCTCCATACCTCCCTCCCTCTCTCAGGCCTTTCCAGTCTACAGCATTTCAGGTGTATTTCAAGAGAAGTCACCCAACGGAGACCACCAGGGTCCGAGTCACAGACCTACGAGTTACCCCAAGTCTCTAGCCGGTAACTACCCCTATCTCCGATTGAGGAGAAAAGCAAGGTGTTCTCCATACTTTCGTTCCTATTTGAGTGGAAACCGTGTTGAAATGAAGAAGCAAGTCATGTTTCTTGTTCCCTGCTCCACGGCGGCCGTATGAGTTTCACTCGCGGCTCTGTAAACGCCGAGATCCGCAGCTTCATCCCGTGATGGAAATGTTTCGCCAGCATCATAATAGTGCAAATTATCCCTCCCACCGGCAACCTCCGTCCACGTGAGTCCACCGCAGCGCCCGGTCGTCAGAGCAGAGGTGACCCGGGGCAGGCTTCTCGCCAGCGTTACACCCCTGACAAGTTGCCACCGTCCCGGAGGAAAACAGCAGCTCCTCACCGCGACCCCCGTGGCTGGCCTGGCCTGGCCTGACGGCCACCATCGTCCTGAGCCTCCCCCGGCCTCGCCCTCTGCCTGGGTCACTACCGTCCAGCGCAGTGTCAAATGCGGTCACAGGAGCTCCAGAGTAACAGTTACCACGGCGAGTCACCTGCGTCACGGGCTGGAGAGCGGTGTCGGAGCAGTCATCACCTCCGACCGCACCACGGTGACTCAGAAACCGTGAAACGGGACTCGGGGACCGCGGAAGTGTCTGTCTGTGGGTTGGCAAAGAAACCAATTCCGAGAGATGGGATTTATGCTAAGATCTGTGACA